>NC_091769.1:0-1463750 GCF_029378745.1 Bos indicus | reverse complement strand
GCCAGTGATGCCATCCAACCATCTCATCCTCTGTTGTCCCCTTCTCCTCCTGCCCTCAATCTTTCCCAGCATCAGGGTCTTTTCCAGTGAGTCAGCTCTTCATGTCAGGTGGCCAAAGTATTGAAGCTTCAGCTTAGCGTCAGTCCTTCCAATGAATATTTAAGGTTGGTTTCCTTTAGAATTGACTAGTTTCATCTCCTTGAAGTCCAAGGGACTCTCGAGACTCTTCTCCAGCACCACAGTTTGAAAACATAGTTAGATTCATACCTCCCAGCTGGCAGCAGGAGAAATTCCAAGTAGATCATAGAATTAAATGTGAAAAATTTACTACTATTAAATGAACACATTGGAGAGCTCTATTACAATCTTGGAGTAGGAGAAGGCTTTCTAATTTTGACTTAAAATCAAGAAGTTGTAAAGGGAAAAAGAATCAGTATGGAATGAAAACACCAGAAGTAAAGTCAAAAGATAATTGGTTAACTGAGGGGCAGAGATTGTAACTCGAATCCTGAACAATAAGTTCATCTCCCTATTGCATCAGACCTCCTACAAATCAAGAAAAAATAAAAGATATCAGCCTATAGAATAACATAGGATGATAAGCAAAGGAGATAAACAATTTTCCACTAGAAAAAAAAGCCCACAAATGTCCCTTACACATATAAAAAGTTGTTCAGTTTCACCTCATTCATATTAAGAAACATGAAAATTAAAACTACCCTGAAATATTATTTTTCGGCTATCTGATTGGCAAAAGTCTGATAACTCTCTTTTGACAAGGTTGTATAAAAAGAAAGATCCAGTGAGAATATAAATTGGCATAACTCCTATGAAGGACAGTTTGGCAGTTAGTCCAGCAATTCTGTTTCTGAGACTACATCTGTGGATTCTATAGATTCCACAGTCTACAGATATATTTGATATATGCAAAAAGATTTTTCAGGGCTAATATTTAACTGGAACATACACATAAAACCCAATTGGTTAGTTCATAGCCAGTATCTCTCCTAAAATGTTGATGTCCCTGTTTACTTAAATTTGAAAATTTTGAAGATTATTCTTTTGGGTGTAAAATTTTTTTTAGGGACAATCCAGCCAACCAAAGTGAACTAATTAAATAAGCTTTGGTGATCCTTACAATGGATTATACATCTGTACAAAAAGGTGAGTATACTGAGGCTTCCCTGGTGGCTCAGTGGTAAAGAATCCACCTGCCAACGCAGGAGACACAGGTTCTATCCCTGATCAAGGAAGATCCCGCGGGCCACGGAGCAACGAAGCCCGTGTGCCGCAACTTTTGAGCCTGTGCTTTAGAGCCCAGCAGCTGCAGCTGCTGAGCCCGTGAGCATCACTGCTGAAGCTGCCAGCC
The DNA here is from genome assembly GCF_029378745.1 of Bos indicus. NCBI lineage: Eukaryota > Metazoa > Chordata > Mammalia > Artiodactyla > Bovidae > Bos > Bos indicus. Next base: position 1,462,381 of record NC_091769.1, on the reverse strand, counting down.
TTAGAGCCCGTGCCCTGCGACAGAGCAGCCCTGCAGTGAGAAGCCCAAGCACCACACCTGGAGAAAAGCCCGCACAGCAGCAAAGACCCAGACCTGCCAGAAATACATGAATAAATATGTCAAAACGGAGGATCACCATTAAAAAAAAAAAATGAGGATACATATCTGTATGTAGGGATACGGGAAATTCTCCCAAACATAAAGTTGGGGGGTGGGGAAGCAAGATGCTGATCAGTACTTGTAATACTCCAGTTCTGTATAAAAAGAAAAGTAACCATCATTAATATATCAAAAGCATTCATCGTGATATTTGATTATAAAAATGTAAAGAAACTCTGAAGGAAATACTAGAAAAATAGCAGTGGTTCCCTGTACTGGGGAGACGCACACTGAGAGGGTGAGACGTTTTCATTATGTAGCATTTATTTTGCTTTCAGTTTTGAGCTATGGTAATGTATGTGCTCAAAGTTTTTTTTTTTTTTTAATTTATTAAACATCTGTAATTGTTTACCATTGCATACAGTTTCAGTTCCAAATCTTTAACTTGGGATTCAAGACAAATCATAATTTAGCTCAAATCAACCATTTCATGGTGAATTCCTACTAATTCCTCCTCATGTCTACTCCCACTCTTACTGCCCCCGCCCGCCCCCGCCACAAACACACACAAACACACACAGCCTTCCCTGAATCTTCTCCCTAAAGATAATCACTGTTAACAGTTTTCACTTCAGAAAAAAATGTCATATGCATATGCCTACTTTTATATTAGCTATATAACATTTTTGAAAAAATGTATACCTGTGATCGTGTTTTTATTTATTACGTTTTAAACATTTTTATATAGCATGCGTTTTTTCCACTTATTTATGTATTTTATAATTTTTCATGGCTTTTTTAATGGTTAGATAGCATTGCATCATCACAAGGATGCATCTTAATTTAGCTTATTTCCCTTACACAGTTAGATTGTCTCTATTATATTAACAATCGTTGGTACAAGCTATGCTGCAATAAACATCTTGTCATTTTTTTGCCATAATATCAAAGCACAGTTGTTAAGGAAATGTTATGTGTTTTTGTAAATTTGATTGATAGTGTCATATTGACTTCACAAGTTATATCATGTACACTTTCAATGAGTATATGAAAATACTCCTTTCCTCATTCTTTCACCAATATTATTTGAAACTTCCAAGAGTTGCCTGATAAACAAAAAAGTATTCTCTTTATTCTTAATCATTTCCTTAATTATGAAGTTGAGTATATTTTTATATGTATATAGGAATTTTTTTTTTTTTTATGAACTGTCTATTCTAATTTCATGGAGTCAGATGAAGCCATCTTTTCTAGTATGACTCCAGGATTTAGAAAGGCTTCTCTACTTCCACATGCCTCTCTCTTACACACACAGAAGTTCTCCTATATATGCTTTTAGTCTCTTACATATCTTTAAATGTTTAAATCTTTAATCCATCCAGATTTGACAAGAGTGGGAGAGAGCTGGTATATCCTAAAAAGTAGCATTGTAATTAATTTTTCCCCCAAATGTCTCAATTTAACCTCCTGTACAATCTATACCTTCTCCACTGATTTGAATTACAATATTTGTTATATACTGAATTCCCATAGGCCATATGGGAATTTTTGAAATATTTATTTATTTATTTTATTTGTTAGGCTGCATCAGCTCTTTTTTGAAAAAATTTACTTATTTTGTATTGAAGGATAATTGCTTTACAGAATTTTGTTGTTTTCTGTCAAACCTCAACATGAATCAGCTATAGGTATACATATGTCCCCTCCCTTTTTAACCCCCCCCCCTCCCTCCCCATCCCACCCTCTAGATTGATACAGAGCCCCTGTTTGAGTTTCCTGAGCCATACAGCAAAATCCTGCTGGCTATCTATTTTACATATGGTAATGTAAGTTTCCATGATACTCTCTCCATACCTCTCACCCTCTCCTCCCCTCTCCCCATGGCCATAAGTCTGTTCTCTATGTCTGTTTCTCCACTGTTGCCCTGTAAATAAATTCTTCAGTACCATTTTTCTAGATTCCATGTATATGCATTAGAATATGATATTTATCTTTCTCTTTCTAACTTACTTCTCTCTGTATAATATGTTCTAAGTTCATCCACATCATTAGAACTGACTCAAAGGCGCCCCTTTTTATGGCTAATAATATTCCATTGTGTATATGTGCCACAACTTCTTTATCCATTCATCTGTCGATGGACATCTAGGTTGCTTCCACGTTCTGTCTTTTGTAAACAGTGCTGCAGTGAACAATGGGATACATGTGTCTTTTTCAGTTTTGGTTTTCTCAGGGTATATGTGTAGGAGTGGAATTGCTGGGTCATAAGGAATCTCCATACCGTCTTCCACAGTGGCTGTATCAGTTTACATTCCCACCAACAGTGCAAGAGCGTTCCCTTTTCTCCACACCCTCTCCAGCATTTATTGTTTGTAGACTTTTTGATGATGGCCATTCTTGCTGGTGTGAGGTGATATCTCATTGTAGTTTAGATTTGCCTTTCTCTCATAATGAGCGGTGTTGAACATCTTTCCATGTGTTTGTTACCCATCTGTATGTCTTCTTTGGAGAAATGTCTGTTTAGGTCTTTTTTCCACTTTTTGATTGGGTTGTTTGTTTTTCTGGTATTGAGTTGTATGAGCTGCTTGTATATTTTGGAAATTAATCCTTTGTCAGTTGTTTCATTTGCTATTATTTTCTCCCATTCTGAGACTTGTCTTTTTACCTTGCTTATAGTTTCCTTTGCTGTGCAAAAGCTTTTAAGTTTAATTAGGTCCAACTTGTTTACTTTTGTTTTTATTTTCATTACTCTAGGAGGTGGGTCATAGAGGATCTTGCTGTGATTTATGTCAGAGAGCGTTCTGCCTATGTTCTCCTCTAAGAGCTTTATAGCTTCTGGTCTTACACTTAGGTCTTTAATCCATTTTGAGGTTATCTTTGTGTAGGTGTTAGAAAGTGTTCTAATTTCATTCTTTTACATGTAGCTGTCCAGTTTTCCCAGCACCATTTATTGAAGAGGCTCTTTGTCCCATTGTATATTCTTGCCTCCTTTGTCAAAAATAAGGTACCCAGAGGTGCATGGGTTTATTTCTGGGCTTTCTATCTTGTTTCATTGGTCTATATTTCTATTTTTGTGCCAGTACCATACTGTCTTGATCACTGTAGCTTTGTAGTAAAACCTGAAGTCAGGAAGCTTGATTCCTCCAGCTCCATTCTTCTTTCTCAAGACTGCTTTGGCTATTTGGGGTCTTTTGTATTTTCATATGAATTGTGAAATTTTTTTCCTCTAGTTCTGTGTAAAATGCCATTGGTAATTTAATAGGGATTGCATTGAATCTGTAGATTGCATTTGGTAGTATAGTTTTCACAATATTGATTCTTCCTACTCAGGAACATGGAATATCCCTCTATCTGTTTATGTCATCTTTGATTTCTTTCATTAGTGTCTTATAATTTTCTGTGTACAGTTCTTCCATCTCCTTAGGTCAGTTTATTCCCAGATATTTAATTCTTTTTGTTGCCATGGTGAATGGGATTGATTCCTTAATTGCGCTTTCTGATTTTTCATTGTTAGTATATAGAAATGCAAGTGATTTCTATGTATTGATTTTGTATCCTACAACTTTTCTAAATTCACTGATTAGCTCTAGTAATTTTCTGATACTATCTTTAGGGATTTCTATGTACAGTATCATGTCATCTGCAAACAGTGAGAGCTTTACTTCTTGTTTTCCAATCTGGATTCCTTTTATTTCTTTTTCTTCTCTGATTGCTGTAGCTAGGACTTCCAGAACTATGTTGAATAGTAGTGGCAAAAGTGGACACCCTTGTCTTGTTCCTGATCTTAGGGGAATGCTTTCAGTTTCTCACCATTGAGAAGAATGTTTGCTGTAGGCTTATCATATATGACCTTTACTATATTGAGGTAGGTTCCTTCTATGCCCATTTTTTGAAGTTTTAATCATATTTTGTCAAAGACTTTTTCTGCATCTGTTGAGATTATCATATGGTTTTTATCTTTCAATTTGTTAATATGGTGTATTCCATTGATTGATTTGAATATATTGAAGAATCCTTGCATCTCTGGAATAAACCCAGCTTGATCAGGATGTATGAGCTTTCTGATGTGTTGCTGAATTCTGTTTGATAAAATTTTGTTGAGGATTTCTGCATCTATGTTCATCAGTGATATTGGCCTGTAGTTTTCTTTTTTTGTGTTATCTTTGTCTGGTTTTGGTATCAGGGTGATGGTGGCCTCATAGAATTAGTTTAGAAGTGTTCCTTCCTCTGCAATTTTTTGAAAGAGCTTTAGAAGGATAGGCATTAGCTCTTTTCTAAATGTTTAATAGAATTCTCCTGTGAAGCCATCTGGTCCAGGGCTTTTGTTTTTTGAGAGATTTTTGATCACAGCTTCAATTTCAGTGCTTGTAATTGGGTTGTTCATAATTTCTATTTCTTCCTGGTTCAGTCTTGAAAGATTCCTTTCCCCCAAATGTCCCAGTTTAACCTCCTGTACAATCTATACCTTCTTCACCGATTTGAATTACAATATTTATTATATACTGAATTCCCATAGGCCGTATGGGAATTTTTTAAATATTTATTTATTTATTTACTTTATTTGTTAGGCTGCATCAGCTCTTTTTTTTTTTTTTTTTTTTAATTTGGAGGATAATTGCTTTACAATGGTGTATTCATCTTTGCCATACAACAATACGAATTAGCCAAAGAGGGAGGAGATATATATAAACTAATGCACCAGGTCTTAACTTGTGGCATTTGGGATCTGATCAAGGATTGAACCCAGGACCCTGCATTGGGAGCACAGAGTCTTAGTCACTCGACCACCAGAGAAGTCCCTGTCATATCTATTATGTTCTATTCACCTGAAAATCTCTTCTTACCCAGGATCACAACATTTAACTTACTATAGTTTTGTAGCATGTTTTTCATTTGATAAGACTGTCTGGTCTCTAAGTAGTTTTGTTTGTTTGTTTTTTCTAAAAAATTCTCAGCTATCACAGCTCATTTTTGTTTTTTTTGTTTTGTTTGTTTGTTTTTTTCTAAAAAATTTTTTCTAAAAAATTCTCAGCTATCACAGCTCATTTAGTCTCTATAAGAAGAACATATAGATTAATATGAGGGAAAATATATTTTTATAATATGGAGTCCTGACTGTAAGTCCAGTGCTCAAAATGTCACATGAAATCACTAGCTAATTACTTAATGAATCTAAGACCAGATCCTTGAGGATATTTCTGACCAGATTAGTTGTGTGAGTCATCTGAATCTATGGCATTATTGTGCATTTCTCCCCTTTCTCGGGTAGACCCATGGGAACTACATAGGTATCAAGAAAACCAGGCCCACAGCAAAAAATAAATAAATAGTTCCTTCATATCCTTCAGGAATTCTTTAATAGAAAAATTAATCATTCACATCCTGTCCACAGTGAGAGCGGAGCTCCAGTCACAATCAATACCGCTGCTCATGTGTGCTGCAGGCTGCGTGCGTCTTGGGTATAGAATTCCTGGCTTGTGGCCATAACCAATACAGGGATAAATGCCATTTAATTCCACCCAGCTGTTCCTGGGGCCTTCCATGGGTGGGTGTGCTGAGGGGTGTTTCATTCAATTCACAGGAAAAAATGTGCCCCTCAATTGCTTGGCACAGAGCCAGATTTGCTGGGACTTTCCAATTCCAAGCACACCACTGTGAGGAAGCCATGGAGGCCGTTCGCATCGCCGCCCAAGCAGCCCAGGGTGCTCTGCGGGCTCCGGCAGTCTGTCCAGTGCTCTCAACTTGCGCTTCACTTCGCGCTGAAAACCCAGCGCTTTGTGTTCAGTTTAAGGTCTTCCCAACGTGTGAGGTTAAGAAGACATCTTTACCTGTTTAAATCAATGAAGCAATGGACATGATTAAATAGAAATTATACTTTATGTAGTATTAAAGGTGACATCCATCTATGTAAGTTTAGTGTAATGGAAGACTTAGTTTAAGAATATAATATTCTTAATCCAAAAATAAAAACCTGCTTTGCTTGACATGGGTTACTGAATTGATGTTTTGTAGTGTGTTTAGGTGCCAAAAAAGCCATTTTGGTTTCAGCATAGTCATTTTCCAATTCACATCATAGAATTCCAGTGTTGTAGGTCAAAACAGATCCTTCTTCCCTTGAAAAACAAAGACAAGGGCCCCCATATGGTTTGCTCTTGTGTTGTTGTTTTAGTTTGTTTTGATACGTCCCAAGATTATGATGGAGAAGGAAATGGCAACCCATTCCAGTATTCTTCCTGGAGAATCCTGTGGACAGAGGAGCCTGGTGGGCTACAGTCCATGGGTCGCAAAGAGTCAGACATTACTGAGCACACAGCACACAAGATTATGATAGTGTGTTAGTCGGGGCTTCTCTGGTGGCTCAGTTGGTAATGAATCTGCCTGCAATGCAGGAGACCCGGATTTGATCCCTGGGTCAGGAAGATCCCCTGGAGAAGATCCCATTCTCCAGGAACAGAGGAACCTGACGGGCTACAGTCCATGGTGTTGCAAAGAGTCAGACACGACTGAGTGACTGAACACCACATGCACCATTAGATAGATTATTATACAGAGTTTATACATGTTCAAAGTTATACCAAAAGAGGCTAATGTGGCCAAAACCATGTGACATAGTAAGGTTGGTGGTTCTTTGGGGTTGAAATATGGCTAAATGTGTTTGGGACAGCCCCAAACCAAGGGGTCCCTCCATCTTTGGCTCTCCTGGGCAGAAACTATATGGGATAGAAGGACAGAGAAAGAATCTTTATTGAGAACCCGCTTAATACAAGGTGCATATTTGATCGTAGTTTAACCCCCACCAGATCCTGATTTGAGAACTAAATCTCACAATTTAAATTAGCTGTATGCATGTTAACTGATTCATCAGAGTCAGTTCTAACATGAGAAATCTGCCGATTGGCCAACCCCTGTTTAGGAAAGGAAACACATTCACGGAGCACCTACTGTGTTTAAGACCTGTTTTAAAACTGTGGTTCACAATTCCTAGCCCACCATATTAGCTTTTCAGTGTTTCAAATTCTGTGGGAGAAGGCGAGGGTGGGATGATTTGAGAGAATAGCATTGAAACATGTGTATTATCATATGTGAAATGAATCGCCAGTCTAGGTTCTATGCATGAGACAGGGCTCTCAGGGCTGGTGCATTGGGATGACCCTGGGGGATGGGATGGGGAGGGAGGTGGGAGGGGGGTTCAGGATGGGGAACACATGTACACCCATGGCTGATTCATGTTAATGTATGGCAGAAACCACCACAATATTGCAAAGTAATTAGCCTCCAATTAAAATAAATAAATTAATTTTAAAAATTTACATATTTTAAAATGTTTAGTTAAAAAGTATATTGCATAATCTATTACGCTTTGAGAAAAGAAAGTTGGGGATTTCTCCAAAGAAGTTTTTTTAAATACAGAGAAGAATATCTGTGATCTAGATGCTCTTATTGAAAGGGTTTTAGAATGTTTCTCGAGCTCTACAGTCCAGCACACCATAGGAGGGGATATTCCTTCTAAGGGACATATTTCAAACAGCAAATAACAAGGTACTGGAGAGACACTGGCTTGGATATGGTTGACGTGGATACGGCTGATTGAATGCTGCTCACCATGCATTCAATCTCATTGTCTGTGCTTCCCCACAGCAGAGGCTAGAAAACTGAAATCTACATTTTCCAGACTCTCCTGATGCCAGAGTTCTGGATGCCTCATTGGTGCTGGTGACTGCATGCACTTTGATTTGATTTGGAGTATGGAAGTGAACCTGAGACCATATTCCTGTGACTTTCTACTGGCACACAGGCAACCTGTCAAGAGGGCAGGTGGTGGCTGAACTCAGACGTTGGATTTCTAGGCTCCAGCTTAAAGGGACTGGAGAGGAAGTTGTGTTCACTCTGCCAGGGCTTCCTGGTCTCTGGAGCCACACTTCAGCAGTGTGTCCTTGAACTCCATCGTTCAGTGGCTGCCACTGTGTTTGTTGGTCGCTCAGTCATGTCCGACTCTTTGTGACTCCATGGACTGTAGTCCACCAGGTTCCTCTGCCTATGGGATTCTCCAGATAAGAATACTGGAGTGGGTTGCCATGCCCTCCTCCAGGGGATCTTCCCGACCTAGGGATCAAACCCAGGTCTTCTGCATTGCAGGTGGATTCTTTACTATCTGAGCTAGGGCCAGGAAAACAAGGAAACAGATTCTCCCCTCGAATCTCCAAAACAGATGTAGCCCTGCTGACCCATTTTAGATTTCTGACCCCTAGCGTTGTAAGGGAATAATTTCTCTTATTTTAAGCCACTAAGTTCGTGGTCATTTTTTACAGCAGAAATAGGAAGCTAGTACAAACATTTCATAAATAACTATTGAGATCCTATCATGTGGTGCTGGGATAGTTGTAACAAAAGTAAGTGCCTGTCCTGATATTCCAGCTTGCATTCTTGCCCAGAGTGAAGCAGAAGCAGGACCCCAAGCCCAGACCTGTCCCTCTTGCAAGCCTGTGCTCTTAACGCTGTCCTCCTCCACCCTCACGAGTCCAGGCCCCATGCAGGTGCCCAAGCCTGGGGTCTCTTCTGTTCTACAGGGATCTAATGAGTTTTATTCCTGATTGGATTCTCAGAAGTTGATATAAAACATCTTTTCTCATTTGTAGGAACCTGGATGAGTCTCTTCCTTCTGAGGGTCACTGTGGTATTTTCTGTAAAGAACTCCACCCACCCCACCCCACCCCACCACCCAAGTCCATTTCTAGACCTCTGGTTCGTCTCCTGCATATGAGGCGTTTGTTAAAATGTTCAGCTTCCAGAGTTCTAATTCCATACATCTTCATGGGGCCTGAGGATGTACACTTCACAGCCCAGGTGATTCTGAGGCACACCAGGGACCTCACCTGGGAAATACTCTTTTTATAAAATTATAGAAAAGCCTTGCCTTCTGAATCCTTAGAGACACAGTTTCCAGCATTCCAATTGCCTTAGTTCTTCCAGAGGTCTTTCAAGCAGATGTTCTTTTCCTGATGACACATTTTGCAATGGCATTAGAAAAAAGCAGAATCCACATTGACTAATAATATGGGTCGTATTGTTTCATGTTTTATTTGTGGTACAGTAATGCTACTAGAGTTATCTTTCTTTTTAATATTATGATGATATTATTAATATTACAACTACTAAAAAGTCATGTTGAAATAGCCAATGCATTTCAACATTCTCAGACATACTCCCATAGGATTTGACTTTTTTTTTAACGTCATTTAAATTCAGTTACAGATTGTTTCACTGAAATTGCTACTTACTGGTCTGTGGTTTAAGAATTCCTTCTAAGTGACAGCTCAGAAGCCAACTTTGCTTCACTGGCTTCCTTTAGATATTTACAATATTTCTGTGAACCAGAGAATTGTATTGCTCTAAATAGCACCAGTTATCCAACCCAGCCCTGTCATTTTACAAATGAGGAAAATGAGGTTTAAAGGAGGGAAGTTACTTGCCTACAGTTACGCAAGTAGTTACTGTGAGGTTAGCAGCTGCTCTCCTGATTCCTGGTCTATTCAGAGGCTCAGTGACTATAATTTTATTTCTGAATCCACTTACAGTATTTTGATCACTTCCGGTATAAGTTGATTTTTTATAGTGGATAATCTGAAGAAGATACATTTAAAATATTCATGTATTTGTTTTGCTAGTTTTTTCTTTGAAGAAATAAATTCACAACCTCTTCTATGTTAACCCCAATTTTTTTTCCTGTAAGTATTCATTATTTAAAATAAGATTATTAAGGACTTAGAAAAATCTTTGTGGCTCTCTACTTCATTAGCGTTGTCTTGATAACTCTCCCATTCAAACAGAGACAATGTTGGGGGGGGGGTGCTCCAAATGTCCAAATGAGACCTAGAGCACCAACCTCACTCTGTTTAATGCACCATTAATTTAGTATGTCATATCCAGCCCTACCCCCAAATCCTCTCTTTCTTAGCAACAAGGAAATGGTTTCACACAATTGACTCAAGCGAAGTTCTTTGAACAGTTGTTAGGGTGGGAAACTCAACACCTCAGAACAGTGATCACAGAGGTGGTAGCGGAACGGCTGGGGGACCGCAGTATCAGCCACAGCAGTCGCGCTGTGGGTCTGACTCTCAAATCACCACTGCTCAGATTTGGAGCCAGGAGCAAAAAGCCTAGAATGGTGAAGACTTGATTCAGTGTGAAATCCAGAGACACCCATCCCCCGGTTTAATTCGTATAACCAAATGACCCCTGAAGTCTTGCTATTTGCTCATTCTTCTGGCCTAAATGCCTTTCCCCTGCCAATGGAAAAGCAAGGGGAGGGCAGTGCTGACCAGCAGGGTATGAGTTATACATAGCAACTGGATATCAAAGCGTGGAGGGAGTCCTCTTTCTTTCGAAAGAGGAAGGAGAAGGGAGGTGGGTAGGGGCACAGTGCAGCTAACACTGTTCTGACTTTACCTCCATCCTGTTGAAGTCATGTTTCTAAAACAGCCACACAGAACTTCCGGTTTCAGCTCCAAAATGTAAAACAGCCATACTCAGATTATCTTGACATGAAGCAGAGCAGGAAATTGAAGTGGGGGAGGGAGTTCTCATTGTGTCTCTTGGCAGCAGGGCTGACAACAGTCAGAGGTGGAGGTAGTAATTTTGTGGGAGAGGCTTAAGATAAATGTTGTGTGTTTTTACATGTCTTTTACAGATTTTCAGTTCAGGCATGAGAAAAATTGGGTTGACACTTAAGTTTATTGTCTTGAATTCCAGCCCATCTGGGACAAAGTCATCTTGTTTGGTTACATCCCACTGGAAAATTAGTTCAATGTCTTTTTCTTCCTCCAGGACACAGATTTTCTGTGTAACAGTTCATTTATTCACTTGTTTATCCTTTCAACAAACAATTATTTCAATGTACAGTACTTGCTAAGTTCTTAGGATATAGGGGTGATTATAGCTGCCTTCATAAATAAAGCTTAAGGTCTTGTGAGGGAAGCATGTAATTCAAGTCATGACAATAAAGTGTATTAAGTTTTACAGTAAAGGAAGTGAAGGGATGAATAGCTGAAACACCAATCCTGCCTACTCCCCCACCTGAAAAATGGGCATGATAAAAAGAATATCTACCTCTAGGGCAGGCATGTGGACCAGATGAGATGATGTGGTTAAAATCTCTGTTAAGTGAAATGACTCTTAGTTCTACTTTCTAGTCAAATCCTCTGTTGAAATCGTTTAAATGCTGCCAAGAAAGATGTGTCAGAACACTTCTCTTATTTTAAGCGTCCAGGCTCTGTTTCCATAAGATACAAGAGGCTGGTCAGGCATCGTCCACCACTTGCTGAACAAAGACTTATACCAGCCTATGTGGATGAGTTACTCCACATGAAGGCCCTGCCCCTCAAATGTGTCCATGTTCCAGAGCAGGCTACATGGACAAAAGCAGAGGCCAGCTAAGAGCAAGGCACAGAAGAGTGATGTCCATGGGTCTGAGCTCACCATGGACCTGCCCGGCCCACCTCTACTCTCCTGACTCCCTGCCTTTCATTCAGTGTTTCTCACAGTTGTATTCATCTATTTGTGAGATCATTTTGATCCGTCTCTCTCTTCCCTGGTAGGTAGTGTGCTCCAGTATGACAGAGTCCAGAACTCTTTTGCTTCCCACTATAGATGCCCTTGAATTTTCACTGGAAGCGCTGAAGCTGAAGCTGAAGCTCCAGTACTTTGGCCACCTGCTGCAGAGAGCTGACTCACTGGAGAAGACCCTGATGCTGGGCAAGATTGAGGGTAGGAGGAGAAGAGGGTAACAGAGAATGAGATGGTTGGATGGCATCATCAACTCAATGAACATGAGTTTGAGCAAGCTCCAGGACATAGTGAAGGACGGGGAAGCCTGGCATGCTTCAATCTATGGGGTCGCAAAGAGTTGGACATGACTGAGCAACTGAACAGCCAACAACATAGCTGCCCCAGCCCTTGCCCCAGAAAGGTGCATAGTGCTGCCTGATGACGGTGCCTGAAGGAGAGACAGAAGGCGTGCTACTTACTCTGCTTATACACTTAGGAAAGCATCACTTTCTATCTGAGCAGTGGTTTCCACTTGACATTATAATGAAATCCCTATAAGACTATTCCTAGAAGATGCTAAAGCAGGATGAGGCAGTGACCCAAAGTGAAAGCTCAGGTTGAAAGGGGTCAGGACAGTCACCGAGAGTGCCATTCAAGTGCCTCCAGCAGGATATTCTAAAAAGAGTCTCACAGCCCACCTCCAGCTGGGAAACATTTCTAGAAAGGAGGGAAAAGTGTCCTTTTAAAAACAAGGTATTTAATGCCCTTTTGGGTTTGGAGCGGCACTGGGTTCGGCTCCCTGTAGTGAGGAGGTTTCTTCATGCTAGAGCTCCCAGTATGTTCTGCAAGGAAAGAATGGACATGTGGCCTCAGCTTCTGGTGTCTATTTTTATGCCCTGGTTGTGTGTAGGGGAAAATGGAAATATATTTTCAGTATGTGTGTTTTTCCCCTGGTGTCTGCTGACTCCCACGGAAGCTGTAAATCCCCAAATCCAAACATAAGAAGTCCATGTCAGGAGGCAATGACCCACCACTTTGGACTCCATTCAACATCTACCCAAAGAATATCCTTGGCAAAGAGCAGTGACAGCATAATAGTGGTAAAAATAGCAATCATGCTCTCAGTTGTCAACTAAATATAACTCCTAATGGCTAAAGTTCTATAAACTAATCAATTTTTTTGTTCTAACAAAATAGTTTGAAAATCAATGTTACCTTGGACACACAAATTCAGTATGATATCAGATATTCCAATTGTCATATAATTAGTTGTTTTACATCATTATCTTAGAATTTCCACTATTCCAATGTTTCCTATACAGAGTGAAGGGAGAATAGAAGAAATAGGATTTACTGTATACTTTTCTTTCTGTAAGAAATTATATATTCTGTATACAGTGAAAAAGATAATGCTGATCAGTCTATAGATAATTTTAAAGAGAAAATGAGTTTAGTAAGCAATGGAGAGGACTTCCCAGGTGGTCCAGTGGCTAAGACTGCATGCCCCAATGTAGGGGACCTGGGTTCGATCTCTGGTCAGGGAACTGGATCCCACATGTAGTTAAGACCGGCAAGCCAAATCAGTATTCATAAATGAAACAATGGAGAATATTGGAGCCTTGGTTTCAGGTAAACCTCCTGGGGAAGCCAAAGGTTGAAGGGAACTTGAGATTAGTCAACTGGCTGCCATGTGGTTTTGTGAAGCTAAGGAAGAGCGGCATCATTGACAAATGAGTGCTTCAGTAGACAGTTGCCCAGTGAGAACCTGTTACTGAAGAGAAAGGAAAGTGATTTAGGGTGCGCAGTGCACGGAAAGGGGCACCGAACCAGGAGAAGTAAAGTTAAAACTAGAACAGACTGGGGAGGGTTGAAAGGCAAAAATTCATGCCCATTGTAGTTCTCTTTTCAAGCTCCTCTAATGAAAAACAGATATGCTATCATGTCTGCAAGATTTATTCATTCAAGAACATCAGAATCAACTCTACCTTTCCCCTGAAAGGGGCAATGCATTAAACCTTTGCTCTACGCAGTTCAATCAGGAGACAGACGAGGCTATATACCGTTTTCCCCTGTTATACCGTTTTGTGCCTCAAGACATTTTCCTTTACAGCACTAAATTGGGGTTGTCATGTGAAATTTACGTGTATGATTGTTTGATAAAGGTCACTCTCCCCCATTAAACTACAAGTTCCCCAGTGACAAAAATTTTGTCTTCTTTTTTCGCTAACCACTGGTTCCTAGTGTCTGGCATGTTGCCTAACATGTAGGAGACACTTGTTTATTGAATGAATGGATGAAGCCTACTTGACCTTCCCCTTTTGTCTCTTTCTGTCTTCCTTTCCTGCTCAGTATTTTCTGGCTTTCCTCTATTCATTTTATTTCCAGATCAAAACTAAAATTCATCTCAACTCTTCCATATATTAGGTTCTTTTCATCAACAGCCCAAAAGAACCAATCAAGCTAGGAGTAGTCTCTTTTGCTCCAAACTACTCATATGTCTATCCCTTAGAACAAAAGTTAGAAACCTTAGATATTCCTATACCAGCAGTAGTCCTGGGAAAGGCGAGCAACATAGTGGTTCCAAGTGTAGAAACTGGGTTTGAGTTACACTTCGGTACAGTTCACCATATGTGATCCTACATGAGCTGTTTAATCTTTCCAAGTCTTAGTTTCTGCAACTATAAAATGAGGATGATAATGAAATCATCCACTTCCAATGGTTATTTTAATGATCTAATGACTTACTTAACAAACATAAAGTGTCAGGTGCTGGAAAGCCCTATAAAGTATCAGCTATCATAATCTCAGTGACCACAAGGCCTAAACGTGGACCTTGTTATATATTTTTGAATCTGGTTCACAATTTGCACCCCAAACGTGGACAACAGAGCTAAATGTCAGACTATTGTCCCCTGCTGCCTGTTATGTCTCACTGGCAGTCTCCTTGCCCAGGTATCCAGGCTGCAGAAATGTCTGCTCTGGGCTGGGGGGGCTGGGGCAGGGGTCATTGGGTCACAGGGTCATGAAGAAGCCCATGAAAATCAGAGCCCAATGGCCAGTTGTTTTTCCAGGGCGAGGTTTCTTTGTTTCCACTCTTGGTCTTCGGGCATTTCTTTGATGGCTCTGCCTTGTCTTTCCAGGGAAGTCGTTTGTGCCTAGATGGACAGCCTCCTTCCAAGTGCTCTCCTCTCTTACAGCCCCCTTCCCAACACCAGCAGGTTCCTGTGGTTGAATTTCTGTGTCAATGGAGAAGGAATGCTTTATAACTCTTCTTCAAGCATCTCAAGTTTTCTCTCCAACTCTTGAGAGAGAGAGGTTTCTGTGACATAGCAGGCAGAAATGGTTGGGGCTTTGCAGGGAGAGGAGGTGGGAGGCTGCCCAGAGCAGCTAGGGGGCCAGAGTCCCTGCACCCACCAGCCACTGCTTGCAAGACAGCTTTTCTAAGAGAAATGGAAAATGTGGATACACTGTCAGCATTTCTGCACTTTGCTTTCCAGGCAAGCCTAAGAAATCAGAATGACAGGTAGAGTCCCCTGCTGGGGGAAAGCAGCTCTTTGCAGTCCAGTTTAGACGGTTGCAGTGGGGAGGAAAATGGAGTCACCTAGGCCCATGTCTCCTTGTCCAGGAGGTGGGGAGGAGGAGGGAACAAGCAGCCCTCCAGCCTGTCTCCCAGTGGATGCCCCCGAGACTGGAAACTGCTCCGGGTGGGAAGGGAGGTGGGAGGGAGGGTCAGGAAGGGGAACACATGTACACCCATGGCTGATTCATGTGAATGTATGGCAGAAACCACCACAATAATGTAAAGTAATTAGCCTCCAATTAAATTTTAAAAACTGCTCGTGGATAAGACCAGCAATGTCCACAAACCCGCACTGCAGCTTCCTAGTCGGAGATCGGTGACTGTAGAGATGGAAACTGAGTTGTCAGGGACCCTAGGGGGTGCTTAGAAACCACAGACCAGAAGAGCTGAGAGATGGGGAATGTGCTGAGAAAGATCCTGCTTTCAGAATTGCACCGGGAAGAGAAAGCCCACAGAGGTGCTGCATTCTCAGGCATGACGGGAGGACTGCTGCCAAGGGGCCAGTCCCTTGAGAGCAGGCACCCTGCCAGGCTCAAATGCCAGGGCAGAGAAGTCTTGTGGATCAGTTTTGTGTATGAAGTGTGGAATCAAACTTTCACACAATTAGAGAACCTCCTTCTCCACAATCGAGTCACAAGGCAGGAACTCTGTGTTTTCTTAAAATTTCCAGTTTGTGGGAAATGAGAGGGAAGCAAGAGTTTGTCATCATTTTCATCCCCAGCTGGTTTTTCTTCTCTGGGCCTGGTTTCAAAACCAATACATATAATCCTCACCTTTGAAATTAACCTTACTTTTCATTTCTTGGGGCTTCATTCACAGCTCATTCAGTAAAGAATCTGCCTGCAATGCAGGAGACCTGGGTTCGATTCCTGGGTCAGGAAGATCCCCTGGAGAAGGAAATGGCAACCCACTCCAGTATTCTTGCCTGGAGAATGCCATGGACAGAAGAGCCTGGTGGGCTACAGTCCATGGGGTCTCAAGAGTTGGATACGACTGAGTGACTAAACCACCACTTTCATTTCTTCCTGCTTTTTTTTTCTTCTAAGTTTCCATTTAGATATCCCACCAATGGGATAGCTAATGAAAGATGTAGGGGGTCTAATTTGGGAACATTTTCTTAATGGTTATACCTCTTGGGAGGAAGGTTGAAAATACTTAAAATATTGGGGAATTTAACATTTTTTTCCCCAAAGCTGCCAAATAATTAGAACTCCAAAGCAAAAAAAAAAAAAAAAAAAGAAGAAGAAGTCTTGGGGCTTGGAGAGGGATCCTTGCTGCTGCTGCTGCTAAGTCGCTTCAGTCATGTCCAACTCTGTTCAACCCCAGAGACAGCAGCTCACCAGGCTCCACCATCCCTGGGATTCTCCAGGCAAGAACACTGGAGTGGGTTGCCATTTCCTTCTCTAACACATGAAAGTGGAAAGTGAAAGTGAAGTCACTTCAGTCTTATCCAACTCTGTGTGACCCCATGGACTGCAGCCCACCAGGCTCCTCTGTCCATGGGATTTCCCAGGCAAGAGTACTGGAGTGGGGTGCCATTGCCTTCTCCAGAGGGATCCTTACCCTTTATTTAAATGGAAAAATTAAATTAGTTTCCAGAAGAGAAATTTTAATTTTTGTGGAACCACCAGTGTTACTAAAATTACTCCGAAAATGTGAGTTGCTCAGTTGTGTCCAGCTCTTTGGGACTCCTATGGATTGTAGCCAGCCAGACTCCTCTGTCCATGGGACTTTCCAGTCCAGAATACTGGAGTGGGTTGCCATTCCATCCCCCAGGGGATCTTCTCAACCCAGGGACTGAACCAGGATCTCCCACATTGTGGACAGATTCTTTACCATCTGAGCTACCAGGGAAGACCAAACTGAGCCGCTAATACTCCAGTACTACTTCCTAGCTTCAATCGATGGCACCCCACTCCAGTACTCATGCCTGGAAAATCCCATGGATAGAGGAGCCTGGTGGGCTGTAGTCCATGGGGTCACTAAGAGTCAGACACGACTGAGCGACTTCCCTTTCACTTTTCACTTTCATGCATTGGAGAAGGAAATGGCAACCCACTCCAGTGTTCTTGCCTGGAGAATCCCAGGGATGGGGGAGCCTGGTGGGCTGCCATCTATGGGGTCGCACAGAGTCAGACACGACTGAAGCGACTTAGCAGCAGCAGCAGCAGCAGCTTCAGTAGATACTATTGTTAACGTTACCATTGTTAGGCAAATACTCTAAAGCCATACTGATTTACTTCAGCAACCATGTACATTTCAAACCTCTAGATTGTGAAAACCAAGCACTCATTTAAATTTTTTTTATTTACTTTTAATTGAAAGATAATTGCTTTACAATATTGTGTTGGTTTCTGCCATACAACAACATGAACCACCCATAGGTATACATATGTCCCCTCCCTCTTGAACCTCCCTCTCACCTCCCACCCCAAGCCACCCCTCTAGGTTGTCAAAACACTCTTATTTTTTAAATGTATTTTTATTTTTGATTGTGCTAGGTCTTTGTTGCTGCTCACAGGCTTTATCGAGCTGTGGTGAGCACGGACCACTTTGGTTGTGGTGCGGGGGCTTCTCACTGTGGCGGCTCCTCTAGTTGCAGAGCACGGCTCGGGGTGCAGGGGCTCAGGAGTTATGGCTCACAGGCTTAGAAGCTCCACAGCAGGCAACCAGGAACCAGGGATTAAGCCGGTGTCCCCTGCATTGCCAAGTAGATTCTTAACCACTGGGCTACCTGGGAAGCCCCAAACACTCTTATTTTAGTAAGGCATTACACTGACGTGGCATTTTCCAATTTTCACCATGTTCTTAGATAAATTATCTCACATCTATTTCTCAAAATAGTCTTCCGAAAGCAAGCATTATCATTTTTTGTTTTGTTTTTAACTAGCTTATTTCTTGAAAAATACACTCCCACCCACAGCAACAAATTCAAGTAGAAGAGCACAAATAGAAAGTTAAATCTCTCTTAACCTGTCCCCACCCATCTCCTCCTGAGGTATAACTACTGTTAAGAGTTTCTTTATGACCTTTTAGAAATTCTTTCTAAGCCAGGCTTCAATAGTACATGAACCATGAACTTGCAGATGTTCAAGCTGGATTTAGAAAAGGCAGAGGAAACAGAGATCAAATTGCCAACATCCGTTGGATCATTGGAAAAGCAAGAGAGTTCCAGAAAAACGTCTACTTCTGCTTTATTGACTATGCCAAAGCCTTTGACTGTGTGGATCACAACAAACTATGGCAAATTCTTAGAGATGGGATTACCAGACCACCTGACCTGCCTCCTGAGAAATCTGTATGCAGATGAAGAAGCAACAGTTAGAACAGGACACGGAACAACAGACTGTCAGCAGGCAGATGCTTTAACCTCTGAACCACCAGGGAAGCCCGATACGCAGATGACATAGATGACACCACCCTTGTGGCAGAAAGAGAAGAAGAACTGAAGAGCCTCTTGATGAAAGTGAAAGAAGAGAGTGAAAAAGTTGGCTTAAAACTCAACATTCAGGAAGCTAAGATCATGGCACCTGGTCCCATCACCTCATGGCAAATAGATGAGCAAACAATGGAAACAGTGACAGACTTTATTTTGAGGGGCTCCAAAATCACTGCAGATGGTGACTGCAGCCATGAAATTAAAAGACGCTTGTTCCTTGGAAGAAAAGCTATGACCAAACTAGACAGCATATTAAAAACCAGAGACATTACTTTGCCAGCAAAGGCCCATCTAATCAAAGCTATGGTTTTTCCAGTAGTCATGTATGTGTGAGAGTTGGACTATCAAGAAAGCTGAGCACCGAAGAATTGATGCTTTTGAACTGTGGTGTTGGAGAAGACTCTTGAGAGTCCCTTGGACTGCAAGGAGATCCAACCAGTCCATCCCAAAGGAGAGCAGTCCTGAGTATTCATTGGAAGGACTGATGCTGAAGCTGAAGATCCAATACTTTGGCCACCTGGTGCTAAGAACTGACTCATTGGAAAAGACCCTGATGCTGGGAAAGATTGCATGCGGGAGGAGAAGGGGACAACAGAGGATGAGATGGTTGGATTGCATCACCAACTCAATGGACATGAGTTTGGGTGAACTCTGGGAGTTGGTGATGGACAGGGAGGCCTGTTGTGCTACTGTCCGTGAGGTCGCAAAGAGTCAGACACGACTGAGCGACTGAACTGATACACATACCAACCCCAATCTATGTGTTCTCTTTAAAGATAAAGTCACACACATGGCAGCAGGCTCTTCCCTGGTTTGTGCCTTGCTCTTTTAATTAACCAGCGACTTGGAGATCTTCAATAAGAACATGCAGAGCTGTGCCTCATTCTTATTTTATGGTCTATGTAACTGGTTCCCTACTCTTTGTAATGGAAAATAGAGTTTTCCATTACAAACAGTGCTACAATGAGCAATATTAGCAAAAACTTACATAGTTCTTACTTGGTGTTCTTCGTGTACAGAAAGTCAGTTAATCCTCATAACTGTCCTATAACAGAAACTATCATTACTTCATTTAAAGATGACAAAATAGGCACAAAGATAAGTAATTTGCCCACAGTCACACAGCGAGTAAGTGGCTTTGATTTGCACGTTTGAATTTAGATAGTCTGGCTCTAAGACTCAAGCACAGTGTCCTGCCTCTCGTGTTTTTCCTGTGCATTTAGATCTGAAAAGCCAGGCCACACTTCACAGCGGGAAAAATTGAGCCCAGAGGGGCAGAGTCTGCTCAGCCAGGTGGCTGCAGAGCCTGGACTGGAGACCAGGTCTCCCGGTTCCCAGAGCCTGGCTCCTTCACTGTCCGTCATGCCCTGCCACTCCTGCAGAATGTTCTCTCTGGATTCCCGAGAGCTTCTGAACACTTTGGGCATGAATAGAGCGACTACACTGAGAAGTAGTTTAGGAAAAGTGGTTTCAGAAGAGACTTGGGACTGTGATGAAGGAGTTCAATTCTCAGGGTCTTCCTACCACTCTCCTCCTATACTAATAAATACACACTTAAAGCAAATGTTGCCACAGAGTATCTCTAATGTAAAAATGTACTTTTTGAGTTGCAAGTTTAGAGATACATTATGTAAAATTTTATTCAATGTTATCCCTCTTTTTTTTTTTTTTGCAAGTGCCATAAAAAAAAATGTATATAATCATGAAAGTTTAGACTAAAGAGAGTACACCCCATTTAATCCTACATGGCTACTCATTAACCACAGAGAAAGCAGCATGGAACCAACATTCTGCCCCCAGCTTGGGAAAGGTACAGCTGTACTCTATTTGAAACCTGCTTCCAAAGTGCTGGGCAGCCCTGAAGAGTTGTAAGCAAAACTATTTTCAGGGACCCCTTGAGTTTAAACAGTTCAAGAATTTCCCATAGATCCTCCCAATACCCTGGCCCTGGCCCTACTTGATTATGAATGCCTTTGATTCACAGACTGGAAGGCTCCTTAGAAGCATCTAGTTTCATCTTTCACCATGATGTGGCCTCACATTTGCCTCTTGCTTTACTGTCTTCCGATTATTTTGCCATTTACGTTTTTCTGTGACCCCCATGACCACACTGTGAGAGCAGGTTCTTTGTCTTCACAAATTTTGTATCCCTTTCACCCAGGCAGGACTTGACCCGGCATGGAGGCTCTACAAGTTTTGGTTGTATCCTTCCCTGTTTCTCTGTTGTCCTTAAATTTCCCCCCATTATTATCCAACTGTTGCCTGGGAAGCCTGAGCTCTTCCAGCAGCAATGCAGGCTTGATGGAGAACCAGGCTCCTTGGCTTTGCTGCCAAAAGAAAGACTTGAGACAGGTTTCTGGGCTACAGGTTTAGCTTTATCATTTTTCTTCATTCGTCAGTTATGTACCTACTGTGGGCCGGGTATACTGCCAGGGCCTCGGTGTACAGAGATGAACAGCTCTGTCGGAGGTACCTTCTGTGTGAAAGACCGATTCAACGTGAAACACACAAATACAGAATCACCAGTCCTGGCAGGGGCACTGAAGACGCTATGAGAGAGACTACCAAAGCAAGTATAACCTAGACTGGGAGGTCAGGGAAGGCAACTGTGAAGAAGTGAAATTTAAACTGAGACCAAAGGCTGTGGAAGGGATCCAGGACTCACAGAAGAGGGAGGAGAAGGAGGCCAGTGTACGGAACCGCGTGCACAGAGTCACCAATGCAAGACAGAGTTTGGAGGAGGAGACTTCTGGTGCCCCACGTTACATAGTCTCAGCCCTCCTCTGTTTCAACCACAGCTATGATGGACACTCCCCTGACAGCTCAAACTTGCATCCATCAGACAGCCACCCACGCCAAGCCTCCGAGCATCTTTCTCCTTTCTCTGACAATGGCACAAGTGTGGCCTAGAAACGCCAGGATGTTACTGCTGCCCCATTCCCACCCGTCACCAGGCCGCCCTCAGCAGTGGGGACACAAGCTGATACACACATGTCCCAGCTTCCCCTCCTTTAAGTGAACATCACTGCGAGGCGTTCTGTATTCTTCTCAGCGGAAGAGAGACATGTTACTTAGAACAGCAACCTCCAAAAAAGGCGCTCTGTGTTTTTGCCTCTTCTTTTCTTATTCTTCTCATGCCGTCTCTCCTTTCAGATCCCTGATCTGCCCCCCACTTCCGGTTTGCCCCTAAGTCATTTCAAAGAAACTCAAATCTAGGGTATACACACATTAGAGGAGCTGGAAGAGGGTCTTAAAGGGAGTGTGCAAAGAGGAGAGTGAAGCAGGGTGAGGCTAGAATTGTAGGGTGAAGCAGGCTATGCAGAGCTGAGAATGTTTTACTCTATGGCTCCATGGTTCTGGGTTGTAGCAGCTGAACAAAGCAGGAGGCTCGAACAGTAGCCCAGACAACAGAAGATATTTTCTTGTAGTATAATGTTAGACATCCCAGGTGGCACTAATGGTAAAGAACCTGCCTGCCAATGCAGGAGACATAAGAGACACAGGTTTGATCCCTGGGTTGGGAAGATCCCCTGGAGGAGGATCCAGGTCAACTCACTCTAGTATTCTTGCCTGGAGAATCCTCATGGACAGAAGGACCTGTCCACAGGTGGGCTACAGTCCACAAGGTTGTAGAGAGTCAGATACAACTAAAGTGATTTAGCACGCATGCATACACGCACTGTAATGTCGGCAGAGGTGATAAAAAAGATACAGACAGGACTTCCCTGGTGGTCCAGTGAAGAAGAATCCAGCTACCATTGCAGGAATCACAGGTTCAGTCCCTAGTCTGAGAAGATCATGCATGCTGCAAGGCAGCTAAGCCCAAGTGCCTCAACTCCTGAACCCGTGATCTAGAGTTTGGGAGCCACAACTACTGAGCCCACAGGCCAGGGAGCCTGTGCTCTGCAAAGAGAGAAGCCCACGCACCTCATCTGGAGAACGGCCCCCGCTCACCACAACTCGAGAAAGCCCTCACACAGCAACAAAGAGCCAGCACAGCCAAAAAAAGAGATACAGACAGGTTGGAATACGGTTTTGGTGGGGGAGGGTTTGGTTGCACTGGGTCTTTATTGATGCTCACAGGCTTTCTTTTGTGGCAGCAAGCAGGGGCTACTCTTCGTTTTGGTGCACGGGCTTCTCACTGCAGTGGCTTCTCTTGTTCCAAAGCACGGGCTGGAGGCACACAGACCTCAGGAGCTGACTGTGCAGGCTCTCGAAGGTGCAGCCCTCGGTAGTTGCGGTGCATGGGCTTAGTTGCCCCACATAGCATGTGGAATATTCCCAGACCAGGGGTCAAACCCCTGTCCCCTGCATTTGCAGGCAGGTTCTTATCCACTGTACCACATCCCAGGGAAGTCCTGGGGTGTGTTTTAAAAGTAGAATGATCTGCACTTGCTGATGGGTTGGGTTGGAGAAAGGAAGGGATCAAGGATGCCTTTGCTTGGGTTACTGAGTGGATGGTGGTAATGTGTAACTGAGAATGGAAGGATGGTGAAGGAACAAGATTGAGCAGGAAAACTGAGTGTAATCTAGTACTCACAAAGTCTAAGATGTCTGTGTGACATCCAGGGAGAAAACATCAATTGTGCATTTGTTTATATGAGTCAGGAGCTCAAGGGAGTGGCCAGCAATGTAGATCTGGGATCATCTGTTTATGCACAGTGCTTAAACCAAGGGACTAGATAGGCAGACAAGACAAGAGGATTCACAGCGAAGCTCCGAGGAACTCTATTTAGAATTTGAAAAGACCCTGATCCTGGGAGAGACTGAAGGCAGGAGCAGAAGGGGACGACAGAGATGAGATGGTTGGATGCCATTACCAACTCAGTGGCCATGAGTTTGAGCAAGCTCCGGGAGATAGTGAAGTACAGGGAAGCCTGGTGTGCTCCAGTCCCTGGGGTGGCAAAGAGTCAGATGTGACTGAGTGACTGAGCAACAACAAAGGGGGCAAAAGGGCAGCAAATGAAATTCAAAAGTAGCCAGCAGAAATAGAAGAGACTATGATATCACAGAATCCAAGAGGGGAGAGAGTTTCACGAAGGAAGGGTGGGCCACTCTTCTGAATGCTGCTCAGAAGTGGGATAATTTGAGGATGTAAAACTATCACCTTCTCTCGTATCTTTCATCAGCATTAGTCACAAAAGGCTCACACCCTTAGGCCAGGCATCCCAAGTGCAACCAAGCTACTTTTAAAAATCAGCAGATGACTCGAGGCAGAAACTAAATGCTTTGTCTGGCTTAGGAGACATCTCACTCAGATCCTTAGACCTGTGTGCCCCCGTCTGCTTTGGTCTCTCTCTTCCTACCTCAGTTTCCAAGCTGCTGAACTTCTAGATCTGATCCAAGTCCTTGAGATCTTCTAGCCCTGAAAAAATGATTGTATGAGTTTTATAGAGCACTGTATTAATTTTCTAGGACTGGATGACTTGCACAGCAAAAATGTAAACCACTCTGGAGGTTAGAAGTACAAGCACAAGCTGTCAGCCGAGCTGGCTTCATTCTGAGGCCTCTCCTCACCTTGTAGATGGCCATCTTCATCCTTGTGTTTGTGTGGCCTTCCTTCTGCGTGCATCTGCGTCCTAACCTCTTCTTTTAAGGACACCAGTCATATTGGACAAGGGCCCACCTTAATGACCTTGCTTAACCTTGCTGTCATTGTTCCAAGTCATGCCCAACTCTTTGCAGCCTCATGGACTGCAGCACGCCAGGCTTCCCTGTCCTTCACTCTCTCCCAGAGTTTGCTCAAGCTCATGTCCATTGAGTCAGTGATGCCACCCAACCATCTCATCCTCTGTTGTCCCCTTCTCCTCCCATGCTAGGGATTGAATTCTGAGGTGCCGGGGATTAGGACATTAACATATGACTGGGGGGACACAGTTCAGCCCATAACTGATGTATTAGTCTTTCTTCAAGCCTTAGACATGATTTAAGAATCTTACCGCGATAGGCCTACCTTTCCTAGGTCTCAGATCCATTCACTTAGTCAATTTCTAAATGATCTTCTTGACTTCCTGTCTTTCTCTTAGTGCTTTTTTAAATTCTTTTTTTAATTTCTATAGTTTTAAAGGTTACTTTCCATTTACAGTTATTACAAAATATTGGCTGTGTTCCTCATATTATGCAGTACATCCTTGAGCCTATCTTACACCCAATACTTTATCTCGCCCACTCTCTCACCCTTCTGTTGCCCCTCCTACCTTCCCACTGGTAACCACCAGTCTGTTCCCTATTGCTGTGAGCTGCTTCTTTCTTGGTACATTCATTTGATTACTGTATTTTTTTTAGGTTCCACATACAAGCGATACCATACAATATTTATTTTCCTTTGTCTGACTTATTTCAATTACTATAATGCCCTTCAAGTCCATTCATGTTGCTGCAAATGACACAATTTAGTTCTTTTTTATGGCTGAGTATTTCATTGTATGGGGCTTCCCAGGCGGTGCTAGTGGTAAAGAACCTGCCAGCCAATTCAGGAGACATAAAGACATGTGGGTACAGTCCCTGGGTCAGGAAGATCCCCTGGAGGAGGGCAGGGCAACCCACTCCAGCATTCTTGCCTGGAGAATCCATGGACAGAGGAGCCTGGTGGGCTACAGTCCTTGGGGGTCACAGAGTCTCACATGACTGAGCAAGCAAGCAAGCGAGTATTTCATTGTGTGTGTGTGTGTGTGTGTGTGTGTGTGTGTGTGTGTGTGAGCCGTACCTGCTTTACCTATCTGCCTGTTGATGGACACTGAGGTTGTTTTCATGTCTTGGCAACTGTAAGTAGTGCTGCTGTGAATGTAAGGATGCATGTATCCTTTCCAGTTATAGTTTTATCTGGATATATGTCCAAAGTGGATCATACGGCAACTCTGTTGTCAGTTTTCTGAGCCACAGTCCCTCCACCAATTTACAGTCTCACCCTTCCAGTTTAGACTTTCTGATAATGGCCACTCTGACAGGTATGAAGTGATACTTCCTTGTGGTTCTGTCTTGTATTTCCCTGATGATTAGCAATGTTGAACATCTTTTCATGTGACTATTGACCATCTGCATTTCTTCTTTGGAAAAATTTCTATTCGGTTTTCTGCCTATTTTTTAATCAGGTTCGTGGTATTTTTTGGATGTTGAGTTGTATGAGCTGTTTATATATGTTGGTTATTGGTTGGTTATGACCCTTATCAGTCATATCATTTGCAAATATTTTCTCCTATTCAGTAGGCTATCTTTTCATTTGTTGATGGTTTCCTTTGCTGTGCAAAAGCTTTTAATTTAATTAGCTTTTAAGTTTAATTTGGACAGATCCAAAAAAAAAAAAATTGCTGTGATTTATGTCAGATTGCTGCTGTTTCACATAGCCTTTAGCTTTGTTTGGCTGTCGAGACTTGCTTTAATCACTCGGGTTTAAAGTTGCCACACCGTTGGCCTCTGTACACAGTAATTCATCAGGAATACACAGACTGGTCCCAGGAAAATTCACTGAGATGTATAGGACCTTTCTTCACTGAAGTTTAGTGCTCTACGCCTTAGGAAGTTAGCTTTCCAGAAGTAGTCCTTTTTTTCCCAGCAGCTCTTCAGTTCAGATTAGCCAGTGATGGCTAATACTCTAAGATTGTTATTGGGGGTGGGGAGATTTATTTCATGGCTATCCCGAGAATATATGATCATATAATTAGAGAATTGAAAGGATTCGCACTGTGCAGCCAGATTAATCAGGATAATCAGAGATGCTCTCCATCTCCCAAGTCACCCCAGGTACCTTCAAAAGTCTACCACCCCAAACTCCCTCAAGTTATATCATTTGTATTAGATCACGCCTGTGTTCAAAGGTTTCCGTGTCTCTTTCTTGCTTGTTTCTTCGAGCTTTTCTCCTTTCATATGCCAGCCCTACCAGTCTACCTACCATCCATATGATAAAATAATGCAGCCCTTTCTGGAGCCCTTTCTCCCCACGGATGCAACCCTTTCTCCTCGTGGTTGTGGAAGCTGACCTTGCCTCTTCCCCCCGTCCTGTGGTTCTCACTCGGAACACCATCCTCCACGCAGGCCTCACCCCTTCCTGGAGCCCTGCCTGCCACTATATGCCAGATTTCGCATTACTCTCTTCAAAATCCCGGAGGCCTTGATATCCATCCATAATTCAGCCTTTTACCTTACCTTCTTTCCCTTTTTAATTGAATTATAATTGATTTACAATATTGTGTTAGTTTTAGATATACAGCAAAATGATTCAATTATATATATATTCTGATTATTGATTCAGATTATTTTTCATTATAGGTTATTGTAATGTAACCTATAGGTTATTCATTATGTATTTCTTATAGGTTATTATATTATAAAATATTAAATATAGTTCCCTGTGTTCTATAGTAAATCCTTGTTGCTTATCTATTTCATATACAGTAGTTTTTATCTCTTAATTCCATACTCAAAGGTCCATCTAGTCAAGGCTATGGTTTTTCCAGTGGTCATGTATGGATGTGAGAGTTGGACTGTGAAGAAAGCTGAGCACCAAAGAATTGGTGCTTTTGAACTGTGGTGTTGGAGAAGACTCTTTTGAGAGTCCCTTGGACTGCAAGGAGATCCAACCAGTCCATTCTAAAGGAGATCAGTCCTGGGTGTTCTTTGGAAGGAATGATGCTAAAGCTGAAACTCCAATACTTTGGCCACCTCATGCAAAGAGTTGACTCATTGGAAAAGATTCTGATGCTGGGAGGGATTGGGGACAGGAGGAAAAGGGGATGACAGACAATGAGATGGCTGGATGGCATCACTGACTCGATGGACGTGAGTTTGAGTGAACTCCAGGATTTGGTGATGGACAGGGAGGCCCAGTGTGCTGCGATTCACAGGGTCACAAAGAGTCGGACATGACTGAGCGACTGAACTGAACTGAATTTTTAATCTCATTCTGTACGCTAGTCTGAACTCTTCATCCAAATTATAAAGTCCTCTCTAGTTTCACGACCTGGCACTGGCATAGTTCAAGCCCCAAAGTCTCTCACCAGAATGACTTGACTGGTCTGATAGAGTCCCTCCTCTACTTAAAAGTCCTTCATCACAGGATGACGTTCATCCCCTTAACCAGCACACACAGCCTCTCATGTTTCAGCCTCGCTGGCCTTCTGGCTTCACCTCCCAGCTTTCTCCTCCCTTACTACCACACACAACTTCGGCCCCAGTCACATGGAGCCCCTTGTTCCCTGACGCTGTCATGCTGGTCTGTGCCTCTCACGTGCCGTTACCGAATTGTGTTTCCATGGCTCATTCACCTACCAAGCCCTACTCGTGTTTTAGTTTAGCTAGAGTGAAACCTGGGCTTCCCTGATAGCTCAGCTGGTAAAGAATCTGCCTGCAATGCAGGAGACCCCGGTTTGATTCCTAGGTCAGGAAGTTCCCCTGGAGAAGGGATAGGCTACCCACTCCAGTATTCTTGGGCTTCCCTGGTAGCTAAGCTGGTAGAGAATCCACCTGCAGTGCAGGAGACCTGAGTTTGATCCCTGGGTTGGAAAGATCCCCTGGAGGAGAGAATGGCAACCCACTCCATATTTCTTGCCCAGAGAATCCCATGGATAGAGGAGCCTGGCAGGCCACAGTCCATGGGGTCACAAAGAGTCAGACACGACTGAGCAACTAAGCATGGCACAGCATGAAACCTCCTCCAGGAAGTCTTCCCTCATTTATTTATTTAGTTATTGAGTTTAGAGAATCTTTTTTTTTTTTTTTGAAGTTTTTAAAAATTGAGGTATCATTAATTTACAATGTTGTATTGGTTTCAAGTGTTGAAAAGTTTCAACTTTTCAAGTGAGCAAAGTGATTCAGTTATACAAACATACACACAGACACACATACAGCTTTTTAGATTTTTTTCCATTATAGGTTACTGCAAGATACTGAGTATAGTTCATTTAGACCCTGTTGTTTACCTATTTTATGTATAGTAGTATGTACCTGTTAATCCCAACCTTCTAATTTACCTCCCCACCCCACCGCAGTCTTCCTTCATTTAGATACCCCTGTCCGTGCTTCCAAAGCACCCTGTTGCTACCACTCTCAGCATTTCTTGGCCTGTTCTGTAAACACTAGTTCATTTTAGCAGCAGAGGTAGTCTTCGTTATATTGGTAACCCCAGTGCCCAGCATTTCAACTGGTATACAAGAACAGTAAAATATCCCACAAATACTTGTTGGGTAATTAGAAGAACCTACTACTGGTTTCCGGCCTGCTGTTTCTTCTCATTGATTCCCTGTATTGGTGCCATCGTTCCTGTTAGAACAGATACTTTGTATCTCCCCTACCCAAATGCCGCTGATGGGTGATGTAACTAACAAAATCCATCCTCCTCAATTTAGAATTCAAGATCCTTGGCAATCTGATCTCTACTCTGCATAGACCACAATTCTACTCCCCATTTTGTAAGAATGTGTCCTTTGCTTTCCAGACCTGGGAATTTCCTCAGACCGGAGGGCCTGCCTGGAGGGAGTCCTTTTGTTCCCCCTCCTATGTCTCCTATCAGTGCTGGACTATTCTCCAAGCCTCAGGTCAATCCCATCTCCTCTATAAAAGCATTCCCAGATTCCCCCTCTGCATGGTTATAATTAATTTTTTCCTCTTCTATTTTTATAACATTTTGATATCTAATTATAGTATTCATTTCTATTTGCTTTATGTGAGGGGAGTGTGTGTGCGTGTGTGTGTGTGCCACTAGATCGTTGGCTCCTAGATGGGAAGGCCTCCAGGGTACCTAGGAAGTAGATCACGCTCAGTGAGTGTACTAAACTAAACCTTTTTGCTAGAAGAAGCCCCAAGCTGCATTCTGGCTACTGTTCCAGGCACAGCTGCTTATAACCTTGGGCAGGTCCTCTAAATTCTTTTGGTGTCCCTTGCTTCATCTCTAAAATAAGATTAATCATATCAAGGATGCTGTGAAAATTAATTATTTATCATTTTGAAAGTGCCTTGATATCTTTAGAGATTGGCATTTCTATTTTTGTGGCATCCTTCTCACCAGAGCTTGCCATTCTTTTAAAAGGAACGTGCAAAGGAGAGGCAGGGACTGTTCAAAGAACAATTTTTTCAGAAGCTGAAATAATTATATCCTGTATTTCAGACAAGGTCACCTTTTACCCTTAGTAGCAAATGATGGAGTCTTGAAGAAACCTGTTTTTCCTACTAGGGACTTAAAAGTGATTATAGTATTTATGTACAGTTTTTAAAAGATGAATAAAGATTCTATCACGCAGAGCACAGAGATTTCCCTGAGGGAAGAAATAAATGAAGTAAACTTTTAAAACATTCATAGACCCAAATCACCTGTTATACGTCCTGGTCAAGACTAGCAGTAGAACACTCACTTGAGTGTTCATTTCAAGACATATCCAAAGTCAAGGGCAAAGGAAGCAAAGTCACTGATGTAACAACTGATGTTTCATACACATCCACTCAATTCTCACAATACTCTCATGAGATACCCAGGGCAGGTCTTACTAACCCCTTTTTCTGGTTGAGGAAATGGCAAGCCTCTGTGGTTATGCAACTTATCCAAGGTCACTCCGTAAACAGCAGAGCCAGAACTCAACTCAGTCTTTTGACTCAAGTTCAGGGCTTCTCCCGGTCACCTCACTACATCTCAGCCCTAGAACTATGAACTCTGAACAGGACACCGAGGCTGCTGTAGAAGTAGATGCGCTTAGTTGCTCAGTCCTGTCCAACTCTTTGCGACCCCGTGGACTGTAGCCCACTAGGCTACAGGATTCTCCAGGCAAGAATACTGGAGTGGGTAGTCATTCCCTTCTCTAGAGGATCTTCCCAACCCAGGGATCAAACCCAAGTCTCCTGCATTGCAAGCAGATTCTTTACCATCTGAGCCGCAGGTGAAGTCCACCGAGGCTGCTGGGGAAAGGTAAGACAGGAGGGCAAAGTGGACAGGGGATTCAGAGAGCTTTCTCTGCAGGTCCCTCCCCCAAACCGGGCCCCTTCGATACTCCTCAAAGCCAGATGCTAGTACTCTTTTAGGGCGTAGCCCCTTCACCTAGGTCAGACCTCTCCTCTCATTTTCTCCTCTGGGTCATTCGTCTTGTAAAGTTTCCTCCACTCTGGCTGTTGTAGACTATATTACATAATCCTCACAACAATCATACAATTCATCTTTTGAGTTAGGTACTATTGTTATCTCATTTTGCCGGTGAGAAAAATGCAGCTCAAAATGGTGAAAATTGTACATAAAGTGACGTAGAAGGTGATAAGTAAGGACACAGACCCAGGTCTCACTGACTCCAACGCCCTTGCTGACCACCACCAGGTCAGACAGCCCCTCACATGGCCCTGCCCAGGGAGCGGCCGCCAGATGGACATCAGTCTCTCTGGAATAATTCATTTTACCACTTACGCTGAGACACAAAAATTTAAGTAAGCCAGTACTTAGGTGTTTTATGTTCATTTGCAAGCTTTATGAGGATTATAACTAACATTCAGTATTTTAAAGAAGCATAGCAAACACAAATTTCTAAAATGACAAACTTAGTTATTTGTCTTTACTAAAGACATTATTACATTTTTATCATAGGTGGTCAATTTACAAAGATTTTTTTTTAATAAAAATCTTTAACTTATAAGTTAAAAAGGAAATATATGTAAGTTCAAAAAGGATTTAGATAAAATAGTATATCCATAGTGGTTTATAAAAGACGCCAAGGATGTTTATAACAAATATCCTCTTTTAAGATTGTAAATAAAAGTGAAAAGTGAAGTGAAACTGAAAGTCACTCAGTCCTGTCTGACCTTTGTGACCCCGTGGACTATACAGTCCATGGAATTCTCTAGGTCAGAATACTGGAGTGGGTAGCCAGCCTTTCCCTTCTCCAGGGGATCTTCCCAACCCAAGGATTGAACCCAGTTCTTCCACATTGCAGGTGGATTCTTTACCAGCTGAGCCACGAGGGAAGCCCAAGAATACTGGAGTGGGTAGCATATCCCTTCTGCCCGACCCAGGAATCAAACCAGGTTCTCCTGTATTGCAGGTGGATTCTTTACCAACTGAGCTATCAGGGAAGCTGTCAATAAAAATAATCCATGTTTATTACTGAATATTTGGGAAAAAATTTAGAGCACACACACAAAAAAACCACCTACCATGGTCATACCATTAAATCTTCATCTACTGAAATTGACATGGGAAAAGCAGCCAGTCTCTTCCACAATAAGTAGCTGCAGAGATGATGGTTGGCCTGCAGGTAGGGAAAGTCTGATTCCTAGTGTGGAATTTCTCGAGAATTTTTCAGAAGGGTAGAGCATATGCCCACAGACACTGAAGCAGGGAGACATTTGATCTAAGAAATCAAGTATCCAGGGCTAATGAGATAAGGATCATAAAACTTGGAATTAAAATCTGAGAATGACAGGAATAACAGAATGGGGGAAAAAAGAGTGGAAGGTGAAAAGACAGGTGGGTTGATAGGTGAGATGAGTTCCAGAAATTTTGAGACTGAAACCATGTTTATTTTTCTGTTTTTTTAATTTTTATTTTTAATTATTTTCACTTACATTTTTAAAGACAGAGATTCTGACCTTTGTAGTAAGTCAGGTCACAGCATGAAATGGGATGTAAGAAAATGAGCCACAGGTTATTTATTCATTTTTTTAAAGATGGAAGACCTTACTTCTCCCAAAGCCAGGGGCTCTAAAAAAGCCAGAGCTGAGGCTGCTCACCAGCTGTGCTCGCCCCAAGCTGCTCACAGACCCACTGTGGCCATCACCCTACCCAGGTCTTCACTCTTCACTCTCTCCCACTCATCACAGGGTACCCAGGCTCCTCCGTGGAGTCAACAGCAGACCTGAATTTAGCACCTTGATCTTCCAAGTGTGGTCCCTGGACCAAAGGCAGCATCCGGAGTCTTGTTAGGAATGCAGTCTCAGGCCTCACCCCAAACCTACTGAATCAGAACCCACATGTTAGCAAGATCCTCAGCTCTGTCCCTGGCTTCTCTTGCTTATGATTCCTGACACTTGGCCCTGGTAATCTTTGGAAAATATCTAACTCTTATGATCCAAACTTTGAACCCCCTCTCCCACCCTCAACTCCTTCTCTCCCCAGAGTCATCCATACCCAGCATGAGTCACTGACCGAACCACTTTCTACGATACTCGTGCTGGGGATACGACAATGAACAAACATTCCCTACCTTCTTGGAGCTCACATTCTGGAGGAGGAAGTGTGCATGCTCAACCACTAAATAACGTCCAACTCTTTGCAACCCCATGGACTGTAGCCTGCCAGGCTCCTCTGTCCATGGGGTTTTCTAAGCAAGAATACTGATCTGGGTTGTCATTTTCTTCTCCAGGAGATCTTCCTGATGCAGGGATCAAAGCCATATCTCCTGCATTGGCAGGTGGGTCTTTACCTCTGAGCCATCAGGGAATCCTGAAGGAGGGGGATAGACTGATTTTTTAAAAAATAGGTAAAAAAGTGAAAAAGACGAAAAACAAACGTAGCCTCTGTGAGATCACCTCTGCTCAAGCACTGAGGTCAGGGCTGGGTCCCCTGGGTAGAGATCTATTGCCTCTGGTCTGACTGACGTTCACCTCCACCCCCTCTCTGCTTGCCAAGAGATGACAAAGACCTTGCTGACCCCAGTGTTCAAATCTGGCATGAAAGATCAGTGCTCAGCAGCTCCCAGGGCAGATGGAAACAGTTTGACCTTGCCCAGCAACTGGCCCTTCTCCAATCGTCATTCCTCCTGGAGATAACCACATTTTTAAAGTTAACCACGTGCACATCTGTAAGGCAACCTGGGGTACTTATTACCTTTTTTAATGAATGGGGTGTAACAGATCAGAGTTTTACAGACAGACCTAATAAGCAAGCCCACTTATTTTTCCAGTCATAAGATGGCTCCACAGCCTGCTTTGCTCTCTCTCTTAGGTCATTTCCACACTCAGAGTTATAGATGTGGGAGGAGGAGGAGGCAGGCTGTCATTTCTTAAGAGCCAAAGGTGACAGCAAGCTCAGCCCCTGAGATGCCACCAAGCTGGTTTGATTTTTAAATTGGGACATACATACCAGGTTTCATTTTTTATAGATTTTATTATCATTATTTTTGTTCAGACAAAATAATTCAATGTCAGCTAATTTGGAGATTTTCTATCGAGAGAGAAGAAAAGCAGATTATAGTGAAATGAGGTTAAGCTGGAAAGGGAAGGAAGCAGAAGGAGTTTTTCCCCAGCACGAGTGCAGTCTCAGCCCAGACGCCTTCCTTCAGCCAGAATGAAAGAACAGTCTTATTCTCTCTCCTTCATAATCCCAGCCCAGTTTACTTTTTAAAATTCTGTAGCACGGCGTGTTTACAGAAATCCACCCAAGCATATGTAGTTATATTTCTTTCTTTCGGAAAGATTTCAATTTCGTGGTTTCAAAAAGTTTACCTATAATGTCTCAGCCTACAGGAAATAGCTGTTTACATTCCTTTAGTTCTCCTAATCTTTTTCCACATATACACATACTTTTCACATGATTCGTATCATAGAGTATGTATGATTTCGTGTTTCCAATGGAGATTTTTTTTTTCAAGTCATCAAGGATGGCTTGAGACCCTATTCTCTAATTCTTACATTTCAAAAGAGAAGATTTTGATTTTAAAGTGATTTTAAGTTACTATAAAAACTGAGTTGCAAGAAATTTTTTAAAAGCTGAGTTGCAAAAAAGAAAAAAAAATTGAGTTGCAAGAGTTGCTTCAAGTGGAGTAGCTGTTAATTTAGTTTCTGAGAAGCCTCTACTGTAATTTCATTAAGTCATAATCTCCCTGTTTGTCTGATTCTGCCCTTTGCTCCATGTCCTTCATCTGCTGTTTCTAAGAATAAAATGCCACTGTGAACTTTATAAGAGAAAAACATTTCTTAGAGATTTCAAACAGAGAAAATGGAGACTATGAGCCTTGTGATCCAGAAGCACAATCAATTCCCATCAGTTTGAACCAGAGGGAAGACAGCAGCAGTGCTGCTGCCTGAGAGACTGGACAATCCCGAGGCTCCAAGAGGTGCTCTGGAAGCAGATAGAGAAAGGGAAGAGGTTCTTGGAGACGGCATCGGCAGCTTCCTTTGTCTAGAACTTGTTAAAGTACCTCTTGTCAACTAAAAGTGTTAACCTGCATCTTGTTCTCTTTATGGAAAAATGAGAAGGGAAAAGACAGACTGGATGCCTTCCCTCTTTACTGTCATCCAAGAAATAAAATGATGAAAGATCTCCCAGCTCCCTTATGACTTATGTGCAATAGAAAGGAGTAAAAAGCAAAGTTTAGCATATTATGCCATGTTCAAGACAAAAGCATTAACTTCAGAGGTGTAATATGGTGAATTTAAGTTGCATATTTTAAAAAGGGAAAGCAAAATGTAGTGTCATAGCCAGCCCCAAGGTTACCCAAAAGAATCTAACTAGGAAATGGAAAATCTAACCAATTTTATAATTTCTCTATTGCTGCTTAACAAATCACCCCCAAATTTAGTGACTTAAAATGACATTCCTTTTCAGTTTGGGGGAGTCAAGAATCTAGAGACGGCTTTGCTGGGTGGTTCTGGCTCCAGGTTTTCCATGAGAAGACTTGCTGGGGTTGAAGGACCCTCTCCAGCCTCACTCATGCACTGCTGTCTGGAGGCTTCAGTTCCTTGCTGGCTGTTCACAGAGTCAGACCTACAGATCTCTCTATCGGGCTGCTAAGCTTGCTCACAATAGGATGGCTAATCACATAGCTTCACTTCCACCATATTCTGTTCATTAGAAGACAATTTAGCCCCACACTCCAGGGGCAAGGAATTTACCTCTGCCTTTTAAGGGAAGGACATCAAAGAATCTGTGGATATATTTTTAAACTAGAGTACAGCAAATTTTTTAAATGGGGCAGCTGGAGGTATAAAGGGCTGCAGAGGGGATACCAGCTTCTAGAACAGAGCATAGAAGCTAGATATACGGGAAAGCCCAGCTCCTAACCTCACTACCACTCTCAGAAACTGAAGGTAGTCAGTCAAATCCTGAGGAGTGTCACCAACACTCCCAAATCTGGAGACAAATATATTGAGTGCATATGTACCTGTCTTTCATCTTCTGACTGAGGATGAGTGGAAATGGATATGGGGAGAAATGGATAAAATAGAGCAGGGGGCAATAGTGTTAACTCTCTCTGGCAAACATGAACAATTTGAGCTCCAGGATGAATTGGGGGAAAAAATCCCAAACCACAGTGTAGGGGCTTTGTCCACCCCTCCTCAGCATTCATAGTTACCATGTTTGCTTTTCAGGTTGCCAGTGGCAAGCACCTACAGCTCGGAGTGTCTTGTTTATTTCTGACCAGCAGAATGCACATGGCCTCTTGTGGAGCAGGCAGCAGTGCTGGGGAGTGAATGCCTCCTCCCAGCAAAGCTGACTGACAACCAGGGGCTCCTCCCTAGTGCATGCATGCTGACCCTGCTGTGTGCTCTGTGCTGTCTGCCAGAGTTCCTGTTGAACTCTCAGTAAGAACGCCACTTTCTGCTTTCCCCTGCCTGCCCTCCTGCATTCTTTCTCCCCTGACCAGTGCTTCTTGGGCTGCTGCTGCTGCTAAGTCGCTTCAGTCGTGTCCAACTCTGTGTGACCCCATAGATGGCAGCCCACCAGGCTCCCCCGACCCTGGGATTCTCCAGGCAAGAACACTGGAGTGGGTTGCCATTTCCTTCTCCAATGCATGAAAGTGAAAAGTGAAAGTGAAGTCGCCCAGCCGTGTCCAACTCTTAGCGACCCCGTGGACTGCAGCCCACCAGGCTCCTCCATCCATGGGATTTTCCAGGCAGGAGTACTGGAGTGGGGTGCCGTTGCCTTCTCCAGTGCTTCTTGGGATCACCTCCCAAATGCAACCACTTCTACTCATTTCCTCCCCTCAGGTTCTGCTTCTGTGGAAACCCAACCTACAAACCACTGAAAAGAGTGCAATACCCTCTCAAATGAAGAGTGTGAACCCTGGCACAGAACAGTTAACAGAATCCCAGAAGAGAACCCAGGTAATGACAAAGATAGTGTAACAACTGTTATCTATATTATGATTCCATTTTTATGAAGGTTTACCCTTGCTCTCCATCCAGCCAACCAGCTCTCTATTCCTTCTTCTCTTATTCACCTGATTCTATAGACATGCATAAAAAGATGTCTCAGTTCAGTTCAGTTCAGTCACTCAGTCGTGTCTGACTCTTTGCGACCCCATGAATTGCAACACACCAGGCCTCCCTGTCCATCACCAACTCCCAGAGTTCACTCAGGCTCATGTCCATCAAGTCAGTGATGCCATCCAGCCATCTCATCCTCTGTCGTCCCCTTCTCCTCCTGCCCCCAATCCCTCCCAGCATCAGAGTCTTTTCCAATGAGTCAACTCTTCTCATGAGGTGGCCAAAGTACTGGAGTTTCAGCTTTAGCATCATTCCTTCCAAAGAACACCCAGGACCGATCTCCTTCAGAATGGACTGGTTGGATCTCCTTGCAGTCCAAGGGACTCTCAAGAATCTTCTCCAACACCACAGTTCAAAAGCATCAATTCTTCAGCACTTAGCTTTCTTCACAGTCCAACTCTCACATCCATACATGACCATTGGAAAAACCATAGCCTTGACTAGATGGACCTTTGTTGGCAAAGTAATGTCTCTGCTTTTGAATATGCTATCTAGGTTGGTCATAACTTTTCTTCCAAGGAGTAAGCATCTTTTAATTTCATGGCTGCAGTCACCATCTGCAGTGATTTTGGAGCCCAAAAAAATAAAGTCTGACACTTTATTATTTTAGAAAGATGTCTAAAATCATGCTTTTCTAATGTTAACTCTAATTATCTCTAGATGGTGCAACCCAGGGCTTTTTTTACCTTTATATATAACTTTTTCCATAGTACGTATGTTCTTTATAACTAGCACATGCCATTTTAATGAAAACAGTAGTGATTTTTTTTCCTTTAAACAACAAAGACCAGAAACAGATAACCAAGAGGTGGGTAGGGGTGGTTTATACGAGACAGTGTGACTATAGATGACTGTGATGTTCTTTTGTGAGGTTTTTAAACTTTTAGTGAGAAATTAATTCCTCTTCCTCATCCCTATCAAATCAGTAATGAGTTTTTAAACTGAAAATACATGCTGTTTGTAAAAGACAGCAAAATAGCAAAATAGGTAATTTTATTTATTAAAAGGCAGAGAGGACTCTTCTTTAATGTAGTTCACTGGTAAATTGGCCAAACCTTTCAGTAAGGTAAATTAACAATATAAAGCAGAGGTCTTAAAAAGTATCTATCTTAAAAAATATGTTTTTGATCCAGTAATCTGCTTCTGTGTATTTAGTCCTAGGCAGTGTTTCCCAGGGCGTGGTCCTGGCATCAGAGTCTCCTGGACTTACCCAAAGTTGGTGGAATAAAGATATTTGAACATATCTGGATCAGCATCTTTGATTCAGACTGAGATGTGGGAATTTTGAGTTCACAAAGTCTCCTGATAGTTCTTTTTTCCTTTTAGCCTCGCAGGGGAGGCAACTTGTGGAATCTTAGTTCTCTGACCAAGTATTGAACCCAGGTCACTGCAGTGAAAGCTCTGGGTCCTACCCATTGGACCACCAGGGAATCTCCCTAATAATTCTTTATTCTCTTATATCATTTTTTAAAATCTTTAACTTTTTAATTTGTAATTGGGTATAGCCCATTAACAATGTTGGGATAGTTTCAGATGGACAGCAAAAGGACTAAGCCATATATTCACATGTATCCATTCTCCCCCAAACTCCCCTCCCATCCAAGCTGCCACATCACACTGAGCAGAGTTCCACCTTCCCCTGATAATTCTTATATACCTTGAAGCTTCAGCACCACTTGCCTGGGCAAATGAGAGTCAGTCCCTAACGTTTATTGAGTTCCATGAGGAATTGGGCTCCATTCTCTGCACTGAGGACACAGCAGTAAATAACACAGAAAAACTCTTGGTGCTGGTGGAACTAATTTTTCTTACTCAAAAAGTTTATATTAGTGTGTCATTATGGATTATTTATGTTTTGATATAATAATATTTCAAAGATGGCATGGAAAACTGTTCACCAGGTGTTGTCAGAGGAAAATTG
Source organism: Bos indicus (assembly GCF_029378745.1). Taxonomy (NCBI): domain Eukaryota; kingdom Metazoa; phylum Chordata; class Mammalia; order Artiodactyla; family Bovidae; genus Bos; species Bos indicus. Next base: position 1,423,627 of record NC_091769.1, on the reverse strand, counting down.
CTAAGGTTACTTTTATTAAATATATGTATACATTGATAAAAAGACTAAAGGAAATATCAATATACAAAAATACTAATCTTGATTACCTCTGGAAAACCTGAGTATAGATTATTTTTATTTCTTCTTCATACTTTTTAATATTTTCTAAATTTCTAGAATAAATGTGATTTACTGACATAACCAAAAGAAATGTTTTTAAAGTTCATTTAAACACAAGAGGAAATGGGAATTTTCCAATGCTGTCTTTTCAAATAAATTTTGATTTACTAATATTAATACACAATTTCACTTAAAAATTAAACCTTAAAACTTTTTTCCCCCAGCCCCACTGCCGGTGTCTCTTTAGGAGCCCTTCTGCCCCATTTTCTGAGCAGGCAGGGAACTCCTGAGAGGTGGGTCCTGGCTTGCTTTGCCTGTATCGTCAGCAGCACCCAGGATGCTGGGCGGGACTGGGGGGTTTGTAGGGTATCTTAGAACATTTGATTCCATTTCTGGAGCTATTTCATCTTCAATTTCAATCTTACTTAAGGAGATGAGCTTTCAAATTCTCAGGGAAAGGAAGGTGTTTGACTAGCTGATGAACCCAGAGTACTTCGCAGCTCTAATGAACGGAGAACTCAAGAAGAGTCTAGATTTTTTTTCTTAAATTTTTACCTTTGTTGCTTTTTCTGTATTTCAAATGTGATATATAATTGTCATGGGAAAATATTAGAGAAATACAGAAATAGAAAGAGAAAATTAGCCATAATTTCAGCTCTGCCCCCCACCCCTAAGATAACTACCTTAAAGTATTTCTTTATGTTTTTTCAGATTATTCATAGATGTGTATATATATACATATATATATACATGCGCCCATATAAATCATACATATCATATTTTATGTATGGATTATATATATATACACACACACACATATATATACATATAATTTTATTTTATTTACTTTAATCCTTTACATACTGGGGCTTCCCTGATAGCTCAGTTGGTAAAGAATCTGCCTGCAATGCAGGAGACCCCGGGTTGATTCCTGGGTAGGGAAGATCCGCTGGAGAAGGGATAGGCTACTCACGCCAATGTTCTTGGGCTTCCCTTGTGGCTCAGCTAGTAAAGGCTCTGCCTGCAATGCAAGAGACCTGGGTCCAATCCCTGGGCTGGGAAGATCCCCTGGAGAAGGGAAAGGTTACCCACTCCAGTATTCTGGCCTAGAGAATTCCATGGACCCCCATGGGGTTGCAAAGAGTTGGACACACTTCCACTTCACTTTACATACTATTTGGACCTTGCTATTTCCTATTACTGAGTATCTTTCATATCATTTTATGGAGATCCACTTCCACTTCTTTGTAATGGCTGTATATATTATACTGGATGGACATATGCTGATTTATTTTTAAATTCCTCTTATTTAATCTTTTTTACATTATATTTTATAATTGATTACTGCTGATATGTAAGAAACTTACTGATTTGACCTGCTTATAGTTATTCCTGGCCTCCTTACTCATACCCCTCAGTAGACCTCATTGTTTTTTCCTTTGATTGCCTGAAATTTTATATCACTGTCATTAAGAGATCATGACACCTTTGTCAACTTCTTTTCAGTATTTCTCTTCCAATTTCTTCCTGTTGTCCTATACTTGGCTGAGACCTCCAGAAACGTGATAAATATCACTGAGTGGTAACTATCCCTATAATTTAGGTAAAAGTTGATCTTTGGGTTCTAGGATTATTAAGCGAATTAACCTGTATGTATCAAGTCTGTCTGTTCAAGCACTCCCTTGCTGTTTCTTAACTTGTTGATGTACCCAGGGGATATGGAATTCAAGGTGGACGTTTTCAACTGCAGGCAGCAGAGGCAGAGTGAGAAGGTGATGGATGCACTTTTGTAGGTGGTACTCACTTATGGTTTCCAGCCTCAGACATATTCCTGTTCTATCTGCAATTTCCTATTTTTGCTAACTTCTGTCACCAGAGAAGAAAAATAATTAGGAACCCTCATATTCTGCTCTTTTCATGTCTGTCCTGTCCCCAGAAAACTTTCCTCCTAGCTGGACGGTGATAACTTGGGAAGGTAGAGTTGCTGCATCAAGTAAGTTGTAGAGGACTTAATTGGATACTAGTGTCCCTCCAGGTTTTGGTGGGAGGGATAACTGAACCTAAAGACTTTGGTAGACTTACTGATACTGTTAAGCCAGTATAGAAAGTTGCTTTAAATTAAGTGAGGGAGATGGTTAATTTAAAAAAAAATTTTTTTTCTATTTAATCTAAAAATAAAGCTAGAAAACTGGAATTATTATGGCTTCAGGGGAAAAAAAGCAAAAACTGTTTGAGGTCAGCACAATTCTATCAATAACCAAGTTAAAAAGTTGGAAAGTTATGCTGTTTTTACTTAGCCTCATCTTGTTCTCAGTAATTGCTTCCTTTCAACCATAAAGTTGTTTAGTGTAGGAGAGATATTCCAAAGCTTCTCTTTATATTCACTGCTGCAGGATCCCATTTTAGCATAATTACAGTCTTGGAGTTGCAGAGACAGGCTCACTCTATCTAACTGTGCAGCTGGCTTTCTCAAATGACAATGGGATGCTCACCAGCTTAGCGAAGTCCAAGGCTATGCACCAGGGGGAGGCCCTCATGCTGAAATTTTGCCCTTGCTTTGTGTGTATTTCCTCCATGAAAATGGGGAAATGGTTTAGAATTATAAAAAGCACAGTTTTTATTCTCTTGGAGCTTTTTAAAGGGATACACTTAGCTTTAAATGCAGATTTCAGAATCCTAAATCAGAGATCGAATTCATCTTTACATCTCAGACTGACATTTCAGAGCAAACACAACAAAACAGAAAAATGAATTTTGTAGTACTTATCTCCTTGTCCTTCCTCTTATATTTCTCTTTTCTTTTTGCAAGAAAACTAAAGAAAGTCTAACTATGCTTGCCTTCTTTACCTGCAAGGTACTTTCCTATTCAGCTTGCTTATTTTCTGTAGAAGTTCTTTAGATGATTTGATAACCATTAACTATTCACACTCAACACTCAGTTATCTCTTTAGAGACTTCTGCTTATATATATTTTGATTTCCCTGCTTCTCAGTAAGAGCAGGGCCCTTCTGGGTGAACACAGCTCACCCAGATACATTGTCCTCTGCCCCCAAGTTCCATACAGTCTTCCTTCACACAAATTGTTGCATTCATCCCTTTTCTATTTCACGTAGCATAACCTTAGTTCAGGTCTTTATATCTCTTTCCTCATTTATTACAGAAGCTTCCAAAATGGTCCATCTACTTCTAGGCTGTCTCTATCCAACTTTTAAAGGTTTCAAATCAAACTTTTGGTAGAACCATTCAAAGAGGAATGAACAAAACAGGCATACACCATCCATTTTGTATCAGGTGCCAAAAGCGACACTTGGAGTACATGGGTGAGAGATGCTGTCGTGAGTGGGCTTTTTGTTCTGATCCAATGATGTCTTTTCTAGCTCAGAGACAGGCTCCATATATGAGATCAGATCAGTCGCTCAGTCATGTCCGACTCTTTGCAACCCCATGAATCGCAGCACGCCAGGCCTCCCTGTCCATCACCAACTCCCGGAGTTCACTCAGACTCATGTCCATCGAGTCAGTGATGCCATCCAGCCATCTCATCCTCTGTCGTCCCCTTCTCCTCCTGCCCCCAATCCCTCCCAGCATCAGAGTCTTTTCCAATGAGTCAACTCTTCGCATGAGGTGGCCAAAGTACTGGAGTTTCAGCTTTAGAATCATTCCTTCCAAAGAAATCCCAGGGCTGATCTCCTTCAGAATGGACTGGTTGGATCTCCTTGCAGTCCAAGGGACTCTCAAGAGTCTTCTCCAACACCACAGTTCAAAAGCATCAATTCTTTGGCGCTCAGCCTTCTTCACAGTCCAACTCTCACATCCATACATGACCACAGGAAAAACCATAGCCTTGAGTAGATGGACCTTTGTTGGCAAAGTAATGTCTCTGCTTTTGAATATGCTGTCTAGGTTGGTCATAACTTTCCTTCCAAGGAGTAAGCGTCTTTTAATTTCATGGCTGCAGTCACCATCTGTAGTGATTTTGGAGCCCAGAAAAATAAAGTCTGACACTGTTTTCACTGTTTCCCCATCTATTTCCCATGAAGTGGTGGGACTGGATGCCATGAGCTTCGTTTTCTGAATGTTGAGTTTAAGCCAACTTTTTCACTCTCCTCTTTCACCTTCATCAAGAGGCTTTTGAGTTCCTATTCACTCTCTGCCATAAGGGTGGTGTCATCTGCATATCTGAGGTTATTGATATTCCTCCCGGCAATCTTGATTCCAGCTTGTGTTTCTTCCAGTCCAGTGTTTCTCATGATGTACTCTGCATATAAGTTAAATAAACAGGGTGACAATATACAGCCGTGACGAACTCCTTTTCCTATTTGGAACCACTCTGTTGTTCCATGTCCAGTTCTAACTGTTGCTTCCTGACCTGCATACAAATTTCTCACGAGGCAGATCAGGTGGTCTGGTATTCCCATCTCTTTCAGAATTTTCCACAGTTTATTGTGATCCACACAGTCAAAGGCGTTGGCATAGTCAATAAAGCAGAAATAGATGCTTTTCTGGAACTCTCTTGCTTTTTCCATGATCCAGCAGATGTTGTCAACTTGATCTCTGGTTCCTCTGCCTTTTCTAAAACCAGCTTGAACATCAGGAAGTTCACGGTTCACATATTGCTGAAACCTGGCTTGGAGAATTTTGAGCATTACTTTACTAGCATGTGAGATGAGTGCAATTGTGCGGTCGTTTGAGCATTCTTTGGCATTGCCTTTCTTTGGGATTGGAATGAAAACTGACCTTTTCCAGTCCTGTGGCCACTGCTGAGTTTTCCAAATTTGCTGGCATATTGAGTGCAGCACTTTCACAGCATCATCTTTCAGGATTTGGAATAGATCAACTGGAATTCCATCACCTCCACTAGCTTTGTTCGTAGTGATGCTTTCTAAGGCCCACTTGACTTCACATTCCAGGATGTCTGGCTCTAGGTCAGTGATCACACCATCGTGATTATCTGAGTCGTGAAGATCTTTTTTGTACAGTTCTTCTGTGTATTCTTGCCATCTCTTCTTAATATCTTCTGCTTCTGTTAGGTCCATACCATTTCTGTCCTTTATCGAGCCCATCTTTGCATTAAATGTTCCTTTGGTATCTCTGATTTTCTTGAAGAGATCTCTAGTCTTTCCCATTCTGTTGTTTTCCTCTATTTCTTTGCATTGATCGCTGAGGAAGGCTTTCTTATCTCTTGCTATTCTTTGGAACTCTGCATGCAGATGCTTATATCTTTCCTTTTCTCCTTTGCTTTTCACTTCTCTGAAAAGCAAAGAAGGGCCTCCTCTAGGCCCTCCTGCGTGGGCGCAGGAGGGCCTAGAGGAGCTATCCCACGTTAAAGGTCAGGAAGGGCGGCGGTGAGGAGATACCCCTCGTCCAAGGTAAGGAGCAATGGCTGCGCTTTGCTGGAGCAGCCATGAAGAGATACCCCACGCCCAAGGTAAGAGAAACCTGAGTAAGACGGTAGGTGTTGCAAGAGGGCATCAGAGAGCAAACACACTGAAACCATACTCATAGAAAACTAGTCAATCTAATCACACTAGGACCACAGCCTTGTCTGACTCAATGAAACTAAGCCATGCCCGTTTGGGGCAACCCAAGACGGGCAGGTCATGGTGGAGAGATCTGACAGAATGTGGTCCACTGGAGAAGGCAATGGCAAACCACTTCAGTATTCTTGCCTTGAGAACCCCATGAACAGTATGAAAAGGCAAAATGATAGGATACTGAAAGAGGAACTCCCCAGGTCAGTAGGTGCCCAATATGCTACTGGAGATCAGTGGAGAAATAACTCCAGAAAGAATGAAGGGATGGAGCCAAAGCAAAAACAATACCCAGCTGTGGATGTGACTGGTGATAGAAGCAAGGTCCGATGCTGTAAAGAGCAATATTGCATGGGAACCTGGAATGTCAGGTCCATGAATCAAGGCAAATTGGAAGTGGTCAAACAAGAGATGGCAAGAGTAAATGTCGACATTCTAGGAATCAGAGAACTAAAATGGACTGGAATGGGTGAATTTAACTCAGATGACCATTATATCTACTACTGCAGGCAGGAATCCCTCAGAAGAAATGGAGTGGCCATCATGGTCAACAAAAGAGTCCAAAATGCAGTACTTGGATGCAATCTCAAAAACAACAGAATGATCTCTGTTTGCTTCCAAGGCAAACCATTAAATATCACAGTAATCCAAATCTATGCCCCAACCAGTAAAGCTGAAGAAGCTGAAGTTGAACGGTTCTATGAAGATCTACAAGACCTTTTAGAACTAACACCCAAAAAAGATGTCCTTTTCATTATAGGGGACTGGAATGCAAAAGTAGGAAGTCAAGAAACATCTGGAGTAACAGGCAAATTTGGCCTTGGAATATGGAATGAAGCAGGGCAAAGACTAATAGAGTTCTGCCAAGAAAATGTACTGGTCATAACAAACACCCTCTTCCAACAACACAAGAGAAGACTCTACACATGGACATCACCAGATGGTCAACACCAAAATCAGACTGATTATATTCTTTGCAGCCAAAGATGGAGAAGCTCTATACAGTCATCAAAAACAAGACCAGGAGCTGACTATGGCTCAGACCATGAACTCCTTATTGCCAAATTCAGACTGAAATTTGAAGAAAGTAGGGAAAACCACTAGACCATTCAGGTATGACCTAAATCAAATCCCTTATGATTATACAGTGGAAGTGAGAAATAGATTTAAGGGCCTAGATCTGATAGATAGAGTGCCTGATGAACTATGGAATGAGGTTCATGACATTGGACAGGAGACAGGGATCAAGTCCATTCCCATGGAAAAGAAATGCAAAAAAGCAAAATGGCTGTCTGGGGAGGCCTTACCATATATCAATGTTTCTCAAATACCAGTCATTATTGATTGTTCCAACTGGGGTGAGAAAGAGGATACTGTCATCCAGTATGTAGAGGCCCAGGATGATGCCAAGCGTCCCACAATGTCCAGGACAGCTCCCTCAAACAGAAACAGTACCATACCAAGTGTCAGTGGTGCCAGTGGTGCCCATGTTAATAGCTAATTCATTAACTGTTCCCTCAGTTCAATGCCGCCAGCTCCATGTAATCCACTCCTACTCAGTCTCCAAAGCTGACTTCAACTCCATCTCTCCCAGTTCCCTCCCTGAATTCCTGCAGTACTTCTGGTCTGGAGCATTTCCTGCGTGTGTATCATTTTCCTTTGTAGATAGTGCTCTACGTCCCTTGTACCCATCTTGTCAGGGTGTTGCTGCTGCAAGTCACTGGTCCCCATTCTACTTAATTCCTCCATTTTAACCAGAATTAAGTGTGAAGTTCAGTGATGTAAACACTTTCTTATTGCTGTGGAACCATCACCACCGACCATCTCCAGAACTCTTTTCGTTTTGTTTCGTTTTGCCCCTCCACACTGCCTGTGGGATCTTAGTTCCCTGACCAGGAATTAAATCTAGGTCCTCCCTTGGCAATGAAAGCTGGAGTCCTAACCCCTGAATCACCAGGGTATTCCCCAGAACTCTTTTCCTCTTGCAAAACTTAAACTCTATAAAAAATAGAAATGCATTAAAAAAAAAAAAGCTCCCTTTTCTTCTTTCCTCCACTCCCTAGCAACCATTATTCTGTTTTCTGTCTCTATAAATTTGACTACTGTAGGTAGCCCATAAGAGGAAATTTGCAAGATTTGTCCTTTTGTGACTGGCTTATTTCACTTAGCATAATATCTTCAAGGTTCATCCATGTTGTAGCATGTGTCAAAATTTCTTACTTTTTAAAGGCTGAATAATTTTCCATTGTATGGGAATGAAGTCAAAGTCGCTCAGTCGTGTCCAACTCTTTACTACACCATGGACTATAAAGTCCATGGAATTCTCTAGGCCAGAATACTGGAGTGGGCAGCCTTTCCCTTCTCCAGGGGATCTTCCCAACCCAGGGATCAAACCCAGATCTCTGGCATTGCAGGAAGATTCTTCACCAGCTGAGCCACCAGAGAAGCCCTTCCATTTTTTACCACATGTTGTTATCCATTCATCCATCAGTGAACACTTGGGTTGCTTCTACCATTGGCGAAGGAATAAGGGCTTCCCTGGTGGCTCAGTGGTAAATAACCCACCTACCAATGCAGAAGACGCTGGTTCCATCCCTAATCCAGGAAGATCCCCTGGAGAAGGAAATGGCACCCCAATCTAATATTCTTGCCTGGCAGGCTATAGTCCATGGGGTCGCAAAGAGTCAGACATAACTGAGTGACTTTCACATTGGGAATAAAGCTGCTATGAACATACATAAAAATCTGTTCAAGTCTCTGCTTTCATTTCTTTTGGGTATATACTCAGAAATGGAATTGCTAGATCATGTGGTAATGCTATTTTTAATTTTTTGAGGGATTGCCATACTGTTTTCACAGCGGCTGCACCATTCAACATTCCCCGAAACAATGACAAGGGTTCCGGTTTCTCTACATCCTTCACAACATGTATTTTTTTCTGTTTTGTTTCATTTTTTAATAACCATCATAACGAGTGTGACGTATTATCTTATTGTGGTTTTGCTTTGCACTTCCCTAATCACTAATGATATTGAACATTCTTGCATATGCTTAACTGACCATTTGTATATTTTCTTGGACAAGTGTCTGTGCAAATCTTTTCCCCATTTTTAAATCAGGTTCTTTATTTGTTGTTGTTGAATTATAATAGTTCTTTATATAATTTAGATATCAATCCCTTATCAGATACACAATTTGCAGATATTTTCTGCCATTCTGTGGGTTGCCTTTTCACTCTGTTGATAGAGTCCTTTGATGCACAAATATTTTTAATTTTGAAGAAGTTCAGTTTATTTATATTTTTTCTTTTGCTGCTTGTGTTTTTAGTTTCACATTGTCAAATTCTGTGTCATGGAAATTTTTCTCAGTTTTTTTCTAACAGTTTTATGGGTTTAGCTCTTATGTTTAGGTCTTTGATTCATTTTGAGTGAATTTTTATATACGGTGTAAGATAAGGGTTCAGTTTCATTCTTTTGCATATGGATGTCTAGTTTAACAACACCACTGATTGAAAAATCTGTCCTTTCCCCATTCAGCATCCTTGGTCTTGGCATCCTTGTTGAAAATCGTTTGACTATATATGAGAGGACTTATTTCTGAGTTCTATATTCTGTTTCATTGGTTTATATGTCTGTCATGATTCCAATAATCACACTGTTTTGATTACTGGGATTTTGTAGAAAGTTTTGAAATCAGGAAATGTGAGACCTCCAACTTTTTTCTTTTTTTTCAAGATCATTTAACTATTTGGAATCTCTTGAAATCCCACATGAATTTTAGGATGAATTTTTCTATTTATGAAAATAATGTAGTTGGAATCTTGATAGAGATTGTGTTGAATCTGGGATACCACTTTGAGTAGTACTGATGTCTTAACAATATCACACCTTCCAATCGATGTATACTGGATGGCTTTTCATTTACTTGTGTCTTCTTTAATTTCTTTCAACAACATTTTATAGTTTTCACAGTAGAAGTCAATTGATTCTTTGTAAAAGAAGTTATTTTTTCAAACAATATAATAATGGTAATGGAAATTTTAAACTAGAAATTATTCATTCTAAATCTCACTTCACAAGAAACCATTTGGCTTCATTTTCACCCATTTTCTTATCATCTTACCTGCATATATATATATATATATATATAGAGAGAGAGAGAGAGAGAGAGAGAGAGAGAGAGAGATCATTGTAAAGCAGTCATTTCGTGAATCCAATTTTGAACCCTGGTTTTTACTTATTACTATACCCTATTCATTTTCCATATAGTCATGTATGGATGTGAAAGTTGGACTATAAAGAAAGCTGCGTGACGAAGAATTGATGCTTTTCAACTGTAGTGTTGGAGAAGACTCTTGAGAGTCCCTTGGACTGCAAGGAGATCCAACCAGTCCATCTTAAAGGAAATCAGTCCTGAATATTCATTAAAAGGACTGATGCTGAAGCTGAAACTCCAGTACTTTGGCCACCTGATGCGAAGAACTGACTCATTTGAAAAGACCCTGATGCTGGGAAAGATTGAAGGTGGGAGGAGAAGGGGATGGCAGAGGATGAGATGGTTGGATGGCATCACCGACTCAATGGACGTGAGTTTGAGTAAACTCCAGGAGTTGGTGATGGACAGGGAGGCCTGGCGTGCTGCAGTCCATGGGGTCACAAAGAGTCAGACACGACTGAGTGACCAAACTGAACTGAACTGATTCCTTTTCCATGTTGTCATATAGTCATTTTAGCAGATTCTGAGGATGCTATATCAAAAGTGAACTCTATCTAGAAGGGGGAAGAACAGTAGGGTTTTTTAATTTCATGAAGTAGCAAAAACAAATCCTTCCTTAGCAAATTGAAAGCAAGAGATTTAGAGATTCTTCTTGGGAAACTCTCTTACTGCTCAAATGAAAGTAGTCAAAAATTAAGAAAATATATTCACTGACCGGGAGCTGAGTGTGGCTCAGATCATGAACTACTTATTGCCAAATTCAGACTTTAATTGAAGAAAGTAGGGTAAACAACTAGACCATTCATGTATGACCTAAATCAAATCCCTAACGATTATACTGTGAAAGTGAGAAATAGATTTAAGGGACTAGATCTGATACAGTGCCAGATGAACTATGGATGGAGGTTTGTGACATTGTATAGGAGACAGGGAGCAAGACCATCCCCAAGAAAAAGAAATGCAAAAAAGCAAAATGGTTGTCTGAGGAGGCCTTACAAATAGCTGTGAATAGAAGAGAAGCAAAAAGAAAAGGAGAAAAGGAAAGATATGCCCATTTGAATGCAGGGTTCCAAAGAATACCAAGGAGAGATAAGAAAGCCTTCCTCAGCGATCAGTGCAAAGAAATAGAGGAAAACAATAGAATGGAAAAGAGTAGAGATCTCTTCAAGAAAATTAGAGCTACCAAGGGAATATTACATGAAAAGATGGGGTCAATAAAGGACAGAAATGGTATGGACCTAACAGAAGCAGAAGATATTAAGAGGTGGCAAGAACACATAGAAGAACTGCACAAAAAAAGATCTTCACAACCCAGAAAATCACAATGCTGTGAAAGTGCTGCACTCAATGTGCCAGCACATTTGGAAAACTCAGCAGTGGCCACAGGGCTGAAAAGGTCAGTTTTCATTCCAATCCCAAAGAAAGGCAATGCCAAAGAATGCTCAAACTACCACACAATTGCACTCATCTCACATGCTAGTAAAGTAATGCTCAAAATTCTCCAAGCCAGGCTTCAGCAATATGTGAACCATGAACTTCCAGATATTCAAGCTGGTTTTAGAAAAGGCAGAGGAAACAGAGATCAAACTTGCCAACGTCCACTGGATCATTGAAAAAGCAAGAGTTCCAGAAAAACGTCTACTTCTGCTTTATTGACTATGCCAAAGCCTTTGACTCTGTGCATCACAACAAACTATGGAAAATTCTTCAAGAGATGGGAATACCAGACCACCTGACCTGCCTCTTGAGAAATCCGTATGCAGGTCAGGAAGCAACAGTTAGAACTGGTCATGGAACAGCAGACTGGTTCCAAATAGGAAAAGGAGTACGTCAAGGCTGTATTGTCACTGTACTTATTTAACTTATATGCAGAGTACATCATGAGAAATGCTTGGCTGGAGGAAGCACAAGCTGGAATCAAGATTGCCGGGAGGAATATCAATAACCTCAGATATGCAGATGACACCACCCTTATGGCAGAAAATGAAGAAGAACTAAAGAGCCTCGTGATGAAAGTGAAAGATGAGAGTGAAAAAGTTGGCTTAAAGCTCAACATTCAGAAAACGAAGATCATGGCATCTGGTCCCATCACTTCATGGCAAATAGATGGAGAAACAGTGGAAACAGTGTCAGGCTTTATTTTCTTGGGCTCCAAAATCACTGCAGATGGTGACTGCAGCCATGAAATTAAAAGACACTTACTCTTTGGAAGAAAAGTTATGGCCAACCTAGACAGCATATTAAAAAGTGGAGATATTAATTTGCCAACAAAGGTCCATCTAGTTAAAGCTATGGTTTTTCCAGTAGTCATGTATGGATGGGAGAGTTGGACTATAAAGAAGGCTGAGCACTGAAGAATTGATGCTTTTGAACTGTGGTGTTGGAGAAGACTCTTGAGAGTCCCTTGGACTGCAAGGAGATCCAACCAGTCCATCCTAAAGGAAATCAGTCCTGAATATTCATTGGAAGGACTGATGTTGAAGGTGAAACGCCAATACTTTGGCCACCTGATGCGAAGAGCTGACTCATTTGAAAAGACCCTGATGCTGGGAAAGATTGAAGGAGAAAGGAGAAGAGGACGACAGAGGATGAGATGGTTGGATGCCATCACTGACTCAATGGACATGGGTTTGAGTAATCTCCGGTAGTTGTTGATGGACAGGGAGGCCTGGTGTGCTGCAGTCCATGGGGTCGCAAAGAGTCAGACATGACTGAGTGACTGAACTGGACCCTAACTTTAAAATGTAGCATTTAACATTTGGAATTTTTCTTGAAATAAAAGTCCCAAAGCAATAAGAATATTTATTAGCTACACTTATTACAGTGGATAATTGAAATATTTATATCCATCTGTAACTTTTAGTTACTCTGTTTTCAATAGCTGAAATTCACAGAAATTCTGTGAAACTGGATAAAATTCCAATAGCTGTTTTCCTAAATATGAAGAGCCATTTTAGTCGTATTTGACTTTATCACCTTTCTTGGAATGAAAAACTAAGCTGACAGTGTCAAATGTTGAACTGGGAGGCATGAATTGGTAAAGACAGGTTTGGGAAGACTTGCTGTGCCAAAGTTTATAATCAGAGCAGCGAACATGCCCCTACAGTGAAAGCAGCCTGTCTCCTAGAATTACTGTCCTCAGGTAGTTAGAAGGAGCCTGTACATACTTGATTACACCAATGAAAATCCACTGTTTCGCCTCTCCTTTTACAACATTTATGCCATTTCTTGGATGAATTTAAGGACTGATGAAATATAACCACGGATCTTGGATTCTTCCTTTCTCTGGCTGTGTGCCACCCGCCCCCTTTTCACTTTTCCTTATTTAGGGACCATGCATTTCTAATCAGTTACTAACAATGTTATAGACAAAAATTCTCCCAAGTTTTTCTCCTCCTTCTTCCCCACCTCCTCCTTTACCATCATCGTTATCATTGATTCTTACTCCAGTTTTCAAACTATTGTCTTAATTATGTCACATTTTTCTGCTAGTACCACTTTCTCCAGGTTCAGAAATTGAAACCTGCGTAAAGCAATCGCAGTGTTCCTTTTAACTGACTTTTTGTTTTTGCTTTCCCACTCAGTTAAAGATTGAATATTTTTTTTAAACTGACAGTCTGGAACAAAAACTTTTTTTTTTAACTCCTAGTGACCAGCCCTGAAAGATCTGAGATTTAACTTAAGAGGTAAAAATAACAACCATGCCCACTGAGTAGCTCCTGGAGAACTGGTTGGTTTAACTTTTCAGGTTGGCTGCCCACGGCGGTCTGCTTCCACCTGTGGGGCACGCGCACCTCACTGCAGAGTTCAGAACGCACACACTCTAGCCAGTCACTATCAACGTGCATGAGGGGAGTAGACAGCTCCATTAGGCAATGTCAAAGAAAATAAATGTGTCCAAATTACTAGCCAGAAATGCTTAGTAAGCATCAGATAGATGGGTTCTGCTTTCCAAATTATTAAGTGGACTATTCAGAAGTACTGAAACATTAATTTTTCATTGCAGATTGTTGACCAGAAGCCAGGGGCAGCTGTCTTCCTGTAATGGTCCACAGTGAGGCCCACAGAACTTTTCCCTTCAGTGTTCAACGCGCTAAAATGTGTGAAGGGATGTGCAATCACTTAGCATCCCTGACATCTAGGATTAGATACAAGCGTTTTATGCAGAGAAGCGCATGGGTCCTGGAAGGTCAATTGTCTACCTTTAGATGAATTTGTTTCAGTAAACTCAACTTGTCTGGTTTTCTCTGCATAAAAATACTGAAATGATCACAGTACATATATGCATTGTGTGCATAAATGTATCATAGGCTATCTGTAATCCAAGGCTGTCTACTTGGATTTGAGTCATGATAAATTTAAAATGTGAGATTTTGCTTTCATTCTACAAAGGGTAAAGTGGAGACATCAACCATCTCTAAGGAACTGTTTTTGAAAACGAGGTCCTAGGACTGTCTGCATCAGAATTATCTGACTTTAATATCTTCGTATTTCAGAATTTCACCCCAAGTAAGGTGTGGGCACCTGCTCTTTGGCAAACACCTAGGGCATTCTGATGCACATGACCCCGTAATCTCTTGTCTAATAAACACCACCCTGGGGAAACAGCCGAGCATTCCCTTGGGGGAACTGAGCTCTCTCTCCTCCTCTTGGTGAAAGGAAGGACCTGAACATTTATGCTACCGAATTATTTTAGGCAGAACTAGTTATAAAAAGGAAGTAAGGGCAGTTAATAGCATTACTTGGACATCTGTCAACTCCATCATCTTTTCTCATTCTGGTATTTTCTTCAGTTTTTCTCCATGATGATATGAGCCTTTGTGGTCTAGTCAAGGACCCTCAGTTATTCTCATTTATGCTTTTGTAACTCACTAAAGAGCAGAGAGGTATGGACCATGGCCACTGTGTTTTGGGGCTGATTCAGTTATCAAATGATGATCTGTGTATTAGTAACTAATAATATGACTAGAATCCTAGCTGGATTTTCCCTGCTGCCCACTATAATATTTTTAATAGAAAGCATACAATAGGAGGTATAGGAGAATATTAGAGGTGTAGGAACATACTCTTTGAATGATTTGAAACCATTTCTTAAGAAACTTGTATAAAGTAGGTAGAGTAACTACTTAATGCTTTTTTTTTTTTTACTGCTTTGGAATCCCCCCATCTCCTCATCAGTTCCTTTGATGAGAACACATAGCTGCCCTACTCCTCTGCGTGCCATCACCCAAGTGCTCCTCATCTTCACTAAGGGACCTCCAACTAAAACTTTCCCTTCTTTCTGTACACCAGAATTTGTTCTACTATCAAACCGTGCCTATTCACTTATTAAAATCAATGCAGAAATCATAAAGATTATCAAACAGAATCCAGCAGCACATCAAAGGACTAAATTACCAAGGTCAAGTGGGTTTCATTCCAGAGATGCAAGGGTAAGTCCACTTTAGGAACTCCATTAACTGAATTCATTTTAATAGATCTTATAAGAAAAGTCATCTAATATTACCTACATTGATGCTGGAAGAGCTCTTGCAAAATATATACATCTATTCTTCATAAAAATTCTCAGTCCTTAGCATGATTGAGCAGATCTGCCTTAACCTGAAGCCCACATCATACTTAATGGGAAACCACAAGAAATATTCCCATCAAAGTCAGAAACAAACAAAGGATACTTATTCAACCACACTTGTTGTAAGAGGTACTTTAGTAAATGGTAAAGTTTGTGGACTTTGGTATTCAACTACCACTATCAAGGTTCAAATCCCAACCTTGCAATTTATTTAATATTTCTCTGCTGAGTTTCCCTTTCTGTAAATAGGCATAATTATAATACTTAAATCATAAGGTTCCTTGCCATGAGGTATTAATAGTTTGATAGGTATAAAGTAATTGATAGGTTCATGGAAATGTTTGACAAATATTAGCTACCATTGTTATTATCTAACATTATTTTTAAAGTACTAGACCAAACAGAAAGAAGGGATTTAGAGGTGCTAAAAGAAGAGATAAGATTATCTGTAGTTTAGTTACTATACTTGTAAAACTTGAAAATCCAGAAAGACTACTGAAAAACTATGACAGATAATAAGAAAATTCTCTAAATAGCAGGGTATAAAATTCTTGTACAGAAATCAACAGAGCTCATATATACGAAGAAAACTTGAATGAAAAGAAGGCATAGACTGTTCCTGTGTAGGAAGACTCAACATTGTAAGGATGTTAATCCTCTCTAAATTAAATTATAAGTTTGACACTGTCATTAATAAAATATAAGGAATTTTTTAAAAACTGGATAAATTGATTCTAAATTTCATAAGCAGAATACTCATTGGGAAAGTTCCAGGGAAATTCTGGGAAAGAAGAGTATAAGTGATAATTTATTCTGCCAGATGTTAAACATAGGCAGATTGAGAATAGAATCTGAGCTCAGAAATGAACCTGAACTCATACAAAAATCCAGTATACAGTTGTCACCGAGAATCAGTCTGCAAAAGGGGAACTATTCCCCACTTCCAAAAAAAAAAAAAAAATAGTAATAGGAAACCAGCCATTTGAAAAAAATGGAGGCAATTCCTGTCAAGAACTGTGGTGAGCCTGAGGTTTTCTCCTCCTCGTAAGCTAGCAAGCTAGCCTACCAGGTTTTCATAGATGCTCTCAGAAGATATGAAACTCCTAGGTCGAGACAAAAGACTTTCTTTTGTGTTCATGAAACAGCAAAAAGCATGAGCTTCACAATTGCGTTTGTCTTGCTCCCTAAGTAATGCAGAGGTTTGGTCCAGATGGAAGCTACATACACAGTGGGTTTGGGTCATGGTTGAGGAACTCTGAGTTTAGGAAAGTCTCTACCTCATAAGGGGATTGCTAGAAAATCTAACCCAGAGGGAAACATTATATTTATCATCCTGGAAAGCAAACAAATCTGGCCTTTGACATGGAGACACTATTTCTATCTCCTGAGGCTGAACTGGTTTGTAGCTCAGATGGTAAAGAATCTGCCTACAATGCAAGAGACCTGGGTTTGACCCTTGGTTCAGGAAGAAGATCCCCTGGAGAAGGAAATGTCAACCCACTCCAGTATTCTTGCCTGGAGAATTCCATGGACAGAGGAGCCTGATGAGCTACAGTCCATGAGTTTGCAGAGTCGGACACAACTGAGCGATTAACATACACATGGCTGATCACGATACAAACATCCTTGAAAAGATAGTCTGGAACAAAAACTGTCATAAGATGCCCAGAAACATGAGCTATCCATGGAGACTTGACTCCTATATCTTTCCCTTATACCAAGATAAATTCCAAATGGATCAAAGGATTAAATGTTTACCAAAAAGTAGTCAACATAATAGTGATAAAAAGAGAAAATACTCAGAATGATAAAGGCCTTTCTAAATTATAATACAAAAACATTAAATGTATTTTTAAAGTACATACCATAATCACTATGAACAAAGAAAGAAACTTGAAAAAGGAATTTGCAAATCATATTATAAATACATAGCTAATTAACCTAATGGAAAACCAAAGACCAATAGAAAAATGAACAAAGGAGGTTAGTGATTCACCAGAAAAGAAAATGTAAATGGCTTCTGCTGCTGCTGCTGCTAAGTCGCTTCAGTCGTGTCCGACTCTGTGCAACCCCAGAGATGGCAGCCCACCAGGCTCCCCCGTCCCTGGGATTCTCCAGGCAAGAACACTGGAGTGGGTTGCCATTTCCTTCTCCAATGCATGAAAGTGGAAAGTGAAAGTGAAGTCACTCAGTCGTGTCCAACTCTTTGTGACCCCATGGACTGCAGCCCACCAGGCTCCTCCATCCATGGGATTTTCCAGGCAAGAGTACTGGAGTGGGGTGCCATTGCCTTCTCCGAAATGGCTTCTAAACATATGAAAAAAAAAATTCAGTTAAAATACACTGACAATATTTTTCACCTATTAGATTGGTAAAACCATGAAAATTTGATAATACACTGAATTGGTGCTCTGCAGTATAAAAAGTTGTATATGCTGAACAAGCCTATCTTGGATTTGCTACAGTATTGCTGTTTAAAATTCTGAACCACAAGAAAATGTTTTAGCTATTTTTAAAAATTAAAGTAAAATGTTAAAAACTGGAAATTCCCTTGGCTGTCCAGTGGTTAGGGCTCCAAGTTTCCACTATAGGGGCAGGCACAGATTTCAATCCCTGTTCAGGGAACTAAGACCCCACATGCTATGCAATGCAACCAAAATAAATGTTTTTAAAATTACCTATTGTAGCTTATCATGGCTTTATTCATAATTACATAAATAAAAACAACCCAAACTCACCTGTATTCATCTGCTCAGGCTGCTGTAACAAAATTTGACAGACTAGGTGACTTAAACAACAGAAATTTATTTTCTCACAATTCTTGAAGTTGGCAAGTCCAAGATTCAGGTGCCAGCTGATTCAGTTTCTGGTAAAGACTCTCTCATTGACTTTCAGGTGGCTGCCTTCTCTCTTTGTGCTCACATGGCCTGTCCTAAGTGTGTGTGGCAGAGAGAACTTGTCCCTTCCTCTTCTTACAAGGCTACCAGCCCTGTTAGGTTAGAGCCCTACCCTTATGACCCCGTTTAACCTTAATTAAGGTTATAATCAATTTAACCTAAAGGCCTTATCTCCAAATACAATTACATTATGCATTAGAGATTCAACATATTAATCTGGGTGGGGGGGATGGACACAATCAGTTCATAACAGCCCTTTAATTGGGCAAAGAATACACAGAAACTGGTACCTTCACACAGTGAACCCTTACTTTATACCATACATTACAATTTCAGCAATGTCTGATTCTGCGACCCCATGGACTGTAGCCTGCTGGGAGCCAGCGTGAGGAACTCCGCCCATGGCAAAGGTCATGAGGAAGGAGGCTCGGCATACACAAAGGCGGGATCGAGCCTCAGGACTCCCCCTGGAAATTCTCAAGCATCTACCCCCAAAACCAGAGTCTGCCTACTTTACTGCTTTGTGCTCTCACCTACACCTCTGACTTTACGGGGGGCTGTCCCCCACCACCTCTCTCTGAAAGAGTTAACTTACAGCTCCAGTAGATAAAGTTCCTGGGCATGACAAGAGTGTTTCAACCTACAAACTCCTCTGAAGGTTATTCCAGCCACATGTGATTGTTCACAGCCTCCCAACCGTGAGAGGCATGAGATGTTCTAAACTGTCTAAATACAGATTCCTTTGAGCAGTTAAAAGATTGATTAGAAATTGTATTGGTGAAGGGTTTTTCACTTGTTGGGCCAATGTTTGCTGCTAAGTTTCCATATCCCTTACCTACTGTGTCCCTGGCAGTGTATTGATTAATATAATTGGTGTATAGGGACGTAAGTAGTACCTTTAATGTTTGTAACCTTGGACCTTTGAGTTAATTCTTTTCTTGTTATAGCCCACCACACTTTTGCCCTATAGGAATGCAACTTTATCTAATGCTTTTGGAGGGTGGCACCTGACTTTAGAAGAAAAATAAGTTTTAGAGAAAAATAAGTTTTCTGAAGAAAGGGTCATAAAATGTTAACAGGTCTCTTGGCCAGAAGAGGATGTAATTCACTTAAACTTTTGCATATGATAAGTTTGCAGGAAGAAAGCCTGGCTTACTGCTGACTCTACCCCTTCCCCCATTATCCTCTATGCACAACTTAAGGTATAAAAACTGCTTTGGAAAATAAAGTGCGGGCCCTGTTCACCGAAACTTGGTCTCCCCATGTCATTCTTTCTCTCACCTTCTGGCTGAATTCCCATCTGGAATGTGGAGGCTCGTCAAGCCTACTAATTTTGCCTGGGCTTCTAAGATCTGACCGGGGAGGCCTAAGTGTCTCCTCTCCTTCAGGAGAACGGGAGGACGCCTGCGGCCTACGTAGGTGACGTAAATTCCTTATTTTGGAATTTTATTAGCTTTCCACGTAAACCAAGTTATTCAGCCTCTTTTCTCCACTGAATTTTCTCACTGAGCTATCCTTATTTAACCACTCTTTATATCTTTAATTCTATCGTATCCTGATCGCCGAAGCCGTCTCCCCTTCGAAACCCCTGACTCCACCGGGGCTGGACCCTGGTAAGTGGTGCCTGAACAGGGACCAGCCCTGGTGGTCCAGCCCCGGTGGAGTCAGGGGTTTCGAAGGGGAGACGGCTTCGGCGATCAGGATACGATAGAATTAAAGATATAAAGAGTGGTTAAATAAGGATAGCTCAGTGAGAAAATTCAGTGGAGAAAAGAGGCTGAATAACTTGGTTTACGTGGAAAGCTAATAAAATTCCAAAATAAGGAATTTACGTCACCTACGTAGGCCGCAGGCATCCTCCCGTTCTCCTGAAGGAGAGGAGACACTTAGGCCTCCCCGGTCAGATCTTAGAAGCCCAGGCAAAATTAGTAGGCTTGACGAGCCTCCACATTCCAGATGGGAATTCAGCCAGAAGGTGAGAGAAAGAATGACATGGGGAGACCAAGTTTCGGTCAACAGGGCCCGCACTTTATTTTCCAAAGTAGTTTTTATACCTTAAGTTGTGCATAGAGGATAATGGGGGAAGGGGGAGAGTCAGCAGTAAGCCAGGCTTTCTTCCTGCAAACTTACCATATGCAAAAGTTTAAGTGAATTACATCCTCTTCTGGCCAAGAGACCTGTTAACATTTTATGACCCTTTCTTCAGAAAACTTATTTTTCTCTAAAACTTATTTTTCTTCTAAAGTCAGGTGCCACCCTCCAAAAGCATTAGATAAAGTTGCATTCCTATAGGGCAAAAGTGTGGTGGGCTATAACAAGAAAAGAATTAACTCAAAGGTCCAAGGTTACAAACATTAAAGGTACTACTTACGTCCCTATACACCAATTATATTAATCAATACACTGCCAGGGACACAGTAGGTAAGGGATATGGAAACTTAGCAGCAAACATTGGCCCAACAAGTGAAAAACCCTTCACCAATACAATTTCTAATCAATCTTTTAACTGCTCAAAGGAATCTGTATTTAGACAGTTTAGAACATCTCATGCCTCTCACGGTTGGGAGGCTGTGAACAATCACATGTGGCTGGAATAACCTTCAGAGGAGTTTGTAGGTTGAAACACTCTTGTCATGCCCAGGAACTTTATCTACTGGAGCTGTAAGTTAACTCTTTCAGAGAGAGGTGGTGGGGGACAGCCCCCCGTAAAGTCAGAGGTGTAGGTGAGAGCACAAAGCAGTAAAGTAGGCAGACTCTGGTTTGGGGGGTAGATGCTTGAGAATTTCCAGGGGGAGTCCTGAGGCTCGATCCCGCCTTTGCGTATGCCGAGCCTCCTTCCTCATGACCTTTGCCATGGGCGGAGTTCCTCACACTGGCTCCCGGCAGTAGCCCACCAAGCTCCTCTGTCCATGGCAGGCAAGAATACTGGAGTGGATCGCCATGCCCTTCTCCAGGGCATCTTCCCAACCCAGGGATAGAACCCACCTCTCTTGGGTCCCCTGCATTGGCAGATGGGTTCTTTACCGCTGAGTCTCCTGGGCTTCCCAAATGCTAAAGCCAGATTTGAAAGGCTATATACTGTATGTACCCATTTATATGACATTCTGGAAAAGACAAATCTATCAGATCAGAAAACAGATCAGTGGTTATAAGGAATGGAGAAGGGTTTGACACAAGAGATATAGAGTAATTTTTTTTTTTGCTGTGATGGAAGTATTCCATATCATGTTGGTTATGGTGTGGTTGCATGGTTGTGTGTATTTATAAACACTTACAAAACTGAATATTAAAAGGGCTGAAATTTGCTCAATCTAAATTATATTTAATTTTAAAAATGAAAAAAAATAAACACCTATTCTGTATCCTATACCCTATCAACTTGTCATCATATTATAAGGTAATACTGTCTGATACTAATATAATAGTTCTTTCTACCAAGGATTTCTTATTTTTTTTGTTTTTAAATTTAACAGAGCCTTTCAGGGAAAGATAGTGACTTAACTAAAGCAATGAATCTCAGTGAAAGTTTAGGGAAAGATTTTTTTTTTTTCTTTGTGGGTTAGGATGTCCTTTGTGTAACCCCACAAACAGAAAGTCACTAACTGAGCCTCCAAGTCCATAAACTAATTATATTGCTATCAAGGTTAAAGTAGAAAGCTGTGGAAACAGCCCTGAGCTTTCTTCCAAGGGGGCCAGTTTTTTTTTTTTAAAGAAGGGACAAAGACATCAAAGGAATTCTGAGAACACGAACCCAACCTGCTGTGTCCTCTAGCAGCACCTGCTCAGGGCACGAGAGCTAGGCTTCTGTTTCTCAGTTGGTGTCCTCTACTTGTCTCCCCACCCCACCCTCTCCATTTCCCTGCCATGTGCCCAGTGTCCACACAGCAACCAAACAGCATTCCCACCATGTTTTACCACCAAAAAAGAAAAATAAACTGGTGAGCAAAGTCCTTCCTTATGGCAACATTAGAATTATTTTTAACTTTATCAAGCAGGAAATAACCGTTGAAAGTCACCATCTCTAATGGGACTTCTCTTAGTGAAAAACAATAGCACCATATTGATAGGCTATCAGTTATAGGATATGACAAATGTGCAGGCAGATTCCCTAGGGAGTTTCTCCATTTATTTGATATGCAGTGAGATATTTTATTTTAAAAAATTTTAGGGAATCATCAGACTCAAAATCATCAGACTGGAAAGGTCAACTGTAAAGGATGAAAACAAAAACCTACTTTCCTCTAAAATGAAATCTCTCACCCTGCTCCTCATTTGCGACCCCATGGACAGAAGCCAGGCTCCTCTGTCCATGGAATTTTCCAGGCGAGAATACTGAAGTGGGTTGCCATTTTCTACTCCAAGGGATGGAACCTGCATCTCTTGCATCTCCTGCATTGGAGGCAGATTTTTTACCACTGTACCACCTGGGGAACCCAACCTTAGATTCCTTTATCAATTCCTCAGTAGTCAGCTTTACACACTGTGGAAAGACGGGTGTGAGTCTGTTACCCAAACTATTTCCAAGCTGATGAATTCGTCTGAAAAGTAGATGAGAGTGGGACTGGGGATATGTAAATCCAGACTAGCTCTGGATTTCTGTTCCTCAGGACCTGAGCCTCCAGCCGTTACTGTGAGTCTGAAGTCTGTGTCCGTCAGGTAGGCCTGCGTGGGAAGAAGTGCAGCCTCTGGCAAGGACTCCTCTACCAGGTAACTTGTGGTCAGCAGCTGCGCATGCTCATTGCTGCTCTGTTACTGCAGCTGCAGCGGCAGCTCTGCAGGGCTTTTGTCAGGCCTGGGCTGCTCCATGAAACCCGCAGAACTATCTACTCCTCCCCACTCCTCTCAGCCAGTCACTCAGCCCTATTTTTAGGATTCCTTAGCAACTGAGCAGCCTGTTATTCTGTAACTAATATTTTGCATTCCTGATTCCATTACTACTGTTAGCACCTCCTGCTTCCCCCAAAACGTATGCTGTGCTGTCTCTGCAAGTTCTCCAAGGGCAGGAGGAGCACATTCAGCGTCTCTGCTCTGTGACTCATAACTCCTGGATTCGGGAAATTCTTCAAGCCTTAACTGCTTCTAACAAAGTTGAGCCCTATTCCCAGCTCTCCATCTTCACCAGAGTTGAGGAATAGCCAGTCAACATGCCCTCTGTAATAAACTTTCATTGTGCTTAATCAGAAACAAGAAAAGCATGATATTTTTAAAAATCAATTATCTGCTTTGGAAAAAGAGGGCGAGAGAGCTGCATCTGTGGGTGACCCCACTATGGGAGGAGGTAAGGGGAGAATTTCTAAGTCCCCAGACCTAAGGAATTCTGCCATTTTCGTTGTAAATCAGAGAAGCATTTGTGTTACAATTACAAGATAATATGACACAGTGGAATGGGGGGAGGGGGGAATCTCTGCCTTTTTAAACTTAGGATCATTTATAATCATTCAGTCTTGGCAGGTCTAGTTTTCATCTATCACTCCCTCTTACTAACAGCTTGTTCCTATTCTTAGCCTGGTGGGAATGTTTGACTATGTGATATACTTTGGGAAAATAAGCTAGAGTCATTGAATGTACAAAGGAAGAAGCTCATTTTATAGATGTTTAAATTAAGATAGTACTAATCTTAAAAATCTAGTCTATCTTCACAATAAAATCCAAATTTAAATTATATATATATGTGTATATATATATATATATATATATATATATATAAATGAACATTTCTTTCTAATGAAAAGAGATTCTGCTTGTCTTTTACCATGAGATCTTGATAGTAGTTCTTCTTCGAGCTTTCACAAGTTCCCAATGCAGCTTCAAGTCGTGCAGTGTGGGTTCCAGGCTCCCTGGTGGGGACTCTGTGCTTCTGCTTCCCTGTGGCAGCTGGTGTGCTCCACTGAAGAATTTGTCCTCTGTGGAGACTGAAGCAGGACATTCTTTGGGGCATGCCCTTCATTTTCTTGCCAACTCTTTGAAGCTTTGCCCAGTGCAAAGCTCACATCACTCGAGTACATAGTGGAATGACAAGATGGAATTTGTATCAGCATGAGCTCTGTGAGCCCATGAATTATAAACTCTTTTGATATTGATTAGAATAATATTAATTAGAAAAACCTTGCTTCAACACCAATTTCAGCTTAATAAACTAAAGATAGAAAATTAAAGAAAGGTGTTGTGGGATTCTGGGTATAGTAGAGCCGCCACTTGCCTCAAAGAGCCCCATTTGACACAGAATATTACATGCTTCCTAACAACCCACTGGAGGAAGTTACCATTTTGACTACTACCCCTGAGATTAAGGTGTGTGTAGATTTCACACTTTGTAATTTTGCCATCAGAGTCTGTTTTTTAGACATTGTCATCTGCTCTTATTAAATGCTGTGGATAATTATATTCTAACAGCTTCAACCACATTAATATATGTTTTTCAAAAAAAAGTATTTTAATTCTCATCTATACCTACCAAATGATGTAAGTAATTTTTATTGTTATCTAAGATAAGCCAAAAAAGATCACTTTTTGCTATATGTTTGAACAAAATCATTTAGGTTATTTGCCTTGATTTTCAGAATCACTTTGTCCAGCTATCTCTCTGGTAGTTTCAGTCACATGCTGCTTGGGATAACCCCACCCATATGGTTCCCTGGGGACCTTAAGGACCCAGACGTCTTTGGTCCCCTAAATCTAGAGGCTTTCAGTCAAGGGGCTAGTGAGGCAGAAGTGGAGACTAAATCTCGCTGCCATCCTCCCCTCTGCAAGTTTCACAGTCCAGGACAAGAGTTCATCCGAGATCTGGCCTGTTTTCTTGGTTTTAGCTCCATGCTCTCTAGGACTGCTTTTCCTAAATTCTAGCATCAGGATCTGATGGTTCTAAGTAATGGAGACTTCACCCGTCTTCTCCTTGCCTACAACTCTCTGCCTCCTCCAACAGGAACAAATGGTGAGCGTTGTTTCTCCAAACTCAGCAAGAAACACATTAAATTCTGCTACCCAAAGGGGCCATTTTGTTCTTTTACTAAAGGCAAGTCCAGCATCTTCTTTGTTTAATACCTGAAAAGCCAGTTTGTGATAGCGATTTACAGGTAGCACACATAGAAACAATATATCTGAGTAATTCCTTATGGTGAGATTTTGCCAAAATGTTCTACTTCATTTGTTTGTAACTCCTGTGAGCTAATTTGCGAAATAAGATTTTGGCCCTAAGCACATTTCTTAGAAGTAAATAAGAAATTTAGGTAAAGATTATGCAAGTTGCTTTGAAGCTACTACTGTACTCCCTCATCTATCAGTTTTAATAACTGTTTTTAAAACACCATGTTTGGAAGGGAGCTTTGTTTTTCTCAGCTCCATCTCCCATCTGCTACATTTAGTAACAAAGCCATAATCTGGGGTTTATGATATTACTTTCTGTGGAAATTAATGTAATGCTATGCTCTCAATGTTTTACTGAGACAGCATGGATCAGTAAAGGGGTTTGAAACATAAACAATAAACTATAGTAAGCATTTGAGAAAAGTGAAACATTCAATGAATGGAATCAATTTTAGAATTAATTAGTATGTGCTCACCTTTGTACTCACATACTGGTTGGTTGCAGGGACAATTTAAAGGGTTAGGTTAAAGAAAATTCTGTTTAAAAGGAAAAAAACCTATTACTTGGGAAATGAAACTGTACACAAAAGAAGAGATGAATCTATTGTGTTTTAAAGAGGCCTCCATTCTATGTCCCAGGATAAAATGGTTTGACAAAGATAATTGATCTCTCTTCTGCCTCAGAATACTAGATTAGTAACACTTGGGTGTGTGTGTGTGTGTGTGTGTGTGTGTTAGTTTAGTATTCAGTGCTAAAAGAAATAAACTACCAAATCATTAAAAGGGGGGAGGGTGAACTAGTGTAGGAGGAAAGACAGAGTCCTGTTATAGGAGACGTTTCTTGCTTTAATAATTTTCTTAAAGCCTTTTATTCCTGCAACTAGAATGGAAGGAAACAATGCCTCTCTTCCTTAGCATCCGCCTGCCTTCGCATTCCCTCCAGTTCAAGATCGAACAAGGCTAGACCTGAGCCTTCCTCCAAGCTTCTTGCCTCAGGCATTTACTAAACCCTGGGAACTAGTGAGTAATTTACAACATCCATGTCGAATAACAATAACAAAAAAGGAAACTCTACTCTTCTCTCGTCCTATATGCAAAAATAGATGGTAGACATAAATGTATTACACAACTTATAAACTATAAAACTTCTAGAAGAATTCATAGGAGAAACATTTTGTGACCTTGAGTGAGGCAAGTTTTTTTATTTTTTTAAATTATTAATTTATTTTAATTGGAGGCTAATTACTTTACACTATTGTGGTGGGTTTTGCCACACATTCACATGAATCAGCCATGGGGGTACATGCGTTCCCCATCCTGAACCCCCCTCCCACCTCCCTCCCCATCCCATCCCTCAGGGTCGTCCCAGTGCACCAGCCCTGAGCATCCTGTCTCACGCATCGAACCTGGACTGGCGATCTGTTTCACATATAATAATATACATGTTTCAATGCTATTCTCTCAGATCATCCCACCCTCGCCTTCTCCCACAGAGTCCAAAAGACTGTTCTATACATCTATGTCTCTTTCGCTGTCTTGCATATAGGGTCATCATTACCATCTTTCTAAATTCCATATATATGTGTTTTTCTTTCTGACTTACTTCACTCTGTATAATAGGCTCCAGTTTGATCCACCTCATTAGAACTGATTCAAATGTATTCTTTTTAATGACTGAGTAATACTCCATTGTGTATATGTACCACAGCTTTCTTATCCATTCATCTGCTGAGGGACATCTAGGTTGCTTCCATGTCCTGGCTATTGTAAACAGTGCTGTGATGAACACTGGGGTACACGTTTCTCTTTCGATTCTGGTTTCCTTGGTGTGTATGCCCAGCAGTGGGATTGCTGGGTCATATGACAGTTCTATTTCCAGTTTTTAAAGGAATCCCCACACTGTTCTCCATACTGGCTGTACTAGTTTGCATTCCCACCAATAGTGTAAGAGGGTTCCCTTTTCTCCACACCCTCTTCAGCATTTATTGTTTGTAGACTTTTTGATTGGAGAAGGCCCTGGCACCCAACTCCAGTACTCTTGCCTGGAAACTCCCATGGATGGAGGAGCCTGGTGGGCTACAGTCCATGGGGTCGCTAAGAGTCGGACACGACTGAGCGACTTCACTTTTACTTTTCACTTTCATGCATTGGAGAAGGAAATGGCAACCCACTCCAGTGTTCTTGCCTGGAGAATCCCAGGGACAGCAGAACCTAGTGGGCTGCCGTCTATGGGGTCACACAGAGTCGGACATGACTGAAGCGACTTAGCAGCAGCAGCAGCAGCAGCAGCAGACTTTTGATAGCAGCCATTCTGACCGGCGTGAGATGGTACCTCATTGTGGTTTTGATTTACATGTCTCTGATGATCAGTGATGTTGAGCATCTTTTCATGTGTTTGTTAGCCATCTGTATGTCTTCTTTGGAGAAATGTCTGTTTAGTTCTTTGGCCTATTTTTTGATTGGGTCGTTTATTTTTCTGGAATTGAGCTGCAGGAGCTGCTTGAATATTTTTGAGATTAATTCTTTGTGAGTTGCTTCATTTGCTATTATTTTCTCCCGTTCTGAAGGCTGTCTTTTCACCGGCAAGTTTTTTTAGATAGAGCACCAAAAGCATATTTTATTAAAAAAAAAAAAAAAAACCAACAACGGATCATTTAGACTTAAAATGTTAAACTTCTCTTCAAAAGAGACTGTTAAAGTGAAAATACAAGATACAGACTGGGAGAAAATATTTGTAAAATGCACATCAATTAAAAGATTTGTATCCAGAATGTGTAAAGAATTCTCTAAATGTAAAAACAAAAGATACAAGTGCCACCATATAGCTATTAGAAGGACCAAGTCGGGAACACTGACAACCCCAAATTCTGGCAAGGATGTAGAACAGTAGGAACTCTCATTCACTCTTGATGGGAATACAAATGGTACAGCCACTTTGGAAGGCAGTTTGGCAGTTTCCTACAAAACTAAACATACTCTTACTATACGATCCATCAATCGTGTTGGTATTTACTCAACGGAGTTGAAAACTTAAATCCATGGAAAAACCTACACACATGTTTATAGCAGTTTTATTCATAGTTGCCAAAACTTGGAAGCAACCAAGAGGTACTTCAGTAAATGAATGAATAAATTAACTGTAATAATTCATATAATGGAATACTATTCAGCTGCTACGGCTAAGTCACCTCAGTTGTATTCGACTCTGTGCAACCCCATAGACGGCAGCCCGTCAGACTCCCCCGTCCCTGGGATTCTCCAGGCAAGAACACTGGAGTGGGTTGCCATTTCCTTCTCCAATGCGTGAAAGTGAAAAGTGAAAGTGAAGTCGCTCATTTGTGTCGGACTTGTAGCGACCCCATGGACTTCAGCCTACCAGGCTCCTCCATCCACGGGATTTTCCAGGCAAAAGTATTGGAGTGGTTTGCCATTGCCTTCTCCGACTATTTAGCACTAAAAGAAATAAACTACCAAATCATTAAAAGATATGATTGAAACATTATGCCTATAACTAAATAAACGATGAGATGATTGGATGGCATCATCGACTCAATGGACATGGGTTTGGGTAGACTCCGGCAGTTGCTGATGGACAGGAAGGCTTGGTGTGCTGCAGTTCATGGGGTCGCAAGGAGTCGGACACGACTGAGCGACTGAACTGAACTGAAGTAAGAGAAGACAATCTGGAAGAGCTTCATACTATATAATTCTAGCTATATTACATTCTAGAAAAGGCAGCTCTGTGGAGAAACATCATTGTTTCTTGAGGAGCGGTGAAGGGGTGTGTGTGTGTGTGTGTGTGTGTGTGTGTGTGTGTGTGTTAGTCACTCAGTCGTGTCTGAGTCTTTTTAACTCCATGGACTGTATAGCCTGTTTTCTTCTTCTGTCCATGGAATTCTCCAGGTATGAATACTGGAGTGGGTAGCCAATTCCTCCTCCAGGGGATCTGCCCAACTTAGGGGTCAAACCCAGGTCTCCCACATTACAGGCAAATTCTTTACCATTTAAGCCCCCAGGACAGCCCATGGTGGACGTATAGGCAAAGCACTGAGTTTTAATGTCAGTGAAAATGCTCCATTTGATATTCTAATTATGGCTGTATGTCACTATATATTTGTCCAAACCCACAGAATGTACAACACCAAGAATGAACCCTAAGATAAATGTGAACTTTCGGTGATTGTGCTGTGTCACTGTAGATTCATACTTGGTAACGAACACATAACATTTTCATGAGTGATGCTAATAATGGGCAAGGCGATTCATGTAGGGAGTACTTGAGGGTATATGGAAAATCTCGTACCGTCCTCTTAATTTTGTTGTGAACCTGACTCTGCTCTCTAATACACTATGTTAAGTGAAAGTAGCTAGCCTCAACAGGCTACATGCTGTGTGAGTCCGTCTCAGTGTCGTTCTGGAAAACAAAACCAGAGGATAGGAAAGTGGCTAGAGATGGGGAGAGGGGTTGGTCACAAACAGGCTCAGGTGAATTTGGGGAGATGATGGAAATGTTCTATGTCTTCATTGCAGCGGTAACTGTGTGACTGTATGCATTTATCAAAACTCATAGAACTGTACTCTATGGTGACTTTTACTGTATATAAATTATACTTTTATTTTTTTAATGTGAAAAACAAGCAAAAAAACCTAAAACGACCTCTGACCAAGCGTCAGCACCATCACTGTTGCTGGAGACTGCTGGCTCCTTAGCTCTCTAAAAGTAAGGTCACCAGCTAATCTCATGAATATTTGTGACTCCAGGCCACAATAGTTGTGCAATGGTTTGTCTCTTATCTTGCAAAGAGCTGCTGACTAATGATGAAAGACAAGACAGGGAGAACTTTCTTTTTCCTTTCTTTCTCTTCTTTTTCTTCCTCCATTTTCTGCTTTCCACCAGCTCTTTTCCTTCACTTCTTTTCCCTATTTATCAGTCTGTGTAGCTGAAAGGGATCTGCTAGAGGCTATGGTGAGTGGGGCAAAGGGAAGCATTTGCTCTGATCAGTAGTGTATTAGTAAATGATTAACAGCCAGCTTTGTGAAGCACACATATTAACACATACGCAGATTTATTTTAAACTTGAAAGTTATGACCAACCTAGATAGCATATTGAAAAGCAGAGACATTACTTTGCCAACAAAGGTCTGTCTAGTCAAGGCTATGGTTTTTCCAGTGGTCACGTATGGATGTGAGAGTTGGACTGTGAAGAAAGCTGAGTGCCAAAGAATTGATGCTTTTGAACTGTGGTGTTGGAGAAGACTCTTGAGAGTCCCTTGGACTGCAAGGAGATCCAACCAGTCCATTCTGAAGGAGATCAGCCCTGGGTGTTCTTTGGAAGGAATGATGCTAGAGCTGAAACTCCAATACTTGGCCATCTCATGCGAAGAGTTGACTCATTGGAAAAGACTGAGGCTGGGAGGGATTGGGGGCAGGAGGAGAAGGGGACGACAGAGGATGAGATAGTTGGATGGCATCACCAACTCGATGGACATGAGTTTGAGTGAACTCTGGGAGTTGGTGATGGACAGGGAGGCCTGGCGTGCTGCGATTCATGGGGTCGCAAAGAGTTGGACACGACTGAGCGACTGAACTGAACTGAACTACTGATATAAAGGGTATAGAACAAATAGTTTGCAAATACTAATAAAATTTACATCATTCTTTAGTGTCAATTCCATATAGCCAGTTGATTTCCATCAAATGTTTCACTGACTTTTGCTGAACTTTGGTATCCTGTAGGCTTCCCTAGTAGCTCATTTGGTAAAGAATCCGCCTGCAATGCAAGAGATCCTGATTTGATTCCTGGATCGGGAAGATCTGCTGGAGAAGGGATAGGCTACCCACTCCAGTATTCTGCCCTAGAGAATTCCATGGACTGTATAGTCCATAGGGTTGCAAAGAGTTGAACATGACTGAGCGACTTTCCCTTTCTTATCTGTAGCCAACATGCCATTGTAAATAGTAAACAAATGTAGTTTTGCAAGAATCTTGGCTGATATTTTCATAAACAGTAATGATTGAGATGAAAGTGAAACAACATAGATATGTGTTGGATCTTGACTCATTAATCAAGGACCTGAGTGACTTGGATTAATTTGATAGTTCTTGAGTACTGGAGGAATAGTTCCTTGAACTTTGTGCTGGTCACAATATAACAGTTATAGACACAACATTTAAAATTTTTTATTATACGTTGTTAACATTTTCTCTGTTACTATACAACCAACGAAAATATGTGAGCCCAAATTTGGAGCTTTCTTCTATTTCCGTGGTTTAAATACTCTCACCCTAAAGGATTTCAAACTACCAAGGTGAAAACACTGGATGAAGAGACATCCTCCAGCACACCATTATACCCTATTTCCACAATGTAGATGCAGTAGATAGAAACAGCATCAGGAATACAGTCCAGTTCAGTTTAGTTGCTCAGTCGTGTCCGTCTCTTTGCGACCCCATGAATCGCAGCATGCCAGGCCTCCCTGTCCATCACCAACTCCCGGAGTCTACTCAAACTCTTGTCCATCGAGTCAGTGATGCCATCCAGCCATCTCATCCTCTGTCGTCCCCTTCTCCTCCTGCTCCCAATCCCTCCCAGCATCAGGGTCTTTTCCAATGAGTCAACTCTTCACATGAGGTGGCCAAAGTACTGGAGTTTCAGCTTTAGCATCATTCCTTCCAATGATAACCCAAGACTGATCTCCTTTAGGATGGACTGGTTGGACCTCCTTGCAGTCCAAGGGACTCTCAAGAGTCTTCTCCAACACCACAGTTCAAAAGCATCAATTCTTCGGTGCTCAGCTTTCTTCACAGTCCAACTCTCACATCCATACATGACCACTGGAAAAACCATAGCCTTGACTAGACGGACATTTGTTGGCAAAGTAATGTCTCTGCTTTTGAATATGCTATCTGGGTTGGTCATAACTTTTCTTCCAAGGAGTAAGCGTCTTTTAATTTCATGGCTACAGTCACCATCAGCAGTGATTTTGCACAGGCACCAGCAAAACATAAATGATTAAAAATGATGACTTGTATGTATTTATGACCTTAGCTTTGAATAGAATTTATTTAATTGAAAGCTTACATCCTTTAATTTTTAATAATGACTTTGTCTTAGAGCTAGCTCACAAAACTCCTGAAATTTAACAATCAGTTCTCTGGCACTTCTTTGAGTTGGTTCCAGTCCATTAAGGATTCAAGTGCAAGGCCACGAGCCCTTCCCCCCTTCCACAGATTCTGTAGCAGCAGAGGCAGCATGAAGGGAGAGCGGGTGAGACATGTGTTGTTTCTCTGAGCCCCGCTACCCTCAATATGCTGCCAGGGCTGCTCTAGCCTTATGAGATATTTTCCTGAGCTACTCAGACTGATTGTCAGGGCTAAAATATCCATTGTCATAAGCCACACTTTAAACTGTATGAGAAAATGGATATGAATTTCAGTGGAATAAATGGTTTGACATTCTTCATTAAATTTCATCCATTAAAATATTGTGCCCTTAATGAGAATTTGTTGTTGATGGAAAATATTGTTATTCTGAAATTCCTTTTATTTTTAAAGCCAAATCTGAAAAGATTTTCATAAAAATGTGAACAATTATCTTAAATGGTGAGATTTTTTTTCCTTGTAATTTTCTGTAGTTTTCAAATTTTCTATAATAAATATGTAACACGATGGTAATATGTAAAAAGAACTGAGACAAATCTTTGTTAACTTGATATGTTAAAGTGTACTGATGTTATCTTTTTAAAGACCAAAACAATAAGTTGCATTTTCAGTAAAAAGAATGCCCTGGGAAACAGACATTACCATGTTCAGTTTCATTTGAAAGCCAGATATCCAGGAATTGGATATGGCTAATTATCAAATTCTACCCAGATGGAGTGTTTTCTTTTTTTTCTATCATTAGATGGAAAAGCAAGTATCTCTGGCTGCTTACTTTATTATATTTAATCACTTTAGTTGGAAAACTTTAAAGAATAGATGCAGCTTAGAAAAAGGGCAGTTTATTCTATCATGAATGAAAAGTTGAAACAGGTACAAGAAATAGAAGGAAAGTAATTAAAATGTGTCATTAGTTATGTGATAAAGAATTTTAAGCTTGCTCTTTGACCAATTCCAGCAGTGTTAGAAATGAAACTGATCCCATCTCTTTGGGGTCGGTCTTCCTGAATTTAT
Source organism: Bos indicus (assembly GCF_029378745.1). Taxonomy (NCBI): domain Eukaryota; kingdom Metazoa; phylum Chordata; class Mammalia; order Artiodactyla; family Bovidae; genus Bos; species Bos indicus. Next base: position 1,390,057 of record NC_091769.1, on the reverse strand, counting down.
CTATTGGTGTGTAACAAATTGCTCTAAGATTAGCAGCTAAAAACAATAGCTATTATTTCACAGTTTCTATAGGTCAGGAAGTTGAGCGTGCTTTATGAATTAGTTGACTCAGGGGGCTTCCCTTGTGGCTCAGCTGGTGAAGAATCTGCCTGCAATGTGGGAAACCTGGGTTCGATCCCTGGGTTGGGAAGATCCCCTGGAGAAGGGAAAGGCTACGCACTCCAGTATTCTGGCCTGGAGAATTCCATGGACTGTATAGTCTATAGGGTCACAAAGAGTCGGGCACAACTTTCCTTTCACTATTGTTCAGGGTCTTTCTGTGAAGCTGTTAGCCAGGGCTGTAGTAGCATCTGAAGGCTTGATGGGAGAAGACCCACTGCCAGGCTCACTCACATGAGTGCTGGAGGGTTACCTTCCTTGTGACCTGTTGCACAAAGAACCTCAGTACTTTGCTAGCTTTTGGGCAGGAGCCTCCTCTGTTCTTTGCCATCTATACCTCTGCATAGGGCCTCTCACAGCGTGGCAGTTGGCCTCCTCAGAGCAAACAAGCAAGAGAAACATCTAAGGTACTTGCTTCCTGCCTTTCAGGGCTCATTGTTCTCTACTGCCAGGTGTTCAGCACCTCAAAGCAAACAAAAAGACAAAACCATTGCTTCATATATTTTTCCCAGCTTGGGGTTGTTTAACGCTTGAGGGTGTGCCTGGTACATGTTACTTCGTCTTATCTAGAAGTGGAAGTGTCTGAAAATCACTAATAATTCTATCATATTTCTCTGCTAGAAACAAATTTAATTATTTCTTATACTTTTATTTTTATAAGCATAAGGTAATGTGTTTTAAAATTATTCTCATTGATTAAAGAAAAATTACTAGCACAAAAAGTAAAATTTGTTAGAAATCAATGTCCTACTGAGACAGACTGGGGACATTAATAGAGCATTAATTAATGTTAAATTATTCTTTTGCTTGGCATTCAGGGCAATGAATCTCTGAGAAATGCTTGTTTCTCTTTGGTAAAGTGGTGGGAGAGCTATTGTGAAAATGGAGTTGACAAAGAACCAGTATGTATAAGACAGGATGCCTTCTCAGGTAAATCAGTTTTAGAAAGAAAGTCATGAAATTTGGTGATCTGAGAATTACTTTCTTAAGACCATTCCTTACACATACTATTATTTTCCACATGTGCCATGACATAAAAATGGTTGGGGGAAAAAAATGGTTGGGAAACACTAGTGTCCACAGTGCTCCATTTCCCATTTCTGCTTGTAACTATGACTAGCTAACCTGTATCGTTGCTAGACTTCTCCAGAAAGTACTAGCAACTACCTCTGCTGTGATCCTTCACTGCAGTCTTCCTCCCTCTCACAAACTGATGGAACACTCTCCCATTCTTAACATTCACGGATGCCTTCCCTTTTATGAACACTTATTGACCCCGGGCAATGGCACCCCACTCCAGTACTCTTGCCTAGAAAATCCCATGGACGGAGGAGCCTGGTGGGCTGCAGTCCATGGGGTCGCTAAGAGTCGGACCCGACTGAGCGACTTCACTTTCACTTTTCACTTTCATGCGTTGGAGAAGGAAATGGCAACCCACTCCAGTGTTCTTGCCTGGAGAATCCCAGGGACGGGGGAGCCTGATGGGCTGCCGTCTATGGGGTCGCACAGAGTCGGACACGACTGAAGTGACTCAGCAACAACAGCAGTTGGCCCCGGGCTTTATCTAGTTGCAGTGAGCAGGGGCTTCTCGCCACTGTGCTGTGCGGGCTCCTCGCTGCTGTGGTTCCTCTCGTTGCAGAGCACAGGCTCCAGGGTTCACAGGCTTCAGTAGTTCTGGCACACGGGCTTAGTTGCTCCACACATGTGGGATCTTCCTGGACCAGGGATCAAACCTCTGTCCCCTGCATTGGCAGACGGATTCTTAACTACTGGACCACCAGAGAAGTCTTCTCCATTTCTTTTTCCAGAGAATTACAGTGACAAGTTCAATTTCTTCAATGGTTATAGGACTACTCTATTTCATCTTGTTTGAGCTTTGGTAGTTTGTAGAATTGGTCTATTCTAAGTTGTTGAATTATAAGTTTGTGATATTCCCTTATTAAAGATTATAGAAATTATAATGATAAGCCGTTTCATTACTGATATTGACGATTTATGTCTTCTCCCTTATTATTTTGCACTCTTTTAACTAGTGTTTTGTTGCATTTCTTATTTTATTTTGTTTTCCAATGTTTGATTTCTGCTCTTTTTTTCTAACTTCTTGAGGTTATTGATATGAGACTTTCCTAATGTAATATGTCACATTTTTCTGAGTGATATTTAATGTGTAAATTACCTTCTTAGTACTACTTTAGCTGTAACCCAGAAATTTTGATATGCTGTATTTTTGTTTACATTCAGTTCTGTGGTTTTTTATTTTTTGTTTATTTTTTAAATTTTTCTTTGTATCTTCTTTGACAAGGTATATATGTGTGTGTATGTGTGTATGTTTTGTTTTGTTTTCTTTTTGGTGTGGCTTATGGGATCTTAATTCCCCAACCAAGGACTGTACCTAGGCCCTTGGCAGTGAAAGTAGAGTCCTAACCAACAGACTGCCAGGCAATTCAAACAAGGTATGATTTTAAATTGTGGTGTTTAATTTCCAAGTATTTGGAAAATTTCCTGTTGCCTTTCATTGCTTTTTAATTCAATTCCATAAAGGTCAGAGAACATACTTATGTCAATCCTTAAATGTGTTAACATTTGTTTTCTGACCTAGCATTTGGTCTATTATTGGTGCTTGAAGAAAAAAAACATGTGCATTCTGCTGTTGTGGGTAGAGTGTTCTATCAATGTCATTTAGATCCTATTTTATTGTACTGTTTAGGTCTTCTATATCTTTGTTCATTTTATGATTTTTAGTTCTATCAGTTGCTGAGAGAGAGATGTTGAAGTCCCCAGTTATAATCAGGGATCCATGTCTTACAGGAGATGAATTTTTCTGTCTCTGTGTAAGAGAAAAAATATAAAATGTGAATACAATTTAAGTACGAAGTAAGTATTTATTTAGAATGAGAAAAGAACCACAACAAATTACACATTTTGGAATGCTAACATAAAATCAACAAACATCACAAAATCCAAGAAACAACATAATAGGTTTATTATTTTACTGCTAAGTTACTTCAGTCGTGTCTGACTCTGTGCTACCCCATAGATGGCGCCCATCAGGCTCCCCCATCCCTGGGATTCTCCAGGCAAGAACACTGGAGTGGGTTGCCATTTCCTTCTCCAATGCATGAAAGTGAAAAGTGAAAGGGAAGTCGCTCAGTCGTGTCCGACTCCTAGCGACCCCATGGACTGCAGCCTACCAGGCTCCTCCGTCCATGGGATTTGCCAGGCAAGAGTACTGGAGTGGGGTGCCATTGCCTTCTCCGTATTATTTTACTACCTGATATAATTTCTATAATACTTTTTCCTTACACTTTTTGTGTAGATGCTCTTTTCTTTTTTTGGCATGTGACAGTTGTTTTATCATATTTGTATCAACTGAACAGATCATTCAGTCTTTATAAGTACGGTTGATCAAAAAAATTTTTATTGCTGATAGTTTTCTTTCTTTCCCCAGCTTGACAATTTGTCATTTTTTTAAGATTGTAGTCACATTTGGGGATGCTTCTATTAGGTTTCATTTATAGGAATTATAAAATTTGGAATAATTTCCCACAAACTAGCTTCTGGCTCCATACATACTTCTGGTACAGATGACATAGGCTGTGTTCAGATTGTCACACAGCCTCTGGCCCTGAACCTTGATGTTACAATCCTGGGAGAGCAGACAGTGGGCCGGAGGCAGATAGCTGGAAGCTATTCTTCTACAGCAATGGTTAACAATAAAATGCTACTCACAGAAGTGACTGTGAATCATATAAATATCCTCCCACTCAATTCTAACAACTTGTATCTCAAACTCAACTTCCCTTTAACTGGAACTCAAAATTACTCCAACCACTCTAATACTACCAGACACAAGGAGAACTGTGATAGAGGAGAAAAAATACAAACACATGAACATATTGCTAAGGCACCTTCCAGGACCTTGGAAAGGGCGTGTGTAAACGGGGGCCTTGGAAGTTTAACCCTCCTTAGTTTAATTGAAAATTAAGCCTTGCTGCTGACGTTTTACTGGGATTCAGAGACAAGGACGTAAACACTTGTACTTAGTCAGCTATCTTGAAGCAGAAGTTTCTTGGATGTCTTTTTTAAAACTTTTTATTATGAAAATTTCCAATTATACACCAAAGCAGTAAGAATGCTATAATGGATATTCGTGGTTTTCATCAAGTTCTAAAATGATCAAATTTTGCTGATCTTGTTTATTTGGGTGCTTCCAGTTCAAGAAATTTGTAGGGGATAGATACAAAGAATGAGTCATGGGCTCTGCCCTCATGTATGTATCTGATGAGGAAGATGTGGTGTGAGTCCAGCAAACCCTGTCACACTGCCCACGGGAGAACTCGGGTTTAAAGGATAGAACACCGTCAACAAGGAATGACCAGTAATGGGTTCGAGGAGGAAATAAGTACCTATTTTAGAAAACAAGTACCTATTTTAACTTGTCCAAGCTGAAACAGAATTGAAATATCTGAAACACATATTCTGGTTTTCACTCTAGAATGTTCCTCTCAGCTTTGGAGAAATAGTTCAATCTCTTTGCTATTTACCTAAATATTTAATACTCAGATTTATTCAGATGTACGACTTCCCTTTCACTTTCATCAAGAGGCTCTTTTGTTCTTCTTCACTTTCTGCCATAGGGGTGGTGTCATCTGCATATCTGAAGTTATTGATATTTCTCCCAGCTATCTTGATTTCAGCTTGTGCTTCATCCAGCCCAGCGTTTCTCATGATGTACTCTGCATATAAGTTAAATAAGCAGGGTGACAATATACAGCCTCGACGTACTCGTTTCCCTATTTGGAACCAGTCTGTTGTTCCATATCCAGTTTTAACTGTTGCTTCCTGACCTGCATACAGATTTCTCAAAAGGCAGGTCAGGTGGTCTGGTATTCCCATCTCTTGAAGAATTTTCCACAGTTTATTGTGGTCCACACAGACAAAGGCTTTGGGATAGTCAATAAAGCAGAAATAGATGTTTCTCTGGAACTCTCTTGCTTTTTCAATGATCCAGCAGATGTTGGCAATTTGATCTCTGGTTCCTCTGCCTTTTCTAAATCCAGCTTGAACATCTGGAAGTTCATGGTTCATGTACTGCTGAAGCTTAGATTGGAGAATTTTGAGCATTACTTTGCTAGCATGTGAGATGAGTGCAATTGTGTGGTAGTTTGAGCATTCTTCGGCATTAGCCTTTCTTAGGGATTGGAATGAAAACTGACCTTCTCCAGTCCTGCAGCCAATGCTGAGTTTTCCAAATTTGCTGGCATGTTGAGTGCAGCACTTTCACAGCATCATCTTTTAGGATTTGAAATAGCTCAACTGGAATTCCATTACCTCCACTAGCTTTGTTCATGATGCTTCCTAAGGCCCACTTGACTTCGCATTCCAGGATGTCTGGCTCTAGGTGAGTGATCACACCATGGTGATTATCTGCGTCATGAAGATCTTTTTTGTACAGTCCTTCTGTGTATTTTTGCCACCTCTTCTTAATATCTTCTGCCTTTGTTAGGTCCATACCATTTCCGTCCTTTATTGTGCCCATCTTTGCATGAAATATTCCCTTGGTATCTGTAATTTTCTTGAAGACATCTCTAGTCTTTCCCATTCTATTGTTTTCCTCTATTTCTTTGCACTGACCATTGAGGAAGACTGTCTTATCTCTCCTTGCTATTCTTTAGAACTCTGCATTCAAATGGGTATGTCTTTCCTCTTCTCCTTTGCCTTTCACTTCTCTTCTATTCACAGCTATTTGTAAGGCCTCCTCAGACAACCATTTTTCATTTTTGCATTTCTTTTTCTTGGGGATGGTCTTGCTCCCTGCCTCCTGTACAATGTTATGAACCTCCATCCGTACTTCATCAGGCACTCTGTCTATCAGATCTAGTACCTTAAATCTATTTCTCACTTCTACTGTATAGTCATAAGGTATTTTATTTAGGTCACAGGAGCGGCAAGCAGTGGCTGCACAGAGCTGGAACAGCAAGCTACTGAGAGGAGATACCGCATGTCCAAGGTCAGAAGCGCTGGCTGCACTTCGCTGGAGCAGCTGTGAATAGATACCCCAGGTCCAAGGTCAAGCACGGCAGCTGTGCTTCGCTGGATGGTGGTATGGAGACACCCCACGATCACAGTCTGATGGTACCCCAGCAAGATGGTAGACGCTGGAGCGGCTGTGAGGAGATACCCCACGTCCAAGGGCAAAGGAGACGCCCCAGCAAGACGATAGGAGGGGCGAATTCACATTTAGAATCAAACCTGATTTCCACCAGAGACGCTCAGAGGGCTCAAACAAACCTTGTGAGACCCAGGGACCCAGGGACCCCACAGAGACTGGGACAGAATTGTGTTTGAGCATCTCCTGTGGATATACGGGTCGGCAGTGGTCTGCCGCAGGGACAGGGGCTCTGGGTGTGGGGATGGCATAAGCCCTCTTGGAGGAGGTCACCATTAACCCTACCACAGAGCTGCCAGAACTTACACAGGACTGGGAAATGGACTCTTGGAGGGCACAACAGAGCCTTGTGCACTAGGACCAGGGAGGAAGGAACAGCGACCCCACAGGAGACTTGCCTGTGGTGTCCAGGAGTCTCTGGCGAAGGCATGGGTTGGTGGTGGCCTGCTGCAGGGCTGGGGGCACAGACTGTAGCAGTACATGCATGGGACCTTTTGAGAAAGGTCACCATTATCTTCATTACATTCACCATAGTTTGGCCCCAGATAAATAGCAGGGAGGGAACACAGCTCCACCCATCAACAGAAAATTGGATTAAAGATTTACTGAGCATGGTCCTGCCCAGCAGAACAAGACCCAATATCCCCCTCGGTCAGTCTGTCCCATCAGGAAGCTTTCATAAGCCTTTTATGCTTCTCCATCAGAGAGCAGACAGACTGAAAGCCACAATCACAGGAAACTAACCAATCTAATCACATGGACCACAGCCTTGTCTAACTCAGTGAAACTATGAGCCATGAGGGCCACTCAAGATACGGGTCATGGTGGAGAGTTCTGACAAAATGTTGCCCACTAGAAAAGGGAATGGCAAACCACTTTAGCATTCCTGGCTTGAGAACCCCATGAACAGTATGAAAATGCAAAAAGATAGGACACTGAAAGATGAACTCCCCAGGTCTGTAGGTGCCCAATATACTACCAGAGATCAGTGGAGAAATAACTCCAGAAAGAATGAAGAGACGGAGCCAAAGCAAAAACAACACCCAGTTGTGGATGTGACTGGTGATGGAAGCAAGGTCTGATGCTGTAAACAGCAATATTGCAGAGGAACCTGGAATGTTAGGTCCATGAATCAAGGCAAATTGGAAGTGGTCAAACAGGAGATGGCAAGAGTGAACATTTTAGGAATCAGAGAACTAAAATGGAGTGGTTGGATGAATTTAACTCAGATGACCATGATATCTACTACTGTGGGCAAGAATCCCTTAGAAGAAATGTCATAGTCAACAAAAGAGTCCAAAATGCAGTACTTGGGCACAGTCTCAAAAACGAAGGCATGATCTCTGTTCATTTCACGGCAAACTGTTCAATATCACGGTAATGCAAATCTATGCCCCAACCAGTAATGCTGAAGAAGCTGAAGTTGAAAGGTTCTATGAAGGCCTACAAGACCTTCTAGAAATAACACCCCAAAAAACTGTCCATTTCATTATAGGGGACTGGAATGCAAACATAGGAAGGCAAGAAACACCCAGAGGAACAGGCAAATTTGGACTTGGAGTATGGAATGAAGCAGGCAAAGGCTAATAGAGTTTTGCCAAGAGAACATACTGGTCATAGCAAACACCCTCTTCCAACAACACAAGAAAAGACTCTACACATGGACATCACCAGATGGGTGACACCGAAATCAGATTGATTATATTCTTTGCAGCCAAAGATGGAGAATCTCTATAGAGTCAGCAAAAACAAGACGAGGAGCTGACTGTGGCTCAGATCACGAACTCCGCATTGCCAAATTTAGTCTTAAGTTGAAGAAAGTAGGGAAAACCACTAGACTATTCAGGTATGACCTAAATAAAATCCCTAACGATTATACAGTGGAACTGAGAAATAGATTTAAGGTACTAGATCTGATAGACAGAGTGCCTGAAGAACTATGGACGGAGGTTCATAACATTGTACAGGAGGCAGGGAGCAAGACCATCCCCAAGAAAAAGAAATGCAAAAATGAAAAATGGTTGTCTGAGGAGGCCTTACAAATAGCTGTGAATAGAAGAGAAGTGAAAGGCAAAGGAGAAGAGGAAAGATATACCCATTTGAATGCAGAGTTTTTAGAACTTCTTTAGGAATTCTTTAGGAATAGCAAGGAGAGATAAGACAGTCTTCCTCAATGGTCAGTGCAAAGAAATAGAAGAAAACAATAGAATGGGAAAGACTAGAGATGTCTTCAAGAAAATTACAGATACCAAGGGAACATTTCATGCAAAAACGGGCACAGTAAAGGACAGAAATGGTATGGACCTAACAGAGGCAGAAGATATTAAGAAAAGGTGGCAAAAATACACAGAAGGACTGTACAAAAAAGATCTTCATGACGCAGATAATCACCATGGTGTGATCACTCACCTAGAGCCAGACATCCTGGAATGTGAAGTCAAGTGGGCCTTAGAAAGCATCACTACAAACAAAGCTAGTGGAGATAATGGAATTCCAGTTGAGCTATTTCAAATCCTAAAAGATGATGCTGTGAAAGTGCTTCACCCAATATACTAGCAAATTTGGAAAACTCAGCAGTGGCCACAGGACTGGAAAAGGTCCCTTTTCATTCCAATCCCTAAGAAAGGCAATGCCAAAAATGCTCAAACTACCTCACAATTGCACTCATCTCACAAGCTAGCAAAGTAATGCTCAAAATTCTCCAATCCAAGCTTCAGCAGTACATGAACCATGAACTTCCAGATGTTCAAGCTGGATTTAGAAAAGGCAGAGGAACCAGAGATCAAATTGCCAACATCTGCTGGATCATCGAAAAAGCAAGAGAGTTCCAGAGAAACATCTATTTCTGCTTTATTGACTATCCCAAAGCCTTTGTCTGTGTGGACCACAATAAACTGTGGAAAATTCTTCAAGAGATGGGAATACCAGACCACCTGACCTGCCTCTTGAGAAATCTATTTGCAGGTCAGGAAGCAACAGTTAGAACTGGACATGGAACAACAGACTGGTTCCAAATAGGGAAACGATTACGTCGAGGCTGTATATTGTCACTCTGCTTATTTAACTTACATGCAGAGTACATCATGAGAAACGCTGGGCTGGATGAAGCACAAGCTGGAATCAAGATTGCCGGGAGAAATATCAATAACCTCAGATATGCAGATGACACCACCCTTATGGCAGAAAGTGAAGAGGAACTAAAGATCCTCTTGATGAAATTGAAATATTAGAGTGAAAAAGTTGGCTTAAAGCTCAACATTCAGAAAACAAAGATCATGGCATCCATTCCCATTATTTCATGGCAAAAAAATGGAGAAACAGTGGAAACAGTGACAGACTTTATTTTCTTGGGCTCCAAAATCACTGCAGATGGTGACTGCAGCCATGAAATTAAAAGATGCTTACTCCTTAGAAGAAAAGTTATAACTAATCTAGATAGCATATTAAAATGCAAAGACATTACTTTGCCATCAAAGGTCCATCTAGTCAAGGCTATGGTTTTACCAGTAGTTATGTATGGATGTGAGAGTTGGAGTACAAAGAACCCTGAGCGCCAAGAAATTGATGCTTTTGAACTGTGGTGTTGGAGAAGACTCTTGAGAGTTCCCTGGACTGCAAGGAGATCCAACCAACCATCCTAAAGGAAATCAGTCCTGAATGTTCATTGGAAGGACTGATGCTGAAGCTGAAACTCCAACACTTTGATCACCTGATGCGAAGAACTGCCTCATTTGAAAAGACCCTGATGCTGGGAAAGATTAAAGGCGAGATGAGAAGGGGATGACAGAGAATGAGGTGGTTGGATGGCATCACTGACTCAATGGACATGAGTTTGAGTAATATCTGGGTTTGGTGATGGACAGGGAGCCTTGGTGTGCTGCAGTCCATGGGGTTGCAAAGAGTCGTATATGAATGAGCGACTGAACTAAATTGAACTGAATGGTCTAGTGGTTTTCCCTATATCTTCAGTTTAAATCTGAATTGGCAATAAGGAGTTCATGATCTGAGCCACAGTCAGCTCCCGGTCTTGTTTTTGCTGACTCTGTAGAGATTCTCCATCTTTGGCTGCAAAGAATATAATCAATCTGATCTTGGTGTTGCCCATTTGGTGATGTCCATGTGTAGAGTCTTCTCTTGTGTTGTTGGAAGAGGGTGTTTGCTATGACCAGTGCGTTCTCTTGGAAAAATTCTATTAGCCTTTGTCCTGCGTCATTATGTACTCCAAGGCCAAATTTGCTTGTCCAGGTGTTTCTTGACTTCCTACTTTTGCATCCCAGTCTCCTATAATGAAAAAGACAGCTTTTGAGGGTGTTAGTTCTAGAAGGTCTTGTAGGCCTTCATAGAACCGTTCAACTTCAGCTTCTTCAGCATTACTGGTCAGGGCATAGGCGTGGATTATGTGGTATTGAATGGTTTGCCTTGGAAACGAACAGAGATCATTCTGTCGTTTTTGAGACTGCGCCCAAGTACTGCATTTTGGACTCTTCTGTTGACTATGACTTTTCTTCTAAGGGATTCTTGCCCACAGTAGTAGATATCATGGTCATCTGAGTTAAATTCACCCATTCCACTTCATTTTAGTTCTCTAATTCCTAAAATGTTGATGTTCACTCTTGCCATCTCCTGTTTGACCACTTCCAATTTGCCTTGATTCATGGACCTAACATTCCAGGTTCCTATGCAATATTGTTCTTTACAGCATCAGACCTTGCTTCCATCACCAGTCACATCTACAACTGGGTGTTGGTTTTGCTTTGACTCCATCTCTTCTTTCTGGAGTTATTTCTCCACTGATCTCCAATAGCATATTGGGCACCTACTGACCTGGGGAGTTCACTGAAAGATGAACCTAACTTTTTGCCTTTTCATACTGTTCCTGGGGTTCTCAAGGCAAGAATACTGAAGTGGTTTGCCATTCTCTTCTCCCGTGGACCATGTTTTGTCAGAACTCTCCACCACGACCTGTCCGTCTTGGGTAGTCCTACATGGCACAGCTCATAATTTCATTGAGTTAGACAAAGCTGTGGTCCATGTGATTAGATTGGTTACTTTCCTGTGACTGTGGTTTTCATTCTGCTTGCCCTATGATGGAGAAGGATAAGAGGCTTACAGAAGTTTCCTGATGGGAGTGACTGACTGAGGAGGTCAGTGAAGAAGAACTAAAGAGCCTCTTGATGAAAGTGAAACAGGAGAGTGAAAAAGTTCACTTAAAGCTCAACAGTCAGAAAGTGAAGAACATGGCATCTGGTCCCATCAGTTCATGGGAAATAGATGGGGAAACAGTAGAAACAGTAACAGACCTTATTTTTGGGGGCTCCGAAATCACTGCAGATGGCGACTGCAGCCATGAAATTAAAAGATGCTTGCTCCTTGGAAGAAAAGTTATGACCAACCTAGATAGCATATTAAAAAGGAGAGACATTACTTTGCCAGCAAAGGTCCATCTAGTTAAGGCTATGGTTTTTCCAGTAGTCATGTATGGATGTGAGAGTTGGACTATAAAGAAAGCTGAGCGCTAAAGAATTTATGCTTTTGAACTGTGGTTTTGGAGAAGACTCTTGAGAGTCCCTTGGACTGCAAGGAGATCCAACCAGTCCACCCTAAAGGAAATCAGACCTGAATATTCATTGGAAGGACTGATGCTGATGCTGAAACTTCAGTATTTTGGCCACCTAATGTGAAGAGCTGACTCATTTGAAAAGACCCTGATGCTGGCAAAGATTGAAGGCAGAAGGAGAAGGGGACAACAGAGGATGAGATGGTTGGATGGCATCACCGACTCAGTGGACATGAGTTTGAGTAATCTTCAGGAGTTGGTGATGGACAGGGAGGCCTGGTGTGCTGCAGACCATGGGGTCACAAAGAGTCAGAATGACTGAGCAACTGAACTGAACTGAGAGCTTCCTTGGTGGCTCAGATGGTAAAGAATCCTCCTGTAGTGCAAGAGACCTGGGTTCGTTCCCTGGGTTGGGAAGATCCCCTGGAGAAGGGCATGGTAGCCCACTCCAGTAAGGCATCACTAGCTGCATTTTAGCGCCACAGGTTGAAATGATATTTTGGATGCATGTGTGCATGCTAAGTCATGTCTGACTCTTTGTGATGCCGTGAACTGTTGCCCACCAGGCTCCTCTGCCCATGGGATCTTCCAGGAAAGAGTATTATAGTGGGCAGCCCATCCCCATCTCTTTCCTCTGCTTCAAGCCCTGAGAGTCTCTTTCCTCTACTTCAAGTCCTCACACATACACGCACACACACACACGTATGAAGAGACAGTGGGGTGTATTAGTTTCTAAGGCTGCTATAACAAAGTGCCACGAACTGGGTAGCTTAAAACAATGGATGTTTATTGTCTCACAGTTCTGGAGGCTATACATCTGAGAGCGAGGTTTTGACAGGACTGCATTTCCCCTGAAATCTGTAGAGAAATCCTCACTTGCCTGTTTCTCAGTGTTGGTGGCTGGCCAGCAGTCTTTGGTGTTCTTGGCTTGCAGGTGCACGACTCCAATCTTTGCCTTTGCCATCAAACAGCCTTCTCCCTGTGTGTTTCTTTCTTCATTTGGCTGTCTTCTTATAAGGACACTAGTTATTGGATTAGGGGTCCACCTACTCCAGTATGACCTCATTTGAACTTAATTACATGTGTAATTATCCTATTCGCAAATAAGTTCATATTGTTGAGTACTTGAGGTTAGGAATTCAACATATCTTTTGAGGAGTGGGGGAACGATCAACCAATAACAGATGGTAATCATGAGGAAAGCATACCAGAGAAACCAAAGACATTGCCTTGATTCCAGAATTTATTCCAAGAAGGAGTCCTACTACAGTGGGGTAGAAGATCGAAGAATCTTTTTAAGTATGTATTCCCACCTACTATTTGGTTAGCTTATGGACTAACTGGGTTTGATTGACAAGTGTACGCTATCATGAGTTAATGATATTAAAAAAGCTGAATGCCTTCATCTAAAGACTGAATGGCCCTGGATACAGGATAGCGGCCCTATCCTTTCTTGTAGCTTTCCCCAGCTATCCTGTTTAGAGGGAAATGATGGTGTATAATTTTGATGAGTAAATGGGATAAGTGATTGTTGTGGTGAGGATGTCACTCTTTGCCAGAGAACTGTCTTTGATGTCTAAAGTACTACTTGGGACCTAGATGAAAGAGTTAGTCATACAGTAACAAGCCTAACCAAGGGGATGCAGCTAGCATTTAGGAAATGCACCCATTTTTCTGTATCTCTTTTCCTTTGATCAAACGTGTACACATTATTAATTAAAAAAATACAAATTTTAAAAAGACATGAAAAGGAAATGGTAAAATGAGCTCTGCCCTAGTCCAAAAGGAAAAAAAAAAAATCACAGCAATCTCAAATCAGGCCCTTTGTTGAGATCCTATACAACAACAGCAGTATGATTGGGATTCTTAAATGGCAGTGGCTGAAATGGCTAATAAAAGCCTGCGAATGACACAGAATCAAATCACCAAATAAACCCATCTCAAAATCCAGTTTCTCTAGAAGGGAAGGGCATGAACTTTATGGTTGGCACCATCTCTTAATGTAGGACCTTGGGCAAGTGACTTAATCTCTCTCGTTTGCTATGTATAAAACTAAGGATAACTACCTAGCAAGGCTGTAGTGAGAATTAAGTATCTAGCTGAATGCAGGACACATATAATAGGTACTTCACTAAATTGAAGACTTCCACTCCCAGTCCTGCAAATATATGCAAAATACAATCTTTGCCCACTACCCCGTCACCTCCTCTTCATCTCATTCTCTTCCTCTCTCTCTCTTTTGCCAAAGTTCTTATTTATAATCTAGCAAAGGGTATATAAACAGGAAATGACTTGCATTTATGTTTAAAAACCAGTGTAAAACAATGTAGTATACCACTGACTACTTGCTGCTGCTGCTGCTAAGTCACTTCAGTCGTGTCCAACTCTGTGCGACCCCAAAGACGGCAGCCCACCAGGCTCCCCTGTCCCTGGCATTCTCCAGGCAAAAACACTGGAGTGGGTTGCCATTTCCTTCTCCAATGCATGAAAGTGAAAAGTGAAAGTGAAGTCGCTCAGCCATGTCCGACCCCCAGCGACCCCATGGACTGCAGCCTACTAGGCTCCCCCGTCCATGGGACTCTCCAGGCAAGAGTACTGGAGTGGGGTGCCATTGCCTTAAGTGCTGACAAACTGGACATTCCTAAAAACAGCACACATATTGAGTGATCACTCATGCCAGGCATGGTGCTAGGCATGGAGTAAGTTAAACATCTTCCCTCCCTGGTGGAATTCAGTTTAGTGAACTGAATGGTGAAGAAGCAATGAATAGATAATTGAGAAATATGTTCAGTGCCCTAAAAGAAATGGTCAGGTGCAATGTGGAGACTAATGCAAGGGCAGGTGGGATATTTAGTTTAGGAAGGATGGCCTTTCTGAGGGGACATTTAAACTGAAACCTGAAAGATGAGAAGCTAGATGTGTAAAGAACAAGAGCAAGTGTCTTCAAGACAGTGGAATCAGCATGTGCAATGAGGCAGTCAGGAGCTAGAAGTGTTTGAGGAGTAGTTCTGGCAGTGTCAACAAGATAGAGGGGCCACCATGAAGTAAAAATCCAGCTCTTAACATGGGCTCAATGCCCTACCTAAATTGCCCCTGTTCCCCCTGCCCCAACCTCATATCCTCCCCAGGCAACCATATCACCTATCCTTTCTGTCCTTTATGCGGTGTGATGGACAGGGAGGCCTGGCGTGCTGCGATTCATGGGGTCGCAAAGAGTCGGACACGACTGAGCGTCTGAACTGAACTGACCTGAACTCATTCCCACCTCAAGAATGAGAGGTTTGCTGCGTTTGCTGTTCTTCTGTCGAGAACACTCTGCCCAGATGATTCTCATGACTTCTGGCCCCTGTGGTCAGTCAGGCCTCAGATCAAGTGTCATCTCTGGAGAGAGATCGCTAAGTACCACCCCTCACCCAACATTAACTTCTGGTGGTTTTTTTTCTCTTCCCATCCCTCATCACTATCAAATGTTATTTTTTGATTTCTAAAAGTTCTTTTTGTTTGTTTTATACTCTCCCCTAAAATATAAGTCCCATGAGTTTATTTTCCTTATCGCTATAACCAGAATCATATCTAGAATATAAAGGAAACTCAAATATTACTTGTTGAATTTATGTTGAATGAAATAAAGCTTAAAGAGGTAACGCAAGATGTTAGAACTGGCCCAGTTGTGTGAGCGAGGACTTCCTGGAAGAGGTGTTTTCAGTTAAAATCGGAGGGGCAAGAGAGCGAAGGTGGCGCGCAGGTAAAAACAAGAACTGTGGAAATCACTCGTTCATTCCCGTCCTTTTTCACTAGCTTAGGAACACCTTTAGCGCTGGAGCCGCGTTTTACTAATCTTTCCCCAGCGCCTGTCCCGGGACCTGGCATACAGATAGGTTTTTACACAATGACTGGCTGTGGGGTGCGCAGATGGGTCTATTAACTCGGCTGCAGTACAGTTTGAGACTGGCCCACTAAGCCTGGCAGCACCAGTGCAAGAGAGCAGACGGCGGTGCCGAAGCCGGCCTTGGCAGCGCGCCTGCGCGTTACGATTCCCTCGCGGCGCGGCTCGGGGAGCCGGCAGCCTCGGCGCGCGCCTGCGCAGTGCGGTCTTCCCGCCTCCGACAAGATGGCGGCGGCCGAGTAGCGCGGGGGCGGGGTGTGGCCGCCGGAAGCCCGGCCGCTGCCGGGGGGAGCCGCGGGCGAAGGCCCGGGCGCAGCGGGCCGAGGCGGGATGCTGTTCCCAGGGAGCGCCGTTGGCCACCGGTGAGGAAGGTCAAGCACAGAGCTGCCTTCCCGAGCCTGAGCGACCCCTATGTACACCCCCCTCTGCTCGAGTGCGGTCGCCGCTTTGCCTGCTTCGGTACCGCCCTGTGCTGTCCGGTCCCGGAGCTCCGGCGGCGGCAGGGGCTGTGTCCGGCAGGAGAGGAAGCGCCCGGGCTGCGTCCGTGCTTCTGTCCGCGGGGCGAGCGTCTGGCAGGTGGGTGAAGATGCAGGCTTCGGTGTCTCCTCTTTGGGCAAAGCTTTCTCGGCTTTGCCACGCCGTGGCTCAGACCCTGGTGGTGCTCAGCCGGACTCTGCCGCTCCCTTGTCTCCACGTCCCGCCCCCTCTCCGCGCCCCGCTCCAGGCCTCCGGCTGGCCCCTGGCTTTGCATGCCCTCCATTCCCACCCAGGGGCTGGGGGTCGCGGCGCCGGCCGCCCTCCGCAACCTTTCCTGGCTCCTGCTGAAGCGTCAACCCTTGCAAGCGGTCTCTCCTTTGCGTTAGGTGGGTGGGTCGTCTGCCTGTTTCAGTCACCTCCCCATCTTCCTGGTTTCGACCTTCTTGCTTCCTTGAGAAGTCTTTTAACTGTCTGGAAAGCTTACCCTGGCTTATAGACTTACAAAGAAAAGCTTGCTATCCAGACGCCAGTGGATTTTGTTCATCTTGTTGGGGGAATCCAGGCCCCAGGAGACTGGGATGGTTTTGGGAATTTGACTATCGAACTCCTGCAAAGTTGAGGAATGGTGCCAGTGACGGCAAGTGATTCTTCATCTAAATTAATCCTTTTCTGACTACAGCAAGTCTTAGGTCTCTAAACTTTGGTGGGGGGGCGGGGGGACATATGTATACTAGATCCAGGGAAAGAATTGAGAAGTGGTCCTGTTTTAAAAGAAGGCTTTATGAAGGTAAGAAATGTAATAGCCCAAGAAAGGATCAGTGATTTTAGTGATTATTTTATTCACTGTTAGCCTAAATTGTCCACTGAAGCTTCAAAATCTTGTGTTGTCCGAGACCTTTGTTTTATTTGGAAAGGACTAAAATGGAGAAAACGCTTTTTAAACTTGAAACTTACCAAATTTCTTGGATTCTCAATTGTTATTAGTACTACTTGACGATCCTTATTGTACTTGATATTTTCTGCAAAATTTAGGTTGTGTCATTTCTTCTTTAATTACTAGGGCAAGAGTAGTCAGAATTAATGGTGTAAAAAGCGCAAAGTGAAGGAGGGATGTAGTAGTGGAGGAAGTTGCCATGTCTGATTTTTCCCATTTTTTCCTATAATTGGATAATGTGTCAAGAGCAGCAGAATGGCAAAACATGAGATTATGAATATAAATGATAGCTTGTCCATTGAGATTGCAGTAGGTGGACCTTTTAAAATTAAATTGAGTGATATCCTTTTTTTGAAGCCATGCTAGGTGCTCTCCAGAGTTACTAAAGCACAAACCGTTGTTGCCTTATTGGAATTCTGTGCTAAAAATCTTTAACAGGTGGGTTACAATTGGCCTGACAGATTTAACTTCTCGTTCTACCTCCTGACACACATCTGCCTTAACCTTTATTGTAGACTTTTGTCCTCTTGATGAATTTCTTAAATTTGGAGATAGAATTGTTCATTTTAAAAGGAGAGGAGATATTTTAAATGTTTGATTCCTGTACGGGCAAACTCACTCACTTGTTTGTTGCTGTGCTGAGTCGCTTCAGTCATGTCCGTCTCTTTGCGACCCTGTGGACAGCCAGACTCCTCTGTCCATGGGAATTCTTCAGGCAAGAGTATTGGAGTGGGTTGCCATTTCCTCCTCCAGAGGGTATTCCCGACCCAGGGGCTGGGCCGCACCTCTCAAGTCTCCTGCACTGGCAGGTGTGTTCTTTACCACTAGTGCCACCCGGGAAGGCTCTTGGTTTCCTGCACCCAAGGACTGCGTGTCTTTAGAGGTGATTGTCTCTCAATTCTGTGCTTTTAGCTGAAAGGATAGTGCTGAGCCCTAATCAGTAGCTCATTGCCTGAGGCATTGTGTCAAGACCTGTCTGACCACAAGCAATCCACTCTTCCACACTTACGGAACCTGTTTTCTCTCTCTCTCTTCCCCTCTTCTTTAGGAGCCCTGCCATCTTTGTGTCTCAATTCATTCAATTCATTAGCCTACTGCTCTTTGCATTTGCCTCCCCTTGTCACCAGGGTCCCATGGTCATCAGTTTTTACCAGCCTGTCATTGATACCTTAGAATACTTAACTTTATGTCAGTTTATCTTTTTAGTGCCCAATTCTGAACAGGCCTCATCACTTTTTGATCCGTGAAGGATACAGGAGACAGTTGTGTGAGGATTTTGGTTTGTTTTCATACCAATTAGTGTTCTGTTATCTTCCAAATCTTTAATGTCGGTTGTGTTTTTGTTTTTTGGGTTTTTTTTGTCTTACTTCATGAAAGTTTTTATAGCAAGTAACTTTATCTTTTCCTTTCCTGAGAAAAATCTCAAACATCGGAGGTATAATCGTTTCTAGCCTGATATCATTTCTTTACTTACCCTTTTCTGAAAAGAAGGAATTCTCCTTCCTTTTCTTCAAGAGCAACCTTCTCCAGATGTGTCCATGGTATCCCTCTCTATCTTTCTTTCTCAGTAATTATCCATTAACACTCCTTTTTAAGTCTCGTTCTCTCTAGCCTACATACACGCTTAAATATATCTTTGCCAGAGCTGCCAAACACAGTGCTGTGTGCCGTGCAACTCACAGAAGGCAGTCTGAATTTTGAGCCTGCTGTGCCACTGTATTTTTATTCTTTAATCCTAGGAGCCTGGTATAGTTGTTCAGTTGCTCAGTGGGGTCCAGCTGTTTTCAACCCCATGGACTGCAGCATGGCAGACTCCTCTGTCCTCCATTATCTCCCGGGGTTTGCTCAAATTTATGTTCGTTGAGTCGGTGACACTACCTAGCCATCTCATCCTCTGTCACCTCCTTCTCCTTTTGTCTTCAGTCTTTCCTAGCATCAGGGTCTTTTCCAGTGAGTTGGCTTTTCGCATCAGGTGGCCAAAGTATTGGAGCTTCAGCTTCAGCATCAATCCTTCCAATGAATATTCAGGGTTGATTTGCTTTAGGATTGGTTGATCTCCTTGCAGTCCCGGGACTCTTAAGAGGCTTCTCCAGCACCACAATTCTCAATTCTTTGACACTCAGTCTTCTTTATAGTCCAACTCTTATCCGTCTGTGACTACTAGAAAGACCATAGCTTTGACTATATGCACCTTTGTCAGCAAAGTGATGTCTCTCCTTTTTAGTATGCTGCTGAGGTTTGTCATAGAATTTCTTCCAAGGAGCAAGCATCTTTTAATTCCATGCTGCAGTCACCATCCACAGTGATTTTGGAACTCAAGAATATAAAATCTATCACTGCCTCCAGTTTTTTCCCTTCTGTTTGTCATGAAGAGATGGGACCAGATGCCATGATCTTAGTTTCTTGTATGTTGAGTTTCAAGCTAACTTTTTCATGCTCTTCTTTAACCCTTATCAAGAGGCTCTTTAGTTCCTCTTCACTTTCTGCCCTTAGAGTGAAGGCAGATGATACCCTTATGGTATCATCTTCATATCTGAGTTTGTTGATATTTCTCCTATCAATCTTGATTCCAGCTTGTGCTTCCTCCAGCCCAGCGTTTCTCATGATGTACTCTGTATATAAGTTAAATAAGTAGGGTGACAATATACAGCTTTATTGTACTCTTTCCCAGTTTGCAACCAGTCAGTTGTTCAATGTCCGGTTCTAACTGTTGCTTCTTGACCTGCATATAGGTTTCTCAGGAGGCAGGTAAAATGGTCTGGTACTGCTATTTCTTTAAGAATTTTCCACAGTTTGTTATGATCCACACATTCAAAGGCTTTTGCACAATCAGTGAAGCAGAAGCAGACGTTTTTCTGAAATCCTGTTGCTTTCTCTATGATCCAACAAATGTTGGCAGTTTGCTCCCTGGTTCCTCTGCCTTTTGAAAACCTAGCTTGTACATCTGAAAGTTCTAGGTTCACATTCTTTTGAAGCCTACCTTTAAGGATTTTGAGCGTAAGCTTGTTAGCATGTGAAATGAGTACAGTTGTGTGGTAGTTTGAACATTTCTTTGACATTACCTTTCTTTGGGATTGGAATGAAAGCTGTGACCTTTTCCAGTCTTGTAGCCACTACTGAATTTTCCAAATTTGTTGACATATTGAGTGCAGCACTTTAACAGCATCATCTTTTAGAATTTTAAATAGCTCAACTGGAATTCTATCACCTCCACTAGCTTTGTTGGTAGTAATGTTTCCTAAGGCCCCTTGATTCCACACTCCAGGATGTCTGGCTCTAGGTGAGTGACCACACCAACTGGTGTACTGTTCTGTGTATTTGTGCCACCTCTTCTTAATATCTTCTCCTTCTATTAGGTGCTTACCATTTCTGTCCTTTATGGTGCCCATTCTTGCATGAAATGTTCCCTTGACGTCTCCAGTTTTCTTGAAGAGATCGCTAGTCTTTGCCATTGTGTTGGTTTCCTCTATTTCTTTGCATTGTTCGTTTAAGAAGGACTTCTTATCTCTCGTTGTTATTCTCTGGATCCCTGCATTCAGTTGAGTGTATCTTTCGCTTTCTCCGTTGCCTTTCCCTTCTCTCCTTTCCTCAGCTCTTTGTAAAGTCTCCTCAGACAATCACTTTACCTTCTTGCATTTCTTTTTCTTCGAAGTACTGTGGTCACTGCCTCCTATACAATGTTATGAACCTCTTTACGGTGATGAACTTTGTATATAAACTCATATACAAACATATGAATCGCTTTCAATAAACTCATATACAAATATATGAACCTCTTTCAGTGTTATGAATCTGGTAGACACTTTCTCTACCAGATCTCATCTCTTAAATCCATTTGTCACCTCCACTGTATAATCATAAGGGATTTAATTTAGGTCATATCTAAATGACCTAGTTGTTTTCCCTACATTCTTCACTTTAGACCTGAATTTTGCTATTAGGAGCTCATGATCTGAACCACAGTCAGCTCCAGGTCTTGTTTTTGCTGACTGTGTGGAGCTTTTCCATCTTCAGCTGCAAAGAACATAATCAATCTGATTTTGGTATTGACCATCTGGTGATATCCATGTGTATAGTTGTCTCTTGGTTGTTGGAAAAGGGTGTTTGCTATGACCAGCATGTTCTTTTGACAAAACTCCATTAGCCTTTGCCCTGCTTTTGCACTCCAAGGCAAAACTTGCCTGTTATTCTGGGTGTCTCTTGACTTCCTACTTTGTATTCCAATCCCCTGTGATGGAAAGGACATCTTTTTTTGGTGTTTGTTCTAGAAGTGTAGTTCGAGAACTACAACAGTTCTGCTTCATAGAACTGTTCAACTTCAGCTTCTTTGGCATTAGTGGTTGGGGCATAGACTTAAGATAACTGTAATATTGAACAGTTTGCCTTGGAAACAAACTGAGATTTTTTTTTTTTTTTTTTGAGATTGCACCCAAGTACTGCATTTAGAACTCTTGTTGACTATAAGGACTGCTGCTAAGTCACTTCAGTCATGTCCAACTCTGTGCAACCCCATAGATCGCAGCCCACCAGGCTCCCCCGTCCTGGGATTCTCCAGGCAAGAACACTGGAGTGGATTGCCCTTTCCTTCTCCAGTAAGTGAAAGTGAAGTCGCTCAGTCGTGTCCGACCCTCAGTGATCCAGTGGACTGCAGCCTGCGAGGCTCCTCCGTTCATGGGATTTTCCAGGCAAGAGTACTGGAGTGGGGTACTCCCTTTCTCCTAAGGGATTCTAGCCCACAGTAGTAGATATAATGGTCATCTGAATTAAATTCACCCATTCCCATCCATGTTAGTTCAATGATTCGTAAGATGTTCATTCTTGCCATCTGCTTCACCACATCCAATTTGCCTTGATTCATGGACCTAAGGTTCCAGGTTCTTATGCAATATTGCTCTTTACAGCGTCAGACTTTAACCATCAGCCACATCCGCACAACTGAGCGTCATTCCCGCTTTGGTCCAGCCACTGCATTCTTTCTGGAACTAGTAACGACTGCCCTCCACTCTTGCCCAGGAGCATGTTGGACACCTTTTGATGGTGGTGCTCATCTTCCGGTGTCATGTTTTTTTTGCCTCACACTGTTTGTGGGGTTCTTGCGGCAGGAATACTGGAGTGGCGTGCCGTCTCCTCCTCCCATGGACTGCGTTTTGTCAGAACTCTTCACTGTGACCTGTCTGTCTTGGGTGGCCCTGCACAACATGGCTGATAGCTTCATTGAGTTACACAAGCCCCTTTACTGCAACAAGGCTATGATCCATGACGGGATATAGTAGGAAGAACATTTACTTTTAAGCTTCAAAGATCTGATTTTAAAGTCTACTGAAACCCATTACTGTCTGTGTGGTTGTGGCAAGTTACTGCTCAGGCTGTATTCTTTATCTGTAAAGTAGAATGGTATACGAGGAGGGCGTGGCAACCCAATGCAGTATTCTTGTTGGAGAATCACCATGGACAGAGGAGCTTGGTGGACTATAGTCCATGGCATCACAAAGAGTCGGACAAGACTGAGTGACTAAGCACAGCACAGAATGTTATACTTACCTCACAGAGTTGTAATCAACGGAGTTTAACACGTGTTACATATCTTTCCAAGGGTTTGGTCCATTATGGAGTTCTTAAAAGTATGAATTCTTCTTTCCTTTGCACTGACTTCTTTTACCATTGCAGCACTGAAATTGCTTTTTAAAAAGTCATCTTGACAATCTAATTACCAAATCTAATGGCCTTATCTCAATCATCCTTGGTTTTCTTAGACCACTTTTGAAATATACTCTATAGGAATGAAATGATCTGATTTCTTGTTTCTTAGCTTTATAGTTCCTGATTCTCTTATGTCTCTGAAAGTTTCTTTAAATTTCCTGCAGTGTCTTGATTTTGCTCTTCCCCCTAAACATAGCCGTTTCCTGTATCAGTTAGGATGCAAATAGGATTTAAAAACAGAAGTGTATTAGCTCAGGTAATTGGCAAGTGCATAGGTAGGATTAGTTTAAAGGGCGGTTTATTCATAAACTTAGCTTTGTTTAGTCCTTTAGTCCTCAGTCCTTAGTCAGGACTGAGGTTCTGTTTTTCCGTTTTCCTCTAAACTTTGTCCTCCCATTTGGGTTTCATGCTCAGACTGGCTTCCCTTCTAGATTAAATCCAAGTGCTTTCCGTCTTTCTCTGTAGTGTGATGACCTTTGTGCTCAGGTTTATCCTTTCATAGTTGCATGTTTCTCTTTCTGCTCCAGGCAGCACATTCTGACACAACCACCAAAGACAGGAGGAAGTTTGCCCTCTCATCTCTTGAAGAAACCTTTCACAGAAAGCCTGTATCAGATTTCATTTTGGCCTTATTCATTTCAGTCGCTCAGACGTGTCCGGCTGTTTGCGACCCCATGAATCACAGCACGCCAGGCCTCCCTGTCCATCACCAGCTCCCGGAGTTCACTCAGACTCATGTCCATCGAGTCAGTGATGCCATCCAGCCATCTCATCCTCTGTTGTCCCCTTCTCCTCCTGCCCCCAATCCCTCCCAGCATCAGGGTCTTTTCCAATGAGTCAACTCTTCGCATGAAGTGGCCAAAGTACTGGAGTTTCAGCTTTAGCATCATTCCTTCCAAAGAACACCCAGGACTGATCTCCTTCAGAATGGACTGGTTGGATCTCCTTGTAGTCCAAGGGACTCTCAAGAGTCTTCTCCAACACCACAGTTCAAAAGCATCAATTCTTTGGTGCTCAGCCTTCTTCACAGTCCAACTCTCGCATCCATACATGACCACGGGAAAAACCATAGCCTTGACTAGATGGACCTTTGTTGGCTAAGTAATGTCTCTGCTTTTCAATATGCTATCTGGGTTGGTCATAACTTTTCTTCCAAGGAGGAAGCGTCTTTTAATTTCATGGCTGCAGTCACCATCTGCAGTGATTTTGGAGCCCCCCAAAATAAAGTCTGACACTGTTTCCATTGTTTCCCCATCTAGTTCCCATGAAGCGATGGATGGGACCAGATGCCATGATCTTAGTTTTCTGAATGTTGAGCTTTAAGCCCACTTTTTCACTCTCCTCTTTCACTTTCATCAAGAGGCTTTTGAGTTCCTCTTCACTTTCTGCCATAAGGGTGGTATCATCTGCATATCTGAAGTTACTGATATTTTTCTCAGCAATCTTGATTTCAGCTTGTGCTTCTTCCAGTCCAGCGTTTCTCATGATGTACTCTGCATAGAAGTTAAATAAGCAGGGTGACAATATACAGCCTTGACGTACTCCTTTTCCTATTTGGAACCAGTCTGTTGTTTCATATCCAGTTCTAACTGTTGCTTCCTGACCTGCATATAGGTTTCTCAAGAGGCTATTACTTATGCCCTAGTTGCAAGGGGACTGGAAAAAACAATGTCTGGCATTTCAGTCTAGGAAGAAATTAGATGAATGGCTACAGGGAAGGTAACCAACATTGTCAGTGACATATACTGATAGTATTGTGTAGAGAAGTAAGCTTAAATGAATGTGAATTTTCAGATAGTAGTAGCAGACTTAAAGCACTGCTTATCTCAAGAGCTGATATAAGCTATACTTAGGACTGGATCAGTCATTTAGATAGTCATGAATGACTAATTAAAATTGGATTATTATATAAAATTTGTATATTTGAGTGTTACATCCCACTTCTTTTAAGGTGGTTGTTAAGTGCATTTACGCATGCACTGTGAGAAATGGATATATGTAGCAATATTAGGGAATAGATTTGTGGTTCTTGGAGATGAGAGGTATTTGGAAATCTATGGATTTCGTTTTTTTGGTTGTCACAGTGATTGTGAGGTCCGGTTCAGTTACTGGTAGAGATGAGATATACCAAGTGTCCTGTGATGTTTGCCCACAAAACAAGAATTGTCCCTTCCAAAATACCAATAGAGCCCCTATACACTGAAATAACAAATGCTTTGGGTTTTGAAAGAATTCATGGAGATTCATCTGTATACTTATATTGCAAGTAACAGAAAACCAAATTCAGACGGCCCACACAGTAAAGGGCATGATTAGATCTTGTCCTTGAACGTCAGCTAGGGCTTCGTCCAGTCTGAGACCATCAAGGACTTGGCTTTGTTTCTGTGATTTGTTCTGCTCTGTCATTCCTCTTGTTTTGGTTTCATTCTCAAGCTGGCTTATCTCATGGTAGCAAATTACTGTAGCACTTTCAAACTCAATACTCTCATTTTGTATGTAAAGTAAAATGAAGTATATCTTTTGTTATTTGATTTTGCAAGTATTTGTTGAATGTCATCACTGTTGAAACTTCCCTGAGCACCTACCCCTAAAAGTTGATTACTTCCTCTGTTATGTTACAACTTTACAAAACTCTATTACATGCCATATTCTATGGTTATTATGTTTATATGTCTCATGCATTAATTTGTCTTAATTGTCTATGTATTCTTAATGTGTAGAATACTCTCTGACTTAGTGGTACACAGTAACCATTTATGGATGAGTGAGACAGGAAGGAAGGATATGGGAAGGGGCGGAGAAGGAAGTGGCAACCCACTCCAGTGTTCTTGCCTGGAGAATCCCAGGGACGAGGGAGCCTGGTGGGCTGCCGTCTCTGGGGTCGCAGAGAGTCGGACACGACTGAAGCGACTTAGCAGCAGCAGCAGCAGCAGCAGCAGCAGCAGAGAAACATAGGAAGTCCCCATTCCTTCCTGTTACTGAACCCTGAATTATGAACGTTGTACTCCTACCACCAAAGTATGTGTATAATGCTCTTGTGATTGAGAATGGATTCATTTGAAAGCTTTACTGAATTCTAGTAGTGTTCCATCATTATTTTCTCAGCAAAACTAAAACCAGTTACTGTTTTTTGTTCTTTCAACAAGTATTTTTGAAAGCCTGCTGTTGGCACATAATGTAACAACAATGGTAAACAAAATAGAGCTATGCTTTCTTGGAGCTTAAATATCAGTGAGGGACATAGACATTATTCATGTGTGCATACTCAGTCTCACACACACACGTCAGGAAGCTAATAGGTTTTGAAACAGAATAAGATAGATTCAGGGGATTAAAAAGTAACAGGATAGTATAATACTTCAGGTAGTTTGGTGAGAAAAGGCTTTTTGAGAAGCCCTTTTCTAAGTGAAGTGGATTAAGGCATGGAACTATCTGGAAGAAACTGTTCGGGTAGAGGAAGCAGCAGCTTCTGACGTGGAAGTGTCCTTGGCATGTTGGAAGAACAGGATGTGGGAGGCCGTGGCTGAAGCAGAGTGAGAGAAAGGAGGGTGTGGCAGGAGAGGTGGCGGGACAGGTCAGGGGGCAGGTGTCGGGAGGGGAGACCAAGGAGAGTCCTGGAGGTCATTTAGAGACTTGCTTTTATTATGAGGTGGAAACCACTGAAGGGTGTGAAGCATGGGAATATCCAGGTTTGACTTGATTTTTAGAGGATTACTCTGGCCCTGTTTGGAAAATTGATTTGTGTCGAGGTAAGAATGCAAGTAGGAAAATCAGTTAGGAAACTTACAGTAATCTAGGTTGGAAATGTCGTGCTTGGGCAAGGTGGTAGTGGTGGAGGACCAAAGAAGTGATCGGATTTGTGATCTATTTAGAAGGTGAAGTAATGACAGTTTATTGATGGAATTGATGTGGGGTGTGAGGAAAATAGAAATAAAGGATGGCTCTGAGTTGTTTGATGTGAGCAACTGGGTGAAAGGTGGTATATGTTACTAGATAGAAACTGCGGGGCAAGGGGTACTGGTTAGCGGGAAGCAGGTTTGGAGGATTAAATCAGATTTGTTGTGGATGTGACTTTGTTTGAAATGCCTATCAGACACTCAACTGGAGACGTTGAGTATACACACAAACACACACACACACAGGTATATATATATATTAGCTAGGAGTTTAAGAGAGAGAGAGAGCTAGAGATAAATGTCGGAAATTATCAAACACCTAGATGGTGTTTCAGTCCATGGGACCAGATGAAATCACCTGAGGAGTGAGAATAGAATTCATGAAACACTTTGATGTTGAAAATGGCTTCCTGTATCGAAGATTGGGAGCTACTGTTTGGGACAATAATAGCATTCCGAGTATGGAGAAGATAGTGAGTAACCCTTGGAGAAAGAAGTGCAACTTGACCTGGACTTCAAAAGGATACAAAGAATAGAAAAGACTTTTTCCTTCTCTCATGTCAGGGACAGTGCCTGGCTTGCGGTGAGCATTCTACAGGTGCTGATGAATGAAGAAAAAAGGGAACAGCTTGAGCCAGAGGTATGGCAGCAGGCAAAGCCTGGAGTGTTTTAAAAGAAAGTCAGAGACCTAGAGAAGGTATTGGGTTGGCCAAAGTTTGTTCGGGTTTTTCTGTAACATGTTATGGAAAGTCATCCAAAGTAGGATTGGGTTGGTCTATTCAAGGCTTTAAAATGCTAAAATGCCAGTTGTGTTTAACTCTGTGATCTAATGATTTTCAACTGTTTCATTCATTAGCACAATACCTTTAGTTCTTGGCCTCCTAACAAACGCTCAGTCAATACTGAATGGCTTCTGTGGTGGCTCACTGGTAAAGAATTCGCCTGCCAAAGCAGGAGACACAGGAGACATGGGTTCGATCCCTGGGTTGGGAGGATCCCCTGGAGAAAGCAGTGGCAACCCACTCCAGTACTCTTGCCTGGGAAATCCTATGGATTGGCAGGCTATAGTTCAGGGAGTCGGAAAAGAGTCAGACACACTTAGTGACAGAACAGCAGCAACAACAATAAAATTATTATTTCTAATGATAAGCTTTAAAAAGTTATACTTTATTATTGATGTAAAATTATTTGTGACATCTCTCATAACCAGTCAGAAAATACCAGAGATAGCAGCCCTGAGGATGAAAGTGGCTTTCAAAAAACCAAGGAGCCACTAACAGTTTTATGTTAAGAGACAAACGATTATTTTGTTTTTATAAAGATAATTGCCTGAAGCCTGTTTGTTGATCATTTTCTCCTTTAGCTGTCAAGGAGCAAACTGGTTAGAATTATGGGGGCGTTAGCTAGAAAGTCTGGAGAAAGCAGTGGCACCCCACTCCAGTACTCTTGCCTGGAAAATCACATGGACGGAGGAGCCTGGTGGGCTGCAGTCCATGGGGTCACACAGAGTTGGACACAACTGAAGTGACTTAGCAGCAGCAGCAGCTAGCTAGAAAGTCAGTCAGTCATGTCTGACCTTTGTGACCCCATGGACTGTATAGTCCATGGAATTCTCTAGGTCAGAATACTGGAGTGGGTA
The DNA here is from genome assembly GCF_029378745.1 of Bos indicus. NCBI lineage: Eukaryota > Metazoa > Chordata > Mammalia > Artiodactyla > Bovidae > Bos > Bos indicus. Next base: position 1,361,640 of record NC_091769.1, on the reverse strand, counting down.
GCCAGCCTTTCTCCAGGGGATCTTCCCAACCCAGGGATTGAACCCAGGTCTCCCACATTGCAGGCAGATTCTTTACCACCTGAGCCACAAGGGAACTTCCCTGGTGGCTCAGACGGGAAAAGCGTCTGCTTGCAACGTGGGGAGACCCGGCTTTGAGCCCTGGGTGGGGAAGATCTTCTGGAGAAGAAAATGGCAACCCTCTCCAGTACTCGTGCCTAGAAAATTCCATGGATGGAGGAGCCTCGTAGGCTACAGTCCATGGGGTCGCAAAAGAGCGGGACACGCCTGAGCAACTTCACTTTCACTTTTCACTTTCTAGCTAGAAAATTGGAGATGATGTATCTTTGGAAATCTAATTATTATTTTTAAGTTATATTATTTTAAATATAATTATGATTAGAAGTTCTCTCTGTGCTAATTAGCATATGATAGACTTAACACAATTTAAATGTTAAAAAATAATTTATCTGAATAAAATGGTACGGAGATACAAGTTGAAATTTTAAAGTTACCCTTTGAAGGAACTTTTTAAAATACTTAGGATACTTTATTTAGGTTTGTGATTACTTTCGTCAGTTCTTATATATCCCATTCCTAAAGTTTGCTGTAGTCATTAAAGAAAATTCAGGAACTACAAAAGTACAGGTCACATTCATAAGCTGATCATATGAAGACAACCAGTGTAGTTTTCGTCTCTCCCAACCCTTCCCTCCTGCTTTCATTACCCTCCGTCCCTCTCTTCTTCCCTCTGTCTCTCACTTTCTTCTTTGTGCCTAGGGCTTTTTCCCCGTTACAGTGTAAACATGTGTATATATCTAATTTTTTTTAATTAGGTTATATTCATTTCTTGGAATATTTGATAAATCTTATTTTTATTGACTGTATCATCCCATTGTAAACATTATTTTTCTTAATTGTTTCCTGGAGTTGGTTATTTAGTTTAGGTTTTCTGTCTTATTATCATGTGGGCAGTGAATGTCTTGACACGTGGATTTTTTTCCCTTTGTCTTTTTCCTTAGAATAGGATGATAGGCAATGGAGTTACTAAATAAGGTTTCATCATAAACATTTTTAAGGTTCATGATACATGTTGCCACATTGTACAATGTCTTGTAAGCCCAATAAATGTTAATTGGTGTGAAAGTAATCCTAACTGGGTGGTGGGGGAGAGGTTAGGACCTAAGGAGTTGCCAACCTTGAGTGATAGGCTAGGTTAGCCTTTTATTTCCAAATATTTCTTTCTTATCTTTAATATATATTTCAAGGTGTATATAAAAAATAACATGAAGAACTTAACATGTTACTGCAAACACACATGAAGTTATTCCTCAGGTCAAAGACGTACACCGCTGCCGTCGTCCCAGAGCGGCCTTCCGGTTCCTGGTCTTCAAGAGAAAGCTTTCAGCATTTCACTCCAAGTCTGTTTGCTAAAAGCTTGTTTCGTTTTGTTTTTGTGAAAACCTTTTATCATATTAAAGAAGTTCCGTTCTGTACCCAGTTTACTAAGAATTTTGTGTTTTGTTCTATTTGAATTTAATGCTTTTTTTGTTGTTGTTGCAGCTTTTTATTACCATATGAATTTTCTCCTTCACTATATTAATATAGTGAATTATATGTTATTTAAAATCTTAAACCTAACCTGATTTCTGAGATAAACCTAATTTTGTTTTACAGTATTACTCTTTTTATGTATTTCTGGATTCAGTTTGATAGTCTGTTAATAGTTTTGTATCAGTGAGGTGGCCTATATTGTCCTTGTCAGAATTTGAAATCGACGGTTATCTCATACTAGCCTTATAAAATGAGCTGACCCTCATTTTCTATTCTGAAAAAGTTTAAGTAGGACTGAATTGTTCCGTTAAATTTCTGTGAGAATCTGGCCGAGAAGCCATCTGGGCTGGTAATTTTCTTTGTAGAAAGATTTTTAATTACTACTTTGATTTCTAATTTTTAAGCCTTCTCAGATTTTCTAGCTGTTGATTATTTTGGTAGTTTTCCCCCTAAGAAGTTGTCTTTTTCATCTAAACTTTTAAATTTACTAGCATAAAATTATTTATAATAAGTATTAGCATCCATTTAATGGTTGCAGTAAAGAATTATCTTTTTGTGTCTGTTATAGGCTAAAACTACCTTCTGTCTTTCCTCATTCAGTCTCCCTGGGAATTGAGTAATCACTCAAAGGAACCAAATTTTGAATCTTGCTGATTCCTTTTTTTATATTTGTTCTCTATTGCATTGATTGCTGCTCTTTATTTCCTTCCTTCTATTTTTGGGATTTACTTTTTTGTTCTTTTGCTAACTTCTTGTAGTTCACTACTTTTCAGCATTTCTCCCTTTTAAATATATGCATTTAAGGCTAAGCATTTCCCTCTAAGTACTGTTTTAGCTAGCTAAATTACTCAAATTTTAATATGTAGTACTTTTATAATTCACTTTAAAATGTTTTCTAATTTTCACTGGTACCTACTTTAACTTTTGTATAAGTTGAATGTATTATATTTCTCAATTTCTGAACACATGGAGATTTTCTAGTTATTTTTGAATGTTTTTTATTTCTAACAACATAAGAATGTCATCAGAGAACTCTAACAACATAACAGTGTCAGTAGAGAACAATCTCAGTGTTTCAAAGGTCAGTGATTTCAGACCTTTAAAATTTGAGATCTGCACTGTGGCCCCAGTATACTGTTTTTTCTCTACAGTTATTGAATGTGGTGTTCTATATAGTTACATTAGGTCTTGCTTGTTTATCCCGTATTTCATATCTTCAGGATCTTCAGTGACCTTTTGTTTGCTTGGATCAGTTACACAGACAAGGGTGTGTTAAAATATCCCATTTACCACTGTAGGTATATTTCCCCTTGTATTCTCTCAGCTCGTGCTTTATTTATTTGAGACAGTGCTGGTAGATGAATATATGTATACACTGTGCTTAGTTGCTCAGTCATGTCTGACTCTTTGCAACCCTTTAGACTGTAGCCCTCCGGACTCCCCTGTCCATGGGATTTTTCAGGCAAGAATACTGGAGTGGGTTGCCATTTCTTTCTCCAGGGGATCTTTTCGACCCAGGGATCGAACCCACATCTCCTGTGTCTCATGAGTTGCCAGCAGATTCTTCCCCTGCTGAGCCATCAGGGAAGCCTAGTAGATGGATGTGTAATAGTTATATTTGCTTAGTGACTTACTGTTATGAAGTATTCTACTTTTATTCTGAAAGTGCTTTTTGCATTAAGGTCTAGTTTGTCTGGGATTGATATAACAACGCCAGTTTTCTTTTATTGTTTTCTAAGGCTGATCTACCTACACGGTTTAAAAAAATCATACTCTGCTTTTATGTTATCAAAGCCAGATTGTTTCTTGTCATATCATCTTGGCTGTTTCTAGCATTGTAACATGTAACTTGCTTCAAATGTAGGCACTAATGAGATACTGAGATAATGTCTTACTTGGTTGAATTTAAAAAGTAATGAGCATGATTTTGAATAAGTACTGAAGTTGTTTTAGGTTTCTCTTATTTTAAACATTAAAAAATGTAGTTTTGTCAGGAAAAGAGACTAAGATTTATATCCTTGAGCAGATATTACCGGCATGCAGTATACATATCAAAAACTGCAAGAGAAAACGAAATGAAAATAAATCTGCTACCCCTGTCTCTTCCCTGGTGGCTTAGATGGAAAAGAATCTGCCTGCAATGCAGGAGACCCTGGTTCAGTCCCTGGGTTGGGAAGACACCCTGGAAAAGGAATGGCAACCCACTCCAGTATTCTTGTCTGGAGAATTTCCTGCACAGAGGAGCCTGGTGGGCTATAGTCCATGGGGTCACAAAGAATCGGACACAACTGAGCAACTCACACTTTGACTTTGCACCCCTGTCTCTTGGTTACACATGTCCCCTCCACAGAGGCGACCACTGTGTGGTTAACACAGGTAACAGTGTAAGCACTGTGACCAGTTTCTTGTTTAGTTTTTCAAACTGTAGTCCACAGAAACCCAAATTTTGCAAATACAGCTTGTTAGATGGGCAAATATATATACTACTGTGGTAAACTCTTGGAGAAGGCAGTGGCGCCCCACTCCAGTACTTGTGCCTGGAAAATCCCATGGACGGAGGAGCCTGGTAGGCTGCAGTCCGTGGGGTTGCTAAGAGTCAGACACGACTGAGCAACTTTACTTTCACTTTTCCCTTTGATGCATTGGAGAAGGAAATGGCAACCCACTCCAGTGTTCTTGCCTGGAGAATCCCAGGGTTGGGGGAGCCTGGTGGGCTGCCATCTTTGGGGTCGCACAGACTCGGACATGACTGAAGCGACTTAGCAGCAGCAGCAGTGGTAAACTCTAATTTGTGTTTTCGTCCAAAGGTAGCATTCTGGAACATGACATACTTATGAATTTTAAATCATAATGATAACTGTCATTCAAGCTCCAGAACAGTTTTTTACTTTAAAAGTTACAAAGCAGATACTGGAAGAGGATAAACAGCTTTCTGCTTAAATCTGATTACCTAGTCCTTCAGTTTGGAAGTCCTACTGGTTTGGACTTTAACAGAAGTGGTCCCATGGTTAAAAATAATTGGGAAAAATCTGACAAGGATGGCTCATTTGCTAGTTACTCAAGGGGGTGGCTATGAGGAATTTCTGTTACGGATTACAGTAAGGTGAAAGAATCTGTGTATTTTGCTTATTTTCTGTCTACATGAGCAACAAATGCTGAGTAGGGCTAGAGGATCTGCTTCCGGGGTCATTCACTCACTCATTTGGCTGGCAAGTTGGTAGTCATTGTAAGGACACTCAGGTAACCTTATGGAAAGGCCATCCTGGGACCCAAATGTTGACCTTTCCATGAGGTTACCTGAGCGTCCTTATAATACAGAGGCTGGCTCCACAGTAAGCAGTCCAAGAGACCAGGGTAGAGGCTACAGTGTCTGACAGTGACCTAACCTCAGAAGTCACACGATTCTGCAGTGTTCTGTTGGTCACTCGTGTGTGTGCTCAGTCATGTCCAGTTCTTTGTGACCCTGTGAAAGGAGCCCCAGGAGGCTCCTTTGCCCTTGGGATTTTCCAGGCAAGAATACTGGAGTGTGTTGCCATGTCCTCTTCTAGAGGATCTTCTGACCCAGGGATCAAATTTGAGTCTCCTGCGTCTCCTTCATTGGCACGTGGATTCTTTACCACTGAGCCACCTGGGAAGCCATTGGTGACTCAGGTCAGCTCTATTCAGCATAGGAGAACACTATGCAAAAGCTTGAATATCAGAATTTAAAGATTATTAAGGATAGTCTTTGAAAGTGGCTATAGTATCACTCCCCATTTAAATAAGGATTGGATCAGCAATCTTATATTTGGTGTTTATGATAATCTCAAGGTGAATTTATTCAAAAAAGTCTAACACTTTCAGGGTGCTGCATACTTTTCTATTATTTATGCATTGCTCAGGAAAATGCCTGTTTGCCAATGTTTTCACAGTGATTTATTTTTTGTTGTATTTGATGCCTGATAAGAACAAAATTCACATAATCTGGGAATATCTAAAGAATTAGTATTCTAGCTTCCTCTTAGAAATTGTAGCATACATCCTCGAGCCTTAATATGGTGCTGAAATTTTGCCTGCCTTATCTATTGATGTTACTGCTTTAATCTAGCCATTGGATCCAGCTGTCATTCAGAACTTTGACTGTATATGGGCATTTACATTCAGAAAATAATGAATTCCAACTATACTGTTCACAAAATAAGGAGGTGCAAGTGGTAAAGAACCCACCTGCCAATGTAGGATATGTAAGATACGTAGGTTCCATCCCTGGGTCGGGAAGATCCCCTGGAGGAGGGCATGGCAACCCACTCCAGTATTCTTGCCTGGAGAATCCAATGGACAGAGGAGCCTGGTGGGCTACAGTCCATAGGGTCAAAAGAGTCAGACACAACTGAAGTGACTTAGCACATAAATACTTAGACTGCTGTAATAGTATGGAAGAACAAGGCTGCCAGTGTAAGAGAGAAAAAAAAAAAAAAAAACTGTCCGTGTATTCTTTGTGAGAGAAATCTTCAGAGGAGTAAGAATTTGAAGATTTAAGTCTGGTAGGGAGAGGGACAGGAAATTTGTGAATCAAGTATCTGTTTATTTTCTGTATCAGATATCCAAGTGAAAAATAGTTAGATATTCACAGAAGAGGGTTAGGATTTAAATTTGAGATTTAACATCATTAGATGACGTTAAAAGCCTTGGGAGTAGGTGAGAAAACAGTGGGGAGAGAAAGCAGTCCTGATACAAGTCCTCAGGCACTCATGTTCTAGAAGACTCTTGAAGAGACAAATCAGTAGAGGAAATCAGAGGGAAGAGGAGAAGCAGGAGAACGTGTCGCAGAGGACAAGAGATGACATCTATTTCATGTAGAAGGGAGTGGTCTGCCTGGCCTAGTGTTCCCAAGAGGTTACTGTTCTAAAATGAGGGCAATGGAATTAGGCCACTGGGTAGTCATTAGTGACCTTGACAATTGAGCTTCAGGAGATTGTTTAGGAATAGGGTGGGTTAAAGAGTGAATTAAAGGTGAGAAAATAGAGATAGGAGATGAAGGCCACTAGATCAAGAAGTTTTCCTGTGAGTAGAACAAAGAAATGGTCATATCTAGTTGGTGGGGGGTGCAGGGTGGAGGTGAAGGGGAGCTGAGGTCAAGAGAGGAATTTTCTGACCCAGGAGTCGAACGCAGGTCTCCTGCATTGCAGGCAGATTCTTTACCATCTGAGCTATAGGGAAGTCCCGAGGAATTTCTTAAGATGTGTAATAATAGAGCACGTTTGTTCACGATGATGGTCCAGTAGAAGAGGGGAAACTGACTCTACAGGAGACAGAGGGGTTAGTCAACGGTTTTCTTGAAAAGACAAGAATAGCTGGACTGCATGCCCACATTAGGGGCATGGTCTTTGATAGAAGCGGTGCTGCTTTTTCTATTTTAATAGAAGAGAAGCAGTGTAGAAGCTACAGTTCTACCGATCTTACAGGACTTGGCAAAGAGAGTTTTTTAAAAGATGTATGAAGTAAATATAAAGTTTTAGTTTTAAAAACATTAATCTATATTGAAAGAAGGAATTCAATTTATTGGTTTGCCTTGATTTTCCTTTCTCTCTTTCACTTTTAGAGTATAATGTTAAGTGTTCATGTTGAACTCTTATTGTGATTCATTCTCTTAATCTTTAAAATGAATCGTATATTAGATCTGTTGTGAGTAGTCCAAGTGACCCAGAGGTTTCTGATTTGATTGACACAGTCCAGTAATGCCAGGTAGATTTTGTTTTGTCATTTTACTTAAGAATAAATTTGGATTGTTTACCCTGTAATAGAAAACATTTATCTTCAGATATTCAGAAGTGAAATAATTTTATAGTCTATGCATTGCCTTACATGCTAAACTTCAGCATAAAGCAGGAGGGAGGGACGATATTAAAAAAGCAGGAAATGGTAATATAGAATTAGGCAATGCTATCTGCAGTCAGTATATAAGGTATTGAAAAAGTCATTGTTTTCTCATCCAAGGTAAGAACTTGAGGATACTGTGTAAGAATAAAAGTCTTGACCCAAGTATTTGGTTTGAGGTTCTAATAAATAAACATCATTATCAGGCCATAAATTTATTCTTGCATATACAGTAGATTTTATTTTTAATGTCAATTTAAAAATTGGATTTTTTATTATCAAATCAAATGTATTTTGATGGCTTATTTTTGTGTTATAAATTGATAAATGATTGGACAAGTGATCTAAGTATTTTATTTTAAATGTTAAGGTGATGGTAGTTTTAATTATGTTTTGGAAAAACCGCTATTTTTTAAAAACTCATTCTGTGTGCTCCTTTTTCTTGAATTCACAGTGATACCATAAACATTTGGTGCTGTTTTGGTAATTTAAGTCCCTGAACTCTTTAGTGTTGAAATCTCATCTTTATGAAGGAAGGTTTATAAGTTTGTATTGTAAATTGTACCTTTGGGAGCAGTGTTATAGCTGTTCTAGGTTTTTAGAAAAGATCAAAGCTAAAAACATTAAACGACATAATTTTAAAAAGACACATGGGCAAACATAAAATTCTGCTTTAAACATTTAGTTTTTAAAAAATTAATCAAAATTTTTTTTCTCCATACGAAGGATAGCTTAAAACATTGGATGGCCAGAAACTGGAATTTTATCAGATTAGAGCACATTAATAATTTAGGAAAAAAGTTTCCTTTACTAATCAGGAGATGTTTGAATATTTGTTAATTGGGTAAAATGATTGTCAAAGGTGATTTTTTAGTTTTTTGTCTTACTAACAACATAAATTAGTAAGTATGCTGTCAAAATTGTCTCAAAATAAGACTAATTAAAACAGTTAAATTTCTTATAGAGTGTAAAATTCTGTGGTTTTTTCCTGTTACTATGTTTTCAATTGAAAAAGCCTTTGGTCATTAATTTTAACTATAAATTAGTAGTATATGCCTATAACGCCTGGTTATTTCTTCTCTAGAGTAAGAAATATCAACTGGTTCTGTTAATTTTTGTAAATCTTGCCATAATCATGTGTCCTTCCTTATTTGAAACGTCTATATTTTTCATTGCCTATAAGAAGATGTCTAAAATTTTTAACCTACCAGACAAAATATAAAACTGCTGTAAAATATTCCTCAATCTCTTTGAAGGCTAGTTCTCTTGCTGCTTTCTCTCTGAACTCCTTCTTAATTGCCTAGCCAGAAATTATCAGATCTCATCCTTTGATACAGATATTACCTTGTATTAAAACTTCTCTTGCGCACATTTGTAAGTTGATACCTTACTCCTCTTTGTGTCATCTGCATTCATACATTCAACAGTGTTATGGGATATCTGCTGTGCACCAAACACTGTTCTAGGTGTGAAGGCAACAGCAGTGCATGAGAATCTAGGTTCCTATCCTCATGAAATTTATATTCTAGTTTGGAAATGATGATGAGGCAGACCAGAAATTAAACAAACAGATAGAAGCATAGAGCCTTTTAGATCTTAAATGTTTTGAGGAGAAAACAGTATATATGATAGAATGTTTAAGGACAGTACCAGTGTTGATTTGGTGGTGATGAAAGATCTCTTTGAAAATGTGACATTTACACCAAAGCTGAATGATAACGGTGGAGCAGTCATTTGAAGATTTGGGAGCAGAGTTCTCGAACTGAAAGACAGACAATGCAAAGGCATTAGGGAGAGGAGAGAAGGGGGGAGGTGGGGGAATAGGGTGGAAATGGAAGTAGGAGGTAGGTTATTCAAGAGTCTTGTAAGCAGAGGTAAGGGATTTGGAATTTATTCTAATTTAATTTCGAAGCCTGTGAATTGTTGTTTAGTTGATAAGTTGTGTTTGACTGCAGCTCCATAGACTGTAGCCCATCAGGCTCCTCTGTCTGTGGGATTTCCCAGGCAAGAATACTGAAGTGGCTTGCCATTTCCTTCTCAAGGGGATCTTCCCCACACAGGGATCAAACCTGCATCTCCTACCTTAGCAGGGGAATTCTTTACCAGTGAGCCAGCAGGGAAGCCCAGCTTTTAAGGGTTCATGTGATTACATTGGGCCCACCCCAGGTCACCCTCCCCTCCTTTATTGAAAGTGTACTATACAAACCAGCACAGTATTAGGCACTGATTTGTCTTCTTGAGCAAGCAAAGATTTTAATCCAGAAGCCATGTAAAAACAAGGCAGAAGTGACCTATATTCTCAAGGAAAGTCCATGTCAAAAGGTCCAGGACCACAGTGCTCTGGAGTTGGCCTGCTTGAATCACAGGAGTTTGACTGTGGTTGTACAAGTTAGTCCTTAAAGTTACAAGTTAACTTTCTCATGTCTCTCAGTTCAGTTCAGTTCAGTTCAGTCGTATCTGACTCTTGGCGACCCCATGAACTGCAGCACGCCAGGCCTCCCTGTCTATCGCCAACTCCCAGAGTCCACCCAAACCCATGTCCATCAAATCAGTGATGCCATCCAACGGTCTCATCCTCTGTCATCCCCTTCTCCTCCTGCCCTCAATCTTTCCCAGCATCAGGGTCTTTTCAAATGAGTCAGCTCTTTGCATCAGGTGGCCAAAGTATCAGAGTTTCAGCTTCAACATCAGTCCTTCCAGTGAACGCCCAGGACTGATCTCCTTTAGGTTGGACTGGTTGGATCTCCTTGCAGTCCAAGGGACTCTCAGGAGTCTTCTCCAACACCACAGTTCAAAAGCATCAATTCTTCGGCACTCAGCTTTCTTTATAGTCCAACTCTCACATCCATACCTGACCACTGGAAAAACCACAGCCTTGACTAGACAGACCTTTGTTGACAAAGTAATGTCTCTGCTTTTTAATGTGCTGTCTAGGTTGGTCATAACTTTCCTTCCAAGGAGTAAACGTCTTTTAATTTCATGGCTGCAATCGCCATCTGCAGTGATTTTGGAGCCCCCAAAAATAAAGTCAGCCACTGTTTCCCCATCTATTTCCCATGAAGTGATGGGACCAGATGCCATGATCTTCATTTTCTGAATGTTGAGCTTTAAGCCCACTTTTTCACTCTCCTCTTTCACTTTCATCAAGAGGCTCTTTAGTTCCTCTTCTCTTTCTGCCATAAGGGTGGTATCATCTGCATATCTGAGGTTATTGGTATTTCTCCTGGCAATCTTGATTCCAGCTTGTGCTTCTTCCAGCCCAGCGTTTCTCATGATGTACTCTGCATATAAGTTAAATAAGCAGGGTGACAATATACAGCCTTGACGTACTCCTTTTCCTATTTGGAACCAGTCTCTTGTTCCATGTCCAGTTCTAACTGTTGCTTCCTGACCTGCATACAGATTTCTCAAGAGGCAGGTCAGGTGGTCTGGTATTCCCATCTCTTGAAGAATTTTCCACAGTTTGTTGTGATCCACATAGTCAAAGGCTTTGGCATAGTCAATAAAGCAGACATAGATGTTTTTCTGGAACTCTCTTGCTTTTTTGATGATCCAGCGGATGTTGGCAATTTGATCTCTGGTTCCTCTGCCTTTTCTAGAACTAGCTTGAACATCTGGAAGTTCATGGTTCATGTATTGCTGAAGCCTGGCTTGGAGAATTTTGAGTATTACTTTACTAGCATATGAGATGAGTGCAATTGTGCGGTAGTTTGAGCATTCTTTGGCATTGCCTTTCTTAGGGATTGGAATGAAAAGGGACCTTTTCCAGTCCTGTGGCCACTGCTGAGTTTTCCGAATTTGCTGGCATATTGAGTGCAGCACTTTCACAGCATCATCTTTTAGGATTTGAAATAGCTCAACTGGAATTCCATCACCTCCACTAGCTTTGTTTATAGAGATGCTTCCTAAGGCCCACTTGACTTCACATTCCAGGATGTCTGGCTCTAGGTGAGTGATCACACCATGGTGATTTTCTGGGTCGTGAAGGTCTTTTTTGTATGAACATCTTTTTTCTCATGTCTCTACATTGTTCTTTATTGCATCTGTACTGGTCTTACCTAAAGCAGATATTTGCAGTACCATCATTGGATAAATGTCAGCCAAACAAAGCCAAAACAAATTTTGCCATTGTTCTGAACTTTAGGCCAAGGGTCACAGTGCTCTGGGGCTCATCTTCCCCGTATAAGCTCATTCTTCAGAGTGTGTTCCTTCCTTAGGGTTGCAGGCTACCATATGGCATGCAGAGAAAGTGCCAAACGAGTGACAGTGAATCTTGTCTCCTTGTTTTAAAGTCTGCTAATTAATAATTTTAGTTACATCTGCCAAGTCCTTCTTACCATGTAATATAGCATATTCACTACTGTAACACCAGGGCATATTTAGCCTAATACATGTTTAACGTATTTAATATCATATAAGAGCAGTGAAGCAGAATTAACTCAGACAAAGTTAATTTCTGAGTTATTCCATTGTTCTTATTTCTTTTGCCTTTGCTTATATGCCCACCTTCAAGGATTACCTTGATAGTGATGCCTGTGATAGAGATAGTGATAGAGATTTGCCATACTCCCATAAGACAACCCCAAACTGTTTAGTTTTAGTTATTTAACTAAATGAACATAAAAGTGTGGAAATGTCTCTTGCATTTAAAGAGATTTTGTTCTAGATATCTTCCAGAGAAAGCTGTGGTTACCCATTGATAAAAATTCGTGGGTCAAGAGAATTTTTTATGGATTCCAAATTGACATTGTCTAAGCTGTTTGAGATTTTTTGTTTCCACTTATTCTATTATTTAAAAAATGTATTCACTCAATAAATGTTTATTGAGCATCTGCTGCTGCAGAGCTAGGTGCTAGGATGATAATAACTGAACATGTAACTTTTTTGGTAATTAATTTATTTTAATTGGAAGCTAATTACTTGACACTGTTGTAGTGGGTTTTGCTGTACATTGACATGACTCAGCCACGGGTGTACATGTATTCCCCACCCTGAACCCTCCTCCCACTTCCCTCCCCATCCCATCCCTCAGGGTCATCCCAGTGCACAGGCCCTGGGCGCCCTGTCTCGTGCATCGAACCTGGACTGGCAATCTATTTCAGGTATGGTAGTATACATGTTTCAATGCTATTCTCTCAAATCATCCCACCCTGCCCTTCTCCCACAGAGTCCAAAAGTCTGTTCTTTACATCTGTGTCTCTTTCGCTGTCTCACCTATAGGGTCATCGTTACCATGTTTCTAAATTCCATATATATGCATTAATATACTGTATTGGTATTTTTCTTTCTGACTAACTTCACTCTGTATAATAGGCTCCAGTTCCATCCACCTCATTAGACCTGATTCAAATGTGTTCTTTTTAATGGCTGGGTAATATTCCATTGTGTATACATACCACAGCTTTCTTATCCATTCATCTGCCGGTGCACATCTAGGTTGCTTCCGTGTCCTGGCTATTGTAAACAGTGCTGCGATGAACACTGGGGTGCACGTGTCTCTTTCAATTCTGGTTTCCTTGGTGTGTATGCCCAGCAGTGGGATTGCTGGGTTGTATGGGAGTTCTATTTCTAGGTTTTTAAGAACTCTCCACACTGTTCTTCGTAGTGGCTGTACTAGTTTGCATTCCCACCAACAGTGAAAGACAGCCTTCAGAGTGGGAGAAAATAATAGCAAACGAAGCAACTCACAAAGAATTAATCTCAAAAATATACAAGCAACTCCTGCAGCTCAATTCCAGAAAAATAAACGACCCAATCAAAAAATGGGCCAAAGAACTAAACAGACATTTCTCCAAAGAAGACATACAGATGGCTAACAAACACATGAAAAGATGCTCAACATCACTCATTATCAGAGAAATTCAAATTAAAACCACAATGAGCATACCATCTCACACAGGTCAGAATGGCTGCTATCAAAAAGTCTACAAACAATAAATGCTGGAGAAGGTGTGGAGAAAAGGGAAGCCTCTTACACTGTTGGTGGGAATGCAAACTGAACACGTAACTGTTTATGAAGCATGAGACTCTGAAGGAGAAACAAGCTGCTCTGGGAGATAACACAGTCATCCTTTAGTATCTGTGAGGGATTGGTTCTGGGACCTTGGAGAATATCAAAACCCAGAGATGCTCAAGTCCTTTATATTAATATAAAACAGTATAGTATTTACATATAACATACACCTATCCCTCCCATTATACTTTAAATCGTCTCTAGGTTTCTTATAATACCTTGGCAGTGCTATGTAAGTAGTTGCCAGGCTGCTTGGCAAATCCAAGTTTTGTCTTTTGGAACTTTCCCCAAATCTTTGCTATATATTTTTGATCCATGGCTGGTTGAATCCACAATGGTTAAATGTAGAATCCAAGGATATAGAGCACCTCCTGTACTTAGATCTAGGTGGATGATCTAACATGAAGTGCTTATGAGGATGAAGTAGTTTGACCAACACTGGCTTAGGAGTCAGACTGCCACTTCACTGTGGGTGGACCTGAATTAATGTTGAAATTTCTTTGAGCCTCAGTTTTCTATGTGTGTGAATAGTAATCTTTAATTGCAGTTCCTACGCCCTTTGGCAGTGAAAGTGAGTGAAGTCGCTCAGTCATGTCCGACTCTTTGCGACCCCGTGGACTGTAGCCCACCAGGCTCCTCCGTCCATGGGATTCTCCAGGCAAGAATACTGGAATGGGTTGCCATTTCCTTCTCCAGGGGATCTTCCCGACCCAGGGATAGAACCCAGGTCTCCTGCATTGCAGGCAGATGCTTTAACCTCTGAACCAGCAGGGAAGCCCAAAGCACTACCAATTTTGAATTAATTTGTATTTTCCTTAAGAAAGGCTCCCCCACAATTTATATATGTACCTGGATCTGCCTTTGGCTACCTTAATTTTTTTCTCCTTCAAATGTGATGATTTCAAATTGTGTCCAACTTAGAGGTACTTAACTTTTGAAGGAAAAAATAAAAAAATAATGTGTGTTGGTAGAAATTTTATAAGCTTAAGAAAAATTACGATTTTTATAATTTCTACACCCAGGGAAGACACTTGATATTTTAGTGATCTCTTTTCAGTCTTCTCTGTGCATATACATAGTTCATTAAAAAAAAAGACAAGGCTAGTTGGCTAGTTAGTATCATTTTACAAATTATGTATTTCACTTTAATATGTAATTTTATAATTTATTTTTATAACTAATAAATTTAATTATGATTATTAAATTATATAATTTAATAAGTGTTATAAATATTTATGAGTTAATAATTTGATAATTCTCCATTTTCACTTAATGTCACATGAATTATATAATACAATTGTATCTAATTATCTTCCATGACATAATTTTATTTTTTTCTATGAGATTGACTTTTTATTTAGATTCCTCATATAAGTGATCCCATGCAGTATTTGTTTTTTCTGCCTAGCATATTTCACTGAGCATAACGCCTTCAAGGTCCATCCATGTTGTCCCAAATAAGTAGGGTTTCCTTCATTCTCATGACTGAATAATATTCCTGTGTGTGTGTGTGTGTGTGTGTGTCATCATTTTTATTTATTTACCCATTGATAGACACTTTTCCATATCTTGGTTATTAACAATATGCTGCAGTAAACATGGGAGTGCAGAACTCTGTTCCATACCCTGCTTTCATTTTTGGGGGTACATCCCCAGCAGTAGGGTTGCAGAATCATATGGTAGTTGAATTTTATTTTCTTGAAGAACCTCCATGCTGTTTTCCACAGTGGCTGCACCAGTTTATATCCGCACTAACAGTCCACTAGGGTTTCCTTTCCTCCACATCCTCCTTGGTATTTGTTATTTCAGACTTTTGATGATAGCCATTCGAACAGATGTGAGGTGATACGATTCTGGTTTTGATTTTCATTTCCCTGATGATGAGTGATGTTGAACATCTTTTTATGTATTTGCTGGTCTTGTGGATGTCTTCTTTGGGAAAATGTTTATTCAGTTCCTCTGCCCACTTTTTAATCCAGTTGTTTGGTTTTTTGGCTATTTAGTTGTGGTTTTTTAAATGTAATCAATATTTTGGATATTAACCCATTAGATATATGAGTTAGAAATGTTTTCTTCAGTTTGGTAAGTTGCTTTTTCATTTTGTTGATGGTTTCTGTCTCTGTGTAGAAGCTTTTTAGTTTGATGTTGTTCTACTTGTTTGCTTCTGCTTTTATTGCCTTTGTTTTTTGGTGTCACATAAGAAAGATCATTGCTGAGACTGATATCAAGGAGCTTACACTCTATGTTTTAGGAATTTTACAGTTTCTGGTATTAAATATAAGTTTCTAATCCATTTTTTGTTGATTTTTGTGCACGTTGTAAGATAGGGGTCCAGTTCATTCTTTTACATGCGGCTGTCCGGTTTTCCCAATACCATTTATTGAAGAGACTGTCTTGTCACCATTGTATATGCTTAGATCCTATGTTATAAATTAATTTACCATATTTGCATAGGCTTATTTCTGGGCATTATTGTCTTCCTTGATCTGATGTCTGTTTTTATATTAGTGTCTTTTTTTTTTTTTTTGGAGCATAATTGATTTGCAACTACCATACTGTTTTGATCACTATAGTTTTATAATAAAGTTGGAAATCAGGACATGTGATGCCTCCAGCTTTTTCTTCCCCCCAAGATTCCTTTGGCTATCTTGGGTCTTTTGTGGTTCCATAGACATTTTAGGATTGTTTGTTCTGTTTCTGTAAAAAATGCTATTGGAGGTTTGAAAGGGTTAACGTTGAATCTGTAGATCACTTTGGATAGTATGGACATTTTAACAATGTTAATTTTTCTAATCAGTGAGCTTGGAATATCTTTCCCTTTATTTATGTCTTCAGTTTCTTTCATCACTGACTTATAATTTTCATTGTACAGATCTTTCACTTCCTTGGTTTAAATGTATTCCTATGTATTTTATCCTTTTATATTTGGCATAACTTTAACTATCTTTAAGTGTGCCAAAAGTATAATCAACCTAGCTGTTGTTATCAGTCATTGAGTTTGTTTCTAAAATTTCCTTTGTGGAGACAATACTGAGTATGTTTGAATATTAATATTTGTATCTGATTGTATGTAAGATCATTTCTTTAACTGGACTTACTTCAGTATAACCATTCTATTTTTATGCATTCATTCATTTATTTTTGGTTGTGCTGGGTCTTCATTGCTGCACGTAGGCTTTCTGTGGTTGCAGCCCTCTGGGGCTACTCTGCTGTGTGCAGGGGCTTCTCATTGTGGTGGCTTTTCTTGTTGTGGAGCATGGGCTCCAGGCACACAGGCTTCAGTAGCTGTGGCCTGTGGACTCTAGAACGTGGGCTCAGTAGTTGTAGCGAACGGGTTTCCTCGCTCCGCAGCTTGTGGAATCTTCCCAGACCAGGGATCAACCCACGTCCCCTGCACTGGCAGGCAGATTCTTATTCACGCTGCCACCAGGAAAGTCCAGTATAAGCATTTGAAGGACTTTAAAAAGCTACTGCTTCTTTTTTTTTAATGTATCCTCACTGACCCACAATATTTTAAAATACCGTTTTCTACTTAATAGGGGAAAATTATATTCTTTTGTTTTTATTTCTTTGATTCCTTACTGTAGTGGAACATTTTCTGTATATTAGTCCCTATTGTTTTTCTCATGTTAATTGCTAGTACATGACTAGGAAGCTTTTTGACAGGAAAAAAGAAGTTTGTTTTTTTCCTCTGTAGGCAGATGCATTAGGCTGTATAGCCCTCTGACTTTAAAAACATTTCAAAACAGTCTCCCTATTGTAGTGCAGTAGGAGCTTTGATGGCAGAAGCTGGAGTGACGCACGGTGCTCCGCAGTTCTGACGGTACTCACCTGTGCCTGGACCTCGTCTTCAGAGATTCTGACTTAATGACGTTTTTAAAACTTCTCAAGCTCCTAAAGCGATTTTATTGTGCAGCCACCCAACCTCAGAAACTTAACCCCAAGTAGATGGTTATATTTTACAGTAATATTCATTATTCAGCATTTGCATTACTATTATTCCTTGTGGGATCTGCATTGCATGCCCTTTGGAGATTAATTTCAAATCATTCCTTATACTAATAGGACTTAATAAACAGCATATTATGGTGTACACCATGAGACATTCAAGGTACAATCGGGTGTGGCTCTCCCCTAGAATTCTTACAGTCAGGACTAGGAAAGGGGATGTACACAGAGGCACTAATATGTTTGTACCATAAAAGAGGCAGGAACAATGGAGGGAAGATGAGGGTGGATTGAGTCTGGGTGGAATGGTCGATTATTTCATGGAAATCTATGTTTAAGCTGAACCTTGATTTGGACCGATAGAGCAATTAATAGTCCTTTATGTGTAAAAAGTGTTTCACAGTTTATAAAATTTGTCTATATTTACACATTTGATCCTTATAACAGCTCTGTGAAATAAGCCAAACAATTGTTCTCATTTTACTGATGAAAGAGTAGTCAAGTAGAATCAAGTAGAATAGTTGTGACATCCGGAGTCCATAGAGCTATGAAATGAAAGATTCAGAACTTGAAACCTGATTCTTCAGTCTGTGTACGCTGGAGCCTTCTACTGTACCACATTATAGTAAAGGCAGAAAGTTCTGTATTTAAGGTGAATTTTAGAATTGGCTAAGTGATTAGTTCGGTGGCTCAGACGGTAAAGCGTCTGCCCTACAATGCGGGAGACCTGGGTTCAATCCCTGGGTTGGGAAGATCTGGAGAAGGAAATGGCAACCCACTCTAGTATTCTCGCCTGAAAAATCCCATGGATGGAGGAACCTGGTAGGCTGCAGTCCATGGGGTCGCAAAGAGTCGGACACGACTGAGTGACTTCACTTTAACTTTCAAGTGATTAGTTTGATTGGACTGGTATTAGGATGCACATTTTAGAATAGTTGAAGATAAAGCTTTAGTGCAGTTTAGGCAGAATAATGGCTCCCTAAAGATGTCCACTTCCTAATCCCCAGAACCTGTGAATATGTTGCATTATGTTGCAAAAGGGAATTAAGGTTGAAGATAGAATAAAGTTGCTAAGGAGATACCCTGGATTGTCAGATTGTGGAGGTGGGCCAATGTAAGAACAGTCTTTCAAGTAAGTCCTTGAGAATGTAAAAGAGAAGAGCAAGAGTCAGAGAAAAGGCTAATGACCGTGGAAGCAAAGTGACAGCTGCGACCTGAGAAGAGCGCAGTCCCCCACTGCTAGTTTCGAAGATGCAGGAGAGAGCCCTTGGCCCGGGACTGAAGTTGGTCTCTAGACCCAGGAAAGGGCAAGAGAACACATTCTCCCTAGAGCCTCCTGAAAGAAGTAAAGCCCTGCAGACACCTTGATTTTAGCTCAGTGAGACCAATTTTGGAACTTGCTTTTTGAAGTAACACAGAACACATATATATTATATGAGGACTGTGTGTGTACCTCCCACTTGGTCTATACACCACCTAAACTCCCATTGCCTGTACAGCATTTCAGCTCCTTCTCGTGTCCCATAAAAACTAGAAAAGAGGAGAATTGGTCTTCAGAACCAGTTGGTCTTTGAAATGTGACTGACTTTATTTTCTTCTTATGCTTTTTTGTCATACCCTAACCCAGTACAAATCTAAAGACTGGAAGGTTGTTAAATGAATTTGAGGTTTATTTGATTGCTTAGCCCCTGGAGAACCTATACTAGTACACGCCTTTTCAATACATAATTATTATTTTTAAAGAAAAAAACTTTCATTGATCTCTTTGTAGGCATTAATCTAGTCTATTCTATTTGAGGTCTCCAGTAAAGAGAGTTGAGTATTAACAAAGTGCAGGAGTTGAAATAGCTGAATTCAGAGCACTGGTTTTAACTCATTTTATACTAGCTGATGTTGTTGCCCGTATTCTTGTCAGTTTCTGAAATCACAAGTGTTAAACTGGGCCTAACATGCTCATGTCAAAGTGGAATGCAAAGTTTAAGATACTAAGAATCCTATTATTCCTATTCAGAATAGAATCCTATTCTTTCTATTCTATTTTTTTTTTTTTTTAAGTTACAGAAGGTTCAGAGGGTTTTTCTGTTTTTTTAACGTGAACTATAGTTCACTGGTTTTAACTCATTTTATACTAGCTGATATTGTTGCCCATGGACGGAGGGGCCTGGTGGGCTGCAGTCCATGGGGTTGCTAGGAGTCGGACACGACTGAAGTGATTTAGCATGCATGCATGCATGCATTCGTATTTATAACATTTATTTGAAAAGTGAAAGTGTTGGTCACTCTGCTGCTGCTGCTAAGTCGCTTCAGTCGTGTCCGACTCTGTGCGACCCCATAGACGGCAGCCCATCAGGCTCCCCCGTCCCTGGGATTCTCCAGGCAAGAACACTGGAGTGGGTTGCCATTTCCTTCTCCAATGCATGAAAGTGAAAAGTGAAAGGGAAGTTGCTCAGTCGTGTCCGACTCTTAGCTACCACAGACGGCAGCCCACCAGGCTCCTCCGTCCATGGGATTTCCCAGGTAAGAGTACTGGAGTGGGGTGCCATTGCCTTCTCACTCAGTCGTATCCAACTCTTTGCAACCCCCTGGCAGATTCTTACTATCTGAGCCACCAGGGAAGCCCTCAACATTTACTTATGAATATTTATTAAAAACAGACGAGGTAATCCTGATGAGCACAGATCATTTGAAGTCAGTGACTGTTTATTGGTGTAGTCTTATAATAGCCTTAATATACAACTTATTTCTGTAGTAAATTTTAATCAGAAAATATTTTTAATGCATACAGATACATGTAGCCTGAATATGAAATTTGTAACTTATTTCTGGAGTAAATTTTAATCAAAATATTTTTAATGCATACAGATATATGTAGCCTGAATATAAAATTTGTACATAAATAGGGATGGCAGGAGCTTTATTCTGAGATACATATAAACCTAGTAGCACAAATTTTGGAGAAGGAAATGGCAACCCACTCCAGTACTCTTGCCGGGAGAATCCCAGGGGCGGCGGAGCCTGGTGGGCTGCTGTCTACGGGATCGCACAGAGTCGGACATGACTGAAGCGACTTAGCAGCAGCAGCAGCAGCACAAATTAATGTTTCAGTGACCTCCACTGTTTCCAAATTTGTGCCAATACATTTTGATTGTATATGTTTTTAATTGTAGTTTTAAAAATAACTAAGTATACGGAAACATATACACTACCATGTGTAAAATAGATAGCCAGTGGGAATCTGCTGTATGATTCAGGGAGCTTGGGATGGGATGGGAGGTGGGAGGGAAACTCGAGAGGGAGTATACCTATGTACATATAGGTATACATATGTATACCTGTTGCAGGAAGGGGACCCCTTCCAGGGTCCGAAACTGGGCTCTTGTCTAACACTCGGAAATGAATTGTCTGAGGAGACACGTGTGCTGACAAAGCAAGAGATTTTATTGGAAAAGGGCACCCAGGTGGAGAACAGCGGGGTAAGGGAACCCAGGAGAACTAACTGCTCTGACACGTGGCTTGCAGTCTTGGGTTTTATGGTGATGGGATTAGTTTCCAGGTGGTCTTTTGCCAATCATTCTAATTCAGAGTCTTTCCTGGTGGCGCACGCGTTGCTCAGCCAAGATGGATGCTAGCCAGAGGGATTCTGGGAAGTGGACTGACACGCGGTATCTCCTTTCGGCCTTTCCCGAACTCTTCGGGTTGGTGGTGGCTTATTAGTTTCCTATTCCTTATCAGAATCTCCTGTCATAAAACAACTCATGCAAATGGTTACTATGGTGCCTGGCCAGGGTGGGTGGTTTCAATCAGTGTGATTTCCCCAACATACCTATAGCTGATTCATGTTGATGTATGGCAGAAACCAACACAATATTGTAAAGCAATTATCCTTCAATTAAAAAAATTAATAATTTTTAAAAATAGCTAAATATATTGTTATACAAAATTCAAATCAAACTTTTGTGGAATTGATGAGAAAACTGGTTTGCAAATCTTACTGAAAAAATTCAGTTGAAAACATTGTAAAATGTAAAGTTTTAAGATTGGCTTGTTTTGTGATTTGAATTATATTGATTGATGAATGTATAATGGTCATAGCTTTCTGTAAAATTTTTTCACTTGAATCACTAACTTTTATAACACATGTAATAAAAATTTAGACAAATACTTTGGCTACAAACTGGTGTACTAAATAGTAGCTTGAATCATAGTCAGAGTCAGGAGTTGTTTCTTAGGGTACTAAGAAGTTATTTTAAAAGCTTTTTAAATTCTGTGTTTAGAAGGGTACTTTTTCTTTCCAGAAGCTTTAGACCTTATGAGGAATTATCTGTTCTGAATTTGTCACAAATAGTTGATGACTAAATAAGTCCTAGTCAATGAATCATGCACTTAAAGTAAAGAGAGTCTTGAAAGCCTTTTGTAAAACTAAGTCATCTTGACAAAAGAGATATTTAGGACAGAACCAAGTTGATTAATGTTTCTTTTACTTCAAATATCAAGGGAAGGTGTTTCTAAATATATTTAAACTTTTCATTTGTTATATATATATTTAATTACTAATAATATGTGTTTCATTTGTTCATTCAACAAATATTTAGGGAGTATTTGCTATATAAGCATTATAATACAGAGACAAAAGAAAAAAGTATCCAAAAGCAGAAAGGAAAAGCAGAAATTACTCCATAATCCACCTTCCATGGATAACTGCTGTGAATATCCACTCTATGTATATCTGTGGGCATTTTGCTATTTTTCCATTACTTTTCTAATTTATACCATTTTTATTAAAATGAAATTGCTCCAAATACACTGTTTGATAGCTTGCTCAGTGCTTTTCTTGCTATTAATTTGAAAAATTAAGATCATAATAAGTATATTTCATTTAAAGACCTAACATTAAGTATTCTTTTAAATTTGAAATAGATCATGAAAACTGATTCCCCCCACCCCCCACATTTTAAACCAGATTTTAAATCCAGTTTAAATCCTTGGCAATTTGGATTTTGTCCTTCTAACTAATAAAAAATAATTCACGCTTTACTTGGTTAAAAGTGAAATGTGGAATTTGCATTGAAATATTCAAGTCACAGATTAGTAGTGACTCATAGCATTTACTGTGTCAGGATGTGTTCTGAATACTGCTTCATATATATTTACTCCTATTCAACGTTTCTATTCCCATTTTGTGGGGGAAATTAAGCACTGAGCCTTTAAGTGACTAAAGTCACACAGCTAGTAAATCACAGAAGCAGAAGATTTAATCCAGATTATGTGACTTCATGATTTTGGTCTCAACTACTCTTCTGTACTGCCATCATAGCTTTTCTGGAAACTTGTGTTTTTAATTCATAGTTCCAGTGATTTACCTAGCAAATCGGTGATTTGCAATGTAACATTATTTGTTTTGATACATTTAGTAGAATTCTTTTTCTCTGTGCTGCAAAGCTATAAATATTAGCAAGTATCGAATGAGATGTAATTCGTTACTCACCCACCCACCTCTAGTATCTCGTGCTAATAATTTTTCTGCCCCATGTACCTCCCCCACCCCACTGTTTCTGCTTGTCAGCTTCCGTCGGCTGCAGTGGGTGGCCCGGAGGTAGAGTCCAGGGGCGCTAGGTGCCGGCCTGGGCTCGGAGCCGTGCGGCGGGGA
The DNA here is from genome assembly GCF_029378745.1 of Bos indicus. Classification (NCBI taxonomy): domain Eukaryota; kingdom Metazoa; phylum Chordata; class Mammalia; order Artiodactyla; family Bovidae; genus Bos; species Bos indicus. The sequence continues at coordinate 1,338,625 of NC_091769.1, read as the reverse complement.
GGGGCCCTTGCTCTGCTGCCCTTTGAGTTCAGAGTGCGAGTCGGAAAGAGGCGCGTGGAGCCGCTGTGTAATCGCTGGATGCGGACCAGGGCGCTCCCGTTCCCGTCGGGGACCTGCCGATTGGCTGCGCGCACGCACACGTGACCGACATGTGGCTGTATTGGCGCAGCCCGCCTGGGTGTCACTGGAGACGGGATGGAGGTGCTGCTGGGCTCGGAAATGGGGTAGGTGCTGGAGCTGCGCTGGCCCAGCTTGCTGCCTGGGTTGAGAGCGGGCGGGGGGGCCGACGGGGAGGCGATTTTTCCTTGCACTGTCTAAAGCCGATGGCCTTACCTTGGCACAGGGTCTGCAGCCACAGGCCAAGCGAAAAGGCAGGGGCGTCTCCCCCCACCTTCCCCCTACTGCAGCACCGGAGATGGATTTCTTGTGCTTCTGATCCTGGGTTTTTGACAGAAGAGGGAGAAGGGGGAGGGGTACGAGTGTTAAGGGGAGACTGGTGAGAGAAAGCTGTTTTTGAAGGTAGAAAGAGGTTTTGTTTTTATAATGCCTGTTGACAGAGTAGAGTGGAATAACAGTATCTAAGGAAACGGGTAGAGGACAACAAAGAATGGAGCATATTCATGGCAGGGGCGAAAGCTGTAGCCCATTGAAAGGCTTCTTTTCCTCCCTGGCCACAGGGACACATGCAGTGGTAGCCAAGAGAGGGGATACAAAGCTGCTGCTGATGGCTGATGTGAACCTTGTGGAAAGGGCAGCTTGGGAGAGGAGGAAGAGGTGGAGGCAGGTACTGCAGAGCTTGAGTGGTGGCTTTGGTTGATTGATGAAATTTTGGTTACCAAAGAGCCTGCCTTTGCAAACGGTCTCAGTGAACTGCCTGTGAATAGGGTGGCAAAAAGATACCAGTGCCTTTGTTACTTTGAAGTCACAACCCTAGTGCCTTTTTGCAAATGACTGCAGCAATGCTTTCTCCCACCCAGGCTGAAATGATAACTGCAGAGGAGTAAGAACCCTTGCAGCAATGCTGCTGGTAGAAGTCTTTTTATAAAAAGCCATAATTTATAATTACAACCTGTATAGAAGAAATTATTTAGATTTTTAAAAGTAGGAAGAATATCTGGCTATGAATGTTTTGACAGTGGAATGTATCAGACACTTTGATTCTATATCACAGAAGAGATGTTCAAATTCTTTGCTTCAGATAAATCCTGTAGGAAATCTTAATAAATTATGTATGAAGCAGTGGATCTTTTCCTTTGTTAACATAGCTTTCTGCTATTAATTAGGTTATTCAAGAGTAAATCACTTTATAATGTAAATTACTTTGGGAAAAATTATTGTGATAAATTTTTTCATAGGCTTAATATTTAAGATCTGTATTAAGTATTTCTATTACTTTTTGGTCACTTTTAGGTATCATTGAATAAAGTCTATAGGCAAATATTTCAAATTAAAGCACCATGATTTTTCTTTTAGATATATTTCTGTCTAGTGAATACTCATAAGGTATACTCTTGATATTGAGTGTTTTCATTGCACTGTTTTTTGTTCCTTTCATTAAATGTCTAAAAACATGTTTTCAGATTGAGTATAGTTTTAAATGCTGTCTTATCTTTATGCATATTTATGGTAGCCAGCTTGTCACACCTCCCTACTCTCTGATCAGAATGGCAGTGGCTTTGTAAAGCACCCCAGGGTCAATGTATCTTAAGTAGTGTTCATTATGTATTAGAAAGTCTTGAAAGAACCTTTTATTTTTGTTTTAGAAATTTTTTTTCAAGATAAGGAATTGAACTTGAATAAAACTAGCCTGGTTTTCACTGATAAATAAGCAATTTTATTCTTTATTTTTAAAACTATTTTTGCTCTAAGAATTATTAATCATGTATATCAGGGTTAATAGTCCTTAGAATCTCTTTTTAAAATCTGATGAAAATTGTACCTAGAATTAATGGTGTTATATTAAATTTTTAAATGAAATGTTTGTTTTTTGTAGTATATCTAAATTTTCTAGAAGATCCTTTGATATATTTTTCCAATAAGTTAAAGAAAAATTTAAGTGAAATTTAATAGCTAATGCCATTCATATCTTTGAACTCTGGTACAGTTTTTGAGAGTTTATGGTTCTTATTTTTATATAAATTATTTTGTTTTACTATTTAAACAGCTCGGTGTAGCGTGATTTTCATTTTAAATGATAAATTATTCCTAATTACGTATATTGTGACTTTATACAAGGTCATGTATTGTATATAAGGACATAAAGAATGTAAGTCTTATGTTTTGTTCTAAGTCTGTAAAACTATTTTATAATGTCGCTTGTTGCATAACATACAAAATAATATGTAACAGAAATTACTTGAAAAGCAGTATAAATCAACAAATCATTCATTGAATGAAAAAGAAATCTCGGTTTTGAGTTTTTAGCTGTGGTGTAAAATACGTGAATTTGTAAAATACGTGGTAGCTAAGCAAGTGGAGATGCAGCAGTTTTCATAATGACATTCATAACATACTTTTTAAAGATCATCTTATTAATCAAATTAATACTTGTGCTAAACAGAATAATATTAGATTGAGATTTTAGGGGGATTAAATAAGAAAGAGCTAAAGTACGAAAAGTTGATTTCTTTTCTTTTATATTTATTATGAAATACCTAATATAAGACTATACTGTTGGCTTTAGTGGTCTTTGAAATTATTGTTAATTAATATGGGTGGCTCAGATGGTAAGGAATCTGCCTGCAATGCAGGAGACCTGGGTTTGATCCCTGGGTTGGAAAAATCCCCTGGAGAAAGAAATGGCTACGCACTCTAGTATTCTTGCCTGAAGAATTCCATGGACAGAGGAGCCTGGCAGGCTACAGTCCACGGGGTTGTGTCAGTGTTGGACACAACTGAGCATCTAACACTTTTACAATTGATATGGTCAGAATTGAGCTATTGAGGAGTTCAGAAGTTAAATATTCCTAAGTATGTCTGTGAAGTGAATCAAAGCTGTTAATTGCGGTCTTTCATGCCTTGCTCTTTCGATTTTTGCCATTTCTCTTATTTTTAAAAGTAATCTCACATAATTTAGCAGTCTTCTTATATTAAATGTTTTCTTTAATTTTGACCTCCCCCGCTTTGTTTTTTTACCAATCTCCGAGTGTAATTTCACCTAGTACACAGGATAGGATAGGGTAATATGATGTAGAGAAGATGACTTGAGGAAGTACATTCACTACGTAGTTGCTGCTGCTGCTGCTGCTGCTGCTAAGTCGCGTCAGTCATGTCCGACTTTGTGCCATCCCAGAGACTGCAGCCCACCAGGCTCCCCTGTTCCTGGGATTCTCCAGGCAAGAACACTGGAGTGGGTTGCCATTTCCTCCTGCAACGCATGAAAGTGAAAAGTAAAAGTGGAGTCGCTCAGTCGTGTCTGACTCTTATCGACCCCACGGACTGCAGCCTACCAGGCTCCGTCCATGGGATTTTCCAGGCAAGAGTACTGGAGTAGGGTGCCATTGCCGTTTCCGACTGCGCAGCTAAGTACCTACTAAATGCCAGACAATATAAAGGTACAAGACATGGAAACTAACCTCCAAGAAACTTACAGTAGAACTATTTGAAATATTATTGCTACTGCATTGAAAACACAGCTTTGGCTACTCCTACAATCTTTAAAGATTTATGTTATCTAAAATGTCTTCTAATGTCAAGGAATGTGGTAGTTTGCTGTTTGAAACACAATGCCTTGTAAAATCTGCTTGGAATAGCAGATAATTCTGAAATTAAATTTCTTTTGAAGTATTAAGTGCCTTGAATGTAAAAGATGAAGTGATTTCTAGATCTTCTAGCTGTAATAGTCAACAATTTGTGGTACTTGGTTTCCATAACGTTAGAAGGAAAGTTACACAGATCATTTCTTGTTTTGGTATAGATGACATCTCACTTGTTAAGTATTAGGTATGTTCTTGAAAATTATTTTTGTAAATCAAATCATGACATCATCAGTCCGACAAGGCAAGCTTGCACCCCTTTATTCCCACTCCCCTTATAGGCACTCATTCACACGTGTTCTTAAATATGCATTAATTCTTGTGAAATGTTCAGCATTTTGTGTCTTTTTTGTAGTTAATGAGGCTTTTTGTTAATTGTGGTAAAATATACATACATAAAATTTACCTGCTCAACCATTTTTAGGTGTATATATAGTTCTGTGGCATTAACTATTGTTGTGAATGTATCACACAATTCATCTCTAGTTCTTTTTAACATTCCCACACTGAAACTCCACTGAGTAAGCACTGATTCTCCATTTCTTCCTCCCCAGTTCCTGGCAACCACCATTCCATTTTCTTTCCCTATGAATTTGACTTCCCTTAGAAACTCGTATAAGATAAGTCTTCAGGGTTCATCTATGTTGTCGTATCTGTCAGAATTTCCACCTTTTTTGAGGCTGAATAATATTCCAGTGACACCACCCTTATGGCAGAAAGTGAAGAGGAACTCAAAAGCCTCTTGATGAAAGTGAAAGAGGAGAGTGAAAAAGTGGGCTTAAAACTCAACATTCAGAAAATGAAGATCATGACATCCAGTCCCATCACTTCATGGGAAATAGATGGGGAAACAGTGAAAACAGTGTCAGACTTTATTTTGGGGGGCTCCAAAATCACTGCAGATGGTGATTGCAGCCATGAAATTAAAAGACACTTACTCCTTGGAAGGAAATTTATGACCAACCTAGATAGCATATTCAAAAGCAGAGACATTACTTTACCAACAAATGTCCATCTAGTCAAGGCTATGGTTTTTCCAGTGGTCATGTATGGATGTGAGAGTTGGACTGTGAAGAAAGCTGAGCACCAAAGAATTGATGCTTTTGAACTGTGGTGTTGGAGAAGACTCTTGAGAGTCCCTTGGACTGCAAGGACATCCAACCAGTCCATTCTGAAGGAGATCAGTCCTGGGTGTTCTTTGGAAGGACTGATGCTAAAGCTGAAACTCCAATACTTTGGCCACCTCATGTGAAGAGTTGACTCATTGGAAAAGACTCTGATGCTGGGAAGGATTGGGGGCAGGAAGAGAAGGGGATGACAGAGGATGAGCTGGCTGGATGGCATCACCGACTCGATGGACATGAGTTTGGGTGAACTCCAGGAGTTGGTGATGGACAGGGAGGCCTGGCATGCTGCAATTCATGGGGTCGCAAAGAGTTGGACACAACTGAGCGACTGAACTGAACTGAATATTCCAGTGTGTGTATACCACATTTGTTTATCCATTCATTTTTTGATGGACACTTGGGTTGCTTTCATCTTTTGGTTTTATGAATAATGCTGCTCTGAACACGGATGTGGAAATACCTTTTGGTTCCTACTTTTTCTTCTTTGGAGTATTGTACCAAATTTATGTTTTTAATTTGTATAACTTTTTAACATTTTTAACTCAATACTCTTTTTTATTTTCTTAATACTATTTAAAAAATAGTAATCAGTACTATTTAAAAAAATATTTGTTGGGGGGTGCTACCACATGCAACATGGGGCTTCCCCTGGTGGCTCATTGGTAAGGAATCTGCCTGCAATCCAGGAGACGGTGGTTCTGTCCCTGAGTTGGGAAGATTCCCTGGAGGAGAGCATGGCAACCCACTCCACTGTTCTTGCCTGGGAAATCCCATGGACAGAGGAGCCTAGTGGGCTACAGTCCATAGAGTTGCAAAGAGTCGAACACGACTGAAGTCACTTAGCACACGCGCACGCACACAGCATGTGTAATCTTAGTTTCTCTGCCAGGGAGTGAACCTATGTCCCCTGCATTAGAAGCGTGGAGTCTTAACCACTGGACTGCCAGCAAAGTCCCTCCATACTGTTTTTAAGATCTATCTGGTTTGTGGTACTAAGTCTGCTATGTAATGTTCTGTAATATCTGTCAGATGGGAAGGTCCTTAAGGTTTTTTTTTCCAAATCTCTTTTACCACAAACTTTGCTATGGTGTGCATCCTCGTATGGAACTTCTTATTGATTATTTTAGTAACGTATCAGTATATAATAAATTACCCCGAATCTTAGTGACTTAAACAAGAAATCCTTAATACTTCAGAGTTTCTCTGGGGTAGAAATTCAGGAATGTCATAATTGGTTATATGGCTCACAGTCTCTCATAAAGTTAGTTAAGCTGTTAGTCAGGCCTGCAGTCGTCTGGAGGTTTGACTAGACTGGAGGATTCACTTCTAAATGGCTCACTCATAGTCTGTTGCTCCTGACTTTTGGCACAAGGCCTCACTTCTTTGCCATGAGCTGCTCTAAGGGCCTGCCTGAGAGTCTCCATGACACTGCTACTGGCTTCCCCCAGTGATCCCAGAGAGAAAGAGCAGGAAGGAAGCCTTTCACAAGATAGTCTTGAAAGTCATGCTCCATCACTTCTGCCATATTCTCTTCATTAGCAGTGAGTCACTTAGTCTAGACCACACGAGAGGAGATGGATTAAGCTCCAGTGTTTGAAGGTATAAGGCCAAAGAAATTGTGGATGTATTTCAAGATCACTTCATGTCTGGTGAGATTTCACTGGAATTTATCCTTGGAAGAGGGATCACTGGATTATAGGATATTTTTCATATTGTTTTTATAACAAATTATCACAAACTTAGTGTTTAAAACAGCCCAAATTTATTATCTTACAACCTTGGGGATCAGAAGTCTGAAATGGTTTTCATTGGACCAAAATCATGATAGCAGCAGTGCTATGCTTTCTCCAGAGCCTGTTTGGTGCATCCATTTACCTGCTTTTTTCAGCTTCTAGAGTCCAGCTGCATTGCTTGGTTCATGGCCTCTTCTCCATCTTTATGCAAGCAACATAGTAAACCTCTGTCTGACCCTCTGTTTCTGTCTCCACATCTCCTCTGACTCAGACTTTTCTCTTTGCTTCTTATAAGAACCCTTGTGATTACAGCAGGTCTCCCCACATAATTCAGGAAATTTTCCCAATATTAAGAAACTTTTTTGGTTCACATCCACAGAGTCCCCTTAGCCGTGCTTTCCAGGATTAGGACATGGACATGTTTGTGGGACTGCTGTACTGTAGGCATGCACATACAGTTCTTTTTCTTTTTTCAGATGTACACATGCAATTCTGAAGTTTTTTTTTTTTTTTAAGTTTTATTTTTGTGAATGAATGTTACTTTTTTGAGTAAATTCACACCAAATTTGTTTATAGTATGGTATATAATAATGACTAAGATGGTAACCAGATATCCATTGAAGAATATTGAAATATATGTTCCACTAGCTATTTTTAGAGTCTTGGTTTTATTATCATTTGATTTATGCTGGTATATTAGCTACTTCTGACATTGTTTAGAATAGAAGCTGAGAAACATTAAAGCAGTGTGGCTGTACCTTTGAGTCTTGTTACACCATTTCTGTGGGTACTCTATCCGAACCTCATCTTCCTCACACTGTGATGTTACCTAGCCGCAGTGTGGTTCCAGGCCACATTTATGCAATTACCTCCAATTGTCTCAGCAAGGTGTGACTCTCATAAACTCTGTCAGTCTCTTGAACCCAAACTTGCCTTTGAATTGTCAGTTATTTGTATCTTGGGGCTTCCCAGGTGGCTCAGTGGTGAAGAATCCACCTGCCAAGCAGGAGACACAGATTTGATCCTTGGGTCGGGAAGATCTCCTGGAGAAGGAAATGGCAACCCACTCTAGTATTCTTGCCTGGAAATCCCATGGACAGAGGAGCCTGGAAGGCTACAGTTCATGGGACTGCAGAAGAGTTGGACACGACTTAATGACTCAACAACAACAGCAGTTTGTGTGCCTGAGTCTCCTGTGAGTCGGAATCTTGAGACAAGACTTGTGTGAAATACTTGCTTTGTGAAGTGACCCAGGAACAAGAGTAGTGGCTTAGAAGATGTTAAATAGTGAACAGGTACAGCCAGTATGTGTTCTCAAGCTGATCACCAAGACAACTTGAAAGCCAGGACTTGCACAGGAGCGGTGTAAAATTGTTTACCTAAGGAAAAGGATTATACGTACTAGCTCCCATTCCCCTTCAGTCCCAACTCGTGTTCAATCTTACGTAGGCTGTACATGCATGGATGTTGGGGACCCACACTGGGGTGTCACAGAGATCCTGGAACGGAAAGCAAAGGATGCCTGGTGCAGTCAGTGTCCTGTGAGTTTATATCTTCCGTGAGCTGTTTGGTGCAGCAGTGACTGCAGTTAAAATGAGCCACGGGAATGTAAGATGAGACAAGAATGTCTGATTTATTTGTATACGGAACCTGTTTCTCCTTTCTACTGGCATATTATCCATTTGCTAGATCATAAGATACTGAGAATAAGGAACATGTCAGTTTATCTTTTCAGTATTATAGAGCTGCTGTGACAGAGTTCCACATACTCGTGGATTAGAACCACAGAAATGGATTCTCTCACAGGACTGGGGCTGGAAGTACAAAGTCACAGTGTCGGCCAAGTTGAAACCTTCTGGAGACTGTGAGACTCTGTTCCCCGCCTTTCTCCCTGGCTCGCGGTGGTTGCTGGCATTCTCTGGCGTTCCTTGGGTTGCAGCTGACTCACTCCAGTCTGTGCCCCCATTGTCGCTTGGCATTTTCCCTGTGTCTCTGTTCATTTCTTCACGTGGCCTACTTTTAAGGATTCCAGTCATTGGGTTTAGGGCCAGTCCTAATCCCATAGGACCTTATCTTAATTTGATTATATCTGCAAAGATCCTGTTTCCAAGTGAGGCCATTTTTCACAAGGTCCAGGGATTAGCTACTTGTGACTCAACATATTTTGGGAAACCTGATTCACCCCATAAAACTTCCCTGTAATATTTGCATGGTGTCTTGGGAATAATTAGTTTTCAAACGTTTCTTGATTTGAATTGTACAGAAAGAAACCTATCATCTTACTTTTTTAATGGGAAAGTCATCTTGGACAGTCTCTGAATTTGTGCCCTCTTTTTACTCTTCTTTGCTCTCTGTGGCTGTTTATTCCTGCATGTATTTATCTTTTTCTGACTTGCACTGAGTATCTCAGGAATCACGAAACTATTAGATACAAACCTTGTCTTAAAGGTGGGAAACAACGTGGCAGATTGATGTCAGTGTATGGCAGAACCAATACGATATTGTAATTAGCCTCCAATTAAAATTAATAAATTAAAAAAATAAATAACCATTTTTAAAAAGTAATACCAAAAAAAGTAAAGGTGGGAAACAAAACTTGCCAAAGTAAAATGGAATAATTAGAAAACAGTTAAACCAAGTTGTATTTACTGAACAATTAGCAGGAAGACTCATTAATGGCTTGTGGGAAATAGATATTTTTGTTGTTGTTTAAAAACAATAGCAATTTAAAGGGACATTTAAACATTAGTAGCTGATGTCATAGTCATAGCCAATATGATTCTTTAAGCATACAATAATTCCTGAGTACATTCATTTTTTGCCTTTTTTTTTTTTTTTTTTTTTTGCCAGTTTTAAGTAAGATTGTTTCCCCCTATGACTTGTGATACAAATTTAGGAAGGTTTTTATGTGAGGAAACAGAATTGGGCTTTAAAGTATACCAAAGCAGAGGGGGAAAAGGATGGGGCATTCAAAAAGGCGATGAATTCTGAGCAGAAGTACAAAATAGTTTGTATGGAAGAGTGAAGAGGGAATTAGTTAAAGAGAAGGGTTATTTAGGAACTTAATAGAAAATAATTGTGAAACGAAGACTGGTATTAAGTACACTAGATCGTGAAAGCTACACAGAGGTAGGAGCATGGTCTTAGGAGCTTGAGCACTGAGAACAAATATGACTTGAAATTCTGGCTCAGCCATTTGATCTGTGTTTTTAGGAAAGTTACTTGCCGTTTTTGAAGTCCCATCTTCCTTAACTCTAAAAAAGGAAGTGATACCTACCTCACAGTTGGTGAAGATTAAACCACATACACACACACAAACACAGATATGTATGTGGCACTTACATGACCTATTGTAAATATGCAGTAAACAGGAGACTTTCTACATTTCATCAAGTAGAAAGATTAGCAGATACACCGAGGATCTGAATAATATAAACAGCTATTAGCATATTATATACCTGTTTTACAACTTTATGCACTTTTTCCTTTTTTAAAAATTTCAGTCAGATATTTATGAAAATTAGTCATGTTCTTGATTACAAGGCAAACTTTTAAAAATTCAAAATAATAGCATTTGTAGGCAGCAGTCTCCAGTCAGTCTAATAAACAATAAATCAGTGGCAAGAAAAAGATGACTCACAAGTCATTTTATATAGCTAATAATTGAGAAAAATCTTAAGTACCCTTGAGTCAAAGAAGAAGTCAATATTGAAATTATAAATTATCAAGAAATAAAGAGGGAAATACTTCATACTAAAACCTATGATATATGGCTAAAGCTATACTGAGAAGAAAGTTAGTATTATACCTTAAATTATTATTATTAAAGAAAAAACTGACAAATGAACATGGAAATAAAGGCAGTAAGTTAATTACTGCTCAATTTAAATAACAATAAATAATAAGACAGCGGAAAATAAGAGGATATAATTAGTAAAGGTAAATTCAGAAATGAATAAAATAGAATACAAAATAGTGGAAAGGATATATAACACTAAAAGTGGATTTGGGGAGGAGTTGAAGATGAGTAAAATAGATGAAACCCTGTAAAGCCGGGTTAAAGGAACAAAAGATAAAAAGCATGAATGGGAAAGGAGACAAATTTTAAAGAGACTATATACAGCGCTTTGCTTATGCTTGAAAATCTAGAGGAAATGGATAATTTATGGGTGAACCGTTAATGAATCAAATTGATACAGGAAGATGAAGGAATGAAAAGGCTTAACAGAAGAAAATTTTAAATACTCAAAAATCTTTCATCTAAACAAGCACCTGGTGATCTGAATTCTAGCTGACTTTCAAAGACTAGATAAGTTGTTTTTCAAACTATTCTAGACCATATACAATTAGCGTAAAGTTAATTTAAATCCGTAATTTAAACTACTGGAAAAATTTCAGTCATATTGTGATTTCTTTCATAAAAATTCCACATGAAATACTGAGCAATGAACAAAGTAGTAAAATTAATAAAATATGAACAGGTAGGGTTTATTGCAGGAATGGAGGATGGATCAAAATGAGAAAAAATAGTAACTGACAGCATCAGCAAATTAAAAGAAAAACCATATAGTTATGTTTTATCATAAATAGAGGAAAGCAGTAGTATGGGAAAGACTAGAGATCTCTTCAAGAAAATTAGAGATACCAAGGGAACATTTCATGCAAAGATGGGCACAATAAACGACAGAAACAGTATGAAACTAACAGAAGCAGAAGACATTAAGAAAAGATGGCAAGAATACATAGAAGAACTATAGAAAAAAGATCTTCATTACCCAGATAACTACGATGGTGTGATTACTCACCTAGAGCCAGACATCCTGGAGTCCAAAGTCAAATGGGCCTTTGGAAGCATGACTACAAAGCTAGTGGAGGTGATGGAATTCCATTGAGCTATTTCAAATCCTAAAAGATGATGCTGTGAAAGTGCTGCACTCAATATGCCAGCGAATTTGGAAAACTCAGCAATGGCGGCAGGACTGGAAAAGGTCAGTTTTCATTCCAATCCCTAAGAAACGCAATGCCAAAGAATGCTCAAACTACCACACAGTTGCACTCATCTCACATACCAGCCAAGTAATGCTCAAAATTCTCCAAGCCAGGCTTCAACAGTGTGTGAACCAAGAACTTCCAGATGTTCAGGCTAGATTAGGAAAGGCATAGGAACCAGAGATCAAATTGCCAACATCCGCTGACTCATCGAAAAAGCTAGAGAGTTCCAGAAAAACATCTACTTCTGTTTTATTGACTATGCCAAAGCCTTTGATTGTGTGGATCACAACAAACTGGAAAATTCTTCAAGAGATGGGAATACCAGACCACCTGACCTGCCTCTTGAGAAACCTATATGCAGGTCAGGAAGCAACAGTTAGAACTGGATATGGAACAAGAGACTGGTTCCAGATAGGAAAAGGAGTACGTCAAGGCTGTATATTGTCAGCCTGCTTATTTAACTTATATGCAGAGTACATCATGAGAAACGCTGGGCTGGAATCAAGATTGCCAGGAGAAATATCAATAACCTCAGATATGCAGATGACACCACCCTCATGGCAGAAAGTGAAGAGAAACTAAAGAGCCTCTTGATGAAAGTAAAAGAGGAGAGTGAAAAAGTGGGCTTAAAGATGAACATTCAGAAAACTAAGAATATGGCATCCTACCCCATCCCTGCATGGCAAATAGATGGAGAAACAATGGAAAGAGTGAGAGACACTGTTTTCTTGGGCTCCAAAATCACTGCAAATGGTGACTGCTGCCATGAAATTAAAAGACACTTGCTCCTTGGAAGAAAAGCTGTGACCAACCTAGACAGCATATTCAAAAGCAGAGACATTACTTTGCCAACAAAGGTCTGTCTAGTCAAAACTATGGTTTTTACAGTGGTCATGTATGGATGTGAGAGTTGGACTATAAAGAAAGCTGAGCACCAGAGAATTGATGCTTTTGAACTGTGGTGTTGGAGAAGACTTGAGAGTCTCTTGGACTGCAAGGAGATGCAAGGAGACATCCTAAAGGAAATCGGTCCTGAATATTCAATTGGAAGGACTGATGATGAAGCTGAAGCTCCAGTACTTTGGCCGCCTGATATGAAGACCTGACTACTTGGAAAAGACCCCAGTTCTGGGAAAGATTGAAGGCAGGAGGAGAACGGGATAGACAGAGGATGAGATGGTTGGATTTCATCACCAATTCAATGGACATGAGCTTGAGTAAGCTCTGGGAGTTGGTAATTGACAGGGAAGCGTGGCATGCTGGAGTTCATGGGGTCACAAAGAGTCAGACACAACTGAGCGACTGAACTGACTGATACATTATCAAAACGTGCTATAAAGTCATTTAGAAGCCACTCCTAAAATTTTTTTTAAATAAAAGGAAGATAGCTGAATGTTAAAAATATTTGTTAAAAATATTTACTGAAATCTAAGAGTAAGCTTTTAAATGGTGAATTATGAAATCATTCCTATTAAAATCAGGAATAAGACCATTGTTGTTAAAAATACTATTTTGAAGTTGATTCAAGCTAACAATAAGATAAAAAGAAATGAGGTCTAATTATTAGGAAAGAAAAGACAAAATTATCACTACTTATAGATTATATGATTACATACCCAGAAACTTTATAGGAAAAGACTGTTAGAATTCATAGGATAATTGGATAAGGTGGTTCCATAAGGGGTGTGTATTATATAAAATAATACTGGTACTAGCAATATTTGGTGTTTCACTCATGGCAAATCAAATAACAAAAAGCCGGAAATCAATTTGATACAAAATGCACAGGGCCTTTTCTTGGGGGAAAAAAAAGAAAATTTGATCGAATTATTCTTGACTGAGGTAAGATTTTTAATCTATTTCAAATTAATATAAATGTAATACAGTTCTATGTATATATGAGAATTTAACATAGTTCAGTGAAAAATAAATGTTTTAATCATTCTGTAATTGGTTATTTGTATGAGAGTCAATTCAGTTAAACCACTCATAGTATAAAATAAAAATTCTAAATGAATTAAAAATCTTAATGTTAAAAGTGATTTCTGATACAGGCTAGTGAGTTGAAAATCACTTGTGTTTATCACTTCTTTCTCTTAAGACCTCATTGTGAAGTGATAGTAAAAAACAATTAAAAGAATACATGCTGGCAGTGTCACAGAATGAAAGGGATTCAGATCAAGACTGTAACAAAGTTCTGGAAGAGGAAGAAATCATGGAAATTAAAAATGATTACTGAAACATAAAGTCCTTAAGACTTCCTAGGTCTCTTTTCAGGTTACTTCTTCTTTAAGAAAAAAATACTAGGCAATTCTCTACTAGTCCAGTGATTAGCACTTGGTGCTTTCACTGCCATGGGCCCGTGTTCAATCCCTGGTTTGAGAATTAAGATTCTGCAGACTTCATGGTGCAGCCAATAAATAAATAGTAAAATACTAATTTTGAAATTTCTCAGTAGCCTTTGAAATTATGTGGGCTACCTTAAGGGGCTTGGAAACCAGAATTGTGAATTAATGCTTTGGGCCAGGAGTTAGCAAATTGCTGCTGTTTTTGAAAACAGTGTTATTGGAACACAGTCATGTGCATTTATTTGTGTATTGTCTGTGGCTGCTTTTGTGCTACAGCAACAAAGTCAAGTAGTTGCGACAGAAATCATATCGTTTACAAAGACTTATTATCCAGCCCTTGCAGAAAATTATCCAACCTCTGTTCCAGGTAATTTTGGTGGCCATCTTGGAATTGCCCTCACTTGGAACAGAGTAACAGAGTCCAGCCAATGAATGTAGCAGTTTACAGAATGTAAAGGAAAGGAAGGGATGGGGAAAGAATAGAGCAGATAGGAGACTGATTATCGCTATCTACCTGGCTTTAGTAGAAAAGAGGAAGAGAAGTAGAATGGAGAATAAATACTTCTATTGGTTGTTAAATAAAGAGAAAAGAATTAAAAATAGGTGAGGTACAAAATTACTTTTTTTAATCTGACTTGTTAAAGTTTCATATTTCTTGAGATTTTTGTTTTATTTCTTCATTTTCAAGTATTATTTCCTTTTAAAAAATTTCCTGTCCTAATTAGAACTTCCAGGATTATGATGTAACAGTAGAGAATCCTTAGCATGCTTTTGATTTTAAAAATAATGCCTCTAGTATTTCAATATTAAGAATGACATTTAATGTTTTTGACGGCTTCTCTCTGTTTCCAGTTCATTGAGTTTTTAAGTAGATAATGACTTTTTCCAAATGTTTGTTCTTTGTTGAGATGATTGTATGGTTTTTCTTCTTTGATGTTTTAATGAAGTGAATGACACATATAAATCATCCAGTGCTAAACCATCTTTGAATTCTTAGAGTAAACTCAGCTTGATTCTGCTATAGTTTCTTTATACTTTTGTGTTTTATTTCCTGACACTTTGTTTAGGGCATTTGTGTCAGTATTCATAAGTGATATTAGCCTATGATTACCTTTTTCACCATACCTTTGACTTTTATATCATGACTATATTAGCCTCATAGAATGGGTTGGGGAGTATTTCCTTGATTTTTATTCTTGGAAAAGTTTGCATAAGTTTGGAATGATACGTTTCTCAAATGTTTGGTAGAAGGTGTTTATAAAACCATTTGAATCCAGTAATTTTTTGTGTTGGGCAGAGAAAAGGGGAAACATTTAACTCCTCCCGCTTTCAGTAGTTGTAGAGCTATTAAGATTATCTATTTCTTGTTGAGTCAATTCCCCCCACCTTTGAATGTTGTTCACTTTATGTGTTTGAGATCTTGTCTGTCTCTAACATTCAGTCTTTTCAAAAAACCAACCTTTTGCTCTAATATTCAAACTTTACAAAAAGGTATACAATGAAAAGGAAGGCATCTTCTCAGCAGAGCTGAGACTTTTCCAGAGGACATCAGTGTACTTTTGTATATCCTTTCAATGACATTTTTATCTTTTTCAGTTCAGTCGCTCAGTCATGTCCAGCTCTTTGCGACCCCCATGAATCGCAGCACACCAGGCCACCCTGTCCATCGCCAACTCCCAGAGTTCACTCAGATTCATGTCCGTCAAGTCGGTGATGCCATCCAGCCATCTTATCCTCTGTGTCCCCTTCTCCTCCTGCCCCCAATCCCTCCCAGCATCAGGGTCTTTTCAAATGAGTCAGCTCTTTGCATGAGGTGGCCAAAGTATTGGAGTTCCAGCTTTAGCATCAGTCCTTCCAAAGAACACCCAGGACTGATCTCCTTCAGAATGGACTGGTTGGATGTCCTTGCAGTCCAAGGGACTCTCAAGAGTCTTCTCCAACACCACAGTTCAAAACCATCAATTCTTTGGCACTCAGCCTTCCTCACAGTCCACTCTCATGTCCATACATGACTACTGGAAAAACCATAGCCTTGACTAGACGGACCTTTGTTGGCAAAGTAATGTCTCTGCTTTTGAATATGCTATCTAGGTTGGTCATAACTTTCCTTCCAAGGAGTAAAAGTCTTTTAATTTCATGGCTGCAGTCACCATCTGCAGTGATTTTGGAGCCCCCAAAATTAAAGTCGAACACTGTTTGCACTGTTTCCCCATCTATTTCCCATGAAGTGATGGGACCAGATGCCATGATCTTAGTTTTCTGAATGTTGAGCTTTAAGCCCACTTTTTCACTCTCTTTCACTTGCATCAAGAGGCTTTTGAGTTCCTCTTCACTTTCTGCCATAAGGGTGGTGTCATCTGCATATCTGAAGTTACTGATATTTCTCCCGGCAACCCTGATTCCAGCTTGTGCTTCTCCAGCCCAGCGTTTGGCATGATGTACTCTGCATATAAGTTAAATAAGCAGGGTGACAATATACAGCCTTGACATACTCCTTTCCCTATTTAGAACCAGTCTGTTGTCCATGTCCAGTTCTAACTGTTGCTTCCTGACCTGCAAATAGGTTTCTCAAGAGGCAGGTCAGGTGGTCTGGTATTCCCATCTCTTTCAGAATTTTCACAGTTTATTGTGATCCACACAGTCAGAGGGTTTGTCATAGTCAATAAAGCAGAAAGAGATGTTTTCCTGGAACTCTCTTGCTTTTTCGACAATCCAGCGGATGTTGGCAATTTGATCTCTGCTTCCTCTGCCTTTATCTTTTTACAACCCTTTTATTTTTTACTAGAACAGGATGACCAGTATGAGACATAGTGATCTATACTGTGTTGTTTTCTCTCTTCTTTTTGTTTGTTTTTACATCAACCTCATTTTTTAAATTCCAGTGTAATATTCCACTGCATGGATGTATCCTGTTTAATTAAAAGTAGTTATGCTTTTATACCTTTCCCATTTGTTTGACGTAACCTAAGAACTTGATTGATTACCCCTATTCTAGTAATAGACAATCATTTCAGAGGTCCAGCAGGCCTTCCGTGTGCCTTACCCTTTCACAAATAAGTTAAAATTAAAATGTCCATTGCTCTATAATAGCCTCCTTGGAAGAGGGTGTATTCCATTTCAGCATTTTTAATTGAAAGCACAGCTCTTTTCTCTAATTTAAATGCTGTATGATGTCCTTCAGCATTTGCACCCCTGTCCTCCTGTAGTCCCCCCTGAAGTGTAGGGGAGGAGTGGATGCCGCTGCATGTGTCCTCGTGGCTGTCCTGCTGCCCTGGCCGCTTGTGTAAAGTCCATCTTCTGACCTGTCTTTGAGATGCTGCCTTTATTATGACTAACTTCACATATACTTCTGGAATTTAAAAAAATGTGTTCCTTGGTTGATCTCTTCATCTGCCAGTTTCATAGCTTTTTAAAGCCTTTTTATTTTTAAATAACTTTGTACTTATAAAAGTTAGAAAAATAAGAGAGTTCCTATGTACCCTTCAATTTTTCCTAATGTTAACATCTTATATATCCATAGTATAATGACAAGAACTAAGAAATTAGCTTGCTGATACAGTACAGTTAACTTCATACTGTTTTGCTTACAATGGCTTTGTAGCACTAATTTAATATGATCTTGATCTTCCCTTCATATTTTCCCTTTTTTTGTTTTTTTCAGTTGTCTACCTGTAGAAAACAAAATAAAAAATATTTTATATAGTATTTATATTGGGACCATGTAAAATTAACTCAGGGAGAAAGGACATCATTATGATACTGAATCTTTAGTATGCAAACAAGATATGTCTTTCCATTTGTTGAAATCTACCTTTGTGTCTCTCAGAAGTGTTCCATAGTTTTCCTCATACATGTTTTGAACTCTTTATTCAGTTTATGCCTGTTTTTTTAAATTATAGATAAGGTCTTTTCTTCCATTTTATCTTTTATCTAGTTTCTCTTTGTACATGTAAAGGAAAGATTTCTATATGTTTTATACTTCACAAAATTACTAGATTATCTTGTTGTAGTAATATTTAGTTGGTTCTTTTGGATATTCTAGTTATTTCATTGTATCCCTGCCAGTAGTATTCCTTTCTAATTTCATTCTGTGTTGACTGATAAAACGAGTAAGAGTGGTAAAAATGGGGCTTTCCCTGACTTTAGTAATATAGTGTATCTAGTATTTCCTCATTGGGTGGTGCTGGCTTATTGTGGGGCTGAAATACATTGTGTTAAAAAAGTGTGCTTTTATATCCAGTATTTTCAACAAGAATGGGCATTGAATTTTTAAAGCGTCTTTTCATCACCTTTAGCATGATAATATTTTTCTTCTGTGTAGCTCTATTAATGGGCTGAATGATATCAATTTTACAACAATGATTTTTGTTGTAAATTTTAGATTTTCCTTCTCTTGTGGTTAGTTTTGATAAAATACACTTTCTAGTAAATTCTCTATTTCGTTTTCAAGTTTGTTTACATAGACTTGAGCAAAGTAGTCTTTTATGATTCTTTTGGTTTATTTTTGTATTGATGTTTTCTTCTTTTTTCATTACCATCTAACAGTACTGACAGATACATCTTTTTTTAAAATTCATTAAACCAAAAGAATAAATGCAGTTTAATGTTTTTTTTAAATCCCAAACTTCTTAATTTATAATAAAGAATCTTTCAGATTTAGTTCTGAGTATCCCTTACCTACCTAAACTTTTCTGCCTCCTTGCATTAATTTCTTAGGATCCTTGTGAATTTGTTTCCAGTGAACATGAGGATACAAGTCTAAATAACAGTCCTTTTACTTTCTTCTCCCCTACCCTACTCTTAAGGGATGAGAATCTCTTTAGTGCATACCCTCACTCCCGGTGACTCAGAAAGAATCCACCTGCAATGCAGGAGACCTGAGTTTGATCCCTGGATCAGGAATATCTCCTGAAAAAGGGAATGACTCCCTTCTCCAGTATCCTTGCCTGGAGAATTCCATCGACAGGAGCCTGGCGTGCTACAGTCCATGGGCTCCCAAAGAGTTGGACAGGACTGAGCAACTAACCCTTTCACTTACTGAAAAGCATATTTAGATTTCTGTATATTCTCAGTAATGTGAAAGAGTCAGAGATTTTACCCATTTCATCAGATAAATTTTGAGGTTTTTTTTTTTTTTTTAAATGATGCTGGGTGGTTTGCATTTACGATATATTTTGTATGAAATTCTTGTGATTGTTTAAAAGGCTTTCTAAAACAAATTTATGATTTTTTTTAAATTTTGCATTAAGCAATTTTGACTTAGGTATGGCTGCAACATATTAAAAGGACATAAGGCAAACTATTACCTCGAAACATCTTATTTTTCTCATAAAATTATATGAAAACATCCTGCTTTCTAAAGCAGAAATGACTTAAATGTTTTGATTCTGGAGGGAGAGAAAAAAAAATGATGGAATGTTTTAATTGTCCACCTAAAGGGCTGAATTCTTTTTTGTTCCAATAAAGAGCACTGTAGTAGTCCCTTGCTCATTTTGCCCACCCGGCTTTTTTTGTGATTGTGTAGGTTATAACCTCTGTGTCTTAACATAATTCCGGTAATTTTCTCTTTCCCTGTATTATTACTTTTTCTCTTATTCATACTATTTTAGTGGGAAGTTGCCTGTTAGGATTTTATTTGGAATGAGGAATTTTAGGGCTTATGTTACTAAATGCTGTCAGCTTCCCACCTTTGTCATGTGATTTTTAATGTGCTGCGTCTTTGTAGAGATGCTTATTAGTGGTACGGTATAAAGTAGATAGGGCTTCCCAGGTGGCTCAGTAGTAGAAAAGCCGCTTGCCAACGCAGGAGACGCAGGAGAATGGGGTTCAATCCCTGGGTCAGGAAGATACCCTGGAGGAGAAATGACAACCCACCCCAGTATTTTTGCCTGGATCATCCCATGGACAGAGGAGCCTGGTGGGCTGCTGTCCGTGGAGTTGCAAAGAGTCAGGCACAGCTGAGCATGCATGCACACAAAACAGATAAGTGATCCCACCTGTGAACTTCTCCTTTGTTTCTGATATACCTTCTCAGTCCTTTTTCAAAAGAGTTCACCTCTTGTCCGTTGGTCAGAGGACTGAGGCTTATAACAGTAGATTAACATTAGGTCTTACTAAGGAAGTTACGTTTCAAGTGTATTTTCATCATATAACTTACACAGGACTTTTATTTTTAGACCATCATTTTGTTTCTCAATTCTAACAATATCCCTGTAAATTATATTAGAAAAGGTAGTAAATGTCCATTTTACAAATGGTGAAGTGAATTAAAATTCAGGGGCAAAGGTAAAGGCGTGACCAAGACTGAAATTAAGACCAGTGTCTCCAAATACAAGTCTAGTGCTCTTTCTTTTCAGGCATGAAGATTTTTGAGGGTGATCTCCACCATCCAGGACTCTGTTTCCTCCTCAGTTGACAGTGGGTTGCACCAGATTTGTCATCCCTAGCTGTTGCAGAACAGACGGGACCTGTGTCACTTGATTTCCCTTGTTAGGGAATCCCTTCCAGTTGCTGAACTACAATACTGTCATGACTAGCGAGTGTTGTAATTTGTGTGCCTTATTTCGTATCGTGGATTTTTACTGCAGAAACATTTTTTTAATGTCCAGATCTATTAAGTATTGTTTGAGTACAAACTCTGTTATACTTTTTAACTCTTAGAGATAGGTAGAAATTTATTCCTTAGAAATTAAACTACAAAGAGGATCTGGGTCTTTGGAACTTCGTTAGTCTGAACATAACTTCTAGCATTCTCTAATTCTTTAGGCCAAGGACCTCTTATTACCTGACTGTCCTCTATATCTTTCTTTTCTCCCCTCTTCTTTCATGGTAATGTAATTAATAGCCAGCCTCTGCTTCACTTCTCTTTGACAGTCTCCTAAAATCATCCGTTTTCAAGTGTCTTTCAGCCTCAATGTGAGCACAGTGGGTCCCGTGATACGTATGCCATAGCATGGCCTATTATATTCATCCTTTTGGATAAATGTAATAGAATTTTATATTAGCAATTATTATCATCTTTCTTTCCAAAAGATTTGAAGTCTCAATCCAATCTTCTCCCTTGTGTCTATTTTGTTAAATGACCGCCTTTTTAGTGAGGCCTTCTTGGAACTTCGTATTTCCCCATGGATAATGTTTTAAGACTAGCTTTTTATCAAATGAAAAGTGGTAGACTGCATATATCTAATCTCATTAATCCATTTGGGCTATAAAATTGTGTGATTATTGGACAAAATCCAGAAGTAAATTAATATGACCAATATAAATATATTTCTTATCAATAACTGCATTTCCTAAATCTTGTTTGTAAGACCATTTAAAGTATCTCTGAAACCTCGAAAAAATTCTAACCTGATAGAAATCTTACCCACCTGTGAAAAGGCAGGTGTTTTTCAAACACTACTGAAGCTCTCTTCTGTTTTAAATCTTATTTGTCTTTAAAGCCTCGGTGTTCATCTTCTCAGATGCTGCCGCTTGCACATTGTTGTTTTGAGACTGAAACCGCTACATTAACACAGCTCTTATTAAATGTCTGGAGGTTTTGTTTCTTTATCCCTTTCTTTGTAACAAGCAGCCACTCTATTTTTCAGTAGTGAATTTCAAAATCCTTTTTAACCTTATAGGTCCAGGGGTAGCCAAGGATGGCTGCAGCTTCATATGATCAGTTGTTAAAGCAAGTTGAGGCCCTGAAGATGGAGAACTCAAATCTTCGACAAGAGCTAGAAGATAATTCCAATCATCTTACAAAACTGGAAACTGAGGCATCTAATATGAAGGTATCAAGACTGTGACTTTAAATTGTAGTTTATCCGTTTTTATTCCATGTTTCTTCCTGTAAACTTGGGGTTAGACACTTCACTTACTTAGAAGTGTATTTTTTAAGTTAAGCAATAATTTGTAAACTCTTTCTTGCAAAAGTTAACATTGATATTTTCAGTCCAAATGTTTTTAATTCATCCAGCAAATCATATAAAGAAAATGATTATAAAACCACAGTGACTAAGTAGTTAGTCCTTAGTTATTTTTAAGCTTAAAGATGAGAGACCAACTTCACCATCGCTATAGTGAGGCTGGGGGTCCTGTGTGATTCTTAGAAGCTAGCCTCGCAGCTGTAGGATTTATCATAAGGATTAAAAGAGATCACAGTCACATCCCCAACCCCCTCAGATCCTGTCGTCACTTACGTGCTACAGTGACAGATCATCAAGAAATTTGGGGTGACCTAATGAGAAGAGTCCTGAAGTGAAGATTAGTACCTGATTCTATTTCTGGTTTTGCCATAAGCTGAGCTACAGACTGTAGGGTGCCCTTCTAGAATTAAATTGCTTTATTTGAAAAGTAGTCATTGCACTAACAGATGATGTCCATGACACCTTCAAGCCCTGAAATTGGTTTTCTATATAGCATTGAAAAGCTGTGATAACCTCCATGAAAAGTTATAAAATATTCAGTGTGCACTGGGAAAATATGTTCTTATTTCAAAATAAGTGCAGTTAAAACTTTAACTGTTTGAATTTCCAGTTAGGCAGATTGTCCTCTCACTGAATTTACTAGAACTGGAGGTCATCAACAAAGCTGTTACCTCCTTCTCTTTAAAAAAAAAAAAAAAATCCTTCTTGCTACATGTTTTTTCTGCGCCTTGGCTATTTTACCATCTGGGTTTCTGACCCTCTTCTTCCTGTCTGCTCACTACTCTTATTCCTTATTCATTTATTATTCTCTTCTATTTCTTTTTCCATGCATTTTGAGGTCTCTCTTATTCTTCAAGCTTCTGTGTATTAACTGAACTATTGAGCTGCTCCTCTTTTAACTTTTTATTAAATATCATAGCAGTTTAGCCTTTTACTCATATGAACCTTTCTTTCTTTTTCTCTTTCTCCCTTTCTTTCTCTTCTATCCATAAATATTTTCTACTCTGTTGCCTATTTCTGTGGCAGTAGCAATGACAGATCTCCAAGATACCTATCTCAAGTCCTTCATAAAGAAATATTTTTTTCTATAGACTATAAAGAAACATTTTTTTTCTCACCACAAACCATGAAAACAGCTGAATCAATTACTTACTAGGTTAAAAAAGAGTAGTTTGGTATTTTAACACTGATCAACATAATGTATCTAAAATTATTGTACATGACATGTGGTTTTAAAAGTTTAAAGATACAAAATTTAAACTCCCCAGCAGGACTAATCATTTATCTGCTTCAGAAGTATATTTTGTAGAGAATTCTTCCTAGCACACCTGTCTGAATGTCTCTTGTGCAGAATTCTGAGTCCTCTTTTAAAATTTTATCTTTTTTTTTAACTAGAGCAAATTGAAACTTCATTTTGGTGAAACATTTTAACATACCTTTAGATCCATCTCCATGGATGGGAATGCTGAAGTGTGGAATGGCTCTCAGAGTAACAATATGTCAGGTCCTTAAATTTCTGCAATGGAATACCAGGTTGACCTCTTAGCAATGGGGTATAATATATATCATGAATATTAGTATTTAAGATATGTCTGAATTCAACCATGAATTGATTACTGCTCAGTGAGTCTTTTTACAGACATCCTTGCAAAGCCATCCACATATTTCTTCAGGATTTAGAGTATGGTATCATAGCAGTTATGCCCTTTTACTGAAATTATTTATGTATCTCTCCTTTCAAGAAGCTTTTTGAAAAAAAAAAAAAAAAGAAGCAGCAGCTTTATGGTATTAACAGGAAACCATGCTCTGTTTGTTTTGTCTTAAAATATTGATGTGTGAAAAGACATTTGGAAACATTGGAACTTACTACATTGGATTAAAGTTAATCCGAAACAATGGTTATTTCTCAAAAAAAAAATCACTTTTTAGACTTTGTAATATATCATATGATCTTGTATTAAGTTTACTGATCATTCATATGTAATGTGGGACGGCAAGGTGTGTCTCTTCCAACTAGATAATTCCAGGATTTCTGAAATTTATACAGTAGTACCATCTAGTGGCAAAAGAGAATACTGCTTTGCTATTGATTACATGTCATTGATAGTATAAAAATATTCTCTGTGTATGTGACAGTCAGGGAAATATGTGTACAGCAGTTAAGGAAATGTGAGCATTGACTGTATTTGAGAATATTAAGAAAATGTTTATTTTTTAGGTCTAATGATGGCATTGTGGTTGTGTTTAGAAAGAATCCCTTTTTAAATATATATGTAGAATTTTTTTAGAGAAAAAGCAGTATGATGACTGAGATTGGTTTTTCAAATAAATTTGGGTTGAGGGGGAAATGGAGGACGTGGTTATAAGTATAAATGAAAGAAGCCCGTGAGTTGATAATTATTGAACTAACGTGAGGATACATGGGAGTTCGTTACATTATTCTCATACATATATTGTTATGTATATACTTGATGCTTCTGTAATTAAAATAAACTACAGATTTTGTGGGATTTAGAACAAGAATGCAGCAATTATAGCTAAACTTAAGGGAAATAATATACTATACTTTTTACTCCAGGGCAGGAAATCAGTGTGATTTACTTTAAAATACTGAGTATCACAGCATGATAAATATGGTGAAAAGTTAAGTTAGTTGCACAGTCATGTCCAACTCTGCGATTCCTTGGACTGCAGCCTGTCCCTCTCCTCTGTCCATGGAATTCTCCAGGCAGGAGTACTGGATTGGTTGCCATTTCCTTCTCCAAAATATGGTGAAGTATGAAGCATTTAAATTGAAAGATGGCATGGTGTAGAAAAATATATCTAGGTAAAATTTTAACCAACTGTTTATATCGCTTGCATTTTAGTAAAATGAAGTATTTATAAATTTTTTTTTAACTATTAAACCATCTACATGGAGAGTATCTTTTATTTTCAGAGTGTAAGAAAAAAATGAGAAGTAAAAATTCAAATTGGCATAGTTCATAATTTATTTTGAAGATTTAATTACCAAGTATACCTTTATCGTAATGAAAGATATCAGTAACTATGACATAGCGAGAAAAACAGAAGTGGGTCAAGTTAAAACTCCCTTGAAATGACACAGTTACTCATTGATATTTTCTGTTCACCTATATGACCACAGTAATTTGTCTGTAATAATTAATTCTCTCATGGTTTTAAAATCTTAACATGTTTTTAAAATAATGTTTGATTATGGCTCCCCACTCCAGTACTCTTGCCTGGAAAATCCCATGGACGGAGGAGCCTGGTGGGCTGCAGTCCATGGGGTCGCTAAGAGTCGGACACGGCTGAGCGACTTCACTTTCACTTTTCACTTTCATGCATTGGAGAAGGAAATGGCAACCCACTCCAGTGTTCTTGCCTGGAGAATCCCAGGGACAGGGGAGCCTGGTGAGCTGCCATCTAAAGGGTTGCACAGAGTCGGACACAACTGAAGTAACTTAGCAGCAGCAGCAGCAGCATACGATTTTGTAAAACCAAACTTCCAGAATTTATAAATACAAATGAGTATTCTCTCCTTTAAAATTACATATTAATTTAAAAAACCATCATTTCTCAAAACATTCTTGTGAAATATTTTGTTTGGAATTGCTTTGTAGTTGTGTAGCATTTTCTTTTAAAAACCTCTTTGAAATTAAGGACTTCTTTTTAGGCTGTATTCAGTATGCAGCTCCAAGCAATTAATCAGCCCTACCGCAGCAACTAGAAAACACTGGATAAAAACAAAAACCATTCTTTTAAAGACATTGGAGAACTGTAAAATCATCAAGGACTATGTTAACTAAAATTCCTAAGAGGAAAGAGCCCTTTCTAGATGAGCTGAGATCACCAGTAATTTTATTCCCAGGGGTGTTTGCTGATTGTGGGGATAGACTGCTAATCATTGGCACAGGCATGAAGACTCCACTGTTGACAGACACACAGGCATATGTGAAGTATTGACGTTTAGAGGAGCTCCAAGTGTATGACTGGTTTCTCACATTTTCTCCAAAAACATGGGATGTTAGCTGAGTCTTGTTGAGGGGAAAGATGCTGGGGTGGACTAGGAAGCAGAATGTTAGGAGGAACATCCTGCTAAAGGAATACTTTCACATAGCAGGTCTCCTTAGTCTAAATTTAAGAGAAGAGATACATTGAAAGAACTCAGCAAACCAAATCAGATGCGAAAGGGAAAGTCACTCAGTCATGTCCAACCCTTTGCAACCCCATGGACTATACATTCCATGGAATTCTCCAGGCCACAATATTGGAGTGGGTAGCCTTTCCCTTCTCCAGAGGATCTTCCAAACCCAGGGATCGAACCCAGGTCTCCCGCATTGCAGGCGAATTCTTTACCAACTGAGCTATTAGGAAATCCCATATGAATTTCACTTAAACTGCATCTGCAACCCATTTTCAGTTATTGGTTGAAGGAAATCAGACCCCAGTGGTAGAAAGGGCAAACTCTGTAAGGGAAACTCTAATCTCAAGTCTTTCTTGTTCTTGTATACATATGACTGGCATACAGTTAAAAGTTACAAGAAGTACAAAGAAATAGGAAAATGACTGATAACCAACAGAGCAAATAGGTAATAGAAACAAATCCCAAGATGATCTACATATTGTAAGTAAGAGTCAAGGATTTTAACATAATTATTTTAAATGATTTGGGAAAAATGATGGATTAAATGGATAAAGAGTCAGAAAATCTCAACAGAGAATTGGAATCTATAATTAGGAAGAATCAAACTTAAACCTTGCTGGTAGGAGTATAAAATAGCACAAACACTTTGAAAAACCATTCAGCAGTTTCTTTTAAAGTTAATCACTGTGACTAAGCATTTAAACCTCCAGATACATATTCAAGAGAAGTGAGTACGTGTGTCCACCTGGAGATAAGTGCAGGAATGTACGTAGTAGCATTCTTCATAATAGCTTCCAACCTGGCAGCAACCCAAATGTCCATCAAAAGGATAAGGGATGTATCAGTGGAGATCTAGTCATACAGTGGACAACTGCACAGTATTAAATAACTGATACATACAGTAGCATGGGATGAGTGTCATAGAGACTTTGGTGAGCAAAAAACACAAGACACAAAAGATAGTGTACTATGTGATTTCATTTATATGCAATTCACAAGCATGCTAACTGGTAACAAAAATCAGAGTACTAGTTACTTCTGGAGAATGAATATTGATTGGTAAGGGACAAAAGGGAACCTTCTGAGATACTGGAAATGTTCTGTGTCTTCCCTGGGTGGCAATTACATGGATACTTGGATTATATAAGAAATTTAAGATTGGTGTGCTTTTCATATGTATATTCTATCTCAGTAAAACAGAAAAGAAATGAGCTTAATTTTTATTATGGAATAGACACAACCTGTTCACAAGAAAGTAGGAATGTAGTCACGCTGGGTGGTGTCATCTTGAGACAGAGTAACTGGATCTATAAATTGACTGCATTTTTTTGAGATTCATAACTCAGAATTTACAAGAATAATTTAAGAGAACACATTGGAATAAGTAGCTTTTCAAGATAGCTGTTTTGAAATTTTAATTTTTTTAACTTTAGATTTCAATAATTTTATTTACTTTATGGTTATTGCTTTTACCAATAGACTTCTAGCCATATGCACAGAAACTTAAAACTTACAAGTTATGTATATTCACTATTTTTTAAATTTAGGAAATACAGACAAAGAGAGATCAAACTCACCCATTAAAAAAAAAATTTTTAATGTTGGTAGGTGATGGACAGGGAGGCCTGGCGTGCTGCGATTCATGGGGTCGCAAAGAGTCATTTTTCTCTCTGTGCATTTTATGCAGACATGCATTCAATGGGATCATATTTTGCAGCATGCTTTTTAATTTAATAGAGCCATCTTTTCATGTCATTAAGTATTACTTAGTATTTTTGTAGTTGTATAATATTCTGTTGTTTGGCTAATGCCATAAATTTATTTAATCCTTTATTGTTGAGCATGCAGATTTACATGGCCTTTTCATTTCTGTTGGTGTTATTTTAATTTTTCCTTATTATTTTTAATATGTTTTTTAAAAACCAGTAATATGCCGTTAATTTTCAAAAATTAAGTGTGTGTCCTATGACATGCCAGGGATTTCTTTTAATTGTTGCTTTTCAATTCTTAAATGCTTGTACTTTTTCTGAAAACAATATTTGTTTTGATAATATCTGTTGTTTTAAAATGAGGAAACCAAAAACAAAAATTGCTTGTAATCCCAACTTCTATAGAATACTCACTGTTAACACCTGATGATAGGCTCTAGAGAAGGATCATGTATAAAGAAAGACCTGATTAGAGCTGTGCTTTAAAAGTTTTATTAATCTGTTAGTCCTGTGCAAGGTAGGACCATTTAGGAGATTATTTTAGTAGTTTTGGTGGGGTCAACAGCCAGGATAATGACATAAGAATAGAAAAGAGATGGCTAATAAGAGATATTAAGCCTAGAATACAGAATTGATAACTGATCAGGGAGATGAAAGACACGAGGCTGAAGATTTGAGCCGAAAGGGAAAAGAAGGCTACTGCTATTTAACTGAACAGATATAAGGCAAGGAACAGGATTTAACGGCACAGGGTGATAGCTTGGACGTTTACATATACAGTGCATATCATCCAGACACACTGAATGTTAAGCATCTATCAGTCATACTGGGAAAATGAGTCTGAAGTTGTGAGGTTAGGATTAGAGACATATCATTGATAGTTCCTTGAGAAAGGTAAGTGTTGAATTGTGAAACTAGGGATTATGTGAAAGTGAAGTCGCTCAGTCGTGTCCGACTCTTTGCGACTCCGTGGACTGTAGCCTACCAGGCTCCTCCGTCCATGGGATTCTCCAGAATGCTAGAGTGGGTTGCCGTTTCCTTCTCCAAGGGATTATAAGAAATAAGATTAAAAGATCATTGAATTGCAAGCAGCAGTGGATGGAAGGAGACTCAGGATCCTGAAAACTGCAGGTAGCCTCCAATGGTAATTCTCAAACTTTATGGAAGAGAATTGTGTCCTGATGTTTGTAGCAATCTATATTCATTCAAGAAAGACATCCCTGTGCAAATTTATTTCCTATCTTGCGGTTGTGATACACTGACATAATTTCTGACTGTAAATAACAATCACCTCCATATTCCCACATCTGCTTATCTAAGCCTTTTAACTTCCAACATGGTCTTTATATGAAGGGCAGATCATTAAGGTCACAGGCTATTTCTTATTGTTAACATAGGAATTCTTTTCTTAATGCTTCTAATGTGACTGTCAAGGTAAACCACTGACATGCTAAGTCGCTTCAGTCGTGTCCAACTCTGTGCGACCCCATAGACAGCAGCCCACCAGGCTCCCCCATCCCTGGGATTCTCCAGGCAAGAACACTGGAGTGGGTTGCCATGTCCTTCTCCAATGCCTGAAAGTGAAAAGTGAAAGTGAAGTCGCTCAGTCATGTCCAACTCTTGGCGACCCCATGGACTGCAGCCTACCAGGCTCCTCCGTCCATGGGATTTTCCAGGAAAGAGTACTGGAGTGGGGTGCCATTGCCTTCTCTGAAACCACTGACATAGTCTTTACTATATTTACTCTTCTTGACAGGTTTCCTTTTCAATCTATTTACGGATCCTTTTTCACATAGAGGAACACTGCCCATAGCTGTAGGATTGTAACTGTTCAAATACATTGTTTTGCATTTGGAATCCTACTTGGCCAGCAGAGATTTTGTTATGAACTAGAATGGGATGCCTCAGAATATGTAAATGTAAAAATACATATAAATTATTGTTAAGGAACATACAGAAAAACTAGTAGGAAGTGAAAGTTTTTAACGTTCTCTGACAAAAATTTGTTATGAGAAGGCTTTAGATGGGAAAGGACGTAATGGATCAAAAGTTGGGAGACAGCGTACAGTCATTTAACTATCTGCTGACTATAAAGCAGTGTACTAGTAGAATGTATATAAGTTGAGTACATAAATGCTTGGTATCAATTGGGGTGTTAAATAAAACAGCATAATGTGTTAATTTGCTGTCTTCCATGGCCATGTTGGTACAAGTTTAGTTTTTGTGTCTTCAGCAAATCTTTGAGTCTCAGTTGGTCTATCTGAAAAATGAGAGTAATCCACCGTGTTTTGTTCTTTCAGAAGTTACAAATAACATATCTTAACTATCCTGTGTATACTGTGTGGAGACTACTTGTATCACCATTGTCACAAAGTATCAGTGTTGTCATTGGGCTGTAATTTATTATTTATAATTAGTAATAGATAGTATCTGTAAAGTACTTTGCATTTTATATGTTTTCAGATAGATCTGAAATAACTTTTTTCCCCCAGCAGACCTAAATGCCAAGAAACTTAAAATCATATCTTCAAAAAGTTATTTAGAATTTTGTCATACTGAGATACTATGTTCTTTTTTACAGGAAGTACTTAAACAACTACAAGGAAGTATTGAAGATGAAGCTATGGCTTCTTCTGGACAGATTGATTTATTAGAGCGTCTTAAAGGTAAATTTTTAAAAAATGTTTTAAAGTAATTTTTTAAGCTCCAGTTGTCATCTTTAGGTGTATATATCCAAATAATGCTTCTCTTGATTAGAATGTTGGTGTTGGATTTTCTTAGCCTAATGCATTAGGATGTAATTTTTTAAGTACAAATATGTAAAAAGTCTATTTGCTTGTCATTTTTTCAGTTAAAACATTTAACTGCCTTTAAATAAACTATTTTAGATACCTTTCTTTACAATTTTCAGCTCTTTCTAAAATGCATTGCTCTTCTGCCAGTCATTAAGTAGGCCTTTATTAAGCTTTATGCTATAGACTGGACCCATTGCTTCATTTGAAGGAGTCAGTGCCTTTCTTTGTTCCATTCAGAATAGAAGTGCTTTATCTGTGTGCATACACACACACACACACACACACACACATACTGATTTTAAGCCATTTTTAATAGAATTTTGAAAGAATGTCTTTCTTGTTTTATTACTTAAAAATTCAAATATCAAATCAGCTAAGTTTAATTGTAATTGAAGGTGGGCAGAGAAATTACCTTTGGATCCCCAAGTATATTATTACCTAGTAAGAATCTAAGAAAGGACATTCTGTCTAATTTTTCTTTAACATACTTTTTTTCCACCGGACTGATTCAAGCTATCTTGGAGGGAAAGTTTAGCTGTTCTGTTCCTAAATAATTGTTCATTCACTCATATACATTTGAGGCTTTCTCTGATAGAAATCTAAAGTTGCAGGTCTCTATACCAAAAGGTGAACACTTCTTTTTATTAATGACACGTATTTGTGTATATTGCAAAAGGTCACCACCACAAGTGTACCCTTTTATATGTGCTTTGGCCTGGGTTTTTTTCAGGACATTTCTTTTATAGAACCAGTAGTCGGTGAATTTCTCTGAGCATCAGCATTTGTGATAAGGATTCCCTCTGTCCCTCTATAGATCTGCTGCTCAATAACTGCCATAATTTAGTACTCCTGCATACTTTATGTGATATATATATAATGTATTTATATATATATAAAGTGGTTTAAAATTTGAGGGTTGAAATGTGAACCTAAGGTTTCATTATTAAAAGGTAATATAATTACATTAGGAATATTTTAGATCACTTAAAGCAGTTGTTTTATAAAAACTTGTCTGTATTTTATTTAGAACTTAACTTAGATAGCAGTAATTTCCCTGGAGTGAAACTACGGTCCAAAATGTCCCTCCGTTCTTACGGAAGCCGAGAAGGATCTGTATCTAGTCGCTCAGGAGAGTGCAGTCCTGTTCCTATGGGTTCATTTCCAAGAAGAGGGTTTGTAAATGGAAGCAGAGAAAATACCGGTTATTTAGAAGAACTTGAAAAAGAGAGGTAACTTTTCTTCATTAAGTAGTAAACTTTTATACTCCAATTTTTGCTAGATTTTGTCATTTTGTGACAATACAAAACAGGAATTATGAAGCGTGTGTGGTGGGTGATCACAAGCAGCACTAGAGAGCATTTTCCATTTATTGTCTCAAAGCAGTGTATTACTGATTGTCCTTATCTTACATCTAAAAATGTGAAGGAGGCAGTTTCTTGGGATTCTAATGCTCAAATGCTCTGTACATTGAATAATGTACAAATAGTACACATAATCACAGTGGCTAAAATATGTAACTGAGTTTTGATTGACTTTTCCGTTATCTTTTCAAATGAATTAAATAGCTACCAGATTCAGTATAAGCTGACTGGTTTCCATTATTAAACAAGTGAAACAATTTATCAGTTTTGGTTTCTTAAAAAAATGTTGCTTGATACAGAATCAATTCTTGTTTCTAAGAGCTAGTATGTTAATTCTTTTCTTCTTGAACTTAAAATCATCTCACAAGTATCAGAATATATAGTTACCAAAAACTTTGTCAAGTATTTTTGTACCTCCTGTAAGATTATAAATTCCTTTATGCATGATTGATACCATATTATATTTATATTCCTAAAAGTTCTATTGGACTTTCAAGAAATACTCAAATTCATAAATCTTAATTTGCATAAATGTACAAATGTATAAATTCTCTGGGACCTTGGTCAAGTCTTTAAATTTTTGTGTCATTTCCTTCTGTAAAATAGGAATATGGTTCTACCTTGTGGAGTTATGAACAATGGATATTAACATATGGAAAATACCCAGCATATCTCATTGAGAGGCAAAAGACCTTTTACTGCTTTCTCTCTGGTTTTAGATGTGACCATCTCTAAAAATAACAATAATCATGGGCCAGAAATAGTGTTAAGCTTTCTTTAATCTCTTGAGTTTAAATGAATCTCTGTTTCATATATTGAACCAGGACTGTTTCTGAGAGTCTAGGAAACACTGTCCTGAAAAATCAGAAGCTAACTGGAGTATACATTCTTCCACCACTTTGTCCTCTTTGAGCTGTTAAGAGGCATATGAGCGTGCCAGTTTTCCTAGGAACTTACTTTGCTTTATGTGACAAAGGCCTGATTTTATTCACAAAGAGTGTGTGTGTGTGTGTGTGTGTGTGTGTGTAGTTCTCAATATCTTGTGTCCTCCTGGTTCTCACCATTGTTTGAAGGTAAATTTAGCCCTTGTTTATGTGACAAAATCTGTATTTTGCTCTCGTACTTGATAGTTTGAATAGGTCTAGGATTTATTTTCTTCAACTTTTGAAAATTCTGTTATTTCTTTGATGATTTTACCCCCTCTGTTTTTCTACTCTTTCTTTCCAGACATCCCTTAAGTCATAGAAACTATCTCTGTATCTTTTTTTCTTGTTCTCTGTCTTACCTATAGATACAGTAAGTTTAAGTGAGGTAAGTGTTAGAAAATAGTCAAGCCAGAACTGAAGCCCAGATCCATACCCTTTTTTTTTTCTTAATTTACTTTTATTTTTGACCGTGTTGGGTATTCCTTGCTGCACAGGTGCTTTCTCTGGTTGCAGAGAATGGGGGCTTGTTCTGCACTCGGGCTGTAGGGAGCACAGGCTTCAGTAATTGTGACGCGTGGGCTTAGTTACCTCTGGGCACGTGGGATCTTCCAGGACCAGGGGTCAAACCCGTGTCCCTGCATTGGCAGGAGGATTCTTAACCACTGTACTGCCAGGGAAGCTCCATGACCTTTTTGAACCTCAGTTTTCCAGTTAAAATATGTTGTGAGGATGAAATTAGATATTTTAAAACAACTGCTTAGTACTCTATATCTGATACACTCAAATAGTTATTGTCACATTAGCCATTAATACTTTTTAACAAGTATTTAAATGCCTGATACATGTGCCATGTTCTTCTAGATGATCCTGAGTTAGCTAGAGGACTAAGAAGACATGAAATTTATGTCAGGTCAGTTTATTTATCTTCCTTGGTTCTTGTCTCATCGCAATAAAAATGTGGAGCAATGGACCAAAAGGTGTGGAACATCAGACAAGTTGCAGCTGAGTTCAGCTCAAGCAGACAGATCTTTTCTTAGTGAGATACTCCCGAAGGAGCCCTCCCCATCTTTCCAGTTGATCCCTCTTGGCTCCCCTTTTATTATATGTCCAGTCTCCTCCTCTTGGTTACGCCTGGTGCAGAGTAGGGCTTGTACCCACCACAAATCAACGAGAGGAATGCAAATGGTCATACACTCAAGGCCATTTGACAATTTCAGGTTATGTAACAGCAGGCTGTGTTGTTATGCCTTACCATATGTCTTCCCCTAAGTCCATCTTATAATTAGATGTAGAATATTCATGAGCCCTTAATGGCCTCCTAACTGCCTAAGGTTACTTGGAGAAGCCCCCCTGGTTGTTTTCTATCCACTGTGTGCCCAGGGCCCATGTGCAGTAGTTGAAAAGTCTCTGGTTATTTTGTAACATCTGTGAGCTCTCATGAGTGTGTCAGGGATGTTCAGAGATCAGCTTGCATCCCTTTCAGCCAGGCCTCCCCTTGTTGTTCCTGTCTAACTTCCTACCTAACATTTACATTTTAAAGAAGACTGTTGACAGTCACTAAACAAGCCTTTAATCTGCTAAATGATAAAGACCCACCAGCTTCCTTTCAGTTTTGAGCCTTAAATACTGTGGTATGAGTCATAAGATCAACTCCTGTCAGTTAACCACTTGTTACCACGTTGGCTCTTGACTTTGGCTTCGCAAGCAAGAGCATTTTGCCAGAGTTCAGTCTTAAACTTGATAGCAACAACTTGGCCCTATTCTCCTTAACATTTTTCTTACTCCAGTACCATCGCTAAAATTAGCTTATTCATTTGAGCACTTTTAGCACCCAGATCTTGATTAAATAAGCCAATTTATTGAAGACTAATCAGAAAAAGCAAGAGAGTTCCAGAAAAACATCTATTTCTGCTTTATTGACTATGCCAAAACCTTTGACTGCGTGGATCACAATAAACTGTGGAAAATTCTGAAAGAGATGGGAATACTAGACCACCTGACCTGCCTCTTGAGAAACCTATATGCAGGTCAGGAAGCAACAGTTAGAACTGGACATAGAACAACAGACTGGTTCCAGATAGGAAAAGGAGTACGTCAAGGCTGTATATCGTCACCCTGCTTATTTAACTTACATGCAGAGTACATCATGCCAAACGCTGGACTGGAGAAGCACAAGCTGGAATCAAGATTGCCAGGAGAAATATCAATAACCTCAGATATGCAGATGACACACCACCCTTATGGCAGAAAGTGAAGAGGAACTAAAAAGCCCCTTGATGAAAGTGAAAGAGAGTGAAAAAGTTGACTTAAAGCTCAACTTTCAGAAAACTAAGATCATGGCATCTGGTCCCATCACTTCATGGGAAATAGATGGGGAAACAGTGGAAACAGTGTCAGACTTTATTTTGGGGGGCTCAAAAATCACTGCAGATGGTGACTGCAGCCATGAAATTAAAAGACTTTTACTCCTTGGAAGGAAAGTTATGACCAACCTAGATAGCATATTCAAAAGCAGAGACATGACTTTGCCAACAAATGTCCATCTAGTCAAGGTTATGGTTTTTCCAGTGGTGATGTATGGATGTGAGAGTTGGACTGTGAAGAAGGCTGAGCGCCAAAGAATTGATGGTTTTGAACTGTGGTGTTGGAGAAGACTCTTGAGAGTCCCTTGGACTGCAAGGAGATCCAACCAGTCCATTCTGAAGGAGATCAGCCCTGGGATTTCTTTGGAAGGAATGATGCTAAAGCTGAAACTCCAGTACTTTGGCCACCTCATGCAAAGAGTTGACTCATTGGAAAAGACTCTGATGCTGGGAGGGATTGGGGGCAGGAGGAGAAGGGGATGACAGAGGATGAGATGGTTAGATGGCATCACCGACTCGATGCACATGAGTTTGGGTGAACTCCAGGAGCTGGTGATGGACAGGGAGGCCTGGCGTGCTGCGATTCATGGGGTTGCGAAGAGTCAGACACGACTGAGCTACTGAACTGAACTGAATCAGAAGAAATAGCATCTCCCTCTATCCCTTGTTTCCTTGCCTTAGTCCTGGTAGGTCCTGCAGGTGCTCATCAGGGATCATTTTAAAATAGGATCAGATCTCATTTTTTTGCTAGTTGTAATACCCAGCCTGTGAAAGGGGTTCAGGATTTCTGCACTGCTTTCTCCTGCTCCTGTTGTCAAAAATGGAAGGGAGAGGGCAGCTTCTCATTGGTCAGCACCTCTGCCTCAGGTTGGTACATCGTAACCAGGATCTGGCTTCTTCCCATGAATTCCCCCGCTACTGAGGTTGCCACAGCAAAAAGTGAAGGCTTATTTCTTATTTGTCAAGTTGCTTCTCAGTAAAAAAAGGAAAGTTTAGCAACAGTAGAACTTTCCACATACATTCATACATACTCATCAAGAAAATATAGTCAAATAGAATTTTAAAGTGTTAATAACAGAGTCAGAGTGGGGAATGACTCAGTAAGAGCAAAGCCCAGAAGCTGTAATAAAAAATATCTTCATATTCAAGTGATTAACTGAGAAAATAACATTTATAACTGACAGAGTAGTATCATTCTTAATGCAGAAGAGGTCCTGTAAATAAGAAAAAGCCACAGAAAAGGAAATAAAAATGGATTTTAAGCTTGGAAAAATGTTTACCCTTACCCATACTAAAAGAAATCAAATTAAAACCTTAGTAATTGGAAATTCCCTTTTCGTCTAGTGGTTAGGACTCTGCACTTCTAATGCCGCGAGCTGGGGTTCCATCCATGGTGTGGCTGTGCAGCATGGCCAAAAACAAGGAAGTCCTTAATGATACACCATTTTTTAAACCCTAGAAATGTAAAAGAATCTTAAAAGTTTGATAAAGCATTTAGATTGTCAAAGGTGGCAGAAGCATAAATTGGTACAATATCTAGTAAGGACAGTAAGTTAAAAATTTACATATCCTAGGAATTTGTCGTCTATACATGCTTGCATATTTGTACAATGAAGTTACTTATAAGGATATTCAGTGGAGCATTATTTATAATAGCAAAAGATTAGAAAGACCCTAAATGGAAAAAAAAAAAAAAGACCCTAAATGCCCTCTAACGTAGAATCAGTTACTATTTACTCTTGTATGGATTCATAAATATCTTTGCAGCTAGCAGAAAAACACATAGAACCTTTTTATATTCTGATACAAGAATGATCTCCAAGATGGGCTTTAAGTGGTAAAAAGTTATAAGACAACACAGCTAATAATATGCTATTATTTATGTTTTAAAATGTACGTGTACATGCACACACATACATTCTTTCATTTTTATAGAATGTCTCTGGAAATAAATATAAGAGAATAATAGTGGTCGCTTAGGGAAGGAGTCACACAAAAAGACATAGATCATATACTTCTTGTGAAAGTGAAAGTGAAGTCGCTCAGTCGTGTCCGACTCTTTGCGATCCCACGGACTGTAGTCTACCAGGCTTCTCTGTCCATGGGATTTTCTAGGCAAGAGTACTGGAGTGGGTTGCCATTTCCTTCTCCAGGGGATCTTCCCAACCCAGGGATCGAACCCATGTCTCCTGCCTTGCAGGCAGACGCTTTACCCTCTGAGCCATGCAGGATCTTTAATACTTCTTGTGTCTACTGATTTTTTCCTCTTAACACTTTATTTTGCATTTATGTTTATATTGATCAGGTATAGAGTATTGATATAGGTTGTAATTGAGGACATCATCGATTGGGTTGTCACAAATTATGTAACAAGTTCATCTTCAGATTCCAAGCCTAAGAAAATGTTTCTCTCCCTCAGAACAACCTCCTCTTATTGCACAGTGATAATATATTTCTTATTTTGACCAATAAGAAGCTGAAAGCTACATGCAATAGTTCCCTATACTCTAGATTTCTTTTTTGCATAATTACTGCTTTTCTTTGCTTCTTTATTATACTTTTTATTCTTATATCTGAGTTTTATTAAATCTGTACTTTTTACTGTATACCAACATCAAATTCTTAGATTGTAAATAAATGTGAAGAAAGCATTTGGTTAGAATGGAAATATTCTAGTAAGAATGGTTGCCATCTTATTTAGCTGAAAAAGTTTAAAACTTTTAATATTCAAATTTTAATGGTTATAATCTAAGTCCCACCTTCAGAAATCTCAAATTAGTAAAATTCTTACTGATTCATTATATTACTTTAACTAGAAAACATTACAGTTATAGCTTAGAGTTGCTGTTATGTGTTCTGTATTAGCATTGTGTAAACTTAAATTTTTTTTGAAAAACAGATCATTGCTTCTTGCTGACCTTGACAAAGAAGAAAAGGAAAAAGACTGGTATTATGCTCAACTTCAGAATCTCACTAAAAGAATAGATAGCCTTCCTTTAACTGAAAATGTAAGTAACTTGACAAAATAACTTATTTTTATATCTGAAAGTATATCTAAGTTTATAACTATATAGTTATTTGTAAACTATAATATGTTTTATCCAACTTCAACATAAATATATAGTCAGTGAATTTTGTATATAAAGATGATACAACTAAAAGATTTCAGGATTCAACTAGGTTTTTTATTAGATGTGTTGAATTACCAAAGATACTCTGTAGAAATGTTTTTCACCATCTGTCTGTTTTTTGAACTATATTACAGGACTCGTGCCAGATGGTTTTTGCAATGAAAGTATCTTTGAGATAACTTGAGTCCTATTCTAGTTATTGTAAATGACAGTAGTTGTTGGCACAGATGTTAGGGCTTTTTGCAAGCACTAAAAGTTGTTTGTTTTGCTAATAGAACTATGTAAAAAATAACTTAATTCTGTCAGCCTCTCCCTCCCCACCAAGCCTCTCCAAGTTAACTTTTATTTATGGGGTGACACGTATAAGAACATTTCTGAAATACATTAATAATTTTAAATAAGCCTTTAACTGTCACCCATAAATTTTAAAACAATTTAATAGGTCAATTAAAATTAATCTTCCACTCTTAACTTAGATTTTTCATTTTCTAATAAAGTTTTGAGAGGACATAATAAAAGAAAAAGTACAACGAAGGAAAAACCTTTTCCAAAACATACAGTTAATCAGTTTCCTGCGTGGGCATTGTCTGGCAGGAGCTAGAACTAGTGCTCAGCCTCCTGAGCACAAACTTACCCAGGTTTGTGAGAGGGAAAGAATCTCCCTTCCTGACAACGTCCTTAACATCATTTGGGAGCTCAGGAGACACCACAAATGAAAGAACAGTTCATAGAGAGTGTTGACGCGTGAGGATTAGGAGCTCAGGAGGGTTTGGAGGGATATTTGCTCTTAATGTTAAAGTGGTGTTTTGCTTAACATTCACTTTGGTGATTAAAATGTACAATATTTAGAGTCCAGCTGTCTGCATGCAGTTGTGTATGAAACAGTTCAAGAGCAATCGGTTAATACCTGAAACAAAGATCAGTTGTCAAATCATTCCCATATTAATTTACCATATAGTCATTCACATTTATTTAAGAGGATATGTAAGACATTATAGACCATTAGGCAACATTAGCAAATGTAAATTGCTTATGTTTCATAAATATTTTTAAATTCACAAAATTTTTATTTTATATTGGGAAGGCAGGTTAAGAACGATTTCATATGGAAATACTTATCAGGTTACTAGGCATTGCTTAAAACATCAGATATAAACCACATTATTGTAGCATAGTGTGTCATCTTCAGCCTTTTGTGCAAGGGATTTTTAGAAGTGGAGGACAAATAAGTGTAGTTATAACTGACTCGCTGTACTTATAACATGACTCACAGCATGCAGACTGTTTCAACTGTGTTGCAGCACATAATGTGGATATGCCTATAGGAACACATTCTGCATGTGTCATCTGTATATTGCAAGAGAAAAGGGTGAAAGGTCCTCTAACTTACCTGACAACGCACTTTGGGATTCTTAGGCCTACAGGATGTTATTCTGAGTCAGACACATACACATGCAGCTTTTGTGTGTGGGTGTGTGTGAGTATGTGTGTGTATGTATGTAGGGTCTCAGTTTCTTGATCAGGGATCAGACCTGTGCCCTTGACAGTGAGCGCATGGAGTCCTAACCCCTGGACCTGCGGGGAATTGTCCACATGCAGCTTTTTATTGGACTTATAGAGCATGAAAAATCTACAGCACTTGATTATTCCCTTCATGGTCCAGTATAACTGTCACCTGTCATTTTGCCTGGTCGTTTTTTAGCCTTGGAGCGTGTCTTTGTAAGTTTCTTTGCCTTCTCTTTTCCCTCATTTTTTATACCTAGCAGTTACCACAGCATCTGGAATTGTAGTTAGAGGGCTAATAAAGTTTTGAATGTACTAACACCCACTCCATGAAGAAGTACTTTTTTTGGTTTGTTTCAACTTTGGTTCATATTTATATTTTTACCAAAAAGTTTGTGTTATCTCTCAATTTATGATTGTATTATATGAAAGCTTTTCTTTATTCTCTTCTTCATTTTACATGTGGGAAAGTTCTCTCAGTTTAGTCTATATGTATATAACAATCCTAAAGTGAGGTATCAACTTAAGGATGATGGACCTGATTCTTGATTTTCCTGTTTTGTCCACATTAATATTCTAATTTTTAATAATTCAAAGTAGTGCTTTTTCAGGGCAGAAGAATTGTAACTAGGCTTACCTTAACTGGACCAGTATATACATATACATTTTAAAGAGCTTGTACAATTTAATTAAAACTGTTTGTGACTGTGGGGCAATAAAAGTGTTTCAACTCTTCACATCAGAAACCCAGGCTGAGCCTCGCACTGATCAAGTTTTAGGACTTCTTAGAGTAAAAAATAATTTTCTCATATATAACAATTATGTATTTGTTTATTCATTTTCTTTATTGGTACTTATATGCTTTTTTATTTTTACTGATAAACACAAGATATTCACATTTCCATTTTATTTGTGGTTTTAGTTTTCCTTACAAACAGATATGACCAGAAGGCAGTTGGAATATGAGGCAAGGCAAATCAGAGTTGCAATGGAAGAACAACTAGGTACTTGCCAGGATATGGAAAAACGAGCACAGGTAACATTTATTATTAAACTATGAAACAGTACTAGCTAGATTTCTATGAAGAATCGAATGAATTACAGCTCTGTTAACTCTGGTTAAGTTTTATTATTAAAGATATTTTAAAGTCTGTCTTTACTTTGGCACTAGTTCAAAATAAGAATAATTTAATATGGCTGCTGGGAAGCATAACCAGTATTCACATAATTCTGCCCTCATATTTCAGTTCTCTGATACTGTACTGCTCTGCTTTGGAATTATAAGAGGGAAAAAGAATACAATTCTGGTCATCTTATTCGCTGCTAGCTAACTTTAGTTATCCTTTGAGATTTTTACTTCTGTGTTTGTGTAATGAAACCCAGAATATTAAAAAAGGAAAGTCTCATTCAAGGAGAGAAACATAGAAAGAGAACATTGGGAAGAGAAACGAATTGGATGGAGAACATTCCCGTGTTTCTACTCTCAACTATGTAAAGAAAGAATATTGGGATAAGAAAGGATTTCTTAAGACATTAGACTAATTGTAAAGATTGGTAAAATTCTACTACTTTAAAATTAAGAGATTATCTTTATTAGGCACCTTGAAGAAAATGAAAAGGGGGAAAAACATGTTTGGGAATTTCCTGTCTATCCATCGGTCTGGACTCAAGTGCTTGTACTGCCAGGCCCTGAGTTCCAGCTGTGGTCAGAGAACTAAGACCCCACAAGCCAAGTGGCACGGCCAAAAGGGAAAAAAAAAGGTGAAAAGATAAGTTACGTATTGGGAGAAGGTATTTATCACCATATAAGTGGCAAGGAATCAAGAATATATAATGAATTTCCAAAAATACTGTAAATTAAATTATATGATACAATTAATACAGATTTAGTATTTGTAACAGTTGGTGTTTTCATGAAATTATTTTAAAATACTAGGCAGATTTTCTTTGTTCTTTATAGAAAAACTATGAGAAATTTTACTCTGGTTTATATGAATTTACGTTTTTAGAATGTGAATTTATGGAATACTGTATGCACGTTTTTCTGTATCTGTTAATGTGTTTGTTTTTAAAGGTACTTAAGAAATAAGATGTAGATATGAAAATTTCTGTATTAATATATAAATATGCTGCTGCTACTGCTGCTAAGTCGCTTCAGTCGTGTCCGACTCTGTGCGACCCCAGAGACGGACGGGCTCCCCGTCCCTGGGATTCTCCAGGCAAGAACACTGGAGTGGGTTGCCATTTCCTTCTCCAGTACATCAAAGTGAAACGTGAAAGTGAAGTCGCTCGGTCGTGTCCGACTCTGTGCGACCCCATGGACTGCAGCCTACCAGGCTCCTCCACCCATGGGATTTTCCAGGCAAGAGTACTGGAGTGGGTTGCCATTGCTTTCTCTAATATATATATATATATATAAATAAGTATATTCCAGACAGCTTACTGTAGAACAGATTAACTTGAGTTCTTTCTTGGCCATACTGTC
Source organism: Bos indicus (assembly GCF_029378745.1). NCBI lineage: Eukaryota > Metazoa > Chordata > Mammalia > Artiodactyla > Bovidae > Bos > Bos indicus. Next base: position 1,296,340 of record NC_091769.1, on the reverse strand, counting down.
CAGGTATGTGCAGATGTATTCATTTTAATTTTGTTCTGGAATATAGTGTTCTTCTTTTGGTAATTAATATTCTAAGGAATTTTTAGCCCATATTTTATAAATACAGCAAACATTCATTTATTCTGGAAATATATTAAGGTTGGTGCTGCTGCTGCTAAGTCGCTTCAGTCGTGTCCGACTCTGTGTGACTGTATAGACGGCAGCCCACCAGGCTCCCCCATCCCTGGGTTTCTCCAGGCAAGAACACTGGAGTGGGTTGCCGTTTCCTTCTCCAATGCATGAAAGTGAAAAGTGAAAGTGAAGTCGCTCAGTCGTGTCCGACTCTTAGCGACCCCATGGACTGCAGCCCCCCAGGCTCCTCCGTCCATGGGATTTTCCAGGCAAGAGTACTGGAGTGGGGTGCCATTGCCTTCTCCATATTAAGGTTAGGGTTAAAGAAATATTGTACACAAAGCAAAAATGGAAGTATTTGTAGTACATATGAGGAGTTAATATCCGTAATATACAGGGAGCAACTACAAATCAGTTGAAAACAAGACAACCAAAGAGGAAAATAATCAAAAGGTATGAGTAGTCCCATCACAAAAGTACAAGTGGTTAATAAATAATTGTGAAAAGATACTGAAACATCACTAGTCATTAGGGAAAAGTAACACAAAATAATGTTGTTTTTTGTTAGTGGTGGTGGTTTATTTTTTGGTTGGTTAATTTTCTGCCTATCAGACTGGCAAAAGCTTTAAAGTTTAGCGTCATGTAATACTGGTGAGATTGTGAGAGATTGTAATACGAAGCATTGTCGTCTGCCTGTGTAAGAATAAACTGGTACAGTCCTGAAGGACTCTGTCAAAGTTAAAATGTTTGTACCCTCTGACCTAGTAATTCTGTAATACTCTCAGAGTATGTCCTCCAGGAATGTCTACTTAAAGCAGCAAGAATATAAGTATAGATTTTATGATATTCATTGCAACAGTATTTGTAAGACACTTAGAGAGACATTTCAGTGCCCATCATTTGGGTAGTTATTAAATTAGTAGTATGCAGCTGTTACAAATATTAATAATTAGGTGATGGGAATAATGAAAATAATTGCCCATAGTAATTCTTTCCCTTGTAACTCTACTTGAGTGACTCAGCATGTAAGACTAGAATGGCCAGCTAATGAACATGGAAGTGAATTCCAAGAAGGCCTGAGGCCATGAGAAAAAAATGTGGTACCTCCTTTGCAAGGAAAAAAGATGGATAAAAATTCCAAGTAAAATAAGAACAGAGTAAAAATTTTTTAAAAAATAATTATGTACCAGAAACAGAAGGCAACATTATATTAGACTGAGAAAATAGAGAGATAATTAGATTATTACCATTGCGGTCATTAACATGGTTTGCTGCTTGCTGGCATCACTATTACCTAACTTTGTTTGGAGGTTCCACTAATGCAGGTAGAAAGAAAACAAGTTGTTGAACTACTGCACTATTTTCCAACTAGAAGGGAAGAGACCAAATAATTGTCATTTGTGAATTATATAGTTGTCTACCTAGAAAAGCCATGGCGAAGAGCCAAAAAGTATTTCAGCTAATGAGAGAACTCAGTAAGGTGGCTGGAGTTAAGATAAATTAGTGTTTCTCTATTAGCAATGGCTACCATTTGGAAATGGAAATTGGATAGAAAGATCTCTTCATAATGGCAGGAAACTTTAAAATACCAAAAATAGACCCACATGAAGAAAAATATAAAATTGCTAAAGGACACGCTATGTGGCCTTGAAAGTAGAGAAGCCTGTGTGGCTGTCTGCGTTGTGTTTGTGTTATCTGGTTGCAGCGACGCCAGGGATATCTCAAAAGAGAGGCCAAGATTCTAAGGGTCCTGCAGGGTATGGAGGAGTGAAGTGAGTAGCCAGACCACTCAGGCTGGCTGTTCTCTTGCCGTCTGTACATGCTGTGAGTGCCTGCTTCCCCTGCACCCTGCATACAAGACTGACCTTCCCACACTTGCCCGGCCCCAGCTATTGACTGTGCCTATCACTGGGGCAGTCAAGGGCTTTCCCCCTGGTGGTTTCCCTGGTAACTATGAGCCAACCTGACATTACTCTCTAACTGGCAATCTCCCCTTCCACCCGAGAGGGAGCCTGCTGCGTGTCCTGCCTGCCGTCCACTGCACATGGTAGGGTATCACTCCAGGACCTTGTTTCAGGTGCGTAAGATCCCGCTTCCATTACACCATTGATGTCCCTGTTGCTAAAAATAAATAAGATCCCTAGGTGAGAAGATTTTAATATCCTAATAATGTCTTTCTTTAAAAAGTTGGTTTAGAAATATAATATGGTTCCAGTCATAATCTTAGTTTTTTTAGAGCCCGGAAAAAAGATTCTTAAGTTTGTAAAGTAAGAATTTCCAAAAGTATTTAAGAAAATTATAATGAGTGAGGATTTACCTTACCATTTGGTAAAATTTACTGTAAAGGTGTTGCAGTAATCACAATATGATATTAATAGCACAGGAATAGACGTAGGCAAATAGAACAGAATAGAGACTAGAAGAAGATGTAAGAAAATCTGAAATCTTTTAATGATGAAAGTTGCAAGTTTGGGGCGGGTGGGGTGGGGAGTGGTAAATAACTCAGTGAGCGCATAGATAAGAACTAGGGACCTTTTTGGTGGTAGTTGTCTTTTAGTCACTAAGTCATGTCCGACTCTTTTGTGACCCCGTGAACTGTAGGCCATCAGGCTTCTCTGTCCATGGGATTTCTCAGGCAAGAATACTGGAGTGGGTTGCCATTTCCTTCTCCAGGGGATCTTCCTGACCCAGAGATTGAACCCATATCTCCTGCATTGGCAGGCGGATTCTTTACTACTGAGCCATCAGGGAAGCCCTATTTGGTAGTACAGAAATTAAATTAGATCCCTACCTCACATCTTGTACATGAACAGTTACAGGTGAGTTAAATATCTAAATGTAAAAAATAAAATTAATAGAAGAAAATACAGGACAAGAGAGATCTTAATTAAGAATGGAAACCCAAAAGCAATCGGAGGGCACAGGATTTATTTTGTAAAATTTTGAAGCATTCATCCTGCAGGAAAAAGCATACGGGAAACTGTTTGTGACACATCAAGGGAGAAAGGTTTAATATCCCTGTACTGTAAGAATTCTACAAACTAATAAGGAAAAGACAACTGTTTTTATATGGGCAGAGGATGTAGTCATTCAGTTTATTGAAAAGAAAATGCAGATGACCAATAAAACACATGCAAATGACTGTTGAACAGTTCAGGGGAAATTGAAACGAACTCCACTCTTGCCCATGCCTGTTTGAATTAGTCTCTAGCTGTCTCCGTTAACAGTTTGGTTGTTTATTTGTTTCTTTGTTCAGCACACATTTGGGCACCTAGTATGGTGCTCCCTACTCTCCTCTCTGCGTGTAAGAAAAGGTTGGATAAATGCACATTGAGTTGTTCATAAGAGCTTTTTCTGGGAGTTGGGGATTGGTAGGGTGAAGGTTACTTATACTTCTGTACTGCTGTAATGTTTTATAAATACATGGATGACATAGTTCTGTGTAGCTTTACCTGTTTTCTGGTTGACAGATACTTAGGTTATTTATAATTTCTCACTGTTAAAACAACTCTGATAAACATACTTATCCATATCCTATAAACGTGCACAAAAGTTTTTCTAGATCAAGAATCTTTTTCTTAGAGGGCTGTATGGTAAGTATTTTAGACTTTGTGGACCATGTGGTCTGTTGCAACTACTCAACTCTGCTTTTGTAGCAAGAGAGCAACCACAGACAACAGTATATGAGCAAATGAGCATGGCTGCGTTTCAGTAAAACTTAATTCATAAGCACAGATGACTGGCAAGCTTTAACTTGCTGACCTCTGCTCTGGTATACATACCTGAAGGTGTAATTGCTGGCCCTCAGGTAGGAGTGTTCTGAATAGTGTCTGCCAAATTGCACTCAAAATGATTTATCAGTTTACGTTCCTCCCAGTAGTATATGAGAATTCTGTTTCCTTTGACTGTTGTTTTTTTTTTCCCTTCAGAAATTGTGAGTCAGACTTTATAATTAACAGTCAAGGGGCATATGAAACAATTATCTTGTCATTTAGTTTATGCTTTCATGAGTAACTGAAGTTGAATATCTTTTCATGTATGTATTAGACTTTTAGATTTTCTTTTTGCTTTTTTTTTCATATTATTAGATGTCTTATTCATATATACTTAAGAGATATTTTAATATACTCTTAATACCCATCAGTTATACAGGATGTATTTCACAACCCTTCCCTGCCAAATCTGTTACCTACTTTAGCTTAATGATAACAAAAAATTAGTTTTTATTGTAATGCTAAATTAATTATATTGTCATATTTGTGCTTTCTTCGACCTATTTTTACATCTTTTCCTATCTTTAAATATACCCTCATATTTTTTTCTAGTAAATCTAATGTTTTATTTTTCAATTAGATCTTTAATTTATCTCAAATTTACTATTATATACGTTTTAGAGGTCAGTCAGTCAGTTCAGTCACTCAGTTGTGTCTGACTTTTTGCGACCCCATGAACCGCAGCACACCAGGCCGCCCTGTCCATCACCAACTCCTGGAGTTCACTCAGACTCACGTCCATCGAGTCGATGATACCACCCAACCATCTCATCCTGTCGTCCCCTTCTCCTCCCGCCCTCAATCTTTCCCAGCATCAGGGTCTTTTCCAGTGAGTCAGTTCTTTGCATCAGGTGGCCAAAGGATTGGAGTTTCAGCTTCAATATCAGTCCTTCCAGTGAATATTCAGGACTGATTTCCTTTAGGATAGACTGGTTGGATCTCCTTGCAGTCCAAGGGACTCTCAAGAGTCTTCTGCAACACCACAGTTCAAAAGTATCTATGCTTCAGCAGTCAGCTTTCTTTATAGTCCACTCTCACATCCATACGTGACTACTGGAAAAATGATAGCTTTGACTAGACGGATCTTTGTTGGCAAAGTGATATCTCCGCTTGTTAATATGCTGTCTAAGTTGGTCATAAATTTTCTTCCAAGGAGCAAGCATCTTTTATTTCATGGCTGCATTCACCATCTGCAGTGATTTTGGAGCCCAAAACATAAGGTCTGCCACTGTTTCCCATCTATTTGCCATGAAGTGATAGGACCAGATGCCATGATCTTAATTTTCTGAATGTTGAGTTTTAAGCCAGCTTTTTCACTCTCCTCTTTCACTTTCATCAGCAGGCTCTTTAGTTCTTCTTTGCTTTCTGCCATAAGGGAAGTGTCATCTGCATATCTGAGGTTATTGATATTTCTCCCAGCAATCTTGATTCTAGCTTGTGCTTCATCCAGACCAGTGTTTCTCATGAAGTACTCTGCATATAAATTAAATAAACAGGTAGACAAGATACAGCCTAGATGTACTCCTTTCCCTATTTGGAACCAGTCTGTTGTTCTATGTCCAGTTCTAACTGCCTCCTAACCTGCATACAAATTTCTCAAAAGGCAGGTCAGTTGGTCTGGTATTCCCATCTCTTTAAGAATTTTTCATAGTTTGTTGTGATCCACACTGTCAAAGGCTTTGGCATAGTCAATAAAGCAGAAGTAGATGATTTTCTGCAACGCTCTTGCTTTTTCAGTGAGTCAATGGGTGTTGGCAATTTGATCTCTGGTTCCTCTGCCTTGTCTAAAACCAGCTTGAACATTTGGAAGTTCATGGTTTGCATACTGTTGAAGTCAGGCTTGGAGAATTTTGAGCATCACTTTACTAGCGTGTGAGATGAGTGCAATTGTGCGGTAGTTTGAGCATTCTTCAGCGTTGCCTTTCTTTGGGATTGTAATGAAAAGGGACCTTTTCCAGTCCTATGGCCACTGCTGAGTTTTCCAAATTTGCTGGCATTTTGAGTGCAACAGTTGCACAGCATCATCTTTTAGGATTTGAAATAGCTTGACTAAAATTCCATCACCTCCACTAGCTTTGTTCGTAGTGATGACTCCTAAGGCCCCCTTGACTTCACATTCCAGAATGTCTGGCTCTAGGTGAGTGATCATATCATCATGATTATCTGGGTTGTAAAGATCTTTTTGTACAGTTCTTCTGTGTATTCTTGCCACCTCTTGTTAATATCTTCTGCTTCAGTTAGGTCCATACCATTCCTGTCCTTTATCGAGCCCATCTTTGCATGAAATGTTCCCTTGGTATCTCTGATTTTCTTGAAGAGATCTCTAGTCTTTCCCTTTTGGTTGTTTTCCTCTATTTCTTTGCACTGATCACTGAGGAAGGCTTTCTTATCTCTTCTTGCTATTCTTTGGAACTCTGCATTCAGATGCTTATATCTTTCCTTTTCTCCTTTGCCTTGCACTTCTCTTCTTTTTACAGCTATTTGTAAAGCCTCCTCAGACAACCATTTTGCCTTTTTGCACTTCTTTTTCTTGGAGGTAATCTTGATCCCTCCCTCCTGTACAATATCACGAACCTGCATCCATAGTTTTTTAGGCACTCTGTCTATCAGATCTAATCCCTTGAATCTATACATCACTTCTACTGTGTAATCGTAAGGGATGTGATTTAGGTCATATCTGATTGGTCTAGTGGTTTTTCCCTAGTTTCTTCAGTTTAAGTCTGAATTTAGCATTAGGAGTTCATGATCTGAGCCACAGTCAGCTCTTGGTCTTGCTTTTGCTGACTGTATAGAGCTTCTCCATCTTTGGATGCAAAGAACATAATCAGTCTGATTTTGGTGTTGACCATCTGGTGATATCCATATGTAGAGTCTTCTCTTGTGTTGTTGAAAGAGGATGTTTGCTATGACCAGTGCATTCTCTTCAAAAAACTCTATTAGCCTTTGTCCTGCTTTGTTCTGTACTCCATGGCCAAATTTTGCCTGTTACTCCAGGTGTTTCTTGACTTCCTACTCTTGTATTCCAGTCCACTGTAATGAAAAGGACATCTTTTTTGGGTGTTAGTTCTAGAAGTTCTTGTAGGTCTTCATATACCCTTTCAACTTCAGCTTCTTAAGCGTTACTGGTCAGGGCATAGACTTGGATTACCGTGATATTGAATGGTTTGCCTTGGAAACAAACAGAGATCATTCTGTTGTTTTTGAGGTTGCATCCAACTACTGCATTTCGGACTCTTTTGTTGACCATGATGGCTACTCCATTTCTTCTGAGGGATTCCTGCCCGCAGTAGTAGATATAATGGTCATCTGAGCTAAATTCACCCATTCCAGTCCATTTCAGTTCACTGATTCCTAGAATGTTGACGTTCACTCTTGCCATCTCCTTTTTGACCACTTCCAATTTGCCTTGATTCGTGGATCTAATATTCCTATGCAGTATTGCTCTTTACAGCATTGGACTTTACTTCCATCACCAGTCACATCCACAACTGGGTGTTGTTTTTGCTTTGGCTCCATCTCTTCAGTCTTTCTGGAGTTATATCCAGTAGCATAGTGGTCACCTACCAACCCTGGGAGTTCATCTTTCAGTGTCCTATCTTTTTGCATTTTCATACTGTTCATAGGGTTCTCAAAGCAAGAATACTGAAGTGGTTTGCCATTCCCTTCTCCAGTGGGCCATGTTTTGTCAGAACTCTCCACCATGACCTGTACATCTTGGGTGGCCCTACATGGCATGGCTCATAGTTTAATTGAGTTAGATAAGGCTGTGGTTCATGTGATTAGAATGGTTAGTTTTCTGTGATTGTGGTTGGTTTTCAGTCTATCTGCCCTCTGGTGGAGAAAGATAAGAGGCTTATGGAAGCTTCCTGATGGGAGATACTGACTGAGGGCGAAACTGGGTTTTGTTCTGAGGGGCAGGACCAGGATCAGTAAATCTTTAATCCAATTTTCTGTTGATTGGCGGGGCTGTGTTCCCTCCCTGCTATTTACCTGGGGCCAAACTATAGTGGAGCCTTCAAAAGGTCCCATGCATTCTCTGCTACACTCAGTTGCCCCTGACCCTGCAGCAGGCCACCACCAACCCATATCTCCACCGGAGACTCCTGGACATTCACGGGCAAGTCTGGGTCAGTCTCTGGTGGGGTCAGTGCTTCTTTCTCCTGGGTCCTGGTGCACACAAGGTCCTGTTTGTTTCCTCCAGGAGTCTTACTTCCCCAGTCCTGTGTAAGTTCTGGCTGCTCTGTCGTGGGGTTAATGGCGACCTCCTCCAAGAGGACTTATGCGATACCCAAGTCTGCTGCACCCAGAGCCCCTGCCTCTGTGGCAGATTACCGCTGACCCGTATGTTCACAGGAGACGCTCAAACACAGTTCTTTCTCAGTCTCTGTGGGGTCTCTTGGTCCTGGTGCACATAAAGTTCGTTTCAGCCGTCTGAGTGTCTCTGGTGGGTATGGAGTTTGATTCTAAATGCAATTTCAATATATATATCAAACTATATTACTATTAATTTTATATCAGTTTTTCAAAAGTCATACCATCTCTGTATGCCTGAACAGTTAAGCGTTTTGCATTTAATTTCATAAATATTCAAGATTGTCATATAGAGAATGGAAAGAAATGCTACTGGCTTCTTCCATTTTATGTTGAGTAACAAAAGCACACAGGTTATTGTGGAAGCCGTCATCAAGGTGTTGACTTGATTTCAAGGTTTAGTGACCTAATAGCAATACCAAAATATAGTTCTGTGAAGAGGAATGTTAGATATATTTTGCTGTTTTCATCCTCTAAATATTAAAAATTTTGACTTGGGACTTTATTGGTGAGGGGGAGCTGGTTATATAGAGAGAGGAAAACAATGAAATATTATGAAAGTAGTAAGTGTAGACAGTTTTGTTGTTTCTGTAATGTCAGGATGTATTTAGTATCTGATGTAGAAGTGATCACTCATCTCTGCAGAATCTTTAGAGAGCTACCAAAAGCACTTCTTCTTCAGTGTATTTTCATGGTGAAAATTAGACATGGTAAATGTCTTAATTAGAGAATATTATTTACCTTAAGTTCACTATTATCAGAATCGTGATAGAGAATTAGCATAGTTGTAGTGTTACAAAGGAGGGACAGAGGGAGGAAGTTTTCTTTTTTGGTGAGCACAACTTTTTTGAGCTTTTCCGTGTTTGTTTATCATAATAATGGAAGCAGCAACAGTAATCATTCCTACTATGGCAACAAAATCATAAGGACATTTATTTAAACAAAACTATTTTTGATCAAAGGGTAAGTTTTGTATGTAAGTTTTTTAGCTATATATACTTAAAGCTGTTCTTTATAATACTTTAATTATCTATTGAAGTATGCGTGCTTCAAAAATCTTTCATAATCATAAAAAGTTTGGAAATGACTCATCTAGTTTCTGACACTTTTTACTCATTGAAACAATTACTCTTACAATACAGCTTTTTATACCAATGTTACAATGTCAACTATGGAATTATGGCAGAAGATGATACAGTGTCAGCAGTACTTATTTTTAAAATATATATACTTGAAAACATTTCCCACATTTTTCAGTTCCACATTGTTTGATCTGTAGTTACTGCTTTGTGTTCACTTGAAGATCTCAGTATATGGGGGAAGCAATAACTCTTACCATCACTGTGATCTTTAGTGTTGGGAGTAATGTTTAGCTGCAGTAAGTATTTGGGAAAGCTAACTCTGAAAGGTACTGCTGACCTGTAATAGGAATAACTTTGGGGAAGATTATTCTTATTTTTTACATACTGTTGCTTCTTAAAAAAGTCAGATGTTCTTTCTCTTTACAGGATGCCATACTTTATATAAACCCATTTTACTGTACTGACATATGAATTAATATAATAAAAGTTTAGATTCAGATGTAATTTTCTTTTTGAAATAGTTTTTGAGAACAACTTTTAAATACCAATTTCACACTGTTACGTATCATTTGTTGTTCAGTTGCTCAGTCATGTCCAGCTCTTTGCTACTCTGTGAACTGCAGCATGCCAAGCTTTCCTGTCCTTCGCTATCTCCCTGAGTTTGCTCAAACTCATGTCCATTGAAATCCGTGATACCATCTAACCATATCTTATCCTCTGTCGTCCCCTTCTCCTTCTGCCTTCAATCTTTCCCAGCATCAGGGTCTTTTCCAGTGAGTTGGCTCTTCGCATCAGATGGCCAAAGTATTGGAGTTTCAGCTTCAGCATCAGTCCTTCCAAAGAATATTCAGGACTGATTTCCTTTAGGATGGATTGGTTGGATTTCCTTGCAGTCCAAGGGACTCCCAAGAGTCTTCTCCAACACCACAGTTCAGAAGCATCAATTCTTCAGCACTCACTTTTCTTTATGGTCCAAGTAGATACATGACTTGCATTTGTACAGTTTTCCTAAATCTAGAGATCTGTTTTATAAAGTTAGATGTGTTAAAAAGTTGAACTGATCCACTGATGTCCTCAGTATATGAATATGTATATATACGTATCTAATTTTCACATAAGAATGATTTGGTATAGAAAAAAAGAATGATTTTATACAATCCTAAGCTTTTAAATGGTAACCATAGAATGGTTAATGTTAAATTAATATTAAAAACTAATGTTTTCAATAAAAATAGATCTAATTTGGTTACTTATTTTATTTTAGCGAAGAATAACCAGAATTCAACAAATAGAAAAGGACATACTTCGTATACGACAGCTTTTACAGTCCCAAGCAACAGAAGCAGAGGTTAGTAAATTGTCTCTTTTGTTTGCAGACGTAATGATGGGTGGTTATTCTAAGAGAAGATGTGCACAGTTAGTGCAGTGTCATTGAAATAGATGTTCTAGAGAACTGAGACATTTGATAAGCTTTTTCATTAAATTAAGTAGATTTCAAAAACCTACTATTTCTTCATAACGTTTAGTCAATTAAAGCTTATAGAGCCATAAATAGATACCTTACTTCAGTTATCTGTTTACTTATAATTTGGCTACTAACAGTTTGTAAATAAGCTATCTCCTTGTGTAATCCATAGTAAAAATTGATTGTATACATTTATCTACGCTCACTTTACAAACTTCATTAAAATGACAGTAAAAGGACAAAATGAAAAAGCACAAATACCAGGGAAGGTGACAATTAATAAAATTAGGAGAACTGCAAAGCAGATAAACAAATCATTCTTCTAGATGATGGTAGAGAGTTGACCCTGGAGTGAGCACTAGTAGGTCACAGAGCAGCTCATCTTACCCTGTGTGGTCTTGAGAGCTTCCAGAATTGGTTACACTAGGCGCTTCTGGACATGAGGATTAAAAAGGGGGTTCAAACCATGTTTGTCAGCTCTGCAGCTAAAACTTGGTTTTGATCACCACACAGAAGGATGGGGTATAAAAACCATCCCTTCAGCTGTCTGTTTATAGCCACTGAATCTGGGCACTTCTCACCTTGTTTATGGGCAAATAAAAGGAAAACCTACATGGAACTTAAATGAACTATTGCTGAATAGGGAGAAACAGCATGTGGGAGGCTCAGAGAAAATAAAGTATTTGCTGCTTAAGTCACCTACAGGAAGACCTGTCTCTATGCAATAAGAGCAAAAAGTGTTGAATAAAAGTCCACATTGAACAATACAGAATTGTTGCTAGGAAAAATTGGCTCAGTATTTGGGGATACATCAATGCAAAGTTTCTAATATGCAGCCAGATTAAGACTCACATTCTAGATCATACAGGAAAAAAGAGAATGCAAAGATTGAAACATCAACCTACTGCTTTATTCTAAATATAATTACTAAAAACACGATGAAGTGCTTGTTGATATTTTTTAATGTTTATGATATAAAAAATAGTATGTACACTTTGATCCCATTTTTTAATATGCACAAATAAACATAGTGTGTCAGAAATAATATGAAAAGGCAGATAACCATTGTTAATAGCTCCTTGTTTTTTTAGTTTGGCCAGTTTTGTAATGTTTTTATAGTAACTGTACAGCTTTTACAGTGAGAGAAAACTTTTGTATGCGAAACAAATTTGACGTGTCCTTTCATCACCAGCATGCTTACGAGGTAGCTCGGTGGTAAAGAATCTGCTTGCCAGCACAGGAGATGCAGGTTCTATCACTGGGTCGGGAAGATTCCCACTCCAGTATTCTTGCCCGGGAAATCCTATAGAAAGAGAAACCTGGTGGACTCCCGTCCGTGGGGTTGCAAAAGAGTCGGACATGACTTAGCAGCTAAACAACAGCAACAACACTCATCGCCAGCACATATTTTCCACCCATGGAAAATCTGATCAAATAATGAATAGTTCTGTTTGGAGGCAGAAACTTAGTGCAGGCCCATTTATACAGAGGGAAGACAACTAATTCTAATGTTAAAAGGTATAATTTTTGAAAACAGTGTCTTTAAGGCTCTCTTCATCCATGCCTTGCTTTTTAAATATCTTAGAAGCTTTGGCTTCAGTACATCGGAATTTGAAATATGTAGAAACATGTATTTGCTAAGTAGTCAAGTTCAGTGTAATAGTCATATTGTTAGAAGTAGTTTAACCTGGATGTTTTAAGTCAGTATGAACCAAGTATTTGTAATATACAGAATGTGTCCTTTTTGCAATGTTAACCCTTCAGGACTGTTTTTTTCCTTCCAAAATAAAACTATCTCTTTACTCCTTTTTCAACGTCATTGGCATTGCTGTATGTGGCATTCGGTTATTATGGCCCCTTTGGGTTTCCAGGGTAGTTTATCTGCGTGTTTTTTTTTTTTTTTTTCCCTCGATCAAAAATACTATACTCTGTTTTTAAAGCTGTTTTTAGAGAGGCAACTTGTGTTTTTTATTGAGCAGCACTGCATTTATATTTTCTTTTTATATATATTTTTTCTGCTTTGAGTTTTTGCTGTTGTTTTTCTACCTTCTTTAGTTATAGTTAGCTTTTATTCACCATCTTTCTTATATTACGATTTTTACTGTTTCGCTGCATCAACAGGGTTTTTTTTTTTATTTAATTTCTAAGTCAATATTTACATTTATTTTTCCTACTTGATTGACTCTTTTATGTGTGTGAAATAGCCTTCTTTGCTGTTAGTATTACTGCACGGGACTTCTTTTGGTCATCATTTGCCTGGTATAATATACTCACTGTCAGTACATTTCCAAACTTTACCAACATTCTGGCCTCTAGAAATTCCTAAGAAAAATTGTCATTTGTTAGTAACAGTTCTCATTGTCAGCACAATTATAAGTTTATTGCAGGTCGGGGGCTTGTTTGTGTTTTTTTATATGTTCAAGATTTCATTTATATCATTGGATTTGGGACCAACTGTCTACCACTGTAACTTAGTCTATTCTTGTTTCTTTTTGTTATAAAAATGGCCATATTTTTCATAGCCTTAAGTGGTTATATTTATTCAGTGAATATAAACTAAAAGAAGGTGTCATGTCTTATTTAAGAAAGAAAGAAAACTTTTTAATTTTGCTGTTTGGTGTTTCTTTATTATGATCAGAAGGAGAAGCTAGAAAATGGAGAAAACTGGGGATCAGATACTCATAAATTAGTTCACATACAGTATAGAGAAGAAAAGATGTCTGCCAAATACTTTATCCACCATGAAGCATCTTATAACACTATCTTTGCCCTACCTGCTAACAACTCTGGTTTAGGGTCTAGATACAGGATATAACTCAGATGATATAACTATTGCACTTGATTCAAATCTCAGAAGTTCCAAGAGGGTACATGACGCAACCAGTGCTACCACTTTCTTTTGTATTCTTTCCAATAGGTTATTTACTGACAAGTGTATACACTGGGGGGAGAGGGGCCCCAAAAGATGGAGCTATAAGGAAAATTGAGGTGTGGTTTAATAATCTCTAGAAAATAGCCATTGAGAAATAGTTTTTAAAATCCCATGCAGAGTACTCTTATAACTCATTAATAAAGAGACAACCCAACTTACAGATGGGCTAAAGATTTGAATACACATTTCACCAGAAAAATACATAGGAATGGCAAATAAGCACATGAAAATGGGCTCAACATCATTGGTCATTAAGGAAGTCAAGTTAAAACCACAACGCTGTATCACTCTATACTCACTAGGATGGCTGTAGTCATGAAGAAAACAATAAGCACTGGCAAGGAGGTGGATCAATAGAAGCTGTCATACGCTGCTGATGGGAATGTAAAATGGTTCAGCCACTTGGAAGTTTGGCAGTTACCTGAAGCATTAAACGTACAGTTACCATATAACCAGCAGTTCCACTTCTAGCTATCTAAGAGAAATGAGCACATTTGCCCACACAGAGACTTTAGTTTGAATATTCATGGCAGCATTACTCACAGTAGCCCAAAAGTAGAAAAAGGCAAAAGTGTATCAACTGGTGGATCAATAAATAGAATGTATACTATTACAATGTAATACTATTCGGCAATTAAAAGGAACAAATTGTTGACACACGCTGTAACAGAGGTGAACCACGAAAGCATTATACCCAGTAAAAGTAGCTAGACATGTAAGTCCATATAGTCCATTTACAATAAATATACAGAAAAGACAAGTTTACAAAGTAGAGCCATAGTTACTTGGAGCTGTGAGTGGGAATGGGGATTACCTATAATTGAGCACAAAGGATCTTTTTAGAATGATGAAAATGGTCTAAAACTGAAGTATGGTGATTCTTGGTAAGTTGATTCAAAGTCATTGAGTTGTACACTTAAAGTGGATTGTCTTAAAGGCATTTTAAATCCAACATACCCAAAGCATAATTAAGGATGATCTCCTCCTAAGTCCTCCTTGGGACTCCCACATCCTCCCAATCCTCATTCTCTTTTAGTATTATCTGTCTCTATGAATGGCACCAGCATTATTTAGCTGTGTGAGCTGAGAAACAGAAGAGTAGTTTGTGACCCCAGATCTCTTCTTCCACTCACTGTATCCAGTCTGTCTTGCAGTCCTTCAGATTGACCTCTGTCTCCACTGCTTTTATCTACAACAGTGCTTCCCTGGGTGTAAAGGACCATCATCTCCCACTTACGTTAATATATAGTCTGCAAGTCGATCTCTTCTGTTTCCCGCCTACTTAGACCATTTAAAACTTGAGTTTAAACAATCAGAATACATGCACCTTTTTCCTTTAGTATTACTAGTATTGGTTATGTAGGGGCGTGGGTGCCATCTGAGAATCACACTGAAATTCAACAAAATCATTAAGTTCCTTTTTTTAACCATCTGTTCTGCTCGTCACACTGTAATTCTTTGATATCCTAGAGCAAACCATGTGCCTCTCATCCCAGCTCCTTTGCATATGGTCTCTATTTCCCTAAATCTTTGCACATGGTCTCTGTTTCCTTCATCCTCTGTCATATCCCATTTCCTAGATCTCCTGTTTATATTTTAGATCTCAGTCCAAACAATACTTCCTAAGAGAGTGCTTCCCCGGACTCCCACAATGTCTGATGTCCTTCTGTTATATATCTTTATAAGCACCCTGTGAGTACTTGTCAAAGTTTTTAACTTTATTGTCGTTACTTCCATTATTTGATAGTATCCCTGACTAGACTAAATCTTGAAGAATGCATTGAACAATGCCTGGTTCCGTCAGTGCTGTATTCTCCAGCCCTATTGCAAGTTACTAACATTGCACATACTCAAGAATTGCTTTTATGTTGACATCTTCAGTGATGTTAGTGTCAGATCTTTGTGGATTTAGTGCTCATTGATTCATTTTTTTCTCTTCAGTGACTTTGTATTCTCTACTTTAGATGATTTTGTTGAATTTTATAGTGCCACTTTCCCGTGGTACTGTTTTTTCTTGTTTCTGAATTATTGGGACTACCTCTCCTTGTTTATTGATGGAAATAGTATATGTAAATTATTTTTAAGTCCCATTTTAAATGGTCTAGGAAAGCTTTATGTTTAAAGAAATTCCAGTGGAAGCCACTTGGTAATATAGTTTTCCATTATTATGTCACACTTTTTAATGTGTGATTTTTAATTTTGCCTATAATTTTCCTAGAGGAGGCACACTGGTAATTGTTTCTATAAAAGATGATTGATAGATTATTTTATTTCTTTGATTCTGTGGTGATATTTTTCAAAATGACTGCTTTGTATTGGATATAATCTGTCTTGAAATGACTGCCTTTACTGGATATAATCTTGCCCTTTCACTTTACATAACAGATGGTGGTTACATTAGAAAAGGTTTTGGTTTTATTCATATTAGAACCTAAGAGCTTATCTGTTGGTTTCATGTGACTTTTATTAGCAGATGTATATGGAAATATATATGTGTGTATAAATATACTTACATAGAAGGCATTTATAAGCTTAGGTAGTAACTGTTATATTTGCAGCTCTATTAAATACCAGAACCATGTGACCTTGCGGAAAAGACAGTTATTTGTTCTAGTTGGGTTATGTCCCTGATAGTGATGTGAGCACAGCTGGTGGAGGATGGTGTTTCTGTGAGTCTCAGAAAATCCTTTGTCTTGTGCGGCTCTATTGCTCGAGGGACACACTTCACTTTCCTTTTACCGAAATAGTCAACTGACAACCCTGCTGGAGGTTATGAAGTATGAAGTGCAGTTCCATGCTTTTGTAAACCTGTATTTATATATGCATTCAGAGCTTTAAAGCAAGAAAGAAGGAAAGCTGTGGGCTAAGAAAGCATGCACCATTTTTGTATGTACTGATGTTAACTCCATATTAACAGAGGTCATCTCAGAGCAAGCATGAAGCGGGCTCACATGAAGCTGAACGGCAGAATGAAGGTCAAGGAGTGGCAGAAATCAACATGGCAACCTCGGGTAGCGGTCAGGTAAATAAATTATTCTATTAATTTTTTTTCTAGTTAACTATTTAAATATTTAAAAAGAAATACTGAGTGAGATGATTCTCACAACAATCTGTAAATCTTATCTGTTTCCTTAGTCCTAAATGGATATCTCCAGAAGAATTCAGTACTAAAATGCTATGTCATTTTTCTTTATTATATTTAACAATGATGCTTTCAAAATTTCCAAGTATATTTTATAGCTCTAAATTATGTGTCTCTGTTTTAGCCTAAAATGATTAATGTGAGTAGAGTTTCTTTGAAAAATAAATACTGAGCTGCATTTTGGTCATATGTGATTTGACCTAGTTATTATTGCATGCATCGAATAGATTTGCTCTTTCTCTGTGGCATTCTTTATAAGACATTTTTATGGGTTTTTTTAATCATAAAGAGTTAATATTCTCATCTTCAGTTGTATTTCAAGATTATATAAACCCAGCATTGAAATAAATGATTCTAATGCCCATTTAAAAAGTAAATACATACCCTAGTCATATTTACTATTATCATCTTTAGCAAAATTGTGGAAGATAATTTTTTTTAAGGTAGAACATTATCTTGTTGTGCTGCCATCAGTTTTCCATTAGAGTTTGATTGGAATGCATCCTGATATGACAGTATTTTTCCTTGGAGTGTTCTGTATCCTCCACATTTTTTCAAGCAATATTTTATGTTTTAAATGAATGATTTTTTAAAATGTAGTTTCAACTAAGTTGATTTTAAGGAGATTTTCTTACTGTTGATAAAATATTCCTTTAGTGTCTATAGGTTACTTTTAATGATACTATTTATTTAGAAAGAACATGGTTCTATTAGTTCATTAAAATTTAAAGCTTAAAATGTCTCATACTTAATATTTAAATTTATCACGTTTAAACAAAAATATACTTCATTTTAATATTACTGGTCCACATTGTACTGGGTAATACTCTACAGATGGGTAAATTAGGGCAAAAGAAATTATATTTAAATAGTACATTCAGGTTCTTTGTCTATTATTTAGGGAATTCTTTGGGAATATCATGTGTTCCTACACATATGTAGAAAGAAGTTCTGTCTTCTTGACAAAAACATTTTTTTTTTTTTTGCTTTAGGATTAAGACCCACTATTAATGCTTTGGGTCATATTTCAATTATTATATCTTCAAAGCCTCACCTAGCCAATAAGCTGGATATTTTTTTTTTTGAATTCTTGTCACTTCTTACATCAAAATTTAACTCTAAATATATTAGATTTAATGTCAAAAATGAGAACTTTAAAAAACAATTTACTCATTTGCCTGTGTCGTGTCTTAGTCGTGGCACGTGAGACCTTTGCTGCGCTGTGCGGGATCTTCTGTTGCTGTGCTGGCCCAGTAGCTGTGGCCCTCGGGCTTAGTTGCCTTGCAGCACGTGGGACCTTAGTTCCCAGACCAGGGGTCAAACTCACATCCCGTGCATTAGAAGGCAGATTCTTAAATCACTGAACCACCAGGGAAGTCCCCCAAATGAAAACTATTAAAAATATTAAAAGGTAAGAAAATGGGGATAGAATTTTTATAATCACGAAGTGAGTAGGAAACCATAAAAGAACGGTAGCTTTCATCTAAAAATGTAAGACTTTAGTGTGCCATAAAATCATAACAAACTTAGAAGACAAAAACCAAGATCACATTAATGACACTGCAGCGACTCCCAGATCCTAATGTAGATAAGTGGTGTCTGTGACACTGTGATTTAGTTATGCCAGAATCCCTTTATCTGTCTTAATAGGATTGACACATGACAGACTCTTGGGGTTTGTTCTTTAGTTATTTGCTCCAGAGACAAAAACAATTAACACTAACAAAAATGAAAATACTCTCTCTGACTTTCTCGGGATCTCAGTAAGATGATCCATCAAAGCTCCTACCCTAGTGCCCTTCTCTCTACCGCTGTGTGGAAGGAAGCTCACTGTACCTTGCCTGCCTTCCTGCCCACAGCCACTCTGCCAGGATGATCTTTCACAAGTAAATCACCCTCTTGTATATATTTGAAATTTTAGCTACTTTAGCGACTAAACCACCACCATATTTGAAATTTTCCATAATAGGTTTAAAAACATTTTATTGGCAATGGAAAAGGTTCTCCTACCATTTCATCCCTTTCCCACTCTTGTTTGAACTTCATCACTGCTTACTGGTTGTATCACTAGAGATCTGGTTCTAAACATTAAATGGAAAAGCTAAGAATCGATTCATAAATGAATTACACATAAAGTTATATACTAAGCAAGTAGGGATCTAGCTCATATAATTTATTTCTAGCTAAAATTTCAAATATATACAGAGGCAAACAGAGTAATATAGTAATCTCCATGTACCCTATACACTTTGTCCTCTGATTTTATTTTTGGAAAAGATCCCAGACATCATCATTTTTTGCTTAAGTATTTCACTGTATATTTCCAGAATATAACATTTTTTTAATTGAAATGTGGTTGATTCATAATATTGTTAGTTTCAGGTATACAGCAGAGTGATTCAGTTATATTGTATTTTTCCAATTCTTTTCCATTTTAGGTTATTACAAGATATTGAATATAATTCCCTAGGGCTTCCCAGGTGGTGCTAGTGGTAAAGAACTTGCCTGCCAGTGCAAGAGACGTTAGAGACGCAGGTTTGATCCCTGGGTTGGGACAATCCCCTGGAGAAGGGTGTGGCAACCCACTTTGGTGTTGTTGCCTAAAGAATCCCATGGACAGAGGAGCCCGGCAGGCTATGGTCCATAGGGTCGCAAAGAGTTGGACATGACTGAAGCGACTTAGCATGCACACATGCACATACTATAAAGTAAATCCTTGTTGTTTATTTTATATATATCAAAGTGTATATATCTGTTAATCACATACTCCTAATTTATCCCTCCTCCCATTTCCCCTTTGATAACCCTAAGTTTGTTTTCTGTGTCTAAGAATACTTTCTTTTAAATTTAAATACAATTGATTTACATTATTGTGTTAGTTTTAGCTCTACAGCAAAGTGATTCAGTAATATATACATATTTTTTGGATTATTTGTATTTGTTAATCCCATACCTTTAATTTGTCCTTCCCTGTCCCCTGTGGTAACCATAAGTTTGTTTTCTGTGTCTGTGAGTCCGTTTCTGTTTTGTACATAGATATATTTGTATTATTTTATAGATTCCACATATAAGTGATATCATATAATATCTGTCTTTATCTGACTTCCCTCACTTAGTATGACATTCTCTAGCTCCATCCATGTTATTGCAAGTGGCAATATTTCATTCTTTTTCATGACTTCTTAGACCACTGTATCTTCTTAAACCATCATCTGTTGATGGGTACTTGGGTTCTTTCCGTGTCTTGGTTATTGTACATATGTTGCTGTGAACATTGGGGTGCATTTATCTTTTCAGATTAGAGTTTTCATCTTTTTTGGATTTATGCCCAAGAGTGAGGTTGCTGGATCATGTGGTAACTCTATTTTTAGTTTTTTAAGAAACCTCCATACTGTTTTTCATTGTGCTTGTACCAGTTTATATTCCCACTAACAGTGTAGGAGGGTTTCCTTTTCTCCACATTCTCTGCAGACTTTTTGTTTTGATGGTGGCCATTTTTAATTTGAATTTCTCAGTAATCAGTGATGTTGAGCGTCTTTTCACGATTTGTTGGCTATCTGTATGTCTTTTTTGAAGGAATGTCTGTTTAGGTCTTCTGTCCATCCTCTGATTTTGTTGTTTTTATTTATTTATTTGTTTTTGATACTGAGTTGTATGAGCTGTTTGTACATTTTGGATATTGACTGTCAGTCACATCACTTGCAAATATTTTCTCCCAGTCTGTGAGCTGTGTTTCTGTTTTGTTGATAGTTTTCTTTACGGTAGAAAATCTTTTAAGTTTGACTAGGTCCCATTTGTTTATTTTTGCTTTTATTTGTTTTCCCTTGGGAGACTGATCTAAGAAAATATTGCTGTAATTTGAGACTATGAGACTATTTTGCCTATGTTTTCTTCCAGAAGTTTTATGGTATCATGTCTTATATATAGGTCTTTAAAACAATTTGAGAGGGGTTTTTTTGGCTTGTTTGTTTATGGTGTGAGGGTGTGTTCTAACATCATTGATTTACATGTAGCTGTCCTGCTTTCCTAGTGTCACTTGCTGAAAAGACCTTCTTTTCTCCATTGTGTGTTCTTACCTCCTTTGTCAAGGATTAACTGACTGTAGGTATGTGGGTTTAGTTCTGGGCTCTTTATGCTGCACTTTTGGTCTGTCATGTTTTTGTACAAGTACCATGCTGTTTTGATTACTGTGGCTTAGTAGTATTGTCTGAAGTCCCAAAGCAGTCTGCAGATTTAATGCAATTCCTGTCAAAATGCCTATGACATTTTTCACAGAACTAGAACAAATAATACTAAAATTTATATGGAACCACAAAAGGCCCAGAATTGCTAAAGCAATCCTGTGGACAGAGGACACCTATAGCATACATAACTATTGTGCCATTATTACGCTCCCACAGAAACTAACAGTAATTCCTCGGTAGCATCAGATAACTAGTCAGTATTCAAATTTGCAGTTGTTTCATAAACGTCATAATTTTTAAATTTATTTGATACAAGGGCCAGATAAAGTTCATGCACAGAGATTGGTTAAAAGATTAAAAGTGTCTTTTAATCTATAGGTTTCTTTGTCTCTTAGATTTTTGCTATATATTTGTTGAATAACCAAAGTTATTTGTCTTCTCAAGTTTTCCATAGTCTGAATTTTGCTAGGAACATCTGCATGGTGAAGTTTGACCTCTCTGTTTGTCTTCTGTATTCCCTGTAAATTGGTATTTCGGTCTAGAGATGTGATCAGATTTGGTCTCAGGCCCTGATTCTATGGCCGGGACTTTCATAGGTAGCATAGTGGTCTTCCACCAGGAAGCACGTAACGTCTGGTGGGCTCTCTTTTTGTGATATTAGCAGCATTTATACTTAATGTCTAGGTTCACTAATTCACTAAGGGTTATAGAATTAGCTGTAGGACTTTAATAAAGAGAAACTTCTCCTTATCTGCTGTTGGACCACTTCCATGTACCATCTGTATGAAAAAAGGCAAGGTGAGGAGGGTGCTTGCTTCTTTTGCTTCTTCCCCCTCTTACACAGTTTCACAGTGAGTTGGAGACTGTTGCTACCTCTATGAAGAACTTTTTAGAGTCACTTTGTTCGTTTTCTCAGAAAAATACGACTTTTGAGTCACTTCCTAAAGTGAGCATGATAGAAGAGAGGTTTGTACTCAGCAGATGTAGTTGAAATTGGCCGTGTCCCAGCTGTGCTGATTGAGCTGCCAGGCATAGTCCTTCTTGGGCCCCTCGGCACACATTTGAGTGCAGTGATGGCAGCGGGTATTGAAGGGTGGGTAGAGGAGGACCAGTGAATAGAGAGGTGCTTGATTCTAGTGTGTGCGAAAAGGAGGTGCAGGTCAGAAGCAACAGTTAGAACCAGACGTGGAACAACAGACTGGCTCAAAATCTGGAAAGCAGTACATCAAGGCTGTGTATTGTCACCCTGCTTATTTAACTTATATGCAGAGTACATCATGTGAAATCCCAGGCTAGAAGACTCACAAGCTGGAATCAAGATTGTTGGAAGGAATATCAGCAACCTCAGATATGCAAATGATACCACTCTAGTGGCAAAAAGTGAAGAGGAACTAAAGAACCGCTTGATGAGGGTGAAAGAGGAGAGTGAAAAAGCTGGCTTAAAATTCAACATTCAAAAAATAAAGATCATGGCATCCTGTCTTGTCATTTCATGGCAAATAGATGGGGGGAAAGTGGAAACAGTGGCAGATGTTATTTTCTTGGGCTCCAAAATCACTGTGGATGGTGACTGCAGCCATGAAATTAAAAGACACTTGCTCCTTGGAAGAAAAGCTATGACCAACCTAGACAGCATATTAAAAAGCAGAGCCATCACTTTGCCAACAAAGGTCCATCTAGTCAAAGCTATGGTTTTTCTAGTAGTCATGTATGGATGTGAGAGTTGGACCGTAAAGAAGGCTGAGCACTGAAGAATTGATGCTTTTGAACTGTGGTGTTGGAGAGGACTCTTGAGAGTCCTGTGGACTACAGGGAGATCAAACCAGTCAATCATAAATGAAATCAACCCTGAATATTCATTGGAAGAACTGATCCGGAAGCTCCAATACTTTGGCCACCTGATGCAAAGAGGCGAGTCATTGAAAAAGACCCTGATGCTGGGAAAGATTGAGGGCAAGAGGAGAAGGGGGCGAAGGAGGATGAGATGTTGGATGGCATCACCAACTCAAAGGACATGAGTTTGAGTAAACTCCAGGAGATAGTGAAGTACAGGGAAGCCTGGCATGCTGCAGTCCATGGGTCACAAAGAGTCAGACGTGACTTAGCCACTGAACAACAATAACCATTTTTTACAGGTTACTGCTTCTCTGGTCCCTCTGAAGGATGTTGGTGCAGACTTAATCATAATAAAAAGGCCCAGGAAAGATTCTCAGGACTCGAGTTCTGGCTTACAGGTAGTATGGGTATGGGAATGTTCTCTTGGAATCTCCTTATAATAAATCCATCTGGGTTTCTAGCCAGAGAGTTTGGGAGAGTAGAGTGGAGAGTGTCCCAAAATCAAGGATCTGTTTAGAAAGATACTAAGTCTGAAGCTTAAAGGTGATTTGATGTCTACACTGAAATGAATGTCAGAACATGTTTCAACGTAGACATGGGTTTTTCCTTGCTTCATAATATAACCTCTTGTTTCTCTTCTGTTTCAAACAATATATTAGTTATCTATTGCTGCCTGACAAATTTAGCAGCTTAAATCGGCAACCATTTATTGTCTCTGTAGGTCAGGAATCCTGGTGCAGCTTAGCTGAGTGCCTCTGGTTCAGGGACTCTCATAGGCTGCGGTCACCATGTTGGCTGGGGCCACAGTCATTTCAAGATTTGATGAGGGGAGGATCTGCTTCTAAACTCACCATATGACTGTTATCAGGCCTCAGGTCTCCACCTGTTGGCCCGTAGTATCATTTCTTGCCACCAAGGCCTCTACAAAGAGCAGTTCACAGTGTAATATCTGGCATCCCTCAGAGAAGAACAAGAGAGGGTGTCCACGATGGGAAGCCACAGTCTTTGTAAACTTATCTTGAAAGTGACTTCTCATCGTATCTACAGCAGTCTGTTCACTAAAAGCCTTTTACTAAATCTAGCCCACACTTAAACACAGGGCTAGTTCATAAGGTGGTGAATTCTAGAAGATGAGGATCCTTACAGGTTGTGTTACATCCTCACTACCAGAAACAGTCCAAGTTTTAGATATCCTTAAAGCCAGTATGCTTGCTTCAGGATAAGGAGTCATTCATTACCTCCTATAGATCAAAAGCAGCCCTTTGCCAAAATTTCCTTAAAAGCCTCCCACCTGCTTTCTTTATTTTGAGTCTTGGTCCCTCAACTCCATCTTCGTTAATGTGATTAGAAGAAGCTCTTAATCTCCAAGTCAGTCCGTCAGTTTCTCTCTCTCTCTCTCTCTCTCACACACACACACATTCTTTCTGACCTGCGCTTATAGCCTCTGCCTCATCTGAGCTGCCATGTAGCTAACCTTCCTCTTTTTTAACTAAACACCTCTTTGTCGTTCAAAATTAGACAACACTTTCCCGAACTGAGTACACGCCATTCCTATGCGCACACCTGGGCTCTGTCAAAGCACTGTGCATTTACATGTTGAGCAACCTGTCTAGACTCGTTATGCAATGAGGGTGTGGATGTTTTATTCACTTATGTTCCTAGAGACTAGCATTGCACCAAGAAAGGACAGAAATGGTATGGACGTAACAGAAGCAGAAGATACTAAGAATAGGTGGCAAAAATACACAGAAGAACTATACAAAAAAGATCTTCCTGACCCAGATAACCACAATGGTGTGATCACTCACCTAGAGCCAGACATCCTGGAATGAGAAGTCAAGTGGACCTTAGGAAACATCACTACGAACAAAGCTAGTGGAGGTGATGGAATTCCAGTTGAGCTATTTCAAATCCTAAAAGATGATGCTGTGAAAGTGCTACACTCAATATGCGAGCAAATTTGGAAAACTCAGCAGTGGCCAAACAGGACTGGAAAAGTTCAGTTTTCATTTCAATCCCTAAGAAAGACAATGCCAAAGAATGCTCAAACTACCGCACAACGGTACTCATCTCACATGCTAGCAAAGTAATGGTCAAAATTCTCCAAGCCAGTCTTCAACAGGACATGAACCGTGAACTTCCAGATGTTCAAGCTGGATTTAGAAAAGGCAGGGGAACCAGAGATCAAATTGCCAACATCCATTCCATCATCGAAAAAGCAAGAGAGTTCCAGAAAAACATCTACTTCTGCTTTATTGACCACACCAAAGCCTTTGACTGTGTGGGTCACAACAAACTGTGGAAAATTCTGAAAGATGGGAATAACCAGACCACCTGACCTGCCTCCTGAGAAATCTGTATATAGGTCAAGAAGCAACAGTTAGAACTGGACGTGGAACAACAGACTGGTTCAAAATCAGGAAAGGAGTACGTCAAGGCTGTATATTGTCACCCTGCTTATTTAACTTATATGCAGAGTACATCATGAGAAATGCTGGGCTGGATAAAGCACAAGCTGGAATCAAGATTGCTGGGAGAAATATCAATAACCTCAGATATGCAGCTGACACCACCCTTACGGCAGAAAGCGAAGAAGAACTAAAGAGCCTCTTGATGAAAGAGGAAAGTGAAAAAGTTGGCTTAAAACTCCCAACATTCAGAAAACTAAGATCATGGCATCCGGTCCCATCACTTCATGGCAAAAAGATGGGGAAACAATGGAGACAGTGAGAGACTTTATTTTGGAGGGGTCCAAAATCATTGCAGATGTTGACTGCAGCCATGAAATTAAAAGACCCTTGCTCCTTGGAAGAAAAGCTATGACCAACCTAGACAGCATATTAAAAAGCAGAGACATTGCTTTGCCAGCAAACGTCCGTCTAGTCAAAGCTATGGTTTTTCCAGTAGTCATGTATGGATGTGAGAGTTGGACTATAAAGAAAGCAGAGCATTGAAGAATTGATGCTTTAGAACTGTGGTGTTGGAGAAGACTCTTGAGAGTCCCTTGGACTGCAAGGAAATCAAACCAGTCTATCCTAAAGGAAATCAGTCCTGAATATTCATTGGAAGGACTGATGCTGAAGCTGAAACTCCAATACTTCGGCCACCTGATGCGAAGAACTGACTCATTTGAAAAGACCCTGATGCTGGGAAAGATTGAGGGCAGGAGGAGAAGGGGACGACAGAGGATGAGATGGTTGGATGGCATCACTGAGAACGTGAGTTTGAGCCAGCTCTGGGAGTTGGTGATGGACAGGGAGGCCTGGCGTGCCACAGTCCACAGGGTTGCAGAGAGTCAGACATGATTGAGCAACTGAACTGAACTGAACTGAAGAAAGGAGCAGGAGCTCAGTAAATGTTTGTTGTTTGCATGTATGTGAACTGAAATACTGTTTCAGAAGCATACGGTAGCTGGTGACAGTGGAAGGAGATGTCTGTCTGTTCTGCCCCTTCTCCTGCCCAGAGGGTGCTACCCTGCTGCTTCTAATTGAGAAATAACCCTAGAAGATTAATCAACATAAAGCATCCAGACCTGCAGAAGGAGTGGAGTCCAGAAAGGCTAGCCTGTCTGGGACTCTGCTAGTTTCCTTAATCTAACCCTAGATTTCCCAGTGTGTGTATGAATAGGTAGGTCTTCATCCTTTTATCTGAGGAGACATAAAAAAGACCTCTCAACTTATGATTCTTAAAAATAAACTTTATTGAGTAAAGAGTAACATACAGTAAAATGTACCTATTTTAAATATACAGTTAAGTGAGTTTCACATTTAGAGTTTTTTCCTACAGTTTTATTTATAAATGTATTTTTCTCTTAAAACTTTTTTTTTAATAATAGCCATTCTGGCAGCTATGAGAATGGTATCTCGTTTCAATTTGTATTTCTGTAATAAATGGTGATATTGAGCATCTTTTCTTGTGCCTGTATGTCTTCTTTGGAGAAATGTCTATTCAGGTCTTCTGCACATTTTTTGATTGGGTTTTTTGTTTTTTTGATATTGAGTCTTATAAGCTATTTAAATACTTTGGATTTTAATTCCTTGTTGCTCACATCATTTGCAAATATTTTCTCCCATTCTCTAGTTTGTCTTTTTGTTGTGTCTGTGGTTTCCATTGCCACGCAGCAGCTTTTAAGTTTAGTTGGGTTCCATTTGTTTATTTTTACTTTTATTTCTTTTGTCTTAGGAGACAGATCCAAAAAAATATTGCTACTATTTATGTCAAAGAGTGTTCTGCCTATATTAACTTCTAACTTGTTCCCCATATTAGTCCCTTTAGACATCTCAGTGCAGTTATTTATTTTTTCATGTCTTTCTCCAATAGAAGTTTCAAGCAGTCTTCTCTCTGCTCTCAGCTCCTGGAGAACTTGGAGTGTACCCAATTCAATTAGTTTTGTGCTAATTCAGAGCATTTCATTACTCAGTGGAGCTTTCTACCAACCAATTTATATTTAACTGAATGTGGTTTCATGCCTTTTGATTTGGGAAAGAATATTACTCTTAGAATTTCTTCAGTGTTTGGTACTTTGTCTTTTGCAACAGTTTTTTTTTTCCTTCAGTGTTTCTCTAAATTCTACTCGTTTATATATAAAAATACTCATTTTGAGCAGTTATAAATGTTCACACTTTAATGGTATATTTAGCTATTTACCCTAATGACAGTTCATTTGGAGTATCTTAACATGAAGCTAGCTACATATATCTATAATATAAATTATACTGTCTATAATTTGCTTAATTTCTAGGGTTCAACTACACGAATAGATCATGAAACAGCCAGTGTTTTGAGTTCTAGTAGCACACATTCTGCTCCTCGAAGGCTGACGAGTCATCTGGGAACCAAGGTAATAGATTATAAAGTCTTGTTGCTAGAACTCTGAGTACTTTATTAAAACATTCTTCATTCTTCTTTTAAATTTAGCTAAAGAATTCTTTTGTTTCCATCATAATAGTCTCTTAAAGAAATGACAGCCAGTTCTCTGCAAGTATCCTAAGGTCCAGCCCAGAAGCTGGCTTGCTGCCCCAAGCCCTCCCCTCCCATTACTTTCTAACCCCTTCACTTCCCACCCCACTGCAAGATGACCGTCAGGAGTCCTCGCCAGCCTTCAGAACTCTTCTTGGGCTTTCCTTCTTTACAAAACGTTTTCTGATTTCCAGGGCCCTCTTGCCTACCCATGCAGTCTGTCTGCCTCCTTTGAATCAGTACATTTGGAGCACAGGGACTGTTTTTTAAACAGTATATTTTCCATTACGTCTAAATACTTCCTTGTTTTCATAGCATATTCTACATACTCTTTCTTTACTTTAGTAATGGCTCTGAGGAAAAGCATTACGTGACAAATGTCGATTTAAGAAACGAATTTTAGAGTAGCAGTGATATTATTAATATAAAGCTTAATCCTTTTAGTAACTCACAACAGTTACTGCTTAGGATACTACTTAGTATGCCAGTAACTGCTAAGAGTTGTACGTTTATTATCTCTGATTTCTTCAGAAACCCTTTGAATGTATTACTCTTGCCCCTCTTTTGAATGAGAATACTGAAGCCAAAAAGATGGTAATTAAATTAGAATTCCACCCCAATCTGTCCAACATCAATGAGTAGTTTTTACTATAAAGAAAACCTTTAATATTTAAGAGTTCTGTTACTTGAAAACTGGCAGCTTGAATACCATTTCCTTTTGGAGTGATTTATGCACGATGATATTAAGACCTGACTACATTTTTGAATGCCAGTTACTGTCCTATACATGTGTTACTTTATTTAATCTTCACAAAGAAAACCCTATTAGGTAAATTATTCCATTTTGCAACTGAGACAGCTGGACCTCAGAGAACTCAGATAACTTGGTTGTGTCACACAGCTCACTTGCAAATAGTGGAGTCAGAATTTGAAAGCCTTTTTTTTTCTTCCCATTAGGAAGGCAATCCTGTACTGCCTTCCTAATAAAACTTATAAATCTAAGAGTAGTGTGTATACACATTTAGAGTACAATTTCTCAGCCTCAGCATTATTGGCTGGATAATTCCTCATTGCATTGTAGGGTGTTTAGCAGCATCCCTGGTCTTCACCCACTGAAGGCCCAAAGTGTTTCCTCCCAAAGTGTGATGGCCAAAAATTTCTCCAAGATATTGTCAGAAGAGTCTCAAGGTGGCTAAAGTTGCCCCTGGTTTGGAACCGCTAATTTATAGATATGATAGATAGATATAGATAAGATGCTCAACTTTTATGCAGTAGCTCTTGCTTTAAAAAATTGCTGTTGATCACAGGACAGGATGACTGGGTGCTGTTTCCTGTTTCTAGTCTGCTTCTGAGTCAGTTCTTAAGTTTACAGTAAGGGAGTGATGATGCTTACCAGCTGCTTCAAAAAAAAAAATTGAATAAGAATAGTGACTTTGTATCCCTATATGATCAGGGCATTCTTTTTATGACAAGATACTTTTACATGTATAAGGGAGACATCATAATTTTAAGAATATTATAATCTGGTGAGGGTTAGCAATTGCTGAGAACTAGTACTTAGTAAATAGTAATTGCTAAAAAATATTTTCTCTTTATTGATTATGGTTGTAGATTTTAAAAAGTAAAATTTTTAATTGTGTAAAGAATTTTAGATAAACCACATTTCTTACTCTGTGTGTGTCAGTAGGTGTGTGTGTGTATGTGTGGTGGGTGGGGGAGATGTGAGAGAAAGAGAAATCAGTTGATTGTCTTTCGTTATAATAACGGACTATCACCCACTGATTCAGACAATAGCAGTTTAGGTATGCAAGAACCTATGTCTCCTTATGACCATATACTAGCACTACTAATATTTACTTATAAACAAGACGGTGATAATGATTATAGCATATGGATTTTGAAATGATGCTCATTACTTCATCCTAGAAAGAGATTTTTGTTTTTGTTTCTGTTTTTGTTTGAGTTACAATTAATATCCCCATTCATCACTTCATTGGTGTTGGCTTTTGGCTATTAAAGTCATAATTTTGTTTCTAAACTCATTTGGCCCACAGGTGGAAATGGTGTATTCATTGTTGTCAATGCTTGGTACTCATGATAAGGATGATATGTCGCGAACTTTGCTAGCTATGTCTAGCTCCCAAGACAGCTGTATATCCATGCGACAGTCTGGATGTCTTCCTCTCCTCATCCAGCTTTTACATGGCAATGACAAAGACTCTGTGTTGTTGGGAAATTCCCGGGGCAGTAAAGAGGCTCGGGCCAGGGCCAGTGCAGCACTCCACAACATCATTCACTCACAGCCTGATGACAAGAGAGGCAGGCGTGAAATCCGAGTCCTTCATCTTTTGGAACAGATACGAGCTTACTGTGAAACCTGTTGGGAGTGGCAGGAAGCCCATGAACAAGGCATGGACCAGGACAAAAATCCAAGTATGTTCCCTATGGTGCATGTGACAAAGCAAATGTAAAAGTTTTTGAAATGAAAAGTTTTTTAATTAGGATGGTGTCTTTATGAATCAGAGTGGGAAATTCATATAAGCTACCTACACTGCTCACATAGTTTAAAGCTTAATTTCTCTATTTCTCTAGAAAAAAAGTTAGCACAGGAAAATGTTGTGTGTACTACAGTGCAACCAGAAAAGAACAGAAAATCAAAGTAGACTTAAGTAGTCATAGCATAGTTGATCTAGAAAGAACTTGAGCGATTATGTTCTCCTTCTCTCGAGATTAAGCTCCGGAAAATGACTTTACATAAGTTCCTTCAGCTGTGAGTGACCAAGCCATTCTCTCTTATTCGCACATCACTTAGTGGATGCAGAGCTGTGTTATATCCATTATTTGATCCTTACAACAAGCTTGTGAAGTAGCAAGGGGAGAGATTACCATCTTCATTTTATAGATGAAGAGACTGAGGTTCAGGGAGGCTAAAAGACTTGCCTGTGGCTTCACAGATAGGTGGTGGGTGGTGGATCTAGGATCAGAGGCCAGACCTCCTGACTCTCAGCTCAGTGTTCTTCCCACTGCACCATCTGTCTTCAGGCCTTGGGGCCCTAGTTGCTGGGGTGATCAGCCACCCAGCTCTTTTCTCAGGGAGAAACCCTCTCCCCCAGGAGCAGGGATCATGGGAGTTGGGACCCTTGGGGAGATAACTTACTTCATTCCTATAGGAAGAACCAAAAGCAGTAAGTATAGAAGGTAAGAGCTCCTTTCACCTGAGAAGAACCCATTCAGAGACATACACACAACAAAGGACCATCGAATCAATATCTTGATTGGGGGAGCAGGAGAAAGACTGATGATGAGAACTTGATCTATAAAGATTTAGTAGATTTCTCTTAGGGTTAGGTATAAAGGTGAATTTATTAAAAATTAAAAATTTTTCAACAATAAGAATATAGCAGAAATGTCCTTTCTGTTTATCCTAGGGCTAGGGAGAATTAATAAGTTGCTTTCCTGGGAAAACATTATCTTTCTGGATTGTTTTCTTTCGCTGTCCACAATTATGTAATGACTTGTATTGTGTGCTCTTAATACCTGTTTTCAGAAAAGGTAAATAGAATAAATATTATTACTTCTGAAAAATAGATTGGTTTTTAAATTTTTATTTCAATTAACAGTTTTGAAACTTTATGCATAATATTAAATGTGCAAGTACATTTTTGTAGACACTTTCCCTTTAAATTTTTATTTACTATCTGGTATCAATATAATAAGCTTTCGCTACTAGAGTTGCCCTAGGTTTCTCTATACATTTCTATACAGCCATGTGCCTTTCAGTTGAAAACAGAGATTATAAATAGTTTTATACCAAAATGTTTTTATTATTTCAAATAACCAATATAATTTTTAAGTTATTAATTGAATTATAGCATAAACCTACATGGGAGTTAGTCCAACAGACTTGGTCAAAGGCTGATGAGAGGTAAATATTTTTATGGAACCAAGAAAAGCGCTTTACCTATATTTTCCTTTCCATGTGTGTAGTATCTATTCATCTCTGCAGCAAATACTTGTTGATTCACTAAGCTACCATGCATGAGAAGTCTATCAGCAAACTGAGTATTTTTTAGGTATAATGAACATCACTACTTTGAGAAAACAAAGCATCATGGCTTATGTCCATTTTACTTTTCAGTGCCAGCTCCTGTTGAACATCAGATCTGCCCTGCTGTCTGTGTTCTAATGAAGCTTTCGTTTGATGAAGAGCATAGACATGCCATGAATGAGCTTGGTAAGATAAAAATGTTTCTTAATGCCATAGAAGAATCCTGACGATTTTTCGTTGTTGTTGAATTAGTGTATAAGGCCACTAACTTCTATTACCATCTGCTTCCTCCTTGTAGCAAGTGACTCTGGTTTCCAGAGAAGACAATGTCCTAAGTGACAGAAACTGCTACCCTTTCATAACCTAACTTGGGTTTCTAAAATCTTAGCCAGGGATGGGCAAAAAGAAATAAATGGGCACTCTTGCCAATATTGTCAAGGTGGACCCTGGGTGCCAGTCGGTGGGAGGGTAACTTGAATCGTTTTGAGATGTGATGATACGGAGCTTTGTAATTATTCTTGAACTCAGTCACTTCTGATGGACACGGGAAGGAATTATTATTAAGACTCTCATTTATCTTCATGGTTATCCGTACTTTACTGGGTTTTCATGATAAGCAGCGTGGCTGGTATCTCTGAAACGCATTAATAATGGAAAAGCATTATCCTCTAATTTGTTAGAAAATATTCCATTAATTTTGGAAGGATTACTCTTAGGATGTGTTCTCACATACTCTGAACCTTATCACACCTGCCTCTGTGGCCCCCATTTTTCATGAGATGGTTTCTCTTTGACTTCTAGGTTCATTTTGCACGTGTGGTATTTATAAGTTGCGTCATGCTGAGCCATCTCCTGTGAACCCGGATCGCTTTCGTTGTGCCACAAGCGAGAAGCAGGCGCTGAGTCTGCGTCTTAGTGTGGCTGTGCCCTGGCCTTTTGTGCTGTTTACGTTACCTTTCATTCCAGCCCCCGCTTTGTATCCCTGCCACCCTTGCCATTTTCATTCATCATTTATCTTACAAGTGACAAAGTCGTGAGTCGCTTAAATCACAGAGAACCTGAACGGCTGGAAATGAGTGCTGTCTCCTTCAGATCGTCATTTTGGGAGGCTGTGTGTACTTGGTCTCCACCTGCCCCCCACAGGCCCTAGGCCGCTTGATTCTCTTTCCTTTTTCCCTAGGTTCCTGTGAAATTGAGTATGCACTTGTGAGTTCTCCCCTCCTCAATACAATCCAGCACTGGTGAAATTTCAAGTTTGGGTGTTTTTTGTTTTTTTTTTTTAACACTCATAATAATGGGGAAAATAATGAACAAACAGGAAAACTAATCCAGTTTTAAGCTCCCACAAATGTTTTTTCTAAATGTCCCTGTGTTCCACTGAACTGTAGACTAGGACTGACCCACATTAATCATCTGAATTTCCAAGTAAAATCTAGACTCAGTGTTTGTTCCTCTTCCTTCTTCAGGTAGGAAGGCTACCCGGGGCATTTCATCCCAGGAGCTAGGGCAGGGGCTTTCAGGTGAGGAGCAGGACGGGGCCTCTGGGGGTGTGACTGTGGGGATGTAGCCACAGGCGATTACCTTCTCACTCTTAGCCTCTGACTTTGCGTTGGAGCCAAAGAAGGAACAAGGTGTGTAGACTGTGGATAGATACAGTCAGGTAGCACAAGGGATCTGACAATGAGGGATAGGAGGAAAGAAGTCCCAAGCAGATGAAGAAAAATTCCTAAGCCCAGTCAGCTAGGACTGTCTTTTGTAGATGCAAGAAAATTCTACAACTGTTAGGGTCATTTAAGTTTGCAACTATTAGTGTTGCAAGTTTTAGACTATAATACCAGGAATGTACACATTTATTAATTTCCAGACATATGCATTGGTGTTTCCCAGACTAGATGATAATGATCACCAGGGGCAGTGGTCAGAACGTGTACTTCTCTGGCCCATGGTAAGCAAGCTTAGGAAAATAGAATCTCCAGAGCAGGGGACCTAGGAATCAAATCTAGGAAGTGGCCCACCTGATTCTTACGACCAGGAAATTTTGTGAAACTACCAATATATAGAATATTGTTGCTGAGCCCTACTTATTTTAGAATGAGGTATTTCATGCTAATGGTGACTATCTAAACCAAGTAAAAGAAAAGTAATATACTTTTTAAAAATTCTGTCATCTTTCTACTATCTTGTTTTGATAAGTTTAAGGATTTTGGTAAATGTCATCTGAAGACATTGATCATCTACTATCAATAAGGTTATGAGATACCATACGCGATAATATTTGGTTCATCCAGACCACTATTCTCTAACACAGACACCAAGATAATGTGGAAGGATGTGCTCATGACCTTTACATTACCTTGAAACATCCTAGTATTTCTTAGGGCAACCAGTTTTTTTCCTATCTGTCATGAATTCACATCGTATTTTTGTGAATCCATTTTTAAAGTGTATAGATTCTTTGCCTTACAGTTCACTGGAAGTTTTTTTTAACTCCTGGAAATCATAAAGGGTCTCTCTCTTCTATCTAATACGCTAAGTTTTATTGAATGTTCTTTTTTCATTAGCACGTTCTTCATCATTGGCATTAATAATGTTGTTCTTTTTCAGAATCAAGTCCTAAGATTTTTGGTTTTCCCATACAAAAGTAGTCAAGGGCCTTCTTGGGAGGTTCTTGAGATTATTTCACATGTTACTTTCTTAGAACAGTGTCACAGATGCTGCTGTGCCAGGCAGGATTTTATGTAGGCATGAAGCAGAGTGTGCTCTGTATGGCTTTGATGGTCCGGTTTATAATCCTCAACATTTGGTGATCTGATCAGTACACAAGGCTACTGTCTTTAAGTCAACAGTGACTCCCAGGTCTGTTTCCTAGTCAAGACTCTCGTTCCTCCTCCTTTGCTGAAGGATTAAATGGTGGAATTTTCTGAAGCTCTGTACTCGGCTTTCTTCCACTCTCCCTAGGCTATATGCTCTACTACATGGCTTCCCTGACAGTGTTTTTCAAACTCACATCTTAATCCACATTCTCTCTCCTGAGATTTACACACATTTTCATACTGCTCCTCCAGCATTTTCACCCAGATGATTTTTCAGACATTTCTGACTGAGTTGACAGAAACTGAGTCTGTCTCCCCCATCCCCAAAACTATCTCTTGACCAGGGTTCCTTTTCTCAGACAGTAGCCTTCCCGTCAACCCACTTGCTGAAGCCGGAATCTTAGAAGACATCTTGGACTCTGCTCCTGTCCCCTGTATCTGCTAACTGTTTTAATTCTGGTTCTCAAATATATCTTCCCCCACTGCTCTTCTTTTTATCCCCAGCACAAGCAAAGCCTCTTTCTTCACTCCTGGTCTCCCATAGTTTATCTTACTTGGCTCCCCACTTCCAGTAGCAATCATTTCTATAGCCTTAATCATAGGAATCTGTTTAGAACATACATCTATTTATTCTTTTCTCCTGCATTAGATCCTTGGTGAGGTACACAAAGTCTTGTATTACCTGGCATTTTTGTAGCCCCTCCTTGTTGCTGTATATTAATGTTTCAGGCCCATCAGCCTTTACATGTGCTATTTTATCTGCTTGAGATGCTTCCTTATTGTTTCTCCTCTACCCCTTTTAGATGGTCATTCATCCTTTAAGTCTCAAGTTAAATCTTAGTTCCTCAGCCACTTTCTTGATCCTTCCAGTCTACGTTAGGTTTGCCTGTTATCATGCCCCGTGCTTCTACACAATCATGACATTTAAATTAGTTGTTCAGTGGCTGTCTGTGCTAATCTGTAAGCTCCATAAAGACATCGGTTGTTTTGTTCATTGGCTGTTTTGTTCATGGGCTGTTTATCTTTCCCATCATCATGGGTGGATGGAGGAAAATCTTCCTAAATATGGTTTGGATTTTCCTTAACCAAATTAATTTTTATTTACCTACATTCAAACTTATCTGTCATTGGTGCCAGTTATAAAGATTTACACAAATGTTCCAAGAGTTAAATCCCTGGCTTGGCATTCTTGACCCAGAATTGAACTTGGTCTGTTTTGCAAACTTGCTTATTGCTCTGCATACTGATCCTTCTAGATCATTTACAAAAATGATGAATGTACAGATCCTCTTTCAGATTAATGACCTGACAGTTTAGAGTTCCAGTATCCAGGAACTGCCTGTTTATGTTCATCATCTGCTTTTCTGTCTCAGCTAACAGTATCTCCAGTTTCATAATGATTAATATTGATGATGATGAATATTTTTAATAACTTCCATATGCATTTTTATTTTTCTTTTTATTCACTCCCTCACCATTTTGCTTCACCTTTTGTCCTTCTGTTTTGTGTTGTCTTTCTGCTACCCCTTCCTTTATGTCTTTTCCTCTCCCTTCATTTTTCTCCTTGCCTTCCTACTGTTGACCACTGTAGGCATTGTTAAGTATACCCAGTGGTGGGAATCAAGGGGAGAGAAGATACTAAATCCTAGTATTGGTATTTGACACTTTGTGTGTATCAAAGAAAAGAAAGAATTTAAAAAGAAAAACCATAAAAATGGTTCTATTCAGCTTAGTAATAAGTTGAACAGGTAATTCTTTTTCATAAAAAAGAAATAAACTTTGCTTCATACACTATTTCACTTAGAAGTTTTAGTATTCCTAATGATACTAAAAATTATTTTGGAGATAAAAATATATTAAAGTAATTAGGCCATAGTGTGTGACAGTGAAGAATGTTTTTATAAAGTCCTAGTAATAAAGTTACCTTTTTCTGCTTACATTCAGGAGGACCTAATAGTAGAATATAGTCTTCTTCCTTGACAGGATACAGTGTATTGCAGTAAATAGAGTATAATATTCATCTTACTCAGTAAGACAGGGGGCTGGAGGGTGGAGAAACTGGCAGAAAATGAAGTAGTTGTCACTTGTACTTGATAAGTATATTACATGAGTGCTTTATAACATTTTTTGTAGCTTGTAATTCTGAAGACAGAATTAAACTCATTCTTTGAGATTTTTCTCTAGTAATTTATAAACTTGGTACCCATTTGTGTTATTTTAGATTATTGACTTCTTCCTCTTGCCCTTTTTAAATTAGGGGGACTACAGGCCATTGCAGAATTATTGCAAGTGGACTGTGAAATGTATGGGCTTACTAATGACCACTACAGTATTACTTTAAGACGATATGCAGGAATGGCTTTGACAAACTTGACTTTCGGAGATGTAGCCAACAAGGTATGTTTTATAAGATCCATTTCTTAAGATGGCTCTGGTATGAGCTTTTTTTTCTTACAGACTACTTTTCACTGACTTTCTTGTCACTCTCGTCATTAAACACTGACTAATAAAAACCTGTATTTTATATTCCACTGCATATCCGTACTTGTTTGATGTCTAATGCCTAAACAAAGGCAAAAGATGGAACACAGACGTGAACTTATGTAATCACATTTAAAATTCTGTTCCTGGGCAGACTTCCCTGGTGGTCCTGCAGTTCAGACTCCACTCTTTCACTGTAAGGGACACAGGTTCAATCCCTGATTGGGGAACTAGGATCCCATATACCGCCTAGTGAGGCCAAAAAGTAATTAAAAAAAAAAAAATACTGTTCTTGGGAATGATAGCAAAAATCTGGAAATCTTGATGGGTGAAAGTGTCAAACACATATTAGTTCCATCCAAATAAAAGACTTTACATTCAAACCCTTTTCTTATCATTTCTTATTATTTATTCACTTTATTTTTCCAGTTTGCCAAGAAAGGAATGAATATTGCAAAGGATTAGGAGGGTATTTGTCTTTTATTTATGTAATTGATGGTTCTAGTTCTTTTATGGGTGGCTGCAGGTTGCCTTGTTACTAACGCTGTGTAACCCTTGACTTTCCAGGCTACTCTCTGCTCTATGAAAGGCTGCATGAGAGCGCTCGTGGCTCAGCTCCAGTCTGAAAGCGAGGACTTGCAGCAGGTACTCCTCAGATTCCACGTGGTTTTCTTGGATATTAGTGGCTTAACACCCTGACTTAGGTTAATGTAAGCTGTGACTCAGTATTCAGCATCTCATGTTTAAATTGTGGCTGCATTAACACCAGAATAGAGGCAAAGATTTTATTCTAGACTTCCTTTTGGCTTATATCAGCTTTAAGAAGAAATGTATTTGTTGATAGATTTCTACTCTTAGTTTTGGGCTTCCCAGGTGGTACCTGTGCTAAAGAACCCGCCTGCCAGTGCAGGAGACATAAGAGACACGGGTTTGATCTCTGGGTCAGGAAGATGCCCTGGAGGAGGGCATGGCAGTCCATTCCAGTATTCTTGCCTGCACAGTCCCATGGACAGAGGAGCCTGGTGGGCTACAGTCTATAGGGTTACAAAGAGTCAGACACGACTGAAACAGCTTAATACACATGCACACAGTCTTACTTTTAACATTAAGAGCAAGAAAGCAACTAGTATAAATAATTTTATAAACAAACTATTCTAAAATTGATCCATTTGCAGGTTATTGCGAGTGTTTTGAGGAATCTGTCTTGGAGAGCAGATGTAAATAGTAAAAAGACTTTGCGTGAAGTTGGAAGTGTGAAAGCATTGATGGAATGTGCTTTGGAAGTGAAAAAGGTACCTTTGAGAACTGTTGGTATTACCATATGCATTTCATCTTTGGATACTTTTTCACTGCCCTCTCCCACCTCTGAGACTCACTAATTTCTGACCCTCTTAGCTTACCCATCCCAAGACTTAGACTGCTCCAAACTCTGCAAGTATTAAGGCAGACAAGACTGTACAAGGTGACCTAGTGTAAATCGGGGTGTTGCAGCTCTGTTGACATCCTGGACAGATAAGTCTTTGTTTGGGGGTACTGATCTGTGCCTTGTAGGATGTTTAGCAGCATTCCTGGCCGTTGCCTACTAAATGCTGACATACCTTCCCCTCAGTCATAATAATCAGAAATGTCTCCATTTATTACCAGATGTCCCCTGTAAGAGAAAAGGGACAGAATCACCCCCAGATGATTCCTTGCTGCCCAAATCCCAATCTCCCAGAGTCCCCAGATTTTAATAGTCACCTTATAGAGGTAATCAGACCCAAAGATGAAAAATCCATCAAATAATAATTTGTTCACAAAAGGAAGTAATGTCTAGGTGGGATATCTACTTTAGAAACTAAGCTGATTTTTTTTTTAATTGAAATTTGTGAAGAACTAAGCTAAGCTAGTCTTTTTAGCTAATCTGAGCTTCCTTTCACCCAACCAGCCCTCCTTGACCCAGAGCCTACATTTTTCTCTTCAGAATTTCCTTTTCAGTCTGGGGCTATTTTCTTAATTTATGTATTTTTTTCTAAATTACATTGTTTTATACCTGGAAACTCCAAGAAAATCAACTGGAAAATTATTAGAAATAAGAAAAATATTCAGTTAAGTAACTGGCAATAAAGATAATGTTCAAAGGTGGTCAAGAGGTACAAACTTCCAGTTATAAGATAAATACATAATAGAATGTAATATACAATATGATAAATGTTGTTAACACTACCATATCATTATATATGAAAATTTTTAAGAGAGTAAGTCCTGAGTGCTCATCACAAGGAAAAAGTTTGCTGTTTCTTTAATTTTTGTGTATGTGTATATACATATATATATATATATATGAGATAATAGATGTTCAATGAACTCACTGTGGTAATCATTTCATGATGTATGTAAGTTAAATCATTATGCCATTTACCTTAAATAGTGCTACATGTCAATTATGTCTCAAAACTGGGAGAAAACAGTACTGTTCAAATATACTCAGGATTTGTATAAAGATACCTTTAGAATACTACTGAATCAGCAGAACACTTGTATTCACACTCTAGAAAAAAGGTTATGAATGGCCAGTAAGCATTTGAAAATATACTCAGCATCATTAGTCATCAGGGAAATACGGATTACAGCTGTGAGATACCGTTACACATATTATATTGGTTATAATCTTTAAAATTGACCATGTGTTGTCCAAGATGTTAAACAGCTGAAATTCTTCTGCAGTGCTGGCAGAAAAGTTAAATGGTATACAAGCATACCTCACTTTATTGCAGTTCGCAGATACTGCATTTTTGGTAAATTGAAAGTCTGTGGCAAGCCTGCACTAAGCAAGTCTTTTAGTGCCATTTTCCCGACAGCGTTTTTTTCAGTTAAGGTATGTACATCTTTATACACAATGCTTTTGGACAGTTAATAGACTACAGTATAATGTAAATGTAACTATATATGCACTGAGAAACCAAAAAAATGGCATGACTTGCTTTATTTCAATATTTGCTTTATTGGAGTGGTCTGGAACCATACCTTCAATATCTCTGAGGTCTGTCTGTCCCGCTTGAGAGAACTTTTGGCAGTGTTTTCAAACTAACATTTACCTGCTATACAACCTGGCCACCCATGAGGAACAAAAACTTAAATTTACACAAAGACACACAGTTATTCACATAAAGATTATCCGTGATAGCCAAAACCTAGGAAAAAAAATTCTAATGACCATCAGTGGGTAAATGGGTAAATAAACTGTGGAATACTATTTGGCTATATAAAAAAAAAAGAATGAACTATTGATACCTGCAATAATCTGTTATGTCAGAAATCAGAACAGTAGTTGCCTGGGGTTGGGGGTGGATTACAAGGAGTATAAGGAAACTGGAGGAGGATCAAAGTACAGTTTATTGGTCGCCTTAATACCTTACTAAAATTATACAAAAAAATTAGTGCCAGGTACACTTTAATACTTCTTTCTAATCAACCTTGTGTATTTTCAGAAAGATTTAATGTTTTTGTATAGATTATTGGAACTTGTATTGCTGTTGAATAGCTCATTGTATCAGAGAAGGCAATGGCACCCCACTCCAGTACTCTTGCCTGGAAAATCCCATGGACAGAGGAGCCTCGAGGGCTGCAGTCCATGGGGTCATTAAGAGTTGGACACAACTGAACAACTTCACTTTCACTTTTCACTTTCATGCATTGGAGAAGGCAGTGGCAACCCACTCCAGTGTTCTTGCCTGGAGAATCCCAGGGACGGGGGAGCCTGGTGAGCTGCCGTCTGTGGGGTCACACAGAGTCGGACACGAGTGAAGCGACGCAGCAGCAGCAGCTCATTGTATTATCACTCGGGGACCTCAAAGATCTACATACAAACCAATTGCTACGTACCAAGAAAGTTAGATTAACAGACACAGCCTGCTGAAAAGTGTAAAAGAGGATTTTAATAAATGTCAAGACATAGCCTGTCTTGTAAAGGAAGAATAGATCATTTCTCTCTCATAGATGAGAGAGAGATCATTAAAGATCATTTCTCCCTAAATTCATCTATAAATTTTTAATGTAAGCCCAACACGGAGAAAACCAGAATTGAAAGAGACACATGTACCCCAGTGTTCATCACAGCACTGTTTATAATAGCCAGGACATGAAAGCAACCTAGATGTCTATCAGTAGACGAATGGATAAGAAAGCTGTGGTACATACACACAATGGAATATTACTCAGCTATTAAAAAGAATGCATTTGAATCAGTTCTAATGAGGTGGATGAAACTGGAGCCTATTATACAGAGTGAAGTAAGTCAGAAAGAAAAACACCAATACAGTATATTAACACATATATATGGAATTTAGAAAGATGGTAATGATGACTCTATATGAGAGACAGCAAAAGAGACACAGATGTAAAGAACAGACTTTTGGACTCTGTGGGAGAAGGCGAGAGTGGGATGATCTGAGAGAGAATGGCATTGAAACATGTATAATATCATATGTGAAACAGATCGCCAGTCCAGGTTTGATGCATAGAACAGGGTGCTCGGGGCTGGTGCACTGGGATGACCCTGAGGGATGGGATGGGGAGGGAGGTGGGAGGTGGGAGGTGGGAGTTGGGTTCAGAATGGGGAACACATGTACCCCCATGGCTGATTCATGTCAATGTATGGCAGAAACCACTACAATCGTGTAAAATAATTAGCCTCCAATTAAAATTAATTAATTAAAAAAAATTTTTTTAATGTAAGCCCAATCTTAGAAAAACTAGCCCATCAGAAAGTTATACTATCCAGTTCTGGTTTGGTCTTGCTCTGGTTAACGGTATTAGAATTTATTTTTTCCATCTTTTTCTACATTCAGTGCAACAGCCAATATGAACATTCCTTCTCTTTTTAACTTGTCAGCTCTTCATTCTCAACTTCATTTACTCCTCACAACC
Organism: Bos indicus; assembly: GCF_029378745.1. Lineage (NCBI taxonomy): Eukaryota > Metazoa > Chordata > Mammalia > Artiodactyla > Bovidae > Bos > Bos indicus. Next base: position 1,254,295 of record NC_091769.1, on the reverse strand, counting down.
ACAAGAACCAAAACTCCTTCCATATCCCCGTGCCCTGCATTCTTTCCCCTCATTCACTGGCCCTTCCTCTTCTACACAGCAGAGTCTTTTCGTTCACCTGCACCCTGTGCTCTGGGCATTGCTGTTACTCAAAACTGTTCTCCCTTACTCTTCTCCGCTATACTGTCTCTACTGCTTATAGAGAAGGAGGCTTTTTTAATGTTTCACTTATCTGTAAGAAGCCCAATATTTTGAAAATAAAAACAAAAATGTTCATTTTCATTGCTTCTTCCAACTTCTTCAGAGTCTCCTGTGACAACCAAAGCCCTGAACAAGTAGTCAAGTAGTCACGCCCTTCATTTCCTAACAGTCGTTTCTAAATTTGCTCCTAACAAAAAATCTAGATTTATAGCTTAACTAGGACATCACTTTTCTACCTGTACCTGTGTTTGATACCTTTGATCACATACCTCACTGAATCTCCTCCCTTTGTTTTGACTACCTATACCTCCCACATCTAATCGTTTCATCTTGTCTCCTCTAACTATAAAGCTTCTTTGAAACAAAACCCTTGGCCCCCTACATGTAGTCCCAAAGAGAGCAACTTCTGTTTTCCTACCTTCAACTCTCATCTCTAGGTCAGTTGTAAGTTTAGCTCACTCCTCTAAACTGTTCCCATTTTTTCTGATCTCAAGATACTTTGTCCCATTTCCTCAATCACATTATAATTAAAATTGAGCTATTGTCCTTTTCACATCTTCAGTGGTGAAAGCATTTCTTCTCTGCCTCAAGGTAAATAGTATCTATTTTATTCATTTAATATCCTGAAGAAGAGAATACAATGGCTCTTGATTGGGTTGAGCCCAAAATGTTTGCCGTGACTCTCAGGGCCCTCTTTTCCCTGTCTGACCTTACTTCCCACAAATTCCCAACGTGGACTTTGACTTCTCCTGTGTCTTCTTTCTGTTATTTAGTCCTCCCTTGCTTATTCCCACTTCCATGCCTTTACTCATTCTACTTCCCCTGCCTCCTCTGAATGTACATGTCTTTTTATCTGCAGAGGTGCTCTCCTCCAAAAATTATTTCATTTATTTGACTTAAGTTCCCATGGCAGTAGTCTTTTCATTAGAGCCCTTGGTTTTAAGTATAGTGTTACTGTCTTTTTTCCCCAAAGTAAACAGCACCTTCAAAGCAAGTGTCAGTTGCTCTGTTTGTATCCTCTAGAGTACCTGTAACTGTGATAGGCACAGAGTAGGTTTCTAATGAATGTTCGTTTGTTCCCTGATTGATTTTTAGTAAGAAGACTGTTGTCAGGAGCATGGCAAGTTTTAACCAAACATCCTTAATTGCATACTCAAAGTGTTTTCTCTGGCAGTTATAATTTGACAGTTTACTATGATACTGTACATCAGGGAGTTCTCATTTTTATAATGACTTTGTTTCTTCGAGGATTTTAAGAAATTGGAGTATTTCCAGTCTGCTTCCATTTTAATAAATTGTTACTTTTGCATCAACCACACATAAATATGGATGTGTATTTTTATACAAACAGAATATTGTACATACTTCTCTGCAACTTGCTCTTTTCATTTAATGATAGGTCTGGATATCTTTTCAAATCACCATTTAGAGGGTCTTTTCTAGTTTATATTATCCTGAAAATATTATCTTTTCAGAATGCACATCAGTTGTTTCATTTTCTAGTATAAGCTTCTGTGAGATAAGTGTGAGCCCTCTAACACTTCACGTTCATTGTTTAGATGAAAGTGATGGTCATTGTTTTAATGTTGTGTTCTGCTTGTTTCATGGGGTATCACTGTCTTAAGTTCTGTTTGGTATTTTATGAAAGTTTTTTTAAGTGAGGCGTTCCTAATGCTTTACCAGTAAAGGATGGGCAGCAAGGGGATATTTTTAAAAAAGAGAGAGAGCTTTCTCTATAGAAGTAAGCATAGACGTTCTAAGATGTTACAACTCTTAACTAGATGACATATTCTGTTTCTTGATAGGAATCAACCCTCAAAAGTGTATTGAGTGCCTTATGGAACTTGTCAGCACACTGCACTGAGAATAAAGCTGACATATGTGCTGTGGATGGTGCGCTTGCATTTTTGGTTGGCACTCTCACTTATCGCAGCCAGACCAATACTTTAGCCATTATTGAAAGTGGAGGTGGGATATTACGGAATGTATCCAGCTTGATAGCTACAAATGAGGACCACAGGTAAATACAGAGTTTATTGTTACTTTTAAATGAATTTGTAAGATTCATATCTTCAGAAAGACTTAACTGAGCAGTGTTTTGTGTAATTATGCAAGTTCTGACCCAAATTACACTTATGACAATGAAACTATTAACTGTTAATACCTGATTTATTCATTAACATTTATGCTAATAAAAGTTCATAGTATCACAAAGATGTCTAAAAATAAACCAGTGAGACTTGAGAGATATAACCCATGTGTAGAATAAAAAATGAAAGCCATAAATATTACAGAGAACAAAATCCTTTCCTATATGTAGTATGGATTAAGGGAATATGAGGTTATAAAAAAAAAAAAACTGTGGTTATGATCCAGAAAGTACAGTGATTCACATTTTTCTAGTGGAGCCATAACATCAGCAATCAAAATGTTTTTCAGCCAACAGCCATTCATCCAATTTATTAGAACTGTGAAACCTAACAGAGCACCTCAGATGCAAGGCATACATTTTCACAACTTGGGCTTTGCATTATCTCAACAAAAATATAGTATCTTTCACAGTGTATTTATTTATTTTATCCTGTATTATTCCTCTCTCATTTTCAAAAAAAGACTATGGGGTACTTGTAGTAAAAGGGCTTTGTAAAGAATGTAAACATCTTTTCTGTAAGTTTTTGATGCACAAACTACAAGCCTTACCGCCCTTTCCTCTTCTCATGGAAGAACTCTTAAACTCAGTAAGCATTCAGGTGTCTACTGGACTGCTGAGAGAGCTACCATTGCTAAAGCTTATTGTACCTTTTTGCCTATCAGTTTTAAAGCCCACTAGAGCTGACTATACCCACTCCAGTGTTCTTTCCTGGAGAATCCCAGGGACGGGGGAGCCTGCTGGGCTGCCGCCTATGGGGTCGCACAGAGTCGGATACGACTGACATGACTTAGCAGCAGAGCTGACTATGCTCTCATTAAACTTCATTTTACCATGCATTAAATAAGCCATAGCTCTTCAGATCCTAACATTCATTACGCTCTCAACTCTTGTTTTTATAGTTACTTTTAAATGTTTTGAAAACTTTCACTTTAGTTTTAGAAAAACTACACACAGAATTTTCCCAAGACCACTTATAAGGGGAAGTATCAGTATTACAAAATCAAACCAGAGAGAAATTATCTAAAAGTCATTTTGTTGACCTGAGCTTACAGTGTGTTCCCTGACTTTGTAAAGATCTATTAATTCATTCTCTCTACCTCTTCTGAGATGTCTCTGTTGTCAACATTATGGAACCCACCCAGATGTTAAATTACCACAGAGTCCCTGTTCAGCTTTCATAATATATTTATACTCAGTAAACTGAGGAATTCTGTCACTATGTAAAGTAAATATATATTTGCTCAAGAAAAATCTTTAAAGCTGTTAGGTCAGAATAGGAAATGCAGAATTGATGAAACTGAACATTTTTACCTTTTAGTCTGACAGATGAGTCCTATAAAACAAGAAACATTAAATGAACTAAGGTAGAACAAAAGGAGATGGGCAGTGCTTGAAATTTATAATATAATTCGGTGTAGTTTTATTATGCCTGTTGTTACCAGTTTTAGCGGTTACCTTTAGATTTAAATTTGTTCTCTTTCCTTTTATTTGTCACTGCAAACAGATTTTTACCTTACTTTTGTAATATCTTGTTTTTATTTCAGGCAAATCCTAAGAGAGAATAATTGCTTACAGACCTTATTACAACACTTGAAATCTCACAGTTTGACAATAGTCAGCAATGCATGCGGAACCTTGTGGAATCTCTCAGCAAGAAACCCTAAAGACCAGGAAGCATTGTGGGACATGGGAGCAGTCAGCATGCTCAAGAACCTCATTCATTCAAAGCACAAGATGATTGCTATGGGAAGTGCTGCAGCTTTAAGGAATCTCATGGCAAATAGACCTGCAAAGTATAAAGATGCCAATATCATGTCTCCTGGTTCAAGTTTGCCTTCTCTACATGTCAGGAAACAAAAGGCCCTGGAAGCAGAATTAGATGCTCAGCATTTATCAGAAACTTTTGACAATATTGACAATTTAAGTCCCAAGGCATCTCATCGTAGCAAGCAGAGACACAAGCAAAATCTCTATGGTGACTATGTTTTTGACACCAATCGACATGATGATAACAGGTCAGACAATTTTAATACTGGAAACATGACTGTCCTATCACCGTACTTAAACACTACAGTATTGCCCAGCTCTTCTTCATCAAGGGGAAGTTTAGATAGCTCTCGTTCTGAGAAAGATAGAAGTCTGGAGAGAGAACGAGGTATTAGCCTAGGCAACTATCACCCAGCAACAGAAAACCCAGGAACCTCTTCAAAGCGAGGTTTGCAGATTTCTACCACTGCAGCCCAGATTGCCAAAGTCATGGAAGAAGTATCAGCTATTCATACCTCTCAGGAAGACAGAAGTTCTGGGTCTACCACAGAACTACACTGTGGGACAGATGAGAGGAATGCACTAAGAAGAAGCTCTACCACCCACACACATGCAAACACGTACAACTTTACCAAGTCAGAAAACTCAAACAGAACATGTCCAATACCATATGCCAAAGTAGAATATAAGAGATCTTCAAATGATAGTTTAAATAGTGTCAGCAGTAGTGATGGTTATGGTAAAAGAGGTCAGATGAAACCTTCAATTGAATCCTATTCTGAAGATGATGAAAGTAAATTTTGCAGCTATGGTCAGTATCCAGCTGACCTAGCCCATAAAATACATAGTGCAAATCATATGGATGATAATGATGGAGAACTAGATACACCAATAAATTACAGTCTCAAATATTCCGATGAACAGTTGAACTCTGGGAGGCAGAGCCCTTCACAGAATGAAAGATGGGCAAGACCCAAACATATACTAGAAGATGAAATAAAACCGAATGAGCAGAGACAATCAAGGAGTCAAAGCACAGCTTATCCCGTGTATCCTGAGAGCACTGATGATAAACACCTCAAGTTCCAACCACACTTTGGGCAGCAAGAATGTGTTTCCCCATACAGGTCAAGAGCAGCCAATGGATCTGAAACAAATCGAGTAGGCTCTAATCATGGAATTAGTCAAAATGTGAACCAGTCTTTGTGTCAAGAAGATGACTATGAAGACGATAAACCAACCAACTATAGCGAACGTTACTCTGAGGAAGGGCAGCATGAGGAAGAAGAGAGGCCAACCAATTATAGCATAAAATACAGTGAAGAAAAACATCACGTGGATCAGCCTATTGATTATAGTTTAAAATACACCACAGACATTCCTTCTTCACAGAAACCAGCATTTTCATTCTCAAAGAATTCATCTGGACAGAGCACAAAAACTGAACACATCTCTTCAAGCAGCGAGAATACATCCACAACTTCATCTAATGCCAAGAGGCAGAATCAGCTGCATCCAAGCTCAGCACAGAGCAGAAGTGGTCAGACCCCAAAAGCCACCTCTTCCTCTTGCAAAGTCCCCTCTATCAACCAAGAAACAATACAGACTTACTGTGTAGAAGATACCCCAATATGTTTTTCAAGATGCAGTTCATTATCATCTCTGTCATCTGCTGAAGATGAAGTAGGGTGTGATCAGACAACACAAGAAGCAGAGTCTGCTAACACTCTGCAAATAGCTGAAATCAAGGACAACAGCGGACCTAGGTCAAATGAAGATTCTGTGAGTAAAGTTCCAGCAGGGTCACAGCACATTAGAACCAAATCCAGCAGACTCCAGGCTTCTGGTCTGTCTTCAGAGTCAGCCAGGCACAAAGCTGTTGAATTTTCTTCAGGGGCCAAATCTCCTTCCAAGAGCGGTGCTCAGACACCCAAAAGTCCACCAGAGCACTACGTTCAGGAGACCCCACTCATGTTTAGCAGATGTACTTCAGTCAGTTCACTCGACAGTTTTGAGAGTCGCTCGATTGCCAGCTCTGTTCAGAGTGAACCCTGCAGTGGAATGGTAAGTGGCATCATAAGCCCCAGTGACCTCCCAGATAGCCCTGGACAAACCATGCCACCAAGCAGAAGCAAAACCCCTCCGCCACCGCCTCCGCCTCCTCCTCAGACAGTTCAAACGAAGCAGGAAGTACCTAAAAATAAAGCACCTAGTGCTGAAAAGAGAGAAAGTGGACCCAAGCAAGCTGCTGTAAATGCTGCAGTACAAAGGGTCCAGGTTCTTCCAGAGGCTGATACTCTGTTACATTTTGCCACAGAGAGTACTCCTGATGGATTTTCTTGTTCATCTAGCCTGAGCGCTCTGAGCCTTGATGAGCCATTTATTCAGAAAGATGTGGAACTAAGAATAATGCCTCCAGTTCAGGAAAATGACAACGGGAATGAAACAGAAAGTGAGCAGCCTGAAGAATCAAATGAAAACCAGGAAAAAGAGGCAGAAAAACCCACTGATTCTGAAAAAGATCTTTTAGATGAGTCAGATGATGATGATATTGAAATACTAGAAGAGTGTATAATTTCTGCCATGCCAACAAAATCTTCACGCAAAGCCAAAAAACCAGCCCAGACTACTTCAAAATTACCTCCACCTGTGGCAAGGAAACCAAGTCAGCTCCCTGTATACAAACTTCTGCCATCGCAAAACAGGTTACAGGCACAAAAGCATGTTAGTTTTACACCAGGAGATGATATGCCACGGGTGTATTGTGTAGAAGGGACACCTATAAACTTTTCCACAGCTACATCTCTGAGTGATCTAACGATAGAATCCCCTCCAAATGAGTTAGCTGCTGGAGAAGGGGTTAGAGCAGGGGCACAGTCAAGTGAATTTGAAAAACGAGATACCATTCCTACTGAAGGCAGAAGTACAGATGAGGCTCAACGAGGGAAAGCCTCATCTGTCACTGTGCCTGAACTGGATGACAGCAAAACAGAAGAAGGTGATATTCTTGCAGAATGCATTAATTCTGCCATGCCCAAAGGAAAAAGTCACAAGCCTTTCCGTGTGAAAAAGATTATGGACCAGGTCCAGCAAGCATCTATGTCTTCATCTGGAACTAACAAAAATCAATTAGATGGTAAGACGAAGAAACCTACTTCACCAGTAAAACCTATACCACAAAATACTGAATACAGGACACGTGTAAGAAAAAATACAGACTCAAAAAATAATCTAAATGCAGAAAGAAATTTCTCAGAAAACAAAGACTCAAAGAAACAGCACTTGAAAAATAATTCCAAGGACTTCAATGATAAACTGCCAAATAATGAAGACAGAGTCAGAGGAAGTTTTACTTTTGATTCACCCCATCATTACACGCCCATTGAAGGCACTCCATACTGTTTTTCACGAAATGACTCTTTGAGTTCTCTAGATTTTGATGATGATGATGTTGACCTTTCCAGGGAAAAGGCTGAATTAAGAAAGGGGAAGGAAAGTAAAGAATCAGAAGCTAAAGTGACCAACCACACAGAACTAACCTCAAACCAACAATCAGCTAGTAAGACACCAGCTGTTACAAAGCAGCCAATAAATAGAGGTCAGTCTAAACCCGTGCTGCAGAAGCAGTCCACTTTTCCCCAGTCTTCCAAAGATATACCAGACAGAGGGGCAGCAACAGATGAGAAATTACAGAATTTCGCTATTGAAAATACTCCAGTTTGCTTTTCTCGAAATTCCTCTCTAAGCTCTCTTAGTGACATTGATCAAGAAAACAACAACAACAAGGAAAATGAACCTGTCAAAGAGACAGAGCCCCCTGCCTCACAGGGAGAACCAGGTAAACCCCAGGCCTCAGGTTATGCTCCTAAATCGTTTCACGTGGAAGACACCCCTGTTTGTTTCTCAAGAAACAGTTCTCTCAGTTCTCTTAGTATTGATTCTGAAGATGACCTGCTGCAGGAATGTATAAGTTCTGCAATGCCAAAAAAGAAAAAGCCTTCAAGGCTCAAGCCCGATAATGAAAAGCATAGTCCCAGAAATATGGGTGGCATATTAGCAGAAGATTTGACACTCGATTTGAAAGATATACAGAGACCAGATTCAGAACATGGTTTATCCCCAGATTCAGAAAATTTTGATTGGAAAGCTATTCAGGAAGGTGCAAATTCCATAGTAAGTAGTTTACATCAAGCTGCTGCCGCTGCATGTTTATCTCGACAAGCTTCATCTGATTCAGATTCTATCCTTTCATTGAAATCGGGTATCTCTCTGGGATCACCATTTCACCTTACACCTGATCAAGAAGAAAAACCCTTTACGAGTAATAAAGGTCCACGAATTCTAAAACCTGGGGAGAAAAGTACATTGGAAACTAAAAAAATAGAATCTGAAAATAAAGGAATAAAAGGAGGCAAAAAGGTTTATAAAAGTTTGATTACTGGAAAAGTTCGATCTAATTCGGAAATTTCGAGCCAAATGAAACAACCCCTTCAAACAAACATGCCTTCAATCTCTCGAGGTAGGACAATGATTCATATTCCAGGAGTTCGGAATAGCTCTTCAAGTACAAGCCCAGTTTCTAAAAAAGGCCCGCCCCTCAAGACTCCAGCCTCCAAAAGCCCTAGTGAATGTCAGCCGGCTACCACCTCTCCCAGAGGAACCAAGCCATCAGTGAAGTCAGAATTAAGCCCTGTTACAAGGCAGGCATCCCAGACAGCAGGATCAAACAAAGGACCTTCTAGATCAGGATCTAGAGATTCCACTCCTTCAAGACCTGCCCAGCAACCATTAAGTAGACCAATGCAGTCTCCAGGGCGAAACTCAATCTCTCCTGGTAGAAATGGAATAAGTCCCCCTAACAAATTATCTCAACTACCAAGGACGTCATCCCCTAGTACTGCTTCAACTAAGTCCTCAGGTTCTGGGAAAATGTCTTACACATCTCCTGGCAGACAGATGAGCCAGCAGAACCTCACCAAACAAACAGGCTTATCCAAGAATGGCAGTGGTATCCCAAGAAGTGAATCTGCCTCCAAAGGGCTAAATCAAATGAGTAATAGTAATGGATCCAATAAAAAAGTAGAACTTTCTAGAATGTCTTCAACAAAGTCAAGTGGAAGTGAATCCGATAGGTCAGAGAGACCTGTATTAGTACGCCAATCAACTTTCATCAAAGAAGCTCCAAGCCCAACCCTAAGGAGAAAACTGGAGGAATCTGCTTCATTTGAATCTCTTTCTCCATCTTCCAGACCCGATTCTCCCACACGGTCCCAGGCTCATACTCCAGTTTTAAGTCCTTCCCTTCCTGATATGTCTCTATCTACACATTCGTCTGTTCAGTCTGGTGGATGGCGAAAACTCCCACCTAACCTCAGTCCCACCATAGAGTATAATGATGGAAGACCAGTAAAGCGCCATGATATAGCACGCTCTCATTCCGAAAGTCCTTCCAGACTTCCCATCAATAGGTCAGGGACCTGGAAACGTGAGCACAGCAAACACTCATCATCACTTCCTCGAGTAAGCACTTGGAGAAGAACTGGAAGTTCATCCTCAATTCTTTCTGCTTCATCAGAATCTAGTGAAAAGGCAAAAAGTGAGGACGAAAAACAAGTGAACTCTATTTCAGGAAGCAAACAAACTAAAGAAAATCAGGTATCCACAAAAGGAACATGGAGAAAAATAAAAGAAAGTGAAATTTCTCCCACAAATAGTACTTCTCAGACCACTTCTTCAGGTGCTGCAAATGGTGCTGAATCAAAGACTCTGATTTATCAAATGGCACCTGCTGTTTCTAAAACAGAGGATGTTTGGGTGAGAATTGAGGATTGCCCCATTAACAACCCTAGATCTGGAAGATCTCCAACAGGAAATACTCCCCCCGTGATTGACACTGTTTCAGAAAAGGGAAACCCGAACCCTAAAGATTCAAAAGATAATCAGGGAAAACAAAATGTGAGCAATGGTAGTGCCCCTACACGCACCATGGGTCTGGAAAACCGCCTGAATTCCTTTATTCAGGTAGATCCTCCAGACCAAAAAGGAACTGAGACAAAACCGGGACACAGTAATAACCCTGTCCCTGCATCCGAGACTAGTGAAAGTTCTATAGCCGAGCGTACCCCGTTTAGTTCTAGCAGCTCAAGCAAGCACAGTTCACCAAGTGGGACTGTCGCCGCCAGGGTGAGTCCTTTTAATTACAACCCAAGCCCAAGGAAGAGCAGCACAGATGGCACTTCAGCCCGACCGTCTCAGATCCCAACGCCAGTGAGCAACAACACAAAGAAACGCGACTCAAAACCCGACAGCACAGAACCCAGCGGGACTCAAAGTCCTAAACGCCATTCTGGGTCTTACCTTGTGACATCTGTGTGAAAAGAGCTGGAAGGATGAAACCGAGAATGTGATACGTGTTCTTTACAACTGCTATGTAGAAATTTTGTTTCAAGTGAAACTGTAAAAGACTGAAAAATTTTGTAAATAGGTTTGATTCTTGTTAGAGGGTTTTTGTTCTGGAAGCCATATTTGATAGTATACTTCGTCTTCACTGGTCATATTTTGGGAGGCACTCTTGATAGTTAGGAAGAAAATGGTAAAGCCAAGTATATTTGTACAGTATGTTTTTCATGTATTTAAGTAGCATCCCATCCCAGCATCCTTTAATTATTGCTTGTCTTAAAATAACACTACAGATAGAAGATATGATATATTGCTGTTATCAATCATTTCTAGATAATAAACTGACTAAACTTACATCAGGGAGAAATTGGTATTTATGCAAAAAAACATTCTGTTCTAGTCTTTGAGAGTCCATCTAACATCATTATTAATCATGTGGCTGTGAAATTCACAGTAATATGGTTCCCAATGAACAAGTTTACCCAGCCTGCTTTGCTTTACTGCATGAATGAAAATGATGGTTCAATTTCAGAAGTAATGATTAACAGTTCTGTGGTCACATGATGTGCATATAGATAGCTATAGTGTAACAACTTACACTATTTTGTGCGCAAAACAAAAAAATCTGTGTAACTGTAAAACATTGAATGATACTATTTTACCTGAACATCTGAAAGTAGGTAGAATTTTTGCTATGCTGTAACTTGTTGTATATTCTGGTATTTGAGGTGAGATGGCTGCTCTTTTATTATTGAGACATGAATCGTGTCTCAACAGAAACTAAATGAACATTTCAGAATAAATTATTGCTGTATGTAAACTGTTACTGAAATATTTGTTTGAAGGGTCTTATTTCACATTTGTATTAATAACTGTCAAAAAGGGCCTCTTTTAAAAGCTTATATAAATTTTTTCTTCAAATTCTATGCATTTAAGAGTAAACTTCCTCTTACTGTAATAAAAAACAATTGAAGCTGATTGTTGGCATTTAACCATTCCATGCATTGGCACTTAACCGTTCCTGAAAATTTTTTGAATGTGTGATTAGGACTTCCTGTTTAGTATTTTTCTGTTTACTTTTTTTTCTTACTCCGCTGGAGTTGATTTTTTAAATTCATATAATAGCAATGTGAACTGCCTTGCATATGGGCATTGAACACAATAGGCCCACAAAGAACATTTCTTTTTTCTTAATAGAATTCTGTCCTTGAGAAATTAATTCTTCTGAGGTAGAAGTAGTCTCTTCCAAGCCCGTCTTGGAATGTCACTGTCTTGTCCCTCCTGTTGCTCCTGGGTCTGAAATGAACACCTTTCATCACCTTTTGTGTTACAGCAAAATTTCAGCAGCCAAATACAATCAGTACCTTGCTATGTTCAGAAAATGCTAAGACATTCAAGAGACTCTTAAGAAACCACTGCCTGTTAATGAAAACTTTGTTTTTGATGAGTAGGGTTGTGGGGTGTGTGTTCAAATGCCCCCTTCCTCACACAGCAAGGAGAGGATCCTCCTTCATGAAGGAAGGTAGACTGATAAGATTTATTTAAAAAGCTAATATATCTTTCCAGAATTTGTTCTAAATGATCAGAGAGTAAGGATGATGATAAATGTTCACGTATTTGTTGAATAAATGAAATTTTATTTTTTAATGATAAATTCATGCACTCTGCATTTGGGGAAGGGAAAAGATATTTAAATATGGCAGGACACTGGGGAAAGGTGGTGAGGAGTAAGCATATCTACCTGCTGTCTTTGAAATCACATCATAGAGTTAGTTATCTACCACTTACCTGTGTTTATTATTTACAGGTAGGGACTTTTTTTTTTTAAGTCATTTACTAAAATGCCAGTAAATAAGTGCTGTGATTTGAAGAAAGGCCTGACTCCAAAGCCCATACTCTTTCTACTGCTCACCTTTGGAATATACCTACATTTAAACTTTGATCAAGTTTTATCTGAGTGAAATCATTGGTAAGTCGTAAGACTATTCTGTTTTTCTCAAAGGATGCCTTATCCAGCAGGGATATATGAATAGAGGTTATATTTCTTTCCTGTTTAGTCCTGATTTTCTATTTTTTTTTTTTTTTTTTAGTTACTATTGCATGACAATTTTTATAAACCACTTCAAATACTTTTATAGAAAAAAATGGGATATAAGTCAATTAGAATAAAATTGCCTTTCTCAAGGAAGGGAAAAAAAAAACAGTGCTGAAAATGAAAAAAGGATGCCCTCCATATCCCAGGAAACTCAGGAATTCCAGTAAGCAGTGCCTGCTGGGAGAAGGTACAGTATATATTGCCCATTGAGGAAAAGGTTCTGTATGAGACCCTCTAGTTAGAGACAATGGCTCTGAATTAGTAAAGGAGAAAATCTCAGTTCTAATTTTAGAAGTTCAGGGAGTGCTCCCATAACTGATAACCCAAATAGTCCCCAGTTTACACTTGTATGTTACAAATGGCACACTGAGCCAACATTGGGGGTTAGTTGAGTTGCAACTCCTGTTAAGTAGGGCAGTGCCCTGTTACCTTTGGACTGCAGCAGACAGAACCGAGGCAGTGGTTTTCGAACTTGAGTGCATGCAGATCACCAAAAATGTTTGTTAAAACACATCCCCATCCTTCCTGATTCTGAGTCAGGCCTGGGAACTAGCAGGCGATGCTGATGCTGCTGGTCTGGGACCACTCAGAGTTACTGCCATGCGTGACTGCAGTAAAGCTCCTCGAGGGACTGCCTTCAGTTCCAGCTATTCTTCTCAACCACTGGACTCAGCATTTGAGAAAGTACACCAAGCTGCCCTCTCCTTTAGGCATGAAAAGATGTTATTGAGTTACAATCTGACACAGCCCATCTCAACTCCCAATAGCCCACAAGTTTACCAGACATGAATGAACAGGTAATTCTGTATCTGAGGGATTGACTCATGTTCCCTTTGGAACAGTTATCAAAAAGGCAAAATTTCAGCAAATACCTAATTTGGATTTGCAATAATATCAAAAGAGACACACCAAGAACAGGGCAAAGAAGAGAACTTTGAAGAGAGGGAAAATGGACTTCAGATGAAAGAAAATGTGCCCAGTTGGTATACAAACAATGGCAAATGCGGTATTTGAGAATAAACTTTACAAGTTTCTTTGCACTGACAGCAAAGTTAATGAGAGGGAAATAATGAAATAAAAAATAAGCCCCAAAGAATCCAACTGCATTGTAAGAAGAGTCAAAAAACTTTTTTCCCCATAAACTATGGATTGTTCTCACAAGGTTAATGAACTGAAGGGATGAGTCTTGCTGAAGATGGAAGCCAGTTGCACTGTTTCTGAATTCATGTTTTCACAGAAAACATGTTTCTGTGAAATGTATTCATGTATTCTGTGAAACATGAATACATGTTTCCTTGTATCTAAATAGAAAAAAACTGAGTGCCAGAAATGCAAAAAGAAAATTGCCAAGAGCAGAAGAATACTTGAGTAGTCGTATCATTCACACTTAACCAAACAAAAATAATTTTTCAAGAGTCACAAGGATTGAAATGGAGTATATAAATTATATTTTAGTTTCTAATTCCTTCATATTAATGCTGACTTTCAAATACTACTTCATAGTGTTGAAACCTAGGACTTTGACTCCTACAAACTCCAGGTCTTTTTTCTGCCCTTCTCCTCTCTTCTGTGGTCTATAAAACTATATTCTGGTTTTTGTTAGACCATCGATCCTTCTTTCAACCTGTATGTTTTGTGTGTGTATAATATTGTTCTCGGTGCTAAATACACTTCTGATATTCAGGATAACTCTCTACAATTGTGACTATTTGCTTATTTTCTTGACATTATGAGATTGTTCCTTTTTTTTTAATTAAAAGTACTCAACCTTTTGCTAGTGAAGGTGACCACTGAATATAAAGCAACATTAGTGAATGTTGCAAAAATTAGCTATTGTTAATAGCTCTTGTTGCAGACATTACCTGCCTCACCACACAACCTTCTGGAATCCTGACATTAGTCTCACTGTTGATCACTGAACCTTGTACTCACTCAGTGTTAGCCCCGGCCATGGCTGTTTCCACCAGAGGGGGTACCTGACCTAGAGGAGACTAGTTACCAAAGACTTGTATGGCTTGTCTTAAAAAAAAAATAAAAAAAAGATTAGGTCAATTTTAAATAAAAGAGTCATGAAATTTCCGGTTGGAGATGGAGTGCTAGAACTGAAAGATCTTGTAGAGTTAAGACTGAAGGTGCTCTGATTGGCATCATGAAGCTAAAATAAGGGAAAGTCGGTCGCTAGAGAGAGAAGGAACAGGTATGAGAGGGAGGCATAGAAAGCAAGTGCGAGACATACGAGAATGGCTAGCTCCTGGCCTTACCAGAGTTCTTGCTGATTCTGGGGGCTAGTTCTACTTTTCCTTGTGTTTGGAACATTTGTGAAGTTTCAAACCCACTTTGTTCCTGAAGTAACTTCAAACAGAAAACTATTTAGACAGTTTAGTGAGTTTTTTTTTTTTTTAATATAAAGCTTTCTTTCTTTAAATCTTTAAATCTTTCTTTCTTGAAATCATCTGTGGGGAAAGAGGAATAGGCTGCCTACAAAGAAAAAAAATAGATTGGCATCAGATTTCTCTGAAATACTGAATGCCCCCCAAAAAAAAAGCAGTAGGACAATATATATACCATTTGGAAGCAAATGGAAATATTACCTACGAATTCTGAAACTTGCCAAACTAGCACTTAATTTATCTGAAACACTTGTATTATTCAGGATTCTTGTTACAGTTGTTAACAATAAGACTTTCTCTAAAAGAGGAGACATTCATTTAAGGAATCAGATAGCTCACAGGAGTTGTATGAGGGCCAGAAAATCAGGCTTGGAAACCACCACAGAAACAATACCCAAACCATACTGTGAGGCTGCTTCAAAAAGACCCGGTTGTTACCTGTCAATTCTGGAGCCCTCTGACACTACCCTCCCCATAAATTAAGAATATATTCAGCACTTGCCTCATCACACCGCTCAATTCTGGACTGCAGTCTTGCTGAATGGACACTTGGCAGAAGCTGTTGTCATATGCCTGTAGAGCCAGGGAAAGCTCAGTGGTTTGGTTTCTCCATTGAGGAAGCTGGATGCCTAGGACATGAATTCTCCAAACCTACAAGGGGCGTTTCAAAGGCACCATTGGGAAACCAGAATCCATGACGTACCTCCTACCATAGTGCTCCTGCTGCCTGAGCAATTAAATGGGAACGTATTAAGGAAACAGTTTGAGCAATAAAACCTTTAAACTAAATAAATGTGTAAGTAATTGTGGTTAATCTGATAATGAATCTCAATGTGAATGTGCACGTAACTCAGAACTGAAAAGATGAAATGCTTAAATTCCACATTATTCCACCCCAAACTGGGAAATGAGGGAGAGAAGACATAAAAGCATGCTAAATTTCTCCTCTTTTAAGTAGCCAGTGTCAAAAGATACTATTTTACTTTTAACTTGGAAAAATACAAGTTCAACTTTTCTATTTAGTGCTAACACCAATGTTAAAAAGAAAGCTTTCCATCCAAATCATTAGTCAAAATAACTATGAATACAAGAACACTTGAGCAGGATATCAAAGAATAGGGAAAGGGGGAGAGGGAGAATTAGCCACAAAAAAGCATAAAATGACAGTAATAAATAATGAGTGGATTAAGCACATATGGTAAAGTTGGAGTCAAGTTAAAAAAAAAATCCTTTACCTATATGCCATTAGTAAAAGATACACCTAAAATGATCCAGACTGGACAAAACTAAAAGCTCAACTACACACAGGCAAATGCAAAGAAAGAGTATAGGTAAATTTATGTCAAAGTATAATTCTGGATGAAAGGCATCAAACAATGAAAAGAGAATGAACAACAGTTATGACTGTATTTGAACATCAAATGATAAAGCATCAGGTGTATGAAACAATATTACAAACACAAAGAGATTGATAAAAACTGTGCAGCTAGTGACAGGGTCAGTGTTGGACAGATGATAGTCTACACACAACCAAAGGACGGTTATTACTTGAAACCACAACTTCTTACTTAAAATCACTCCTTCCAGAAAGGGTGACTCTTGCTAAGATTAAATTCTTGAAAAGTCCTTTTCTTTAGCTGAGGACCTTGATGGGTTTGGGATCAGTAAAGCCAAGCCTGGAGTTTAGTGGGAGGAGGATTAGAGAAAATCACATAGGTGTGCTTAAGAGAGGCAAGAACTCAGGGTTCAGGGGGTACCCAGGAATGGGGGGTTGAGGAGCAGAGATGTGAGCACAAGAGGAGAGACAGGACAGAAAAAATGGCAGGAAGCCAGGGTCCTATGAAAACCCTGCTGATGCGACAGGCAATGGTTTTAGAAATAGAGACATACACTATCTCAGTTGAAATCTAAGTTCTTTATAAAATCTTTGTTCAGTAATAATGTATTCACTTAATTTTCAGAATCTTTTTAACAATCGCAGTTATCTTCACCATCACTTTATATAAATTATTAAATTATTTGAATTTACTTATATTACATGTAAGTGTTCACTGTTTCCTGTATATTGCATAGCGGAAATACTTTCTTCTTTATGTTAATATAATTTGGTTTGGCTGGAATATGTCCTTAAATAGTGTTTGTTTGTTTTCCAGAAAAGCTAGGTTGGAAATATACTTTCTCAACCCTTGCTTGCTTAAAATTGTTTTTCTTTTGCCCTCACACAAAGGATAATTTGATTCACAACTTCAGTCACAATTCATTTTCTGCAAAACTCTAATGTTTACTGTGGCTAAATAGTTCAGATATCAGGCTGAGTTCTGTTTCCCCTATAGAAAACTTATTTCCTGCCTGGTGTTCTTAGGGTTTTGTTTTTAATCCTTGAAATAAAGCAATTTTACTAGCATAAACCCAGCTGTGTGTCTTTTTTTTTCCACAGCCCTTTTAATACTGAGTCTTTTCCATCTTGAGTCCAAGTTCATTGAACGTTCTCGCCTTACTCTTTATAAACCAACCGGATCTACCAAAACACTGCTCTCCATTAGACACCAGCCAGAAGCTTGGTGGCGGGTGCCATCTTGTCAGTTCTTGGTGTCCAAAAGCTGCACTCTGTCCCTATAGAAGTGGGAAGAACACTTGTCCTCCACTTTGGGATTTAGTGTAACACTTCCCCTCAGAGTACCAAAGCAGAACTGCTTGTGTTCAAATGCCTTAAAGGATTTGTAGTGAAACAGTTTCACTAAAAGAAATTTTACTTACAGTCCACCCTCCCACACCAAAAAGATCTGAAGAATACTGGAGTCGCTCAGTCGTGTCCGACTCTTTGCGACCTCCTCTGTCCATGGGACTTTCCAGGCAATATAGTACTGGAATGGATTGCCTTTTGCTTTTTCAGCGGATCTTCCCGACCCGGGAACGAACCCGGGTCTCCCGGATTTTAGACAGACACTTTACGGGTCTGAGCCACCAGGGAAGTCTTGAAGAATACTGAAGTGGGTTGCTATTTCCTACTCCTGGGGATCAATCATCCTAACCCACGGATCCAAGCCATGTGCAAGGAGATTTTTTTACCACTGAGTTTAATTTTAGGGAGAGATTCTGAAAAGTGTATAGTCGAATTCCTAACATTTACACAGAACACTGAAACAGTGCCAGTAATTTTGCTAGTTCCACCACTATAAAAATCCATTTTTGCCAAGTTGAAAGCAAGCTGCAGGGCCCAGGAGCGGTTAAAGATTAAACAAACAGGGCATTTCCTTGCCTACTCTAACAACTGATAACCCACGGTGTTGAGCCGTACTCTAAATATGCATCATCACACTCAACCCGAAAGTAGCTAAAAAAAGGGGCGGGGGCGGGGCGTGAAAGCGTAAGCCAATGGTAGCGACGGCGCAAGCGTTCCAAAGGCTGGTTTCTGCGAGCTCACAGCCAGGAAGGAATTAGTCACGTTCGTGTACCCTCTCGCGAGAGGAAAGATTTCAACGCCACATCAGGAACCAGAGAGCCCAGACAAGCAGACGTTCCAATGGGCGGGACTTCCGCCGGAAACGGGGTAGTCTGGGCCCTCTGAGAGGTCTCCGGCCGGCTTTTTTACCTGCAGACCGAGCCCGGGTGCTCTCTGGGCGTGGAAGCTGTCTGGACCCGGGTTGAAGATGGCTTGCGCCGCGGCGCGGTCCCCGGCCGACCAGGACAGGTGAGTCCGGAAAGAGGAAGCGACTTGGGGCAAGCCCGCCGGCTCTGCGCCTCCTTCCCCAACCCTAAGGAAGGCTCCTCCGAGGGAGCTAGGCCGTGGCCCTGTTCTCGGGCGTCTGTACCTCCCGGAGGCCGCTGTTCGCAGGACCCTAGATTCCAACTTTACGCAGCTCGATGTTTACCTGTACTTGAGACAGAGGATATTGGGAGCTCCGTGGGTGACGGAAAGGAGTCGTTAAGTGACAACTCTTCTTTCGATCGTTGGCGTGTGAGAGCAGAGCCCGCCCTCAAAGCTTTTGACAGGCTGTTGTATGTAAATGAACAGTTCCAGTACTGTTTTCTTTTCTTTTTTTAAAAAAAAGCTTTGTCTAGCAAGTGATTTTTTTTTCATCTAAGGTAATAAGTTAAAGTTCGGTTTTTAAATAGAGGGGAGCATCACCGACTCGATGGACATGAGTTTGAGCAGGCTTCGGGAGTTGGTAATAGACGGGGAAGCCTAGCGTGCTGCGGTCCATGGGGTCGCAGAGTCGGACACGACTGAGCGACTGAACTGAACTGAATAATTGTATAGGTGCACCGGCAATCTTGATGATGGTGAAAGAATGAATGAATTTGGGGAAATATTGCTCTAATGATACCAGCTGGGCTTTTCCTGTGGCAGGTTCATTTGTATTTATCCTGCTTATTTAAATAACAAGAAGACCATCGCGGAGGGACGGCGAATCCCCATAAGTAAGGTAAGCGTGTTTTGCAACGACGACCTGGGCAGGTTGTCCTGTTAGGCCACAAAGGCTTCTTTTACTCTACTGCATTGTTTGAGGCCCGAGGAGAACGAGCAGCCAACGACTAGGCTGCTTTTTAAGTGATTCTTCATGAGCCTTTGTTTGAAACAGTTTGGGGGTGGGGTGTTGTAGGGTTTGCACATTTTTTCTTTTTTTAAACCAATGTTATGACAATCTTCTCCTTAATAAAGGAAACCCAAATTATGGCACTGTACAATATCATGTCCAGAATGTAGTTGAGTTTTTTATTTTAAATAAGACTTGCAGAAAATTCAGATGTGTTGAATTTTACAGTTTTAGGCCCCTTATCATCATCATCCTTTTGACTTGGATTAAATTACTTTAAAATTAGCACTTTTTTAAAGTAGGTGTTTATAGTCTTAAAAGAAATGATTTCTCCCTTGTGCTGTTTCAATAGAAAAACCTAAGTTCTTAGTTGGTCTAGTGGCTTAAGTTTAGAAAGAGCCTAGAGCCAAGTGAAGGGATTTTTGTAGTTTTGTATTTCCACAATTAATGTTATATCCTATTTTTTAAGGCTGATTTACATTTTGTAATCTAATGGATTTAAGGAACTTGGCCTGAAGCAGTACATTATTTTTGAGTTGTTTAATATCTCCCATTTTGCTGCTTAAATATGTGAAGTCTGCTTTGCTGCTACAGTGTAAAGGAGAAGATGCCAAAGCACTAATTCAGAAAAATGCCTAACATCAAGCCACTTTGACAGAGGCCTCTGGTAGCAGGCTCTTAGATAATTTGGAGAATGATTGAATTACTTTTAACTTTATTGATAGCTTTCATACAGAAACAAGCATAAATCTTAAGTGTTTTTCTTGATTAATTTCCATGAAGTGAGTACACATGGTTAACCAAGTATCCAATAAAAAAAAAAACATTACTAGCACCCAGAAAGATTCCTGTATGTCCCCGCCACCCACCAGTGTCCCCTGCACATATAGTCATAACAAAGGATGACCACTGTCCTGACTTCGAATACCATAGATTACTATTGCTTGTTTTTTAGTTTTATTTAAATGGCATCACACACTATGTGCTTTTATGTCTGTCTTATTTTAATGAATGTTAAGCTTATGAGGTTTACCTGAACTTTTGAATATAGTTTGTTAAATCTCATCTCTCTGTTGTAGGGTTTCCCAACAGCAGCACTGTTGACATTTTGAGCCAGATAGTTCATGGTTGTGAGTGCTGTCCGGTGCTGTCTGGATCGCTTAGCAGCTTCCTTGGCATCTACCCACTGGAAGCCAGTGCCCTACCCCACCCTAGTTGTGATGATCAAAAATGTCTCCAAGCACTGATGAGTGTCAGGGTGCAAGATTACCTTGCTGAAAACTACTGCTCTGTAGTACGGCATTGTGTGAATGTACCACAGTCCATTTTACTATTGACAGATAGTTGGGTTGTTTCTAGTTTGAGGCTGTGATAAATAGTGCTTCTTGAGATCGTCTGTTTTGTATTTTGGGAGGGGGAGCGGTATATACCTTGCAGTGGAACTGCATGGCCATAAAGAATGCATTTATTTTATTTTACTTCCATAGATTCTGCCAAACAATTTTCTAAAGTTGTTGTATCTGTAATAGTTGTTTAACCAATATTCATTGAACACTACTATATTCCAAGCATTATGCCAGATGAATATATTGGTGAACAAAGCAGTCCTTAACCTTGTGAAGTTTATGTTCTCATGGAAGGGAAATCGACACAAAAGTCTGAATATGTGAGTCCCAAGTTTAAAAATTACAGTTGAAACAACTGTACCTAGTTGGTTCTTTGGTTTTTTTTTTTTTAAAGGAAACCAAGGGTCTTGGTATGTGTTTTATTCATAGTGTTTGAAATGATTTATGCAACAGTGTAGCAGTATCCACTTAAAGCTGAGCTATTTACTGTTTTCATCTTTAATTAACTTTTCAGGCTGTTGAAAATCCTACAGCTACAGAGATTCAAGATGTATGTGCAGCAGTTGGACTTAATGTATTTCTTGAGGTATGATATAGTTCTTCATTCACTAACTTCCATACTCATTTCATTGATGTGATAACTTTCATAAATCTTGTTTTTATTTCTTTCTGTTAAGAAAAATAAAATGTACTCTAGAGAATGGAATCGTGATCTTCAGTACAGGGGCAGAGTCCGGGTCCAGCTCAAACAGGAAGATGGCAGCCTCTGTCTTGTACAGTTTCCATCACGTAAGCTTTTTTTAATGAAAGAATGAATTTTGGGATAGGTTATTCCTCTACATCGGAGAAGGCAATGGCACCCCACTCCAGTACTCTTGCCTGGAAAATCCCATAGACGGAGGAACCTGGTAGGCTCCAGTCCACGGGGTTGCTAAGACTCGGGAATGACTAAGCAACTTCACTTTGACTTTTCACTTTCATGCACTGGAGAAGGAAGTGGCAACCCGCTCCAGTGTTCTTGCCTGGAGAATCCCAGGGACGGGGGAGCCTGATGGGCTGCCGTCTATGGGGTCGCACAGAGTCGGACACGACTGAAGTGACTTGGCAGCAGCAGCAGCATTCCTCTACATTGCCAAAAATATTCTAAAACTGACATATTGACAAGTCAGAAAAGTAATTTGCATTCTGTGAATTAATTTAGAAAAAGGACTACTGCTGATGGAGAGAGAGAAACAGTGCTTTTAATTTCTTTTATGTTAGGACATTTGAGAATTTGATGAAACCTAGTAATCATTTCTCCAAAAAAAAAAAATTGTTCAATGAACATTTTATGAACCTATGGAAGTCCATTGTTGTTCCCAGGTTAAGAATGAGAAATTATGAAATTGTCAGCTATTATTGCTATTTCACATGTAGAAACACTTGGGATCTGTTACTAATTTCTAATACTGATAAATCTAAAAAACTGTATTGAGTGAAAAAAAGCAAGAAGTATGCAGTGTGGTGCTACTAAGGTGTAAATTTAAATATAGACTATTACTATTTATTGATAGATATGGGTGCAATGTTATTTATTGATTTTATATATATGTGTGTGTGTATCAGTTCAGTCGCTCAGTCGTATCTGCTCTTTGCGACCCCATGGACCACAGCACGCCAGGCCTCCCTGTCTATCACCAACTCCCAGAGTTTACTCAAACTCATCTCCATTGAACAGGAGATGACATCCAGCCATCTCATCCTCTGTCGTCCCCTTCTGTCCTGCCTTCAATCTTTCCCAGCATCAAGGTCTTTTCAAATGAGTCAGCTCTTTGCATCAGGTGGCCAAAGTTTTGGAGTTTCAGTTTCAACATCAGTCCTTTCAATGAATATTCAGGACTGATTTCCTTTAGGATGGACTAGTTGGATCTCCTTGCAGTCCAAGGGGCTCTCAAGAGTCTTCTCCAACACCATAGTTAAAAGTTAAAAGCATCAATCTTTGGTGCTCAGCTTTCTTTATACTCCAACTTTCACATCCATACATGACTACTGGAAAAAAACATAGCCATGACTAGATAGGTCTTTGTTGACAAAGTAACGTCTCAGCTTTTTAATATGCTTTCTAGGTTGGTCATAACTTTTCTCCTAAGGAGTAAACGTCTTTTAATTTCATGTCTGCAGTAACCATCAGCAGTGATTTTTGGAGCCCCAAAAAATAAAGTGTGCCACTGTTTCTCCATATGTTTGCCATGAAGTGATGGGACCGGATGCCATGATCTTTGTTTTCTGAATGTTGAGCTTTAAGCCAACTTTTTCACTCTCCTCTTTCACTTTCATCAAGAGGCTCTTTATTTCTTCTTCACTTTCTGCCATAAGGGTGCCGTCATCTGCATATCTGAGGTTATTGATATTTCTCCCGGCAATCTTGATTCCAGCTTGTGCTTCATCCAGCCAGGTGTTTCTCATGATGTACTCTGCATATAAGTTAAATAAGCAGGGTGACAATATACAGCCTTGACATACTCCTTTTCCTATTTGGAACCAGTCTGTTGTTCCATGTCCAGTTCTAACTGTTGCTTCCTGACCTGCGTACAGGTTTTTCAAGAAGCAGGTCAGGTGGTCTGCTATTTCCATCTCTTTCAGAATTTTCCACAGTTTATTGTGATCTACACAGTCAAAGGCTCTGGCATAGTCAATAAAGCAGAAATAGATGATTTTCTGGAACCCTCTTGCCTTTTCAATGATCAAGCAGATATTGGCAATTTGATCTCTGGTTCCTCTGTCTTTTCTAAAACCAGCTTAAACATCTGGAAGTTCACAGTTCACGTATTGCTGAAGCCTGGCTTGGAGAAAATTTGAGCATTACTTTACTAGCATGTGAGATGAGTGCAGTTGTGTGGTAGTTTGAGCATTCTTTGGCATTACCTTTCTTAGGGATTGGAATGAAAAGGGACCTTTTCCAGTCCTGCAGCCACTGCTGAGTTTTCCAAATTTGCAGGCATGCATAGTGCAGCACTTTCACAGCATCATCTTCTAGGATTTGAAATAGCTCAACTGGAATTCCATCACATCCACTAGCTTTGTTCATAGTGATGCTTCTTAAGGCCCACTTGACTTCACATTCCAGGATGTCTGGCTCTAGGTCAGTGATCACACCATCATGGTTATCTGCATTGTGAAGATCTTTTTTGTACAGTTCTTCTGTGTTTTCTTGCCATCTCGTCTTAATATCTTGTGCTTCTGTTAGGTCCATACTGTCTCTGTCCTTTGTTGTGCCCATCTTTGCATGAAATGTTCCCTTGGTATCTCTAATTTTCTTGAGATCTCTAGTCTTGCCCAGTCTATTGTTTTCCTCTATTTCTTTGCATTGATCACTGAAGAAGGCTTTCTTATCTCTCCTTGCTGTTCTTTGGAACTCTGCATTCAAATGAGTATATCTTTCCTTTTCTCCTTTGCTTTTTGCTTGTCTTCTTTTCATAGCTATTTGTAAAGCCTCCTCAGACAGCCATTCTGCTTTTTTGCATTTCTTTTTCTTGGGGATGGTCTTGTTCCCTGTCTCCTGTACAGTGTCACAAACCTATGTCCATAGTTCATCAGGCACTCTGTCTATCAGATCTAGTACTTTATATCTGTTTCTCACTTCTACTGTATAACCGTTAGGGATTTGATTTAGGTCATACTTGAATGGTCTAGTGGTTTTCCCTACTTTCTTCAACTTAAGTCTGAATTTGGCAATAAGGATCTGAGCCACAGTCACCTCCTGGTCTTGTTTTTGCTGACTGTATAGAGCTTCTCCATCTTTGGATGCAAAGAATATAATCAACCTGATTTCAGTGTTGACTATCTGGCGATGTCCATGAGAAGAGGGTGTTTGCTCTGACGAGTGCTTTCTCTTGGCAGAACTCTATTAGCCTTTGCCCTGCTTCATTCTGCACTCCAAGGCCAAATTTGCCTGTTACTCCAGGTGTCTCTTGACTTCCTACTTTTGCATTCCAGTCCCTTATAATGAAAAGGACATCGTTTTGGGGTTTTAGTTCTAAAAGGTCTTGTAGGTCTTCATAGAACCGTTCAACTTCAGCTTCTTCAGCATTACTTGGGGCATAGACTTGGCTTACCGTGATACTGAATTGTTTGCCTTGGAAACGAATAGAGATCATTCTGTTGTTTTTGAGATTGCATCCAGGTACTGCATTTTGGACTCTTTTGTTGACTCTGATGGCTACTCCATTTCTTTTAAGGGATTCTTGCCCACAGTAATAGATATAATGGTCATCTGAGTTAAATTCACCCATTCCAGTCCATTTTAGTTCGCTGATTCCTAGAATGTTGACCTTCACTCTTGCCATCTCCTGTTTGACCACTTCCAATTTGCCTTGATTCGTGGACCTAACATTCCAGGCTCCTATGCAGTATTGCTCTTTACAGCATCGGACCTTGCTTCCATCACCAGTCACATTGACAACTGGGTGTTGTTTTTGCTTTGGCTCCGTGTGTGTATATGCTGCTGCTGCTAAGTCGCTTCAGTCATGTCCGACTCTGTGCGACCCCATAGATGGCAGCCCACCAGGCTCTCCTGTTCCTGGGCTTCTCCAGGCAAGAACACTGGAGTGGGTTGCCGTGTCCTTCTCCAATGCATGAAAGTGATAAGTAAAAGTGAAGTCGCTCAGTCGTGTCTGACTCTTAGCCACCCCATGGACTGCAGCCTACCAGGCTCCCCCATCCATGGGATTTTCCAGGCAAGAGGACTGGAGTGGGGTGCCATTGCCTTCTCCATGTGTGTATATTTGAAATGGACTGGAAGAAAACACCAAGTTTTAACACCTGCTTACCCTAATGCAAGCAGGCGGTGAGGAAGACTGTTGCATTATCTCTAGCATTTTATTCCTTAAAAAAATCTTTTACAGCTTAATGACATTGAGTTTTTGTTAGAAGATTAAGAAGCCTGTGCTTCCTAGCTTAAGATACAATAACAGCCTGATTCTGTTGCCAGCTTGTTATGTTTAGATACTTTCTTTGATCTTCAAGTCAATTACTAGGATCAAGGTAAAAATTTTTATTTCAAATAAAGTGTTCTAAATTTTTGTTTTGTTCATTTAAATTTAATTTCAGCATTGTTCTTAATACATTTTCTCCCGGAAAGGTCCCCACTTCTGCAAATCATTGTCTTCCTAATTATTTAATTTTTTCTTTTTAAATTCTTATTTTCTTGATGTGGTGATGACTTCATGAACTTTATGATTTTCAAGTATGATGACCTTTTACATCATGTTTCTCAGTTTATGTACTAAGCCTAACTTCTGGTTCCTAGGTAAGTCAGTAATGTTGTATGCTGCAGAAATGATACCTAAACTGAAAACACGGACACAAAAAACAGGAGGTGGGGACCAAAGTCTTCAGCAAGGAGAGGGAAGTAAGAAAGGGAAAGGAAAGAAGAAGAAATGATCTGGTCTGAGAATCAAGGATGTGATACTACTGTAAGAGACATGAATGGAGGCTTCTCACTTGTATCTGAGAGAAACAGAAGCTTTTTCTTTGCTTCATTTAACTGAGCTGTGAACATTTGTGCCTCCCAGCTTCAACATCAGAGTTGATAATGAAATAAAGATACATCAGAAGTTTGCATCCAGCTCTTATGCAGTATAAGAGAAATTTTTCTTTTTTGCCTCTTAATACAGTTTTTGTGAAAGAAGCATATTCTTAAATGGACAGTGGGCTCTACCATAAGTTACTTGAAATCCTGTATCTGTTTGTCCTCTATGTAAACATGTTTCAAATAAATGAGTTTAATAAGATTTGAAATACACATTTTGTTTATCTTTTTAATTTTAGTGAAATAAAATTTGAAACTTTTTGTAGCTTTTGCTTATGAACTGGTTAATGCCAGTAGAGGAGATAAAGGGAATAAAATGGGGAGTGGAAGCTCATGCTATGCTATGCTAAGTCACTTCAGTCGTGTCCAACTCTGTGTGACCCAATAGACGGTAGCCTACTAGGCTCCCCCATCCCTGGGATTCTCCAGGCAAGAACACTGGAGTGGGTTGCCATTTCCTTCTCCAATGCATGAAAGTGAAAAGTGAAAGTGAAGTTGCCTAGTCGTGTCCGACTCTTAGTGACCCCATGGACTGCAGCCTACCAGGCTCCTCTGTCCATGGGATTTTCCAAGCAAGAGTACTGGAGTGGGGTGCCATTGTGTGAACCTAAAACCAGAAAGTGGTTAAATCCTTTTGGAGGTCTATGAACAGGCAGTCTGTGGATCATATTCTTT
Organism: Bos indicus; assembly: GCF_029378745.1. NCBI lineage: Eukaryota > Metazoa > Chordata > Mammalia > Artiodactyla > Bovidae > Bos > Bos indicus. The sequence goes on along the minus strand of NC_091769.1, from coordinate 1,227,184 downwards.
TAATCAGTCTTTGTAATTGAGTTGTTTCATCAATTACTAGTTTGTTGACATGTGGAAGTTTAAGCTTTAGATTTGCTTATTCTGTAGATTGGAGTTCTAAAATTGTCTATGCTTTAGCACCTTGAGATAAACTTTTTTCCAAGAAACTAAAGTGGATTGATAATTCTGACTTTATTCCAAAGCACTGTTCTAAAAGTGGTGACTTTGTGTAAAACTTAAGAGACTCCTTCTTTGGCCTTTTGTTTTTGTCTACTGAGCATCTCCTGGGGGACTGCCTTCTCTGACTCAGTGTGCTTCTGGAAGAGCTGTCAATCACAGGACTGCACCCTGACCGCAGGATGTGGCCAAGGCCAGGCCAGTTCAATTTTATGTATGGAGTAGAAACACAAGTACAGATGGTGAAAGGAGCTAAGATGTGATTCACATCTTCCTGAGGCCTAGTGCCGCTCTTCTGTGAATCCTGTGAGTGAACTCATAGCCTTCTTTAAATCCCAATTCCTGTTTTATTGCTAGAGATCGAACAATTCCAAGTGATTACAGAATAAACGTAGCCAGAGTTTCAGAACTCTAAAAGGGATTATAACCCAGGCTGTATGAGATGACCCACTGGTGTGTAGGGGGAAGTATTAGAACTGCTACTTAGGTTTTCTCTCCAACAGTTTCTATTTTTACTATGTCCTATAGTGAGCATAATTGTAAAGTAGTTTATATATCAGACTGACAAATAAATACAGGGGTGCAAAACATGATTCAGAAAAGCCCTCTTTGGAAAAACGTATCACTTACGAATATGGCTGTACAACAGAAAAGAATGAGGGACTTAAACAGGAATTAAATTTTTAAATAACGTGAAACTCAAAGGCTATTGTAGGTGTTGATCCAGTTGCTCAGTGATGCCCTCCTACCTCTGTACTCCACTATCTGTGGCATGTTTCCAGCGTCCTTAAGTTGTTACAGACTTGTAAGGGGACTGGTGGCAGACCCGACACCACGTCAGAGTTCCACATCTGTCCCCCTGACATCACCGTGTGAAGTTCACAGAGTGATCAAGCGTTCATCAGACAACTTAGATTGTCGTTATCATCCTCATTTCGCTGGGTCAGGTTTTGTTGCAACATTGTGTATATTATAAACACACCTTTATTACTGTAAAACTTTCAAGAAAGAAGCATCACAAAATTTTTGAGTGAAGAATTTTTCAGTGAATCTTAAGTAGATACTTCCTCTGGCTGAGTGACATATGTATTAATACTAGTGTCTCAGAAGATCATAGTTCTTCAGAATATAGTTCTGATTCAGATGGTGTAAATGATGATGTCAGACCAACAAAAAGACAAAAATCCTTAGTGATTGATTCTGCAATGGGAAGTGAAAATGAAATGAAATGCTGGAGAATGCTCCTTTGCTTCCAAAGAAGAGTGTATTTAATATAGTGTTTCACGAAAATGACTTTACAGGTGTGTGAGGTATAATTGTTGAATATAATAACCCACAAAGTATTAGTGAAATAACAATTTTTGGCCAGCAACAGTAAAAATTGCCGGCCACAGGTGTTCACTTCAGTCACTCCATGTCTGACTCTGCAACCCCATGGACTGCACCAGGCTTCCCTGTCCATCACCAACTTCCAGAGTTTACTCAAACTCATGTCCACTGAGTCGGTGATGCCATCCAATCATCTCATCCTCTGTCGTCCCCTTCTCCCACCTTCAATCTTACCCAGCATCAGGGTCTTTTCAAATGAGTCAGTTCTTCGCATCAGGTGGCCAAAGTAAGAGTTTCAGCTTCAACATCAGTCCTTCCAATGAATAGTTAGGACCCATATCCTTTAGACTCCTTGGATCCCCTTGCAGTCGAAGGGACTCTCAAGAGTCTTCTCCAACACCACAGTTCAAAAGCATCAATTCTTCAGCACTCAGCTTTCTTTATAGTCCAGCTCTCGCATCCATACATGACCACGGGAAAAACCATAGCCTTGACTAGACGGACCTTTGTCAGCAAAGTAATGTCTCTGCTTTTTAATACGCCATCTAGGTTGGTCATAGCTTTTCTTCCAAGGAGCAAGTGTCTTTTAATTTCATGGCTGCAGTCACCATCTGCAGTGACTTTGGAGCCCCCAAAATAAAGTCTGCCACTGTTTCCACTGTTTCCCCATCTATTTGCCATGAAGTGATGGGACTGGATGTCATGATCTAAGTTTTCTGAATGTTGAGGTTTAATTGTTAAAAATTTTTGGTCGATCACAATAAAAACTGCCGACCACAGGTGTTAGTCTCTGCAAAAATTTCCTGGAAAGTGTGTCAAAGGAAAGGCAGGGATTTCTCAAAACCTGTCCTGGCCAACTTGTTTCATTGTCAAGAACTCCGGCACAAAGTGAAATACAACCTTCTCAGTCCTGATAGAGTGGCAGACAAGAAAGTGAGTAGTTGAGAGTGGATACTGGGCAGTCAGTGTAAAAGATTTGTCACAGAAAGATGCCTAGAACCTAAAATTGTTTTAGAGATAGGGCAATAGGATTGCCAGGAAAGGTTTCACAACTATTGCTGTACGTGTTGCTGTTTGTTCATGTTGCAGTCAGTGAATAGTTATCTTTACTTCTTTGCCAGCCAAGTGAAAAACAGAGTCATTTCAGTGAATTATGTTCACCTTCTTTGCCCTTTTTTTAAAGGACTTTATTATTATCAGTTTTATACTTGTACATAATTGAAAGAGCTAGCCAATTTTAATCGGAGAAGGCAATGGCAACCCAATCCAGTACTCTTGCCTGGAAAATCCCATGGACGGAGGGGCCTGGTGGGATGCAGTCCATGAGGTCACTAGGAGTCGGACACGACTGAGCGACTTCACTTTATTTTTTCACTTTCTTTTTTTTTTTCACGTTCATGCATTGGAGAAGGCAATGGCAACCCACTCCAGTGTTCTTGCCTGGAGAATCCCAGGGACGGGGGAGCCTGATGGGCTGCCGTCTATGGGGTCACACAGAGTCGGACACGACTGAAGCAACTTAGCAGCAGCAGCAGCAGCCAATTTTAATTGGCATTCCATTTAGGCATTAACTTCATCTGTAGAAGAGGATGATTTCATTTTCCTTTCTTTATTCCCAAGACATGCATGCATCTTTCCCATCTTCCCTCCTACCACTGTATTTCATCATTGTAATCACATCTTACCTGACTCCTGAGAAACTTGTATACAGCTCAAGAAGCAACAGTTAGAACCAGACATGGAATAATGGACTGGCTCATAATTAGGAAAGGAGTATGACAAGGCTGTAGTATAATGTTACCCTGCTTATTTAACTTACATGCAGAGTATACCATGCAAAATGGTGGGCTGGATGAATAACAAGCTGGATTAAGAGTACTGGCAGAAATAGCAATAATCTCAGGTATGCAGATGACACCACCCTAAAGGCAGAGAGCAAAGAGTAACTAAAGAGCCTCTTGATGAAGGTGAAAGAGGAACGTGAAAAAAAACTGGCTTAAAACTCAACATTGAAAAAGCAAAGATCATGGTATCTGGTCCCTTCACTTCATGTCAAATAGATGGGGAAGCAATAGAAATAGAGACTATTTTCTTGGGCTCCAAAATCATTGCAAATGGTGACTGTGGCCATGAATTCAAAAGATGCTTGCTCCTTGGAAGAAAAATCTATGACAAACATAGACAGCATATTAAAAAGCAGAGACATCACTTTGCCAACAAAGGTCTGTCTAGTGAAGGCTATGGTTTTTCTAGTAGTCATGTATGGATGTGAAAGCTGGACCATAAAGAAAGCTGAGCGCTAAACAATTGATGCTTTTGAACTGTGGTGCTGGAGTCAGTACCACAGTCAGTCCTAAAGGAAATCAACCCTGAATATTCATTGGAAGGACTGATGTTGAAGCTGAAGCTCCAATAGTTTGGGCCATGTGATGCGAAGAGCCAACTCATTGGAAAAGACCCCGATGCAGGGAAAGATTGAAGGTGGGAGGAGAAGGTGGCAACAGAGGACGAGTTAGTTGGATGGCATCACTGACTCAATGGACATGAGTTTCAGCAAGCTCCGGGAGATAGTGAAGGACAGGGAAGCCTGGGGTGCTGCAGTCCATAGGGTCACAGAGTCGGACACAACTTAGCAACTGAACAACAACAATTTAAAGTGTACATTGTTGTTCTGTGTTTCATTCATAGCTGAATTATGCAGTACCTTTGCTGCTAAATAGTGTGATCGGTGTGCAGCAGTACTGGACTCCCCAGGGAGCTTGTGAAAATTTCACACTCACTGGCCCCAGCCTGGAATTCAGATGCATTTTGAAGATTTAGCTTATCTCCGGAAACACTCTGGAGTATGCTATGGTTATTTTTGTTTTCCTTGGAGCTAATTTTATTTGCTTAGTTTTATGACTATTTGATGAATTATCAATTGTCAAAATGTCCTTTCAAAAAGCTTGTCCATATCAGGTAGATGTTTTCTCTAAGGTTGATCTGCTTCCCCGGAGAGAAGGCTGACAAGCTCCCAGGATAAAGATCTGGGCGCCTAGTGGGAGAAGGCAGCGTGGGCAAATGGGTCTCAGCATTTGGTCACTCAGTCATGCTTTTAATGCAACTTCCCTCCCTTAACTCTGCCCGTGCCCCCTCTCCAAGGATCCCCCACTCTTTCCAGAGGATAAACCTCCAGGCTACATGGTTGTGAATAAGGTAGTTCTTCATTAAATCCTCCTCTTTTTTTAGTTCCCTCCCAACATTAATATACTCTTTGCAGTTATTTTGATATTGGGGGTAACAATAACGAAATTTCTGTACCCAAAGAGAGAGACTAGTGGGGTAGGCAGAATATGCTGTTCGCCTGACCATCATCCACCCTCGCAAAAAAACCAGTAAATATGTTGCTTTCATGGCAAAAAGCTTTGCATGTGAGATTAAGAATCTTGAGCTGGAGAGAGTATCCTGGGTTATCCAAGTGGGCCCAATGTAATCACAGAGAAGCTTATAAAAGGGAAGCAGGGGTCAGTGTACTAGCGGGCCACAAACGGGGATACAGGCAGAGTGTGGAAGCTGAAAGCAGCAAGAAAATGGGTTCTCCTGTATCTCCAGAAATAATGCAGCCCTGCCCACCTCTTTCGGATGTCTGTCTTTCAGAACTATAAGCTGATACATTTGTGCTGGTTACAGCAATAACAGGAAACTAACACATGAGCTGAACTAATTAGCTAAGAGAAACTGTCCAGACCTTGGCATTCTTGACCTTAGCAGTAGTCTCTAATAGTAGCTGTCGTCAAAAAATTAGTCAACTTAAGAAAAATTGGAAGATTTTATTCGAGCCAAATTTGAAGATTATAGCCTGGGAAGAGCACCTCAGAAAGCTCAGAGAGTTGTTCTGCCCATTAAAAGTCAAGACAATTTATATACGTTTTTTGAGACAGAGGGCAGTACGTTAAATGATGTATTCATATTTGAGTTTTCATAATCCAGATGTAAGCACCATCATGGTGGGTCATGTGACTTTTTACAAGCTCAAAAAGGAATGTTGTCTTTTAAAGAGTTGTCTTCATGCTGAGAGAATGTTGCTGGTTATGGTGAGCAGGTATTCCTGCTGTCAGGGGAGGTTTGGTCAATGCATAATGTAGATATACAATGCACAATTGGGGGAGTGCAAGTTGCTCAGTCATGTTCAGCTCTTTGCAACCCCATGGACTATGCAGTCCATGGAATTCTCCAGGCTAGAATACTGGAGTGGGTAGCTCTTCCCTTCTCCAGGGCATCTTCCCAACCCAGGGATCGAACCCAGGTCTCCCACATTGCAGGCGGATTCTTTACCAGCTGAGCCACATGGGAAGCCCAACAATATTGGAGTAGGCAGCCTATCCCTTCTCCAGTGGATCTTCTTGAGCCAGGGATCGAACCAGGGTCTCCTGCATTGTAGGCGGATTCTTTACCAACTGAGCTATCAGGGAAGCTGAAGTTGGAGGGAGAGGGGAGGCCAAACAGCAAAGAATTTTTATGTTTAAATTTTTCTTGCCAAAACATGAATTTCATTTCACTTTCTTAATCCTGGTTATACATTGGAAGAGTTTTAAAATACTGGCACCTGGGTATATAGTTGATTGTTAAAATTTCTGGTAGTGGAGGCAGACACTAGTATTTTCTGAAAGCTGCTCAGATGATGGTGATGTACAGCCAGGCCTGAAAACCTCTATACTGAGTATAAAGACACCATTAACCTAACTCAGTGATTTCTTGTCAAAGTGTGGTTTCTGTATCATTAGCATCACCTGGGATCTTGTTCCAAATACAAATGTTTCAGCCCCACCCCAGACTTCCTGAATCGGGGATGGGACCAGCAATCTTTTACCAATTCCTCCCCTCCCCAAGGAAATCCTGATGCACACTAATACTTGAGAACCTCTGATTTGACCAAAGAACCTCTTTATTGCTCTTAATTCTCTGAGGCATGTATGTTACAGATTTTATAAGCTAATACTGTAGTAAGCAGCCTGAAAAACTTAAGGTCATTCTCAGATATATGTACTTTCTCCTGCTGTATCATACAGAACTAATATTTGGTTAAGGATGTGAACTGTATCTCTTACTTTCTAATTAAACACCATGATTCTAGACATACAGACATGCAAAGGCAGACGCAGGAGCGGATGCTGACCGAAGTGCACTCTCCAAAGGCAGGCGTTTCGAATAAAATCCCCAGTTCTTCTTTTCTTAGTCTAAAAATACAGAGTGATTTGGAGGCATATGTGTGTTTACTATATTAAGATACACTTACATGAAATAGTAGCACCAACTAGTAGCCGTGTGAGACTGTGTGTAATGCATTATGCCAGCATTAGAGCTGACTCCTCTCAGGCAACCGCTCGGTGATAACTTTGCAGCGCCCGGGTATTCAATCAGCCGCAGATTGTGTAGTACTGCAGTGTGTGTTTATTGAAAAAATCTGTAAGTGAGCCCATGCACTTCAAACCTGTGTTATGCAAAGGTCAAGAAGAGTTTGGGTTTCCTCTCCATTTATTGCTAATTAGTAGAAACTCTTTTTGACTGGTATTTTTTTTTCCTGGCTTTTAAATATTTTATATTTTTTTATGAAGTATAATTACTTTACAATGTTGTGTTAGTTTCTGCTGTACAACAACATGAATCAGCCATATGTACACATATACCCCCTCGCTTGTTTTTAGGGAAAGTCTTTGCTCTGACAGGTAGTCACCACCACGGGGAAAATCACAGGCCAGGTGAGAAACACGGTCCATGAACAGCAGTGTTAAAGGGTTATTTATCTGTGTTAAGATTCTTCTTACATTTTATTTTAAGCCCCATAAAAGAAAATGGACTATAAAAGCTCAATGAGATAACAAAAGCTCAATGAGATAACAAAATTTTATTTACATCTATTTCCATTTAATATATCACATCTTCAGGACAGGTGGTAACTTATTTGAAGGTTATGCTCATATTCTTCAGGCTGTGGGTAGAAGACTCCCCAGGGTAGCAGTAACTGTCTTGTTGTAGGAATTCTTTGCCTTCACATATCCCCAAAATACCATTCATGTACAAATAAATACTTGTCTTATAGCTGAACACAGGCTCAATTAGTTTTTCAAATACTCTAGCCACAGCAGTATGTTTTTTTTGGAAATCTAAACTGAGACAAAAATTGCTCAACTCATAGCTTCTCCTGTCATTAATATGTACATGCTGACTGCCAAAAAGAGTAACTAAAATTTCTTACAGAATGTACTGCAAGAGAAACCTATGGTAACAAAAAAAAAAAAATTGCATTCAGAAATTTCTGTCTAAATTGATATTAGCCTGTAAGTAGTTATAAGCAATAGTAACTTTCATGCTTCACCATCTTGCCTGATATTTTCTACACTAAAAGTTACATATTCTGTATACTAACAGTCTGATTATATAGTCTGAATGCTAGAAGTTGCTAATTTTCATTCTTTTACCACCAAGAAAGCATACTTGATTTATAGGGAAAGGGATTTAAATACTCCTAGAGGTACTTCTAAAACTTTTTAACTTAAGGCTTGATTTTCTTCCAATAACAAGTAGCTGTTTGCTTTCTGAAAGATTTTATGTTTTAACATAAGCTTAATAAGATGCTTTATTATCGTCACATTCCTCTCTCCCCAAAAAGGCCCTGATCCATATTGTTATATTGGGGTGATATTGTTCCTTATTTTTGATACCTTTGACATACTTTTGTATTGCATTGTGACACATCATTATGACTTTACCTAATTGTTTTCTAAAAGGGAACTAATCATCTTTATTTGCCTTAAAATATTTTATAGGCCTGGTTGTTAGTTTTGCAATGCTTTTGTTTTAGTCAGTTTAGTCTGAGAAGGATCCTAGCAGTATGGTCAGTGCAAAGCTTAGATTCTTTAGTATGGACAAGTTGTCAAGGTCCCTATAAGCCATTTGGCTAATCAAGCTAGTAATATTAACTTTTTGTTTTGTACTTAAACTGCATATAACCTCATAGTTTATCATCAAAACAAAGCATATAGATGAAAGCATGTAAATGGACTGCAAATGATTCTGACTTGTAACCTAGGGAAGCCTCTGTTGTTTGACCCTCAAGTCCAGGGAAAGAAGGGAAAGGTGTTTGTCTTAAGCACTAGCAGCTAGGCTGTGCAGCATGTCGTACTTCTCTGAGAACTGCTCTTCGAGCCTGGTGTCACCATGAGCATGTAGGTGCTAATGATACAAACAAGAACGTACATGTAATGAGAGGTGGGCAAGTCTCTGGAGGGTCCTTAAAGTAGAGGCTTTTCAAAAGACTGGAAAAGAAACAAGACTAAACCAACATGTTACTCAGCTATGAAAGTGAAACCAGGGATGGTTTCCACAACAAAGTGTATCAGCCAGTTTTTTAAAAGCTACAAGACAATATTGCTAGTTCTACAGAACTGGAAACTGTGATGTGTGTACATTTCCCCATTTATCACTTAGCTGACTGCTTCACAAAGCTGTTCTGGTATTCAGCTGCTACAATGTTAGGAAACCACCATGCCAACCTCCCTTCTGCCTCATTCATCACTTAACTGTTCCTTTGAAACACTGCTCATTTGTATTAATTTTCTGAAGTATTATTCAGCAGATCACACCAACACAATGGAACCTTCAGCCTCTGGCTGGTGCTCCCCATAAGCAATATGCAGGCTATAGACAGTAACATGTCCCTACATGTGTGTATGCACAGATACATTAAAAACATTGAAACATTTTCTTAAAGAGTATCCTAAAATGTAAGTACAGGGTAAGTACAGAGAAAATGCATGCAGAGAGAGCCCACTGCAGTACAAAGCCTGTGGGATATATAATTTTAAGTTTATATTTCCTACAGGATGGTAACATAGGTCTTTTCCTACCCAGAGGCATAATATATTTTCTGAAAACCTGGACACTGCCCATTGCATTAAATGTAAATGCTCCCTAAGTATATAAACAGTAAAAGTAAGCAAAAAACCTTACAACACATTCCTTTGTTTAATATATCAAAAATGTTTCCAAGGCAACATTATTAAAACGATCATACACCACAGCCCCTAATACGGTATCGCGCTCCAGTGGGAGGCGCAGAGGCGCCAGGGAGGCTCCGGCCAGTCAGCGGTCTAGGTGCTCTTCTTCTCCTCGCCCAGTAAACTCACGGCGGCTTTCCTGGCTGTTAGAAGGAGAGAAAACTGTATCAGAGCTGTGTGTAACCCAGCTGTGTGCCGATGTGGCTCCTATTGTGGGTGACGCCGTGGGTGACTCACGCTCAGATGAGGACACACGGAGGTCTGTGGGCAGGGCTAGCAGAGTTTCCAGGAAATGGACCTGAGAACTCTTCAAACGCAGCTCCTGAGCACTGCAGCCAAGTTACTGAGGACCCGGCCCCTTCGAGTGACCGTGTCGCCTGTGCCACTGTGTCCTGGCCCCCCGAGTATCGCAAGAAGCAGAGGCTCCTTGAGTGTATAGTGTCCTGTGTACAGTCAAGAAATTCCAGGTCCTCCCTGGCCTTCCTAATTACCACTTGGCTTGGAATGTGCTCTAAGAACTCGTGTGATGTGTCTGCGGGCCGCGGGGAGGGTTCTGAGAGCCTTGAGGCCCCCTGAGAGTCCAGACTGCAGCTGTTCTCAGAGCCCTGAGCGGGTGCCAGGCAAGGTTGCCCTCCTTATGCACCAGCTGCCCGACAGCGGCTCTCCCTTCATTCACTTAAAATTGTGGACTAAAGTTTACAAAGACACTGCAGGCTCTCAACTAGCTCTTTGCAAAAATGTACTTCCTGGAGAATCCAGAAACTCAGAGTCTGTAATGTGTCAGCCTCAAAATCCCTCTTATTTTCACTCTTAACCTCAGTTTATGAATGTATCCTATCAAAGTAAAACAGGATTTTAGAGGACTGAGATCTAAGAGAATCAAAGGCCGAGAAATGTGGGTGAACTAGACAGAAATGACATCACCAGAGGCTGCTGGTTTGGTTAAGAACAGAGAAGAACAGTTAAGAAACCTCTTCAAAAGGAACTGGCGATCCTAGAGTGGGAGGATGTGAAGAAACGTAGGAACGCACTGAAGGAGACTGGAGCTGCGTGCGGGAGCAGGGCTTGGGGAGGACACAGTCTGCGAGGAGGAGGAGAACACACATCAGCTGGGGCATCAGGGCTGCAGCGGGCCATCTGGGGGTCTTCCTTCCCCAGAGGCCAGCTCACCTCTCGTCTCCCACTTTCTCAGGAGCGTAGAACCCTTTTTGTATTTTAATTCCCTAGTTCTATGCCCACTGTCCATTGGCTAAAACCCTTACTGTGCCCTCTGGAACTTCCGACCCATCATCAGGAAGACCTCTGTCCTCACCCGTTTCTCCAAATGGATCCTGCTTCCTGTTGCTCTTACAGAGACCTGCCTGCTCCCCAGGATACTGCCTTCTCAAGTGTCCTATGCATTTCCTTCCATGACCCTGGTACTTCTGGGTCTGGAGGTCCAGGAAGCATTGTCTTTGATCTTCATGGCTGTGTTCAGAATCTCATGGCATCAGATGACCTTTCCCAGCCGCCCATCTTTTTTCCAATTCTCTCTGACCCTTGGGCTGTGCTGCCTCATTTCTTTAAGATTTTAGCTCCAAACTTACAATCACTTTTGAGCACTGCTGTTACTTGAATTATCACTGATTTCAGTATTCTCCCAGTATCCTGGGCACTTGGGTCCTCCTCTCCAGTAACCGGGATGTTCCATTCTAGCTGCTCTGCAGCCTGGTCTCCTTCAGCTCTCCCTCTGGGCCACTCCCTTCCAGTCATACGTTCCCTGCTCTCAGCTTTCGCACATGCTAGTTCTCCCATGGGGGCTTTCTTCCCCATGGTTCCTTCCCTTAACACTTTCAAATGTGACGCAGTATTGCCTCCTTTGTGAGGATTTCCTAAATCACTCTTTAAAACTGTCACCTTCCCTTCAGCCCCTGCGCACTCCCTATCTTTGGATCTATTTTATTTTTCTCTGTATCATGTGCTAACTACACCACGTAACTTGCTTTTTCATTGTATTCTCTCTCTCTCTCAACAAGACTGTAAGCTTCATGGGTTCATGCAGTATGGTCTGCTGGTCTGTTTGGTTCCCTGGCTCATACCCAGTGCTATGAACATGCTTGGCACATAATTAAGTCACCTCAATAAATAAGTATTTGTTGAATGAATGGATGAGAAAGGCCGAGAGAGGGGGCATTCTCTTGCACTTCTCACAAAAGCCATTTGAACAGCAGCATAACAAGCAGCTCAACCTGCAATGAATTAGGGAGACTGGACTTGTATATAAATACAGATGACCCCTAAAATCTCCACCCACCACAGGAAAGTCACTTTTCCTAATGTGCTGAGTGAATGGTGTGTTATTCGTGGCATGGCAGAAGAATGTTGGGAACAGTAAAGGCAACAGGCAAAGCCTTGGTGGAGAAATCCCAGAACAGCCTTGGCACGTGGCTGAGGAAAGCCAACAGGACGTGAAGTGAGGAAGCCCGCTGTCTGGGCCAGTATGACCCCGGCCCCTCGCACACTGAGCCAGGCTGCCCCCAAGCCATACCTTCCTTGGAGATGGTGTCTGCAGTCTCTTTGGCTTTGTCCTTCAGGTCGTTCACCACATTGTCTACTTGGGACTCGTGCTTCAGGAAGAAAGGCCGGATGATGCGCTTGTAGAGCAGGTCTGCTCCGTTGGCGGGGCTGGGAGCCATGCACCACAGCAGGAAGCCACACTGCACGGAGGACAAGCAGCACGGTTACAGAGGGGGTGACACGGACCACACGCACTGCCGCCTCTGCTGCTTGCTCCACCAGCATCGCTGGTGTTTCTGCAGGATGTTAGGCGCACTTTTCTTGGTGGAGAAAACATGACAAATAATGACCTAGTAAGGAAAGGCTGCCAGGGCGTCCCTGGTGGCTCAGCTGGCAAAGACTCTGCCTGCAAGGCAGGAGACCCCACTTCGATTCCTGGGTCGGGAAGTTCCCCTGGAGAAGGGATAGGCTACCCATTCCAGTATTCTTGGGCTTCCCTGCTGGCTCAGCTGGTAAAGAATCCACCTGCAATGGAGGAGACTTGGGTTCAATCCCTGAGTTGCAAAGATCCCCTGGAGGAGGGCATGGCAACCCACTGCAGTGTTCTTGCCTAGAGAATCCCCATGGACAGAGAAGCCTGGTGGGCTACGGTCCATGGGGTCGCAAAGAGTCGGATATGACTGAGCAACTAAGCACAGAAGGAAAAACAGACTGACAAAGGCAAAACACACCAGGTCCAGCGCTTAACTTCCTTGCTAACTTGGACCACTTTTTAGTTGTGAGTCACGAGAGCTCTAGAAATGCAAACCTGCAAAGCGGCTACTACTAACGACAGAGCTTGAGTTAAAACGCACACAGAGCACCGCTACTGAGCGCCCTTCTGTGACAGTCAAAATACAGAACGAAATGCAGGTTCTAAACACATTATAGGGGGCCAGTTTTTAAAAGACAGGAGTTACCAGGCATTGGAAAAGACTCTGATGTGGGGAGGGATTGAGGGCAGGAGGAGAAGGGGACGACAGAGGATGAGATGGCTGGATGGCGTCACTGACTTGATGGACGTGAGTCTGAGTGAACTCCGGGAGTTGGTGATGGACAGGGAGGCCTGGCGTGCTGCAGTTCATGGGGTCGCAAAGAGTCGGACACGACTGAGCGACTGAACTGAACTGAACTGAACGAGGCTGGATTTAAAAAAAAAAGAAAATCCCAAACTATGGCTATATAGTTCTTGCAAGAAACACACCTAAGACAAAACCAATCAGGAACACTGAAAATAAGATGAAAAAAAAAAGATGTATCTGACAGATACCAAGTCTCAAAGTAGCTCATATAATAATAGTACATAAACACAAGGAAAAATAAGTGAACAAAATGATAAGGAAGGAAAACAACTTGTTAGGAAGAATAACTGGCCCGAACCTATGTATCTTTGAGCTATGTAAATTATATATACTTTTGTTTTTGTCTTCCCTGGTGGCTTAAATGGTAGAGTCTAACTGCAGTACAGGAGACCCAGGTTCGATTCTTGGGTCAGGAAGATCCCCTAGAGGAAGAAATGGCAACCCACTCCAGTATTGCCATGGACGGAGGAGTCTGACAGGCTATAGTCCATGGGGTCGCAGAGTAGGACATGAATGAGCGACTTCACTTTCTTTTTGTTTTGATACTTATATAATTTTAGTTTTTATAATTATGTAATTTATAATTATATGTAGTTTCTAAATACATAATAGTTTTGAACTGTATAAACTTGAAAGTCAGAATTATATAGATCAATGGACAAAATCCATGATCAATTGCTTTTTAATATTTCATCAGAAACTGATATATTAAAAAAACTAGAAATCAATAAGAATACATAGGAAAATACACAAAATTTAAAATCTTAATCTAAAGATATATACAGATCTCTTCACCCAAAAACCTGAGACCTAAGAGAATTGTATACTACAAAACATAGAGGTAAAAGAACGGAGCTCAGAGACGCTGGTTCCAGTCTTGGCTCTGCCACTTACTGGCTGGGCAAAACTTATGCAAGTTACTTATTTGCTTAAGTCTGTTCTGACTCTATAAAAAAAAGTATAAATAGAAAAAAATTTTAAATCTATTTCATATAGGTTTTGTAAGAAAATAAGAAACATCTGGAGCATCTAGCCTAGCAGGGGCTCTGTCCCTGTCCCAAGAATATGGTGTCTTCTACCAACACCCATGAGACAGAAGCAGGCTGCCTATTAGAGTTTTAAGTCAGGTAAAATCAGATCTCAGGACCAACATACACCCTTTTTAAACAATTATTTTGTTCTTACCTCTCCTTTCACTGCCTGAAATGAAATTCAAAGTCATGAGACGCTTACACATACAATTATGGGAAAAAAAGGTTTCTAACTGGAATATGAAGAAAGAATAAAGTAAAAGTGTTTTATTTAAAAAATATATTTTGGACTTCCCTGGTGCTTCAGAGAATAAGAATCTTCCTGCCATTGCAGGGGCCACTGGTTCGATCCCTGGTCTGGGAAAATTCCACCTGCCGTGGAGTAGCTAAGCCCACGCACCACAGCGACTGAGCCCACACGCTAGGGCCCGCGAGCTGCAACTACCGAGGCCCGGCGCCTAGAGCCTATGCTTTTTTGATGCCCAAACATTCATATTTTCCATCAGTTGCTTATAAAGATAATGCTAATACAGCCACACACACACCTAAAAGTCAATAGAGCGATTTAGGAAAGTTACATTCTTGACAGAACATCAGAATTCTATGTGAACATTTTGAATTGAATGCAGTGTGGCAGCCAAGGGAATGTGCCATGTACTACTGCATACAAAGCAAGTTTCCTACCAACTATATTAACTATTCAAAGAGAAGAACTATTTGGATTTAGTTTTTAGCATCTAACATCCAATATACTTGTTATTTATATCCAGGCATTTTGCTGTATTTATTATTTAGGAGGAGAAGGGGCGACAGAGGATGAGATGGTTGAGTTTGAGCAAGCTCCAGGAAATAGTGGAGGACAAGGAAGCCTGGCGTGCTGCAGTCCATGGGGTCGCAAAGAGTCAGACACAATTAATATTTAGGAAATTGGCATAAAGTTTTAAATTGGCATGTGATACATTTTAATTTTTACTATTTAAAACTGTAGAAAATAGTCTCCTGGCTGGTATTCCTATGTAGAATATCTGATTGTCAGGAATATTACTGATGTAGACAAAGCCTCAAAGTGAAGTGGAAAGGACTCACTGGGTTAAGAATCAGGAGAGTTGGGGAGAAGGAAATGGCAGCCCACTCCAGTATTCTTGCCTAGAGAATCGACTGGACAGAGGAGCCTGGCTGGCTACAGTCCATGGGGTTGTGAGAGTCAGACACGAATTAGCAACTAAACTGGGTATTCCAAATATTAAAAAAAAAAAAAAAAAGAATCAGAGGAGAGTTAGTATCTATTTCATGACTGTAAGTAAATCAAACAACCTCTCAAAGAGTCAATTTTCTCTTCAGGATTTTTTAGGAAACTCAGAAATTAAAAAATATACCTGAAGAAAGTACACAAGATACAGCTAATATTGCCGAGTCCTACAGTGCTTACTGTTGTTGAAAATCTCTGAAATGTTATCTGCCTTTACATCTAACAACCCTAAGCAACCCAGAAAAGCTGACTTGTTCACCTTTTCTGGATGACTTAAGCATGGCTACCAAACAGGACCAGAGCCAAGAGCCTGCACTTTTGCACCTCTCCAATGGGATTAAGTTTATATGCTAAACTCCAGACTGTTCATTTAGTTCCTCCCAGTTCCCTCTAGGTATTGTCTTGAGACTGTAAAGTCATTACTGCTCTTTACCTACATCCTGAGCATTTTCCAGTTCTCAAATGAAATAACTTTCTCATATTAAAAATAAAGTTAATTACAGTTCAACTCTCAAGGGTGATATTCAGCTGCCAGCTTTTACAACTCCCTTTTCTTAACCTATGTACCTACCTACTCAAGAGCTCAGAAATACACAGATCTGACCAACCTTTTAATCAGGGCAGCTCACGGTGTTCCCAAGAACAAACATAAGCCCACTCTTACCCGCAGTGCAGATAAAGAGTCTGTGCTATTTCAATTTAACTCTCAGCGCTAGCAGCACTGACATACTAAATCCTTAAATTACAACAGGCCAGAGAGTTGTGTCTGTGATTCTAATGCTGCCACTATTCAATTTCCCTGTAGAAATGCTTCCAAGGTAGGGATATATTTAATATGCACAGTTTGGCACTAGCCTGGTGAGACCTGAGAGTTAATGTCTGAAAAAAATGCATTTCAACACTAGCTTCTGGTGTGCTGCAATCACTTGATCAGAAACAAGTCTTGGGAAGCCTTTGCGACACAGCCACAAAAACAGTAATGCTCAGCATGCACAAATAAAAGCTAAAAGCAAACTTGTGAAGGGCAAGACTTTTCTATCTTCTTTGCCTCCTACAAAGTTAAGAAGAAAAATGTTATGCTCTCTATCAGTGGGTCCCACCATACAGGTAACAGTCTGGATCAGGACTTAAACTTGCCAAAGTTTATTCAACCTTGTTTGAAAAATCTAGAAACTTATTTAAATGAGAATAAAGATGAGGTGCAAAGGTATTCATTGCAGCATTAGTTATAACAGCAAGATAAATGTCCTAAATGTCTATTAACTGAGGAATGAATGAATTCTTATCTATAATGGATTAGACATCTAGGTCAAAGAATAGTGAGTAACATGAGAAAATACTCATAGTATTGTATTAATCAAAAAAGTGAGATATAGAATCATATATGATATATATGGTCTCAACCATATATAGTAAAGCAACAACATACACAATTCTCTGTGTGTATACACTGTATCAAGAAATTTATTTGCACATTAAAAAATAGGAACACTACCCTAAGATGATAACAGTGGGAGTCTTAAAATACTATTTTATTTTCTACATAAAACATGCCCCAACACACAGGCACACATGCACACAACCACAGATGCAAAGAGTATAACAGCAAGGATTAATTCACCAAAATCCCCCTGACCTAAAACACATTCTGGCACACAGAGGTTCTAAATAAATATCTGCCGAGGAAAGAAGATATACTACTTTCACAAACAGAGAAATTATTTTTAAATAAATGCATTTATTTTTAAACCTTCCTGTTCCAAGGCAGAGCTCAGATCAAAGCTCTAAACAGGCAGGATCCACTTTTTCTAGCTCAATACATGGAACAGTATCTTCTCAACCAACCTTCGACGCCTAATCATTGGATCCTCTTACATTCCTTAAATCCAAGAGGCTACTTTAGAAAAATGGGGGGAACAGGTCAACAATATTAACTCTGCAAAAGATAAAATAGTAAACCTGGCCTTAGTTGCAGGTCTTTTCTTCATCCTCCCAAACAATTACCTTGTGATTGTAGCAGTAGCACAGGTAGGACCCAACGAGTCCTTAAAATGGAATACTCTCACATACAATTCTCTGCAATTCAGAGACCTTCACTGAAGCCACCCAGAATACACCACTAATACAGAAAGAAAACATTTTTATTGACAGCGTGATCAATTTTTAATCATCTCAAGTATATTATCTATCTGGAACATACGGGATAAATTCCCTCTTTCTGGATGCAATGCCATCATACAGCTGGGCACTCACTACTAATGGATGCACATTCATTTCACTATTAGGGAGGAAAACTTGCTGCACAGCAATTTCTGTAATGTACTTCAAATATAAATGACTTGCTGATTATCTTGTATTTTGGAGCCTTTCTGACTCAAGGGGCCTCCATTAGCAGAGGTGATCACGAGCAGGCTGCCGTCAGACCACTCACATTTCAGAAGTCTGAGGTCAGGTGCTGGTGTAGTGGTTCTACTGGCAGCAGACTGCTGGGGGCAAGCAGTGGGCCCGGCAAAAGCCCGGCTGCTTGCTGTTAGAGGCTGCAGTGTGACATCACTGCCATTAGACGGGTCTTAAAGGATTCAGAAGTGTTTGAAGTTTAAAGTATGGACATCCACATCAAAGACTATAAAGCTATTATTATAAATGCTAAATATCTTTGGATAACAAAACCATGAAAAATCCAGCAGCCTATGAAATCTAAATCTTCCGATAGACCAATTTTTTTCCCATTTCTTTTGAAAGGAAAAATTTTCAGCTGTGTTACAAGGCATTCTGTGGTAACATCATTCAAACTTAAAAGAATATCCAGGGACTTCCCTGGTGGTCTAGTGGCTAAGACTCTGTGCGCCCAATGCAGGGAGCCTGGGTTCAATCCCTGGTTAGGGAACTATATCCCACGGGTCGCACCTAAGACCCACTGCAGCCAAATAAACAAAGAATTGCTTTTTAAAAAGAATATTCATGTTTTCATTTATATTTTTTAATTAAAATAGAGTTTATTTGCTTTTCTTTTAATATAAACATGAGGAAGAAAAACCACTTAAGTTGTAGCATTCTTTTCAAAATAAAACTGCAATCAATACTTGAATCTCCAAGCTCCATAAACAATATTTTTTGAGGTGGTAGATTGTAATATTTTTATATCCATTATTTATCATTTATGTCTGTGTCCTTTAAAAATGATGGAACCTGTGGCACTCAATATAATGTGAAGCCTTGCTATAAAGAGAGAAAGTATTTCTGGCCCAGAAATGCTTTGTTTACAGGCAAAATTCCTAGGATTACATTTGAGAAGGTACGAGGAGAAAGATTTTACACAGTTGAGAACACTTTTTTTTTTTTAATGTTTCAAGTTTAGGTGACATCATTACCAATTTCCTAAAAGACTGATTACTGGACCTCCCTGTCTTTTAATGGGCTTCCTGGTGGCTAAGTGGTACCCTGTGTTTTAAAAAGCCTGAGGTAAGGGTTCCTAAGATTTATCTTTCCTCAAATAACAGAACACACCTACAGCCAGGTCAACATACAGGATAGAAATGCTGTTTCATATCACTTACTTTCCTATCGCTGCTGCTGCTAAGTCACTTCAGTCGTGTCCGACTCTGTGTGACCCCAGAGACGGCAGCCCACCAGGCTCCCCCATCCCTGGGATTCTCCAGGCAAGAACACTGGAGTGGGTTGCCATTTCCTTCTCCATCATTTAAATTTTTAACTATCTAGCTTTTTTTTTTTAACCATAAATGGTTTCATACTGTATATAATCTATAATTTTTATAAATAATGAATTATGCAAAACTTCTGTATCTCAATAAATGAAGTATTTCTTTTAACAGTATGGATGTACAATACTATTAATTCATTTAACCATTTACCTGTTGATGGACCCTTCAGGGTTTTTTTGTAATTACCAGAATGAGAGAGCTTCTGGTATCTAATTTCCTGTATCTACATTTCTTTAGGTAGACATTTTAAATAACTGCCAATTTAATGAGGAAGCTACACTATTTGAGTATTTTAACTCACACTTCCCAGATTGCTGACTACTCATATTTTTTTGTCTTATGTGAAATATCTCTATATGACTTGTTTAATTTTTCTCTTTTTCTTCCCTGTAAGTTTTTCTATATATTCTGGATATTAATTCCATATCTGGTAGGAATGGAAATACATCCTCCTTGCCTGCCATTATTTTTCCTTTGTTTATTTGCCCACAGTTATATAGAAATGTTTGTCTAATTTCTATTCCTCCAAGTTAGAAAACATTCTCCTATACTTTTTCTAAAGCAGAGGTTTTGGCGTAGAAGTCCTGCCTTGGGAGGGATTGAGGAAAACAGCCGCGGACTGAGTAGCCAGGGCGGTTTCTCCTCACGCCCCTGCTCCAAGCCCTAGAGCTGGGAGTGGCCGCCCAGGAGCACCTGCTTCGAGTGCTGCTGGGGCAGGCAAAGGCTGATGCCTGCACCCGAGGAGCTATTCTGGGGAGGGAAGGGTGATTAACTGTGGCTCCTCTGCTGCCTGGGGCTCCCCACCCTAGTTTAGGGTGGGCAAGCCCCCCACCTGCCCCCCTATCCTGAGTTTACCAGAACTAGCATGGATCTGGGTGTGGCCACCTCCATTCCAGCACCCGATGGAACAGCTGATATGCCTCGAGAAGAATGAACTTACAGGCCAAAGTAACAAGGTATTTGAGAGTACAACCAGTTCAAAACACAGACAGCACAGTCAACTACAGACCTATCAGCAGCAGAAATTTTAGAAGTGACTGACCAAGAATTTTAAATTAACTATACTAAAAGAAATACAGTGACATGAAAGAACAAAAAAACACAGGAAAGAACCAAGCCAAATTACTAGGAATGAAAAATAAAATAGTTGAAGTAAACACAATGTATAGCATAAAGATCAAATGGAACAAAATTGAAACTGGAAGATCATATTGAGAAAAACTCCCAGAAAGCAGGAAAACACAAATAAATATATTTGAAAAATAGGTAAGGCCAGAGGAAAAGAAAAAATACATCCAAATTACCCAGAATTAAAAATCAAGATAATATCAATGTAGTGGTGGTTACAGCGAGGGAAATCAAAGAATGAGAGAGTTTCTGGTATCCAATTTCCTGTATCTATGTTTTTTAGATAAAAAATCTAAAAAGAGAGAGAGAACAAGATGCCGGAGGAGTAGGTGGACATGGAGTCCATCTCTTCTCCACGGATACACCAGGAATACACCTTCAGACACAGAAGTGCATGCAGCACACCAGCGGAGAGCGGACAGGAGGACCTGACCAGCGGAAAAGCACACACAGAACCACGCAAAACTCGGTAGGACAAAGGAACTCGGGGGAAAAACAGGAGTGTTAGCAGGGCTGGACCTGCCCTGGGCGGGTGGGGGACTGAAGCGGGGGTCCGATCCCCACAGCGGGGCAACTGTCTGAGTCAGAGGAAAAGCATTTAAGGCTGAGAGTGAAACAGCTGATCTGTGGCAGCCTAAATGGAATGAGAATCAGACAGTCCTTGCCGCAACCATACATATGCCAGGCAGGAATGGAGATCTACTGGAAGGTTCGATCCGGGTTCGATCCCTGGGTCAGGAAGATCCCCTGGAGAAGGAAATGGTAACCGACTCCAGTATTCTTGCCTGGAGAATCCCCATGGATGGAGAAGCCTGGTAGGCTACAGTCCACAGGGTCACAAAGAGTCGGACACGACCGAGCGACTTCACTTTCACCGAGCAGGACCCCACCCAGGGTGCCCCCTTCAGTGACTGATGTACCAAACTACAGAGCAGGACCCCACCCAGGGTGGCCTTCTAAGTGCCTGAAGCCCGAACAACAGAGAAGGACCCCAGGCAAGGGATCCCTCTAAGTGCCTGAACGGGTGGAGATACGAAGAAAGACTGGCCAAAGAGGCCCCCTGAGCACCAGCTACGAGAGGCTGGAAAAAAGCCTCTGATTGGGCCATAACTCCTGCCGCAGAGGCAGTCCGTGTCCCTGCACACTTGGCGCCACCAGGGTCCTCCCAAGACAAGCAGCTGCACCACCTTCACGCTCAACCCTCACTGGGGCAGAGCTGCCACAGGCAAAAAAAATGTCATGTGTTCATGTGCGCAGGGTCCTGTTCGACTCTTTGCGACCTTGTAGACTGCGGCCTGCCAGGCTCCTCTGTCAGAGAGGGGGTTCTCCAGGCAGGAATACTGGAGCGTATTGGCCAATACTGGGTGCCATACCCTTCTAGAGCGCTATATTTCCTGCTGCCCTAGCTGCCAACCCCCCTGCAACCAGAACCCCTGCGACCAGTGCAGCTGCACCACCTCCGCACCTGGCCCTCACAGGGGCAAACCCAAGTCCTCCAGGGCAGCCTCAGGACCTAAACCCCATGCAGAGGTAGAAATAACACCACAGGTGAAACCCAGGGGCAGTGTGGCTAGGAAGAAGACCCAAAACCTTCCCACCAGCTGTACAAGCTGCAGATTACATCCACACAATCAACTAGGCAGACTCTGTGTCTATGGAATATATAAAAGGCCACTGAGAGCTCCCATAGAAGAAAATGCACTAGCTCTGATAGCTGTGGACACTGGAGGCAAGAACACACAGGAGTAGGACCAGATGAGAATCTGAGCTGCCCCACAGCAGGTCCATGATCAGCACAGGAGGGCATCCTAGGGAGGCAAGGTGGACTGGGATTCCCAGTGAGAGAAAGGACTCTGACAGCAGTGACTCAAGATAAACCTTTATTATTTTCAGTTTTTGACTTGTTCTGTACATTCACTTGGATTTTTTTTCTTTTTTCCTTTTTTTCCTCCTCTGTTGTAGTTCTCGATTTTATTGACACTGAGAAATCCAATTAAGCTTTTGAGGCTTTTTTTATTTCCTCAGTCACATTTTTATTGTTGTCATAAACTGCTGCCTCTATGTTGGCCTTTTACAGTTCTGTGGAGTTTTCCTCTTTTATTTCTTTTCTTTTTAATTTTAATTTTTTAAACCTATTGTTATTTTTTCTATATTTATTCCTTTGTTTGCTTTTCCTACTGTTCTTTCCCCCTTGCTGTTAATCTTTAACATATGTAAATCTTCTTTATCTACTTCTATTTAACTTGCCATATCTATTCTTTCTTTTCTTAATCTCCTTTCCTCTCAAAATATTTGTTAGTTTTATTATTGCTTTATTCCCCAATTGGATGACCCACCACCTAGAGTAATGTAAGTAAAACCAAAAGTAAACAAGTAGAACCTGATTAAACTTAAAAGCTTTTGCACAGCAAAGGAAACTATAAGCAAGGTGAAAAGACAACCCTCAGAATGGGAGAAAATAATAGCAAATGAAACAACTGACAAAGGATTAATTTCCAAGATATACAAGCAACTCATACAACTCAATGCCAGAAAAACAAACAACCCAATCAGAAAGTGGAAAAAAGACCTAAAAAGACATTTCTCCAAAGAAGACATACAGATGGCTAGCAAACACATGAAAAGATGCTCAACATCACTCATTATTAGAGAAATGTAAATCAAAACTACAATGAGATATCACCTCACACCAGCAAGAATGGCCCTCATCAAAAAGTCTACAAACAATAAATGCTGGAGAGGGTGTGGAGAAAAGGGAACGCTCTTGCACAGTTGGTGGGAATGTAAACTGATACAGCCACTATGGAAGACGGTATGGAGATTCCTTATGACCCAGCAACTCCACTCCTACACATATACCCTGAGAAAACCAAAACTGAAAAAGACACATGTATCCCATTGCTTACTGCAGCACTGTTTACAGAAGATAGAACATGGAAGAAACCTAGATGTCATTCGACAGATGAATGGATAAAGAAGTTGTGGTATATAAACACAATAGAATATTACTCAGCCATACAAAGGAATGCATTGGAGTCAGTCCTAATGAGGGGAATGAACCTAGAACCTATTATACAGAGTGAAGTAAGTCAGAACGAGAAGGATAAATACCATATTCTAACACATATATTGCATGGGAATCTGGAATGTTAGGTCCATGAATCAAGGCAAATGGGAAGCGGTCAAACAGGAGATGGCAAGAGTGAACATCGACATTCTAAGAATCAGTGAACTCAAATGGACTGGGACGGGTGAATTTAACTCAGATGACCATTATATCTACTACTGTGGGCAAGAATCCCTTAGAAGAAATGGGAGTAGCCATAATAGTCAACAAAAGAGTCCAAAATGCAATACTTGGATGCAATCTCAAAAATGACAAAATGATCTCTGTTCATTTCCAAGGCAAACCATTCAATATCATGGTAATCCAAGTCTATTCCCCAACCAGTAACGACAAGGAAGCTGAAGTTGAAAGCGTCTATGAAGACCTACAAGAACTTTTAGAACTAACACCTCAAAAAAGATGTCCATTTCATTTTAGGGGACTGGAATGCAAAAGTAGGAGGTCAAGAAACACCTGGAGTAACAGGTAAATTTGGCCTTGGAGTACAGAATGAAGCAGGGCAAAGGCTAATAAAGTTTTGCCAAGAGAACTCACTAGTCATAGCACACACTCTCTTCCAACAACACAAGAGAAGACTCTATCATGGACATAACCAGATGGCCAACACCAAAATCAGGCTGATTATATTCTTTGCATCCAAAGATGGAGAAGCTCTATACAGTCACCAAAAACAAGACTGGGAGCTGACTGTGCCTCAGATCATGAATTCCTTATTGTCAAATTCAGACTTAAATTGAAGAAAGTGGGGAAAACCACTACCATTCAGTCAGTTCAGTTGCTTAGTCATGTCTGACTCTTTACAACCCCATGAATTGCAGCACGCCAGGCCTCCCTGTCCATCACCAACTCCAGGAGTTCACTCAGACTCATGTCCATCGAGTTGGTGATGCCATCCAGCCATCTCATCCTCTGTCGTCCCCTTCTCCTCCTGCCCCCAATCCCTCCCAGCATCAGAGTCTTTTCCAATGAGTCAACTCTTCGCATGAGGTGGCCAAAGTATTGGAGTTTCAGCTTTAGCATCAGTCCTTCCAATGAACACCCAGGACTGATCTCGTTAGAATGGACTGGTTAGATCTCCTTGCAGTCCAAGGGACTCTCAAGAGTCTTCTCCAACACCACAGTTCAAAAGCATCAATTCTTTGGCGCTCAGCTTTCTTCACAGTCCAACTCTCACATCCATACGTGACCACTGGAAAAACCATAGCCTTGACTAGACAGACCTTTGTTGGCAGGGTAATGTCTCTGCTTTTCAATATGCTATCTAGGTTGGTCATAACTTTCCTTGCAAGGACTAAGTGTCTTTTAATTTCTTGGCTGCAATCACCATCTGCAGTGATTTTGGAGCCCCCCAAAATAAAGCCTGACACTGTTTCCACTGTTTCCCCATCTATTTCCCATAAAGTGATGGGACCAGATGCCATGATCTTAGTTTTCTGAATGTTGAGCTTTAAGCCAACTTTTTCACTCTCCTCTTTCACTTTCATCAAGACACTTGTTAGTTCCTCTTCACTTTCTGCCATGAGGGTGGTGTCATCTGTATATCTGAGGTTACTGATATTTCTCCCGGCAATCTTGATTCCAGCTTGTGCTTCTTCCAGCCCAGCGTTTCCCATGATGTACTCTGCATATAAGTTAAATAAGCAGGGTGACAATATACAGCCTTGACGTACTCCTTTTTTCTATTTGGAACCAGTCTGTTGTTCCATGTCTAGTTCTAACTGTTGCTTCCTGACCTGCATATAGGTTTGTCAAGAGGCAGGTCAGGTGGTCTGGTATTCCCATCTCTTTCAGAATTCCACAGTTTATTGTGATCCACACAGTCAAAGCCTTTGTATGACCTAAATCAAATCCCTTATGATTATACAGTGGAAGTGAGAAATAGATTTAAGGGACTAGATCTGATAGAGTGCCTGATGAACTATGGATGGAGATTTGTGACATTGTACAGGAGACAGGGAGAAAGACCATCCCCAAGAAAAAGAAATGCAAAAAAGCAAAATGGCTGTCTGAGGAGGCCTTACAAACAGCTGTGAAAAGAAGAGAAGCAAAAAGCAAAGGAGAAAAGGAAAGATACACTCATGTGAATACAGAGTTCCAAAGAATAGCAAGGAGAGATAAGACAGTCTTCCTCAGCAATCAGTGCAAAGAAACAGAAGAAAACAATAGAAAGGGAAAGACTAGAGATCTCTTCAAGAAAATTAGAGATACTAAGGGAACATTTCAAGCAAAGATGGGCTCAATAAAGGACAGATATGGTATGGACCTAACAGAAGCAGAAGACATTAAGAAGAGGTAGCAAGAATACACAGAAGAACTGTACAAAAAAGATCTTCATGACCCAGATAATCACGGTGTGATCACTCACCTAGAGCCAGACATCCTGGAATAAGTCAAGTGGGCTTTAGGAAGCATCACTACAAACAAAGCTAGTGGAGGTGATGGAATTCCAGTTAAATTATTTCAAATCCTAAAAGATGATGCTGTGAAAATGCTGCACTCAATATGCCAGCAAATTTAGAAAACTCAGCAGTGGCTGCAGGACTGCAAAAGGTCCGTTTTCATTCCAATCCCTAAGAAAGGTGATGCCAAAGAATGCTCGAACTACCACACAATTGCACTCATCTCACACATTAATAAAGTAATGCTCAAAATTCTCCAAGCCAGCCTTCAGCAACACGTGAACTGTGAACTTCCAAATGTTCAAGCTGGTTTTAGGAAAGGCAGAGGAACCAGAGATCAAATTGCCAACATCTGCTGGATCATTGAAAAAGCAAGAGAGCTCCAGAAAACCATCTACTTCTACTTCATTGACTATGTCAAAGCCTGTGACTGTGTGGATCACAATAAACTGTGGAAAACTCTGAAAGAGATGGGAATACCAGACCACCTGACCTGCCTCTTCAGAAATCTGTATGCAGGTCAGGAAGCAACAGTTAGAACTGGACATGGAACAACAGACTGGTTCCAAATAGGAAAAGGAGTATGTCAAGGCTGTATATTGTCACCCTGCTTATTTAACTTAAATGCAGAGTACATCATGAGAAACGCTGGGCTGGATGAAGCACAAGCTGGAATCAAGATTGCTGGGAGAAATATCAATAGCCTCAGATATGCAGATGACACCACCTTTATGGCAGAAAGTGAAGAACTAAAGAGCTCCTTGATGAAAGTGAAAGAGGAAAGTGAAAAGGTTGGCTTAAAGCTTAATATTCAGAAAACGAAGATCATGGCATCTGGTCCCAATATTTCATGGGAAATAGATGGGGAAACAGTGGAAACAGTGGCAGACTTTATTTTGGGGGGCTCCAAAATCATTGCAGATGGTGATTGCAGCCATGAAATTAAAAGACACTTACTCCTTGGAAGAAAAGCTATGACCAACCTCCTCCATCCATGGGATTTTCCAGGCAAGAGTACTGGAGTGGGTTGCCATTTCCTTCTCCAGAGGATTTTCCCGACCCAGGGATTAAACCCGGGTCTTCTGCATTGTAGGCACACACTTTACCATCTGAGCCACCAGGGAAATCATGACCAACCTAGACAGCATATTCAAAAGCAGAGACATTACTTTGTCACCAAAGGTCCATCTAGTCAAGGCTATGGTTTATGGTATGTATAGTGGTCATGTATATGTGAGAGTTGGACTATAAAGAAGGCTTAACGCCAAAGAATTGATGCTTTTGAACTGTGGTGTTGGAGAAGACTCTTCAGAGTCCCTTGAGGGGTTGCAAGGAGATCCAACCATCCATCCTAAAGAAGATCAGTCCTGAATATTCACTGGAAAGACTGATGTTGAAGCTGAAACTCCAATCCTTTAGCCAACTGATATGAAGAGCTGACTCATTTGAAAAGACCCTGATGCTGAGAAAGATTGAGGGCAGGAGGAGAAGGGGATGACAGATGATGAGATGGTTGGATGGCATCACCGACTCAATGGACATGAGTCTGGGTAAACTCCGGGAATTGGTGACAGACAGGGAGACCTGATGTGCTGCATTCATGGGGTCGCAAATGTCGGACACGACTGAACAACTGAACTGATCTTAACTGAATACATATATACAGAATCTAGAAAAATGGTACTGAAGATTTTATTTACAGGGCAACAACGGAGAAACAGACATGGAGAATAGACTTATGGACATGGGGAGAGGGGAGGAGAGGGTGAGATGTATGGAAAGAGTAACATGGAAACTTACATTACCATGTGTAAAATAGACTGCCAACGGGGATTTGCTGTATGGCTCAAGAAACTCAAACAGGGGCTCTGTATCAACCTAGAGGGGTGGGAGTCGCAAAAGGGAGGGGATATATGTATACCTAGGTCTGATTAATTTTGAGGTTTGACAGAAAACAGCAATATTCTGTAAAGCAATTATCTTTCAATAAAAAATAAATTAATTAATTTAATTAATAAATTAATTAAATATATATAAAAGAAAAAATTGTAGGAAGGAAAAAAAAATCTAAAAAGAAAGTAAACAAAAGTGTAGACATTTAGGACAAGTTAAAATAACAAGGACACTCAAAACAGGTCTAAATATACAAAGGAAACAATTAGATTTGAGGGAAACTAAAATAACTTTTAAGAGAGGCAATACAGGGGGCAGGAATGCAGATCTTCAAAATTCTTAGAGAATTACTTGAGTCTTTAAACTATTTCATATGTAACTCAAACTACTTCTTGTGTAACTTCACGTGTATTCTTACTTGAGTCTTTAAACTTTTTCACTTGTAACTCTTACTAAAACAAATACTTAAAGAGTATGAAGGGAAAGAAGAGAACCCATAATTCGTAAGAGCTGGACTTAAACCCCCTGCAGCTTGGCAGCCTGGCTCAGTGAGCCCGAGGCACTTTGCATCCTATGACGTTCATGGGAAGCAGGGCCTCTTCCACAGAAGACATTCGAGGACTCACCATTTAGAGAGAAAGAAGCAACCACTCTATTAAAAGGTATGAACTTCTTCATTGTCATTTGCCTCTGATGCAAGTCCAGAGTTGACACAGGCCCATTAGGAAAAAGTTCAACTTCCTACTGCCTTTCCTCACATAGTTGTAACGAAAGTGAGTCCTCTGCCAAACACAAGGTGTGGCGGGGCTGATGCCAGACTAATGGACCTGCCAGAGTTATTAAAATGACTTCCTCAGCTGATTTCACATCTTCTTTTTCCAAACCTATATAAGAAATGAGTATTTTCTGTCCAGATATAAAGACTCCAGCACACAACTGTGAATAATTGAAGGATTGATAAAATTTGCAATGTTCATGCATCAAACACAGACAACAGCGCATGAAGATAGGATTTTGGCAAAGAGCAACGCTTGTGCTAGTTCACAGTATTTCCATCTTTCACTATTATCAAACACATGTTACAGACATAATTGCTTTGGCTATTTCCAAGGTCATACACAAAATAGTTAGCTATATTGAGTTCTTTCTTCCTGTTCACATAATCTGAGGCAGAGCCAGAGATGTCTAACATTCAAACATCTGTTCCTATTCATTGTATATAGGTCCTGAGATTGAGTTTATTCTAGTGGTAGGGAGCAAAACTAAAACAGATGAAAGAAAACACGGCAGTGCAGGAAAAGCCAACGTACCTTCAGCATGTAGTAGAAGGGGAACCAGGACAGGAAGAGGTCAGAGAAGAATTCGACAATGCTGAACACACCATATACTACCCAGTAGGTCAGCCACTGGGTATCATCTTCTTTGTTGGGGCTTTCTATGGCTTTAATTCTGAAAGGCAATACAAAAGCAAGTGTATTATGTAGTAAGATCTCAATGAGACAATTTTCATCATTATACTTTCACGCTGCCCTCCAATACCAACTGAAAAACTCAGGCAATATATGTACCATGACACTAGATGCGTGAATTCAACACGAAAACAGACAGCAAAGCAGAAATATCAAGACAAGCTTTATAACCACTTGTTACCAGTCCTCTGGTCACCAGAGACACCAGCACCAGTTGTCCCACGAGTCTCCACCTTGCCTGAGCCTCCACCACAGCTCCAGGAAATAGCACTAATGACTGGAAACTAGAGTGATCCCCATTTTCAAGTGGGGTCCTGCCGCTAGGGACATATTAAGAATTCACTCATGTACTTCAGTTCTTATGCACTTTAACTGAAGTACATCATGAGTGAGTAGGCATTTCGATAAACAATATCTTGGGAAACACAGTTCCAGAACGCTTTCCAGAGTTCATAACATACTTCGTAACAAACAGGTGAAAACTAACATTAGTTCTGACTGTCGTCACGTGATCCCCAGGCGGTGAACTTTCCTCCCCTTATCAGTTAACACTAGGACCTTCTCAGAATCAACTACTTCTTAAACAAAATTCATTCTGTAAATAAATAGAACTAAATTTAGAATAACCTTCTTTTACTTCTGAATCAGAGGAATTTCTTCTAGTCCTAAAAATCCCTTCATTCTAAGACCTGATTCCATAATTTTTTATCCTATCCTGACATGTCTGGATACTTATAACTGAGCTGTACTGCATCAGTAAACTAGAAGAAATATGAGTCTTGTTTAGCCTATGCAATGGGTTAACTACTGAAAATACATTGGCTACTTGGTAACAGGGGTTCGCCAAAGAAACAGTCTGATGAATCATGCTGAATCATCCCCTAAGAAACCCTCTGAATTAATCAGAAGCAGCCATGGGTGTATGTGTGCCTGCCTACATGTGTGTTTTAAGAAAATGACCAAGTGGGGGAAATTATAGCTGACTGCAATGACTGTTAATGACATGAGGAAAAGGCGAGGAGAGGGTGATGAAGTGAATGTGTTTTGAACATCAAGAGTAAATACAGAACCACAAAATAAATTGAAGAGAGCTAATTATAAAATAATGGCTTGTCACATGTAGACTGTGTCTGTGTTTTAGCTTTCCTCAGAAACTAGCTGATGTAATAGGAAGTCAAAGGAAAAAGTAGGCAAGCACATGAACCAAAGAGCTAACAAATGTACATCCGTTACATGGGAGGTTTTTTTATTCCTGCTATGCTTTAAAGCTCAACATTTAGAAAACGAAGATCATGGCATCCGGTCCCACCACTTCATGGGAAATAGATGGGGAAACAGTGGAAACAGTGCCAGACTTTATTTTTCTGGGCTCCAAAATCACTGCAGATGGTGACTGCAACCATGAAATTAAAAGACGCTTACTCCTTGGAAGGAAAGTTATGAGCAACCTAGACAGCATATTCAAAAGCAGAGACATTACTTTGCCAACAAAGGTCCGTCTAGGCAAGGCTATGGTTTTTCCTGTGGTCATGTATGGATGTGAGAGTTGGACTGTGAAGAAGGCTGAGCGCCGAAGAATTGATGCTTTTGAACTGTGATGTTGGAGAAGACTCTTGAGAGTCCCTTGGACTGCAAGGAGATCCAACCAGTCCATTCTGAAGGAGATCAGCCCTGGGATTTCTTTGGAAGGAATGATACTAAAGCTGAAACTCCAGTACTTTGGCCACCTCATGTGAAGAGTTGACTCACTGGAAAAGACTCTGATGCTGGGAGGGATTGGGGGCAGGAGGAGAAGGGGACGACAGAGGATGAGATGGCTGGATGGCATCACTGACTCGATGGACGTGAGTCTGAGTGAACTCCAGGAGTTGGTGATGGACAAGGAGGCCTGGTGTGCTGCGATTCATGGGGTTGCAAAGAGCCGGACACAACTGAGCGACTGATCTGATCTGATCTGATCTGATGCTTTATTTGGTATAGAATATAGTTTATCTGGGGAAGATCCCCTGGGGGAAGGCATGGCAAGCCACTCCAGTATTCTTGCCTGGAGGATCCCATAGACAGAGGACCCTGACAGGCTATAGTCCATAGGGTTGCAAGAGTCAGATAGGACCGAAGCGATGTAGCACAAGCTTGCATGGTTTATCTATTTACATTTAAGTTAATTTTTAACAATTACAAAGTATGATAAAAATTTGTTTCTTATACATCTTACCCTGGACAAAGGGCCAACAAACATTTACGAAACCACTGATATTTTTAGTTCCATTCTATGTCATTATTACTTTTTTTACTGAAGTATAGTTGATTTACAATGTTGTGTTACTTTCTGGTGTACAGTAAAGTGACTCAGTTATTTATGTGTGTGTGTGTGTATTTTTCTATTACATTGATAGATATGATAGATATTATATTGACAGATTGACAGTCATGTCCGACTCTTTGCAACCCCATGGACTATACAATCCACAGAATATTCCAGGCCAGAATACTGCAGTGGGTAGCCTTTCCCTTCTCCAGAGGATCTTCCCAACCAAGGGACTGAACCCAGGTCTCCCTCATTGTGGGCAGATTCTTTACCAGCTGAGCCACAAGGGAAGCCCAAGAATACTGGAGTGGGTAGTGTATCCCTCCTCCAGGAGATCTTCCCGACCCAGGAATTGAATCTGGGTCTCCTGCATTGCAGGTGGATTCTTTACCAACTGAGCTATGAGGGAAGCCCCATTATATAGGTAGTTTATTATAAGATATTGAATATAGTCCTTTGTGTAATACAGTAGGACCTTGCTGTTTATCTATTTCATGTATAACAGTTCGCATTTGCTAATCCCAAATTCCTAATTTAATCTGATTACCCCACCCTTGGCAACCACAAGTCTGTTCTCTGTGAGTCTAAGTTCATTCGTGTTATATTTTAAACTCCACATAGAGTGTTACCGTATGGTATTTGTCTTTCTCTGTCTGACTTCACTTAGTATGATCATCTCTAAGTCCATCTATGTTGCTGCAAAAGGCATCGTTTCATTCTTTTATTTTATGGCTGAGCAATATTCTATTGCATATATGGGTCACATCTTCTTTATCCATTCATCTGTTGATGGACATTTAGGCTGCTTCCATGCCTTGGCTATTGTAAATAATGCTGCTATAAATACTGGACACGTATATCTTTTCCAGTTAGAGTTTTATCTAGATAAATGCCTAAAAGTGGGATTACTGGATCACACGGCAACTCCATTTTTAGTTTTTGAAGGATCTCCACACTGTTTTAGACTGTGGCTGCACCAACTTCCATTCCCACCGACACTGTAGGACTGTCTTTTATCAGATTCGTATGCTGATTTGCTTAGTTAGGCTGTGGTGGGTCTCCCTTGCTTCACCCGGGCTTTCTCTAGCTGCAACCGGCAGGCTCTACTCTTCATTGTGGTGCACGGGCTTCTCATTGCAGCGGTTTCTCTTGTTGCAGAGCAGGCTCTAGGCCTCAGCAGTTGCAGTGCGTGGGCTCAGCAGCCGCAGCTCACGGGCTCTAGAGCACAGGCTCAGTAGTTATGGCACATGGGCTTTGTTGCTCTGTGGCACGTTCGATCTTCCCGGACCAGGAATCAAACCAGTGTCCCTTGCATTGCAAGCAGATTCTTAACTACTGGACTGCCAGGGAAGCCCTCTAGACTTTTTAATAATGGCCATTCTGACCAGAGTGAGCTGGTACCTCATTGTAGTTTTGATTTGCATTTCTCTAATATTAGCATGCTGAGCATCTTTTCATGTGCCTATTGGCCATCTGTATGTCTTCTTTGGAGAAATGTCTGTTTAGGTCTTCTGCCGATTTTTTGATTGGGTTATTTAGTTTTTTTTATTACTGAGTTTTATGGGCTGTTTGTGTATTTTGGAAATTAATTCCTTATCAGTCATATTGTTTACAAATATTTTCTCCTATTCTGTAGGCTATCTTTTCATTTTGGTTATGTTTTCCTTTGCTGTGAAAAAGCTTATAAGTTTGATTAGTCCCACTTGTTTATTTTTGCTTCTATTGCCTTGGAAAGACTACAATTATTTTTAAAATGTTAGTTCCACAGATTCAGAAACCAAAAAATAAACAGTACCTATGTATCTCTTCATCTGGTGATTGATTCGTTTCCTTTAATCCTTTTATAATACATTGGTCATCTAGTGAGTTCTGTGCTTCATTCTAATTAAACCTAAGGAGGGGATGTGGGAACCTCTAGTTGACAGCCAGTTGGTCAGAAGCACAAACTAACAACCGGGGCTTGTTACAGGTGCTTCAGGTGTGAGGAGGTCTGTTTGGACTGAGCCTTTTAGCCTTGTAATTTGATTCTGTCTCTGGGTAGACAGTGTCAGAACTGAGTTGAGCTCTTGGACTCTTGGGCTTCCCAGGTACAGTGGTAAAGAATCCGCCTGCCAATACAGGAGATGCAAGAGATGCAAGTTGGATCCCTGGGGGAGGAAGATTCCCTGCAGTAGGACATGGCAACCCATTGCAGTACTCTTACCTGGAAAAGTTCACGGACAGGGCAGCTCAGCGGGCTACAGTCCAGGACTGCAAAGAGTTGGGCGTGACTGAGGACACACACTTGGATCCTCTGCTATTATCTGAGGATCGCTGGCGGACATGGAGAAGCCTTTGGAATTGGGTCCTTTGCATCTTTGACCACTCTGCTGCCTTTTATTTACATTTGCTAAACAGTATTTTAACTTGTATCAGAATGAAGATACATCAAACTTTCAGGCAACATACAGGATTCAGGAATCCTAAGATGCAACTCTATCCTTAGGCCTTTGTAGTTTTTGGTCTTCAGCTAAAGAGGCAAAGATAAGGAATGGGAAGGACAGGAACTTAATAATTATTTAATTTAGCCTTCAGAATAGCCTATGTAACAGGTAATGTTATTCTCATTTTTGAGAGAAAGAAACTGCGGCTTAGGGAAGGAAAACCCCATCGGCAGGGGAGCCAGAAGTGTACTCCCACAAAGCCTGTGTCTGTCTCTCTATCCCAAGTTGTTTTCCTAGTTGGGAGAACTACTCACCACCCTGTTGCACAGTACTTAGCAAAGTGTCTGGTACTAAGTGGGCAGTTAGTAAATGTTTGTTTCATTCATACAGATACAGAAAAGTTCATAATCTGACTTTTGGAAGGGACAAGAGTCCTCTATTGGAGAAAATCAAGGCTTGGAGAGGTCAACTTGGGCACAGAGCAGACTAACAGGGGGAAAGGTCATGGTCTCAACATCCAGATTCCTGAAGGGCCATGCATCCTGCTTCCTTGAGGTGGAGGACCATTAGAAGTGAACGGGATGTTCAAGTTGGTGTTCCAAGTTGGTGCCCTAGTCCACCAGTTCTCAGACTTAGATGATGATCCACATTCACCTCAGGAACGGTTAAAAAATATATACACTATATTTTTATAGTGATAAATATATAAAAGATAGTGTATAAATATGTAAAAACTATATACACCAGGTCCTTCAGACCTAGTGGCTCAAGCTCTCCAGCATGCACAGGTATGTGCTTTTAGAAACGTATGCAGGTGATTCTAACACACAGCTAAGTTTCAGAACCACCAGCTCCAAGATCCAGTTTCAGTACCACTTGGTCATATCATTTCTAAGACAGAAAAGCAAAATGACTGAATCAATTCCAAAAAGCTATGGCCAGAGGGTAGGCGACCCCTTTCCAGCCAAGAGAGGAGAAAAGCTCGATCCTAGAGGGACTCGGGGATTGTCGCCCCAGCGGTTGGCAACAGTTCCCCTGTGCTCTCAGAGCCCTGGGCCACGCTCTCTCCAGTGCCACGTCACCCTCGAACGGCAGACGCCAGCAGCGACCGTGGGCTCAGAACTACTGCCGGGGCAGCACAGTCCTGCACCACTCTCTGCCCACGGTCACGGCCACCTAAACTCAGTGCTGTGCCTCCTGCTCCAGGGGCACTGGTCAGGGGCAGAGTTTCACCTCCGTCACGCAGGCAGCAAAAGGAAGCAAGGCCTGGGTGATCAGGAGACGGGCCTGCGGTGTGGAAGATGGTTGGCAAGCAGTTCTAAAAATTCACTGAGCAGAATTAGAAATTGTAGACTGTTGAATTGAAGATGTCTTAAAGTTCTAGTTCAAGTTCTACATTTTATAGACACAAAATAAAATGAACTTCAGAGAGGAAAGAGTGATATTAAAATGACTTTCAACTCAAAGATTATAGAAGAAGAAATTATAGAAGCATGTGTTTATACTTATTTTTTAAGGGAAGGATGGATTGTTTAAATATATTTGGGTATATCCATACAGTGAAATATTTCTGAAGCCTTTAAAAGGATATTCCTTAACAGGGAGAGATGTCCAAGATACAAGGCTGAGTGTCAAAAAGAGATTACTAATTTTGTTTTTAAAAGAAAAAAGAAAACGACCTGTGTTTATAGACCAAGAATGGCATTCAGAAATACTTTTTTCAAGTTGAATACAGTTAAGCCTCAGTATTGGGATTGTAGAATTTTGTTTTTTTAAGATCTTTCAATGAGCATGTACCATCTTTTGTAAATTGAAGCACGACTGGTGTACAATATTATATGTTACAGGTGTACAGTATAATTACAATTTTTAAAGGTTATACTCCATTTATAGTTATTACAAAATATTGGCTATAGTTGGCATTGTACAATATATTCTTGTAGCTTATTTTATACTTAACAGTTACACCTCTTAATCGCCTAGCCCTATATTGCCCCTACCCCCTCCCCTCTCCTCACTGGTAACAATGACTTTATTCTCTATATTTGTGAGAACATACTAGCATCTTTTAAAAATTTTTCTATAACTGACTTACAATGTTAGTTTCAGTTGTAGAGTAAAGAGCATCAATTATACATATACAGCATGTACTACTTTTAATAACAAAAGTGAGGACAAATATTTCTATTTGAGGGGAAAAACAGGAGCACCAGACTTTATATAACTACGGTCTCCTATGAGAGTAGGTCTCTTTAGGGCCTTGTTAAAAGAAACGCTGAAGTGAACAGCAGACACATTCATATAATTTCTCTCTTGAGAAAACTGCTCATGATTTTCTAACAAACTTCCCTAACAATGATCAGACACAATCTATTGTGTTTTAGGGCATTTAAAGTACTTCACTCCACACAGATGGTTCAGACAGTTAAGAATCTGCCTTCTTGAAGGAGACACAGGCTTGATTCCTGAGTCAGGAAGATCCACTGGAGAAGGGAATGACTACCCACTTCAGTATTCTTCCCTGGAGAATTCCATGGACAGAGGAGTCTGGTGGACTATAGTCTGTGGGGTCACAAAAGAGCGGACACAACTGAGCGAAAAGACACTTTTTTTCACAATACATAGAATGACATAGAGGGAGAAAAGAAGTCACACCACCCATCATATGAATTGACTCATTCTAATTTCCTCCTCATGACCAACCTAGATAGCATATTCAAAAGCAGAGACATGACTTTGCCAACAAAGGTCCATCTAGTCAAGGCTATGGTTTTTCCAGTGGTCATGTATGGATGTGAGACTTGGACTGTGAAGAAAGCTGAGCGCCAAAGAATTGATGCTTTTGAACTGTGGTGTTGGAGAAGACTCTTGAGAGTCCCTTGGACTGCAAGGAGATCCAACAAGTCCATTCTAAAGGAGATCAGTCCTGCGTGTTCTTTGGAAGGAATGATGCTGAGGCTGTAACTCCAGTACTTTGGCCACCTCATGCGAAGAGTTGACTCATTGGAAAAGGAATTGGAGGCAGAAGGAGAAGGGGACAACAGAGGATGAGATGGCTAGATGGCATCACCGACTCAATGGATGTGAGTTTGAGTGAACTCCAGGAGTTGGTGATGGACAGGGAGGCCTGGCGTGATGCAATTCATGGGTTGCAAAGAGTCAGACATGATTGAGCGACTGAAATGAACTGAATTTCCTCCTCATTCTAATTTCCTAGAAAAAGAAATGCTAAATGGCAAAATGGTTGTCTGAGGAGGCCTTAAAAATAGCTGTGAAAAGAAGAGAAGCAAAAGGCAAAGGAGAAAAGGAAAGATATATGGATTACATTTGAATGCAGAGTTCCAAAGAATAGCACAGAGAGATAAGAAAGCCTACCTCAGTGATCAGTGCAAAGAAATAGAGGAAAATAATAGAATGGGAAAGACTAGAGATCTCTTCAAGAAAATCAGAGATACCAAGGGAACATTTCATGAAAAGATGGGCTCAATAAAGGACATAAATGGTATGGACCTAACAAAAGCATAAGATATTAAGGAGAGGTGGCAAGAATACACAGAAGAATTATACACTAAAGATCTTCATGACCCAGATAATCACGATGGTCTGATCACTCACCTAGAGCCAGCCATCCTGGAATGTGAAGTCAAGTGGGCCTTAGGAAGCATCACTACAAACAAAGCTAGTGGATGTGATGGAATTCCAGTTGAGCTATTTCAAATCCTAAAAGATGATGCTGTGAAAGTGCTGCACTCAGTATGCCAGCAAATATGGAACACTCAGCAGTGACCACAGGACTGCAAAAGGTCAGTTTTCATTCCAATCCCTAAGAAAGACAATGCCAAACAATGCTCAAACTGCTGCATAATTGCACTCATCTCAAACCCTAGTAAAGTAATGCTCAAAATTCTCCAACACAGGCTTCAGTGGTACGTTAACCATGAACTTCCAGATGTTCAAGCTGGATTTAGAAAAGGCAGAGGAACCAGAATCAAATTGTCAACATCCTCTGGATCATTGAAAAAGCAAGAGAGTTCCAGAAAAACATCTATTTCTGCTTTATTGACTATGCCAAAGCCTTTGACTATGTGTATCACAAAAAACTGTGGAAAATTCTGAAAGAGATGGGAATACCAGACCACCTGACCTGCCTCCTGAGAAATCTGTATGCAGGTCAGAAAGCAACAGTTAGAACTGGACATGGAACAACAGACTGGTTCCAAATAGGAAAAGGAGTACGTCAAGGCTGTATATTGTCACCCTGCTTGTTTAACTTATATGCAGAGTACATGATGAGAAATGGTGGGCTGGAAGAAGCACAAGCTGGAATCAAGATTGCTGGAAGAAATATCAATCACCTTAGATATGCAGATGACACCACCCTTATGGTAGAAAGCGAAGAAGAGCTAAAGAGCCTCTTGATGAAAGTGAAAGAGGAGAGTGAAATAGTTGGCTTAAAGCTTAACATTCAGAAAACTAAGATCATGGCATCCGGTCCCATCACTTCATGGCAAATAGGTGGGGAAACAATGGAAACAGTGAAAGACTTTATTTTTGGGGGCTCCAAAGTCACTGCAGATGGTGATTGCAGCCATGTAATTAAAAGATGCTTGCTTCTTGGAAGAAAAGTTATGAACACCCTAGACAACATATTAAAAAGCAAAAACATTACTTTGCCAACAAAGGTCCATCTAATCAAGGCTATGGTTTTTCCAGTGGTCATGTATGGATGTGAGAGTTGGACTATAAAGAAAGCTGAGCACCAAAGAATTGATGCTTTTGAACTGTGGTGTTGAAGACTCTTGAGAGTCCCTTGGACTCCAAGGAGATCCAACCAGTCCATCCTAAAAGAAATCAATCCTGAATATTCATTGGAAAGACTGATGCTGAATCTCCAATACTTTGACTACCTGATGTGAAGAACTGACTCATTGGAAAAGACCCTGATGCTGGGAAAGATTGAAGGCAGGAGGAGAAGGGGACGACAGAGGATGAGATAGTTGGATGGGATCACCAACTCAATGGACATGAGTTTGAATAAACTCCAGGAGTTGGTGATGGGTAGGGAGGCCTGGTGTGCTGCTGTCCATGGGATGGCAAAGAGTCAGACACAATTGCGCAACCAAACTAAACTGAACTGAATTTCCTACTATAAAAAGAAAACTAGTAAAAGATGATTAATTTCATTGAATTATGAAATAGCCAGGCTTTCCCCTTCATTTCTTCCCAATGCTCATCTGTCTTTACATTATTTTACTATTCTTGGCTTATAGTTTTGTATCCTGGAGTTACCACTTACTAGATACATGACCTTGGGCGAGTTTTTCTGGGCCTTAGTGAGCTCATCTGTTAAGTAGGGATGACAAACCTCACTGTGTTGCTATGAAGATTAACTTAGTTAATACATGTTAAGCACGTAAACAGGGTAAGCACTCAGAAATATTACTTTATTAGGTAGTAATTACAATATGGTGATAATTTATTATTATCATAGGAGGCAAAGGATTAAAAAGAAAAGAAAGCAATAAGAACACTCCAGTCCTTCTGCCTAAGCAGAGCATAAAGGATTAATAGCATTGTTAATACAGGAAAGAGGAGATTAGAGAATTACTCAGGAATTTTAATTGTACTTCACTCTCCAAATCCAAAATGCTACAGAAAGTAAAGGGTTGGGTAAAATCCCAAAATCCTATTTGCAGGTCAATGTAATAAACCTGAACGCTGCTTAAAACATTTTTCAGGTCTACATGGAGACTGGCCAAAAGTCTTGACACTGGTATTGAACTGGCACTGACAGAGATGTAACCACTGGCCAGCCCTCATCCAGACTACCCAGCCCCAGTGACTGTACTGGCTGCCTCCACCTTGTTGAATCATCTGTTTCTTTGCTGCTGCTTTCTAAAAGTAAGATCATGAACCAAAACCAGCCAAAGCATAGCATTAAACAGATGTAAAAAAACCAAAGTTCAAGTAGATACGGTCTATCAGCATTTTCTCCCTCCAAATTAAGAGTCTCCCTCCAAATACTTACATTCAGAGAATATAAGTATTCTGTGACCCACAGACATGAGTAAACTGTAAATTCCCTAAGTACTTCATTAGAAAGAAATCATGTAAACTAAAGACAGTTGATGTGAAATTGAAAGTCACTCAGTTGTGCCCAACTCTTTGAGACCACATGGACTGTAGCCCACCAGGCTCCTCTGTCCATGGAATTCTCCAGGCAAGAATACTGGAGTGGGTTGCCATGCCCTTCTCCCGGGGATCTCCCCGACCCAGGGGTCGAACCCAGGTCTCCCGCACTGCAGGCAGATTCTTCACCTTTTGAGCTATCCAGGTAGCCCCTGCAAGTTAAGCATTTTTTACACTATAATAACTTTTTCAGACTCAAAGTTTATTCCTGGTTAATGAGTATTTCAATACATTCAAGTCATTAAGTTAAAAATGTCCATTTTCTACAATAGTATGGAGTATAAGCTGTGTGTACATTATATTTAGTATTATATATGCGTATGTCTACAATGAAGGGGAAGCATAATAAAGATGATAAATACAAAAAGCTAGGTAAGCCATTTTGCAATTATTTATTCCTATGTCCTATATTTTAAATGAGCTACTTTAAAAGTAACTTCTAAGAGGGAATAAGACTGTCTGGTTTAATCTTCTTTGTTGTAATTTTTCTTAAGATAAAAAGGCAATGAAAAAATAGATAAGATTCTTTACCATCGGTACAAACCAAACCAGCGTTACTTTTCTCCACTCAATTCTTGGTGGTAAAATGGCCAGAGGCCCTGTCTAGGTAATCCACCATGACTCTCAGTGACAGACCTGTTCAAATGCACGCATATGTGGAGCACTGACCATGCATGACGCTGTACTGAGTTCTGAGGCCAAAACAGTGACGCTCCAGGGCTGAAAATCAAAAACAGTCAAGTGATACTTCCATTCTTAAGTAAGCAGCACAGTTGTGCTTGGGGAAAGGTCCAATGAATGAGTTAAGACAAACTAGAAACGTCAATGGAAGCAAAACAAAGTAAAAAAATAGATTTAATATTTAAAAACTGTTAGTAACAATTATGCCCAGTGCTTTGGAACAAGCATACTACTGTACCAGAACAAGAAAACCACTAGCCATAACACGTATTTATAACTTGGAAAAACAAAACCTTATTGTACCTTATTGCTCCTTAAACAATGATGTCTTAAGCTGCTGATATCTAAGTACAGGAAAAAATAACACAAGGAACAAAAAACAATAAGCAGAAAAAATAAGTTAAAATATGACTTGAGAGGTTTTTCCTTAATCATTTAAGTTCAATGATATGAGTAAGAGAACCATGACTATGATTAAGTCAGTTTTCCCCTGTATGTTAATTAAAAGTTCAGTTGAGTTCAGTTCAGTCGCTCAGTCGTGTCCGACTCTTTGCGACCCCATGAATTGCAGTACACCACGCCTTCCTGTCCATCACCAAATCCCGGAGTTTACTCAAACTCGTATCCATTGAGTCGGTGATGCCATCCAACCATCTCATCCTCTGTCATCCCCTCCTCCTCCTGCCCCCAATCCCTCCCAGCATCATGGTCTTTTCTAATGAGTCAACTCTTAGCATGAGGGGGCCAAAGTATTACTGGAGTTTCAGGCTCAGCATCAGTCCTTCCAATGAACACCCAGGACTAATCTCCTTTAGGATGGACTGCTTGGATTTCCTTGCAGTCCAAGGGACTCTCAAGAGTCTTCTCCAACACCACAGTTCAAAAGCATCAATTCTTTGGCGCTCAGCTTTCTTCACAGTCCAACTCTCACATCCATACATGACCACTGGAAAAACTATAGCCTTGACTAGATGGACCTTTGTTGGCAAAGTAACGTCTCTGCTTTTGAATATGCTGTCTAGGTGGGTCATATCTTTCCTTCCAAGGAGTAAGTGTCTTTTAATTTCTTGGCTGCAGTCACCATCTGCAGTGATTTTGGAGCCCCCCAAAATAAAGCCTGACACTGTTTCCACTGTTTCCCCATCTATTTGCCATGAAGTGATGGGACCAGATGCCATGATCTTCG
The DNA here is from genome assembly GCF_029378745.1 of Bos indicus. Lineage (NCBI taxonomy): Eukaryota > Metazoa > Chordata > Mammalia > Artiodactyla > Bovidae > Bos > Bos indicus. The sequence continues at coordinate 1,185,241 of NC_091769.1, read as the reverse complement.
TTTTCTGAATGTTGAGCGTTAAGCCACCTTTTTCACTCTCCTCTTTCACTTTCATCATGAGGCTTTTTAGTTCCTCTTCACTTTCTGCCATAAGGGTGGTTAATTAAAAGTAACCACCCTTAATTAAGCAGTTCCTAAAATGTTGATTCTGTTAGTGTTTAACTTAAATTATCCCCTCCTTTTACATAGAGAAAATTGAATATTATAAAAGTTAATCTATTTGCCCAAGGGTTAATTCAGCTAGTAATTATCAGGTGCATTATATATGCTTCTGATCACTCACACGAAAGAAACCTGGGTATACATTCCCCAGACTCTATGTGGTTCACATGTAACTTAGTCACTATAGTTCAAACTAGCCAAATGATGTAAAATTAAGTATTAATATTAAATGTCTTCAGAGCACTGGCTTTACTACTGAAACTAGTTGTGCTCATCAATAGGATTTTGATTTTAATAAGTTATTATATTTCCAGACTGACACGACACCAAAAAAAAAAAACCATTCATGAAAAAGGCCTATAACAATAAAAAGCTTTGAGATGTGTTGTTTGTAAGGAACAGAAAGGAATCTGCTTCTGGTCCATTTGCTTTGTTCTATTTCAAATGTGGTAAGTTACATTTAAAAACAAATATTCCAGAGTTTGAGGTATATTATTTGAAGCATGAATATGAAGAATATGGACCAGAATGTTAATAACCCTTTCTGATACAGCGGACACACGCTGTGAGCACTATGCACAGCACTGCTTCCGGCAGTCCTTTGCCAGAATTTCTCGGAGAATGTGAAGTAGGAATTCCTGACAGCTCAAAATGTTTTTCCTATTTCCTATTACCTCTGTTTCGGAGTCTGTCATTTCAAATATTATTTCACACATACAGTGTGTCAAATTAGAAGGAAAAAAACACACATTTTAAGACATGAACAGTATTTATTTCCATGCCAGTAAAGAAGAGATTAAATTACATGCCAGTAAATTAGGAATACCAAGGGAACATTTCATGCAAAGATGGGCTCAATACAGGACACAAATGGTATGGACCTAACAGAAGCAGAAGATATTAAGAAGAGGTAGCAAGAATACACAGAAGAACTATACAAAAAAGATCTTCCCAACCAAGATAATCACGATGGTGTGATCACTCACCTAGAGCCAGATATCCTGGAATGTCAAGTCAAATGGGCCTTAGAAAGCATCAGGATGAAAAAAGCTAGTGGAGGTGATGGAATTCCAGTCGAACTATTTCAAATCCTGAAAGATGATGCTGTGAAAGTGCTGCACTCAATATGCCAGCAAATTTGGAAAACTCAGCAGTGGCCACAGGACTGGAAAAGGTCAGTTTTCATTCCAATCCCAAAGAAAGGCAATGCCAAAGAATGCTCAAACTATGGCACAATTGCACTCATCTCACATGCTAGTAAAGGAATGTTCAAAATTCTCCAAGCCAGGCTTCAGCAATACGTGAACTGTGAACTTCCAGATGTTCAAGCTGGTTTTAGAAAAGGCAGAGGAACCAGAGATCAAATTGCCAACATCCTCTGGATCATCGAAAAAACAAAAGAGTTCCAGAAAACCATCTACTTCTGCTTTATTGACTATGCCAAAGCCTTTGACTGTGTGGATCACAATAAACTGTGGAAAATTCTGAAAGAGATGGGAATACCAGACCACCTGACCTGCCTCTTGACAAACCTATATGCAGGTCAGGAAGCAACAGTTAGAACTGGACATGGAACAACAGACTGGTTCCAAATAGGAAAAGGAGTACGTCAAGGCTGTATATTGTCACCCTGCTTATTTAACTTATATGCAGAGTACATCATGAGAAACGCTGGGCTGGAAGAAGCACAAGCTGGAATCAAGATTGCCGGGAGAAATGTCAATAATCTCAGATATGCAGATGACACCACCCTTATGGCAGAAAGTGAAGAGGAACCAAAAAGCCTCTTGATGAAAGTGAAAGAGGAGAGTGAAAATGTTGGCTTAAAGCTCAACATTCAGAAAACGAAGATCATGGCATCTGGTCCCATCACTTCATGGCAAATAGATGGGGAAACAGTGGAAACAGTGTCAGACTTTATTTTGGGGGGCTCCAAAGTCACTGCAGATGGTGATTGCAGCCATGAAATTAAAAGACGCTTACTCCTTGGAAGGAAATTTATGACCAACCTAGATGGCATATTCAAAAGCAGAGGCTACTTTGCCAACAAAGGTCTGTCTAGTCAATGCTATGGTTTTTCCAGTGGTCACATATGGATGTGAGAGTTGGACTGTGAAGAAGGCTGAGCACCAACGAATTGATGCTTTTGAACTGTGGTATTGGAGAAGACTCTTGAGAGTCTCTTGGACTGCAAGGAGATCCAACCAGTCCATTCTAAAGGAGATCAGCCCTGGGATTTCTTTGGATAGAATGATGCTGAAGCTGAAACTCCAGTACTTTGGCTACCTCATGCAAAGAGTTGACTCATTGGAAAAGACTCTGACGCTGGGAGGTATTGGGAGCAGGAGGAGAAGGGGACGACAGAGGATGAGATGGCTGGATGGCATCACTAACTCAATGGACGTGAGTCTGAGTGAACTCTGGGAGTTGGTGATGGACGGGGAGGCCTGGCGTGCTGCAATTCATGGGGTCCCAAAGAGTCGGACACGACTGAGCGACTGAACTGAATTGAAGTGAACTGAAAGAAGAGATTTTTCTTCATGGAAATGAAGATCAGAAACTATGGACACTCAGAAAAGTACTTGTTTTTTTTGCTGCAGAGTAGGTGCACTTTCAAAACAAGAGAGAACACCAACAGAGAAAGAGATAAATAAAGAAAAAACTAAACAAGTAAAGAAGTAAAGGAGCAATTTGCTTCTTTACTGTTTACATGGTACCCAATCCTCCTCCCTACCCCAAAGAAGGATACAATCACTATAGCAAATCTGCTTCTTAAATATGTAGAAACCATCTTCTAAGATGACTATACAAGAACAATGAAAAAATATACTATGCTCCTTTAATTTTTAATAGTGTTCCCCTATAGTACAAAATGACCGACTTAATGAAATGCTTAATATAATACAAGCTAAATTTGCAGGCAAATGTATATCAAGATGACTCTATAAAACAACTCTAATGGAAGTTGAAATACAAAAAAGCCAAAAACAGTCTTTTAGTGGTCAAATATTTTGGTGTTTAATTATGGTGATCATATCTGCCAACTGTTTGCTTTTTTTTTAATGCAAAATGGTTGAATATAAAGCATAAGGAATGTTGGCAGTGGGCAGGCCAGGGGAGTCAGATACCCTTTCCCTACACCTGATTTTGTCTCAACAGACTTGTCAAGTAAGTCGTAAAACTTGATTTTGTCACCTTAGTTTCCAAATATGTTAAAGGTAGCTACAGTTCGAGCAGCTTGATCTCTAAGACCTCTTCTAGCTGCTGCTGCTGCTTCTAAGTTGCTTCAGTCGTGTCCGACTCTATGCGACCCCAGAGATGGCAGCCCACCAGGCTCCCCCGTCCCTGGGATTCTCCAGGCAAGAACACTGGAGTGGGTTGCCATTTCCTTCTCCAATGCATGAAAGTGAAAAGTGAAAGTGAAGTCGCTCAGTCGTGTCCGACTCCTAGCAACCCCATGGACCACATTTTATAATTCAAAACAGAAAGCATTAGACTATTCACTAGGCAATATTAAAAGGTGAATGCCCGAAGCAATAAAACAGCAGATGCAAACAACCAGGACCTACTATACGGCACAGGGAATTATATTCAGTATTTTGTAATAATCCATAATGGAAAAAATATATACATGTAAAACTGAATCACCTTCTGTAAACTAGAAGCTAACATAGCAATGTAAACCAACTATACTTCAATAAACGAACAGGAAACACCAGCAGATGCAGATTCTACTGGGACAACCCTCTGCTGATAAAACTGATGGCTCTGTAAATATAATATCTAGGTATGTATTGGAAAATTTAACTTACACTCATGCACCCTTACAACCTCTGCAGGAACAACCTGAACTGACCTTTCCCAGATGAAAGAGGGCCACATCAAGATGTAGAGAGCAATCTAGAGTTACCTCTGCCATGTAAGTGATCCCCTCACTAGGTCACCTGGCCACACCAGCAGAAGTTGTAGGATATATATAGTGGCCTTGTGAGAGGGACAGATGACAGCTCCACTCCCAAGAACCAGGAAGTGTTAGTATGAAGTCAACATAGGTTTCTGCAGCCCCTGCTTAGATTTCAACTGCTAGAAAAGTAATTTCATTAGCAATTTTTGAAACTATTTTTAAACTTCTGCTATACTGATTTATTCTCAAAACTTGGTAATATAGGTATTAAATATTAATATTAAATATTAATATTAAGATATTAAATATCTTAACGTGTCCCATAAATATTTATATTTGTTTAATTTTATTTTTTAATATTTTTTTGTATCTATTTGGCTGTCCTGGCTCTTAGTGTGGCATGGGGAGCTTCGATCTTTAGTTATAGCATGCAGGGTCTTTTAGTCATGGCATGTGGCATCTACTTCCCTGTCTAGGAAATGCATCTGGGCTCCCCGAATTGGGAGTGTGGAGTCAGCCTCTGGACCATCAGCAAAGTCTCTATACTTGTTTTAAATACTATTCAAGGATATTAACTTGAAAAATGGAGTCCTCATTCAAAGTCCTAAAAAAAGAAAGCTCTGGGACAGGGGGAAGAGGAAGGCAGCTCAGAAGAACAAATAGATCTTATCTCCAGGGCCTCCATGAAGAGAACAAAAAAACAGTTCATTAAAGTTCACAGGGAACACTCCAGAACAGAGTCTGGAATGAAGTCTCCCTCCACAACTGCTTCAGAGCCCAGAAACTACATTATGAATAAATCATTCAAATCATTCATCTTATTTGCTCCTCAAAACTTTCTTTTCTCTATGACACAGGCAAAAGGAAAAAAGCAAAAACATAACCAAAGTACTGGCTGTAATTATCTACAAAATAGTCACGGGTGCCTATAAGGATAATTTTTTAGTATTACAGTTTTCTCCATAACTCCTTCATCTTAAAATAGTTCAGTAATACTAACCATAATACAAAGTGAAAACAACCAGCAAACAGCTGACAAACGTAAATTTTACGACCTCAGTGGTGCTTAAGGCAACATTTACAGACTGTCAGTTGTATTTTTGGTCCAAGTACCCAGTAGGCCAGAGAAGGAAAGTGTGGGCATGCATCGCCCTGCCCTACAGCTCTCCTAACAAGGAACACACAGTTGCAGAGAGAAAAGCGGGTGTAATGGGGACATAAGCAGCTGAGTGGAAAATATATCTGCTCCCAAGTGCTCATGAATGTAAAAGAAAAAAGATAATTACAAGTTATATAAAAAACACAAGAAAACAAACACATTCCTTACTAATAAGTCTATGAGAGAAACACAAATACACATCCTTCAGCACCATTAGGGAAGCCTAGCTCTGGTTCACAAGACTTGCTCTCGTGAGACGGGAAGTGATTCAGAACTGTCAGTCACACCACGGCGACCTTCCTAAACTCCCCTCTGGGTGGTGAACCTCTGTTCAGGGGTCTGCCACTGCAGACTGTAACTAGCTAGATTTCAACCCTTTTTAGCCTACCTCTCCTCGTGTTATCTGCTGTGTACTGTCTGCTAAAATGCTATAGCTTTCACTTGTGATTGACTGTAGTACAACCCTTGTAGTTATTCTGACTGTATTCCCCTTCACCATCCCCTTTTCCAATCTGACTTCATACAGTTCAATTCAGTTCAGTCCCTCAGCCGTGCCAACTCTTTGTGACCCCACAGACTGCAGCACACCAGGCCTCCCTGTCCATCAACAACTCCCAGAGTTCACTCAAACTCATGTCCATTGAGTCAGTGATGCCATCCAACCATCTCATCCTCTGTCGTCCCCTTTTCCTCCCGCCTTCAATCTTTCCCAGCATCAGGGTCTCTTCAAATGAGTCAGCTCTTCGCATGAGGTGGCCAAAGGATTGGAGTTTCAGTTTCAACACCAGTCCTTCCAATGAATATTCAGGACTGCTCTCCTTTAGGATGGACTGGTTGGATCTCCTTGCAGTCCAAGGGACTCTCAAGAGTCTTCTCCAACACCACAGTTCAAAAGCATCAATTCTTCGGTGCTCAGCTTTTTTTATAGTCCAACTCTCACATCCCTACATGACCACTGGAAAAACCATAGCTTCGACTAGACAGACCTTTGTTGGCAAAGTAATGTCTTTGCTTTTTAATATGCTGTCTAGGTTGGTCATAATTTTTCTCCCAAGGAGTAAGCGTCTTTTAATTTCATGGCTGCAGTCACCATCTGCAGTGATTTTGGAGCCCCCCAAAATAAAGTCTGACACTGTTTCCACTGTTTCCCCAACTATTTGCCATTAAGTGATGGGACCGGATGCCATGATCTTCGTTTTCTGAATGTTGAGCTTTAAGCCAACTTTTTCACTCTCCTCTTTCATATTCATCAAGAGGTTCTTTAGTTCTTCTTCACTTTCTACCATAAGGGTGGTATCATCTGGATATTGGAGGTTATTGATATTTCTCCCGGCAATCTTGATTCCAGCTTGTGCATCATCCAGCCCAGTGTTTCTCATGATGTACTCTTCATTTAAGTTAAATAAGCAGGGTGACAAGATACAGCCTTGACATACTCCTTTCCCTATTTGGAACCAGTCTGTTGTTCCATGTCCAGTTCTAACTGTTGCTTCCTGACCTGCATACAGATTTCTCAAGAGGCAGGTCAGGTGGTCTGGTATTCCCATCTCTTTCAGAATTTTCCACAGTTTGTTGTGATCCACACAGTTGAAAGCTTTAGCATAGTCAATAAAGCAGAAATAGATGTTTTTCTGGAACTCTCTTGCTTTTTCCATGATCCAGCAGATGTTGGCAATTTGATCTCTGGTTCCTCTGCCTTTTCTAAATCCAGCTTGAACATCTGGAAGTTTATGGTTTACATACTGTTGAAGACTCACTTGGAGAATTTTGAGCATTACTTTACTAGCATGTGAGATGAGTGCAGTTGTGCGGTAGTTTGAGAATTCTGTGGTATTGCCTTTCTTAGGGACTGAAATGAAAACAGACCTTTTCCAGTCCTGTGGCCACCGCTGAGTTTTCCAAAGTTGCTGGTATATTGAGTGCAACACTTTCACAGCATCATCTTTTTAGGATTTGAAATAGCTCAACTGGAATTCCATCACATCCACTAACTTTGTTCATAGTGATGCTTACTAAGGCCCACTTGACTTCACATTCCAGGATGTCTGGCTCTAGGTGAGTGATCACATCATAATTATCTGGGTCGTGAAGATCTTTTTTGTACAGTTCTTCTGTGTCTTCTTGCCACCTGTTCTTAAGATCTTCTGCCTCTGTTAGGTCCATACCATTTGTGTCCTTTATTGAGCCCATCTTTGCATGAAATGTTCCCTTGGTATCTCTAATTTCTTGAAGAGATCTCTAGTTTTTCCCAGTCTATTGCTTTCCTCTGTTTCTTTGCACTGATCGCTGAGGAAGGATTTCTTATTTCTCCTTGCTATTCTTTGGAACTCTGCATTCAAATGGGTATATCTTTCCTTTTCTCCTTTGATTTTTGCTTCTCTTCTTTTCACAGCTATTTGTAAGCCTCCTCAGACAGCTATTTTGCTTTTTTGCATTTCTTTTTCTTGGGTATAGTCTTGATCCCTGTCTTCTGTACAATGTCACAAACCTCTGTCCATAGTTCATCAGGCACTCTGTCTATCAGATCTAGTCCCTTAAATCTATTTCTCACTTCCACTGTATAACCATTAGGGATTTGATTTAGGTCATACTTGAATGATCTAGTGGTCTTCCCTACTTTCTTCAATTTAAGTCTGAATTTAGCAATAAAGAGTTGATGATCTGAGCCAAAGTCAGCTCCCAGTCTTGTTTTTGCTGATAAAAGAATATAATCAATCTGATTTTGGTATTGACCATCTGGTGATGTCCATGCATAGAGTCGTCTCTTGTGTTGCTGGAAGAGGGTGTTTGCAATGATCAGTGCGTTCTCTTGGCAAAACTCTATTAGCCTTCACCCTGCTTCGTTCTGTACTCCAAGGCCAAATTTGCCTGTTCCTCTGGGTGTTTCTTGACTTCCTACTTTTGCATTCCAGTCCCTTATAGTGAAATGGACAGTTTTTTGGCGTGTCAATTCTAGAAGGTCTTGTAGGTCTTCATAGAATCGTTCAACTTCAGCTTCTTCAGCATTACTGGTTGGGGCATAGATTTGGATTACCGTGAATTTGAATGGTTTGCCATGGAAATGAACAGAGACCATGCCTTTGTTTTTGAGACTGCACCGAAGTACTGCACTTTGGACTCTTCTGTTGACTATGACATTTCTTCTAAGGGATTCTTGCCCACAGTAGTAGATATCATGGTCATCTGAGTTAAATTCACCCATTCCAGTCCATTTTAGTTCGCTGATTCCTAAAATGTTGACGTTCACTCTTGCTATCTCCTTTTTGACCACTTCCAATTTGCCTTGATTCATGGACCTAACATTCCAGGTTCCTATGCAATATTGCTCTTTATAGCATCAGACCTTGCTTCCATCACCAGTCACATCCACAACTGGGTGTTGTTTTTACTTTGGCTCCATCCCTTCATTCTTTCTGAAGTTATTTCTCCTCTTATCTCCAGTAGTATATTGGGCACCTACCGACCTGGGGAGTTCATCTTTCAGTGTCCTATCTTTTTGCCTTTTCATACTGTTCCTGGGGTTCTCAAGGAAAGAATACTGAAGTGGTTTGCCATTCCCTTCTCCAGTGGACCATATTCTGTCAGAACTCTCCACCATGACCCACCCGTCTTGGGTGGCCCCATGGGCATGGCTCATAGTTTCATGGAGTTAGACAAGGCTGTGGTCAATGTGATTAGATTGGTGAGTTTTCTGTGACTGTGTTTTTCAGTTTGTCTGCCCTCTGATGGAGAAGTATAAGACTTCATACAGATCATCCCCAAACATCTCGCCTCCCTGAGATGTGCTGCCTCCTGACAAAGAACTGAAGGCAAGCGCATTTGCTCAGAAGACCCAATGCAGTGTGCCATCTGGCTGTGCACAGTTAAAAAAGAGGTTTCTGCATATAACGATGTATAGTGCTGCCATCATAAATCAATGCTACATCACATCGGACAAGAGAAAGAACTTGTTAGTAATATACTCTAATCCACAGTTATAACACACTGCAAATTATTGTGTGTGCAGATATGATTTGGAATGGCGGTACCTTGAGAAACATACTGCCTGAAGTTGATGTATTCGCATTGACAGTGTCAAATGGATAAAGAAAAAGTTAAATCAACAATTAATTTTCATCCCTATGGAAAGTTTTGGCCTCTGTGGGACACTTAAAGAGCCATATGGGAAGCAGTTTAACAGAAGTTTAAAACATGGACTCTGTGGCCAGACTCCCTAAGGCTAAAATATCAGTTTAATCATCCACTGTTGTGAGACCATAATCAAATTCCTTCTGTTTCTCTGTTTCCTCATCTGTAAAACAGGAATAATCGTAATACTTACATCACAGGGCTGTCATGAGGATTAAATGAGCTATATTTGTAAAGCACTTAAACAGAGATATTTAAGTGTTTATTAAATTATTCAACAGCCCCACAAGGAGCCAAAAGCAGTCACACTCCTTGTACTGATAGTAAAAGCTTAAATCGGGCTGGTGAGGACACACAGAAGATAAAATGACACATCACCCAAGAGGGTATGAGATCTGAAAAATGCTGCCAAACATTAGATTAAATATAGACATTAAAATGCTGGACTCAGAGCATCTAGTATCTTCTCAAGCTTGGTGCTAAAATACGCCTGAACGTGCTTTCATATTCCTGCGCACTTAACTGAGGCTCCAGACCAAGCCTAGCCTCTGTGTGACCTTGGAAAACCTTCTAAACTCTCTCTGGATCTTTTGAAAAGCGTTGATGATCAGACTACCCGTTTGAAAGCTAAGGCCCAACTCTGATAGTCCCAGGAAGGTGGCCACCTGATCCTTAACAAAAAAATGAAATAAAAAAGAGGAAAAGCAATAGATGTTTTAATAGAATTTCAAACAAAAAGGTTGCTGGGTTGTACAGAAAGCAAGCCCTCCTCCTTTCCCTTATCTTCAGGACAAAGACAAAAACAGAAAGCCATTGGCCTTTCCCTCCTATTATATTTGAACAGAAAAGCAGAGTCAAGAACAGCCACCACATTCCAGGACCATCGGGAGGAGGTTATCTTGGGTCTCAGCTCCAACTTTGATGCGTCATATAGTATACACTCCTGAGAGGTCTCTCAGACAGACTTGTTAATAAATGCAGGGCTACCCCAGAAACAAACAGCCACATAAAATATGATTCGGTTTGTATGAAATGTCCAGAACAGGCAAATCCGTACAGACAGAAAGCAGGCTGGTGATTGCTGAGGACTGGAGTGTAGAAGAAATGAGGGATGACTGCTAAGAGGTACAGGGTTTCCTTTTGGGGTGATGAACCCGTTCTAGAAATAGGCAGCAGTGATGGTTGCAAAACTTTATAAATATATTAACTGCTAAATTTGTATACTTTAAAAGGGTTGCATGAGACTTCTATCTCAGCAAAAAATGGGGGAGGGCCAGGTCCACTGTGGTAATAAAGTTTCCTATGACTATCCAGTAGTCTGCTTTCTCTTATCAGTAATAGAAGGAAGTAGGGAGATTAAAGTCTTTCTGTCAACAGCTCTTGATAATGAGAAGGCTGGGATGACATTTCAAACTGCCTATACAGGGTGGCCAAAAAGTCTGGAAACATAGAGGAAGAGGATAAAGGTCCTGCTCTCAAAGGGAAATTATCTGCACAGAAAATAAGAGTAACCAGTAGGAAGGGGCCTCCTGATAACAAGCTGGTTCCACTGCCTGGAAGCCTGGCCAGGCCTCTAGCTGTCTTTGGCTCCAACACGCCGCCAAGACCTGGCAGGAAGCCAGGAGCACCTCAGCCCCACCCACAGATTTCCCAAGGTAGTGAGCCATGAGAAAAGCTGGGAAGACAGACAAGCTTTTCCAAATTTTATTTCTGCACCCTGCAGCCTCTTGGTCAACCAAGCTTGACCATTGTTGGCCACCCAACAGGGACCATTAAATAGCACAATCTGATGGCCCAAGGAGATGAAGCGGCAGAAGTGAACACAGAAAGGTGAGAAAGAAAGGGATTAGCAATAGTTTGGCGGGATCACAGCAGCCAGAATGACCTTAAGAATGTAAATCTTCACGTCACCTCTTATTTCGAACCCATCCAAGGCAGTCAGAAAACATGCAAATTCCCCACAACTACCCGAAATAAACTGCACACTGGACGTGCCAGCCAGTAGCCGTGGCTGGCTGACGCCTGCCCTCACGGGCCCTCCTTCGCCCCTCTCCCCTCTCAGAGCTCCCAGTGCACCAGTGCCTCCAGGGCCTGGTGCACATTGCTTCCTCCTCCAGGGTCTGCTCTCAGCTGGCACCTTCCCATCCATCAAGTCTTAACTCCAACAGTAGCTCAGATGAGTAATCTGCAGGGGGTCCCTGCTGTTAGCCTCTCCCACAGCTCCCTGTGAGTGCTCTGTGGAGGACTCACCACACGGTCACTATTTCATTATTTCCTGCAGTTTACTATGTGGTCTATCCGCGCACAGATGGGGACTATGTCCGCCTTAGTCCCTGTGTATCTGAGATGCTGCCACGGTGCATGGACAGCATTTGGTGTTTGCTTAATATTACTAGATGAACCAGTATTTAAAAAAAAAAAAACCACTCTGGCTGGCAAGAATTCCAACAGACGAGAGCGATTAGAGTGATGACAGATCACATCTTGAGTAACGCTGATTTAGGTGCTACTAATAGCACCATTTTCAAGGACTTTCTTTCTGACAATTACACCATCAATTGGTTAAGCAATGAATAGACTTATTAGGCTAATGTAACAGTGATTGCCTCAAATGTTTCCTAACTGGGGGTCTGTATGCTTTATTGTGCTTACAGTCTCCTTGAATCTCTTTCACAAAGCAGAGGCCAGGTGGGCCTCTAGACCCTCCCCAGGGTCTGCAGGCCATTCTTCCACCCCTTCAATCCCCCTCTTCAAGTATATTAAGCACAAGCTATGCTGCGGCTTTATGCTGGGGCTTCTCAGCATGACCTTTAAAAATGAGACTCCTTTAAAAATTCCAAAACCTAGGTTGCACCCGAGAGCAATTACATCATAATCTTCAGGGGCAGGGCCCAGGAATCAGTAATTTTTAAGGCTCCTCAGATACTTCCAGTGGGCAGTCAAGGCTGAGAAGCAGTGTTTTAGGGAAAAATCTAAGCACCCACAGAGACCAGCCTTCACTTAATGATACAGAATCCTGTATTCATTTTAAATGAGAGTCCCTTAGACAGCAAGATCAAATCAGTCAATCCTAAAGGAAATCAACCCTGAATATTCACTGGAAGGACTGATGCTGAAGCTCCAATACTTTGGCCACCTGATGCAAAGAGCTGACTCATTGGAAAAGACCCTGGAGCCAGGAAAGATTGAAGGCAGGAAGAGAAGGGGGTGACAGAGGATGAGATGGTTGGATGGCATCACCAACTCAATGAACATGACTTTGATCGAATTCTGTGAGATAGTGAAGGACAGGGAGGCCAGACGTGCTGTAGTCCACTGGGTCACAAAGAGTCATATACCGATTTAGTGACTGAACAACCATATTCATTTTAAAAGTAAGAATTCGGTCTACCAAAAGGAAACACCCTATGAATAAATACTAATAGACGTAGGTACTCATCAATTATCCCCTGAATTTTTATTTAAGTCATTAAAACCCCTTTATTAGATTTCTAATACTCATCACTCCTGTTAAATTGTACTACAAATGTCACTTTGCCTCAGAGTACTCAGAAAAGAAAATAAAGTGTGTCTACTTGATGAATAGAGAAATTCTAAAATATATAAAGCCCATTTACCTCAGAAATATGATCATGTCTACCATTTTAAAGAATTCCTAGCAATAAACAGGGACATTTAGCTTCTTCTAAATAAAAACAGCCAATAATATTCAATGGACTATGTAGAAAATGAATAAAAAAATGACTTTAAACAAATGATAAAACTTAAATTGACTCACTTGAAATTACTTTAAAATATGACTTTTAAAATGGCTGGAATTAATCCAATAGGCCACGGAAAAGCTTGTCCAAGCTCTGTCTGCCTTTAGTCACATCCACTTCCAGATACACAGGTCTACACACCCTACCGAGAAACGGACTTCTACTTTTCTAAAGCCTATACCAATGATCTAATCACACCAACAGACAAGGTTATGGTTCTCACAAGATTATACATCAAATGGCACTGATGTGGAGAAAACATTTTTTAAGCTCTGCAGTATTTTTCAAGAGCCATAGTCTCTGCTAGTTTAAAACAATTGAAGCAACTTTTATAAACCTTACAAAAGTGTTCCCCAGAGAAAAGCGTTTGGTCCCTGAATCGGGAAGATCCCCTGGAGGAAGAAATGGCAAATGTTTCCAGTATTCTTGCCTGGAAAAATTCCATGGATAGAGGAGGCTGGCAGGCTACAGTCCATGGGGTCACAAAGAGCAGGACTCGACTGAGCATGCACAGGAGATAACTTTTTCATTGATCTGAAAGTCAATCCAGTTTTTCTGGTCGGTCTTCACCATTTGGCATACACAAACAATATGTATGGTATTTTAGCAGATAATGCTGGGGCTGCTGCTGCTGCTGCTAAGTCATTTCAGTTGTGTCCGACTCTGTGCAACCCCATAGACGGCAGCCTACCAGGCTCCCCCGACCCTGGGATTCTCCAGGCAAGAACACTTGAGTGGGTTGCCATTTCCTTCTCCAATGCTGGGGAGGATCTCCAAATTCAAAACCAAGTAGTAGCCTATCTGTAGCTAGATTTTCTGGAGCCACTAAATGTCTGTACCTGACTAATTCAGTAACTACTACTTAGGTACTTTCGATTTAACTGTTCAGGTCAGACCTAACATTTTCCTAAAACACATTTCCACTTTCTAGTCACATATTAAATTCTAGCCAGGTCTATGATAGACAAGGTGTAATCATGTATTATTGGTGTCTTAGTCTTCCAGCTGACATTTTTTTCCTTTATTTTTATCCTTATGGTTGAGGAAAGTTGTAGAGACCAACTCAATGAAAGTAAAACCCATCAGAGTTCTCAGGAACAGCTGTAGAGTAAAACAAAATTCATTTAAGGGAAAGAATAATTCCTAGTTCAATGAATGGGGAAAAATGAAATCGGACAATATTTTTAAATTAAACACACTGTAGAGTAAATCTGAATTAAGTGAAAGTGAAGTCGCTCAGTTGTGTCCGACTCTTTGCGACCCGTGGACTGTAGCCCACCAAGCTCCTCCATCCGTGGGATTCTCCAGGCAAGAATACTGGAGTGGGTTGCCATTTCCTTCTCCAGCTTTACTATGTACATAAATATAAGGTGAAATGCACATTTAAATAATTATTAGGGAGAAGGAATCTACTCTCTGTGCGAGTTTCCCTGGAGGCTCAATGGTAAAGAATTTGCCTGCCAGTGTAGGAGAGGTGGGTTCCATCCCTGGGAGGGGAAGATCCCCTGGAGAAGGAAATGGCAACCCACTCCAGTATTCTTGCCTGGAGAACCCCAAAGACAGAAAAGGGTGGTGGGTTACAGTCCATGGGGTTGCAAAGAAGCAGACATGACTTCGCAACTAATACAACAATAATCCACTCTCTGATCTTGGTGAGATCTCCTCAAAAGTAAAGGTCCACTTTGTTCTACCTTTCACTTGTGCAGCTGTTAGAAGGCACACACCCTGCCACTATAAGCTGATGAAACATACATTTTGGCTAGTCATCAGGAGATCAGATGTTAAGGCTCTAAAATGTGTAACCTTAAGCGGTGAGTTACTCCTCTCTGGTCCTTTGACCACTCTCCCAGGAAAATGGGGGATGTGATGTAACTAGGACCGCTCTGGATGGGGGAAGGGGAGGAAGGGACAGTTGCAGGGGGAGTCACTTACGAGACGTAGGCTGGGTAACCAAATCCTATCAGGTTGCAGAGGAGAGAGGCTCCATAACCAAACACCAGGTACAACGCCAGCAGCCCGATGACACCTGGAGACGCGAGGACAGAAGTGGGTCGGGTGGCACACTGCAGCCTCAGCCCCCACCCACAGCGCACGGCTTGGCTCGTTCTAGGCGATGGAGAAAAACAAACCGCACCACGGCAGAGCCTGCGCCTTCGCGGAGCTTTGCCTCGGGTCTGAGGATACCCGGCAGGCCTCCTATTTGTGCCCTTCCTTCCACCATCCTCCCCTCAAGGGGCACACCAGCTGGAGGAGCCGTTTCTTTCCTTCTCCGAGGGTCTAGAGAAGTCGGGATTCCCTGGCCGGCCCGCAGCCCCTCCGCTCCCGCGGGGACACCCCTTCCCAGCCCCGAGCCTGGCGGGTACCCGGTGTTCCGCCACGGGCACCGCGCACCCTCCCGCAGGGGCCGCGCCGCTCCGCGCCAGCCCTGCGCTCCGCCACTGCGCTTGGCGTCCGGCCGCGGGGCAGACACGTCAGCGTCAGCGGTCCCCGCGCCCGGCGCCCTGGGCGCCCCTTCGCCGGGCGGCTCTGGCCTGTCCAGGCAGCCAGTCCCGTCCCTGAAGGTGCCCGCCGCTCGCCCCCATCTGTCGCCGACCCCGCGGTCCCCGTGGGCCTGCCCGGCAGCGGATGAGACAGCTGCCCCCGGGCCAGGCGGGGCAGGACCCCGCGGGCACCGGCCCTGCACTCACCGAGCGCGATGAAGCTCCGGTTCACGCCGGTCTTGGCCTCGATCTTGGCCAGGAGGTCAGTCATGCAGTTCTTCTGGTGCAGGAACTGGTCGAACCTCTGCCTCATGGCTGCAGACATGGCGGGGACCGTCGCGCTCCGCCTGGTGCTGTTCCTGGTGCCGGTGGCCGCAGAGCGAGGTGACTGCGCCGGGGCGGCGGGGCGGGCGACTGACGCGTCCCCGGCGGTTCTGCGCAGCCCCGCTCCGGCCCCGCCCGCCCGCCGCCCGCCCCTCTCGCGCCCGGGCGCCGCGCCCGGCGCCACACCCTGGGCGGCGGCCCTGCGCCCACGACTCCCTGCCCGGCGGCCGCCCCTCCGCCCCCACCTCTGTTAACTGAGTGAGCCCCTTTCAGAAATCGGACTGGACAGAAGGACAGAAGGAAAGTGGAGGCAGGCGGCCTTGTTGCTGCCACCTACAAAGTAGGAGGACTGGTTTGATGGACCTACACTGCTGTGTTATATCTACTAACACATTTTCCACTTAAATACTGAAATGCACGACCAATCCCCAAGAACTGTTTGATTGCAGACCTGCTTTTTCTTTCATGGCCGGTACTCGGCATAGCTTTTCTTACTTATAGATAACAGTCTTTTTGAAAAAAACCCTTAAAGAAACAAGACACCCTCCTCTGGGGACACCATTTCCAACAAAAGTACTGCACAACTTAAACCATTTCATGGTGGGCTTGGCATTCGCTTGATCTCTGATACCACGGAAATGTTTCTAGCCTCAGAGACAGTACCGTTTGCTTGCCTTGTGGTTGTCTAGTCGCTCAGTCATTGTCCAACTCTTTGCGACCCTATGGACTGTAGCCCGCCAGGCTACTCTGTCCACAGGAATTTGCCAGGCAAGAATACCAGAGTGAGTTGTGATTTCCTACTCCAAGGGATCTTCCTGACTCAAGGATTAAACTCGAGCCATCAGGGAAGCCCCGTTCTTGCCTAGAAGTAAAATTACTCTGGAGAAAATAGGTCCAAGTCTTAGGGCAGGACTTCGCTTTTCTTCCTTCAGAAGGTCCGGCTCCTGCTCTTCATCCACCTAAATATAAGCTCTTTTTATGGCTCCTATCGCACCCCTAGGAATGGTGACAAGGAGGCAATGGCACCCCACTCCAGTACTCTTGCCTGGAAAATCCCATGCACGGAGGAGCCTGGTAGGCTGCAGTCCATGGGTCGCTAAGGGTCCGACACGACTGAGCGACTTCACTTTCACCTTTCACTTTCATGCATTGGAGAGGAAATGGCAACCCACTCCAGTGTTCTTGCCTGGAGAATCCCAGGGACGGTGGAGCCTGATGGGCTGCCGTCTATGGAGTCGCACAGAGTCGGACACAACTGAAGCGACTTAACAGCAGCAGTAGCATGTTAATTCAGGAAACCCCCTTTGAAAGTAGTCTTTCTGACTCCTGTGATCTGTACCCTGCTGCAGAGTTTTCCTTGTTACTTAAGCTTCAACGTCTCCCCATCCCTTACAGACCAGAGCTACGATTCCTTAGGAAAGCATTCACCGGCCCCCAACATTCTCTCTTTACCCTCTTTCAAACTGACTGCCTTCCACTTCCACGAAAAGCTCCCTTGCCCACTCTTAGGCTTTTCCTTTTATGCTAATTCTCCTTCCTCTTTTCTTCCCCAGATTTTAGCTCAGTTCTCTCACTAGCCCCATCACTACCCAGCCAAATCAGTGACCAAATTAAACAAACAAAAAGCAAATATATAATAAGATTACTGTGATTACCACCCTGCTGAGGTGTCCATTTCTGTCTTTCTACCTATGGACAATTCTCAGTGTGGCAGCTACTTGGGTCTTTCTAAATTGTGGGTCAAGGTGTGCTGTCTTTTTGCTCTTAACCCTCCAGTAGTTTCCGTTGATGGAAAGAATGGCCTCAAAGTTACAGGTGGTATGTGTATGGTTTATCCTTCTCCCCTCTGATCTCATCTTGTATTGTGTGCTTCCTAGCTGTGCCTCAAACAAGCTGAGCACACTCCTGCCCCGGAGCTCTCACTTTCCTTCTACCTCAGTGGTCCTCAACCAGCAGTGATTCTGTCCCCCCAGGACATGTGACAATGTCTGGAGACATCTTTGCTTGTAAGAAAGTTGGTCACAACTAGGGTGGCAGATGCTACTCAGTTGCAAAAAGCATCTAGCAGGGATGCCGCTAAACATCCTGCAATGCACAGGTCAGGCCCCCCAAAAAGAAAAATCCAGCCCCAAATGTCAGTAGTGCTGAAGTGGGGAAGCCCTTCTCTATCTAAAACCTCCAGATAAGCACTTAACTGTCTTCTCCCATTCATCAGGTCCTTGCTCAAATGGCGAATCTATAAGGTCCCCTCTGATCCAGAATTGCAATCCTAACACTCTCTAACCTATGTCTTGCTTTTGTTTTTTTGTTCTACAACACTGACTACTCTCTGACATTCTATATGTTCTACTTTTTGTATTTTTTTCTTCCCCCAATAAATTATGAGATCCACAAAAGGGGGTATCTTTGGCTGTTTTCTTTATGTCTGTATCTCAAACACCTAGAATAGTGCTTGATACTTAATAGGTGTTCAGTAACAATTTGTTGAATTAATGAATATCTAACATGCATTGTGCTACTAAGTATTCTAAGTGTTTCATGCATGGATTCACGTAATTCTCATGACAGCATGGGGTAGATACTGTTTTATCCTCATTTAAAGGAGGGAAATGAGGCATACCAAGGTCTCAAAATTGATAAACGTCAGAGCTAGAATTCAGACAGGACTCTTACCCCTCAATGCACTGCTGCTGTAGTAGTTCTGTCCCTAAAGCGTGTCTGACTCTGGGACTCCATGAACTGTAGCACACCAGGCTTCCCTGTCCTTTGCTATCTCCTGGACTTTGCTCAAACTCATGTCCATGCCATCTAATCATCTCATCCTCTGATGCCCTCTTCTCCTTTTGCCTTAGATCTTTCCTAACATCAGGGTCTTTTCTAATGAGTCAGCTCTTTGCATCAGGTGGCCAAAGTATTGGAGCTTCAGCATCAGTCCTTCCAATGAATATTCAGGGTTGATTTCCTTTAGCATTGCCTGGTTTGATCTCCTTGCAGTGCAAGGGACTCTCAAGAGTCTTCTCCAGCACCCCAATTCTAGAACATCAATTCTTCAGCCATCAGCTTTCTTTATGGACCAATTCTCATAACAGTGCATGACTACTGGAAAAACCATAGCTTTGACTATACAGACCTTTGTCAGCAAATTGATGTCCCTGCTTTTTAATGCACTGTCTAGTTTGTCAGTTTTGCTTCCAAGGAACAAGCAGCTTTCAATTTCATGGCTGCAGTCACCATCAGAAGTGATTTGGAGCTCAAGAAAATAAACTCTGTTGCTACTTCCATTTCTTCCCCTTTTGTTTGCCATAAAGTGATGGGACCAGATGCCATAATCTTAGTTTTATGAGTTTTAAGCCAGCTTTATCACTCTCCTCTTTCACCCTCTTTAAGAGACTCATTAGTTTCTCTTCACTTCCTGCCATTATTAGAGTAGTATCATCTGCATATCTGAGGTTGTTGATATTTCTCCCTTGATTCCAGCTTGTGATTCATCCAATGTACTGCTGATATGGGTCAGATAGTGTCTTCAAAAAAGATAAGCTGGAGTGATAATCTCCTTCTCATTTGGAGGTAGGATCTTTATAAAGGTAGTAAATTAAGATGAGTTTATCTGGGTGAGCTCTAATCCAGTATGACTAGTGTACTTATAAAATGAGGAAATTTGGATGAGATAGAGACAGACATGGACAGAGGAAAGACAAGGTGAAGACACATGGGGCGAAGCCAGACTTCTACAAGCCACAGAGACCTGCCCTCATAGATCTTGAAGGAAACCAGCTCTACCAACACATGATCCTGGCCATCTGGCTTCCGGAACTGTGAGACAATACATATCTTTCACCGAAGACAGGCAATTTATAGTTTAGTCATGTACAGAAGGAAAAAATAAAGGGAGAAATGCCATGCAGAAATTTTACATTTTACATTAAAATTTTACATGTTACAGCAGCCCTAACTGATATAACTGGCTACCAGAATAACTGAATTTTAAGTTTTTAGCCAGTTGTGAATTTAATTTCCTAAGTAAATACAGTAATTACTCATTTGTCTGGAAGTCAAGGTCATGTTTTTGAGAACTTCAAATGATTCACAATTTGATAGTATTATTATGTTTTAAGCCAAGGAGCAATGTCCTTTAAGTGTTCAAATCAACCTATATTTTTATCTCAACTTTTCATATTGTGTCAACATTTGTATAATATCAGCTATGCATGAAGTATCTAGAAGCATACTATTCATTTAGAATTCTTTTGTGGAAATTTTTCTACAATTTTCTAAAATTCTGAAATTTTCCCCAATTTTCTGTGAAGTTAGATTGCAAGTTTTTCTCCCTTTCATTATAATACTGGCAAGATGAGGCAGCATAGTAAGGCATAGTGTGTGTGTGTGTGTGTGTGTAGCACAGCCTCTGGACGCGGCCTATATGGGTGAAATCCCAGTGTATCATTTAGCTCTGTGACTTTGGGCAAGTTACATAAGCTTTCCGTGCCTCTAGGGGTGACATTAGAATCTATTTCACAGGGTTGTCATGATGATTGAATGAGCTGCTATTTCTAGAGTTTTGGGAAGAGTTCCTGATGCAAAATAAGTGTTTCTTAAATATATATAAATACGTTTTGGCTGCACCACATGGCATGCAGGGTCTCTAGTTCCCTGACCAGGGATCGAACCCATACCCCCTGCAGGGGAAGTATGGAGTCTTGACCACTGGACCACTGGTAGTCCTTCATAAGTAATTTAAGAAAGAAAGAAGGACAAACATAACCAGATGCTAAAATTGAGCTAAAGGAGTACATAGTTCTTGCCTTTAGGAAGTTACAGTCAAGTTAGGCAATGTGGGACCCTTAGCTCTTTCAGTCATCACCACAAAGCTTAGACTCTTTCAGAAATAAGAAAAGAGATGCAGAAGATAAGAACTCAGCCTTAGGTCTCAGACCATTCACCTACTCATATTCATGGAGTATATCCTGGGTGCCCCATGCTGACAGACCTGAGAACCAGACAGACCAGGTCTCTGTCTGGAAGGCCATGGAGCAGGCTGGCCTGAAGCAGGTTGACTTTGGCAGTTCCTAAGAAGGAAGTCAGGCTAACCTGGGATGATGCAAATGATGTTACTCCACCCTTTTCTGAGCTACAGAACAAAATTCTGCCAGAGACCTATGATCAGGTCACTTTAGTTGTCCACAAGCTGTATCTTCAGGTTAAGATAACTTCTTAACTGCTTGAGGTTATTAATATATTTCTGTTCTACCTCTCATATATGTTAGGAAGAAGTTGCACTGCATAGTTTGCCTTGTAATCTCTTTGTTACCCTCCCTCCACCCCAAATATGGAGGCGGAACCTTGCATGTTCCTGGATCCTGCCACCCAGGCGGTGGCTAGCCTTCCCAGTCAGGAGACCCTCCGACCCTGTGGACACAGCCCTGTTGGCGCACAACCCCCATCCCTCTGCTGGAGGAGGTTAGTGGTGACATCATCAAAATAAAAAGAGCAAAAGACAAAGGAAACAAAACCTGAGGCACAGACTTTCCAGATGACAGGAGGAAAATGCAGAGGCTTAATAGAATTTAAGAAAGATTATTGAAAGAAATAAAATGTGAAGATTATTGTGCTTCATTGAATACATTGGAATTACATTTTATTTGCTTCATTTGTCTTCAGTTCAGTTCAGTTCAGATCAGTCGCTCAGTCATGTCTGACTCTTTGGGACCCCATGAATCACAGCACGCCAGGCCTCCCTGTCCATCACCAACTCCCGGAGTTCACTCAGACTCACGTCCATTGAGTCAGTGATGCCATCCAGCCATCTCATCCTCTGTCGTCCCCTTCTCCTCCTGCCCCCAAGCCCTCCCAGCATCAGAGTCTTTTCCAATGAGTCAACTCTTGACAAGTCAACTCTTGGCATGAGGTGGCCAAAGTACTGGAGTTTCAGCTTTAGCATCATTCCTTCCAAAGAAATCCATTTGTCTTAGTCTTCAACATTTTCTACTGAAAGTATGGACAAAGCATTGTATTATGTGTTCCCATTTATCAAACAAGAAATTCAGTAGGTTCGGTCTTTAAGTTGTGTCCAACTCTTTGCAGCCCCATGGACTGCAGCATGCCAGGCTTCCCTGTCCATCACCAACTCCCAGAGTTTGCTCAAACTTGAGTCGGTAATGTCATCCAACCATCTAATCCTCTGTTGTCCCCTTCTCCTCCCGTCTTCAATCTTTCCCAGCATCAGGGTCTTTGCCAATGAGTCGGTTCTTCACATCAGGTGGCCAAAGTATTGGAGTTTTGGCTTCAGCATCAGTCCTTCCAATGAATATTTAGGTCTGGTTTCCTTTAGGATGGACTGGTTGGATCTCCTTGCAGTCCAAGGGACTCTCAAGAGTCTTCTCCAACACCACAGTTCAAAAGCATCAATTTTTCGGCACTTAGCTTTCTTTATAGTCCAACTTTCACATCCATACATGACTACTGGAAAAACCATAGCCTTAACTAGACGGACCTTTGTTGGCAAAGTAATGTCTCTGCTGTTTAATATGCTGTCTGGGTTGGTCATAGCTTTTCTTCCAAGAAGTAAGCATCTTTTAATTTCTTGGCTGCAGTCACCATCTGCAGTGATTTTGGTGCACCAAAAGATAAAATCTCTCACTGTTTCCATTGTTTCTCCATCTATTTGACATGGAGTGATGGGACTGGATGCCATGATCTTCATTTTCTGAATGTTGAGTTTTAAGCCAACTTTTTCACTCTCCTCTTTCACTTTCATCAAGAGGCTCTTTAGTTCCTCTTCACTTTCTGCCATAAGGGTTGTGTCATCTGCGTATCTGAGGTTGTTGATATTTCTCCTGGCAATCTTGATTCCAGCTTGTGCTTCATCCAGTTCAGAATTTTGCATAATGTACTCTGCATATACATTAAATAAGCAGAGCGACAATATACAGAAAGTTGAATTCTAGAAAATAACTTCTCACAAATGAAAATAAGTCAACCTAGGCATATCCTTTTGTTCTTCAAAACATTTGTAGTCTGAAATTGAATGTCATGTGTCGTTGGTATTGCATATAAATCTAGAGATTTTCACCAGGTATAAAATGTGCAGTGCATTTCACCCTTCCAGTTCTCTCATAATGCCTGCACAGGAGACAAATAGAAAATAAGTCACTGGTAAGTTGTTTCTCTATGTCAAGACCAGTTAGGCCAGTTCTGGACAAACCATAGCATTTGGATTCCATACTGAGATTGTCCACTGACCCTGGGGTCTGTTTCCAACCATAGAGAGCAATCCAGATTTACCTCATAGCCTGCAGGGTGGTGTGCATTTTTTCACTCTTCTCTCCATGTAGGAGAAGGATGAGAAAGATACACTTTTGTGCACTTCTCTTAAGTGCATCAGGAAAATGCACTTAACTTGAATGAAGGAATTGAGCAGTTGTATTAATTTCCTTTGGCTGCCTTGACAAATTACCACAAACATGGTGACTTATAACAGCACAACTTTACTGTCTCATAGTTCTCTGTATCAGAAATCTGACAGATGCCTCACTGGGCTAAAATCAACATGTCCTCAGCAAGGCTACTTTCCTTTCTGTAGGCTCAGAGGAAGATTTGACCTTTGGTTCATTTTGGATTTTTGGCAACGTGTAGAGTCTTGTGGTTGTAGGACTGAGGTTGCCATTTCCTTCCTCATCTTCAAAGCCAGCAGCTGTCCATTGAATCCTCTCGTACTTCAAACTTCTCTTCCTTTTTCTTCCGTCTCATCTCTCAGACACATCTGCCTTTCACTTCCATTTTTAGGGTCATGTGATTATGTTGATCCTACCCACATAATCTAGGATAATCTGCCTATTTTAAGTTCCATAAACATAAAAACATCCCTTTTGCCATGTAAGGGGACATAATCACAAGTTCTGGATATTAGGACAAGAACATTTTGGAGGGGGTGGTCATTATTCTGCATGCCATAACAACATACACGGAGTGTCCAAAACCAGCATCAAGGTCCCGGAAAGAACGAATACGTTAAGCTCAGTGAGCTGGTGTAGCCTTTCATTCACATTGAAGGCCTGCCCAGGATATAGCAAAGGCTTAATTCAGGCCCTGGAGTAGATGCCCTGGCTTACTAGCTGCATAATCGTACGAAACTTCTCCAACTCCAAAAACCCCACTTTCTTCAGTGTATAAAGTGAAGATAATGTTAGTGTCTACCTGCTATAGGCTGAATGTTGTGTCCACCCAAAATCCACGTGTTGAAACCCAATTCCCAGCATGATGGTATTTGGAGATGGGATCTTTTGGGAAGTAATAAGGTCACGTGGGTGGAGCTCTCCTGAGTGGATCTAGCACCCTTGTAAAAGATTCCCCAGAGAGCTCTCCTGATCCTTCCATCATATGAGGACACAGAGAAGAGATGGCCGTCCTTGAACCAGGAAGCCAGTTCTCACCAGATATCAGATCTAGCGGCTCCTTGACCTTGGATTTTCTAGCCTCCAGAACTGTGAGAAAGAAATGTTGTTGTTGAAGTCACCCAGTTGATTTTTTTATGGCAGCCTAAATGGACTAATATACTACCTCATAGGGTTGTCAAGATAAATTGCACACTCCAAAAAAAAAAAATTTGCACACTCCATCTCAAGCATTTCTTAGAGTGCCTTGCCTCATGAATGCTGATAAAATTTTAGCTCATCTGAGAGATTCATATATACATGAAGTAGCCATAAGAAGTAATGTCAAAAATTCCTCTCTTGCCTCATCCTTTCGATTTCAGTATTTGGTATCTGTGAAAATGAAAATTCTCTAAAAGAAGTAAGAGTACATTTTCATAAGCAATTATGGGGAAGAGGGAGGAAAACAAGAAATTTTATCAGTCACCTATTTTGTGTTAGCAATTTGTGTCTATGAAGGATATGAGCGCTTTTTTTTTTTTTTTTTTTGCTGCGATGGGTCTTCTTTGCTACGTGAAGCCTTTCTCTAGTTGCGGCCAACAGAGGCCACTCCCTTGTTGCGGAGCATGGGGTCTAGAGCCTGAGTGACTCAGGTAGTTTGGTGCACAAACTCAGTCACAGGCTTTCACAGGTACACAATAGTGAAATCAAATTGCTAATTTCCTATTACACTTAGGATCCTTTGACTAGTCAATGGCCAAAGGAAATGAACTCTCCAGGCCTGCACAGATGGGAGCAAGGAACTGACCTAACAACGTGTGCCTGGTCAAATCAAGCTGTCCTCTGACACGTGGCAGGCAAGCTGCTGTATGTAGCTCTTAATCACTTAGCAGTCCCCAGATGCTTCCCCTCTCTCCTCCGGCTCTGTCAGCCTTTTCTGGACAAGTTTTGGCCCAAGATCCTCCAGCTCTTGGACATCAGTCATACTGTGACCACACTCATTGACTCAAGAGCGTGCCTCTTCCTTAAAATACGTAAATAACTTTTGCTTTATTATGCACTTTGCCATGAACTTAGGAGAGAACGATTTGACCATGTAGCCTTTTGCTTACTATCCAGCGTGGTCTCTGTAAAACTGACACTGTTGTAGATTTATGACTAGCTGGTATTGAAGGATTTGGAATAAGATTTAGGGGTACAGGCTGGATTTTTTTAGTTCCCTTTGTTTCTGATAACTCTTACCTATTGGTCACCATAGCAAAAACTCTCTGCTGAAAGTGAGAGAGTATTAGTATAAAAAAATCATGATGTGTGTATGAAATGATTATCATCTTAACCAGCTTTACACAATTTACTGAAAGTCAGTGCTGAGACTTTTGATGACCATTCTTATGCAAACAGTTTGAACTTGGAAACATTAATCATTCAGCTGTAACCTCTAGTTTTATACAATTGTCACTAAATTTAGGTTTGACACAGTATACCAAGTCTACATCACATGCATATTTGGTGTGTTTATAACACAATGGTATAGGAGATGGATTAAAGGAGGA
Source organism: Bos indicus (assembly GCF_029378745.1). Classification (NCBI taxonomy): domain Eukaryota; kingdom Metazoa; phylum Chordata; class Mammalia; order Artiodactyla; family Bovidae; genus Bos; species Bos indicus. Next base: position 1,159,401 of record NC_091769.1, on the reverse strand, counting down.
GCTTCCATTTCCGGATTTTGTGGGACTGTGGTTACTTACAGTGTATGTCTTTAACATGTAGGAGGAACTTAGATTGCTTGATAGCAGCTTCACAACTTTAATGTTAAAGGATGCCATGATTCGGATTAGACATAAACATCTTAAGCTACAAAAGACTGCAACATTACCTAGAGGATAGACCATTATCTTGATAAGCTAAAAGAGGAAAACATTGGCTCAATTTCAGAGTGCTCTTTTATTTATTTATTTATGGCTGTGCTGGGTCTTTGTTGCTGCCCTGGGGTTTTCCTCGTCGCAGTGAGTGGGGCCTGCTCTCTAGTCGAGGTGCATGGACTTCTCGTTGTAGCGGCTTTTTCTGTTGCAGAGCACAGGCTTTAGGGTGCAGAGGCTTTGGTAGTTGTGGCGTGTGGAACCTTCCTGGACCAGGGATCGAACACGTGTCCCCTGCACTGGCAGGCAGACTCTTAATCACTGGACCACCGGGGAAGTCTCTTTAATAAATTAAAATAAAGTCTCTGTTTTAAATCATTTTAAAATAATTTTTATAGTTACCTCAAATAACTTTTTACAATTTTTATTATAATATTTTATTCTGTTCAACTTAGCCTGAAGATCTGCATTATTTTATAGAGTATGATTTCATTTGCCTTAGATTACATCCACATTGACAGAGGAATGTAGAGAGTTAAGCAATGCTCTTTGGATTTTACCAGTAACAACTATACGAATAATAATTTAGTGTAGACAGTCCCACGCTATGACTTTTTAACAGAAAACAACTGGACGTGGGTAGATTTTTCAGGATGACTTAGTGTGAAACCAGAGAATGGTGAGTGCTGTTTTTGTCAAGTATAAAAAAGATTCTAGAATAAAGTCTTCTGCCCTTAAATTCACTTTCCGTTAGTATTAGACCTATTTAGATTTAATTTGCTAAAGGCTGTAGACTCTTTTCAGAAGGCTACTGAATCATCAGTACTTAATATTCACTCATTCAACAGTTGTTTACTGAGCCCTCCTGTCTGCTAGGCCCTGAATATACACCAGAAGCCAAGATAGATGAGGCCCATCCTTTCTGGATCTCACATTTGTTGTTGCTGTTTTTCAGTCACCCAGTTGTGTCGATTCTTGGAGACTCCATGGACTGTAGCACGCCAGGCCTCCTGTCCCTCACCATCTCCTGGAGTCTACCCAAGTTCATGTTCATTGCATCAGTGATGCCGTCCAGCCATCTCATCCTCTGATATCCCCTTCTCCTTCTGCCCTCAATCTTTTCTAGCGTCAGGGACTTTTCCAATGAGTCATCTGTTCACATCCGATTACCAAAATACCGGAGCTTCAGCTTCAGCATCAGTCCTTCCAGTGGACTGAATATTCAGGGTTGATTTCCCTTAAGATTAATTGGTTTGATCTCCTTGCTGTCCAAAGGACCTTCAGGAGTCTCCAGCACCACAGTTCTAAGGCATCAACTCTTTGGCATTCTGTCTTCTTTATCTGCCTTCTGGTTCTCATAATATTTGAGGTCTATCAGTGAGAATTTGAAACTTTATATCTTAACCCAAAACTTACTTTTTTCATCACTTAAGAGAAAACCATTGTTAATTTTAAAAACATCTCAACTTGACTATCTTATGGTACCGTTTGTTTGCTCTTCACCAGTCACCTTCTACTGTCTGTCTTTCCCCTTGCCCCAGATTCGGCGGGAGTTAGGGGAGTGCTGACCTCATGCTTGAACCAGCACTGTGTTGCAGGAAGGAGGGCCCCTTCCATGGCTGAGAATGGGCTCTTGTCTAACCCTTGGCAGTGAACTGTCTGAGGAGACACATGTGCTGACAAAGCAAGAGGCTTTATTAGGAAGGGGCTCCCAGCTGAGGAACCCAGGAGAACTGCTCTGCCACATGGCTTGCAATCTGCAGTTTTATGGTGATGAGATTAGCTTCTGGGTTGTCTTTGGCCAATCCTTATGACTCAGGGTCCTTCCTGGTGGTGCATGCATTGCTCAGTCAAGATGGATACCAGCAAGAAGGACTCTGGGAGATGGTCGGACACGTGGTGTCTGCTTTTGACCTTTCCTAAGTGCTTCTGGTTGGTGGTGGCTTGTTAGTGCTGTGTTCCTTACCAGGACCTCCTGTCATAAAATAACTCTTGCGAATGGTTACTATGGTTCTTGGCCAGGGTGGGTGGTTTCAGTCAGTGTGCTTCCCCTAACAATTGTGCCACTTTATATAATAAATTTATACGTGCCGACAGTGGAAAAAACTAAACAATGGGAAAGATCCGCTGTTTATCCAAATACTTCCCTAGTGGGGTCAGTTGTGAAATGATCAGACCTCTGAGGAGTGGGAGGGAGAGCTCATCATTGACCTGCCCCAGCAGCTGATTTTAATAATCTCTTTTTATCCTTTAGGGAGATATATTCAATTGTATAAAAAGACGTATCATTGTTTTACCTTAATGCAAAATGTGTTAGCAATTAGCAATTGTTTGTTATACCAGTGAACCAACATCTGTTAACAATGAGATTCTGGCATCCCATCCCACATGAGTAATTCTGAGGAAAGAACCCAGAATAGCAGAGTAGCAGTCACCCCCAAATAGCCTGAGACTGCAGCTTTGGGCATAACAACCCACAGTCAGAGCTGAGGTGAGCAGAGTTGTCTATTCATGGGCTCATCTGTTTCTATGCATCTCTCTATGGTGGGTGTGATGGCGCGCAGCATCGTGCTTAAAGAGGAGCAAGATGCATTTCCTGTCTGAAGAAACTTCTAAATTTTATCTTCCTTCCCCTAAATATTATTTTCCTCTACACCCCCTACATGTCCAATATCCTCTCTTCTTCTCATCTATTGTGAAAAGCTCTTCTTAATTAACTACAAGTTGGGAAGAAATTGACCATTAATTCGTACTATAATGTAAAAGACTATAATGGCTTAATTCATTGTATTCTACTATCTTTCTCAGAGGTGCATGTGTGTTCAGAGAAAGGAATCCTTGAACCTGAAGCAGTGGAATTAATGGTAGAGCTGTAGACATCAGTGAAGCAATAACAGAGACTTTTTCTCCCAAATGTATATAATTTCCCAAGGTCCACCAAGTATGAATAAGGCTACATTTGACTCTGAGTCCTGAATATTCCGTTCACTTTTCAACGTGAGTCCTAGTAAACCAAGCTGGCTACAATTTTTGGTGAGTTGATATAATCAAACCAATATCTTTTAGATATTAGAGTACATTTCTCCTTTATAATTAAAATTTTAATGACTTTTAAAAGCACTTTTCTGTGTTATGCACTTTGTCATTCAGTTGTGTTCAACTCTTTTGCAACCCCATGGACTGTAGCCCACCAGGCTCCTCTGTCCACAGGATTTCCCAGGCAAGAATACTGAAGTGGGTTGCCATTTTCTTCTCCAGGGGATCTTCCTGACCTGGGGATTGAACTCATATCTCCTGCATTGGTGGGTGGATTATTCACCACTGAACCACCTGGGAAGCCATATATATATAATGTAAAAAATTTAAGCTTCCTCCATTTACCCACCCCTCCACACTTCCATGCTCTTCCTTGATCTTAAAAGTTTGGTTTGTACCCTGCCAGATCATCTTCTGTACAAATAAAATAATATATCTGTAAATCTAGATTTATATTTAGATATAAGCATATAGAATTTTAAAGCAAAATATGTTCAGACTATGACTCCTGAGAAATCTGTATGCAGATCAAGAAATAACAGTTAGAACCAGACATGGAACAAAGGACTGGTTCCCAACTGGGAAAGGAATACGTCATGGCTGTATATTGTCATGCCGCTTATTTAACTTATATGCAGAGTCTATCATGCGAAATGCCGGGCTGGGTGAAGCACAACTGGAATCAATGTTGCCGGGAGAAATATCAATCACCTCAGATATGCAGATGACACCACCCTTATGGCAGAAAGTGAAGAGGAACTAAAGAGCCTCTTGATGACAGTGAAAGAGGAGAGTGAAAAAACTGGCTTAAAACTCAATATTCAAAAAATGAACATCATGGCATCCGGTCCCATCGCTTCATGGCAAATAGATGGGGAAACAGTGAGAGACTTTATTTTCTTGGGCTCCAAAATCACTGCAGATGGTGACTGCAGCCATGAAAATTAAAAGATGCTTGCTCCTTGGAAGAAAAGCTATGACCAACCCAGACAGCATATTAAACAGCAGAGACATTACTTTGCCAACAAAGGTCCGTCTAGTCAAGGCTATGGTTTTTCCAGTAGTCGTGTATGGATATGAGTTGTACCATAAAGAAAACTGAGCGCCGAAGAATTGATGCTTTTGAACTGTGGTGTTGGAGAAGACTCTTGAGAGCCCCTTGGACTGCAAGGAGATCCAACCCGTCCATCCCAAAGGAGAGCAGTCCTGAGTATTCATTGGAAGGACTGATGCTGAAGCTGAAGAACCAATACTTTGGCCGCCTGGTGCAAAGAACTGACTCATTTGAAAAGACCCTGATGCTGGGGAAGATTGAAGGCGGGAGGAAAAGGGGATGACAGAGGATGAGACAGTTGGATGGCATCACCGACTTGATGGACATGAGTCGATGGACATGAGCAAGCTCTGGGAGTTGGTGAGGGACAGGGAAGCCTGGCATGCTGCAGTCCATGAGGTTGCAGAGTCTGACACGACTGAGCAACTGAACTGATGAACATATATGTATTGCTTAGTAACTTATTTTTTCCTTCTATAACACAGAAAGAATATCTGTGATACACTAAGTTTAAAAATAAGGTTATAAACAGCTTATTTAGAATGATCCTGCTTTTGTAAAGTGTGTATGTGCACCTGCAAGTGTGTTTTTAGGCCAAGAGAAGAGTCTAGGCAGAGAGATTTCTTGGTGGAGAGAGTGAAGTAATTTTTAGATATATATATATATTTTTAATCTATATGCTTGTTCCACTGACTTTTTAAAATAATGAATTTGAAGTACTTTAATGTTACTTTTATAGCCAAAATAAAATCTGTTTTCATCACAAAATTAAAAAAAAAAGTACACCTGGAAAACATGTGATGCAACATTTCTTTGAGGTCTTATTTTGAAAAGATGGAGTAGTACTTTTATGACCTGTCTTCTCACAGTCTGAAAACTAAAATTCATATTCTGTGTCTTAGTAAGTCAAAGTATGATCTGTACTATAGTCTATAATTAGTATGTATATAACATAAATTATACTGCATTTTTGAACTGAGTTGTGACTGAAAGTAGGATTCCTGTTTCAAGATCAGACAGATCTTAACTTTTGGGGAGTTTGTTGACTTGAATGGCTATTTCTAATAAAACTAGCAATCATGGGACAAACTGCAGCTGCCATAAGGGGAAGAAATTAAAAACCATAATCATTTTGTTGCCATTTTTGTTAGAACTGTAGATGGTGAGATTGATTTCCTTTCTGCATCCAGTTAAGTGAGCTATAAATGAACTTTCCAAGGTGAACAGAGGAGAACTTCTCTCCACGTGGCCTTCTGCATTCTGTGGCATCCATTTCATTGCCCTGAATGGGTGCAAGAAGAAGGGCTTGGTATATTCTTGTAAAACTGCCTGCATTGAGGGGTTTGCTGAGTCACCTCCACAATCCCTTCAAGCCCTTTCTGCTCTGGGGTCCGATACTCATCCACTCTCACTCTCATTTTCTTTTTAAAAACTGTTTTCAGAAATTTAGTTGTAAAGTGTCACTTCGTGTGTGCGTGCTCAGTTGCTCAGTCGTGACTGACACTCCACGAACCCGTGGACTGCAGCCTGCCAGGCTCCTCTGTCCATAGAATTTTCCAGGCAAGAATACTAGAGTGGGTTGCCATTTCCTGTCACTTCAGCCCAGAGTATTTGTATCCAGACTGGGAACAAACCTTAAGGCAAAGCAAGAACTAGAAGGACCAAGTCTGAGACAGTCTCCAGACCTTGATTTATCAGCTGAAAGGGAAAATGCAAAGAATATACTGTCTCCTATTTCTACATAGAGTGGTGAATTTGTAGCAGTAGTAAGATTTTACTCCATTACATACTCGATGTGGGTGTTTATGCCTTTTTGGATGTCTCTCTTCTCTATGTATCAGTCTTTGGTTTTGCCATGAGATATTCAGAAATATTGTGTTACTTATTGACTTTATCAGTTAATTACATTTTCTATATATTTTATGTTAGGAGTGAAACTCGGCTGTTGCTTATTTGGAGGTTTGGGATCAATCATCCATTACACTTCTTTATGGCACTTATCACTGTCATTGTATTGTGCATTATTGATATATTTCTACCTACAGAATACAGTCTCCCTGAGAGCCAGAATTTCATTTTGTTTTCAGCTTTATCTGAAGTGGGTCCACATGCCAGGCACCCCAGCGGTGCTTTATGTATCAATCCCAATCTTTCCCCTTTCACCTAAAAATAACCACATCTTGACTTGTATGGTCATCTCCTTGCTTTCTTTATAAACTGTCACCCAAGATACATCTCTAATCCCTATAGTTTTAAAAAAATGTACATCTTTTAAGTCTCTTCCAATTCTCCAAGTACATTCCAATCTTCCTTTGTCTCACCTTTTTCCTTCCAACTTAGTTCTGGAGGAATCTGGGTTGTTTGATTTGCTTGCAGAGTTTCCCACAACTGGATTTTGTTATTAATAACTGCATTTCCTGTTATTCTGTCTCTTGTATTTTCTACAAATTTGGAATGAGATTATGAACTTGATCAGATTCAGGTACAATTTTGTTACAGACTCCATTGTAGGTGGCATGGAGGAGACGTGTAATAGCCAATTGTCTTTCTTTGTGTAGTGGCAGCAATTAATTAGTTGATTAGGCTTTGCAAAATGGTGATATTCAAATTTAATCACTCTTTTTAGTTGGAGAAATACTTCGGTAATGAGAAACTTCTCTATTTCTATAAATATGTGAAATACAGAAAATAGATATACAAAAGGAAGAAAATATACTACCCATAGACCTACAGGAAGAGACCTAGTAAAAGATGTTATTTCAAAAGAAGAATAATAAACCCACAGAAGAGAAATTAGTTGCAAGAAAAAAATAGTGAGCACAGAAATTAATTACTTTTTATTGACACAGCTGATTTACAGCATTATACTAGTATCAGGTGTAAAGCATGATTAAAATGATAGATTATATTCCATTTAAAGGTATTCTGAAATACAGGTTGTGTTCCCTGTGCTGCACAATGTATCCTTGTGGCTTATTTTATACTTAGTAGCTTGTACCTCTTCATTCCCTACTCATATCCCTATCTTGCCACTCCCTGCTGCCCTCTCCCATCTGGTAACCACTAGTATTTTCTCTGTATCTATGAACCTGTTTCTGTTTTGTTCTATTCATTTGTTTATATTTTAGATTCCGCAAATAAATGATAACATACAGTGTTTGTCTTTTTTCATCTGAGTTGTTTCACTAAACATAACACCCTCCAGGTAAACTATGAACGATAGGGTACATTTATGTTTTTGAATTTTTGTTTTCTTTGCATATATACCTAGGAGCAAAATTGTTGGATCATATGGTAGTTTTAGATTTTTCAAGAAACTGCTATACTCTTTTCTACAGTGTCTGTACCAGTTTACATTTCCACCAACAGTGTACCAGGGTAGCCTTTTCTCTTTGTGGTTCAGTCGCTCAGTCATGTCTGACTCTGCGACCCCACGGACTGTAGCTTGCTAGGCTGCTCTGTCCATGGAATCCCAAACCCGTGTCCTCGACATTGGCAGGTGGATTCTTATCCACTGTATCACCAAGGAAGTCCTCTCACTGTGTTTTTTATTTGCATTTCTTTGATGATTAGCAGTGATAAGCATCTTTTCATGTGCTTATTGTCCATCTGTGTATCTTCTTTGGAAAAATGTCTGATCAGTTCTTCTGCCCATTTTTTGATTGGGTTATTTGTTTTTCTGATACTGAGTTGTATGAGCTGTTTATATATTTTGGATATTAATCCCTAATTGGTCATATCATATGCAAATATCTTCTCCCATTCAGTAGGTTATCTTTACATTTTGTTGATGGTTCTGTCAGGCGAGTGTATGCTCCTCGGTTCTGTCTCTTCATAACAAAGATTTGGAGTGACAGACATTAAAGCCCTCGGCACATCACAGTTCTCCGGTCTTGGACAGACCGTGTTATAGCTTTTAGACAAATCAGTGTTACAGCTCTATTTGATTTAGAAAATAGCAAGAGAATCCATCCTCCAGGCGTGAGGGCATGCGGACCCAAAGATGCGAAGACAAGAGAATAGGGGAGCGCGCCAGTGTGCAGGAGAGACAGAGCGCTTGGCTCCTCTTTTTATATGTTTTTTCCTCCCCTCGGGCCTGCCCTATGTAATTTGGGCTAGCCAGGAGTGCTGTTTGTTCTACCTGAGGTCCATACTCCGGTCCTCAGACCTTCCTTTGACCTTCCTTTGTTCTATTTTCGTGGGCTTTTCCCTTCCTTGTCTTTTAGCCACCACCATTTTGGACTCCTGTTTCCCATTCTAACTACCTAACAGTTTCTTCCTCAAAATTGAAAGTATCAGTACCCAGAAATCTACCTGTAGGCATACACCAAAGAGAAAGTCTTCTGTATGTTTGTAATTGGATATGAACAAAAACATTCTTTGCAGCCTTTTTTTTGAACCTGGGTAAAACTGGAAGTAGTTTAAATGCGCATCAACAAGAAAACGGCTTTACAAAAATAAAATTCTAGATACTTGAATTATTCACAGTTATATTAACATGAGATAAATTACAAATATATATTGTGAAGAGAGAAAGAAGAGGTTGCAGAATAATGAGTAGAATATGATAACACTTAAAATATACATGACAGTAATAGAATATGTTATTTATGGATACATACTAATATGCAAACATTTGCAGGAATGATATTCATAATTTTGAATGTCTTTTTTGTTTTGTTTGTGTGTTTATTTTTTGGCCCTGTCACATGGCATATGGAATCTTATTTCCCAATCAGGGATCAGACCCGTGCCCCCTTAAGGTGAAGTACAATTAACCACTGGACTGCCTGGGAAGTTCAGGAATGATATTCAATGACATTTATAAAAAGATTTTCCAAGAAATGGAGAAAGAAGCTTCCAATACTTAAAATAATGGTGTCACAAAAAGTCGGACATGACTAAGCATGCATGCATATGCATAGAATGATTATTTATAGAGTGAATACTGTATTTTATAAATCTGCTTATAAAATGTGTGTAAGCTTACTTAAGCCAAGTTTACACAAGTCTAAGAAAATTGTAGTCACTGGAAGGGGCATACATAGGCTTTCAGAATTGCTGCAGTTATATCAATAAGGCAGTAATCTTTATTCCTTGGGAATCCTGGCAAATGTGAACCACATGTTGGTTTCAGCCAAGTTGTCCTTCCTTAATTTGTGGCTTTAAATATACCCATGTTAAGTCTGGTTTTCATGGCTTAGGTAGAATTAATCAGTCAACAATTATACATTTATTAAGTAGTGTATCTACAAGTTTCTATAGGAAATTTTAAAAATATAAAATATTTTCCCTATACTCAAAGAACTTAAAATCTAATTCTAGAAATAAGACAAACTGAGGACAGTATGAAACCAAATTTAGGCTAACTTGTATGTCATGTGTCATAAGAATTTAGAAAAGTTGGAGATCAGATGAAATCTGATAGCAGCAGATGAAGCTTCATGAAATAAGTGAAATGTGAGTTGGGTTTTAAAAATGAGAAAAATATACTCTGGTGCAGAGATGGAAAAACAAGAATTTTTTTGGACTGTGTTCTTTTTCCAGATGTGAGGAAAATTCATCCCATCAACCATTGGCCCTGGATTTAAAAACAGGTCAAATCATAAACACTTGTTCAGTGGGGAAGCCTCTGGTTGGATAATTCAGTGCTCATGTCTTTTCTTGCCTCAACTGTTCACTAGGTTGAAAATTGACAAGAGAGTAAGGATTATGCCATGCCTCTTTCTGTCCGCCTTGAAGTCTGGTATAATTTATGGCAAGGAGCAGAAACACATACAAACATGCAAAAGTGAAAAACAGGGGCTTATTGAATGCATACTGAGGTTTAGTAGATGTGAATGCTTGCATTCAAAGGGCCTGTGAATTGGAAAGTTGGGCTTTGAAATCTACTCTTTCTGTTCCATCTCTTTCTTCTCTTGATTTTCCTCTTTCTGCCTCCTTCATTGTTATCTGCCTTCTTCTGTTCACTCACGTTGCGCATAGCTCAGAATAGCAGACTTGATCTGTCAAAACTTCAGCTGGACATTACTTTTGCTTTTGCAAATTCATTTCTTGGAATATATGCTGCAAATATACTCACACAAATGCACAAAAATAAATGTATAAAAATCTCTGGAAAAAAAAAACAGAAGTAATCTAAATGTCCATCAATAAGAGACTATTTAAATAAAATTATGGTATAAGAATTCAGTGATATGTTTGGTAGGTGAACCTGGTGTTCACCAATATTTCTTAGTCTCTTCTCCTGAGTCCATGAAGCGAATACACTTTCCTGCCCCTTTGAAGTCGAGCACACTGATGTGATTTGACTTGGCCCCTGAGATTAGACAAGCATTTTAAGAGCCCGTGGCTGATTCTCCATGTTCCCTTCTAGTGTGGCATTTGCAGAAATACACATTGGGAGGGAGAGTCATGAGACAGAAGCAGCTAGACTGAGCCTTGACAGCCATGTCAGCAAACTTCACATGCACAGGAAATCAGCTTTTGTGTTAGGCCACTGAATTCTGGTGTTGTTATGACAGCATAAGAGAGATTATCCTGACTGATACTGTCTACTAAGCGACAGTAAAGTGAATGAGGCAGATAAAAATGAGTTGAAATGGAAAACATCCAAGATAGACTAAGTGAAAAACACAAGGGACATAGATTTATACAGAATTATTCTAAATTGATGCTTTTGAACTGTGGTGTTGGAGAAGACTCTTGAGAGTCCCTTGGACTGCAAGCAGATCCAACCAGTCCATCCTAAAGGAAATCAGTCCTGAATATTCATTGGAAAGACTGATGTTGAAACTGAAACTCCAATACTTTGGCCACCTGATGCAAAGAACTGACTCATTTGAAAAGACCCTGATGCTGGGAAGGATTGAAGGCAGGAGGAAAAGGGGATGACAGAGGATGAGATGGTTGGATGGCATCACTGACTCAATGGACATGAGTTTGGGTGGACTCCGGGAGTTGGTGATGGACAGGGAAGCCTGGTGTGCTGCAGTCCATGGGGTCGCAGAGTCGGACACAACTGAGCAACTGAACTGACTGAACTACGTACGGTTTTATGAAAACATATCTGTAGAAAAAGACAGACTGAGGAACTCTTCCAAATGAAGGCAATGAAAGACGCATGCCAACTAAATGCAGTGTATGACCTAGTATTGGATATTGGACCACAGAAAAATACCTTTCTTTTTTTTTTAATTTGATTTCACCGAGTCTTAGTTGTAGCACTTGGACTCTTAGTTGTGGCTTGTGGGATCTAGTTCCTTGACAAGGGATCAAATCCAGGTCCCCTGCATTGGGAGCTTGGAATCTCAACCACTGGATCATCAGTTGGTTTTTCTTTTGCTATAAAAGACATTAGTAAGATAATTAGTTACACTTGAATAAGATCTGTAGCTTCAGTTCAATTCAGTTACTCAGTCATGCCCAACTCTTTGTGACCCCATGGACTGCAGCATGCCGGGCTTCCCTGTCCATCACCAACTCCTGGAGGTTACTCAAACTCATGTCCATTGAGTCAGTGATACCATCCAACTATCTTCTGTCTTCCCCTTCTCCTCCAACCTTCAATCTTTTCCAGCATCAGGGTCTTTTCTAATGAGTCAGCTCTTTGCATCAGTGGCCAAAGTGTTGGGAGCTTCAACTTTAGCATCAGTCCTTCCAATGAATATTCAGGACTGATTTCCTTTAGGATTGACTGGTTGGATCTCCTTGTTGTCTAAGGGACTCTCAAGAGTCTTCTCCAACACCACAGTTCAAAAGCATCAATTTTTGGTGCTCAGTCTTCTTTATAGTCCAACTATCACATCGTAAGTGACTACTGGAAAAACCATAACTTTGACTAGACGGACCTCTGTTGGCAAAGTATTGTCTCTGCTTTTTAATGTGCTGTCTAAGTTTGTCATAGCTTTTCTTCCAAGGCACACATGTCTTTTAATTTCATAACTGCAATCACCATCCACAGTGATTTTAGAGCCCAAGAAAATAAGCTCTGTCACTGTTTCCATTTTTCCCCCATCTATTTGCCATGAAAGGACTTCCCTGGTTGCTCAGATGGTAAAGCATCTGCCTACAATGTGGGAGACCCTGGCTCGATCCCTGGGTTGGGAAGATCCCCTGGAGAAGTGAGAGGGTAACAGTCAGGAAGGCCAGAGGTCTCCAAAATAGGAAATAGGCTGCAAGTGTCAGACATTTTTTTTTTTTCTCTCTCTCTTAAGTGGCAGGAAGAAACAAACTAGTGTTACATTTTTTTCCCCTTCTCTATACAAATTTAAAAAGAGGTTTCTCTTAAAACTCTGTGTTTCCATAATGACACCTGGTTCCTCCTGAACTTTTCTCAAACCTTGAGCTAACCAATGCATTTTTTTTCTCATGGAAATATTTGTCTTAAGCTATGTTAATATACTATGCGTTTACCCCACACTCTGTCTTCAAGTCAGTTCTGCCTAAAGGCTCAGAACCAACTTGACAAACCAGAATGTTATACTAATACATTGTTCTCCTAATCTATGTTAATGAAACTGCCTTTCTTTAAGATTCATGTCAATCATTTTATGGCCAGAGATGACTCACCTGGTGCCAAGATTATCTCAAAATGCATCTTGTGGGTGAGGGGCCTGGTGCCATTCTCTGAGTTTTGAGACGTTTCCTTTCTTAAATTAGCAGACTGCTAGTAGTGGCACCCCACTCCAGTACTCTTGCCTGGAAAATCCCATGGACAGAGGAGCCTGGTAAGCTCCAGTCCATGGGGTCGCTGGGAGTCAGATACGACTGGGTGACTTCACTTTCACTTTTCACTTTCATGCATTGGAGAAGGAAATGGCAACCCACTCCAGTGTTCTTGCCTGGAGAATCCCAGGGATGGGGGAACTGGTGGGCTGCCATCTATAGGATCGCATAGAGTCGGACACAACTGAAGTGACTTAGCAGCAGCAGTAGCTATATAACATCCAGCTAAAGACTAGCAGAGGGGTATTCTTTTTGCCCCCTTCTGATGTCTACGTCAGAAGCTTTCTCTATATCTTTTATACTTTAATAAAACTGTATTACACAAAAGCTCTGAGCGATTAAGCCTTGTCTCTGGCCCCGGGTTGAATTCTTCTCTTCTGGAGGCCAAGAATCCCGGCGTCTTTCGTGGTTCAGCAACAACCTTTCAGAAGGAAATGGCAACCCACTCCAATACTCTTGCCTGGATAATCCCATGGACAGAGGAGCCTGGTAAGCTCCAGTCCACGGGGTTGCAAAGACTCGGACATGACTGAACGATTTCACACATTCACTCACTCTCATCTTCCATGAAGTGACGGGACTGAGTGCCATGATCTTAGGTTTTTTTGAACATCAGATTTTATGCCAGCTTTTTCACTCTCCTCTTTCACCTTCATCAAGAGGCTCTTTAGTTCCTCTTCACTTCTTTCTGCCGTTAGGGTGGTATCATCTCCATATCTGAGGCTATTAAAACTTCTGGCAATCTTGATTCCAGCTTGTGCTTCATCCAGTCCAGCATTTCGTGTGATATACTCTGCATATAAGTTAAATAAGCAGGGTGACAATATACAGCTTCTACATACGCCTTTCCTAATTTGGAACCAATCTGTTGTTCCCTGTCTGATTCTAACTGTTGCTTCTTGATTCTTATACAAGTTTCTCAGGAAGGAGGTAAAGTAGTCTGGTATTCCTGTCTCTTTAAGAATTTTCCACAGCTGTTGCAATCCACACAAAGCCTTTACCATAGTTAATGAAGCAGGAGTAAATGTTTTTCTGGAATTCCCTTGCTTTTTCTGTGATCCAACGGATGTTGGAAATTCTCTGGTTCCTCCGCCTTTTCTAAATCCAGCTTGTATATCTGGAAGTTCTCGGTTCACATGCTGTTGAAGCCTAGCTTGATGGATTTTGAGCATTACCTTGCTAGCATGTGAAATGAGCACAACTGTGCAGTAGTTTGAGTATTCTTTGTCCTTCTTTGGGACTGGAATGAAAGCTGACCTTTTCCAGTCCTATGGCCACTGCTGAGTTTTCCAAATTTGCTGTCATATTGAGTGCAGCACTTCAACAGCATCATCTTTTAGGATTTGAAATAACTTGGCTGAAATTCCATCACTTCCACTAGCTTTATTTATAATGATGCCTCCTAAGGCCTATTTGACTTTGCACTCCAGGATATCTGGCTCTAGGTGAGTGATCACACCATCATGGTTATCTGGATCATTAAGACCTTTTTTGTACAGTTCTTCTGTGTATTCTTCCCACCGCTTCGTAATATCTGCTGCTTCTGTTAGATCCATACCGTTTCTGTTGATGCCCATTTTTTAAAATTGAAATATGGTTGATTTACAATGTTCTGTTAATTTCTGCTGTACAGCAAAGCGATTCAGTTATACATATATATCCATTCTTTGTTATATTCTTTTCCATTATGGTTTATCAAGGAATACTGAGTATAGTTCCCTATGCTATAGAGTAGGACCTTGTAGTTTTTTCATTCTATATATAACAATTTACGTCTATTAACCCCAAACTCCTAATCAATCCCTCCTCCTTCGTAACCACAAGTCTGTTCTCTGTGTCCCTGACTCTGTTTCTGTTCCATAGACAGATTTATTTGTATCATATTTTAGATTCCACCTGTAAGTGATGTCATGATATTTGTCTTTCTCTGTCTGACTTACTTCACTTGATTTGATAATCTCTAGGCCCACCCATGTTGCTGCAAATGGCATTTTTGCATTCTTTTTTATGAGGAGTAGTGTTCTTTTGTGTGTGTGTGTGTGTGTGTGTGTGTGTATGTATACGACATCTTCTTTATCCATCTGTCGATGAACATTTAAGTTATTTCCATGTCTTGGCTATAGAGCTGCTATGAACACAGGGGTGTATGTATCTTTTTGAATTATAGTTTTGGTTGGATATATGCCCAGGAGAGGGATTGCAGAATCATATGGCAACTCTATTTTTACTTTTTTGAGAAACGTCCATACTGTTTTCCCATTGATGCCCATTTCTTGATCTTTATAATTATACTATTCAGTTCAGTTCAGTTCAGTTCAGTCGCTCAGTCGTGTCCGACTGTTTGCGACCCCATGAATCGCAGCACGCCAGGCCTCCCTGTCCATCACCAACTCCCGGAGTTCACCCAGACTCACGTCCATCAAGTCAGTGATGCCATCCAGGCATCTCATCCTCTGTTGTCCCCTTCTCCTCCTGCCCTCAATCCCTCCCAGCATCAGAGTCTTTTCCAATAGAGAAAAATGTCTGTGTTCTCAGGAAATACATACTGATGGATTTAGTGGCAAGGGGGCATCATATTTGCAACCCAATTTCAAATTTTTCAGAAAAAGTGTATATAGAGAGGATAATAAAACAAATTATGGCAAAATGCTAATATTCGAGGAGTCTAGGTGACAGGTATTTATTTTCTGTGCCATTTTGTAAATTTTCTATAAGTCTGAAATTATTTCAAAGCAAAGAGCCAAAAATATATCTTTACATATATTTATATCAGTTTTTATATTCTTAGACATGTTTCAAAACTATTAAAACTCACTATCTCTGGGTATATGAATGAATAGATGGATGCAAAGTCCTGGGGTAGAAGGAAGACCTTTCTTTTTTGTAGGAGAGAAAAGTTTATTGCAGGTCCAAGCAAAGAGGACAGGTGGCTTTTGTTAAAAAATCTTGACTGGACTTTTACTTTTCTTGGAGTACTTTGATTCTACTTGAATTCTCCAGAGAAAATACATATTTGCTGTTGTTTTCAGATACAGAGATTTGGGGTAATTTGGCTTGCAGCAAAAGATAGCTAATGTATCTGGTGCCTCCTAGCAAAATAGAAATAATTGCAGGAGAATGATGACAACCTGAACCACAACCCCAAAAGCCAGAGAATTTAATGTGATTCAATTATAGCATGAAAGAGAATTTCTGGGAATATTAAGGATAATTTTCTAGATTTAAAATTTATTAGATAAATTTAAACAAAGGATGGTAATGTAGAAACCTGAATTAGTGGTCTGGAAAAGGAAAAAATGGAGTAGGAACCACTCCAGTATTCTTGCCTGGAAAATTTCATGGACAGAGGAGCCTTGCAGGCTATAGTCTGGGTATAGTCCATAGGGTCAAAACAAAGCATACATGACTGAGTGACTGAGCACAAAGGGAAGAAAGATTTCAAAACACAGAAGGAAAACAGCAGTAGAAATGGAAAAATAAATAAATAAATAAAGACATGGAAGACAGATACCAGAAATGCAGTATGTAAATAATATTACCAGGGAGAGAGAAAGGAACACATGGAGACGAGGCAATAACTGAACCAATAAAGGGAGAAATTTTATATGAGGTAAAGAACAATTTGAATCTGAAAATGGAAAGGTCTTCCTGAGTTCCAATCAGATTGATTAAAACATGGTAGTAACAAAAAAACAAACATATATTTACACACAAGTATGTTCTAGTAAAATTCCTAAACTTCAAAATCTTTTTTTAATTAATTAATTTATGTATTTTTTTATTGCACTGGGTCTCCGATGCTGCACATGGGCTTTCTCTAGTTGCTGTGTGATTCCTATCCACTGTACCACCAAGGAAGTCCAGCAGTGCTCATCTTAGAATCTGCTGGGTAGAAAGAAAAAGTTACTCAAAAAAGAAAACTATCAGGTTGGCACCAGGTTCCCCATTAAAAGTCTTAAGCTAGAGAGGATGAAATAAAGTCTACAGAATACTGAAAAAACAAAAACAAAAATCCTACCCAAGGACCTTTACCCATCTTAGATAGCATTCATTTAAGATGGAAAAAAAGTCTGTGTGGATCCACGAGGATTCAGAGAGCACTCCACAGAAGTTCCCTATGACACAGACAAGCAAATCAGAACAGGGGCAAGGGGACTCGCAGACTGTTTACCGTGAGGTGTTAAGAAATCTAGGGTCAGACAGTAAAGAATCTGCCTGCAGTGTGAGATACCCAGGTTCGGTCCCTGAGTTGAGAAGATCCCCTGGAGAGGGAATAGCTACCCATTCCATTATTCCTTCCTGGAGAATCCCATGGAGAGAGGAGCCCTGTGGGCTACACAGTCTATGGGGTCACAGAGAGTCACACAAGACTGAGTGAGAAATCTGATCCAGAACTGCTGTGTGTGCATTCAAGATAAAATTAACAAAAATGAATAAATACCCAACTGTCACTTCTGTTTTTTCAAAATTGAAGTATAGTTAGTTTACATTGTTGTGTTAGTTTTAGGTATACAACTAAGTGATTCAAAGTATTCAAGTAACCCATATATATGTGTGTGTATATATTTATTTATTTATTCTTTTTCAGATTCTTTTCTATTATAGATTGTTACAAGATATTGAATATAGTTCCCTGTGCTGTACAGCAGGTCCTTGCTGTTTATCTATTCCATATATAGATAGTATATACAGAATATAAATATACATTAATCTCCAATTTATTCTTCCCCTCCTTTTCCCCTTTAGTAACCATAACTTTATTTTCTATGTCTATGAGTCTATTTCTGTTTTGTAAATAAGTTTCTTTGTATATCACTTTTTCTTTTTTTCAGTCTTCTTTTTCTTTTTACAAACTCTTGTGTGCTGACTTTCAATAAATCTCAGCAAGAGTGTATCATTTCTTTTAGATTCTACCTATAAGTGATATCATATGATATTTGTCTTTGACCTACTTCACTTGATATGGGTCCATCCATGTTGCTGCAAATGGCATTATTTTATTGTTGCTTTTAAAGAATATTTTTATTTCTTCCTTTCCAATTTTTATTCCTTTTATTTCATTTTCTTTTCTTACTGCACTGATTATGGGCTTGCAGTATAGTGTTGAATAGGAGAAATGAGAGTGAACATCCTCCTTTGTTCCTGATCCTAGGGAGAAAACATTCAGACTTTCACCATTAAGTATGATCTTTTAAAAAATGCATTTATTTAATACATATTTAAGGCCTTCATCAGGTCTTAATTGCAGCCCTCGGGCTCTCTGTCGTGTTGCATGGGCTCAGTTGTTGCTGCATGAGGGCTTAGTTGCCCCAAAGCATGTGGGATCTTAGTCCCCGGACCAGGGATCAGACTTGCATCTTCTGCATTTGAAGACTGATTCTTAACCACTGAAGCACCATGGAAGTCCCAATTTCATTCTTTTTTATGACTGAGTAATATTCCATTGTATAGATTAATATATACCACATCTTCTTTATCCATTCCTCTGTTGATGAACACTTCAATTGCTTCCATTTCTTGGCTATTATAATTAGTGTTGCTATGAACACTGAGGTGAATGTACTTTCTGGATTATAGTTTTCTCCAGATATATGCCCAGGAGTGAGACTGCAGGATCAAATGGTAACTCTATTTTTGTTTTTTGAGGAACTATTTCATACTGTTCTCCATAGTGGCTGCACTGATTTGCATTTCCACCAACAGTGTAGGAGGGTTCCCTTTTCTCCAGCATTTATTATTTGTAGACTTTTTAAATAATGGCCCTTCTGGGGACTTCTCTGATAGTCCAGTGGCTAAGATTCTGCACTCCCAATGCAGGGGGCCTGGCTTTGATCCCTGTTTGGGGAACTAAGATCCTGCATGCTGCCTGGTGAGGCCAGAAAAAAAAAAGGCCATTCTGACGGGTGTGAGATGATACCCCATTGTGGTTTTGATTAGCATTTCTCTAAGAATTAACAATGTTGAACATCTTTTCAGGTACCTGTTGGCTGTTGGTATATTTTCTTTGGAGAAATGCATATTTAGGTTTTCTTTCCTTTTTTTTTTTTAGCTCCTTTTTAAAATTGATTTGGCTGCACCAGGTCTCAGTTGCAGCATATGGGCTCTTTTACTTGTGGTATGTGTGATCTAGTTTCCTGACCAGAGTTTGAACCTGAAACCCCTGCATTAAGACTGCAGAGTCTTAGCACTAGACCACCAGGGAAGCCCTTCTACCAATTTTTCAATCAGGTTGTTTGTTTTTTGATATTCAGCTGTATGAGCTGTTTGTATATTTTAGAAATTAATCTCATTAGTAGCATTATTTGAAAATATTTTCTCCCAGTCCATAGGTTGTCTTTTCATTTCGTTTATGGTTTCCTTTGCTGTGAAAAAGTATTTTAGTTTAATTATGTCCCATTTGCTTATTTTTGTTTTTATTTCCATTATGCTAAGAGATGGATCCAAAAAAAACATTGCTGCAATTTATGTCAAAGAGTGTTTTATCTGTGTTTTCCTCTAGGAATGTTATAGTATTTGGTCTTATTTTTTGATCTTTAATCCATTTAAGATTATATATGTATATGGTGTTAGAGAATAATCTAAGTTCGTTCTTTTACACATAGATGTCTAGTTTCCCCAGCACCACTTATTGAAGAAACTGTCTTTTCTCCATTGTATATTCTTGCCTCCGTTGTGGTAGATTAATTGACCATAAGTTTGGGGGTTTATTTTGGGGTTTTCTATTCTGTTCCATTAATTTACATTTCTGTTTCTGTGCCTGTACCATACTATTTTGATTACTGTAGCTTTGTAGTATAGTCTGAAGTCAGAGAGCATGCGAACGCCTTTTATCAAGATGCAATAATTGAAAAGAATAGTAATGCCTATGACTGGTGGCAATGGAGATGAGTGCAGGGGAAGGCACACTCATACATTTCATTTAAAACTGTGAATTCAATACTGTGCATTGGGAAAGCAGTCTGGGAATACCTATTAAAATTTAAAATATACACACCCTTGACCAAGTTCTCTCACTTCTGCTAGAAATAAAGGCACCTGTACTTAAGGACTTGCCTAAAGGACTTTTATTGCAGAACTTTTTGCAAGGACAAAAGACAGAAAACAATGTGTATGACATCAGTGGGGAAACAATGGACTAAACTGTGCTATAGCCACCTCATAGAATGTTAAGAAACACAGAATATTATAAATTTAAAGAATGAGTGGGTTCTTTATCAGTTGACCTGGAGAGATTTCCACATACTTTTACTAAAGAAAGAAAATTTAAAAAATTTTATAACCATCATTTATTTTGTAAGACAATGAGGAGGAAATCCTCATGTATATATGTTTGTCTAATTAAAAGAGTAGGGAGGGAATTCCCTGGCAATCCAGTGGTTAGGAATCTGCACCCCACATAGTGTGGCCAAAAGAAAGAAAAAAAAAAAGAGTAGGGAGAAGGCATGCAAGGACATGTAAAGGTTGTTAACTTGCTCAGAGTAGGGAAAATGGATTGTTGCGGGGAAGGGGAGAGAGGAGGTAAACCAGACTAGGGATAAAAGCGGGACAGGGGAAATGAGCAATAATTCATTCAATAATTCAGGCTACTCGTAACACCTGTATCAAGTGGGCTGATGGTTTGCAAATAAAACTTTAAATTTGTAAAAACTAACATATGCTTTTGTATAGCTTTTATGGTTGTTTTCTAACTATGGATTTCTGGCAGAATGGGTGTTTTACCTAAATTAGAGATGCATGCTGTACACGCCAAGTTTAGCAATGCAAATTCTCTTCTGTAGAAAATTAAACAAACAGACTTTAACGTAGGTACTGATGCAAGGGCAAACCAGTTCTTTGAAACCTGGCAATCTACCTGCTGGGTGTTATTTGCCATTCTTTCCTAAACAAATACTTCTGAAGAAATGGCACTCAAAAGCTGGAGTAGATAAACTTTAAAACACGAAATTCTGGAAACTATAAATTTATGGTTCGCATACTCCACTGTCATGAAAATAATAATATGTATGGGCAAATGTACAGAAATTAACAATCTATTTTTGCATATTAATGGTACCACAGTTTGTACTTTTTCAGCATAAAACTCCATACATTATTTAATCCCAGAATGAGTTCTCCATTGATTTGCATGAATTTTTCATATTCAAAGTTAGGAAAATTAACTTTCAGAAAGTTGCTTACTAGTAAAAACAATAAAGCTCTTTTAAAAAGTAAAATGGAGAAGGCGATGGCACCCCACTCCAGTACTCTTGCCTGGAAAATCCCATGGACGGAGGAGCCTAGTGGGCTGCATTCCATGGGGTCACAAAGAGTCGGACACGACTGAGCGACTTCCCTTTCACTTTTCACTTTCATGCATTGGAGAAGGAAATGGAAACCCACTCCCGTGTTCTTGCCTGGAGAATCCCAGGGATGGGGGAGCCTGGTGGGCTGCTGTCTATGGGGTCACACAGAGTCGGACATGACTGAAGTGACTTAGCAAGAAGTAAAATGGAAAGCACTTAATTTCTGCTTAAAAAAAGAAAATTCTCACTAACAGTGTCTATGTGTAGTCGAGTTTAATGTAGTAATGCTCTTTGTGGACATTTGCATTTTTAGAGGGGAAAAAGTGTTAGGACAAAGGTTCAAGTTTCTAAAATGGCATTTCCAACACTAATGAAAATGTGGATTTGGCCCTTCGTGTGCAGGGAGGCCCACGCAAAATTAGGACCAAGTGCTGTGGGCCCACCCTTCAACCAGCCCCACCCCTCAGAGCCCAAGACAACAAAGGCCATACGCAGACGTCACAGTTTGATTAGAACAATTACCAAAATCTCTTTGTTCATTTACAATGAGCAATTTTTAATTACGAATCTTTTATTACTGTTATTACTTTTATTGCTGCTGCTAAGTCGCTTCATTCGTGTCCTACTCTGTGCGACCCCATAGACGGCAGCCCACCAGGCTCCCCCGTCCCTGGGATTCTCCAGACAAGAACACTGGAGTGGGTTGCCATTTCCTTCTCCAATGGATGAAAGTGAAAAGTGAAAGGGAAGTCTCTCAGTCGTGTCCAACTCCTAGCGACCCCATGGACTGCAGCCTACGAGGCTCCTCCATCCATGGGATTTTCCAGGCAAGAGTACTGGAGTGGGGTGCCAGTAATAAAAGTTTTGCTGACTCAGAGACTGTAGCGCCCTCACCCTTCCAATTCCATACCCCGTTCCCAAACTCTGGTTCTGTATAGGACCCTCCAGACCTGGCCTTGGGCCCTGGCTTCTGACACAGTTTGACATTGCCTGCTCTCAAAAGGTTTTAATACGAACTTGCTCCCTCTCCTTTGCAGGGCCTTGCGTCACCCTTGACACTGCTGATGGAAGGCTACAAGTGATATAAAATTGTAATCTTAAATGGCTGGAAGAATGCTGAATTGAAATAGCACCTAAGTTGAGTAATTTTTTAAGGTTGAAGGTCCCATCACAGCCATTATGTGGAAGTACTGCCAAGCAGATGGTCAAGTTGGATACTCAGCATGTATCCAATCTATGGGACTTGGAGCTGCTGCTGCTGCTAAGTCGCTTCAGTCGTGTCTGACTCTGTGTGACCCCATAGACGGCAGCCCACCAGGCTCCCCCATCCCTGGGATTCTCCAGGCAAAAATGCTGGAGTGGGTTCCCATTTCCTCCTCCAATGCATTAAAATGAAAAGTGAAAGTGAGGTCGCTCAGTCGTGGAGGCAGTGTCAAATTCTGCATCTCAAATTTCTTTCAGGCTTTCCTCTCTATGCCTTTTGTTGACTCACTGTTTTTTTTGGAGATGTGAATAATATTAGCCAACAATCTGATTCAGCTCTTCCCGCTTGGACATATGAGACAGTTTTCCGCATATATCATATTTCATTTAGGATATATTGACTTTACTGGTGTAATGAGAGTGCTCTCAAGTTCTCCAGGTTTCAGAGGTCATTCTTGTTGAGTGTCAGAGTAGAGGTTTTAAGCTCTCATCTCCATCACTTGCTTTTGGATTGGTGTTCCATTCCTGCCAATCTTCTCTTGCTCTCATAAGCTTCTTTTTACGCTGCTTTGCTCCCCTAATAAACATATACTCCACATGTAGGCACACACTTCTTCCTTGATTCCCCCAAATACAGGAGGACCAGACTTGCTGTGTATGTCAGTCAGGACTCAGGGTTGTAAGAGACAGACACACTCATCTTGAGAGGGTAACAGGCAGGAAGGCTAGGGGTCTCCAAACAGGAAATAGGCTGCAAGTGTCAGATGTTTTCTCTCTCTCTTAAGCGGCAGGAGGAAACAAGCTACAAGTGTCAGATTCTTTTCCCATCTCTATACAAATTAAAGAGGAGGTTTCTCTTAAAATTCTGTGTTGCCGTGATGACACCTGGTTCCACCTGAACTTGTCTTTTCTCAAACCTTGAGCCAATGAATGAGTTTTTCTTATGGGGGACAACTCACCTTGTGCCAATGTTATCTCAAAATGCATGTTGTGGGTGGGAGGCCTGGTGCCAGTCTCTGAGTTTTGAGACATTTTCTTTCTCCAATTAGCAGCCAGCTAGTAGCTATATAACATCCAGCTAAAGACTAGGAGGGGAGCACTTCCTTCTGATGTCTATGTAAGAAGCTTTCTCAATGTCTTTTGTACTTTAATAAAACTTAATTACACAAAAGCTCTAAGTGATCAAGCCTCGTCACTGGCCCTGGGTTGAATTCCTGTCCTCTGGAGGCCAAGGATCCCCGTGTCTTTCACAGCTCAGCAACAACCTTTCAATCTCAAACTGGTTTTAAAGAGTAACAGCACCTCCATAAATATTAGAGAATGTATTGGCTAAGGTAATGAAAAATCCAGGGGGTACACGTATTTCAAGGCTCGGTTGTATTCCAGGGTTCAAACAATGTGACCAGAAATTTGTTTTTTTTCCGTCTCATATCCTCGTTTCCTCTGTTTTGGCTTCATTCTCTGGCAGGCCCTCCTAAGTGATAGCAGAGAAGGCACTGAATTTCCAGGCTTATGTTCTGAGCCCTTTAGCAAGCAGAGCAGAAAAAAGGCTTCCCTTTCCAACAAAGTCCCCCAAATGTCATAGCACTGGGTCTACTGAGCATGACTTGGTTCCTAGCTTAACCCTTGAATAATCACTGTGACAGATGTTCTTGGATATTGGGGACTAGGATGAAGGGGTTGGGGATAAAGAATCAACCCTTCCCAAAACACAAGGGTGAAGATGGGGGAGGGGGTGCTCCTGAAGAAAACATAGCTTCATGTTACCAGACAGAAAATGGATTCTGAAAAGAAAAAAAAAAGAAAAGATAAGACAGATGATCACTACACTTGGACATCAGCAGAGAGAATTCCCCGCAGGGAATAAAAAAAGAAATCTACCTTAAAATCAGTGCATACTGATATCCTGGTTCCCAGATCCATCTCTGCAGGAGGCTGTCCCACCAGCTGTCACTCTCCTCAGACCCTTGGGTGGCAGAAGCATCTTTGAGAGAATAGATGATAGATTTGGGAATCTTGAACTTAAATTCAGCCCAGGGTCAGGCCCTCAACTATACGCTTTTTTTTTTTTTCCCTCTTCTAAAATGAGAAGAAATCTTTCTTTTCTGCTTCTTATCCTTTCCACCAACTTTGTAACCCTCTTTCCGTAGAGGCTCAATTCTGCTCAAAGGAAGAGAAAATTTTGCATCATTCCACGGAGCTGGTTACCTTCCGACTGTTTCAAACTTTTCAGTCTATGATCATTTCAGGCCTTTAATTTTATATGATCAAAAGTCTATTGAAGTATTTTTTTTCCTCCAAATCAAAACAGCAGTCTCCAGACTCAAATGAGAACAACCTTTGCCTCTAGATAAGGAGAAGCTTGCTTATGTAAGTTTGGATTACTGTCTGCATGTTAGAGAATAAAGCCCAATATCTTGGCTTAACAAGATAAGTTCACCTCTTCTCTCCTCTCTCTGTCTCTCAGTAAAGTACTACAGGAAGGTACTCCAGGTCTGATTTGGTTGCTTCAATGCATCAGAGTCCATAGCATCTTCTATTTTACTTCTCTGACACAGGGTCAGTTGTTGGCCACAGGAAGGTGTAAAGAAGGGCTTGCCACTTTTTAAAGAAAATTTATTGAAATCCTAGACTACCCTATGCATACATCTTCTTGGCCAAAAGTAGTTGCTCTATCAAATCACATAGAGTTGTGAGAGGAGCCAGGAAATGACGGTTCTTAAATGAGTCCTTAATTTTTTATTAATTTTTAAAAATCAAAGTATAGTTGATTTACAATGTTGGGTCAATTTCTGCGGTACCGCAAAATGATTCAATTCCCTACGTCTATGAGCCCATGTCTGTTTTGTAGATAAGTTCATTTGTGTCATATTTTAGACCCCACGTATAAGTGATATCACGTGATATTTGTCTTCCTCTTTCTTACTTCATTTAGTATAATAACCTCTAGGCCCATCCATGTTGCTGCATTATCTCATTCTTTTTTATAATTCCGTTGCATATATGTACTACATCTTCCTTATCCTTTCATCTGTCATTGAGCATTTAGGTTGCGTCCATGTCTTGTCTATTGCGAATAGGGCCACTATGAACATAGGGGTGGCATGTATCTTTTTGAATTATAGTTTTGTCCAGATATATACCCAGGAGTGGGATTGCTGGATCACACAGTAACTTTATTTTTAGTTTTTTGAGGAACCTCCATACTGTTTTCTGTAGTGGCTGCACCAACACATATTCCTAAGTGCCGGGGTCCAGCCCCTGCTGATCCAGGGTGTTCGAAGGGGAGACGGCTTAGGCGACTATTTAAATATTCATCAAAGATATAAAGAGTAATAGAATGAGGATAGCTCAGTAGGAAAATTCAGTGGAGAAAAGAGGCTGAGTAGCTTGGTTTACGCGGGAGACCAATAAAACTTCAAGACAAGAAGCTTGCACCACTTACGTAGGCCGCAGGCGTCCTTCCGTTCTCCCGAAGGAGAGGAGACACTGAGGCCTCCCCGGTCGGATCTTAGAAGCCCAGGCATAATTAGTAAGCATGGCGGGTTCCGCGCTCCAGATGGAGACTCAGCCAGAGTGAGAGAGAGAGAGACATGGGGAGACCAGTGTTTCGAGGAACTGATCCCAATTCTTTATTTTCCAGAGTCTGTTTTTATACACTGAGATGTTATACAAAAGTCACATGGGGACAGCAGTCCTGACTTTTATTAAAGTCAGGTGCTTCATACAAATGTATACAGAGGTCTTAGGGGTGTTACATCATCTTCTGGCCAGGCGGGCCTGCTGACAATTTATGACCCTCTCCTTGTGACAGTGGTCAGTCAACCAGAACACTTTTTTCTCCAAGGGTGATTATTCTTAAAACAGACGCCACCCAAATAAAGTTACATTCCTATAGGGTGAGGGTGTAGTGGGTTTTAGTTAAGGAAAGAATTTACTTAGCCTAAGGTCTAATGTGATTAATATCAAAGGTTAATACTTATTTCTTCTATATATTCATTAATGTGTATAAGGGCAGGGGATGTGGAGTCTTAGCAACAAACATTGGCTCAACAAATGAAAAACCCTTCACCAATACAGTTTTTAATCAGCCCATTATACTTATACTAATAGTTTTCTAACTTTTCTAAGGAACCTGTGTTTAGAAGGTTTAAAGCATCTCGTGCCTCTCACAGTTGGGAGGCTGTGAGCAATCACATGTGGCCAGACGAGCCTGTCAGGCAGGCTAGAGAACCTTCAGAGGAGTTTGTAGGTTGAAACACTCCTATCACGCCCAGGAATTATTATTAACTGGAGCTCTAAGTTAACTCCTTCTCCGAAAGAGGTGGTGGGGGACAGCCCCCCG
This sequence comes from Bos indicus, assembly GCF_029378745.1. NCBI lineage: Eukaryota > Metazoa > Chordata > Mammalia > Artiodactyla > Bovidae > Bos > Bos indicus. The sequence continues at coordinate 1,132,604 of NC_091769.1, read as the reverse complement.
TAAAGTCAGAGGTGTAGGGGAGAGCACAAAGTAGTAAAGTAGGCAGGCTCTGGTTATGGGGGTAGATGCTCGAGGATTTCCAGGGGGACTCCTGAGGCTCGATCCCGCCTTTGCGTATGTGGAGCCTCCTTCCTCATGACCTTTGCCATGGGTGGAGTACCTCACGCTGGCCCCCAACACCTAAGTGGGTGCTTTAACTGAAGGGAAAGGGGAGCCTGGATGTTGGCAGAGGCCACTGGCAGTAGCAGTGCTTATCACACAGCTGATGCCTCCTGGCCATCCCGGTGGTGACCACAGCTGCTCTGCAGCCCCACCACGCTGCTCTGATACTGGAGTTCCAGGGTGCCTCTCCACTATGCTGTGCACTGCTCTCAGTCCCTTATTTGAGCTCATATTTTGCGATCTGTTTATGGTTCCTAAAATTTGGCCAGTTCAATTTTAGGGTTATACCAGGCAGCATGTTTAACAGCTCTGAAAAATAGGTTTTGGTAATTTTAAGCAACTGCCAGTTAAGTCCCCAGAGAGGGCAATGGTACCCCACTCCAGTGTTCTCGCCTGGAAAATCCCATGGACAGAGGAGCCTGGTGGGCTGCAGTCCATGGGGTCACTCAGAGTCGGACACAACTGAGCGACTTCACTTTCACTTTTCACTTTCATGCATTGGAGAAGGAAATGACAACTTACTCCAGTGTTCTTGCCTGGAGAATCCCAGGGTCAGGGGAGCCTGGTGGACTTCTGTCTATGGGGTCACACAGAGTCAGACATGACTGAAACGACTTAGCAGCAGCAGCAGCAGTTAAGTCCCTAAGCAAAGTTGAAAGGAAGGTGAGTAAAATCGATGAGAGGGTCTTCATTTGTAATACACAATAAACACCTGTTGCCTGCACAGAAACTGCTGATTGTAAAAGGGCATCATGAAGGATCCTTAAGGTTATGAAAACATGTGCCTTGACTGTTGATTCAGCCTCCTGGTTGTGATATCCTGCTACAGTTTTATAAGATATTACCATTGTCAGAAACTGGGTAAAGGGCATATCAGAGGTCTCTTCTTAAAACTACACATGCGTCTCCAGTTTTCTCAAAATAAAAGGTTTAATTTTACAAAAGTTGCATCTCGTATATTATATCTCAATAAAAATTTTAAGTTAGCTGCATTTCCAATTTGTGCACTAAAAAGGATATGTTTAGCATACAATTAAAAAAAATATTGATTGATTGACTGGTGTGGCTGTGCTGGTCTTAGTTGAAGCATGAGGGACTTTATTTGCAGCATGTGGGATATTTTTGAGGCATATGCACTCTTAGTTGCAGCATGTGGGATCTAATTCCCTGACCAGGGACTGAACTTGGGCGCCCTGCCTTGGGAGTGTGGAGTCTTAGCCACTGGACCACGAGAGAAGTCCCTAGTATGCAATTTGGGCTATTCTTATCAATTTGTTTCCACAAATATTAAAAAAAAAAAATCAGGAGGTCAACTGAATTCAAATGTTCAATTTTTAAATTATGAACATTTGAAAGTATATACAAAAGAAAAGAATATAAAGAAACTCCATGTACTTACCACCCAACTTCAAAAATTATCACCCTTTTGCTTACCATATTTTATGTTTGCCTTGCAACTTTTTCCCCTGGTGGATTATTTTAAAGCAAATCCCAGACATTATTTTACCCTTAAATAACAACTTTTTTAAAGCTAGGTGATCCCACACGCAATAAATCAGTTCAGTTCAGTCACTCAGTTGTGTCCAACTCTTTGTGACTTCATGGACTGCAGCATGCCAGGCTTCCTTGTCTATCACCAACTCCCGGAGCTTGATCAAACTCATGTCCATTGAGTCAGTGATGTCACCCAACCATCTCATCCTCTGTTGTCCCCTTCTCTTCCTGCCTTCAATCTTTCCCAGCATCAGGGTCTTTCCCAATGAGTCAGTTCTTTGCATCAGGTGGTCAAAGTATTGGAGTTTCAGCTTCAGCGTCAGTTCTTCCAGTGAATATTCAGGACTGATTTCCTTTAGGATGGACTGGTTGGATCTCCTTGCAGTCCAAGGGACTCTCAAGAGTCTTCTCCAACACCACAGTATAAAAGCATCGATTCTTCAGTGCTCAGCTTTCTTTATGGTCCAACTCTCACATTCATACATGACTACTGGAAAAACCATAGAATAAAGGAGCTAAAGCTCCATAATTTCAATTCACTAAAACTATCAATTTTCAGGCATCATGACATTTGTCAATGGTTCCTAGAAATGGAAGTAAGGGGGTGGGTAGCCATAGCGAAAAGCTATAAAGCAAGGACACCTAGAGAGTGTGAGAAGCAGACTAATGCCCCCAAGATGTCCATTTTAATCCCTGGAATCTGTGACTATGTTGTTAATGGAAAGGGGCGATTAAGATTGCTGATCAGCTGGTTTTAATATAGGGAGAGTGTTCTAGATTATCTGGGTGAGCGCATTGCAATCACTGGACTCTTTAAAAATGGAGGAGGAAGTAGAAGGAGTCAGTCACTGGGAAATAGGACTGTGAAAGAAGGTCAGAGTAATGTGATGTGAGAAGGAATTGACCAAACATTGCTGGCATGAGAGGGGAGGAAGAGAAGCATGAACCAAAGAAAGCTGGTGGTCTCTAGAGGCTGGAAAAGGCAAGGAAACTTACACTCCCTTAGGACTGCCAGTAGGGAACACAGCCTTGTCAACACCTTGATTTTAGCCCGGTGGGATCTGTATTGGGCTTCTAATCTACAGAACTATAAGATAATAATATGGGCTTCACTGCCAACTCGGTAAAGGATCCACTTGCAATGCAGGAGACCGGGGTTTGATTCCTCAGTCCGGAAGATCCCCTGGAGAAGGGATGGGCTACCCACTCCAGTATTCTTGGACTTCCCTTGTGGCTCAGCTGGAAAGAATCTGCCTGCCATGTGGGAGACTTGGGTTCAATCCCTGGGTTGGGAAGATCCCAGTATTCTGGCCTGGAGAATTTCATGGACTGTATAGTCCAGAGGGTTGCAAAGTGTCAGACATGACTGAGGGACTTGTACTTCATAAGTTAATAAATTTGTATTGTTTAAGCCAAGTCCGGTAATTTGTTAGGGCAGCAAAATAATATAAAACTACAGCAGAGAGTGAGATTGTATCACCCTGCTAAAGGGCTGCCATGACTATAGAATGGAGAAGAGAGGCCTAACTTTAAGAGTGGAGTTTTATTATGTGGGAAAGGGCTTTTTTAGATATCTGAATCATTTAACCAGATAATAATATAATTATCTGAAGTTGTTAGAGTGGAGGTTCAGTTTTCAAGTCCAGCTCTTGTGCTAAAAAGATGAGAAGGCAGTATGATATATTTTAGAAATGGGAAAAAGGAATGGACACTCACTGGTGGTAGAGATAAAACAGACTTCTGGTGTTTTGGATTCTGCTTTCCTTGTGTTTTCTGGGAACAGTTAGGGCTTCCCAGGCTTATTCCAGATGGGGCCTCTGTTGGGGAGATTAATGGACCAACTCTGGACCATGAGCTCCATGTTGACCATGTGGAACAGAGATGGAACCCAACTGAGCTGATTATTTTGATAATGAGTGATTGGAGGAGTACTTAGGACTTGCCTGCTGTTGTTTCAACCAAAATTTATTTTAAATTCAATGTGAGATGTTTTGAGACTAACAGCTTTTCCCAGTTAAGATGCTTACAAGGTCAATTAACGAAAGAAAAACAAAACAGACTCCAGCCCGCTTACTCAACAACAAAATTTATTCAAAGAATCAACACCATAATTAGGGCCTATTAGTAATTTAGTTTCTGAAATTTTAGTAAAAAAAACAGCCCTTCATCAGTGATAGGGAATTAATAAGAAAATTCTTAAGAACTCTTACAGAGATTATATTTCTGATTTTAAAATATTAAGAAACTATTTCTAAAACTGGAAAATCCTGAAACAGTTTTCTTTTTCCTGAGCTATCCTCATACAAAAAGAAGTTTGTTTGCCAACAGAGTAGAGCTTCTTTTATTTGAATCTGGTAAGTTTACTTTCTCTTTTTGAACTGCCTCCTACAATTCTGGGCAAACTTATTAGGGCATGGAAGTTAGACATGACAGAGGAGCAGGAAGGGGAAGGGTAAAAGTAAAGGGAGATACATTAGAGTTCTAGCATCAAAAGTTGTTTTTATATGTATTTATACATATATTTCAGAGAAGGCAATGGCACCCCACTCCAGTACTTCTGCCTGGAAAATCCCATGGATGGAGGAGCCTGGTAGGCTGCAATCCATGGGGTCGCTGAGGGTCGGACACGACTTGAGCAACTTCATTTTCACTTTCATGCATTGGAGAAGGAAATGGCAACCCACTCCAGTGTTCTTGCCTAGAGAATCCCAGGGACGGGGGAGCCTGGTGGGCTGCCGTCTATGGGGTCACACAGAGTCGGACACGACTGAAGTGTCTTAGCAGCAACATACATATATTTATGTTTAACACACATAGGTATGTATTATATATTATGTTGTATATTATATTTCATATCTATTACATATATTTATATTATATATAATATATACATATATATAATATAGATATACAGATACATAGAGGAAGAGGGAGCAAGTGAACTCTGCATTGATTAGAACTCTTTGGTACAAGTATCAAAAACCCATCTGTTCATCTGTTCCAACAGATTTCTAGGCGGAGATGTACTTTTTTAAGGAGATTCACACTTACTCATGTTAAGATTTTGCATCTCATCACTTCTTCCTTAGTAATCTCAGCATACATTTGGTGATAACTTACTCATTTGCCTATTCTTGACTAGCAACTGTTTACAGAGTGCCTGCCGTGTAACGAAAGCATTCTAAGCACTGAGAATTCAATGAATAACATGGAAAAGATCCCTGCTTTCCTGTAACTTATGATATAGTTGGGGAGGGGAAAAAACGAGTTGAAAAAAATCACATTGAGGAGCATAGTATAAAAGGAAAGAGAGGAAGGCGACTGATAATAGCAGTAGAGACTCGTTACGACGGGCAGGGAAGGATTTCTGAAGAGGTGACGGTTAAGTTGTACGTAAAGGATGAAAAGGAGGAAATTATAGATGGAGTGGACAACATTCCAGGTAGAGGGAATGGTATGCAGAAAGAGTTTCGAGTTTTGTGTTTTTTTGACTGCATAGCTTGTGAGATCTTAACTCCCTGACCAGGGATTGAACCTACGCCCTCAGCAGTGAGAGCATGATATCCTAACCACTGCACTGCCACGGAATGCCCAAGAGTTTGGAGTTTTTTATGAATTGGAAGAAGACTAGGGAGGCTGGAGTGTAATGAGATGAAAATGGGACATACGAGGAAGTGAGAGTGATAAGCAGGTGCACCACCTTATAAAGTCTCTTAGACTATGCCACGAAAATTTGATTTTCCTCTGAGGGTCAAGCAGAAGAGCAATTTGGTCAAATTTGTGTTTTAAGAGGATCACTCTTGCTGCTCTGTGGAGGCCAAATTAAAAGATGGCAAGAGTGGAAGACAGGAGAGCAGTTAGGAACCCATCAAAGTTGTCCAAGTGAGAGATGAGGTGGCTTGGACTGAGGTGGGGAAAGCTGAGGTTGGAGAGAAGGGGATGGGTTTTATTTATTGATAATTTGTATTGAAATATACTTGCTTTAAAATGTTGTGTAGTGTCAAGTGTACAGTAAAGTGGCTCAGTTACATGTATATAAAGAGGGTGGGTTTGGGATAGGTTTGGGAGGTAGATTGGACAGGACTCACTGATAGACCGGAAATGGTGAGAAAGACAGGAATTGAGATTCACTCTTGGGTTTCTGGTCTGAGCCTCTGGCTGGCTAGTGGAACATATCAGTTGAAATGATTTGGGTCCATGTAATAGAAAGCCTTGCTGAAATAAAAAGAAATGTGTGGGTTCAGGTAGGTTCGGAGGTAGCACAGGTTTCAGGGTTCACGGAATTCTGCAGTTCTTGAGGAGTCTGGCTTACAGTTAAAGACCATGTGGGATTTTTCAGGCCTGTTGCCTAGCCTGGAAGGCCTCATGGGGAATGTCCGCTTTCCCTCCACAGCCTTGGTGCCCAACCAGTGCCCTGCAGTCTGGGAGGGGGGCTGCTGTCAAGGCCTCAGGCCTCAGACTCCTGTGCTTCTGTCTGTGCATTCCTAGCTCCAAGGCCTTCCATGCGAGGTCTCTTTACTCAGCAGTGGCCACAGGACTGGAAAAGGTCGGTTTTCATTCCAATCCCAAAGAAAGGCAATGCCAAAGAATGCTCAAACTACTGCACAATTGCACTCATCTCACACGCTAGTAAAGGAATGCTCAAAATTCTCCAAGCCAGGCTTCAGCAATACATGAACCGTGAATTTCCAGATGTTCAAGCTGGTTTTAGAAAAGGCAGAGGAATCAGAGATCAATTGCCAACATCTGCTGGATCATCGAAAAAGCAAGAGAGTTCCAGAAAACATCTATTTCTGCTTTATTGATTATGCCAAAGCCTTTGACTGTGAGGATCACAATAAACTGGAAAATTCTGAAAGAGATGGGACCAGACTACCTGACCTGCCTCTTGAGAAACCTATATGCAGGTCAGGAAGCAACAGTTAGAACTGGACATGGAACAACAGACTGGTTCCAAATAGGAAAAGGAGTACGTCAAGGCTGTATATTGTCACCCTGCTTATTTAACTTCTATACAGAGTACATCATGAGAAACGCTGGGCTGGAAAAAGCGCAAGCTGGAATCAAGATTGCCGGGAGAAATATCGATCACCTCAGATATGCAGATGACACCACCCTTATGGCAGAAAGTGAAGAGGAACTAAAAAGCCTCTTGATGAAAGTGAAAGTGGAGAGTGAAAAAGTTGGCTTAAAGCTTAACATTCAGGAAACGAAGATCATGGCATCTGGTCTCATCACTTCATGGAAAATAGATGGGGAAACAGTGGAAACAGTGTCAGACTTTATTTTTTTGGGCTCCAAAATCACTGCAGATGGTGACTGCAGCCATGAAATTAAAAGACACTTACTCCTTGGAAGAAAAGTTATGACCAACCTAGATAACATATTTGGAGAAGGCAATGGCACCCCACTCCAGAACTCTTGCCTGGAAAATCCCATGGATGGAGGAACCTGGTGGGCTGTCGTCCATGGGGTCGCTAGGAGTCAGATACGACTTGAGCAACTTCATTTTCACTTTTCGCTTTCATGCATTGGAGAAGGAAATGGCAACCCACTCCAGTGTTCTTGCCTGGAGAATCTCAGGGACGGGGGAGCCTGGTGGGCTTCTGTCTATGGGGTCGCACAGAGTCGGACTGAAGCAACTTAGCAGCAGCAGCAGCAGATAGCATATTAAAAAGCAGAGACATTACTTTGCCAACAAAGGTCCGTCCAGTCAAGGTTATGGTTTTTCCAGTGGTCATGTATGGATGTGAGAGTTGGACTGTGAAGAAAGTTGAGCACCAAAGAATTGATGCTTTTGAACTGTGGTGTTGGAGAAGACTCTTGAGAGTCCCTTGGACTGCAAGGAGATCCAACCAGTCCATTCTAAAGGAGATCACCTTTAGAACACCCTGGGTGTTCTTTGGAAAGAATTATGCTGAAGCTGAAACTCCAGTACTTTGGCCACCTCATGCGAAGAGTTGACTCACTGGAAAAGACTCTGATGCTGGGAGGGATTGGGGGCAGGAGGAGAAGGGGACGACAAAGGATGAGATGGCTGAATGGCATCACCGACTTGATGGACGTGAGTTTGAGTGAACTCCGGGAGTTGGTGATGGACAGGGAGGCCTGGCGTGCTGCGATTCATGGGGTCGCAAAGAGTCAGACATGACTGAGCGACTGAACTGAACTGAGACATCTTTAAGGCACCTCTGCTGACACTTCCTTGTCCAGGAAGGGGGAATACTTTTTCACTCCTAACTCTTTCCTTCTAGTCTTTTTTCCCCAGGGTCCATAGAAGAGCTGGAGCTTTCTGTTCAGTGAATTCACCCCCAGCATAGATGAATCTGAGCTAATCCACCTGACCTTGACCATTGCTCTGTTCCATGGAAAATTGGGAAGGTCTGGTTTTAACCTTTTTGTCACACTGTCACAGGAAGTGGTTAAAGGTTTAACTCCGCATTTTTTCTTGCTGGTTTAATTGGCTACTTTGACACCTGGCAGCTCTCACTCTGTCCTCTTTTTGTTGTGTGTCATCAGATCAGGATATGATGTCTGGGACTACCAGGGTCAACTCACCAATGTCCTGAGTTAACACATGGAGTGGGGCAGAGCTGGAAGACCTACAGGGCTGTCAGGAGCTCGGCTGACTTGAGAGAGGCCAGTAAGCTTGTTCAGTTTTATTTTTAGAATTCCACAAACAAGCTTTTTTTTCTTATGAGGATTATTGTACCTGGAAATAATTTTCTATGATAGTATGCTGTACAGACATCAGTAATTATTATTGTGTTATTCTCCTTGAAGCAGAGTTCCTGCTAATTAGTTCTGAACATCTGAATTCTAGCCCTGCCTCCATTACATACTTTATTTAATCTTTATAGGTCACTTAACCTTTATAAGCCTCGTTAATTGCTATCTGCCTATCCCATGTCATTATAAAGACTAAATGAGATAGCATATTTTAAAACCATAAATATTTGATCAAGTCAACTATTTAAACATCATATCAGTATTTAAAAAATATTTTAATTATTTATTTGGCTGTACCAGGTCTTAGTTGCAATATGTGGGATCTTTGATCTTTGCAGCATGTGAGATCTTTTTTTAGTTGTGGTACTTGGATCTTTTACTTGTGGCATGTGAACTCTTAGTTGCAGCATGTGGGATCTAGTTCCCTGATCAGGGATTGAAACCAGGCCCTCCTGCATGGGGAACGCATAGTCTTAGCAACTGGGACCACCAGGGAAGTTCTCACATTAGTATTATAAGTTAAGAACGTTAGCAGCTTCCTTTCCCTTAACTGCAAACTCCAGTTTATTTTCCACTCTCAAGCCACAGACTGCTGTGGACAGTTGGGTTTGAATGAGGCCTTGGGTTCTTTGGAAGTCACAGCTCAGAGGGCTGCTGCACTGTTTAGGAGCCCAGCTCTGAGAAGTGTGTGGAGAGGAAGCAGGGATGAGCTGGAGAATGGGCAGGAAAGTAACTTGGAAGATGTGTGCCTTCAGACACTGCTAGAATTCTTTGTGGGGAAGATCAACTTAGCATTGTGAGAGTTTGGGGACTTCTTGGCCCCTGAAAGTCAAAAAAGGAGTCGTGTAGCTGCCTCTGAGTTGGGAGACTGTAAAGAAGTAGGGGAGCAGGAAGAGTTCCTCTAGATTCCTCAGTGGGGCTGGGAACCTGAGTGCTTTTGTACCATTGGCCACTTGGGGATAAACACCTCTTTGCCTTCCACCATGGTTTGACTGATGCCATTTGTCATTTAGAGTACTCTAAAAGCCAGACTTGAATTACAAGTGGACAACTAGGAAAAATAGCCACCAAGATGCTCCCCAGACAGAGAAAAGAAGTTCAGTTAGTGTTTCTGAACTCAGGTTTATCTTCTTGGTGCTTGAAAGCCAGTACTTGAGAGACAAGTGTTGGTAGGAAAGGAAAGACAATTTTATTTAGGAGGCCAGAAATCTGGGGAGAATGCAGATGTGTGTCTAAAAGCCAATTACTAACTGCTGAGCTTCCAAAGGGGAGTTTTTAGGGGTGTATAGGCAGAGAGGAGGCCATGTGCAGAACAGCATAGTCAGCTCTGACAGTCACCTTGAAATTGGTCATGCAGTGGTTTGATCAGTGTCATCTTGATTGTTTTAAGTACAGTTAATCTTCAGTTCCAGGGTTGACTGTTCCCACCTCTTTGAAGTCAGTTCTCAGAATTGTGTAAGATGGAGAAGTTTATGTCATTACTAGTCTGGTCGTTGTGTAGTTAGCTTTTTCCACCTGATCAGAGTTTCAGTATCTACAAACAGCTCAAAGGATATAGCTCAGAATATTATCTGTAGCCCTTGAAGAGAAACTAAAAGTCTTTAACTTTGTTCAATGGCTAAATTATTATCTTGTCTGTTTGTTTTCCTTTGCTTTCGTGTTTTCTTCTCTGATTAAATTTAATCTTTGGCTAAAGTTTTTCTTCACAAAGAGGCAAGTAGAGGACATGGGGAGTGGCGTCTATCTCAGGAAGGCCCCTGGGGTCCTTCTTGTGACAGTAGAGTAGAGAGAATGCACACCCAGCAAGACGGAACTGCTGATGGGGCTCTCCAACATCCTCATTAATCTGCTACCCAAGCTGCCTGCATGCCTCCATCGTCAGGCTGTTTAAGATGGCTCTTCTCTTGCTTCTTGTACATCCCATGCTTGTCCAGTTTCTGTTTCACTCACACGACAGTCCAATCCTCTTAAATATAGACCTTAATTAGTCACTGAGCCCACCTGATGTCAATTCTACCTACAAATGGTAGCGTCCTTTGCCTCCTGTCATGTCCTACCTACCATCTGCTGCACGTGGTAGGGTCATTTCAGGGTCACTTGTGTAAGATCCTCCTGTCCAAAATACCACTGATGCTTCTGTTGCTGTCTCCAGGGTCATCTTTTGGTCTCGAGGCTGAGCAACCACAAGACTAGCATCTGGTCATCATGCAATTAACTTTTTCCACCTGATGAGGGCTTTTTCTGGTCACCAGAGCCTTCCTTGTTGACCATGTGGCAAGCTGGGGTGATGACCCCCAGGGCAGTCCTGAACAAATATCTGATGGAAGTTAGTATCAGTATCATCTTTCTCATCCCTTGAGTAGGATAACCCTTGAAGTGTGCTTCATGCTGGCCTTCAAGGTTCTCTGGTAGGATTAGCTCCAATCAACCCACAGTACTATGTTGATAAAAATCCTTTCATTGGCTTTCTTCCCTTTCTTGACTCACCTCCCTTCTCTGCCACAAGTCTTGCCCAGGATCATCTTCCAGATAAACTACTTGCACTCAAATCCTTGCCTCAGGGCCCGCTGCTGCTGCTGCTGCTAAGTCGAATCAGTTGTGTCCAACTCTGTGCGACCCCATAGATGGCAGCTCACCAGGCTCCCCCATCCCTAGGATTCTCCAGGCAAGAACACTGGAGTGGGTTGCCATTTCCTTCTCCAATGCATGAAAGTGAAAAGTGAAAGTGAAGTCGCTCAGACGTGTCCGACTCTGAGTGATCCCATGGACTGCAGCCCACCAGGCTCCTCCATCCATGGGATTTTCCAGGCAAGAGTACCAGAGTGGGGTGCCATTGCCTTCTCCGGCCTCAGGGCCTATTTCTTAGTAAACCCAAAATAGACTAGTACTGTGGCAGGGAGGACTGAAGAGAGCAAACAGAATATTCCAGCTTGTGCTTCCCTACTTGACTCCCAGAATACTTCAGTTTGACCTGAAAGGATTTTCTCTTTAGGGACTCTGACCAGCTAGAAAGAATGACCTACAGATTCCAATGCCATGTTTTCCCAACCAGCAGCCCAGTCAGATCATCCTATTGTGAAGCTCGAAAGTCCCACCCACACGCTGGGAGCTTCCAGTCAGCTCTTTTTTAACTTTTAATTTTGTATTCGGGGCATAGCTTCCCAGGTGGCTGCAGCGGTAAATAGCGGCCTGCCAATACAGGAGACATAAGAGACTCGGGTTTGATCCCTGGGTTGGGAGGATACCCTGGCAAAGGAAATGGCTACCCACTCCAGTATTCTTGTCTGGGAAATCCCATGGACAGAGGGACCTGGGGGGCTACAGTCCATGGGGTTGCAAAGAGTTGGACACGACTGAGTGACTTTACACACACACACACACACACACACACACACACAGACGATTCAATGTTGTGGTAGTTCCATGTGAACAGCGAAGGGACTCAGCCATATATATAAATGTATCCATTCTCCCCAGAATTCCCTTCCCCCAAACTCCACTCCAATTAGCTTTTATAGCACTTGACTTCAGTTTTTTAGTTTCATACTTAAGTATGAGTGAATAATTGAGCATCATCAGCAAACTTCTGATATGATAGGTGGTGACCAAATTAATAGAAAAAAGCAACTGAGATGAATAAAAGGCTATTCAGGAAGAAGAAAGCTTTTAAATGTATTAATATCCTCATAATAATATGGGATTTATGAATCATGGCTATGACACCATGACTAAGAGACATTTGAAGAATGAAAGAAAATTCTAGAAAAATAAAAACTACAGATGGCTGGAAAACAAACTTGAGGAATATTCCAATAAAAAGCAAAAAGATAAAGATGGAAAACAGAGTAAAATAGATGGTAAGATGGCCCCTATATCAGATTTGGGCTTGACATGCATCAGAAGCTGAAAAGATAGTCATCTGTTCATATCTGGACAAAACAAAACTTGGGCAGTTATATAGGCTTAGAATGGAGGTAGAGGTAGTACTGATTAGGCAGCTCTTGGACTAGTGTGGAGAATTAATATGAACTTGATATAAAGGCAGTGTGTATTTTATTAAGAGAAAAGATGGGAGATTAAATAGTTCAGTTCAGTCGCTCAGTCGTGTCTGACTCTTTGCGACCCCACGAATTGCAGCATGCCAGGCCTCCCTGTTCATCACCAACTCCCAGAGTTCACCCAAACTCATGTCCATCGAGTCGGTGATGCCATCCAACCATCTCATCCTCTGTCATCCCCTCCTCCTCCTGCCCTCAATCCCTCCCAGCATCAGAGTCTTTTCCAATGAGTCAACTCTTCTCATGAGGTGGCCAAAGTATTGGAGTTTCAGCTTTAGCATCAGTCCTTCCAATGAACACCCAGGACTGATCTCCTTCAGAATGGACTGGTTGGATCTCCTTGCAGTCCAAGGGACTCTCAAGAGTCTTCTCCAACACCACAGTTCAAAAGCATCAATTCGTTGGCGCTCAGCTTTCTTCACAGTCCAACTCTCACATCCATACATGACCACTGGAAAAACCATAGACGGAACTTTGTTGGCAAAGTAATGTCTCTGCTTTTTAATATGCTATCTAGGTTGGTTATAACTTTTCTTCCAAAGAGTAAGCATCTTTTAATTTCATGGCTGCAATCACCATCTGCAGTGATTTTGGAGCCCCCAAAGATAAAGTCTGACACTGTTTCCACTGTTTCCCCATCTATTTCCCATGAAGTGATGGGACCAGATGCCATGATCTTAGTTTTCTGAATGTTGAGCATTAGGCCAACTTTTTCACTCTCCTCTTTCACTTTCATCAAGAGACTCTTTAGTTCCTCTTCACTTTCTGCCATAAGGGTGGTGTCATCTGCATATCAAATGGTAGAAAGAACTAAACTCACTGCTGAGCAGGTGTGTGTGGGCTAATGAGTCTGATATAAAAGGAGCAAGTTGAAAAATGGATGGATCCAGAGTTTCTCCAAGGATCCATTAAGACTCCATTAAACATGATTGTGAAATAATGATGACTAGTACTCTTGCCTGGAGAATCCCAGGGACGGGGGAGCCTGGTGGGCTGCCGTCTCTGGGGTTGCAGAGAGTCGGACACGACTGAAGCGACTTAGCAGCAGCAGCAGCTGGTTGGAGTGATGTGAGCTTGCAGCAGGTGGAATGAAGATTCCCGAGTTCAGGTTTAATCAATTCATATTTCACAGGGTGTGAAATACTGGGATAAAACCCCCTGTCTTCACAGTTAGGACTGGGCGCCTGCAGAGTGAACGAGATGAGACACCACAAAAATGACAACTCTCTTCGGGGGGTTGTAGTGAAAGGATACACCCCTTGGAGGTGGTGGGGGCGGTGGTGAGAGTGTGTGCGGGGTATCTGGTGACAGAAACCATGCACGCACACTAGTGCTGAATGCGCCCACAGGCTCTGCACTGCCAAGGTTCGGAGCGCCTGCTCAGTCACGGAGAGACTGTGCGGAAGACCACCGAGAGGGAATACCAGTACCCACCAGACTTCCTAGTAGAGTCAAAGAGCGATGATGCGCATGCGCCTATCCACCCAAGGCCCAGGACCAGCGGCGGGAAGTTGGTTTACTGAGTGGTATCTGAGCAGCTTGAAGACGGATTGGAGCCGACGGACCAATAAACAAACGCCTCATTGGCTTAGCTTGCTCAGGGTCCCAGTACTCTACCTTCCCATTTGCTTAGCTTGCTCAAGGTCCCAGTTCTCCACCTTCCCATTGGGTCTTTCAAGCAGAGCAGGGGCGTGGCTCTCGGGACTCCGCCCCCCGCCTCGGCCCAGCCTCGGGGTCCCGGGCTGAGGGAGCCGGAAGGAAGTGAGCGGGTCCCGCCCCTTTCCCCTTCTCGTTTCCGTAGGAGCCACGGCCGCTGCTACCGCCGCCGCTGCGTGTTCTCCGGAGTCTTCCTGCAGTACCCTCGGTCCCCGGCCGCGCGGAGCCGGGATGCACTGCTCCTGCTGTGGGTCCTCATCATGGAGACCAAACGGGTGGAGATTCCCGGCAGCGTCCTGGACGATCTCTGCAGGTACCGTGGCACCCCGCGCTGCTTCGGCCCCCTGTCGTCCGCTGCTTTTCTTTTTGCCCCCTCTCAGTTTCGGCGACCCCGGAGACCTCCGCGTCTCCTCTCCCGGTCCACATCCTTGTCCCGGCTTTCCCGTCCCGCCTCTGCTCCCTTTCCCTGTCGACTTTTATCTCCGACGACACCAACCTTCTTTTTCCGCTGCTGCCTCCCTGTTTCTCACGCACTCTTCTCCATTCCTCCTCTCGCAGCGCTGGGATTTCCTCATTTTCTTAGTTACTCAACTAGTTTGCTTTCCCGCAAGCGAAGCAGCTTCGCTAAAGCCTGGGTCTTAGGCATTTTGGGGGCTGCCCCTCCCCCTCCCGTTGCTTTTTCTGACTGACTTCTGCAGACCGTCTTAGTCTCTCTTCCCTCCATCTCATTCCCTAGTTGTGTTGAAAGATCCCAAGGTTTTTACTTGGAGTCCCAGCTTTTCGGACCTACGTAGAGAAGTTTTCAAATTTACTCCCCGCCCCGGGGGGGTATTCTTATACGTCCGTGGCGTTCTCTGTAAATTGCTGTGAAAAATTACTCTCTTGTTCATTCCCAAACTTATCCTTGGGAGTGAGGGGAAGAAAAGAAGTCTAGGGTTGCTTTTTCCCTCCATCTCTTCATTGTCTTTCTTGAACGGTATTCTCAGCTGCTGGGTTTTAACGGATGGTATAATTTTACAAGAGAAATTTTCTGCGTTCTTCTCTCTTGTTGGCTATAATTTCAGATAGCCAAGCAAGTGTACTTTCACTTTCAAGCATGTGTAAAATAGACTTAAATTTTTACTTCAGGAAAAGGAAATGTTTTTGGTGTAGTAATAACCTGAGTTGTCGCTGGTGTAAGTGGGTTGTGAAATAATTTAAATTACAAATGAATACAAGTTTTGATTAAAACGACCACTTTTCACTGTATTTATGTCTTGAAGTCTGGCTTTTAGTAGTTGTGTTGCATTCACGACTTTAAGGGGAAAGGAAGAACTGATACTAGTGGAGTTACCGCTGCTAAGTCACCTCAGTCGTGTCCGACTCTGTGCGACCCCATAGACGGCAGCCCACCAGGCTCCCCCGACCCTGGGATTCTCCAGGCAAGAACACTGGAGTGGGTTTCCATTTCCTTCTCCAGTGCGTGAAAGTGAAAGTGAAAAGTGAAAGTGAAGTCGCTCAGTCGTGTCGGACTCGTCGCGACCCCGTGGACTGAAGCCTACCAGGCTCCTCTGTCCATGGGATTTTCCAGGCAAGAATACTGAAGTGGGGTGCCATCGCCTTCTCCGTGTGGAGTTACTACTGGGTGCCAACCAGACACTGGCTGCTCTCTTCACGTGTATCATTTAATCCTCAAAATAACCCTGTTTGGTAGATGGAGTTTTTTCCATTTTCATCTGTCAGACTCACATTGTAATTTATACAAGGTCATTTTCATCTTAATTTAGAAAATCAGGATTTGCCTTTTTCTTTCTAATGCCTGTGCCTTTTTTTCTTAACATTGGTGGATGAAATAGAAAGTCCTCTCTAATGTTATTACTTCACAAAAGTACATGTAGGTAAGTAAGACTAATTCTGCAACCACTAAGAATTAACGTCACTGTACTTTAGTGATGATACGGTTATAACTTAAGAAAAAAAGAGGTTTGATGTTTGTTAGATAAATGACTGGGAGAACATGTCAAAAGTGGAATTATGGTTTTTCTGATTCATCTTTCCAAATTTTTTTTAGAGGATGTACATTTTATAGTCAGAAAAATTAAATATGAGTAGTATTAGGAAAGATGAGCAATAGTTATGTATGAATTAATAGGGATACAGGTGGTTTAGAAAAGATAGGTAATTTATACTTTTTACAGGCATCTAAACTAATTGTCCCATTGGTGGTGGTTTAGTCGCTAAGTCGTCTCCGACTCTTGTGATCCCATGGACTTCAGCCTGTCAGGCTCCTCTGTCCATGGGATTCTCCGGGCAAAAATACTGGTGTAGGTTGCCATTTCCTTCTCCAGGGGATCTTTCTGACCCAGGAATCGAACCTGGGTCTCCTGCATTGCAGGCAGATGATTTACCAACTAAGCTGTGAGGGAAGCCCAATTGTTCCATTAGTATTGGGTTTATATTGTATATTACGGAAGACTGCATCATTTAAAGAAGTCACATCGACCCTTATGAAGGTGATTTGATGTGTGTAATCCTACTTAAAAATAATGGTGTTTTGTAGACTTCATGTTAAACATCTGTTAAGTGTTAAAGATTCTTACTTGATTTTCTAGTTAGTGTATATTAAAACTATTTTATACAGATCTTTTGGAATAGAGAAAACTTTCTTTTTTTCCTTTAAGGAAATTTTTGGTAGTTACTGTTTTTTGGACCCACGTGGTTGATGTGTTTAAAAATTAGGGCTAGCTACTTGATAAACTAATAGGAAACGGTTATCCAACCAAACTTGGGTCTACTTGCTTGACATTCAGCAAAGCCTGTACTGATACAGAATTGTGGTACAGGGAAGTACTGGTGCTTTCACTGCTGGGCCTTGCAAGGAAGAATGGCAGTTCATGCTTAAAAGGCAGACTTAAGGGGAAGATGAGGGACAGGGTCGTGAGTCATCAGCTCATGGACCTCTTTCTGATTAGGTGGTGGTGAGGTAACAGGGTGGCATTATAGAATTTCAAATTATCAGCCTGGTTTTAAGGGTCTGAGGTCTGCTTGGTGGTGGTTAGCATGTAGTTGGCTTCTTCCACCTGGTGAGGGTTTTAGTTTTTACAAAACAACTGAAGGATATGGCTCAGGATACTACGTACAGGCCTTGCGCAGGAACTAAAGGTCCTTGACTTTGTTTTATGGTTAAGCTAGTATTATCTTGTCTTGCTTAACTGCGTTCCTTAGTCTTCTGCATTTTCTTGCTTCTCTGAATCAAATTTAGCTTAGGAGGCTAAAACTTTCCTTTAAATAAGAGGTGAGAGAGAGAGGGTGGGGATGTCCTTGATGACTCCTGCTCCATTTCAGAACCAAATAACCATTTCTTAAAACTTCAGGTTTTAAAAGTAATACCATTTTCAAGTTAATGTTCACAATATCTTTGATTAATTTAAAGATTTTTAATATTAACACTTCTGGCTTTTGCTTATGGGCTCTATCAGAAAATTTCACACTTATTTTCTATGAAAATAAAGCTTAAATTGAAAAAGTTTAGTTTTTTGTACTTTTTTAACATCTTTTTTTTCTATTTTTTTTGTACTTTTTAAAGTGCCTCTTGATTTACAAGTTTGGTTTTGACTCTTGTTTTCACTCCCTTTGTATTTTCTCCAGTTTTAGTTCTTCTTTTTTGGTATCTTTAAGGTTTTTTCCTTTTATTATTTTGATCTTTGATAAAACATAGTCCTGCTAATCGTGTCTAGTTTAGTTATTGACCATATGTTTTGGGGAAATGTAAAATTTGAGAGTGATTTTTACATGAGAAATTAGAGCAAGAGACTTAAATTTTCAAGATATGACTTTGTGACCATTAGACAGCTTACCTAAGAAATGGAATGTTATTTTTCAGGTAGTTGAGTATGGGGTATTTCATTTACAGGAATATTGTGCAGCCATTAGAAATTCCTAAGGCAGTTAGCAAACAGTAAACTGAAGGAGGGTATTTGTGTCTTGAAAATGTACACAATATACTACTGAGTGTAATAACTAGTCATTTGGTGCTCTGTGTTAAATTTTTAAATGTTTTTGTGAATACATGTTTGTGTGCATGCACAGAATTCTGAAAGTATATACACCAAACTGACGAAACTGGTAACTTCTGGGTGAAGTGGAATTGGAGGACAGCAAGGAAGACTTGTCTAAAATGCTTTGGTGAACCAAAACTGCTTTATAATACAGTATGTTTGCGAATGTAAAAGTAAATCAGCACCATTGTATGGTGGGTGATATTCGTCTTTGGTGCACCATGGTTTCTTTCTTTTTTTTTTTAATTAAAAATTTTTTTTTACTTTACCATATCGTATTGGTTCTGCCACACATCAACATGAATCCGCCACGGGTGTAAACTGCACCATGGTTTCTAACGTTAAAAGTTAAAAATATTTTTCAGTATCATTTAAATAATCTTATTAAAGATTTGGAAAGCATGATTTTAAAGTAAAAACTGAAAACTGCAGTTTGGTAAGTTGTTCCTCTTAAAGAAGAGTTTGAAGTTATTTATTTAAGTCCCTTTAAGAATTAAATGGTAAGGTCACTCCTGTGTTAAAAGGAGAAAGGTATATTCTGGCAGCTAATATTGCTATTTTGGTGATCACATAGGTTAATGAAATAACCATTTAAGTGTTCATTTCACCTGAAACATTTTTGTGTTAATTTCAGTCCCTGAGCTAATGCTTTTTCTATATGTGGAAACATTGAAAAGATGACTTTTTTGTGAGGTGGAGAAATTTTTCCCATAACAAAATATTGTGAAAAGCATTTTACTTTAGCTTTTAAAATATACACATGTATGTATATACACACACTTTTAAATATATAAAACACATCACAAACGTTCACAGAATGAAAGCATTGAAGTTTAATTTTCCTGTGTAAAATTTTTTTTCTTAAAAGTTTCTAAAAAGTTTGCCTTTAACTTTTAAAATGTACTCATCTGTAAGGTATTTTTGTTTTTAAATCAAACAGTACAGATGACTTTGTGAACTGAAAAGCAACAATCTCTCGCCCTACCCCTTACATCCTAGTTCTGCTCTGCAGACTTTACCTGTTTTGTGAAGTTTTCTAATGGCTATTTCAGTATTTTAAAGTTTACTTGTACCCCTTTCTATCAACTTTAGATTGAGGATTTAGTGTCTCTTGGTAGACTATTAGGTGGGACTGTAGTTTACACTTACTGTTGCTCTTGTCCTACTTCCAGTGCAGTTATATTACTACTTTAAATCGTTCCACTGGTTATCTTTGTGACTTTACTATGCTTAAACGTTTTATTTCTGTTCTGTGAACATCAGTGTCTCTTGAGTCTGTATTTGGTAGGGTGAGGCAGTTAGTGCCCCATCATTTCTTCCGTTTCTTTTCTTACCTACTCCCTCAGCTTCTATCCAGGTGACTTACAAATTAAGATCGATAGTATTTATGTTACATTTTGTAACATTATGAAATCTTAAACATTCTGCTACTGGTTGATTGTAGGGGGTGAACAATAATAAAGGCATTTGTTATACGTCATGACTGTAAATACTTTTCATAGTAGAGGCAAGTCTACAATGGCTAGGATTCTGAACATAGTCAAGATCCTTTTTTAAGAATCTTGAGAGAGAATTTCTTTTTTTTTTCTTTTGGATAAAGACGCATATGCTTTGTTCATTATCCCCTGGTTCCTTCTAACTGTTCTTTAATATTTTTCCCCCTTTTGTTCTAACTTTGCTTCATGTGTGGACTGTGATTCTCTTGTACATTTACCCTTCTCCCTGAAAATGCCCGTAGTTTCTAGCTGCCTTCCACCATCACACCCTTATTTGCTCCTTAGATATCCTTGGTCTTGCTCTCAGTTGTACCATCTGCTCTTCTGCTGAATCCTTTTTTCCTAGGGAATGCTGTCTTGGAGATCTTCACCGTCTAGTCCAATCTGCGCTGAACTAGAATTCCTTTTCCCAGCTCTCCCAGGTTGTGTCTCTTCTCTCTGAATCCTGTTTATGCTTTATTTTCATTCTTGTTTTGCTGATTTACATTCTAAAGTTGTTTCTTTGAGAGGATCATTAGGGAGCAAGCTTTCTGAGCCTGTATGGGACTGAAATGTCTGACTGAAATGTTTCTCTTCTCACAGTTAGGTTTCCAGGTGGCCCAGGGCCCACACTTGCAGTATCAGGTTCCAGGAGATATCCTTGACAACACTTTTCTTCAGAGCCAGTTTTTTAAAATGAGTTTAATTTTTTCTTTGTCTTGAATTAGGTTTTCCTGAAACGTTGGGTGGTTTTTTAAGATGTTTAAGATGGGGCTGTAGAGGCTTCTTTATGAGAATAGATAGGGAGCTGGCTCATAAACGGTGGGGAACCTTTGAATACCAGTGTGCAGGAGTTTTGTTTTGGTGTGCCAACACTCAAACCTGTTTTCTAAAGTTAGGCAAGAGTCTTGGGTGTTGTTCTCCCTCCCATACCTTTTGTAGGAAAACTCCTGACTGTCAGGAATGAACGAAGTGTGGATGGTCTCCTACTAATAGACTTTGCTGTTATGTTAGCCTTTTTAAAAGTTTTATTCTCATCTTGCAGTGTATCTGCAGGACTTCTCTGGACTGGGATGGGACTGGGATTGCATTTCTCTGTTTTGGGTGTTTTTGTACCCATTTTAGATCGTGGTGAGTATCCTCCCGAAATGTGTTGTCATATGGATTTCTAGTTAAAGATAGTAGATTGTGCACAAGCATCTGCTCCACTAAAAGGTAAAAAATTTCAAATGTATAACCCCACAAGAAAGGGAAGAATGGATGAAGAGATGAGCCACAAAATTTGGAAGCTCTACAGCAGAAGTGAAAGTGGCGTGTGGCTTAGCAGACCCGACAGACTTGTGACAGAGCGAATATTGTAGTGGTCACTCTGCTCAGAATGAGAGGATGTTGGAAGGCGGCAGAGATGAGGTGGCGAGTACTGTGCACATCCTGGAAGCCGTCCCTCTTCCCCTGCTCGGCTCCCAGAAAGTGGCAGCCTGGCCTTTGCCTCCTGACGGATCGGAAGGTTTTTGTCTAGGTGATCTGACTAGCCCATGAGGAAACACCTGAAGATACTGACATTGGAAGTTACTCTATCAAATGGCTCAGCCTAATCCCCTTTAATGGTCCCTCATGTTTGAGAAGCCTCCTAAGAAAGCTTTGTGGTCTGTTGCATTAAGTATGAATATCTGAAATAGGCCTCAACGCAGAATGTAGACCTTAAAACTAGCAATGAGAAGGAAAAACAACTGGAAAGAATCAAACTGTGCAGGTAGGAGAAGAAAAAAAACCCAAAACTACTCCTTAGAGAGAGAGGTTTTTATAGTCATGTAATAGAATAATCTATGAAAACATAATTTAAGCAATTAAAAATAGCCTTTGGAATTTTAAATATGAGAGTAGAAACAAAAAGCCCAGTAGGTGGCTTGCAAGAGACTGTTTCCCAGAAAGTAAGGGTTTTAGAAGCTAGAGGTAGGACATAACAGAGAAAATTGGAGACTCAAAGGATCATTGCACAAGTCTTACAGTACTGAAGGAGGTGAGCTTCCAAGTAGATGAAGTCCATTGAGTGAGTGATACAGTGGATGGAAAAGAGACAGCTAGGGAATTTTAGAACATGAAGGACAGAAGGAAGAAGCTGGAAGCTTCCAGTGAGAAAAAAGGTTGGACAAAGGAATTGAGGTGGCTTCAGTCTAACACATCAAAATTGGAGGCTGGCAGGAAAGAGCACTGTCTTCAGGATTCCGAAGGAAAATGATTTCCAACCTGGAATTCTTTACCTAGCCAAATTGTCAAGTGTGAGGATAAAGATATTTTCAAATTCACTATGTCTTCATATTTATCTCTCCTGCATTCTTTGTCCAGAAGGCGTGGAAGGTGGTACTAAGTGAAAATAAGGAAGTACCTTAATCAGGAGGAAGACAGGGTGTAAGAACATGAGGTCTAGTGTAGGCCAGAAACGTGGGAACCATAGGATGCTAGTGAGCGGACAGCGTAGGATGACAGATGTGTAGCAGATGCAGGGACAGTCACTCCAGATTGGAGCAGGTCACAAGGCTCAGGGATAGTCTTTAAGATGGAACTGGTGTGTCTGAATGAACACCTCGAGAAAAGAGCTTAGAAAACTAGTGAAAGATTGAGTTACTGACAGATGCAGAGGAAGTAAAGCAATGACAAGACATTTATTAATTAGTGGGAGAACTTTTGATTGTGCTTCAGAGGGAAAACAAGGACTTCCCTGGTGGTCTAGCAGCTAAGACTCTGCTGCCAACGCAGGGGGCCCAGGTTCGAGCTCTGGTCAGGGAACTAGACTCCTGCATGCTCCTGCTGAGAGTTTGCATGCTACAGCTGAAAGATCCCATGTGCCACAACTGAGACCCCACGCAGCTAAATTAAGTAATTTTTAAAATGGGAAAAAACTGTGGCTTATCATGCGGCTTAGTTGTGAATTGTATTTATAGAATCACAGTGTGAAGACTTGAATGCTGATCTAACGCTGTGGTTATAGACTGGGACTGAGTTTTGCTCCTCTCGAGGGACGTTTGGCAGTGACTGGAGATCCTTTTGGTTGTTGCAGCTTTGTGGAGAGGGCTGTTGATACCTAATAAGCAAAGGCTATGGATGCTGCTGAACATCGAGAGCATACAGCATAGCTCCTCTCAACATAGAGTTATGTGCTCCAGATGTCAGTAGTGCTGAAAAAGTAATCTAAGATACCATTTGTTGGGACGATGGAGAGAGGAGAATGGTGTGTAGAATATTGAAAAATGGCAGAAACCGAAAGCCACTTTACCATGTTTCTTGTGACTCTCTCATGCCTGGGACCACATGGCTGGAGATTAGAAGAAAAATAAGCAATGGATGTTGACCCTACTCTGTTGGGACTGCACAGTTCTTGTGATCGGAGAGGAAGGTTCTTGTCCAACAAAGTTTTAACTTCTGTGGATCCCTGTTGTAGTCACTTGCTGCCAGCTCTAACCAGTATGGCATTGCTTGGTGCTGTGGCATGAGAGAATGGAGGAGAGGGGGAATTTCCCTCACTGTCTCTAAGCGTGGAGAGATTCCTTTAGATTCCTATCTTGATCCTTGAGGCAGAACTTGAGGGCTCCTGGAGCTCACTTCTAACCCCCAGTTCACCTTAGGGATACTGGAGGGTGGAAAAATGGTAAATTCAGATATTTGTCATCCTCCTCAATCTTCCTGCTGCTGTTCACTTTTCACAGTCCTCAAACAGCTGGTCTGTGTATTTCATTCAGGGTTTATAGCTGCATTTTGTGGGAAGGACAGAGTGGAACATGCTTACTCCATCTTATATTTCAAAGATAAAGTGTAACTGCCAGTATGTTACTCTAGTATGTGTCAGACAATTTGCTAGACTATAGGAATAAAAATACGCAAAGATCAGTTAGTTCATTCGCTCAGTTGTGTCCGACTCTGGGACCGCATGGACTGCAGCACGCCAGGCCTCCCTGTCCATCACCAACTCCTAGAGTTTATTCAGACTCATGTCTGTCAAGTGATGCCATCCAACCATCTCATCCTCTGTTGTCCCCTTCTCCTCCCGCCTTCAATCTTTCCCAGCGTCAGGGTCTTTTCTAGTGAGTCAATTCTTTGCATCAGGTGCCAAAGTATTGGAGTTTCAGCTTCAGCATCGATATTCCAATGAATATTCAGGACTGATTTCAGCACCTTATCTCAGTGAACTAACTTGAAACAGTTTATGGACAGTAATGGTGGTAAAGAATTGGCCTGCAATGCAGGAGACGTGGGTTTGATGTCTGGGTCGGAAAGATCCCCTGGAGAAGGAAATGGCAAACCACTCTAGTACTCTTGCCTGAAAAATCCTATGGACAGAGGAGCCTGGCGGACTGCAGTCCATGGGGTGCAAAGTCTTGGACATGACTTGGCGATTGAGCATGCACGCAGTAATAAAAATCAGATAGTTGCTTTAATGGAGTAGGAACTGAAAGAGTATATAAATCTATTCAGAGGAGTCTGATATACCTACCACTGTAGGAGACGCAGTGTTTGTAAGTCATGAGGAATGAATTAGAAGAAATGAATGAAGTAGGTAATTCATAAGTCATTCCTCATGACCTATAAGTAAGTCATGAGGAATGAATTATAAGAAAAGGAGAGGAGAGAGATAGTATGTGGATGGTGATTTAGTACATTTCTAAGAATCAGGTGTCACTGGGTATAAAGAACTTTACAGAGGGACAGAGGCTGTGCAGGTGAGCAGGCACTGGATCTTAAATGCCATGTGGAAGAGATTTTTATGTTTTAGATAATGCCATCAGGGTTGCGTGTTACCTGTCTTGTTCTTAATATAGATGTGGTTTAGGCTCATTTCCCCATTGTTTTTCTAGATTATTGTACATACATTTGTCTTAACTTCCACTTATCCAGTTCCCTATTGGAATGATATATTTTTATAATTTTTACAGCATTGTTTTGAGATTTGATTTGAAACTTGAAAACAGCAAAGAACATTTATCACTAATGTTACAACTAGTGAATAGTGTAGGTCAGAGGCCCCAGAGGCTGGGATCTGTGCCTGGTGATCTGAGGTGGAGCGGATGTCATAATAATGATAGAAATAAAAGGCACAGTAAATGTAACGCACTTGAATCGTCCCCAAACCATCCCCCTTGTCCCAGTCCATGGAAAAATTGTCTTCCACGAAGCTAGTGCCAGAGAGGTTGTGGACTGGTCGTGTGAGTGATCAAATTGGGTGATGCTATTTTTAATTTTAAAAAATAACTGTAGACACCAGTGGGTTTCTTTTATGTAATTCATTCTGTCTCTAAAAGTCACTAGAAAAAGGTTACAGAAAATGCTAAGTTAAGCATGGAAGAATGTTAATGGTGGTTGCTTAATGTGTGCTATAAATCACATAAATTTTGGTTTGTTGCACAAAAAAGGGGTTCATTATCTTAATCATACATAAACATTTGTATATATAATATGGTGTATATTGTATATATAATATAGTGTACTATAATTATATATAATATAGTTAACTGTTTCTTCCTCCCTCTGAATGTACTTAGAAAAGACAGTTTAGATTTTTTTTTTTTAAAGTGAGTGTGTTTGAAAGTTATTTTGAACTCAGTTTCTTCAGATGAGCTCTTTGGGAAGTCTGGTCTATTAATGGTTGCTTTTACATTTCTTTGTAGTACTGTAAATATAAAGATTAAACAGTTAATATCTTTTCTGTTTGAGTGTATGAATTTATTTGCATATATTCTTTGAAAATGTTACCAGACATGGGAGGGAATCCTAGTGTTTTTTTTTTTTTTTTCTTTCTTTTTTTTTTGTCCACACCACATGGCTTGTGGAATGTTAGCTCCCCAGCCATGGATGAAATCTGTGCCTGTTTCAGTGGAAGCATGGAGTCTTAACCACTGGACCTCAGGGAAGTCCCACAAGTTTGTTTTCTTGCTCACCTGTAATTTATTGTTAGTGAGCTCTTAATCTCTACTTGTGAACAGAGGATAGATGGCCTCTTAAAAAAACTGTGTTATGATTCATAACTCATTTTCCCTGGTTTCCCTGATGGCTCAGATGGTAAAGAATCTGCCTGCAGTGCAGGAGACCTGGGTTTGATCCCTGGGTCGGGAAGATCCCCTGGAGAAAGGAATGGCAACCCACTCCAGCCTTCTTGCCCGGAGAATTCCATGGACAGAGGCTACAGCCCATGGGGTCGCAAAGAGTTGGACAGACTGAGCGACTAACAAACACTTTCACTTTCCTGCCAATTTTGCTTCCTTGATCAGTACTGCTTTTGGTCTGTTTTTGTGTTGGTGGGTCAGGAATGAAGCAATTAAAAAGGTTAAAATGAATTGTTATGGTTTGTAAATGTAATTTTTGTATGTTTTTTGTTTTTGACAGCCGATTTATTTTGCATATTCCCAGCGAGGAAAGAGACAATGCTATCCGAGTGTGTTTTCAGATTGAACTTGCCCATTGGTTTTACTTGGATTTCTACATGCAGAACACACCAGGATTACCTCAGTGTGGGATAAGAGACTTTGCTAAAGCTGATATCCTTTTTATTACTATAATGACTGTCTTTCATTCTTGTTAATAAGATGTTTTAGCACAAATTTTCTTTTGCCTATCTTTGAGATTTATAATCTTTTAAATAAAACATAATGATTTCTAAAATTTGTCAAATACATAAAGCATATACATACGGTTTGTGCCTGATGGTGGTAGGCACAATTTGATAGCAGGGCTGTACCTTGGTATTCCTGGGGGTGGCTCCAGGACCTCCCCTTCTCTCCAGGATACCAGAATCCATAGATGTCCCTTGTTTAGTCACTAAGTCGTGTCCAGTTTTCTGTGACCCCATGGATTATGTAGCCCATCAGGCTCCTTTGCCATTGGATTTCCTACGTGAGAATATTGGAGTGGGTTGCCATTTCCTTCTCCAGGAGATCTTCCTGACTCAGGGATCAAACCCACGTCTCCCGCATCGGCAGGAGGGTTCTTTACCGCTGAGCCACCAGGGAAGCCCGCTCAAGTTTCTTTGATGGTGTAGAATGGCATGGTAGAGTCAGCCCCGCTATCTGTGGGTCACACATTGTTGCAGGGAGAAGTCAGTTCTGACTCCATGTTGAAACTGTGTCTTTGACTTGCTTTACATTGCCTTTGTTATTACTACAGTCATACATAATGGCCTGCCTCGGAGAAACCTGCCTCTCTGCCTGACTGTTAAAGTGCCTTTGTTCAGAACCAGCCCCTCTCCCTGCCACCTGTAGTTGGCAGGAAGGAAGAAATGAACACCCGCCTGAGGCTGGCCATTCTAGGAGATAACTTGCAAGATTAATAGTCTTTTTACTTTGTTTCCTCACCTCCCCCCATCTCTCTCTATAAAAGAACCTGGCATCTAGACCCCGGTAAAATGATTATTTTGAGACATTAGTTGGCCATTTTGGTTAGCCTCTGAATAAATCAGATTCCTTGCCTCAGCCTTGTGTCTTGGACTCATTGGCCTGTCATGTAGTGAGCAGAGTGAGCTTGGACTTGGTAACACCTGTCGATACTGGAGTGACAACTGTATTTTTATTTATGTTGAGGACCCCCTAAAATGTACAGTGATAATTAGAAATAAATTTGATTTTCTTTTCTTTCAGATATAGCTAGACTGTTTCTAGAACTGATCTGTTTTTTTTTTTTTTTTTACATTCCTCTTGCTGTTCCACTTAACTGAATGATCTTTATTGAGATTACTGCCTTTCTGGTATAGATATTCGTAAGTAATTATTGAATACTTCCTGTGTTCAAAACAGTTTTTGGTTTTATGGCAGATTGCTTGCCTTCTGAGAAGCTTTTGTTCCTCCCTATTTACAAATAAGATAGAAACTTGTCATAAAAGATTCACACGAATATTTAAGATTATAAAAGGAAGCTGTGTCACAAGGCCAAAAACCTGGTAAATTGCTAATGCTCTTGATACTGTTTTTAGAATTTGGCAGAAGGTGGAAAGTTTTATGCAAGTTTAAGCAAGGCTGTGTTTTAAAGGGAATGTAGAATTTTCATAAGCAGGCTGGAGTGGGAAATACATTGCAGATAAAGAAAAGGGATGGAGCAAAATTGGGGAGTTGGAAATGATAAGCAATACCTTGGAAAGTAAATTTTTACTAAGATTCTTACAGGGGTCTAAGAGGAGATAGGGACGGAAGTTATGTAGGGGAATTTGTGAGTTTTAGAGCCAAAATGCTTTGATTTTTATTCTCTTGGTCATTGTTTTTCAGCATAAACCATGTGTTGACGTGGAACTATACCCGTAAGTGCACTGTAGTACACTAGAGGGAGTGGGAAGAGGTGATTTAAAATAACCCTCATACTCAACTCCCTGTGCTTTTTCTTAGCTGCATGAAATAAGGAACCCCTGCAGAAAATGAATGAAACTGTTTATTCTATATAGCTGTTAACCTTTGAAACTTTTTCAGCAAGTATGGAGAAGTAAATGAAAAAAGGAGGAATAGAAGTATTGTGGAGCACTATCTTTGTTAGAGTCTTGGTAGCCGATTTTATGAGGAAATCATAGACCACTGTTTTTAAGGAGCTATAATCTAATTGGAGAAACATGGATAAAATAAGAAGGCTGTCTTCTTTGGTTTTGGTCTGTTTTGCATGGACTTGGGGGTCTTACAAGAGCAACTGTACATATTTTGGGGTTCTGGATAAGATTTTGTGCTTATCTGGATAATCTGGATAAGATTTTGTGGTGGTTTAGTCACTAAGTTATGTCCGACTCTTCTGACCCCAGGCAAGAGGTTGGAATTCTCCAGGCAAGAATACTGGAGTGGGTTGGCATTTCCTTCTCCAGGGGATCTTCCTAACCCAGAGTCTCCTGAATTGCAGTTTTTCCTGAAACACAATTGCAATTGTGCTTATATATATGAATTTTTAAAACTTTCCATATTATTAAAAAAAAAGTGCCCCTGTTTTAGTTAAGTTTCTTCTAATTCACTACGTGGAAGAAAAAGCTTCTTCTAATGTGGTAGACTCCATTAAATAATTGAGTGCTTCCTCTGTGCCAGGCATTGAACAAGGTATATTTGGTTGCTGTCTTTAAGATGACAGGCAGGAAAGGACGTGATTACACTAAAGTCTGATAGGTTTTGATAAGGTAGCCTAGGGTTCATTAGAAATAGTGAAGCGAGTAATCCCACTCCAATTTGAAAATAGATAAAAATCTTCTTTGGAGGCAGAGTCTAGTGGGCTGTATTTGTCTGGACTTTACCCATAAGGGTAATAAAAGAATGTAGGAGATTAAAAAAAGACTTCAGGAAAAAAGTGTAACTTGCAGAGAAGTGGAAAGAATGTTAAATCAAGTGCCATCATGCCCTTTCTGTGTATTTGCCCGTTGTTAACGTTTTGCCACATTTCTTTACTTCTCTCTAGGGACGTTTTGAAAAACATTCCTGAGACAGTGCAGGCAGTGAATTGGAGGAACATCAGATTGAAAGCCTAGTTAAGATGCTGTTTCATTAATTTATGAGAGAGAAATGGAAACTTCTGATAGAAGTGAATAGAAGATACTAAATTTCAGTGATATTTAGGAGGTAAACTTTGTCTTAACTTGAATGTCTGAGGAGAGGTAGAGGAAGGAGTCAAGGATGGTATCCAGGTTTCTGATCTGAGCGATTGAGTGGATGGGTGTGCCGTTCCATTTGTAGAGAAATAAAGGAGAAATTTTGTGGGGGCATGACGGACGCACTGATCTGTGGTACCTGTGAGACTAGAGTAAAAGTTAATAGTATGAATTCTGGAGTCACATTCCTCGCGTTACCATCCCATCTTTGCCATTTACCAGTCGTGCAGCCTTGGACAAATAGTAGGGCTTTTCTCTGACTCTGTTTTCTTGTGTTAATTGTGCATAGTCCTGTGACTTTTCTCTAGTGGCTACTCAGGTATAGCACTTAACTGAGTATGTGCCAGTAGTACTTGCCTGAGTATATACTACATACCCCAGTATGGGTATAGCTTGACTGTCCTGGACTTGCTTCTGGGTTGAGGTTTTGCTGGGGAGCTATATTCATAACTGTGGCAAAAGAATTTTGAATATTGCTAAGACATTAATTAAAGTGATGGACCGTATTGTGGAGAGAAGAAAATAAAAGCCAGAGGGTGCTAATATGGAGACAGGAGAACAGTCAAAAATAGATGTAGAATAACCATATATTGTGACTACTTAAAAGACTGCTGTAGAAAATTATGGCCAAGATGTTTTATTCTAATCAGAGTACTGTAATAGAACTATTACAGTTCTGTTGTGTTGCCATCAACAACACCTTGTTGATGGCAAGGTGCAGATTGTTGCTGTGGGAGTTGGTCCCAGAAGTGGGCGTGGATGTGAAGGACAAGGAATACAGGGAACTGGGGCTACAGCTTGACGAGTTGTCCCGAGAGGAAATTGATGTCTGTGATAACAGAAGGATTTTGGATGGCAGTTACAGTGAAATGATTATCTACAGTTAGAGTATATTTTTCATGTTTTTGCAGAAATGTTGAAAAGAGTCTGCTGAAGAATCACTGAATTGTTAAGAAAGGGGATATGTGTAATACAAGTAGATGTATGTGCTTAAAGCTTCTTCCATTCTTTATGTAATCAGTGTGATCTTCAGTCTTTCTCTTAGAAATGTTGGTAAGGCCCAGTAAGCCAAGATTGAAGATGGAAAATAATTTGGTTTGATGGTTAAGAAAATAAGGCAGTAGTCAAATAATAATTTTAGTAAAAATTAGAAAATAATTATCATTACTCAGAGCATATCATAGGGTTTTTTGAGTTAAGTACATTGTCTCATTAAATAAAAGTGGTGTTTAAAAACTCTCCACTCCAAAAAAACCAAAAAACAAAAAACTTTCCACTCCATTGTTGGAATGAATTACTTTATGGACTGTTGAATTTGGAGGAAGATTGAAGAGTTGTCTTCATTGAAGAAATTGATGTCATTTTTGGATTGGGTTCTGTTATTTGCTAATTGTGTGGACTTGAGCAAGTACTTTTCATCATTAATTCCAAATATATCTTGGTCTGCAGTTGATTGGTTCATCAACTTACTCTTTTTATGGTGATTTTGGGGTAGGAAAAAAAATGGGTAAATGAAGAGTATAGATAATTTTCAAGATTATGTCTGTTGATTTTAATTTGTTATTTTTGAATAAGTTGTTTAATGGGTAGAAAGATGAGCTAAAACTTCATTATAGAGACACTAATGCACTGTGAAATTATTAGGAATGTTGTAGGGAGAAGGAAGAGAAAGGAAAAAGACGAGATAAGTGTCTTCCTCTTTGACACTTCCTCTTTGACACTATTGGAAGTTACTTCTATTTCTGGGTTATTTTCATATTTTCCCCCTGTGGTTAATTTTTAATGGAAAAATATCCGTTTATTTAAAAGATATAGTTAGATTAAAAAATAAAATCTGTGGTGACCTAAAACACATAAGGAATTTTTACTAAATATCTTAGACTTTTAATGAGAAATAGCTTTCAGAATTATAGGAAGCTGGAATCTTCCAAAATTCTTCTATAGAGCTTTATGGAATAGTTAATATTATATCCACATGATTTCCCCACTCCCCAAATGAAAGCAAAGACTATTTTTAACCTAGTGCTTGCCTATTTAATACAGTGTTGTTATAGATGGTTGCCTTTTTTGAGCTCTTTGAGAACCTTATTTCTTACTGCACTATAAAACCAAAGCATATTTTTAAACAGAAAAAGGTACAGCTCATAAAATTCGTTTTCATAAAATGAATTTATCGTGATGTTTTTGTTTAACTCAGTAGTTAATGTGAATATAATGCTGACTTCTTTGAGGATGTTGACGTGTGTGTGCTACAAGTTTTCCCTGCACCTTTCTTTGCCTTATCTGTTACAAAACCTTCCTTTCTTACATTAATATAAAAATGAAAAGAGAATATGTAAGCATTCACAGCACTTGAAAACCCTTGAGAATGTCCTCCGTTTGAGAAACACTTATAAATTATAATTTGCCCACAGTTTTCATAATTAACAGTGTTGTAATGAGGCATTTGGTAGCATATGAGTATTGGAAGCCTGAGCATATACTTTACAGGTTTAGGTTTTATTTACTTTAGAAAAAAATTATTTTACTCTGCTCAGTTTTGGAGAGACATACCAGTTTCTTTTGAAACAGGCCATACTTTCCTTAATACTCATATTTACATTTCTCTATAATCCTTAATCTTCATCTTTAAAATGTTTTAAATTATGAAAACAATACATACACATGGTAAAGAAAAATATTCAGCCCTGTAGAGTGGCATGCTTCATTCATTTCTAGTTCTGCTTCCCAGAGTTAGAGTTAGCTACTTCTGCTGCTTCTTTTTTGGGGGAGAAGGGCGGCTGAGAGGCTTGTGGGATCTTAGTTCCTCAACCAGGGATTGAATCTGTACCCCCTGCAGTGGAAGCAGAGTCCTAACTATTGTTCAGCCAGGGAATTCCCACTTCTGGTTACTCTGATGGCTCCTACCTCTTGCTGTGGGTACTGTGCTTATATTTCTTGCTGTCAGTTTCAGTATCTGTTGACTCTTAATATGATAAATTCGACACACTTAGTGATTGTAAGTGCTAACGTGGCCCTGAGTTTTTTGTTGTTAACTTAGGGTGTCAGAGTATGTGTATTCAAAGTTTACTTGATTTGTGCCTAGGCTAAATGCAGAAGTTAGAAATGTTTTGTTCAGGAGAAAAAAAATGTGAAAAGACAAGAAGGATACACTTAACTGAGGTGAAGATGTGAGTAATTGTATACAATAATAATAAATAATATTAATTTAAATAAAAAATGTTTTTTATTAATTTAAATAAAAAATATTTTTAATAAAAAATAATAAAATACAAAATTCATTTTAAAAGATCTCTTTCTGTATATATGTGCTTAAATTGTAAGGGAGAAAGTAAATGGCTTCCTTAACACATGGTGTACTCTTCAATCATTGTCCATTTTTGCTGCCTCAAGGTGAAGATGTGGAAAAAATTTTGGATGAATGGAAGGAATATAAAATGGGAGTGCCAACATATGGTGCAATTATTCTTGATGAGACACTTGAAAATGTGAGTGAGAGTAATACAGAATTTTTAAGTGAAATGGTAATCAGCTGTTTTCATCCTAATGTTATATCTATAATGTTCTGAACTGAGGTTTTAAACGTATACTTAGATTTTTAGTGCTACAAGGCCAAAATTTGCATATTTTGTCTGCATTCTGGGTCTTAATAATCATACCTATTGCAGTATGGCATATTGTAAAGGAACTTGATTGCTGAAGAAATACTTTAAAATGGGCAGAATGCCTTTCTTCATAGGAAAAGTAATATTATATCTAGCCTCCTGGAAGATAGTTAACCAAGTAAAATTGTTGGCGATAAGAGTTATCTGAAGTAAGGAGAAAAGCACTTCTGGCTTTTAGAAAGGAATATGGGAAAGGAGAGCAAGTTTTATTTTTACCTCTTGATTGTTTTGCAGGTCCTACTGGTTCAGGGGTACCTCGCAAAATCAGGCTGGGGATTTCCAAAAGGAAAAGTAAATAAAGAAGAAGCTCCTCATGATTGTGCTGCTAGAGAGGTGAGCTACTGCAGTTTGATGCGTTGGGTGGCTGTGCTTTGAGTGTTGTTTTAGCTTTGGAGACTGGACTTGTTTGGATCATTTAGTCCTCTTTCCAGAACTTGAATGCCTGCATGGAGTAATATCTTTTGTTATGTAACTGTTAATTTGTTTGTCTACCTCTGTCATTTGTTCTTCTCTCATTTGTTTCATTTTCTTTCATTGTACATATTTTATTTTATTATTTAACCTTTTTTGTAATATCCTTTCCACTTTTCCTTTTAGAATTGGATTAAATATTTAATTGGATTAAATAAATAGATTAGTTAAATATTTTGGCTCTTATAACCTTTGTTTTATGTTTATAGTCTGGACGTCTAGACAAACGCACAATTTCTGAGACATTTACATTTATTGGTAAAAACCCACTCTAGCTTCCCTCTGCCTGTAGGATGAAGTTTAATTCTTTAAGAATTGAAACTCCGTTTCCTACCCCCAACACAAAACTTAGCCATTCCTAAATTTGTCTGTCTTTATTCTTAGTCAAGAAGAAAATGAAGGAAATGGCAACCCACTCCAGTGTTCTTGCCTGGAGAATCTCAGGGATGGGGAGCCTGGTGGGCTGCCATCTATGGGGTCGCACAGGGTCAGACACGACTGAAGCGACTTAGCATAGCATTCTTAGTCAAATAATTTATTCTTTGTCCTCTGAATTGATTGATTTGTTTTATCCACTAAGCTTTTGCTTATGTGATTTTCCTACCTGGAAACGCCTCTCTTCTGCCCATTCAAATCATAACTGGGTATGTTTGTAGATGGAGGTCACTTTTTCCCCAAAAGACTGCCACAGACTAGCTGTCTGTATGGGGCCTTATTTTCTTATTTGTAAAAGGAGGATGTTCACTCTTACTTAAATTGTTTATCACATGTAACCAGTTGGCTGTAGCCCACAGTAATACATTGTGATACATTGTATACGGTATTCTTATTTATCAATTTACACCAGTACACCTTGTCCTTGACATTTGAGGAGTTGAGCTATGAGGAAATATGATAAAATGGAAAGAGAACTGGACTAGGAGTTGAAAGGGGTTTGTTCCATTATAGTTTTAGTATATGTTGCTCAATAGCCTAGAGAAACTGGACAAATCTCTCTGTAAGATATAAAATTATTAGGAGTCTAACTCAAGGACTTGTTTCTAAAAGCAAGATATTCATAACTAGAAGTGGTATCTTCCTAGAGTCTAAGCTGGTAGTGATTGAATTTTGAGATTTTTTTTTTTCGAGATGGCAGTATGGATTTTGTAGCATATTTTATTTGAATCTCTTTTTTTTTTGCTCCATGTTTTTCTAGAGCAGTGTTCACCGCCTGGTTCGAGTCTATTTGTTAGTGAGGGATAATAGTTAAAATTCTTAAAAACCACTAGTGGTCATTTACTGTAGAAAAAGTATCAATGCTTATTTACTTTGGAGTAAGATTTTTAAAATGACTGAAAATGCTGCATTTTAAATTGAGTGTGGAACAGCTTATCTGAGCAAGTATTTTGCAACAGCTTATAGCAAAGACATTTTATGCCCACCCTTTAAAATTGATAACTATTTAGGGAGCAGGTGAGGAAATGCCACATCCTCTTAAGAGCTTTTCCTTTATTTTCTGCAGATGGCAGGAGATGAAATGGAGTAGTTAAAAAGTCTTCCCTTTTGTGTCTTCAGTTTTTGTAGTTGTCTTGCTTATAAAGAAAGGCAAAATGGGAGCCATACTGTCCTACCTGGTGGAGTTAATCCATACGTCTTATACATGGAGTAGACTTCTCCTACAGTAGTGAGATAGTTGTCCAGGTCCAGAAAGAAATATTAACTGCAGTAACAGAAATTTCGGCTAAATTAGGTGGTATGGGCTATCTTCATAATTGGATCTTTCCCGAGGAATCAAATGCCTAATCTTGGAAAACTGAAGAAGGACCCTAGATCCAAGGGCTCTGCCTGCATCTACTGCTGGAATGCTCCATCTCATGAATTTTATACACGATATTATACAGAGTCGGGATGATGCAGAAGTGGGGTATTTGGGATAAAAAGAGAAAGTTAACCTGTGAACCAGGACAGTTTTCACCTTGGTTTCTCTTCTTTGTTCTCTGCTCTGGGATACTGAGATAAAAAGTTATCCTGTCTGTCTGGTGCTGATTCCAGTGGATCACCATAATTTGTAAGAAAGTAAATAAAGTTTATTCTTGGGGCCGGGGGAGTGGGAGAATGGAGAATCCTGTAGGGGAAGATGCAGCCTTTATGGGAAGTTATCTCTATTTTTACAGGTGGGTAACTGAAACAGAGCTGTTGAGTACTCAGTAAGCACAAAACAGAGATGCAAACCCTAGTATTTGGGTTCTGGAGTTCATGTTCTTGGCTGCTATTTAATATATAGACAGTCAGGAATGTTTGTAAATTGGTGAGAATTTCTAAATACATACACAGATGTAAACAGAAGAAACTTGATTTTAAGTACATATATCTATTTCCTGATAACACTTAGCTCTCTTATTTGGACCAATATGAATCTCCCCCCGCCTCCCGTGTTTTAAAGATTTTGTCTTGCTCTGAGGAAACCACAGGTGTACTTAGGAACCACAGTTGATTAATTTCGGGGAAAAAATGTTCCCTTTGATAATAAGAATTAATCCTAACTTCTAACTTTTCTGAACTAAATAATAGCCTCTTTTAGCCGATAAAGGAACTTTTTAGAAAAGACTTTTTTTAATTTCTGTTATTTTAAGGGCTAGAATTTTTAAAGGCAAATCTTTTGATTTTTGTTCCTTTTAAGTGAATGCTTTTCTCATAAAGAACAGATTGTGGAATTAAGGTGTAGCATTGCTGTATTAATCCATTCAGGCTGCCATAACAAAATACTGCAGACTGGGTGGCATAAGCAGTAGACGTTTATTTTCGACTCCTGGAGGCTGGGAAGCCTAAGAGCAAGCTGCCTGTTGGTGGACTTCCTGGTGAAGGCTCTCCCTCCGGCCTGCAGTCAGCTGCCTTGTCTCTGTGTGCCCGCGTGGTCTTCCCTGGGTGACTGAGAGCCCAGGGCGCTAGTTTACCGGTGTCTCCTCCTCTTAAAGGGCACTAGTCCTGTCGGATTGGAGACCCACCTGCATGACCTCATGTAACCTGCACCACCTCCTCACAGGCCCCGTCTCCAAGTACAGTCATTTTGGGAGTTAGGCCTTCCTAAGAATTTTGGAAGGTTCAGTCCATAGTAATTGCTATTTTTGAGTGTTGAAGTATTCAACCAGCCGTCCTAGAGTTGCAGTGTATCCTTCTGCCACTTGGTGGTGCTGCAGCACAATAGAAGCAACACTGAGGGAGGGGGAGCGCCATCAGTCTTAGCTGAAAACCAGATTGTTATTCCATTTATAGGAGTTAATATTACACTTTTCATTTTCACTTGTATGAATACATATGGAGAAGTTTTGTCTTAATTTTTAGCTATCATTAGGCTTAGGCTGATGTGTTAAGCACTTTTTCTCTTGTTTTTACCATGTGTTTTTTCCCTCTGGTTTCTACCATGGGTTTTATTTTAGGTTGCTTAATAACTTTTAAATTTTCTTTATTGTAATTGTATCAGTGTTATTTCATCGTGTATGAGTGTGTAGAAGTGTTTATTTTGCTACAGCAGAATCTGACACCTTCTGTAAGGGCTGTGTGTGTGGACTGGGCTGAAGAATCAGTGGCAAGCAGGCCGCTCAGGGAGAAGCTGTGAATAATCTTCAGTTGAAAGCTAATGGCCGTCCTAATGAGTAGTTTCCAATCTTCTCTTTGATCACTTGGTTCACCTTTGTTAATTGGGTTATTTCTGAACACTTATTCAGTAGTCAAGTAGATGTACGATAGAGATGTGAAAAATGTTCTCTAGGTTTTATTGAAAGGCTGTATTAAGATAATCTTGGTATATTTTTGTTACCAATTGTGGTGAAACAACACCTGTTTTTGAGAACATGGAATACTTGGCAGTTCATATGTGGTTTCGAGATTTCATGTTGCTGCTTATTATTTGGTAGAACAGCATTTTATTATAATGACACTTACTTTAATGTGCCCTTATGTGATTTAATCTTGATAGAATTTGTACAGAGGAATTACTGGTTTATTCTACCACTTGTAGGCTTATAGGACATAGATTTTAGGCAGAGGATTTGATTGTCTATGCTGGTGTTCTTTGGGTAGCACATTTTTTTACTCTTACATAGAGATTTTTATCTGATATCGTTTGAGACGTTAATCCTATTCCATGCGCCAGGAACGTTAACTCTGAATTATCATACAGGAAGGGATTTGATTCACAGAAGGTTTGGTATTAAAAATTGGTTTTAAATTTTATTTTTTTAATTGGTGGGAAATTGCATTATAATTTTGAATTGGTTTCTGCTGTACAGTAATGCAGATCAGTTATGTGTGTGTGTATTTGTGTATGTGTGTGTATATATATAATTTTCCTCCTGAGCCTCCCCACCCATCCCCAGCCATGAGATGACCCCTCCAGGTCATCACAGAGCACTAGGCGGGGCTTCCTGTGTTATTTAGTAGCTTCCTTCTACCTGTTTTATGTGTGATATTGTGTATATAGGATTTCCCTGGTAGCTCAGACGGTAAAGAATCTGCCTGCAGTGCAGGAGGCCCAGGTTTGATGCCTGCCTGGGTCGGGAAGATCCCCTGGAGAAGGAAATGGCAGTCCACTCCAGTATTCTTGCCTGGAGAATCCCATGGACAGAGGAGCCTGGTGGGCTGCAGTCCACAGGGTGGCACAGAGTCGGGCACAACTGAGCGACTGACACTGCACTGTTGTATGTAATTTGCCCCACCCTCGCCTTCCCCAACTGTGTCCACAGTCCCGTCTCTGCTATGTTCATTAGTACCATTTTTCTAGATTGCGTATATATGCGTTAACATACGACACTCGTTTTTCTCTTTCTGACTTACTTGGCTCTCCAGCACAGTCTAGGTTCATCCACCTCACTACAGTTGACTCAAGTTCATTGCTTTCTGGTTGAGCAGTACTCCACTGTGGAAGTGCACCGCAGCTTCTTATCCATTCACGTGTTGGTAGGCATCTAGGTTGCTTCCGCGTCCTGGCCGTTGCCAGTAGTGCTGCAGTGAACGAGGGCCACGTGTGTATTCTGGCACTGTGGTTTTCTCAGGGCGGGAGTAGTGGCCCAGTAGTGGGGTTGCTGGGTCATACGGTGATTTTATTCCTAGTGTTTTAAGGAACCTCCGTGCTGTTTTGCACAGTGGCTGTATCGGTTTATATTCCCACCAGTGCGGGAGGGTTCCCTTTCTCCACACTCTGCAGCATTTACTCTTGGTAGATTTTTTTTGATGATGGGCATTCTGACTGGTGTGAGGCGATAATCTCATAGTTTTGATATGCATTTCTCTAATAATGTGTGATATTGAGCCTCTCTTCAAGTGTTTACTGGCCATCTGTACATCTTTGGAGAAATGGCTGTTTGGGTTCTGCCCATTTTTTGACTGTTCCTTTTTTTTTTTTTTTTTTGATTTTTTGATCTTGAACTGTACGAGCTGTTTATATATTTTGGATATTAACCCTTTGTTGGCTGTAGATTTGTTATCTGTACATAAAAGTGAGCTATTAAAATTTTTTCCTGGTAAATGCTTGTTGAGAATGAGTACCTTATTTTAGAGGTGAACCAATCTTTATCACTTTTAGAATTAAGAAGTCTTGCCCTGTATTATTGGAAAGGGCAATGGCAACCCACTCCAGTACTCTTGCCTGGAAAATCCCATGGACGGAGGAGCCTGGTAGGCTGCAGTCCATGAGGTCGCGCAGAGTCGGAGACGACTGAAGCGACTTAGCAGCAGCAGCATTGTATTATGTTTATTCTAAGTATGGGAGAAATATCAATAACCTCAGATATGCAGATGACACCACCCTTATGGCAGAAAGTGAAGAGGAACTCAAAAGCTTCTTGATGAAAGGGAAAGAGGAGAGTGAAAAAGTTGGCTTAAAGTTCAACATTCAGAAAACGAAGATCATGGCATCCGGTCCCATCACTTCATGGGAAATAGATGGGGAAACAGTGGAAACAGTGTCAGACTTTATTTTTCTGGGCTCCAAAATCACTGCAGATGGTGACTGCAGCCATGAAATTAAAAGACGCTTACTGCTTGGAAGGAAAGTTATGACCAACCTAGATAGCATATTCAAAAGCAGAGACATTACTTTGCCAACCAAGGTCCATCTAGTCAAGGCTATGGTTTTTCCAGTGGTCATGTATGGATGTGAGAGTTGGACTGTGAAGAAAGCTGAGCACCGAAGAATTGATGCTTTTGAACTGTGGTGTTGGAGAAGACTCCAGAGTCCCTTGGACTGCAAGGAGATGCAACCAGTCCATTCTGAAGGAGATCAGTCCTGGGATTTCTTTGGAGGGAACGATGCTGAAGCTGAAACTCCAGTACTTTGGCCACCTCATGTAAAGAGTTGACTCATTGGAAAAGACTGATGCTGGGAAGGATCGGGGGCAGGAGGAAAAGGGGACGACAGAGGATGAGATGGCTGGGATGGCATCACTGACTCGATGGACATGAGTCTGAGTGAGCTTCGGGAATTGGTGATGGACAGGGAGGCCTGGCGTGCTGCAATTCATGGGGTCGCGAAGAGTCGGACACGACTGAGCGACTGAACTGAACTGAAGTATGGTTGTACAGGGTTTCAAAGCTGCCTTTGTTACATTACACTAATGGCCTCATGTTGTACCATTTCTTCTCTTTATAATCCTTCAGCTATAGTCATTCTCAGCTATCTGGAGTATCTTTTTCTTCTTGTCAGTCTTATAAACTTCTAGTCATCTTTCAAGTCCTAGCCCAGGTTTATCCACAGGATAGGACCCTGCTTATGACAGCCTTCCAGGTGACTACCCCAGCTCACACCTCACACCTCACCTGTGCCCAGGGCTGAGTTGATGTTCAGTCGCTCACTCGTGTCCCAACTTTTTGTGAGCCCGTGGACTGAAGCCCACTAGGCTCCTCTGTCCTTGGGATTTTTCCAGGCAAGAATACTGGAATGGGTTGCCATTTCCTTCTGCAGGCATCTTCCTGGACTAGGGATCAAATGGGCCTCTCCTGCATGGGCAGTTGGGAAGCCCCTCAAGGCTGAGGTAAGCATCCTGATTCTGTATTCCCATGGCACCCACCTACTTTCTGGCATGTATATCATACCACAGTTATCATTTCTTTTTAAGATGGAGCTCTTGAAAGAGCAGTGCTTGCTTTATTCATTTCTGAAATCAGTGCGTAGGATAGGATAGTACCTGTCACTAAGCACACAGATATATTTGAATGAATACACTAAAACAACCTTACCATTAATTACATGTTAGTCTTTAAAATTGTGTTAATGTTATAGTAAGAATAATAAAAAGAATAGACCCACCTGTTAATATTTTGCCATGTTTGCTTTATTACTTTTGATACATATGGGTGTATGGTTTTTATTATTATTGCTAGATAATTTAGGAGTAAATTGTAGACATAATGTCTCTTAACCACTATTACTGCATGTATCAATAAGTTTAAAGAACTAGAAAGTTCTGTTACATAATCACGGTGTAATTATCAAATTCAGGAATGGGTTTGAAAGGTTCTTTTATCTAACGGATAATTGAGTATTCAGATTTACTAGTTGATCCATTATAGTCCTTTTCTGCAGTTTCCACCCCTTCTCCCATACAGGATCCTATCCCAGGCTCCTGCCCTGTGTTTGCATTTAATTGTTGTTTTGCAGTCTTTAATCTGAAACAGGCTCTTAGTCCTTCAGTGCTTGTTTTGTTAAGCATGTATTCATTTAGATTCTGTTTGTAACAAATAGGGTCTGCTTACAAAGAACTTAGATTATACAATTTACTTTTAGCATAGCTTTTAATTATTTTACAGACATATGTGACGGGTAGGTATTCTAATTTCTGATTATAAGATATTCAAAGAAGAGAGTTAAAGAGAATAACTGTAAAAATAGAATTAAGAACCATGTAAAAATTATTTTTTAAGCTTTTTTTGTTGACGGATAAAAGCATAAAATAAACTTAGCAGGTTATTAATTTTTATGTATGTACATGCCTGTGAAACCACCATCCAGGTCAAAGAATATTTTCAGCAGCTCAGAAGAGTCTTTGCTGCCCCTTCTTTTTTTAATTTTGGCTGCACTGGGGCTTGGCTGTGGCGTGGGCTCCTTGTTGCTGTGCGAGGGCTTTCTTCTGTTGTGGAGCTCTGGGGCTTTCGGGCTTCGGTGATTGCAGCTCCTGGGCTCTGCAGTGCCAGCTCGGAAGTTGTGGCACATGGGCCCAGCTGCTGCATGTCATGTGGAACCTTCCCTGACCAGGGATCCAACCTGCATCCCCTGCATTGGTGGGCAGACTCCCAACCACTGGCCCACCAGGAAAGTCCTCCTGCCCTTTCGGATCAGCACCTACTTTTCCCACATTTCCTGGAAGGAACCACTGTTTTGACTTTTCTGTTACCATCGATTATTTTTGCCTGTTCTGAGCTTCATATAATTAGGATTTCGAAATAGCTATTCTTTGTGTTTTTTTTTTTCTTTCTCTAATTTTATTTTATTTTTAAACTTTACATAATTGTATTAGTTTTGCCAAATATCAAAATGAATCCGCCACAGGTATACATGTGTTCCCCATCCCGAACCCTCCTCCCTCCTCCCTCCCCATACCATCCCTCTGGGCCGTCCCAGTGCACCAGCCCCAAGCATCCAGCATCATGCATCGAACCTGGACTGGCAACTCGTTTCCTACATGATATTTTACATGTTTCATTGCCATTCTCCCAAATCTTCCCACCCTCTCCCTCTCCCACAGAGTCCATAAGACTGTTCTATACATCAGTGTCTCTTTTGCTGTCTCGTACACCGGGTTATTGTTACCATCTTTCTAAATTCCATATATATGCGTTAGTATACTGTATTTATGTTTTTCCTTCTGGCTTACTTCACTCTGTATAATAGGCTCCAGTTTCATCCACCTCATTAGAACTGATTCAAATGTATTCTTTTTAATGGCTGAGTAATACTCCTCAAATGTATTCTTTTTAATGGCTGAGTAATACTCCATTGTGTATATGTACCACAGCTTTCTTATCCATTCATCTGCTGATGGACATCTAGGTTGCTTCCATGTCTTGGCTATTATAAACAGTGCTGCAATGAACATTGGGGTACACGTGTCTCTTTCCCTTCTGGTTTTCTCAGTGTGTATGCCCAGCAGTGGGGTTGCTGGATCATAAGGCAGTTCTATTTCCAGTTTTTTAAGGAATCTCCACACTGTTCTCCATAGTGGCTGTACTAGTTTGCATTCCCACCAACAGTGTAAGAGGGTTCCCTTTTCTCCACACCCTCTCCAGCATTTATTATTTGTAGACTTTTGGATCGCAGCCATTCTGACTGGTGTGAAATGGTACCTCATAGTGGTTTTGATTTGCATTTCTCTGATAATGAGTGATGTTGAGCATCTTTTCATGTGTTTGTTAGCCATCTGTATGTCTTTTTTGGAGAAATGTCTATATCTCTCTCTCAGTGTAATGCTTGTGAGATTCATCTGTGTTATCGTGTATATTAGCAGCTGGTTCTTTTTAATCGCTCTTTGTAATATTGCAGTGTACAAATATACCACAGTTGTTTATCCATTCTTTTATGTATTGGATTGTATCCAGCTTTTGGCTATTAAGGATAAAACTGGTATAAATATGGTGGTACATGTCCTTTGAGGAAAATAAGCCTTCGTTTCTCTAGGAATGGAATTACTGAGTCATAGGGAAGTTGCCAGTGGTTTTCCAGTTGGTTGAACCCATTTATATTCCGACCACCTGCATATGAGAGTTCTTGTTGTCCTTGCCTACATGTAGAATTACCGACTTTAAAATCTTTATCCCATGTTCATGGATTATGAGAATTAATATTGTTAAAATGCCATTACTGCCAAAAATCATCTCTAGATTCAGTGTGATCCCTATCAAAATTTCAGTGGCCTTATTTTTACAGAATTAGAAAAAAAAAATCTTAAAATGTGTACAGAACCACAGAATACTCTGAATAACCAGAGCAATCCTGAAAGAAGAACAAAGTGGAAGGTATCACACTTCCTGCTTTCATGCTGTACTGTAAAGCTGTAGTCATTAAATGGTATGGCAGTGGTGCAAAAACAGATGAATGAAACAGATCTGAAACATAAACAGATCAATGATCAATGAAACAGATCAAAGAATTGAGATCCCAGAAACAAAGTCACACATATATGGTCAACTAATATTTGAGGAGGGAGCCAAGAAAACTCAATGGAAAAAAGAGAGTCTCTTCAGTTAATGATGCTGAGGAAATTGAATATTCCCATGAAAAAGAATGAAACTAGACCACTCTCTTACACCACTCACAGAAGTTAGCTTGAAGTGGGTACATGACTTAAATGTAAGACTTGAAACCATGAAACTTCTAGAAGAAAACAGGATAAAAACTCCTTAATGTGGCTCTTGGCAATGACTTTCTGAATATGACTCCAAAAGCACAAGCACCAAAATAAGCAAGACGACATCGACCCAAAACGAGAAACAGTCAACAAAGTAGAAGCCTGTGGAACGGGAGAGAATACCTGCAAACCATATAGTCAATAAAGAGTTAATGTCTAAAAATGTATAACAAGCAAACCATATAGTTGATAAGGAGTTAATGTCTAATAAGAACTTATACAACTCAGTAGCAAATAATTCAATTAAAAAATGGGAAAAAGACCTGAATATACATTTTTCCAAAGAAGATAAATAGTTAATAAAAATGTGAAAAGATGCTCCGCATCACTAGATATTCAATTCAGTTCAGTCGCTCAGTTGTGTCCGACTCTTTGGGACCCCATAAATCACAGCACGCCAGGCCTCCCTGTCCATCACCAACTCCCGGAGTTCACTCAAACTCATGTCCATCGAGTCGGTGATGCCATCCAGCCATCTCATCCTCTGTTATCTCCTCCTCCTGCCCCCAGTCCCTCCCAGGATCAGGATCTTTTCCAATGAGTCAACTTTTCTCATGAGGTGGCCAAAGTATTGGAGTTTCAGCTTCAGCATCAGTCCTTCCAAAGAACACCCAGGACTGATCTCCTTT
Source organism: Bos indicus (assembly GCF_029378745.1). Classification (NCBI taxonomy): domain Eukaryota; kingdom Metazoa; phylum Chordata; class Mammalia; order Artiodactyla; family Bovidae; genus Bos; species Bos indicus. The sequence continues at coordinate 1,088,263 of NC_091769.1, read as the reverse complement.
AGGATGGACTGGTTGCATCTCCTTGCAGTCCAAGGGACTCTGGAGTCGTCTCCAACACCATAGTTCAAAAGCATCAATTCTTTGGCGCTCAGCTTTCTTCACAGTCCAACTCTCGCATCCATACACGACCACTGGAAAAACCATAGCCTTGACTAGACAGACCTTTGTTGGCAAAGTGATGTCTGTGCTTTTCAATATGCTATCTAGGTTGGTAATAACTTTCTTTCCAAGGAGTAAGCGTCTTTTAATTTCATGGCTGCAGTCACCATCTGCAGTGATTTTGGAGCCCAGAAAAATAAAGTCTGACACTGTTTCCACTGTTTCCCCATCTATTTCCCATGAAGTGATGGGAGCAGATGCCGTGATCTTTGTTTTCTGAATGTTGAGCTTTAAGCCCACTTTTTCACTCTCCTCTTTCACTTTCATCAAGAGGCTTTTGAGTTCCTCTTCACTTTCTGCCATAAGGGTGGTACCATCTGGATATCTGAGGTTATTGATATTTTCTCCCGGCAGTCTTGATTCCAGCTTGTGCTTCTTCCAGCCCAGGGTTTCTCATTATGTAATCTGCATATAAGTTAAATAAGCACGGTGACAATATGCAGCTTTGACGTACTCCTTTTTCTATTTGGAACCAGTCTGTTGTTCCATGTCCAGTTCTAACTGTTGCTTCCTAACCTGCATACAGGTTTCTCAAGAGGCAGGTCAGGTGGTCTGGTATTCCCATCTCTTTCAGAATTTTCCGCAGTTTATTGTGATCCACACAGTCCAAGGGCTTTGGCCTAGTCAATAAAGCAGAAATAGATGTTTTCTGGAGCTCGCTTGCTTTTTTGATGATGCAGTGGATGTTGGCAATTTGATCTCTGATTCCTTTGCCTTTTCTAAAACCAGCTTGAACATCTGGAAGTTCACAGTTCACGTATTGCTGAAGCCTGACTTGAAGAATTTTGAGCATTCCTTTACTAGCATGTGAGATGAGTGCAATTGTGCAGTAGTTTGAGCATTCTTTGGCATTGCCTTTCTCAGGGATTAGAATGAAAACTGATGTTTACAGTCCTGTGGCCACTGCTGAGTTTTCCAAATTTGCTGGCATATTGAGTGCAGCGCTTTCACAGCATCATCTTTCAGCATTTGAAATGGCTCAACTGGAATTCCATCACCTCCACTAGCTTTGTTTGTATTGATGCTTTCTAAGACCCACTTGACTTCACATTCCAGCATGACTGGCTGTAGGTGAGTGATCACACCATCGTGATTATCTGGGTCGTGAAGATCTTTTTTGTACAGTTCTGTGTATTCTTGCCACCTCTTCTTAATATCTTCTGCTTGTGTTAGGTCCATACCATTTCTGTCCTTTATCGAGCCCATCTTTGCATGAAATGTTCCCTTGGTAGCTCTAATTTTCTTGAAGAGATCTCTCGTCTTTCTCATTCTGTTGTTTTCCTCTATTTCTTTGCATTGATTGCTGAGGAAGGCTTTCTTATTTCTCCTTGCTATTCTTTGGAACTCTGTATTCAAATGGGTATATCTTTCCTTTTCTCCTTTGCTTTTCACTTCTCTTCTTTTCCCAGCTATTTGTAAGGCCTCCTCAGACAGCCATTTTGCTTTTTTGCATTTCTTTTCCATGGGGATGGTCTTGATCCCTGTCTCCTGTACAGTGTCACGAGCCTCCGTCCATAGTTCATCAGGCACTCTATCTATCAGATCTAGTCCCTTAAATCTATTTCTCACTTCTACTGTATAATTGTAAGGGATTTGATTTAGGTCATACCTGAATGTTCTAGTAGTTTTCCCCACTTTCTTCAATTTAAGTCTGAATTTGGCAATAAGGAGTTCATGATCTGAGCCACAGTCAGCTCCTGGTCTTGTTTTTGCTGACTGTATAGAGCTTCTCCATCTTTGGCTGCCAAGAGTATAATCAGTGTTATTTCAGTGTTGACCATCTGGTGATTATTAGGCAAATACAAATCAAAACCATAATGAGATATCTCTCATGCCTCTTAGAATGGATGCCTTCAGAAAGACAGATAAATGTGGAGAAAAGGGGTCCCTTGTTCACTGTTGGTAGGACTGTAAACTGATACAGCCACTACGGAAAATTCTATGGAGGATCGTCAAAAAATTAAAATAGAACAACCGTATGATTCAGCAATTCCACTTCTGAGAATATATCCAGAGGAAATGAAAATGCTACCTTGAAAAGATAACTACAGTCTTATGTTCATAATAGCATTGTTTATAATAGCCAAGACAAGGAAACAACCTAAGTGTTCATTGAGAAATGAATGGCTAGTGAAGATGTGGTATGTATGTACACAATGGAATACATTTCAGTTGTTAAAAAAAGAATCCTACAATTTGTACTGTTATGGGCATTGAAGGCATTGTACAGAATGGATAAGTCAGATAAAGACAGATTTTGTATGGTCTCCCTTTTATGTGGAATCTGAAAAGCAAAACTCAGAAGGACAGATCAGATTTATGGTTCTCAGAGGGTATGTGTGTGTCTAAAAGAGAATTAGAGGAATGTGCTCAAGAGTTGGAAGATAAATAAGCACTAGGACGTAATGTACAGCATGATGACTACAGTTAACACTGCTGTGTGATACGTATGAGAAGTTCAGAGACTAGAGCTTAAGGGTTCTCATTACAAGAAAAAAAACGTATTTTTTTCTTATTCTTTTTATTGTACTTATATGAGATGATCCATATCAGCTAAACTTAGAGTAACCATTTCACAGTATGTATAAGTCAAACCATTATGTTCAAACCATTATATCTCAGTAACACTGGGGAAAAAATTTATGGTCATTTCTCAATATATGCAAAACATTATTATGTTGCGTACCTGAAGCTAATATAATGTAATATATTAATTACATCTCATTTTCAAAAAATTTTAGCCGTTATTAGGGGAATGTAATGGTCTATCATTGTGTTTTTCATATTTCCCTGAAGTTTAATGATGTTGGCCACATTGTCATATTCTTATTGGCCATTTGAATGTCCTCTATTATTAAGTACCCAGTTACATGTTACCTTTTTTTTTTTTAAGTTGGTTTACTAGTCTTGTGGATATATAGGACTTCTTAATGCAATATGGATTTGAGTATATTGTGAATGGCTTCTGGTTTATATATTCCATTTTGACTTTCTTAATGGAGACTTTGATGAAGAAAAACAATTTTATGTCACTGATAGGTAAACTTTTAGGTAAACCAGTTCTAATTTCTAAAGTTATAATTCTAATATCCAACCAGATTGATTTATAACAAAAACCATTTTTAAGTTATGTCTCAAGCAGTAGAGTAGGGTAGACCTTACTTTCAAAGAAAAAGAAAACCAAAGTATTAATAACTGGACTTTAATGGGAACATTCAGATAACATACATGAGTTGTGAAATAAATCCACAATTGTTAGTTTAATTATATTGTATTATGTATACAAATGGACTTCCCTGATGGCTCAGATGGTAAAGAATTTGTCTGCAATGTGGGAGACGTGGGTTTAATCCCTGGGTCGAGAATATCCCCTGGAGGAGGGCAGGGCGACTCACTCCAGCCTGGAGAATCCCCACAGCTAGAGGAGCCTGAAGGGCTAAAGTCCATGGGGTTATAAAAGAGTCGGACAGCCCTGAGTGACTGAGCACACACCGCATGTATATAAATAAATTAAGATCTGGGGAAGTGTGAAACTACAAAGTGTCTATTACTGAGCCTTCGGGTTTTTATTCTGGATAAGATGTATAGTTTTGGTTTAGGACAAGAAAGCTCTTTTTTGGTAAAACATAGGTATTTCTGTTCCCACTCTGTCATTTCTGGAAGTAGGAAATACAAATAATGTCTCTTTTCTGTGTACCATGGAACAGTTTCAAGTGAGTATATTCAGCTAGTACTTAAAATTAGAAAAAGGTTTAACATGATTGGCAGTATACAGAAATGAGTTAGATGTGTTGTGGAGGAGCTTAAATTGTGAGTTACGGCCTACACATATCTGAGAGAAATATAGATGTGCCCTTATCGAAGGAGGTAGAAAGACGTACCTAAACCAACAAGAGAACGAGGGAAGAGACAAAAGGAATGGACACAAATAACTCCTCCACACCCTTACCTTGTAAGAGGTTCAGGCCTGTGCATGTTTTATCGTCTTCTGTGCCATTGATTGGGTAGGTGCTGAAACTAGAGGGAAGAAGGAATTCCAGCGTAAAAGGTGCACACTGGTTTCTAGTCAGTAAAGAACCAAAGCCTTTTTCATTTGAGGGTGAAGTGGGAAAGGACCTTGCCAGAGACCATAAATGTTATCTGAAGGAGAACGTTTAAGGCTAGAAGAGACTCATGGTTTTACTTTTTATTGGGGTATAATTGATTTGCAGTCAGATCACATTTGCTTGTATTATATAGCAAAGTGAATCTGCTATATGAATGCCTAGCCAGTCTTCTTTAGGTCCTTTTCCCATATGAGCCATTAGAGAGTACTGAGTAGAGTTCACTGTGCTCTGTAGTAGGTCCTTATTACTTGTCTTATGTATAGCAGTGTGTCTGTGTCAATCCAATCTTGCAGTGAATCCCTCCCCCCTCACCAGTGGTTTTTTAAGCAGAGGCCCAGGATTTTAATAGATTAATAAGCATGGCTTTTCTGGTTGAAGGAGAAGGTGAGGGTTAGCTGTGGGGGTTAGCGGTAACACTTTATTCCCAGGAACTGGGGTTCCATGTCTTGGAGTTCCTTGAGGCACTATGAGGAGGGGCAGTTTTAGATCCACTAAGCAATTCAGAATGATCTCTGTTATTCAGTATCACAGAAATCCAAGTCTGTGCCCTGACCAGTAATGCTGAAGAAGTTGAAGTTGAATGGTTCTATGAAGACCTACAAGACCTTTTAAACTAACACCCAAAAAAGATGTCTTTTTCATTATAGGGGACTGGAATGCAAAAGTAGGAAGTCAAGAAACACCTGAAGTAACAGGCAGATTTGGCCTTGGAATACAGAATGAAGCAGGGCAAAGGCTAATAGAGTTTTGCCAAGAGAACACACTGGTTATAGCAGACACCCTCTTCCAACAGCACAAGAGAAGACTCTACACATGGACATCAAGAGATGGCCAACACCGAAATCAGAATGATTATACTCTTTGCATCCAGTGATGGAGAAGCTCTATACAGTCAACAAAAACAAGACCGGGAGTTGACTATGGCTCAGATCATGAACTCCTTATTGCCAAATTCAGACTTAAATTGAAGAAAGTGGGGAAAACCACTAGACCATTCAGGTATGACCTAAATCAAATGCCTTACGATTATACAGTGGAAGTGAGAAATAGATTTAAGGGACTAGATCTGATAGATAGAGTGCCTGATGAACTATGGACGGAGGTTCCTGACATTGTATAGGAGACAGGGATCAAGACCATCCCCATGGAAAAGAAATGCAAAAAAGCAAAATGGCTGTCTGAGGAGGCTTACAAATAGCTGTGAAAAGAAGAGAAGCGAAAAGCAAAGGAGAAAAGGAAAAATATACCCATTTGAGTACAGAATTCCAGAGAATAGCAAGGAGAGATAAGAAAGCCTCCCTCATCCATCAGAGCAAAGAAATAGAGGAAAACAACAGAATGGGAAAGACTAGAGATCTCTTCAAGAAAATTGGAGCTACCAAGGGAACATTTCATGCAAAGATGGGCTCGATAAAGGACAGAAATGGTATGGACCTAACACAAGCAGAAGATATTAAGAAGAGGTGGCAAGAATACACAGAACTGTACAAAAAAGATCTTCACGACCCAGATAATCACGATGGTGTGATCACTCACCTAGAGCCAGTCATGCTGGAATGTGAATTCAAGTGGGCCTTAGGAAGCATCACTACGAACAAAGCTAGTGGAGGTGATGGAATTCCAGTTGAGCTATTTCAAATGCTGAAAGATGATGCTGTGAAAGTGCTACACTCAACATGCCAGCAAATTTGGAAAACTCAGCAGTGGCCATAGGACCGAAAAGATCAGTTTTCATTTCAATCCCCGAGAAAGGCAATGCCAAAGAATGCTCAAACTACTGCACAATTGCACTCATCTCACACGCTAGTAAAATAATGCTCAAAATTCTCCAAGCCGGGCTTCAGCAATACGTGAACTGTGAATTTCCAGATGTTCCAGCTTGTTTTAGAAAAGGCAGAGGAACCAGAGATCAAATTGTCAACATCCGCTGGATCATCAAAAAAGCAAGAGAGTTCCAGAAAAACATCTATTTCTGCTTTTATTGAGTATGCCAAAGCATATGTGTAGATCACATATGTGTAGATTATGCCAAAGCATAGTGGATCACAATAAACTTTTGTTTATTGTGGAAAATTGTGGAAAATTCTGAAAAAGATAGGAATACCAGACCACCTGACCTGCCTCTTGAGAAATCTGTATGCACGTCAGGAAGCAACAGTTAGAACTGGACATGAAACAATAGACTGGTTCCAAATAGGAAAAAGAGTACTTCAAGGCTGTATCTTGTCACACTGATTATTTAACTTATATGCAGGGTACATCGTGAGAAACGCTGGACTGGAAGAAATATAAGCTGGAATCAAGATTGCCGGGAGAAATATCAATAACCTCATATATGCAGATGACACCACCCTTATGGCAGAAAGTGAAGAACTAAAGAGCCTCTCCATGAAAGTAAAAGAGGAGAGTGGAAAAGATGGCTTAAAGCTCAACATTCAGAAAACTTAAGATCATGGCATCCAGTCCCATCACTTCATGGCAAATAGATGGAGAAACAGTGGAAACACAATCAGACTTTATTTTTGGGGCTCCAAAATCACTGCAGATCGTGACTGCAGCTAACTCCACCCTGGGTACAAAGGTGGTTGTAGCTGTTTTCTTGGAATCTGTCCATTGAAATATTAGTATTAATCCCAATTCAATTTTCGTGTTTGAAGAATGGTTTTCTTTGTATAAGACATTTTTCATTCTGTAGCTTGGTTATACATGTACTTTTGTGGTTACTGAATCAAATCCATATGAGGTTTATATTCCCTTGGAGTGGGAACCACTGATGTATTCTCACATAATAAGGGTTTTGGACCCAATTTTAGAGTGTGTGTGTGCACGCGCATGCGTATACATGTACGCACACGCGCAGGGGCTTTTTTCCCCCACATCAATAAGCAGGTTTTGGATATGAACTGAATGACTTACAATTCAGCTCAATTCTGACACTGTCTGCCTTGAGGTAGCGTCACATTCCAGAGGTGAAGGGTTCAGTCCTATAAGACCATGCTTGGCTTCAGATGCCAGTTGCAAAGTCCAGGTTGTCACTTGTGCCTTTTGATCCCCCTCTTTGGGTTTGATTAGTTTTTGCTAGAGTGATTCATAGAATTGAGAAACATTTTTCTTATTAAGTTTTCCAGTTTATTACAATAAAAGGATATAACTCAGGAATAACTAGATGGAAGACATAAATACTTAGGATGCAAGGTACAGAAAAAAGCAAAGAACTTTCTGTCTTCTCTGGCACCACTATCCCCAAATCTTCATGTGTTTTTCAAGCCAGAAACATTCCTTTTTGGTTTTTATGGGGTTGACTGAGTTTATTTCCTGGAGGTGGGGGAGGAGGGGCCCATTGAAAGTTTTAACCCTGTTGATCACCTGGCAACCAAGTTAATTCCCGAAGTAGACTCCAGAAGTCACATAATTAACAGGATGTAAAGATACTTCTGGGCTTCCCTTGTGGCTCAGCTGGTAAAGAATCTGCCTGCAATGTGGGAGACCTAGATAAAAAGCAAAGATACTTTTGCTTTTATAATTTAAGACATTCCAACCGTTTTGCTGCTGCTACTGCCAAGTCGCTTCAGTCGTGCCCGACTCTGTGCGACTCCATAGACGGCAGCCCACCAGGCTCCGCCGTCCCTGGGATTCTCCAGGCAAGAACACTGGAGTGGGTTGCCATTTCCTTCTCCAATGCATGAAAGTGAAAAGTGAAAGTGAAGTCGCTCAGTCGTGTCCAGCTCAGCGACCCAGGCTCCTCTGTCCATGGGATTTTCCAGTCAAGAGTGCTGAAGTGGGGTCCACTGCCTTATCCGTCCAACCGTTTTAAGAGCTCTTATACCAGAAGAGGGGACAGTGGCCAAATACATATTATTGTAAATTGCAGTATCATATGTTTCCTTTTTATGAATAGCTGAAAAAACTTAGGCTTAAATGTGTGAGGAGGTTTTTTCATAGAGACACAGCAAGAACTAGACCCTGAAATACTGTGATTTTTTTTTTTTTTTTTATGTAGTGTTTTTATGCATTTAATTTCCTGGATATTTCTGAATTTGTGACTTTGAAATAAGCAAATATTAATGAACTGAAGGTCTAACAGCCAAACTTGAAAATCATCATCCAGATTTATTATTTCCAGGTCTTTGAAGAAACTGGTTTTGATATTAAAGATTATATTTGTAAGGATGATTACATTGAACTTCGGATCAATGATCAGCTTGCTCGTTTGTACATCATTCCAGGAATTCCAAAAGATACAAAATTTAACCCGAAAACCAGAAGAGAAATCCGGGTATGTAATTGAGAAGAATTTTCAGGTTGCTGGATGGTATCTAATTAAATTGCTTTTAGAAACTCCTTGATAATAACTAATTTTCTTGTGTTTCAGAATATTGAGTGGTTCTCCATTGAGAAATTGCCTTGCCATAGAAATGATATGACCCCAAAATCCAAACTTGGTTTGGCACCAAACAAATTTTTTATGGCCATTCCTTTTATCAGGTATGTTTGTATTTTTTAAAATATTAGACTTCACAATTCTGATAGTTTCTTTACATAGCCAAGTTTTAAAAGCAAATTCTTAATATCTCCATAGACCATTAAGGGACTGGCTTTCTCGAAGATTTGGAGATTCCTCAGATAGTGACAATGGATTTTCCTCCGCTGGTAGCACACCAGCTAAGCCCACTGTGGAAAAATTGAGGTAAAGAAACAGATGTGTTGGATTTTGACTTTTTGGTCTTTTTTAATACATTAGTAGCATTTTGCTTAAAAAGTTTGCAGAGGTATTGGCTTCCTTTTATAGATACTAGTTTCTTACTAGTCTCACAGATAATAGACATTTTAGAGGGGTGGTTTTTGGATGAGAGGTTAATTGAAGTCATAAAGGAGCTTCAGGCATATTTTAAAATAGTATACACAAGAGAATGTCAGCTTTTTAGATGGATAGCTAGAGTATGAGGAAAAGAAAATTTTTTTCTCTCTTTGTATGTATTCATAGTACTTGTTCTGTGTTCTCATATCTTTACTTTAGAAATAATTGGGTTTCTGTATGTGGTTGAATGTCTGTTTTTGTGAGAAGGAGATGAGGGGTGCTGACGTATAATTTGTTCAGAAAGATAGCACTGTGAAGACTTGGGCTTGCACCTTTCCTTTCCCTAGTCTAGACTGTATATTATAAGGAGTGAGTATTACATGGATAAGAACTGCAAAGAGCATTTTCTTGTTTGGGACTTAATTGTATCCAAATCACAGTTATAGAGTAGGCTAAGTAATTTTCTGAAATTCAGTTCTGTTCAGTCGCTCAGTCCTGTCTGACTCTTTGTGACCCCATGGACTGCAGCACGCCAGGCCTCCCTGTCCATCACCAACTCCCAGAGTTCACTCAAACTCGTGTGCATGGAGTCGGTGATGCCATCCACCCATCTCATCCTCTGTTATCCCCTTCATCTCCTGCCCTCAATCTTTCCCAGCATCAGGGGCTTTTCAAATGAGTCAGCTCTTCGCGTCAGGTGGCCAAAGTATTGGAGTTTCACCTTCAACATCCGTCCTTCCAATATAATTTTGTGAAATAAGTATATGTATTTGTAATCAACTTGTAGAGCTTTGCCTTGTTAGGTTCAGAGAGAGTTGCTTTCTAAATTTTCTCTAAGTTAGATGCTTTGTTTTTATCCTAGAGCTTTAAAAGTAAACAATAGGAGTAAATCACACCTACAGTCAATATTTTTTAAATACATAGGGAATATTCCATTTTAGTTGGATTTTATGAGGACAGAAGATTGGACTAAATGCCTTGAAAGTCATTTGTGCCTTTCAGAATCGGTCACTATAATCACCAAAGTATATACTGCTAAATATAACTGAAGAAGAAAAAAGAAAAAACAGGAATGTAGTCATGATTTAAAAAACCCAGTTACTACTAAAGTTATGAAATAGTGATAGGGTTTGAAAAGAAATTGTGTCACTGTTTAAGAATCTGTCACCCACAGTGGTATGATACCATTCCCACATCTTTCAGTCGGTATTAGGGTTTGTGATCCTAGAGAATGGAATAAGGAGATAATGAAACAACTTCTCAAACAAATTCCAGGTTTCTCAGGCAGGGTGATGTCTCTTTTTAACATATAGACTAACTCTTATGACATTTTGGAGGAATTACTTGAATTTTGTCTAAAGAAAGAGAGCCTGCAATTTTTTTTTTTTTTTGAGAGCCTGCAATTTAATCACAATTTTTAAATGGAAAAGGGGACAGATTCTGAAATATTCAGAAACAATCTTACTATAATATGGATCTTGGGATCAGTGACTCTGGACTGTATTAATATATGTAAGTGGTACTATCGAATACAATTTATCTTTACTACAAACTATTACAGTTGATTTCTTTGGTGTAAGTATTTGAGACTGGATCTTTATTTAATATGCTTATCTATCATTTTGAACTCCTTAATTTCCTTGGAAGAAAAGCTGTGACAACTCTAAACAGTATTAAAAAGCAGAGACATCACTTTGCAGACAAAGGTCTGTATAGTCAGAGCTATGGTTTTTCCAGTAGTCATGTATGGATATGAGAGTTGGACCGTAAAGAAGGCTGAGTGCTGAAGAATTGATGCTTTTGAACTGTGGCGTTGGAGAAGACTCTTGAGAATCACTTGGACAGCACAGAGATCCAACCAGTCAATCCTAAAGGAAATCAACCAGGAATATTCATTGGATGGACTGATGCTGAAGCTTCAATACTTTGGTCACCTAATGTGTGGAGCTGACTCATTGGAAAATACCCTGCTGCTGGGAAAGATCTAGAGCAAGAGGAGAAGGAAGCGACAGAGGATGAGATGGTCAGATGGCATCACTGAGTTGGACATGGCTTAGCGACTGAACAGCAACAACAACATAGCTCAGTTTGTCAGATCTTAGCACGGAGGGTCCATACTGACCTGTGCAGGATCAAATTCCATATGGAAGCATCCTAGTAAAGAATTGAATTGTCTGTCCTATTATAAAAATCCACTGATATATGTGTATTCAGAGTGGCTTTATTTATTGGCTTCGTTACTAAATTTATTAAATTTGTGAAAGAAGTATTTCCTTCAGATTCATTTTTGTTGTTCGGCCAGGCTGCAAGGCTTGCGGGATCTTAGTTCTTCATCCTTGGCTTGAACCTGTGTCCCCTGCAGCGGAAATGCAGAGTTCTAATCACTGGGCTGCCAGGAAATTCCCCAGATTTTTAAAAGTACAGTCATTTTAGGAGAAGGTGGTATCAATAATTTAGAAAAGTTTGGGACTAAAAATAATAGATTATCACCCCATTCAAGAAATGTGGAGTGATAGGCATTCTTCTGGGTTCTGGCAGTAAAGCAGTAGACAAAGTTGACATGAATCCTCTGCCCTTGTGGAATTTAAACTCCAATGAGGGGAGATAGATAGTGAATAAAGTAACATTTATAGTCCGTTAGATAAACTCTAAAGGTTTGGGAAGAAGTATCAGTAAAAATTTTCTGATTTTATTTTTATTTTTAAATCTTGTTGTAGTCGAACCAAGTTCCGCCACAGCCAGCAGTTATTTCCTGAAGGTTCTCCTGGTGACCAGTGGGTAAAGCACCGGCAACCACTGCAGCATAAACCATACAGTAATCATCACGCTGAAGTGTCTGATCTTTTAAAAGCAAAGGTGAGTGATAGTACATTTAAAGATTTTCATAACTTAAGATCCTTTGACTTAGAAATGCATCTGAGTTGAGGCCTTGCAGATTAACAGTTGTAGAGCTCTTAGTCGTTCATCCAAGGCGCCTGTCTTCCTGATTTGTGATTTGAAGCTGGGATGAGACTCCTAACCTTTACAGCTTTGGTATTAATCCAATGTAGTAAGGAATATGAAGTATCAATAACATCTGATTTTGGTAAATGTGCTACCAGTGAAAGGTTCACACCGTGTTGTTCTTCAGTGTATGATTATATCACAGTTTGTTTATCCATTTTACTCTTAGTGGACGTGTTTGTTGTTTCCACTTGGGGGCTTTTACAAATCATACTGCTAGGAATATTTCTGTACATGTATTTTGATGAACATATACAGTTCTTTTGAGTATATAGATTTGTTGGAGCAGTGGATATGCCTAAGTTCTTAAGTATATACTGCAAAAAATGTTCTAAATAATTTGTATCCCCTGCAAAATATTTGAGAGTTCCATTTGTTCCATATCCTTACTGATCTTTGGTATTACCTGTCTGTTATTTTAACCATCTATTTGGGTACCAGTCTTTACTTTTCTTCTTTTACAAATATACTGGGTACATCAGAATTTAAAACTTTCTGTGCTTGAATGGTCACTGTCAAAAGAGAAAAAACACCCATGAAATGGGAGAGTTTGCAAATCACATATCTACTGGGTTTATATCCAGGATATATGGAGACCTCCTATAGCTCAACAACAGCAAAGAAGAAACAGTTAAACAAAAATGAGTGCACAACAACTTGAATAGACATTTATTGAAAGAAGACATTTACATGGTCAGTAAGCACATGAAAAGATGCTCAGTTTAGAAGTAATAAAAATGTAGTAAAAAATGGAAAATAATGAGTTGACAAGAATGTAAAAAAGTTGGAACCCTTGTGTATTGCAGGTGGGAATGTAAAATGGTACAGCTGCCATGGGGCAGCTTGGTGGTTCCTCAGAAAGGTACACATAGAATTACCATGTGACCCAGTGGTTCCACTCCGCGGTTCATATTCAAAAGAATTGAAAGCAGGGACTCAGAGATAACTTAGCAGTGTTCATAGTAGTGTTGTTCATGATAGCCGGAAGGTGGAAACAACCTACATGTGTGTCAAAAGGTTACTCGATAAACAAAGTAAACATACAGTGAATATTATTTGGCCTTTAAAAGGAATGAAATTATACATAGGTGCTACAACATGGATGAACCTCACACACAAAAGGACAAATGCTATATGATTCCACTAATTAATATGAGATTATCAGAGCTGAGAGACAGGAAAAAACAGAAGTATTTAATAGACAAAGTCTCTGCTTCAGTGATGGAAAAGTTCTGGATGGATACTGGTGGTGGTTGCACAGCTTTGTGGCTGCACTTACCGCCACTGAGCTGCCCATTTACAAGTGGTTCAGGTGGTAAGTTTTATGTATATGGTACACAGTAAAAAAGTAAATATCGAAAAGAATAAAATGAAATGGAGTTAAAGGTATGTGCTAACATGAGCTTCTGAAAGCTATTTCCCTTCCTTTCTTTAAGTTACTGTTTTCAAGCTATTTTAAGAACTAAATTTTTTTTGTAGGTAGATAGGATGTACACAAGTGTATTTATTGTAAAATAATAATAAAATTGTTCTTTGCACTGTTTTAGCTAGTTCTTTTAAATAACTGTTCTTAAGACCTTTAAGGCCAAATTAATGTTTAAAAACTGTTTTAAGTTAAACTTAATCTAACTCATGTTTAAGCAATATAATAGCAAGATGTCGACTACTGCATGTTTAGGTTTTAGGTCTAAATTTAGGGATTAAAAGTGAAAGTGAAATTCTCTCAGTCATGTCCAACTCTTTGTGACCCCATGGACTGTCCATGGGGATTCTCCAGGCCAGAATCCTGGAGTGGGTAGCTGTTCCCTTCTCCAAGCAATCTTCCCAACCCAGGGATTGAACCCAGGTCTCCCACATTGCAAGCAGATTCTTTACCATCTGAGCCAAACCAGTCTTATTTATTATTTTATATAAAAAGATTATTAAAAATTCCCTTTTATTAATAGTTTAAAGCAGGTTTTAGGGTAACAGTGATCACATCTGGTGCTTGTTTCCTGATCTAAGGACTGAAGTCAACGTGCCTCAGTGTCCTCTATTGATAGTCATAAGGTTTTCAAAGTTGTTTCTCGGGAACATTGTATTTGCTATTTTATTTTGTATCTTTGGAGGATTCTTGCTCTGTGAAGCTCTCTATAATGAAAGATGTTGATAGTGGTTCTTCAGTGTTTTAGGAAGATTTTGGGGGGCTTTGCTGAACTCTGATCGAACCAGCTAAATGTATCATAGGGGTATATTGTTTTATCCTGTTACATTGTGCTGTATGTTTACATTTTATTTCTTATTGGAAAAACAGAATCAAAGTATAAGGGGAAATGGCAGAAAACAGTATCAAGATTCACCTAATCCAAAGAAAAAACCAAATGGGGTCCACAGCCAGCCAGCCAAGCAACAGAATCCCTTGGTGGTAAGAGTTAACATCATGCTGAGGCAGTTCATGCTTTTTAGGATGGGGCAAGGGCATTGTCAAGGCATTTTGAATTGCTTTATTGACAGGATTTTTATGAATCTGTGTGTGTGTGCTGTTCACCACTAAGAAATCTCTGCCTACTCTCGATTATAGATTTGTCGTTTTGATTCAGTTGTGCATCTGATCTTTACTTTTTTATGTGGGTATTTGTTTATCTGTTTGTTTATGATTTTTAACATTAATTTTTATTGGAGTATAGTTGATTTACAAAGTTGTGTTAGTTTCAAGTGAAAAAGTGGATCAGTTTATACATATATCCACTCTAGGTTCTGTTTCTGTATAGGTCATTACAGAGCACTGAGGAGAGTTCCCTGTGCTGTTCTGTAGATTCTTATTAATTATCGATATGTGGGTATTTAGACTTACTTTAATACTTTGGAAACAGTGTTAGTCAACTCTCCTAGATAAGTCCTAGGTATTCTATTTTTCTAAATAGTGTCTGTATTATTTTAATGAAGTTAAAAGTTTGGAATAGCCTCACAGTGTATTTTATTTTTCTTCAAATTGATAGAATTCAGAAAATGAAAACAAAACACTCACAGCCAATGCCATAGTCATTAGACTAGGCTGAAGGACAGATACCTGTGAGCGTTTTAAGACATTTATTTCCATTCTTTTAGTCTGTGTTCCAGAAAGTAATTCATAACTAATAAGCTTCCTTGCTTATCTTTTCCATAAGTCCTGGTATTTCTATGTTGAATTTTTTTATGTTGTAGCTTCACCTGTTTTTCCTTCTTTAACAGTGTGTAATAATAGTAATTTCAGATATTTAACAAGAGTATTTTCCCTGAATTCTTGGGTGCCGTTTACTTAACCTGAAGTGTTTTGATTCCACAAGCAAGCACAAATTAAATGTTTAATGTTGGACTACTTGCTCTCTATTATTGCACTCCACTCCAGTAGAAATAGTGACAAGAACAAAGAAGACAGTCTTAATAGATGGTCAGAAAGCTTTTAATCTAATTCAACATCTGTCCCTAACAAAAGCTGGACAGATTAAAATGATAGTATTGTATAAAAGTTAATTCTCCTCAAATTAATATATAGATTTAATTCAGTACCAATCAAAATCCTTTTGGATTTTTTTGGGGGAACTTCACAAATGACTCACATTTGTCTGGAAGAACTTGAATAAGTTTTTAAAAAGTTCTTAAAGTTAATGATGAGGACAAGTATATGAACAACTTAAAAGGGAAAGCTAAAAGTGATTGATTAACATATAAATATGCAGTTCAAGAAAGTGAATTAAAATGGGATGCCACGTTTCCCCATTAGATTGGCAAAGATGAAAAGATATCCAGTTATGTATTGCTGAATATATTGAGAACACTCAAAAGTTAATAATCGGTACAACGTTCTAGAGAGTAGTTTGGCGGTATTGAAAGTGTGACTTCCTTACCACGTTTCCATAGAAGATAAGAGTGTTCACCCCATTGTTTTACATTATGAAAACATGCCGCCGCCGCCGCCGCTGCTGCTGCTGCTAAGTCGCTTCAGTTGTGTCCGACTCTGGATGACCCCATAGACAGCAGCCCACCAGGCTTCCCCGTCCCTGGGAACAATCTAAATATCTAAGAAGCTATTAACTGTAATATCATAGATATGTGCCAGAGACTACCATGTAGTCATTAAAAGTGTTGGTGTAGATTTTTATTAATTTTTTGATTTGTGTTTATAGAAAAAGGGGTGTGTTCATAGTGTATTACATTTAAAAAGGGAGTTACAGAATAGCATATACTGGATAATTCTGTTACATAATTATATGAAAGTACATTCACACATATCTTCGTAGAAAAAAAGCTGGAAAGATGTACTGTAATGTTAATAATAATGATCTCCAAGTTGAGAAATTTAATAAATAATTTTCTTTTTTCCCTGGTGTTTCTATATTGTACATATAATCAAGAACTAAAAACAGTTTTAGGCTTAAAAAAATTACTTAAAAATGCCAATGCCGAGTGGGGATGGTGATTATATTCCTGATTTAATTTTCTTCCTGAGAAATTTGATAATGTATCTCCTTATTTATATCAACAATAAGTGAAATAACTGGATATGGTATGTTGTATGTTTGTGTTTTTTAATAGAAATGTGAAAAAAAACTTCATCCACGAAAACTTCAGGATACTTTTGAAACAGGCAAGTCATTTTGTTTTTTAAATTTCTTCCAGTTGGGATTCAGCCTGGTTTTGAAGTTAACTTGATTTAAGTAGTGTGTGATGAACTGTGATAGATAAGCTGAAAGAGTTGCACATGATCTATAGAGAGTTCATATATGTGGTCAAGTTCTCTAAATGGGAAACTGGCTAAAAATAAAAGTAAATTTATTTAAATGATCAAGATGAAATTATTTGCCCTTTCAGTATACTGTTACTGTAGTGAATGTCAGGTGTTGATGCTGTGTGTGAATATTGTAAATAAATAAATAGTTGCTCAATGGTTAGACGGTGAGTAGACCCAAGTAATAGTGAGGAGACCTCACCCTCACACGTATGTGAGGGGAGAGCTCACTTCAGAAGGGAACGGTTTCCCCCTCGTTGGAGGTACTGACCCACGTGTTACGGTGGTGCCAAGGATAGTCTTCACTAAGATGACATTTGGCTCTTCTCCATCCTCAGTTACGAAAAGGAGGTGTGTGATTTGATTTGAAAAGTAACAGTGAGGAATGTAGAAAGCTCTTTGTAAATTCTGATTTCATAGGTGTCATTCGGAAGTACAGTAGACTCTTTTTTTCTTAGGCGCTATTTTGTGTGGTATGAAATTCCTCATGCAGTAGATAAGCATTTATTTACCATCTAGATTTAAGGATTTCATCTAGAAAGCTCTTTAATAATTGAGAAGCCTTATAATCATACTCTCTTCCTTGCATTACTGTTTATGATTTAAGCAAGATGGAAGCTACTTAAAAACGAGATGCTTTAACCCTGTTTTGGGAAATTAATTGGTTGTCCTCTTGGTAGGACTTCTCTGGCCACCATAGGTGGTATGGACATGATAGGCTGATAGTTGAATTAATATAACTTCAGAAACCAATTATTTCACAAAATCTTTAAAAAGCCATATGTTTAGGAACATTAAAGAAGGCACACTATAATGTGTACCCAACTCAGTTGGGCATGATACAAAAATTTTGAGTTGTCTTGAGAAAGAAGTATAAAAGGAGTTATTGTCTTAGGAAACCTCACATCAGACTTTATTTCTACCTCAATCTTTTGGTGTCTATTCCAAACCCTGCTTTGCTCCTCAGGGTCCTCTTCTACGGGGGTCAGGGTCGGGGTGGGGGCGGGTAGGGGTGGCAAGCCCTGATAAGTTGGAGTTTTGTTGCACAGTGAGTTTGAAAATCTGGATTTTTCTTTAGGTTGATTTATTCTCTGAAGATGTGGTAACCTTCAGCTTTATTTTTCTAGAATTGGAATCTGTATAAATCTTATATTGTAATTATAATCTGTATA
The DNA here is from genome assembly GCF_029378745.1 of Bos indicus. NCBI lineage: Eukaryota > Metazoa > Chordata > Mammalia > Artiodactyla > Bovidae > Bos > Bos indicus. The sequence continues at coordinate 1,070,278 of NC_091769.1, read as the reverse complement.
ATGTTTACATTTTGATCTCTGTCAAGAAGCTCCCATGTTGACAAAATATAGGTGGTGAATAAAGTTACGCCCATTTTTGAAAGCAGGTGAATATTAAGGAACTTAAAGACAGATTAAGATGTTGAATGTTTATGTGGAATAAGAATAGATTGGAAATTCACTTTGAATATCAGTTTAGGGAAAGGAAAATATTTTGGTGGTTCTCCGTAGGTTAGATTTAGGGTGTGGGGAGGCGAATATATACTGCATGTGAATTCCTTCATAACAAAAGGTGAAGGGCAGGACTTGATTTCTAAACTGAGCTTATTTGTTTTGCTTTCTAAGCAGATGCTGTGTATGACTCGCCTTACTCCGGTGAAGACCAGTTGCTTGAACATGCCGAGGGCCAGGCTGTGGCATGTAATGGACACTGCAAGTTGCCCTTTTCATCCCGAGCTTTTTTGAGTTTCAAGTTTGACCATAATGCTATAATGAAAATCTTGGACCTTTGATAGCAGCAAATGTGGAAGTCCCCAAATCAGAGACTTGTTGCATTTGAGTGGGTGTCTCTTTGAGCCTTACCTTTCTCAGGTGTTTTAAAGAAATGCAGGGAGACGATGATGTTTCTGAAGAGATGTTCTCTGTGCAGAAGAGAGAGTGGAAAGAAACATGAATTTGCACTGTAAATGTGGTTATAACTTTTTTATACACATGTACCTTTTCAGTGTTTGGCTAATGAATTTAAGTTGCTTTTTATGAGGGCATTTTTTTCTGTGATTGTGGTTTTATCTTGTATTCTGGTCACAGAAATAGTGTTTGAGTCGTCATTAAGTAGCCAGGTTGATGGGAATGCACCATCTTCCCACTACAGTGATTGTAATACTAGTTTCCTTATACTGAAAATTCTAAAAGAAACTTAAAATACACAACTATTAAATGAATACAAGACCCAAAATGTCACAGAAGTCAAGATTGCAGGTCATCTGCTCTAGTGGCATTTTGCACATTTCTCTGCTTCTAACTGCTTAGGTTCTCTTACCCTCCTTGCTAGGAGTTTTGTTGAAAGGTATTACTTAGAGTCAGAATCTGCTATATAATGTTCATGTTCAAAATGAACCCATGGCACGTCGTTAAAGGACAAAGCCCTCAGCCTGGAGAGGGGCTTGAGCTGGTAGTAGAGAGCTGTGGCTCCAGTTTCCAGTTGCACCGTGTACTCTCAGTGGGCCTGGGAGGTTGTGGGGAGACAGCGGGGGAGAGCACAGGGCCAGGACCCCGAGACTGTGCTGTCACAACTGCAGCAGCCCACCGCTAGCCCCTGGTGATCGTATGATTTTGTTCTCGTGCATCTTGATTCTGTGTTACAGCTGTGTAAATATGTATGGAATACTGACATTACTAGGTTTCACTTTGCATGTCAGTGTTGATCTCTGGAAACTGATGCTATCTATATTAGGTCCCCATTTGCAGCAGTAGCAGAGACTGACACACTTAGTAGCATATTGAAGCCTCTGGACGATGGAGTGAAAAGGGAAGGGTGTGCAGTTTACCCAAGTACTTACTGATACAGCATCTCACTAGGGGAGGAGCAGAACATGGAAGCAACATGAGTAATTCACTCGTAGGAATGTATTTTGCTCCTTTAGGATTCTTAAATCCAAATAAGGATGGCAGTGCCCTTTTAGAGAAGGAGTTTAGCTATGTAAAGCTATGGACAATCACCAGGGCTTTAAGGGGGCTTTAGTGTTTGGGCTGCTTCTGACCTCATTGAAGGGGTTTCTTTGGGGGTGGGGGGAGAGTGTTAGCATATGCGTGTGTATGCGTCTGTCATATGGGTTTTAAAAATCTATTTTACATGTGGTATCCACAAAATATATCTCTGCTTGTAAATTTTATTGTGGAAATCTTGATTCTGTATAGATAGTCTATTTAATAGGGTTTCTATTTAACCCTGTGGGACTTTGAAAAGAAGTGCTATTGTAAGGAGTTCACTTGGTATTTCTTTGCTTTAGATTTTCAATGGCTTGATTTTAAAGGAGAAAGTCTATTTATTAATAAAAGTGTCACCCCCTTGGTGCTAAGCAGGATAATTCAGTTATAGCAGTGTGTTAGAATTAGGTTATCCACTGTCCTGCATCTTTTAATGTGACAAATTGGTGAATCCTTCTGTGACCTTTTAAAAATGCATTGTAAGATTGCTTTGGAAGCTCTTCACTGTTCTTTCTAAGAGGACAGCAGCTTTGCTTGGGTCTCCTTGAGCCATATTTATAGTTGGTCCCAGCATTCCAGGTTTCTGTTCTTAATGGAGTGAAAACTTAGTTTGTCTGGCAGGTGAGTCGTTTTCACTCATTTATTGCCGTCTGGAAACCATTTAATTTTTCATGATTTTGAATGTGTTTTTTTCTGTTTAAGTGAGTGCTTTGGTCAGTCTTTCTGGTGCCTCGAGTTGAAATTTTCAGCTCTCGACACTAAAGCAGAAGAGATTAGTTACTAGAAATACGGCCTCTGACGGCGTTGAGCCTTTTCAAGAACCAACAGATTATCTCTTTTCAATTATGGTAGTTTGACTGGTTAAATATTGCTATTGGGCTGCTTCACTTAATGCACTGTGGGTGGGACAAAATAAGGGTATTGTTGGGATGGTAATTTTGGTATTAAGGCTTTTAGCTCTCTTAACAGTTTGAGATTTAAAAAATGTTAAAAGATGAGTTAAAATTTATGTGTGTGATGTGACTTAACTATGCAGAAAATGTATAAGTTGGATGTACCTATTTTATGTACATCTGCTATACTTCTTCCCTCGAACCTGTGTGTTAGATTCTCAGTGTTCAGGTTACCTTGAAAAGGGCCATGCTTAGCACAGAACTAGATTTCTTGATTGAGAAAATTTAGCATGGTTTGAAGAAATCAAGTGATAAGGGAGTGTGCTGAATATGCAATACTTTACTTCTGTGTGCTGCATTTTAAGAAGCTAGATGAGAACAGCAGTTGTGTTGGCTTCAATTACAGATTATGTCTTTGAGAGAAATAGGTCTTTGGAATCCATTTTTTCAGTATTCTTAGTTCCAAGGTTCAGTGTACTGTGAATCTTTTTATTTTTTTTAAATTTCCTAGGTGCTTTTATGTATAACTAATGATTTGTAAGATGTTCAATAAATTGTTTTTGTACTTAACCATTATAATCTAGAAGATAGGGGTATGGTTTTATATGCTTTCACATGTTTTTGTTCAGAACTAGCAAATGAATGGTTTTATTTCAAAGTGGTGGTCTCCTGAGACATGAGCATTTGGAGACATCTGAGAACCTACTAGAGCTTTTGTAGCATGGGTAAAATTTGGTTGAAGATGTTTGAAAGTGAAGTTGGATTTTCATGGGTATGAAAAGGTGAGTTTCCTATGCTGTAAAGGAATGGTGGTCACTGCTCGCTGCTTTGAACTTGGAGTATTTTCCATTAAGTATCAATTAGTAAGTACAAATGAAGATGTATAGCAATATTAATTTTATGCTATGAGATTGGGTTGGTATTGTCTTTTAAATCTTTAGTGATTTGTGTGTTAATATAAAAATACTCCTCAAGTCTAAGTGAATGGCATCCTTCCACAAGGAGGATTAAATTCTTCTATAAAACTTAATACATTGTGGTAGTCTTAGAAAATTTCAGGTCTGAGTGCATGTATGCATTAAAAAAAATTAACATTTCATTACCTTTTCCCTTGCTATTTTTTTTTGTTTGTTTGTTTCCAACAGTTAACTTGAACAGTAAGGAGCAAAGTCAGTTAAAAAATTAGACTTTTTGCAGAGTTATTTTTCTTACTCTGATAATATCTCTTGGCTTTTTATCTTTATTTTTGTACCAGTGGCCCTCTGAGCTGTGTGCTCAGAGATTTTTGTTTTGATTGACATCTACTGTGTCTTTGTATTCTCTGAGGCAGTACAGTATTTTCTTTGCATATTAATCATAGTTAAAAGGTCAGATTCATTAACATTTTTTGATTGAAGAAAAATTAGGTGTTACCTAGCAATATTGAATTAGGTATTTTCTAGCCTGGGGAAGGGGCTTGCATGTATTCCTGTAACATTAAAGATAAACAAGACAAACTCATTCTGTCTGAAGGTATCAATCTACTTTATGTTTTAAGTAGCTGTCTCTAGGTAAATGGGTGTTAGTAAAGTAAGTTTTGTTAAACTTTATTCTTGGTAGTCTGGTGAAGCCTTGAGTTCCTCATTTTGTACTAGACTGTAAAATCAGTTTGTACAGTTGCTAAAAATTGTAAAAATGAGATCATGATGGGCTTTCTGAGCATCTTTTTCTTCTTAGAATTGAGTTGTTTTTGAAGTTTGTGCACCTCTGTCTTGAAGAAGGCAGATCACAAATGGACAGTACAGCTCTGTCTCGTGCTTTTGAAGCAAGTTCTGGATATCAGTTTAAAAAAATATGATAGGTTTATTATTATAGGGTAAAAAGTGCCCCGAAGGAAGAAGATAGCTATAGTTACTAGGCAAGGAAAACAGAAGGCAGAGATTTTAGAAGATAAAATCAATTCTCAAGTGCTGTATGATGCATGAGGCTGGAAATGTGACCATTGCCTAGCCCAAGCAGAGTCTCATGTGTGGCCATTACCAAGCATTTTCTGGCTCGGGGTTTAATTTTTTTCTAAGTATGGTTGCCACGGGGTCCAGAAAATCTGCAGTGATTTTTCTCACTTTCATAGTCAGTGTTTGAGACTCTGGTCCTTCCCCTGCTGGCGCTGCTTTGGGACTCCAGCCGCACTGCAGTGCTGACGCGCTGCTTTCTTCCAGGGACACAGCCTGGAGCACGCCCAGCCACCCTTGGCCGCGTGCCACAGTCGCTGCTCACGGTGACCCACGGGACAAAGTATGCTTGTCCCAGACGGGGGTCCTTCCCACCTAGGTTCCCGTGACAGTGTTTGTTACTGAAATGGTGGTCTGTAGCCAGGGAGCAGAGTACAGCTACCTCCCCTGCCTGGGAGTGGACGTGAAGGGCTGGCTTCCACCAGTTTTGTTGCTCAGACTTTATCATAAAAGTACAGAGAAGTGTAAACGAAAAACTGATGAAGTATTCAAGTTTTATCTTGAGAAACATGTTCATAACTGACCCTTTAATCTGGGTTCCTTAGGAAATCACTGGCAAAGAAATCACACTTGTCTTGGGTCTCCTGTGGTTAGCAGTGGGGGTGGCCGAGTTAGGGTGGCAGCTTGGCGGCACAGTCTGAGAGGAATCGGCCTTAACAGGGTGCTCATGTTGGCTCTGTAGTCGCTGGGCGTGTCTTCTGGGGAGAGGGATGGGATGCAGAGGGCAGGTGCCTGTGTGTTTTGTTTCATGTGGACCCTTGTGTTAGCCTCTGATCCATTCGTCCAGTGGAAGAAGGCGGCTCTGAACATTCACTGGCTGCTTGTTGGTGTTTGGGTGTTATTGTGGTGATGGGCCTCTATCTGGTGAGTGTTCTTTGAAGACCTGTTGTTCCTGAGTCCTTAAAGAGACCATTGAGTCTGTCCCTTTGTGTCAGTTTTTTTTCTTTCTGTAACAATTTTTTTTTCTTTGTGATGCATCTCTATCATCAGTCTGCCACTGTGGGAATTTATAGGTAATAATTGTATCTTAACTTTGACCCTTGGGCCATGAGCAGTTAGGAGGGGCTGTGGACACCTTGGCTTGTTTATTTTAGTTTCATAGCTGTTAAATTGGTTTGGGAACAAAGGAAACTTCTGTGTAGTTCTAGGGCAAACTGAGCAAGCAGTGTTCTGGTCTTTGACTGGTCTTAGTTAACATTCTTAAGTTGTGGGCTTTTTGAGGTAAGATGTAACCTTTTCATGTAATGTGCTTATAATTCATTGAATCTGACGTTCTAAAACAATCTATAGCTATGGTGTGGAACGTGGGGCACAAATCTTCATGGTTAGTCATTTCTCACACTTGACGGGATTAGCTAGATCTTTGTAAAATGATTGCTTATATGTTTTTTGTGATATTTAGGAATAGACTGGATGATAGGAAATGAAAGCACAATCCGTTGTTACTGAAATTGAGAAAGGTAGTAACTCCTCCTCAGCAGTTTGGTTAGTTCGATGCTTTTGATCCCTTTGCAGCAGATGATCAGCAGTGGACTTGTACTCTTCATGTCTTACACATACGATGTGCACTGATACAAAAGCACAAAAACATATCTGCAGAGTTTCTTTGTGCATTTTGCTACTGTCCTAGGGCACTGCTGTCTCTACTGGTCATTTTAGGTTTGTGTTTGGATCTTACCTTTTAATTTCAAATGCAAGAGCCCAAAGAACTGATTCTTTCACTTTTTTGTTCATTTTATTTCAAATTTAGGACGGGAGACAGCTAACCTTGACTCTCGTTTTATAGACATTGTTGTTCAGTCACTCAGTCGTGTCTGACTCTTTGTGACCCCATGGACTACAGCACACCAGGCTTCCTTGTCCTTCACCATCTCCCAGAGTTTGCTGTTGTTGTCTGAGTCAGTGATATTTTTTCTTCAGTAAGAGGGAAGGAGAATGAACTATTTTGCATATACATATATTTGTGTGTATATATACACACAATATAGATATTTTTTCTAATTGTTTTTAAAGTTTGCTTATTAGCTTATACTTAAAAATTCATGTTTGCTGAGTATTGATTCGCACAACTCGGTTTTTTTAATTATACCTGTTGATGTCATTGAAAATTTAAGAGTCTTCTTTCAGAATAAAACGATGAATCAAATGAAATTATGGTTCATGTATTAACTAACTAAGTGACCATCAAAATTAGTTTGGATGGGAAAGGGAATAAGAATTGATTTCTTCATGTTCCCCATCTAGTTCCAAAACAAGATTTGAGTGTCTTTGGTGCTGTGGAGACTAGGTAATGTTCATGGAAGATAGGGAGTCTTCAAATAGTTCCCTTGGGAGTCGGTTTTAGCAGACTAAGTTATGTTAATCAAATTGGAAGCTACAAAATTTGGTAGAAAAAATTGATGCAACACTTAGTTTTTACCTTAAAACTGTTTTTATTACTTTAGCTTCTAGAGCATTTTACTGTTTAGACAGGCTATGTAGGTAAACCATTGGAGTAATTCTATTAATAGTAAAGAAGTTCTTGGTGCTTGGTTTGATTAATTGTCAAACATTTAGGAAAAGCAGAAAAGGAACCCCAAAACACTGTTGTACACCATGTAGTCTTACTTTCTGACTGAATAGTAGTTTTCCTCTTTTCCCCTCAGTTTCAGTGAAAGGATAAGGACTGATTTTCATTTACCTTGAGTATATCTATCATAAGTAAAGGATTTTCAATGACTCATGTTTATGAATCAGAAGTTTAAATGTTTGCAGGATTACTGCACTTTAATAATCGACTAAAAATGCCAGCTGTACTCTCCACTGAGAAAATGAACTAAGTCCTCTGTCTTTACACTTGTGCTCTTTTGAAAGCTTTTGATGTAAATAACACCAGTTGAGAAGTGAGAAACCTTTTATCTTAAAAAATGCAGTTTGAGTGATGGAAGGTTTCCTTTGTATTTTAAAACATTTTTACAGTTGATTGTTCAAATATTGACTTTCTGTAAAAACATTATGTTAAATTTAGAGCCTTTGTAGTGCAATATCAATAAATTTTGCCTGCTTGGGCAGTTTTAATTACTACCTTAACCTGGTTTCTGCTGCTGATACTTGTAGGTTGCAAGTTGCTGATATTTTGGCTGCATCTCTTTGGACCAATAAAAATGACAAATGTGAGATGTTGATATGATAGGAAGAAATATTAAAAGGTAGAATGTCTCTGCAAAAAATGAAAGTAACTGGTATGTATTCTCCATCTCAATTTATGTTTTGGTTGTTCACTTTCAAAGCAAGGTTATATTGTGAGCTAAATACATAAAATCCAACATTTCTTAAATTTGTATTAGAGTCAGGTTTTCTGAATGTAATGCTTTCCAGTCCTTGGATCTCAGAGGTCAAAGAAATACCATTCTTCTCTGCTAAAGACCTCAGATATATGATAGCAGTTTTTAAAAAAAATTTTTAAGAAAGGACTTCCTGTTGTGCAGCGGGGGTAGATTCTATCCCTGGTCAGGGACGTTCTGCATGCTGCAGCCAAAGGAAATAAAAGGGGAAGGTTATCAAGGTGTGTCTACTCTTACTGTCAAAGGTACTTTGCTTTGATGATGAGAACTGACATCTGACAACCACCACGCAGAGCTGCTCACCATCCTTCTTTATAGTCATGGATGACCTTCCAGCTCACAGTTACATTTCCTCTTTCAGTCATTTTTTTAAAAAGGAAAAAAGATCTAGATCCTTCGATAGATAACTAACTCCCTATTCAATCCAAATTTGGAAAGGTGGCCCATAGAAATCAGTGACAGATGGTGATGATTTCTTTGGCTCTTGGCCGTCTTGACCAATACAGTCTGTCTAGTTCCCCACTTTGATGAGGGCTCTCGATGTAACTACCGAACCTGTGATGTTTGACATTAAATGTTAGTATTGCAGAAGGAGAGTCATACCCTTCAATGAATACAGGTAAAAGCATATTATGGAATTAGAAATATTTATTCAGAATATAAGAATGTTTGTAAAATATTATAAATGTCTCTGTATAAATAAATGGAGTTTTTATTTAAAAAACAATTTTATATCAAATAACACAAAGCTATTTTACAGCAGCTAAAACTAAAGGCATCTGGAAACATTTAAAGCATACAAGTGAAGAATCTAAAAAATTACAAGGTATGGTACAGTGTTAAGTGTCAACCTTAAAATGAGATTGTAATACAGTAGAACAATACTGACAAATGCAGACTTAGTCACATGTGCTTCAGTAACTGACAGTACATTCAAGCGGCTTAAAAGCACATTTTCAATTAATAGGAAACTAAAATCACATGCAAAGGAAGTCAGTCTCGACAATGTCTAAAAACTGATTAGAAGTAGAAAAGTGAACATGTCTCATCCTCTTTGCATCGGGTTCAAACAGAAGCAGGTAATACTGGGGCTCCCCTTCACCTGGCCGTCCATGGGCCCTGTGAGTGAGTACCCCACAGAACGTTTTCCACATGGATTAGGTTTGCAGAACGCTGCAGAAGTGAGCAGTAGAATGAATAAGCAGGTCATGAATATGAGGGGATTTTTATCTCTAGCTTGCTCTGTACTGCTGAGCTGATGTTTCTGATGATTAGTGGATGAGTGATTTTTGTACCAACCTTGACGGGAAAAAAACCAGTGCTACTGGGCCAATGGTGTGATTATCCAGTAGCAGTTGCTGTTACTGGGATGGAAGGATTTCTTGGTCACATGCAAAATCTCCCTCAGATGCAGGGTGAGAGTTTATGCAGTGTAACCCTTCACCAAGAATAGTTGTCTGTATGCAAATGTATCTTTCTCTACACAAGAATTAGGAAAACAAGAATGTGTGAACAGCTGCTATTCAACTTGTATCCTTTTCCAGTTCCTTAATATTTTAACAGCCACTGAGTGCTTACATTAATTGATAATTTTGGTGCCAGTTCTGGAAAATTACCATATGGCAGCCTAAGTGAATACAAACTTCAGAAAGTTAACTTCAGGTATGAGAAACAGGAACTTAGAAGGTGACAGGTTCAGTGCTAACTACAGTCTGGCCTGTGTGAACATGAGATCTGAGTTAACTAGAATAGGATTTGGGTAGACTTAAGTGAGAAGACATAATTTGTGTTTTGAAACAAGTGATACCTCTACAGAGTGGTGCCCAATAAGCCTTGGTGAAAGGTTATAATAGTATCTTTGCTGTCAAATAGGCCTTTCCGTTGGAGAAATAGAAAAATAATTGTTAAGTGATTTTTTTTTTCATAATTTTTTATGGTGTTACCAAGCGGCCCCTTGGTGCAGAAAAAATAATGTTTCTCATGCTTCTTTCCCTCCCACAGAATCTTTGGCAACTCTATGGGATGCATCCTAATTAAATTCAGTTCGGAAACTGCAGTCATCAGAATTCTTTCCCCTTTTGACCTCTAAAAACTGTCTAATTAAAAGCTGTTTGCTGTACTTAGAAATAGGTGCAGCTGTAAACTTGGGAAACATGATCTTTTTACTTCATACTTTCATGGATGAGACACATTTCCAGCTATGCATTTGCAAGTAATTTATGGAAAAAGCTTATGACTTTAAATTAGAAGTCAGTAATACAAGTGGGTAACTTCTATAGTCTTTACTTCACTCAAAACACAAGCATGGCACTCCCAACTCATGAGAGCTTTAAGATATTTAATAGAATTTAAAAATAATTGCAGGATAATTTCTGTGGGCCATAGGAAACAATTCATGCCATGGGTAACTATGAGGCTTTTTTTCACTTAAAATAGTAATCTGTATGCAGGTGGGAACTAGGCCACTTACCGGTGATTTCAAGATTTTCTTGAAACAGTAGACTCTTTGCTGTCTTCATCCTAAAAAGAAAGTCTCCTCGGCTCTAATGCACACTGCCTCCCAGAGTAGGAGAGCGTCCAGTCTCCGGGGTCCCTGTAAAGCTTGGCTGCAGAGGCTCAGAGGAAGACTTCCTAAGTTACACATAGCCTCACAAGAGAATTAACCAACTGTGTTTTAACTGGCACTTAGTTTTTTTTTTTTTTTTTTTTTTTTTATTGTGGCATGCCAGCAGATGGGAGTGAATATACAACAGTTACCTCCATGGGCAATGATAAAATGTCTGTGAGGTAGGGCGAGTGTGAGAAATCCCAACCTTAAGATACAATCATAAGTAACTTTTGGTTTCATCACAAAAGGGGGTCTTACTGCCTGCCAGCCCATGGCAGTTTAGGTAGCTGGTGCACGAGGGGTCTGGCAGAACATCAGCTGCATCTGATGGGCGCACGTGTTGATGGCACTCCTGCTCCAGGCAGAAGTCTCTCTTACTTGAGATTCTGCCTCAGTGTGGTAGTGGGAAACTACTCCAGCGGGACTGGGAAATGGGTTTTTTCTTCTCATGCCCATTTCTCTTAGGAGCCAGAGATCGAACTCTGGATTCAAACAATTAAAAATGAATGGCTCGTTCAAGTTAGATAATGAGGATCATTGTTTACGTCTGATGGAGATGTTAATATAAATGTGCTCCTATTTAGAAAGAAGAATTCAGGTTGTAAAAGAAAACGATCCAGGCACCTGCAATCATTTATCTCATCTATGCAATTTTAGTAAGCCTTGCAATTAGCATAATAACCAAGTGCCTGTCAGTTCACCTTCAGCAAGAATCTTGGGGAGTATGTGAAGAATACAAGGAAAGGTAATCAACTATTTAATAGTTTTTATTCTACACATTTATAAAAGTAACAGTTTTGCCAGGGAAAGTGTTCACCCAACCAGTATTATGTGGAAATATAAACTCAAAATGAGCTAAGTAGGGGCAGTAATGCTGGGGCTCTTAACGTAGGAACTGAGGCTTCCCAGGTCTGGGATGGGTTCCAGGACTCTCCCTTTGAGCGAGAATGGTAGACAGAGGTTCTGCGCCGGCACCTTTTGCAGTGGTGGTCTCAGAGCCTCCCATCTCTGACGCCCGTTCCCCACCCTGCACAGCCCGGTTTGCTTCGGGAACATGTGTCCCCTGGGCAAGTTGGAAAAATGGGGAAAACCATGATTTCATCTGCTACACTTTTTTCTAAAAACACACTTTTGGGTCATTACATTTTCCTTGTAATGAAACCATCCAAAGAGTAAAAACTGACTTATTGTTACAAGAACAAAGTTTACGTTATCTATAACAGAACCAGAAGCTGGTGGGGGCCTTCGCCATGACCATAGCACCCGAGAGCTGGGCCTGAGGCCAGCTGATGATGACTGTTTGAAGATGGGGTGGCCTCGCTGCTGGCCTGAGACAGGACGGCCCTTCCTTGGGGGATGGACGTGCTCTGCCTTTGCAGACGGTGGCTGGGGTGTCCTTCCCTGTCAGACTGAAGGCTGCGGAATCTGTGTCCTGCCTCTCAGAACAGCTCAGTGACACCGAGACGTGAATGCAGTGATCTGGTCGTAAGCAGATCTTTGAACTGTAGCGTTGGGCGTTTTTCTTCTAAGTGACTTTGAGTGGGTCTTCAGGAAAAATGGCAAGTGGTCCTTTAAAATGTTACGTCAGCCTAGGGCGGTGAGAACTGAAAAACTGCAACAGGGAACATTACAGTAGAAAAGGGATGAAGAGCTGATTTTCAAATGGAAGACCTTCCTGAAAGAATTCAGGTACTTTGGTCCTGCCCAGTCCTGTCACCATTTTGCTGTAACTGACACCCATGGAATCACCATCTGCCACCCATTGCCATGTTTCTGGGGGCTAAGAGGAGGCCTCCTCAGCCTTCCCTTGTCCTCTGCCCTCTGGAACAGCAGGGGCGCACTCCTGAACTGGTGCCACAGAAGCAGTCTCTTAAATAGGTGGATCAGCTGCAGAGCATTTCCCTCGAGAGAGAGGCGGGGAGCTTTGATTCGTGGAGAACAGCAGTTCTGCGGTGCCCGAGTCAGGAAGCACTAATGCGCCTCTGCTCCTGACAGTTTAGGTCCCCGACATGGATCAACAGGACTCTCAGCTGTTAGTAAGGCAGCACTGGGACAGGGAGATTCCTGTCTAAAGAGCGTTCCCTGCCCATCCCTGCCACTACTGTGAGGTCGGACCCCACTGCTCTACCTGTAGCCTCAAACCTGGGACTGGAAGGAACACCTACGTGCCGTCCGCCTGTGATCAACCTCCCGGGACACCTCTGAGTGATAGCCGCCTCCTAAAGAGTTGATACCTGGGACTTGAAAACCAAAGCCTGGTTGCAGGAAAGGAAGCAGCAGCTCTTCTTGATGCGGAGCACTGCCTCCCCTCTGCCCCCACCACCCCCACCAGTTTTCCCTAGAAGGAGAAAGGAGAAATGTGGAATGCCTGAGGTAAGGCTGCAAAGACTGGAAAATCAAACATGATGCCTGGAGTATACCACAGATACAGAAAATATAGGCGAGGGATAGAGCCAGTGCTGAAAGCGGCAGGAAGCCCTGCGGAGCCGGTGTGCGGGGCAGGAGTCCCCATGCTGCCCACAGCCCAGGAGGGCAGGGGGGACCCTCGGGGGACAGTCTACACCGCCTCACCGGGGCCACCTGCCCTGAGCCTGAGTCCAGGGCGCCTCCCTGCCAAGAGTGCCAGCCCACCTGCCAACCTTCCCTCTCCTCCTCCCGACAGGTCTTGTCCTCTGAGGCCCCCTCCTCAGTGACTGCTAGACCCTAGCTCCATGGATAGAACCGTGGAGCTCAGGTGCTGACTACAGTGACGTTTCGTTGGTGTGAGGTCTGGAATTCTCCTCCTCCAGCAAAGCTATTCTTTGCTTGAGCATCCTCACTTGGGTCTCGTGTCTCTCCACCATGGCCATCATCTGAGACTCCAACTTCTTGAGTTTGTTTTGATGCTTCTTCTTTGCTTTCTCATAGGCAGCCACCAGGTTGCTATGTGGGCACAGAGGGAAATGAGAATGAAGGCTTATCTCAAGTAGCACTGAGACACTCACACACACTGTGCTGTCCACTGGCTGACCGGGTCTGGTGAGTACCACTCTGAAAGAACAGGCCACTGGGCCTCCGAAATAAGAATTTGAAATCAGGTGGTTAGTATTTCAACACTTGGGCTCTCCTGGTGGCTCAGTGGCAAAGAATCCACCTGCCAATGCAGGAGACACAAGTTCAATCCCTGGGTTGGGAAGATCTCCTGGAGAAGGAAATGGCTACCCAGCCCAGCTTTCTTGCCTTGGAAATCCCATGGACAGAGGAGCCTGGTGGGCTGCAGTCCATGAGGTCAAAAAAGTCCGACACAACTTAGCAACTAAGCAAGAAGGGTCACGGCACTCATGGTCACTCATGTCTTGACTTAACCACAGTTAATTTAGCCTGACTGCTAGAGGCTTGTCACTAACATTAAGAGGGGTTTAAAACCAACAATCCAAACTAACCACATCCAAAATAGATAAGCAGAAATGGTAGCTGAATTGTAAAAATCTGTCATGGAAATACAAGTAGTAGGTCTGTTGCTGTTCCAATCTTAAGTCACCTCCATAGCTCGCAGACAGACAGGCCCCAGCAGCTGTCCTTGATGCTGGACTCGGTGCTCACAGGCCATGAACTAACACTGCCAGCCAAACCCAGGTCTCTGGGGGATGAGGGCAGGGGCTAAGCCCAGAGCTAGGTAAGTCCCCGTACCCTGTTTTGTGCTTAGTCATGTCTGACTCTCTGTCACCCCAGGGACCCACCAGGCTCCTCTGCCCTTGGGGATTCTCCAGGCAAGAACACTGGAATGGGTAGCTGTTCCCTTCTTCAGCGGATCTTCTCGACCCCAGGAATAGAACCTGGATCTCCTGCATTGCAGGCGGAGTCTTTACCAGCTGAGCTATCCGAGAGGCCCCCCCCCCTCATCCTCTCTGGTCCAAAACAGCACCCCACCTCCCTTCTGTGTACTGTCAGCTTCTCAAAGCCCAGGACTCCCGAAGCCTTCTGAAGGGAATGTGAGCTCCTTTATTTCTACGGGAAGCTGGGTGTTCTTACTGCCTGTGGAAGCAGATGGGAGAATCCAGCTGTCTTCTATTAAAGCAGACAGTAAAAACATGTGCAAAATTGTGACAACAGTGCCCCTCTTCTAATTACTTTCTGGAAAACTGTGATTTTTAAAATAAATGTCATTTGTGTTACATTTAGTGAGTTGGGTTTGTTTTTTTAATTTGGTAAATGAATAAAATCTTTAAAAATCTCATTTGAGAAACTAATAGACAAATTTTATTGATAAGTTAATTTGAAAGAACAAAACTTTGAGGTCCTCTTTTTTTTTCTTTTTTTTTTTTTTAGTGTAAAGGTATCATGAGCCTGAAAGGTTTGAGGCTCCCATCTTAGAGCATTGCTTCCTGAAGTACCCCACCTGATTCTTGAATGCTGCTCAAATAAAACGTTCTGTAGCCAGTTTTGTTTGGAAAATGCTGGCTTAAACCTAGGCTGATTTTTGTTTTTAATTGTTTGACTTCTCAGAACCTCTCCTATATGAAGGGCTAAGAGGGGACCACAGTTGGCTGCATCTGCCATCCTTAAAAAGCATTCCTCAGGTTTCTGTGGAACACCGGGAGGTGAAGCCCTAGGGAGGACTGTGCTCTAAGGAGGTGGTGGCGGTGGACACACCATTGTCCACAGTCAATTCCCAGCAATTATGGTGCGTAAGTCCAAGAACCGCTTGGATTATAGCAGTGAGGTTGTACCTGTTGGCTCGCTTTAGGTCATTGACAAACTCTGCCGATTGCTGGTGTCGGATTTCACTGCTCTTTGTGAGTCTTTCCAGGGCACTCACCAACTCTTGAACTCTGGCCTTTAACTTCTTCTCTCTGTATCAAGGAGAGACGAAGCACGCCATTTAGCAACGGAGATGATGGATCGGGCCGCTGCCCTGATGGGGGCAGAGTGGAATATGACTTAGCCGGCCCAGTCCAAGGGCTGGAGTCCTGAGCAAAGGGGAGAGGGCACAGGAGCCCAGCACCTCACTGCTGTGTTCCTGAAGGCCCTTCAGAAAGGTTCCTGAAGGCTGCGGTCGGCTCTTTTTGATGACAGAGACCTTCAGAGATGTGTGTGTTGTAAGGGAACAATACAGGAAGTTGTTTCTTATCTTACACGTGGGGAGACAAGCTCCTGCAGAAGTTCCTCTGGGCAGACCTGAGCCAGCGGGCCAGCAGAGTGCAGCCTGCCCGCAGAACCCGGGCCTGCGCTCAGGCCCTTTTCCAAGCTGCTCAGCATCTCCCGAACCACTGGGGGCTCGAGAGTACACAGCTGGTCTGGGCACTACCTGGGCCAGGTCCCCAGTCAGTGAAACCAACACGAGCCTACCTTGCAGAATAGAAAAAGGTGGTTCTCTGTGAAAGTCCTTGATCTCATTTTCCACATTTAAAAAGGATGGAAATTAAATTTGCACTTTCATTCGACTCCCCCTACTCCTCGGCTTCAAGTCTGGTGGGTCTTTATTCCTACAGTGACCTGAGCTAACTGACTTGGGAGGTTTGGGGTGTCCCATTGGCTTATTGCCTTCCTCTCCCTCCTACGAGAGGAGGACATGGGCAGGGCGATGGGACTGACCACCGTCCTCCCCCTGAGGCCCCCGTCTCTGGCACAGTGTCACTCTGTGTGCAGCATGCTTGGCACAGATCAGCACAGCCTGCATGATGGTTCAGCAAGCTCCCCACTGGCCCGTAGGCTCCAGGGTGGCAAGGACCTTATTTGCCTTGTTCCGCAGTGTATCCCCAGTGCCATGCCTGAGAGAGTTTCACAGCAGCAAAAGTGAAAACAAATCACTGAAGGTATCTGGTACCTTGGAGCATATCAGGTAACCAGGATTTACGGAAGACATTCCTCTAAGAAAAACTCACGGTGTATGAGGAATGCAGGTGAGCACCATGAGTCTGGAAGGCAGTTTGGCAGCATCTAGCAAAATAAAACATGAACACATCCCTTGACTAAGTAACTTCCAGGGATCTTAGAGAAGCATGAGATTACAGTTGGATTTACTTCAGCACTAATTAGAATAGATATGAGTGGGAAACAACCAGGGAGCTGGTTAAGTTATGATCTGCTTTCGGTTCTGTTGAAATGCTCTGCACTGTTAATCAAAAATGCAGGCTGCCGTGCCCTGGAATGGAAAGGTATCTGAACACTGTCAAGCGAAAGTTGGATGCCACAAGTTTGCAAAAACGTGAATATCTGATACACTGATGGCGGACCAAAAGGCTAAATGCTCAACAGTGCTGAACTCGTGCAAAGAGGGCATGGGACGCTTTCATCTTCTTCTCAAGTTGTTTGAAATGTTCCTAATTCTGGATGAGGATGGGTGTGTGGGGGTCACCTCGAGGGGATGGGCTGTGAGGAGCTCTGGGGTTCAGCCATGGTTCACCCCTCTTGGCTTTTCAAATATCTGATCTTTTACATGTCTGCCCCCAGCTACTGTAAGTGCAATTCCAACTTCCCCAATTCATTAATGAAGAAAGGTGTTGCAACACAAAAATCCAGGCCTACTTTTATGAGGATAGTGGGAGAAAGATATTTGAAAAAGTGAGCATCATACCCAGTAACTTCCTCCCACCGGCCCTAAAGAGAGCAGGAGCCTCCTGCAGAGCCTTCTGGTTAGTGCCTCCTGTTTGTTGAGGCTTCTGGGTCCTGGCAGCTACCAGGAATTCCTCAGATCTGGCTGCAGTTCCCACTGGGGTCCTAGAGTGGCACCGTCTCCCACCAGGATGAGACGCATCTGGGGAGCGCGGCTCCTGCCTCGCTGCCCAAACCACCGCCTCAGCCTTGCAGGGCCCTCTGTCAGCCCGGGGAAAGTTAGGAGAGCATGGACGATCTGTCCCCTCAGCCCTCTGACTATAAAGAGAGAAGAATTATTTGTTCTACATTTTGTTACTGTTTTGATTCTTCTTTTATTCTAAAGTTGATTGATAGTGCAAAAGGAAAGAAGAAAATCATGAAGAGAATTTAACATCTAACCGTGAACTCAAATTGATAACATAAAACTGCCCGGAGCAGTACCACTCCCCACCACTGGTCATGCTCACACCTGCCCAGCTCTGGAGGAAGAGTGAGGATCTCCCAGCCTCCGCACAGCAAAGGGCTTCCTGCCCTGGGGCCTGCGGCCAGTGCCAATGAGGACGGGACCCAGGGAAGCAAGAGAAGCCTTCACAGACCCTCCCCAATCCTGGGGACTGGGGGAGATGGTCAAGGCTGAGGGTAGGAAGCCACATCTGGAAGCTGAGACCCCTCAGGCCTCAGGAAGGCAGACAGGAGTGAACTGCTGTTCAGACTCTAGAACCGCGATGCTGATTTATTTAAAGCCACAAAGACAGGCTGAAACTCAAACCTAAAACACGAGATACTTCCTACTTGTTTTTGTTTGAATCAGGCAGCTGCCTCCAGTAAGAGCCGTGCTTCCAGGGTTGCTCGTCTGGATTGAAACACAGCCCTGTGAGGGAACAATTACAGAGCCACCTCACGCCCGCCTCCAAGGGTCAGGAGCCCTTTGAGTCCTTGAGACACAGCCAGTCTGAACTGAGATGTGCTGTAAATGTGCAGTACCCACTGGGGCTTTCCTGGTGGCTAAGTGGCAAAGAATCCACCTGCCAGTGCAGAGGACGCGGGTTCAATCCCTGATAAGCCTCGGAGCAAATAGGCCCATGTGCCGCAGCTCCTGAGCGTGTGCACTAGAGCCCAGGAGCCTCAGCTACGAAGCTCCGCTCCTGAAGCCCACACGCCCTGGACCTGTGCTCCACAGTAAGAAGCCCGCACAATGAGCAGGCCGCACACAGAGTAGCCCCTGCTTTCAACAACGAGAGAAAGCCCACACGAAGACCCAGTGCAGCCAAGAATAGGCTCAACATAAAAAAGAATGTAAAATTACTGAATATACATTAAAATGATATTATTGATATTTTAGAATGTCCCTGGTTTTAATAGTTCTCAGCTACTAGAAAACACACATTACACATGTGATGTGGACAGGATTGCTCTAAAGCATGTGTCTGTAGTAACAGTGCCAGGGGTATCCCTGGATTCTGGTCAGTAGGTTTGGGTTGAGACCCAGGAATTACAGTTTTAAGAAGTGCTCCATGTGATCAAAACAGCATGGTATTGGCATAAAAATAGACATGTGGTCAGTGGAATAGAATAGAGAGCCCAGAAATAAACCCATGCATATATGGTCAGTTTATGACAAAGGAACCAAAAATGGAATCCAGCAGGGAAAGGACAGTTTCTTAGATAAATGGTCACAGGAGAACTGGATGCAAGAGAATGAAACTGGATCACTTGTCTTACACCGTACAAAACAAAGTAACTCAAGGGTTAGATTAACGCGTAAGGCCGGAAGCCATCAGACTCCTAGAAGAAAACATAAGCACCTTGATACCAATCCCAGCGATGGTTTTTTGAATATGATAGCAAAAGCAGAGGCAACAATAGCAAATAGCAAATCTAGAGAAATGGGGCTGTACTAGATTCTTCTGTACATCAAAGGAGACCAACAAAATGCAAAGAAAGCTACTGAATGGGAGAAAATGGTTACAAATCATGTCTCTAAAGGGTTAGTTAGTACCCATAATACACAAAGAATCCATACAACTCAATAGCAAAAAAAAACCCCAACAAAAACCCAGATTAAAAAGTGAGCAGAAGCTGGGGTTTGAATGGAAGAGAAAAAAAAAATAAGCATAAGGTTATTTCTCAAATGTCCATTTTCTCAAAGACATATAGATGGCTAACAGGCAATGTGAAAAAGATGCTCAACATCACTGATCATCACTGACCACAATGAGATGCCATCACACCAGTCAGAATGGTTACTATTAAAAAAACAGAAGGACAAGAAATGACAAGTTTTGGTAAGGATACAGAGAAAAGGGAAACCCTGTGTACTGTTGGCGGGAATGTAAACTGGTGCAGCCCCTGAGAAACAGAGAATGAAAGTTTCCCCCCAAATTAAAAATAAAACTAACATGATCCAGCAACTCCACCTCTGGGTATGTACCCGAGAGATCACCATCTTGGAAAGATACCTGCACCCTCACGTCACTGCAGCATTATTTACAACAGCCAAGATACGAGCACAACCTAAGTGCTCATCAGTGGATAAATGGATAAGGATGTGGTACATATAGAAAATGCAATATTACTCAGCCACAAAAAAGTGAAATTTTGCCATCTGCAACAACATGGATGGACCTTGAGGGTATTATGCTATGTAGAAATAAGACAGAGAAAGACTGACACTGTATCATCTCACGTGTATGTGGAATCTAAAAAACCAAAAAAAAAACCAAACCCCAAACCAAAAAAGCTCACACAGAACAGACTGGTTGCCAGAAGTGAGAGTTGGAGGTGGGCAAAGTGGGTGCAGGGGATTAAAGGGTATACACTGCCAGTTGTAAAATAAGTCCTGAGGGTGTAGTGTATAATACAGTGATTATACTTATTACTGTATTTCATACTTGAAAGTGGCTAAGAGAGATCTTAAAAGAAATTTTTTGGTAACTATGGTGACAGATGTTAACCAGACTTATTGTGATCATTTTGCAATATATGCAAATACTGAATCATCACACTGTACACCAGAAACTAATATAATGTTGCAAGTCCATTATACCTCAGTAACAAAAGAATGCCTCAGGCGATTTCTTCTTGTGCAGATTTTGAAAACTGGTAAGGCAGCAGGGCTCTACCTGGGTCTGCAGATGAATTTAATGTTGTCTTGAACTCCGAATTTTTATGCAGAATTACATGCACAGCTGTACTGACGACTATACAGTTTTACTCAGATTTTCCAAGGATGACTTCAAAAATGCTACAAGCCGTACACCTCAACCATTCATGCCCTGTTCCTTGTAGTTTCTAATTCACATCTGCTTGGCTTTCAGTTAAGAAAGAATTTATATGGTTTGTCTAGGTTAATAAGGCTAAAAGGAGCACTTTCATAGGCTCCACGCAGATGAGAAAGTACAACATAAACACTACATGTTCCTTTTGCCCCTTGAGTGGCAGTGCGTTCACACAGAGTTTCCCGGGATGCCCAGAACTGTGCCATCCTTGCCTTGTTCTCTGGCCCCTAGTATAAGCCCTCACAATTATGAACCTTTATTGCTGGCTCCCGCTGCTGCTGCTGCTGCTGCTGCTGCTAAGTCACTTCAGTCGTGTCTGACTCTGTGTGACCCCACAGACGGCAGCCCACCAGGCTCCCCCATCCCTAGGATTCTCCAGGCAAGAACACTGGAGTGGGTTGCCATTTCCTTCTCCAATGCATGCAAGTGAAAAGTGAAAGTGAAGTCAGTCATGTCCGACTAGCAACCCCATGAACTGCAGCCTACCAGGCTCTTCCATCCATGGGATTTTCCAGGCAAGAGTACTGGAGTGGGGTGCCATTGCCTTCTCCGCTAGTACCACCAAAACCCACGTGTCAGCACACTTACAGGTTTCAGTTAAAGGTCTTCCCACCCCCTCACCCCTAAAAGGTTGAATTTGGTCATGAAAGGTCTTCTGAATCTTACTCTAGCACAGGTGCTTTTTTATCTGTTTTAATGGAAGCACAGAGTTGTTGGCAGAGGCATATACTCAGGGGATCTGAGGGGCGGACTCGTGGTGGACGTTTGCAGGCACTGAGCAAAGCCAGGCGGGCAGCCGGGCAGGGGACGGCCTTGCAGGCCGTGTGGTGAGGCTGTCCGTGGCTGGGAGTCTGGAAGCAGGGCTGCCACCACAGCCGGGGATAGGGCAGGGGCCGGCACTAACCAGGACGCCTTCCAGAGGAGTGCCCATCAGACCCAGCCTCAGGAGTCGTGGCCACGGGGCCTGGAGTTTCTTGGTAATTGTGAGAATTGTCTCCTTCGGGGGTTTCTCTGCCTCACCTTCCATTTACTGGTTAACCCCCAGCCAGGCTTCTGTCTCCACTGGTAACTGTCCCGAGGTCACCAGGGCCCTGGGTGTCACAGTCTGTCCCGATCTGACCTGAAGCACCTTCCCCCTCTGCCCTCAAGCCTGGCTTCCATCCCACTTCGCCGGTCATTCCCGGCATCTCCTGTCCCGGCTGCCTGTTCTCTGCACCTCTGCCTGCTGAGAGTATCTGGGACTTGGGCCTGGACTCTGTTTTATAGCCCACCCTTTCTTGCTTCTCTCCATTCCCATTTATTTTCCTAAAAACTACATGCTAAAAACTGTCTCTCACGGGCATCTTCAATTCAGCAAGTGCAAAGGAGAACTGGACGGTCTGCCCCATGCACGCCTCTGCCCTGTAAGGTGTGCGGCAGTACCTCTTGCCCAGTGGCTGACACCAGTCTCAAGGCAGCCCTGACCCCCCTCTCCCTTGTCCTGTGTGTCCACTCGGCAGCAGACCCCCACACGGGGGCTGTGCCTGTGGCCACCAGCAGGTTCAAGCTGCCGCTGTTTCTCATCTCAGCCACACTGGAGCCTCCTGCTTGGTCTCTCTGCTTCGCCTTTGTCATCTCAGCCACACTGGAGCCTCCTGCTTGGTCTCTCTGCTTCGCCTTTGTACCCCATAGTCAAGTTTCCATGGAGCGGCCAGAGGACTTTCCTAATACGTCAGATCATATTATTGCACTGCACTGAGAAGTCTACGGTCTTACTTTGCCTAAAGCCCTGCTTGACCCAGGCTTTGGTATCACCCTCCCACTTGTACCCTGGAATCCTATCCCTTATCAGCCCACACCAAGCGTTTTTTCCCAGAACAGAACTGTGCAGTCAGTCCCCTCTCTTTGGGATGAACTTCCTCCACTACGCTATGTTTCCTCCTCCCTGTTTCAGCTTAAATGTCACCTCCTCAGAGAAGCCTACCCTGACCACCCATCTAAACAAATGTCCCAGAGTTATAACATCCCCAGCATATTATTATTTCTCCCATTACTTATTGCAATCTCTCTATATTTTTTTGAGAGAAAATCTCTTCAGTGACTATGATTTTATTTATTTCCTTCATGGTAGATTGCCAGGAGAAATATCAATAACCTCAGATATGCAGATGACACTACTCTAATGGTAGAAAGTGAAGATGAACTAAAGACCCCCTTGATGAAGGTGAAACAGGAGAGTGAAAAAGCTGGCTTAAAACTCAACATTCAAAAAACGAAGATCGGCATCCAGTCCCATCACTTCATGGCAAATAGATGGGTAACAATGGAAACAGTGATAGACTATTTTCTTGGTCTCCAAAATCACTACGGATGGTGACTACAGTGATGGAATTAAAAGATGCTTGCTCCTTGGAAGAAAAGCTATGACCAACCTAGACAGCTTATTGAAAAGCAAAGACATCACTTTGTTGACAAATGTCCATGTAGTCAAAGCTATGGTTTTTCCAGTAGTGTGCACGGATGTGAGAGTTGGATCATAGGGCATGCTGAGCACTGAAGAATTTGAAATTGTGGTGCTGGAGAAGACTCTTGAGAGTTCGTTGGACAGCAAGGAGATCAAACCAGTCATCCCTAAAGGAAATCAACCCTGGATACTCATTGGAGGGACTGATGCTGAAGCTGAAGCTCCAATACTTTGGCCACCTGATGTGAAGAACTGACTCACGGGAAAAGACCCTGATGCTAGGAAAGACTGAAGGTGGGAGGAGAAGAGGGCTACAGAGGATGAGACAGTTGGATGGCATCACTGACTCACTGGAGCAAACTCTGGGAGTTGGTGATGGACAGGGAAGTCTGGCATGCTGCAGTCCATGGGGTTGCAAACAGTCAGACACAACTGAGTGACTGAACAACAACAAAATGTGTGTATAGTCTAAACTCATCTTTTTAAAGAAAATCCAGCCAGCAGTAGTAGCTATCCTAACTCCTTTACAAGCTTGAAGTTATTTAATTCTCACCACAAACCTTGGAGGTCAGTCCTGTTGTTATTCTAGTTTTCTAGATGAGGCGCTTGAAGTGCAGTTGAAGAGATTTGCCAGTGACGCCTGTGGAGCTAGGACGCACTGGGGCTCTGTCTGTGAGTCAGCATGTCGCTGCAGTGTGCCGAGTCACAGAGAGCAGACAGTAGAGCAGGAGACTGGTGAAAAGCCCAGGGCCGTGGAACTAAGAAGGGGGTGTCCCGGATAAGGATGCCCTGCAGGTGTTGACTTGGGGTGCATCTGCCTAGAATAGCAGCAAGATGGCGGCCCAGACCACGTTTCCTGCACATCTCGCCGCTGTCTTGTCCATGCTACAGGGTCCTTTGATGTCTCCATCACTGCCTTTATGAGATCTAAGGGGAAGGCCTTCTCTCTCAGCTTTTGGAACATGGGGGAATGACGGAAAGATGAAGAAATCTCACTGACTCACCTCAACCCCTGGGATGAGAACTGATGTTTCCCTTGGCCCTGTGAGGCCAGCTCTGGAGCTCAGCCATTTATTTACAAGGTAATGAACTTACAGGCACACTGTGTATTCCATTAACATCCTAAGGCAATGGCACCCCACTCCAGTACTCTTGCCTGGAAAATCCCATGGATAGAGGGCCGTGGTAGGCTGCACTCCATGGGGTCGCTGAGAGTCGGACACGACTGAGCGACTTCACTTTCACTTTTCACTTTCATCCATTGGAGCAGGAAATGGCAACCCACTCCAGTTTTCTTGCCTGGAGAATCCCAGGGACGGGGGAGCCTGGTGGGCTGCCGTCTATGGGGTCGCACAGAGTCGGACACGACTGAAGAGACTTAGCAACAACAGCAGACCCCTGTGCATTTATGGAATTCTAAGCACAACCTCTACTGCCTGATGGCTATTGTAAATCAGCCACATAGGAAGCACCAGCAAGTGCAAGTTTAAGAAAACAATACCTTTAAAAATAACGGTCCCACTAATGAAATGGTGATGATCCTACTGCCTGTGGCCTCAGCGGGGCTCCCTCTTTAAAAGGACTTCAATCCATTCCCTTTTCATTTCAATCCAGTGTGTGTGTGTGGCTCAGGAACAGTATTAATCCATAGCTGCTGGAACAGGGGTCAGTGGGTGCCATCAAGTCTGGAAGATTTCTAGAGCTGGGCAGATATTTTTTGGAACTCAGTCGTGGCTTTGAACTCCAAGAGGCTCCCTGTGGTTTGCTCTAAGGCTCTCTGACAACCACGGGCTCTGTGGGCGCTGACGGTGATGAGTGGTCTGTACCATCAGGGGCACAGAGAATAGGTGCCTGAGGAACCTCAGGAAGATGAGTGTCCAGCTGGAGGGGATAAGAAGGAGGGGTTCACAGCTTGAGAGAGGTGGGGTGGGGTTGGGGGATAAAGCAAAGGGCATGCTCATGGAAAGATGAACCGTCTGGATGAATCTGGACCACAGATAACGTGTAGGGAAACATTTGAAATACAGGCTAAGAAGTTAGGGACCTACACATGGTGTCGAAGGTCACACCATGGAAGATCTATTTGCAGAGCCACGTGATCAGAAGTATGATTTAAGGTGGTTTTTTTTTTTCTTTCTTTCTTTTTTTTTTGTGGGGGAACACAGGATGGGACTAATGGCAGACTAACCCACTGAGATGCTACTCTGATTTCGGAGGGGTTGAGGGCTAAATTCAGGAGAAGGCAACGGAAACTGCATGGGACAGATGGGGTTTTAAGAGGAAAAAACAATACTGTCTGCTAATGAGAGGCAGACTTTGAAGTTTTTACATATAAATAGGAATTCTGAAAAAGAGGCCAATTTCAAAGGGCAGGAGGAAACAAGATAATTTCTGTTTTGGACGTCCTGTGTTTTAAGGCTCTAGTCTATTCAGGGGAGATGTCCAGTGGGCAGAGAGAAATGAGGCTGAGATGGTTTAGGGATCACTTAGAAGGGACAGAGTCACCAGTCATACAGCTGGGTGAGTAAGCCATGATTCCTGCACCCCTTACCCGCCATCCCCCACCTCCCACCTCTCCTGCAGGGAGTGGAGGAGGGAAGGAGAAAGTGAAAGTCATGGTAGTCGCTCAGTCATGTCTGAATCTTTATGACCCTATGGACTGTAGCCTGCCAGGCAAGAATATTGGAGTGGGTTGCTGTGCCTTCCTCCAGGGGATCTTCCTGACTGAGGGACTGAACCCGGGTCTCCTGCATTGCAGGTGGGTTCTGTACTCTCTGAGCTACCAGGGAATTGAGGGAAGGAGAGGCAGGGTCATAAGAAACAGAGCAATGATGTATTCAAAGAGTCTGCCTGCAATTCAGCAGACCTGGGTTCGATTTCTGGGTCTGGAAGATTCGCTGTAACAGGGATAGGCTGCCCACTCCAGTATTCTTGGGCTTCCCTTGTGGCTCAGCTGGTAAAGAATCCGCCTGCAATGTGGGAGACCTGGGTTTGATCCCTGGTTTAGGAAGATCCCCTGGAGAAGGGAAAGGCTCAGTTCAGTCACTCAGTCTTGTTCGACTCTTCGCGACCCCATGGACTGCAGCACGCCAGGCTTCCCTGTCCATCACCAACTCCGGGAGCTTACCCAAACTCATGTCCACTGAGTTGGTGATTCCATTCAATCATCTCATCCTCTGTTGTCCCCTTTTCCTCCTACCTTCAATCTTTCCCAGCATCAGGGTCTTTTCCAATGAGTCAGTTCTTCGCATTATGTGGCCAAAGTACTGGAGTTTCAGCTTCAACGTCAGTCCTTCCAATGAATATTCAGGATTCATTTCCTTTAGAATGGACTGGTTGGATCTCCTTGCAGTCCAAGGGACTCTCAAGAGTCTTCTCCAACACCACAGTTCAAAAGCATCAATCTTCGGTGCTCAGCCTTTTTATGGTCCAACATCCATACATGACCACTGGAAAAACCACAGCCTTGACTAGACGGACCTTTGTTGGCAAAGTAACGTCCCTGCTTTTTAATATGCTGTCTAGGTTGGTCATAGCTTTTCTTCCAAAGAGCAACCGTCTTTTCGTTTCATGGTTGCAGTCACCATCTGCAGTGATCTTGGAGCCCCCAAAAATAAGGTCCCTCATTGTTTCCATTGTTTCCCCATCTATTGGCCATGAAGTGATGGGACCTGATGCCATGATCTTCGTTTTCTGAATGTTAGAGTTTTAAGCCAACTTTTTCACTCTCCTCTTTCACTTTCATCAAGAGGCTCTTTAGTTTTTCTTCACTTTCTACCGTAAGGGTGGTGTTATCTGCATATCTGAGGTTATTGATATTTCTCAGTATCTGGCCTGAAGAATTCCATGGACTATATAGTCCATGGGGTCACAAAGAGTCAGACATGACTGAGCGACTCTCACTTTCAGGGCACACAAGAATCAATAAATAAATTTTATAGACAGGGAAGAGGCCCACACGAGCAGGCTCGGCTCACACTCAACGGGTAAGCATCCCCCTGCCAGCACACGGAGTCCAGCGGAGAAAGCAGTGGCGTGCGATTTCCTCGCGGCCTTGCCGTGTGACCTTGAGTGACCACTCAGCCTTGCTGTCCGGTCTGCCCGCCCCTGCCTCCTCCAGCGGAGAAAGCAGTGGCGTGCGATTTCCTCGCGGCCTTGCCGTGTGACCCTGAGTGACCACTCAGCCTTGCTGTCCGGTCTGCCCGCCCCTGCCTCCTCCACCTCATACAGGGGATACCACCTCCTCCTTGCCGCCTCCTAAGCATGACGGAGAAACAGCCTGCTCCTCTCAGCTGTGCCCGGGTCCTCAAGGTAGGCTACACGAATAGCACAGAAGCACAAGAAGACTCCTTCCTGAAAACTGCCTCCTGAGCTGCATATCACAGCTCACTTCTCCGGCGGGAAGGCTGTTCAGCTAGATTTTACTAGGAACGTGAGCAAGACAGGGATCTGGGGTGGAGAAGGGCTTTGCAGCACACAACCTGTGCAGACAACAGTGGAGACAAGGTGCCCCGATACGAAAACTCATGTGCAAGACAGGAAACCTGGTCATCCAGATGGGGTTTTATGGCAAGCCTGGAGCCAATATTCCCACAATAAGCGCTCACGGAAGTGGAGGGAATGAAATCAGACCAGATGGAAGTTAGATGGTAAATGTGCGACTGCCTGAAGGCCTGGTTTTGTTCCAGACATAAGAAGGTTGGGCGCAGACACACCGAGAGCAGGGTTGTGGGGCTGCAGCTGCTGGGGCAGGACAGGGACCAGGCAGCGACTGGAGCGTCGCAAGGCCCTTCCCGGGGCTCCTGCCAGAAAAGGCCATGCCAAGCTTCCACCCCAGGTGGTGCCAGTGGTAAAGAACCCACCTGCCAACACAGGAGATGTAAGAGATGCAGGTTCAATCCCTGGGTCGGGAAGATCCCCTGGAGGAGGGCGTGGCAACCCCTCCCGTCTTCTTGCCTGGAGAGTCACAGACAGAGGAGGCTGGTGGGCTGCAGTCCATGGAGTCACAAGAGTCGGACATGGATAGTATCTTAGCACGCTCAGCCTCTGCCCGCCCCTCTACACACCTGCTCTCTTCAGTCCTGTTCCTGGGGCCCACAACTTTGGTGTTTGGAAGCATCATTTTCCAAAAAAGGAATATGTCTGAAAATTCTGTGAGGAAACCCTCGACTGACTCAGCCACTAGCTTGGCGGTGATTTAACACCTTCAAGGAAGGTGGGAGTTTCCACTTGACTTTTAAAAAGAAAAACACCCCAAACCTCAGTGCTTGGGCATCTGTGATATAAACCCTCATGAAATAATGATTCCCATTTCTAAGCTATGTATACAGTATAATTATGTTATTTTCCTTTTTTCCTGTAGCCCTGTGGGTTCTTTCTTGGCTCCATATATCTGGGGCTTGATTAGAAATCCATGCTAACCAACTCAGGGCTGGCTATTGGAAATCCATTGTGACTGACAGAACAAATGAGGTCTCTTTATGTTTAGTCAGCAGAATCTGCAACCTGCTTGTGCCAGCGAGGGCCTCTGAGGTTCGGGGATCTTGAAAAATGCAGGGGCTTCGCTTACAGACACAATATCCAAATGGCTCCCACTTGGAAGCGGGGGGTGGTTTGCGCCCCTAGTTTCTGGAGCAATCACGTCATTAGGATTAGGTGAGGGCATTTTCTGCACAGCTTCTCTCTTCCCTCCTCAAGCAAAGCGATTACCATTTAACCACATGGCCAGAAGTGCTGGCAGTGTAAAAACTGAGCTACTACAACTTGGAAGGAAAGAGCAAAAGTGGCAGTGAGTCAGTCAGGAGGGTAGTGAGGTTCCCTACAAGGCAGCATTCGCTCCACCTCAGCTGGAGGCTCCACTATAAAATCGACAGCCCCGGCTGGATCAAGACAGCAGCCTGAGCATGCACTGTAGCCTTCCTCCATTCCAAATCCTCCCAAGTGATGGCAAACGTAGTTTTAAAAAAAAATCCTAAAGAATGATGGAAACTAAAGAGCGTTCTTTGTCTGCCAGAAACCGTGAGCAATCGTAAAAAAGGAAAGGCAGGTTTTATTCTTCTTGAAAAAGGAAACCACAACTCAAAATGCACACTGAAGAAAGCTGCTACAAAGGGAAGAAGGGGATTCAGGGGTGCTCTAGCCAGAGGAACAGGCGGGGACCAGACACCTGGGTCAGACACGCGGCCTAGACCTGCCGTCAGCAGGGAGGGACAGAAAGCGCGGAACCAGAGCCAAGTCACCGAACTCAACTGTAAAGCTCACCTGTGAGGAAACAGTCAGTACAGCAGACAAGATATTAAGTACAAGTGTCCTCAGAGAGACGCAAGAAGATACCATCATTACAAGAGAGATGACAGATTTAATCAACAAAATAAACTCAGCGCATCAGTCAAACACCATGGTGGCTCCAGCTAGGGAATACATTTGTTGTTGTTTAGTTTCTGTCATGTCTAGCTCTTGTGACCCTGTGGACTGTAGCCCGCCAGGCTCCTCTGTCCATAGGGATTCTCCAGGTAAGAAGACTGGAGTGGGTTGGAAAGTAGACCTTAAGAACCTCCTCAGTTCAGTTCAGTTGCTCAGTTGTGTCCGACTCTTTGCGACCCCATGGATCGCAGCACATCAGGCCTCCCTGTCCATCACCAACTCCCGGAGTTCACCCAGACTCACGTCCATCGAGTCAGTGATGCCATCCAGCCGTCTCATCCTCTGTCGTCTCATTGTCCTCCTGCCCCCAATCCCCCCCAACATCAGAGTATAATAAGTATAAATGTACTAAATTCACAGTAGATTTTGAAAATTTAGTAAAAAAAAAATTTAGAAGAAAATTTAATAAAAAAGAATTAGAAAAATTAGAAGAAAATATCTTTTAGAGATATGGATTTATATTTTGAAATATTTTGGATGCACTGAGTGAAATACAATCCGTTATTAAGGTGGACTATATCTGTTTCTTCTTTTTTTAAAAAACATGGATCCTAGAACATTTAACATTACGGTGTGATTTGCATTACTTTTCTGCTGGACAGCCTTGCTCTAGAACCGAGTGCAAAAGGGTGGGGAGAGGATGAAAAGTCAGGATATGGAAGACAGATCTAGAAAGGACAGAGAAACAGCCACAATAGAGGAAAATGCCCGGAGGTAAATAAACTGAGGCTGTTTGAGTGGAAAGAGACCGAGATGGTGAGGTAGGCATTCTCACTGAAGGTGGAAACAAGGTAAAGACATCTGTTTGTTTTCTCTTCAGTCAACTTAATTATCTTTATAGTTGAGATATATGCTATGTATATAAAGCAGCCAAAGAAACTGTTAAAAGTTCCCTAAAGAGCCAACAGAATTTACCTACAATATTCCATCCCAGTGATACCAAAAGACACCTGTTTTGACTGTCACCTTTTAACACAGTCCTGAGAGTCTAGCCAGTGCCATACCACAGCAGAAAGGTGAAGAAGCAGACCTTTTTCCATCTGCAGGTGGGATCACTGTATATGCTTTCCTCTTGCACTCACCTTTCTGGCCTGCAGGCCTGTACAAGAAGGCGGTACGGGCCTCCTCTCTCCCAGGCAGCTGTGATACTCCCGGCGAGTGGCGTCAGCAGCTGGGAGAACCGACCCCAGCCATCACCCCTGGCGTACACCGTCACCCCTGGCCTACGCTGTCACCCCTGGTGTACACTGTCACCCCTGCATACACCGTCACCCCTGGCCTACACAGTCATCCCTGCATACACCATCACCTCTGGCATACACCATCACCCCTGGTGTACACCGTCACCCCTGCTGTACAGTGTCACCTCTGCATAAACCGTCAACCCTGGCATACACCGTCACCCCTGGCCTACACCGTCACCCCTGCATACACCATCACCCCTGCATACACTGTCACCCCAGTGTACACCATCACCCCTGGTGTATACCGTCACCCCTGGCGTACACCATCACCCCTGGCCTACAATGTCACCCCTGCATACACCGTCACCCCTGGCGTACACCGTCACCCCTGGCGTACACCGTCACCTGTGGCCTACACTGTCACCCCTGCATACACCGTCATCCCTGGTGTACACCGTCACCACTCACGTACACTGTCACCACTGGCGTACACTGTCACCCCTGGCCTACACTGTCATCCCTGCATACACCGTCACCCCTGGTGTACACTGTCACCACTGGAAGAAACTGCCCCTCCGGGTGGTGGGCTGAGTGTGCTTACCGACGGATGGCGTTCGCAAACTCTGTGGCCAGCTCGCTGTCACCGCACGCCGTCCGCAGTTCGGCCAGGGACAGGGCAGGGGAGGCGGCATCTGGACACTCCTGAGGACGCAAAGCACCGGGTCAGGCATGCGGCTGAGCTGAGGGCGCCAACGGAAGAGCGGGAGGTGAGCAGAGCTGCAGGGCGCCCCGGCCGAGCGCCTGCAGCGCACCTAGGCTGCCCCACGTCCCGAGCACTCGCGGGCGCCCAGGTTACACACACGAGTTCCCTTGTCTGACCACCATGACGGCCCTCTGCAGCAGACACTGTCAGTATCCCCTCCTGGCCA
The DNA here is from genome assembly GCF_029378745.1 of Bos indicus. Taxonomy (NCBI): domain Eukaryota; kingdom Metazoa; phylum Chordata; class Mammalia; order Artiodactyla; family Bovidae; genus Bos; species Bos indicus. Next base: position 1,038,944 of record NC_091769.1, on the reverse strand, counting down.
AGGAGGACCCAACGCACAGGGAAGTGATGCTGTCCTGAGTCACTGCGAGGACTCCGCGGAACCAGGACGCCCACTCAGGTCAGCACTCCTGTCACTCACGAAAGACACGTGGGAAACACATGTTTGTGTGGTCCCTGCCCCCATCCCACACCCTCCGGGGAGAAATCCAGTCTCCTCTGGATTGAGGGGCTTCACTGGGTCCAGGTAATCATCTAGAAAACCTGGGAGAAGGGGAGGAAAATGGAAGTGCATCTTGGCATGAGACAGGAACTTTGACATCACCTAACCCAACTCCTCCTGTTTTACAGATCAGGACTCGTAAGAGCCTTTAGAGAAGGCCTAAATCCGGCATGGAGCACAGTCCATTCATAACACCGTGACTGTGCCCATTTGAGCGGCCGCTGTCTGCATACAGACGGAGAGCAGTTGCTCTGCTGTGGAATAAGCAGAGGGGGACAGTGCTCATCTAATAATGTGTTCAGCAGATACTTCCTGAGGATTTACTACAACCCAGGCTCCAGAAGAAAAAGCTTGTGACCTGTTACTCGAGACAGAATGTAGACAGAAGGCTGCATCTCAATGGGTGAGCGCTCCAAGAGGTCAGGGGCCCAGGGCTGGAAGCCCAGGTGACAGGAGGCGGGGGGGGGGGGCCTCCGCCTGCCCGCATAGATGCGCCACACCCCCCGGGGCTCAGGAGGACAGCACCGCGTCTGAGCCCTCCTCCAGCCCCCAGCTCTGCTCTCTTCCCTCCGCTCCACCTGGTGTCTTGCAGCCCCGAGCCGCCACTGACCAGCTCTGCAATCTCTCCAGAGTCCAACACCCTCTGTGAGTACATCGACTCCCCTGCGGGGCTGACGTGTCTTCTTAAAGACAGGGCCAGCTTTGTTTTACCCAGTGCTGCTCACCGAGCGTGTCTAGTAATCTCTGCTGCACACAGACAAGAACTGAAAAAACCTAATGTGATTTGGTCAAGTTGTGGGACCCAGCCTGTTGGCTGAAGGCAAGTTTTAAACCAAGCATGACACCCAACCACCTCCCTACCTCGAAGCAAGAATAGGTGTTCTAAACTCCAGTCTGGCTGGCCACCTGTTTTTATTAAGGCCCACAGAGTAAGAATTATGCTTCTATTTTTAAAATCAAGGGAAAGAAATCAAAGGACTATTTTATGATATGTAGGAATCATGAAATTCAAATTTCAGTGTCTATAAATAAAGCATTGTTAGAACCTAGCCATGTGCCTCTGTATTGTCTCTTCCTTCGCAGTAAGGAAGAGACAATTTTGCAATGGTAGAGTTACATAGGTGTGGCAGAATCTGTATGACCCCAAAATCCTAAAATATTGACTATCTGGCTCCAGCCTCTGCTCGACTGTTTGCTTCATCTACCAACAGATAAGACCAAATGAATAGCCCAGAAGGGAGATGTTATTGATAGAGTAAATGAGTCTAATTTTTGAAAGACAAAATAATCAGCTTACTCTAATTTCATTACCTGAACAACACAGGGTACTTTTATAAAAGCTCTGTACTCTAATGTAAAAAAATAAAAATAAATCATCTGGTGTTCTACGTCAAAGAGATTTCTGTTTTCTGGAGCTGTTCCACAGAATACAGTGCTTCTCCCAGTCAAAATAAATACTAAGAACCAGGGGAAAATGCTCAGGTCATGGGCCTCCTGGCAAGAGCTCGGTAAGTCCACTTCCACCCCACCCTAAGAGTACATACGCAAACACAGGAGCTCTGTCCCAGAGTGACGGCTCACAAACTCAAAGGGCTGTGCGTAGATTCTGAAGCCGTTGCCACAGAATGGACAAGCCGTGTCTGTGAGCCCCAGATTCTCCCGTGTGAAGAAGCACTGCTGCCCACCCCATGGTCAGAGCCCTCAGGCACTGGCATGTGGTCTCAGGGTGCACCCCATGGTGACCTTTCCCAAGCTCAGACTGTCACGTCACTCCCTGCAAAAGGCCCTCTGCGATCCCTCCCCGTGCCCAGGACGGCGCAGCAGGTAGGTCTCTCCAGCCAACACATCAACCCCTCCTCCCCCTGGGCTTGGCCTGTGCTGCTCCATCGGTCCACGGCAGACTTCCGCGTCCTTCCTGGCCTCTTTATCGGGCTTGCACCCACTCTCCACTGGGTCTGTGTTCAGGAAACCTGCCCCTAAGCTCCAAATCTGGATCGCGGGCCTGGCCTGTGGCCTCCCCTCGCACTGGGCATTGATCTTTGCACTCTGGATGTTGTGTCCTCTGTTGTGATCATCTATTTGCCCACTGGTGTCCCACACTGGAAGCTAAAATCCTGGAACTATCTCCAGCATCTTGCCTGGACCACACCACATCCATCACAGGAATGGATGACTGAGAAGCAGCAGGGCCTTGGGAGAGCAGCCCCACTGGGTGCTGCAACCCCAGCTCCCTTGGCACCTTGTAGGTGAGAGTGGGCAGAGGGAAGCTATGGTCTCTGGAGCAGGCAGCACAGTTCTTAGCTGTCTAGGGGAACCATTCTCTGCCACACATCATCGGCAAGGGGCTTTCTTCTTAGGGACACTTCTCTAGTGAAGATGCCCCTGCGCCTGGGCCATGAGGGGCCACTCACAGAGCAGCAAGTCACTGCACACCCGCAGTCCTGGGCCAGAGACAATGGGTCAGAAGAAGCTGACGTTCATCAGGAACAGAAATCAGCATGCACGCAATTCCAGGACCCTGCAGCGAAGGATGTCTTTCTTTAGGGTCTAGACTATTTTTTTTCTCCAAGGCAGTGTTTGGAATTATTCTGCGATAGAGGATGATGGAATGAGCTTGAATTCTAGAAAAAAAGACTTGAGGGCTAATGAAAGTGTGAGTTTGCAAGATGATGCCACCGGCAGCCCACACTCTGCGCTCCTCGGGGTAACTCAGGGCTCGCCTTCCTCCTCCTCTGCCTCAGGCCACCTCCTGCCTTCCACCTGAAGGAAGCTGAGGAGGAAACACACGAGAGGAAGAGGACCAGAGTGGGCCAGACTGGAGTTAAATCCTGATTCTGCCATTTACCAGCTGTGAGCCACACCCCCATCTTTTAAACCTCATTTTTCTCATGTAAATGGGGATAACTCTTGCTTCCCGAGAGTCATGAGACTCAGGGGAGATGACACGTGTGGCGATCAGTACCACGTGATCAACACCGATGATCACACGGGCCAAGAGGAGGAGGTGGGATGAGTACCGGCCTCCTGGACCACTGCACAGGCCACTGCCCAGATGAGACCGTGATCTATGAGATGCTTTACCTGCTTTATAAAGTGAGGTTTGAAAAAATGTGGACTTGGTTTCTTTGCACTCAAAACGTCCCTGTCTTTCAGATCTCTAGAATGGCTGCAGTTCCTCTGGAGATAAGGAAGCTGAGGGCAGTGAGTGTGGCTCTGCAGGAGGGGAGGCTGAGCCCGGGCCGCCCTACCTTGCCGGCCGCGTCCTTGCCTCCGCTGCTGGTGGAGCTGAGGGACCGCGTGCGCTGCTCCTTCTGCTCCTCCACCTCAGACTTGAGGTGCTCGATGTGGACCAGGTAGGCCTGCTCCTGGGCTTCTCGTGTGCTCAGCTTCAGCTCCAGGGCTTTCTTCTCCTTCTCCAGGAGGTAGAGCTGGGCCTTCAGCTCGGCCATCTCCTCCTGCGGGGCACAGAGCGTATGAGGGGCTGGTGGGGTGACAGCAGGGCCGCTGACCGCCCCGCGAGGCCCCGCGGGAGGTGTCACTTGGCAGCTGTTGTGGGGGGGCCAAGCCCCAGGGGAGACTGGACGGCTGTCTCCACACTCCCGCACCACGCCACGGGCTTGCCACTGTGCACCAGAACCGAGATCAACAGGTAGAAGGGATAGGCCTGCAGGCTTTGGCTCACACTAAGGAGCATCTTTCGAACAACCAGGAGATTCCACCTCCTCTTCCCCAGTGGTCATACTCGCCTTACTGGAGGCCAGTTTTCTGGTAGGCAGAGGCTAACCCGCATCAAAGAGGTTGAAGCCTCTGACTAGGTCCCTTCTAAATTCCGTTTCCTTTCCCATTTTCCATGACACCAATCCATGAATATCATCACCCTCATGGCAGTTGGGTCCTGCAGCCACGCTGGGCAGCTCGGAAGCACCCACAGCAGTGACACTGGCCCCAGGTCCTATCAGCTTCAGGGCCCAAATAAAATCCATGGAAGCAGAGCCCTCCTCAGGTGACTATTCATCAGGTCACTTCTTGACGTACCTTGGAGAAGTCAAAGGAGAGTTTGCTGTGAAGAGTAAGAAGTGACCCCAAAATGGGACAGTGCTCTCCTGGACAGTGAGAAGCACTCGCATTTACTGAGCATGTAACCCCGCTTTAAATGGTTATACTAAGCAGCTCATTAAGTCCTCTCACCCTGAGCTAGGTACTATGAATATCTCCATTCATGGATGGGACACTGAGGTGAGCAGAGCCCACAATCTCTTTTCAGCCCCCATACTGCGTAAATTATGGAGCCTGAGTTTGAACCCACGACATCCAGCTCAGAGGCCAGGTAAGCACCAAGCTACAGTCCCCCACCCCATGAACACCTGGTCAGTCTCCCCAGGTCTTTCTGTGATCCTACTTAAAAGGATTCTTCATACGCTGAGTCACTTCATACACTGAATCCCTCAGGAGGGATTCACCAAGTCACTCACTGACTGCGGTCACCCCTGAAGTGACCCTCTTCTGAGCTAACAAGCCACAGGCCTGCTGTGCTGTCTTGGGTAAGCCAGACCCGGGAGGAGATGGTCTCAGCTCCAGTGTGGGGAAACACCTGGAGGGCACCCAGCACGGCTAGTTATACTCAGGGACAGTATTAGCCATGGAGAAGGCAATGTGCCAAGTAACTGCTCAAAAGACGATGCAAACCTTTCCTGACGATGACATAAAACCAGGATGAAAGGTGTTTCCACACACTGAACCGTCTCATCTTTTGCCACTAGAAACAGGATTCTTAAGGTGCTGGCAACACTGTTTCCTGAGCTAATGTGGACAGTCACGCCCAGAACAACACACAGACGCAAGCTTGAGAGAAGGAGAGATGAATGCGTGGGTGCCGGAGATGAAGCGGGCGTTCGCCCAAGAGGAAAGATGAGGCAGCCACAGTGCCGGTCCCTGAGGCCTCGGGTGGGGAGGGGGCCCAGGACCTGGGCTTTCAGCACCTGCACAAGGGCGGGGCGGGCAGCCGGGCGGGGGAGCCCGACGGGAGCACTAGCTCGCAGAGGAGACTTGAAGGCTGCCTCCTGGAGGGGCGGCCAGGCCACGTGTGTCCTCACTCAGGTTTTGGGTGAGAAAAGCAAAGAAAAGCCTCCTTTGAGGAATCAGATGACAAACCTGAAGGATGCATAAATGAACAACAGGAACTCTCAGCCAAGAATATAACAAAGACCAGTCCTAAACCTCTGAAACCTGCAGGTCCGAGCAGGTCTAAGGCCACAAGTATCTACAGGGATATCTCTACCCAGGACGACCCAGGACCACCCAGAAGACAAGAACTCCACCGAGGGCGAACTGGCGCCTGGGGTGTGATGGGGAAGGTGGCTGTTGGTGCCCCACACAGCACCAAACGGACAAGCAGGTCAGGAAACCAGGGCTCCTGTCCAAACGCTGCCCTGGCCTCTCCCTGTTCTCCCCGCCTCACCTTAACATCAGCATCCACCCGGGAAGCACCCGCAAGCATTCTGGAGACCGATCAGAGGCTGTTTCACCCCGCAGAGGCCTCTTCTGGCTTCTCCTGGGGACTAGGTGCTCCATTCTGGCCTGGGACCCCCTGAGGCTTCTCTAGAGCTCAGGGCACCTCTCTTGGAGCACTTCCAGCTCGAGGGACCCCGGACATACTGAAACCACTCCTGTCTACACACGAGGTTCTGGCTGTCCTCCTGTGGAGAGGCAACTGAACACGGATGGCTGACCAGCCTTCGAGGGGCCTTTTTATGTTTCCTCCTGATGATAGTGGAGTGCAGGGGATGAGGGTTTGAGAAAAGGCCTCCCCGCCCCCTGCCACGGATACCTTCATGGCCATGAGCTCCTGCATCAGCACCGCATTTTCCAGGTCTAGTCGCTGGCTGTCTCCCCGGGGCTTGACGTCGTAGCTGAGAGGGTCGATGTGGATGCTCTCCAGCTCCAGCATGGTCAGCTTGACCGCTGCCCTGTCGTTCCTGAGCTGCTGGATATAGTCCTTCAGCCTTTGCTCGTCTTCTTTAGTGAACTCCGTGTCACAGCTGCTGGCTGTGGAGCTGGTCGTGCTGAGAAGACAAAACAAACCACCTCACTGCATCTCCAGTGACTGCTAACAGTTCTTTTCCTCCTCATTCTTCTCCACACCCTCCTCTCCCAATAGCACCTGGCTGGTATGCCAAAACATCAACACCAAAAAGCATTCTTCCTAGCACTGGACATCGATACCACCTTTTGGGAAAGAAACGATGTGAAGAATATCGGAAATGTCTACACCCTTTAAGACAATATGTGGACTCTAGAAATGAATTCTAAGGAAACAATTCCACAGAAGCAAAAAGATACACACATACAAAGATGTTTCGTGGAATATAAGGTTTAGTGAATTACAGTATATATCAAAAAGAAGAAAATTACGTAGACATTATGGAAATAATTATGACAATGGTGGAGAGAGTTTGAGGAAACAGGATGAAAAATATGTCATAAGAATAGTTGTACACACTGCTATATTAAAAATGGATAACCAACAAGGACCTCCTGTATAGCACAGGGAACTCTGCTCAATGTTATGTGGCAGCCTGGAAGGGACGGCAGTTTGGGGGAGAATAGATACACATATATGTATGACTGAGTCCTTTCGCTGTTCACCTGAAACTATCATAATATTAATCAGCTATACCCCAATAAAAAATAAAAAGTTTAAATTAAAAATGAAACAAAATAGGGTGCTTTTAGACAAGACTTAACAAAAGGGATACGGTAAAGGAACAGAGCGAGGTGAAGAACAAAGTATCTGTAGTATGACCTGCAGACTGTGCGCGCACACGCACTGTGCATACACACGCCCCAGGCCGCTGACGGCGCCCCAGGGGGCGGGAGCCGGAAAGAAGGGCAGTGGGGGCACCTTCTGTGGGAAAGAAGGGCAGTGGGGGCAACTTCTGTGGGTAGTATTGCCACAGCTCGGAAAGCAGGGCGCCCCCAGGCCTCCGCGGCAGTTCCTCCCCCATCATGGATGAATATAAATCCTTCACAGGGACACAGGCTGGTCTGAGGGGCCCTTGGCCACCCACACTGTGGGAATGCTAAGCAGGGGCTGGCTGTCCTAAGGAGCACCTAGGCCCGAGCCCCGGGAATGTGACAGGCATGTTTCTGTGGGTTCCAGAGTCCCACGGCAGGGTGAGCAGCACAAGAAAACTGCAGCCTGGCTCTCAAGACCTACAGGGGTTTCTCTGGACGCCCCTGCACTGGACATAGCCCGCATGGAACTGGCTTTGGAAAGATGGCAGATAAACAAGCGGCCTATTTAGCTGTCATCAAACAGGCCAGCTTGGCATCATCATCTCTGCCGTTACAGAACTTGAAGTGGAGGTTCTGAGACATTTCGTGGCTGGAACCTGGTGCAGCTGGGCCTAGGCTGACGTCGCCTCTCCCCAAGATTTCCATTGTGAGGTGCTGAGCCAGGAGCAGGGACTGGTATCCGCAGGCTGTTCCACTGCTCCGAGCCCAGGCCTGCCCTCCTCACCTCACAGCAACAGGGCTAACAGGCCCCCAGTCAGCAGATGAAATCTCCTCACAACCTCGATGTGACAAGAACGTCCCATTCTTGTCTGTGACACATTATCAAGAAGTTGAGGCTTCCAGGGAGGGAAGGGTGGAAGGGATGGTAGTCCACACACATGAGGAAGAGGATTCCCTAGGGCTCTGGTAGTCTTCAAGTCAGAGAACTCCGGCCAGCATAAAAGCTCCCGATTACCACAGACTCTCTGGGGCCCCCTACCACCCCTGACTCCATCAGGACGGAGCGAGATCAGTCTGACCAACACACAACACCTCGTTAGAGGTGGTGATGGTTACTTACACGTGTCCATTGGAGGTGAGGGGGGAGAGCTGGTCAGAGAGTGTGGGGCAGAATGCCAGGTCTCATAGGGCCTCATAGGGTTGTGTTTTCTCTCCAGAATTAGATTTAGAAGCCCCCGGAGGGTCTGTACTAGAGCAGTGACAGGATTCACCTTACATTTTAACAGGCTCCCTTTGTCTGCTGTGCTGAGGTGGGATGCAGGGAGGCAAGGTCAGAGACAGGGAACCCCTTTGGGGGCTATTGTAACAAGCTCTGGAGAGAAGGTGGAAGCTGAGAAGACAGGAAGGAGGTTAAAAATTATTCATCAATCAATGCTGTGTTCTCAAGCTGTATTTTAAAAAGGATGAGACGGGACAAGCAGCAACGCCCTCCAGTTGGAACGCTTCAGGTGCGACGTCATAAACAAAGCAGAGCAAGGGAAGCATGAAACAGCAACCAGTACTGCCAGCAGAGGGCGCGGGGAGCCAGCGGGGTGTCTGTGGATGACAGCTGTCCAAGAGTGACTCGTCTTGAGGAGACAGGGTCCCCCCCTCAGCACCTCAGCCTTCTTCAGTAAAGCTCGGTGACAGGCATGCCTCACAAAGAATCACCCAGGAGGACTCAGAGCTCGCCTGCGTGGATTGTCAACACAGTGTGGAGGGACAGATGCCTATGGCCTAAGGTTCCACACGTGAGCAAAATTAGAGTGAACTGAAGTGGTGGCAGTGTTCACAGCGCATTCCACATGACTGAGGGAGGAGATGTCCTCCCAGACACGGCATGTTTAGACAGCACGGTGCTGGGAAATAGCAACACTTTTTTTCCAGTGAGTGGGGAGAAGGCTTCAGGTAGGAAAATCCTCTCCCATGAAGCTGAGACTCGCCACAAGAAGTTCACTTTACAACTTCTTTTTATGAAAAGTCACTTTGGAAAATTTTAAATATACAGAAAACCCAGAGATAAACTAATACCTGGGTGGCTTTTTTTCATGTCTTCTTTGAAATGCCTTTTTAGAAATGCAACACACTTGGGCTTCCCTGGTGGTGCAGCAGACGGGAGGCTTCCTGCCAGCGCAGGGGACACAGCTTCCACTCCTGGTCTGGGAGGCCTGCACATGCCGCACAGCAGCTAAGCCCCCCTGCCGCAACGCCGGGGCCCACGGGCTGCAACTGCGGAAGCCCACGAACCTAGAGCCTGTGCTCCGTAACAAGAGACGCCACCACCAGGAGAAGCCCGTGTGCTGCAACTGGAGAGCAGCCCCTCTCTCCACAACTAGAGAATGCCCACTCACAGCAGTGAAGAACCAGTGCAACCATGTATAATAAATACATAATTTAAAAAAAGACACAGAACATCCTGGAGGTACCCCCTGATTCCTGTCACTTAAAAAAAGATATTTCCTACAAACTGAAGGTAACGTACACCGGTCAGCATGGCCATCATCAAAAAGTTTACAAATAGTAAATGCTGGTGAGTGTGTGGAGAAAAGGGAACTCCCCTACCTAAGTGGTGGGACCGTAAGTTGGTGCAGCCACAGTGGTAAACAGTACAGGGATGCCTCAGAAACCTAAAAGCAGAATTACCATATGATTCAGCAATCCTAGTCTTGGACACGTATCTGGACAAAACTATAATTCACAAAGATACACGCACCCCTATGTTCATAGCAGTACTGTTTACAATAGCCAAGAGATGGAAGCAACAGACGAATGGATAAAGAAGATATGGGGTGTGTGTGTATAAAATGAAATATTAGCCATCAAAAAGTACAAAATAATGCCATTTGCAGCAATGTGGACGCAACTAGAGATTATCATACTAAGTGAAGCAAATCAGAAAGACAAATACCATATCACTTATATGTGGCATCTGAAGTGGGACACCAATGAACCCACCTATGAAACAGATAGGCTTCCATGGGGTCGCAGAGTCAGACACAACTGAGTGACTGAATTGAACTGATGAAATGGAAACAGGGACATAGAGAATGGACTGGTGGTTGCCAAGGAGGAGGGGTGGGAGAGGGAAGCACTGTGCGTTTGGTGTATACAGAATGGATAAACTGTATGGTTTATATATATATTATACATAATACATACAGATATATAAAACTGGTGTATATAGGATGGATAAACAGCAAGGTGCTACTATATAGCCCAGGGGACTATATTCAATATCCTGTGATAAACAGTAGTGGAAAACAATGGATATGTATGTATAACTGAGTCACTCTGCTCTACAGCAGTAATTAACACAGCATGATAAATCAAATATACCTCAGTAAAAATTTAAAAAACTACTTCAATACTCAAAGGACAGTAGAACCTAGAGAGTTCTCCAAATATTCTGCAGGCCCTGAAAGGTTAGTATGTTGGCATATTTTCTGTTTAGCAGGACTGGTGCTCCCCAGTAAGAGAAAGAAACAGAAAAGAAGGGCAAAAGGTCTCCCCTCCAGTCTCTACCCCTGTGGAAAGCTCAGGGCTGTAATGCTTTTCCAGGGGAAAGTTTAATTCCAGATAAGCACCCAGCCCGGCAGCCCCTCCGGGCGGCTTCCCTCTCCTTCCAGGACACCCCAGCGGGCAACGGATCAGGCGAGGCTCATTACAGTTCTGCTCTGTGCTTTCACGGCCCTACCCGGAATATGGCTCTGACAGCGCTGGGTGGAGGGGAGGCCACGGCCCTTTCTCAGCCTCCTTTAGACAAAGGCGCCGTCTCCAGAGAGCTGGCTGCCACTGCCGGGCGGGGGGCAAGTCAGCCATTAACCCTCGGGCTGGGAATGCAGGAGGACCGCAGGATGAGCACAGCTGTCAAGGGGGGATACGTCACTGTCCGAGGGAGCTGGGCTCCTCCTCTCCAGGGTGAGACGGATGGTGCGAGAGGGGCAGATGAAGGAAAGCCCGGTGTTTTGCTCTGGTTTCTCCAGGAGCCAGGCCAGGTTGCGTGGGTTTCTCCTTTCCCTGATGCTCTGCTTGTGCTCCCCTCGGCTGGCTCGGTTCCGAGTCCATTAGTGGCCTGCGGGACGTCCGCTCGCTGCCCGCATGGGGGCCTCCAGCGAGGGGAGCGCTTGCTGGCCGGCCTGGGGCCCCCACCCCCTGCCTGCCTGATCGCGGTGGGACTGGATACAAGAGTGGAGTTCAGATGGCCTCTTTTCTGTCCCTCTGCACTGTGTCTGCTGCTTGTCCTCAAGACAACTTCCCCTCTTGCTTTATAGGGAAAAAAACCCCATCTTTTTTTTCCAGCTTCCTCATCTTGTCTTGGCAGAAAAGAACATTTCTTTTGTCTTGAAAACCAGAGATGGATTCCTCCTAAAGTTTTTCTCAATGTCTTACATGGCTCCCAGTTACAATCTCACTTTCACCACGTGCCACCGGGGGGCCTTCTAGCTGCTGAGCATTTACAATTTATTTGAAGGGTGGCAGGGGTCAGGCCAGGTGACATTGGGCCCCACTTCTCTGAGCAGAAACTTGAGCCTGTCAACAACTGCTTGAACCTTTCAATGTTGTGCTGGGTATCCACCTATGCCCCACCCCCTTTCTGACAATTCTTTGTCACAAAGGAGTAAAAATACTCAACACAGCCCAAACTTCCTAGGTCCGGATGCTCTCACATGATTATAAGAATTCTCTAGAAGTGGTTCAGGCAGGAAAAATTTTCCAAAAAAAAAAATAGAGCTGATGCTCAAACACCAAGTTTAAACTGTGCAGACCACTCATACCTGGATCTTTTAAAAATAAATATAGTTCTATAGGACTTGCCTGGCATAGTGGGTAAGAATCCGCCTGCCAATGTAGGAGTCACAGGTTTGATCCCTGGTCCCGGAAAATCTCACATGCCATGAAGCAACTAATTCTGCACGCCCCAAGTACAGAGCCTACGCTCCAGAGCTTGTGAGATGCAAATACTGAAGCCCATACACATACAGCTTGTGCTCTGCAACAAGAGAAGCCACTGCAATGAGAAGCCCGCGCAAGGCAATGAAAAGTAGCTCCTGATTGCTGCAACTAGAGAAAGCCCGAGCAAAGCAACAAAGACTCAGCGCAGCCGGGAATTAAAAAAAAAAAAAAATATATATATATATATATATAGTATTACATTTATGATGGGGGTTGGAGGAATCCGTGGTGAGTCCTGGAACGGATCCTCTGAGATTATACGGGTACGTAAAACCTGCCAGCAGATAACTACAGTCCTCAAGCACTTTCTGCTTTCAGAAACTTAGCTGACAGTGGAAGGCAAAATGAGCGACACAGTTAGGAGACAGATGATATTTCTGCAGCTATTTATAAGGTGCTGTTATGATAGTGTTGGAAACCAGGCATCTCTAAAACAAATATTAACCTGCTCCTGATTTGGTTGCTGATAACATACGGAGATAACCACCACATAGATCTGATACTTCCACTGCTGCTAATAATTTCTCTGACATTAAAAAAATTAAACACTTTACAGTCAGCACTCCCTATCTATGAATTCTGCATCTGCGGAGTTAGCCAACCTCAGGTGTAAAATTTTTGAGAATAAAAGAAAAAAAAAAAAAGAAAAAAAATCCAGGAAGTTCCAAAGAGCAAAACTTCAATTTGCCATGTGCTGGCAACTATTTACATAGCATTTACATTTTATTTACAATTATTTACATAGCTTTTACATTATATTTGGTATTATATAAGTAACTTAGACATGATTTAAAATATATGAGAGGATGTGTGTAGGTTCTAATGCAAGTATTACAATGTTTTACACAAGGGACTTGAGCATCTTTGAACTTTGGTATCCACAGAGGTCCAGAACCAATCCCTCGAGGATATCGAGGGATGACTGTAAATGATTTCCAACGTCATTAATAATTAAGAGGTACAAAGTAAAATATTAAGGGTATTTTTTTTTTTGCTTAGAGATTGACCAAATTTTTAAAATGTATATTATCCAGTTTCAGCAAAGGAGGCAGAGGTGCTCACACAGTTGCTGGATCGTGTATGGGGAGGTGTGTGGCACTAGTTGACATTTGAAATAATAGTCATTTTTGAGCCAGCACCTTCTACTTCTCAGACTTGATCCCATAGAAACTGCATCAGGGGCACAGATACAAGGACAGGGTGGAGACCGCAGCAGTATTATAATAGTGAAAGTGAAAGTGAAGTCGCGCAGTCGTGTCTGACTCTCTGCGACCCCATGGGCTGTAGCCTACCAGGCTCCTCTGTCCATGGGATTTTCCAGGCAATAGTCCTGGAGTGGATTGCCATTTCCTTCTCCAGGGGATCTTCCCAACCCAGGGATCGAATCCGGGTCTCCCGCATTGTAGACAGATGCTTTACCATCTGAGCCACCAGGGAAGTCAACAAGTAAGAACATCCAACAAGTGAAAATCATTCAGTCGTGTCTGTCTCTTTGCAACCCCATTCTGCAGCCTGCCAGGCTCCTCTGTCCATGGAATTCTCCAGGCTGGAACACTGGAGTGGGTAGCCTATACCTTCTCCTGGGGATCTTCCCAACCCAGGGATCAAACCCAGGTCTCCTGCATTGCAGGTGGATTCTTTACCATCTGAGCCACCAGGGAAGCTCAAGAATACTGGAGTGGGTAGCCTATCCCTTCTCCAGTGGATCTTCCTGACCCAGGAATTGAACCGGGGTCTCCTGCATTGCAGGCGGATTCTTTACCAGCTGAGCCACCAGGGAAGCTACTACTGAGAAGAATGGCACACACAGAGATGCCTAAACATATAACAACACTAAGGGGAAAGGGAAGGGAAAGGGCAAGATTCACGAGAGTCCAATAAACAGGATCCTTTTCGGGGTAAAATGAGATGGAGTCACATTTTTAAAGATGCCATGTGTCGGTCTGCTGATGACACAACCCTGCCCCTTCTCCTGGGACCCTCCCCTTCTCTTTGCCCCCGAGGCTCCTGTGGAAACCGCCATGACCACAGATAACTGGGGAGGTACTTGAGCCCAGCTGGGCAAGATGTTCCTTACTAGGATTTTCTTACTTGACGCCAGTGAAACCAGTCAGCCCAGTGTACTGATGGAGGTGGTGTGCGGGTTTTCTGTCGTCTGGGGAGTGGCCTGCAGCAGGGAGGTGTGGGGGCCACAGGACCCAGGTGAAGTCTAGTTCTCCTGCTCATCCGAGCCCTCTGCCCTCAGCCTGGGTCCACGGCTCCTGTGTGGGAGACCCGATATCCACCCCCAGATTTGAGTATGCGTCTGCCACTGGCAACCGAGGGGCTAGCAGGTAATTAAAAAATGGGCGGCTGAATCTGTGAAGACACTCTCCAGCCTGTGCGCCATATTGTTTTCAGTGAGGGTCCTCACATGGGGAATTTTATGTAATGCTTGGATTTCAGTTGTTAAGCTTACTTTGAATACAATGAGCATATCATTTTTTGGGAATCAGCAAGTCTTAAGGAAAGGGAAAGCGTTTCAACTCTCTAGTTCCCACAGAAGCTAAATGATAAGTGACAGGACATTTCTGCAGGAGGCCTGCACACCACGCTATCATGTGGAGGACTGTGTCTGAGCTGGACTTTAGAACTGATGAGCACTCCTAAGCCTAAGTCCCAAAGACTCCAGATAGACTCTCCTGGTACTTGGGTGGGGAAAGCACCTCTTTTTTCAGAGGGAAGTAGACGTGCCTACTCTGACAGTCAGATCGAGTCTCTCATTCCTGGAAGGTAGCTGATTTGCAGGGGGTGCACAGGCTTATCCTAACTGGACGGCTGCTTCAAGTCCATTCTCCCTTTCAGTGGACACAATTCCACTCTGCTCAGTCTTTCTTTCTGTTCCAGGGAAACTTCATCTTAGATCTTGGAAGGTGAGGGCTGGGCACCTCTGCTGCTCCACTACTCTCCATTTGAACCGAGGGAGCAGGCCTCAGTGTGAGTGGTCAGCCAGGTGGAACCCCAGTTCCCTGGGTGTTTCCCAAGCTAAATGCAAGGCTGCAATCACAGCCTCACAGGATCAGCACCTGCTGGCAGGAGAGAAGGGACCCCAGCCTCCAAAAGGGCAGACTTGCTGTGGCTGATGCTGTCTTGGCCCCTTGTCCTATTGTAGATTTAGATCAATGATCGTGCTTCTAACCAATGAGCTGAAAGTGTAATGCTTGACAAAAAGAGCAGGTCTGACTAAGAATTCCCATTCTCATTTCTTAGCAGTTTAGTCCACTTGCCTCACTGCTGTGATACACTGATAAAGCTTTCCAGGCAACCCACATTACCTGGTTACTCTGTTAAGACAATTATATTTTCTAATGAGGCCGCAGCTGTAGTTTTACAAGAAAAAAAAAAAAAAAAAAGTGTTTCAAAACTGCGAGAGCAGCATCTCTGGGCTCCTGACCACGGAGTCAGCCGTTGGGCTGGTTACATGTGCATTGTCCTCCCTGGCAACCGCCCCTCCGCTGCTCGGTTCCAAAACCACGACTTTTCAGCTATCGGGAGCTGCTGTGTACTACCAGTCTGAAGCCTGGCACTCAGCATTCCTTTCCTGAGACCTGGGGGACCAATGGCTGGCACTCTGATTAGAAGTCTCTCTGCCAGCTGGCTACAGCGGGAGGGGAGGGGACTGGCGGAGCCACATACAGCTCCACCTCGGAGGCCTCCAGTCTGTCTTTCGTCCGTAATCTTGACAAGCTGGGAAGGCTGGGTGGAACGCCAAGATTTACAAACAAAATCACTTATAATTATGAAAGCGTCTGGTGGTTTGGGACTTTTCTTTTTTGGGGGTACTTTTTTTCCTGAGCCGCACTGAACATAATCAGCAAGCTGCTTGTGTCAGGTCCCAGGAATGTGTGCTGCCACATGAATGCCTGGCGTGTGGTTCCTTTGTACCCAATGAGCAGCTCTGATTTGGGTGGGAATGTGAAAGGGAATTTTTAAGGAGAATTGAGTGAAATCTGACCTCTGTAAGCCCTCTGTACTTTGATGGGAAGATCTGTTTAAGACTGAATTTAATTCATACGGGCAATCTTTAACGAGGTCATCCTTGCAAATAGAAACTATGTTCTGAGCAATCTCAATCTACAGAAATACATCACCTCAAATTAAGCTTCTTAGGTCAGGAATCAACAGTTAGAACTGAACATGGAACAACAGACTGGTTCCAAAGAGGAAAAGGAGTACGTCAAGGCTGTATATTGTCACCCTGCTTATTTAACTTCTATGCAGAATACATCATGAGAAATGCTGGGCTGGAAGAAGCACAAGCTGGAATCAAGAATGCCGGGAGAAATATAAACTCAGATATGCAGATGACACCACCCTTATGGCAGAAAGTGAAGAGGAACTGAAAAGCCTCTTGATGAAAGTGAAAGAGGAGAGTGAAAAAATTGGCTTAAAGTGCAACATTCAGAAAACGAAGATCATAGCATCTGGTCCCATCACCTCGTGGCAAATAGATGGGGAAACAGTGTCAGGCTTTATTTTTCTGGGCTCCAAAATTACTGCAGATGGTGATTGCAGCTATGAAATTAAAAGACGCTTACTCCTTGGAAAGTTATGACCAACCTAGATAGCATATTGAAAAGCAGAGACATTACTTTGCCAACAAAGATCCATCTAGTCAAGACTGTGGTTTTTACAGTGGTCATGTATGAATGTGAGAGTTGGACTGTGAAGAAAGCTGAGCACCGAAGAATTGATGCTTTTGACCTGTGGCATTGGAGAAGACTCTTGAGAGTCCCTTGGACTGCAAGGAGATCCAACCGGTCCATTCTGAAGGAGATCAGTCCTGGGTGTTCTTTGGAAGGAATGATGCTAAAGCTGAAACTCCAGTACTTTGGCCACCTCATGCGAAGAGTTGACTCATTGGAAAAGACTCTGATGCTGGGAGGGATTGGGGGCAGGAGGAGAAGGGGACGACAGAGGATGAGATGGCTGGATGGCATCACCAACTCGATGGAAGTGAGTTTGAGTGAACTCCGGGAGTTGGTGATGGACAGGGAGGCCTGGCGTGCTGCAATTCATGGGGTCGCAAAGAGTTGGACACGACTGAGTGACTGAACTGAACTGAAGAAGACTGTCTCAAAATCAAGGCTCATCTATACATTAAAATATTTCTAAGCAATATTCACCCTTACAGTCTCCACTGAAGGGCTGGAGAGAAAATGTTCCCACTCCTGCCTGGCTCTACATTTGAATCTGACTTAGATTAAAGTATTATTTTTATTTATATATTTTGCAGGTAATAATTATTTTGTGGGTGGGGAGGCGTGAGCTAAAAACCTGTAAGAAACCCCTTATAAGCTATTGAAACAGCACACTATTCCTGTCAACCCAACTCTTGTGCTCACTAATTCAACAGGACAGAATTTACTGACAACGTGAGAACTGCATTTCTATTCTAAATGAATGTGGAAATTACAGATTATCTACATCTGGAAAAGTCATTAAGAAGAGCATCTGCTTTATGAGTTTAAACAAAATAATCTGGTTTTGTCCATCAGCAGATGAATGGATAAGAAAGCTGTGGTACATATACACAATGGAGTATTACTCAGCCATTAAAAAGAATATATTTGAATCAGTTCTAATGAGGTGGATGAAACTGGAGCCTATTATACAGAGTGAAGTAAGCCAGAAAGAAAAACACCAATACAGTACACTAATGCATATATATGGAATTTAGAAAGATGGTAACAATAACCCTGTATATGAGACAGCAAAAGAGACACAGATGTATAGAACAGTCTTTTGGACTCTGTTGGAGAGGGAGAGGCTGGGATGATTTGGGAGAATGGCACTGAAACATGTATAATATCATACAAGAAATGAATTGCCAGTCCAGGTTCGATGCAGGATACAGAATGCTTGGGGCTGGTGTACTGGGATGACCCAGAGGGATGGTACGGGGAGGGAGGTGGGAGGAGGGGTCAGGATGGGGAACACGGGTACACCCGTGGCAGATTCATGCTGATGTATGACAAAACCAATACAATATTGTAAAGTAATTAGCCTCCAATTAAGATGAATAAATTTAAATTTAAAAAAAGAAAATAAATAAATGATCATCTGTGCTTTGCTTCCTTGAATAAGACAACTGTTGCTGGAGTCAAAAGGAAATAACTCCCTTGTGTCTGTGGGCACCTGGCCAAGTGTGTTACTGGGAATGTCGCCTTTCCTGAGGCACCAGGTCCAGAACAGGTAAGTCTGTACTTGGGTGGATAGCCGGGGTCCTGCCAGCAGGAGAGACAGCTGGGATCATTATGTTCCCTTCAGGTACCGAACAAAACATCAGTATTTCTTCTTTTGCCCTTGAGATTGAATACACCCTTATGTGGTTTTGGTTGCTTGATCTGTAAGCAAACAGCATTTTTTAAGTCATAAGCTCCAACCTGGCCTAGTGAAAAGAATACGCTTGGTGCCACAGCCTGGGCTTGGGTCTGAACACCCCTCTGAGCTGTCAGTTATGTGACTTTATGTCCGCAGGCCACTCACACATCTCTGAGCCAAGTCTCTCTCACCTGTAAAAATGGGGTCATTACTCTTCCTATCTTTTGTGATGTGGTTATTACATGAGAATCTCTAACAAAGTACTTTCTAGACAGAACTGGAACATAAAGGGAAGGCATTCTATTTGCAGCAACATAGATGGACCTAGGGATTATCACACTAAGTGAAGTAAGACAGAGAAAGACAAATATATGCTATCACTTCTATGCAGAATCTAAAATATGATACAAATGAACTTATTTATGAAACAGAAATAGACTCACAGACATAGAAAGCAAACTTATGCCTACCAAAGTGGGAAGGAGGTGGGAGACATAAATTAGGAGTTTGGGGTTAGTAGATACAAATCACTATATATCACATAAACAAATAATAAGGTCCTACTGTATAGCACAGAAAACTATATTCAATATTATATATTAAACTAAAATGGAAAAGAATATGAAGAAATATATATATACACATGGCTGGATGGCATCACTGACTCGATGGACGTGAGTCTCAGTGAACTCCGGGAGTTGGTGATGGACAGGGAGGCCTGGCGTGCTGCGATTCATGGGGGTCGCAAAGAGTTGGACACGACTGAGCGACTGATCTGATCTGATCTGATATATATGAATCACTAGCTGTATACCAGAAACTAACACAATATTGTAAATCAATTAAAAAAAAAGAAAGAAAAAGGGAAGGCATTCATGTTTTTAGGGATTTTGGTGACAAGACATGAGAAGATCATTGGAAAACGTTTCATTATGACTCTCCACACACACCCAGTGGAATCCAACCGCTTCAGCAAATTATGCTTAGCAAGGTGTTCACTGTTTCTCTCCCCATCTTGTTCAAGCACCCGCTTCAGTTTTCTAGATTCACAGATACTGAACTTGAACCCCAGTTCATGCTAAGCATCTGCTAAACACATGCTATGAATATGGCCTCACTCTACAGGGCAAAAGGTGGGAGAAGGGAAGCCTGTTGCCTGAGAAGGGTTTACGAAGGACACAGGCACAGGAGGAAGGGAGAGAACGCAGCCTGGAACTAGGAGGCGGTCTGGGGCTTGGATGCTTCAGGACCATTTGCAGCACATGGGCCTTCACCACCCCAGATGCTTCTTGAAAATCAAGGACTGTTAGGAAATGCAGGGCAGAACAAAGTGGGAAAGGGCACAGGACAGAAAGCAACATGGTTCCCCCCCCTTCCCTCTGGGCGGCAACATGAGAAGGCACTTTCCAGCTCTCCCACTCAGATCCCAACTCTCGGGAGGGCGCAGCCTGCCACCCTTGAGCCTCGCAGTCCTTGAGCTTGGCCAGTGGAGCCGGTGGACGCCCACCCGGCGCGGCAGGAGCGCGGACTACCTGGTATGGCTGTTGGAGGACAGGCTCTCCCAGGGCTGCCCGCTGCAGCCGGCCACCGCGAAGGCGCCCCCGCAGCTGCCGTCCAGCTTCATGAGCAAGGCCTTGGCGGCGTTCTCAGCCGTCTTCCGGCAGTCGTGGGCTCGCTTGAGCATCTGAGTAATGTTTTCATCCCCTGACTGGTCTCCTGCAAGAAACCAAGGGGTTAATTAATCAGCAATGGTCTAGATAAACAAGGCTGGGTGATGGGGCAGGCACTCAGGGTGGAGGTGGCTTGGTGCAGACAGGGGTGGAGCGTGTGTCCTGGGGCCGGTCCTTCACCTAGAAGCTGCGATGAGGAAGGCTTTCTCTTCCCCCACAGACGAAGGGCTGGCCCGTGTGAGCTTCCAGCTCTGTGTCCAGCGGTAACCTGCTCTGATTTCCTAACTCCTGAGGCTCCTGGCTGCTCCCGGCATGCAACCCCAAGACTCCTGTGCGGCCCGTCTCCCTCAGCTGCTCAGCGCTTCCTTGGGAGCGAGACCAAGGGGAAATGAGGCCCAACCTCGCCATGTTTCCACACGTCTGCAGCTTCGCTTAGAACTTCATGTAGGCACGAGACACAGAACTAAGGGTTAAAACGAAAACCTTGGGATTGGCTCTGATGTCCTGCATGGATGCTCTCCCTGAGTGAGTCATGTCCAGGGGCAAGCTCCATGCCTCTCACAGCCAGCTAATGTCTGCAGCAACACTCAGGGTGGTGGCCACCAGCACGCAGCCAGGTTGGGGATCCCCTGCCCAAGGTGGCCATGTTCTAGCTGCATTTTCAAAAACTTTGCAGGCCAAATAAGTCATTGGTTTGTTACCTCTACAGCCCAGACCCTCAATCTTCCAATATTTATAAATGAAATCTAATGCCAAAGTCTAAGATACAAAAATGGTAAATATGAAACTGGCTTAAGTGGGCAGGGGGTATGGGGAGGGGGATACACTCAGCTTTCCCACTCTCCAAGCCCAATACTGGGGCCCAAAGAAACTCCTCCAGATTCCCAGGCACAGTTTGAAAACCACCGTCTAAATCATCCAGGATGAATGGTTGTGCAGTCAAGAAGAAACAAAGGAGAAATCCCCATAACTACACTGTGGGTGAATGTTACAACTCATTCTTGCTGTGCGGCTCCATGGCACGTTAGGGCAGGATGACATATCACTGCAACTGGGCAGAATAGAAGAGTCCGGTTTAATAGGGAGCTGCTAAAAAGTAAGCTTAAAAAGCTGCTAAATAAGATACTTTACAGACATCCACAACTGACTGCTCTCTGAATTCTGAAGAGGCATATTAACTGACTGCTCCATTTTATAAATAGACCCATGAGCCAACCAGGATTATGTGAATACAAGGCATTTTATTATTGATTTTAAATATTTAAAATGCAGATTTAAGTCCTTTTAGCTCCTATCCAAGTCACTGTGCTGAGTAGGGACAAGCTTCAAATGAGGTGCCTTTCGAGGATAGCACAGACTAAGACAGTCCTCTGAGAAAAAGTAGAAATAAAATGATTGATTTTTTGCCTTTAATTGATAATTTTCCTTAATACATTTATTAAAAAAAAAAGAACTTGACAGCAAGCCAAGATCATTTTAGGATTCTGCTTAATAGGAAGAATAAAGTTTTATGGTTTGGTTAAAAGACCCTGAAAAATGAGCTTCCTAATGGAAATGCTGGCAGAGTTTCTACTGTTGGGCTGGGAGGGTAATACTATTTAAAAAACAACAACAAAAAAACAAGAAAACTCAGAGAGAGAGGTGGAGGATGGTCACACATACAAATGGAGGCCTGCTTCCTCACTGGGTGACTTGGATATGAAACAGGAAATTAATACCCAGGATACTCCTTTATTTCAGATTCCTGTCCATGTCAAAACTGAGGAAAGGAGGGAAGGAGGAAAAGCAGGCGAGTGTTTGTTCAGTGCAAAAGCTACAGCCTGGGCTCCTTGTGGCTCAGAATGGTCAAGAATCCACCTGCCAATGGAGGAGACACAGGTTCAGTCCCTGGTCTGGAAGATCCCACATGCCACGTGGTAACTAAATCCGTGCACCACCACTACTGAGCCTGCGCTCTGGACCCCGGGAGCTGCAACTGCTGAAGCCTGCACGCCTAGAGATTGTGCTCCACAAGGAGAGAAACCACCAAGAGAAGCCGACTCACCGCAATGAACAGTACCCCTGTTCTCCACAACTAGAGAGAGCCCAAGTGCAGCAACGAAGACCCAGCACAGGCAATAAATAGATAAATAATAAAAAAAAAAAGACCTTGGAAATTCAGTTCAGTTCAGTTGCTCAGTCATATTCAACTCTTTGCAATCCCATGGACCACAGCATGCCAGGCCTCCCTGTCCATCACCAACTCCCAGAGTTTACTCAAACTCATGCCCATTGTGTCAGTGATGCCATCCAACCATCCTTCCTCTGTCGTCCCTGTCTCCCGCCTTCAATATTTGCCAGCATCAGGGTCTTTTCAAATGAGTCAGCTCTTCGCATCAGGTGGCCAAAGTAGTGGAGTTTCAGCTTCAGCATCAGTCCTTCCAATGAACACCCAGGACTGATCTCCTTTAGGATGGACTGGTTGGATCTCCTTGCAGTCCAAGGGACTCTCAAGAGTCTTCTCCAACACCACAGTTCAAAAGCATCAATTTTTGGTGCTCAGCATTCTTTATAGTCCAACTCTCACATCCATACATGACTACTAGAAAAACCATAGCCTTGACTAGAAGGAACTTGGTTGGCAAAGTGATGTCTCTGCTTTTTAAGATGCTGTCTAGGGTGGGCATAACTTTTCTTCCAAGGAGTAAGCGTCTGTTAATTCCATGGCTGCAATCACCATCTGCAATGATTTTGGAGCCCCCCAAAATAAAGTCAGCCACTGTTTCCACTGGGATCGGATGCCATAATCTTCGTTTTCTGAATGTTGAGCTTTAAGCCAACTTTTTTCACTCTCCTCTTTCACCTTCATCAAGAGGCTCTTTAGCTCTTCTTCACTTTCTGCCATAAGGGTGGTGTCATCTGCATATCTCAGGTTATTGATCTTTCTCCCGGCAATCTTGATTTCAGCTTGTGCTTCATCCAGACCAGTGTTTCTCATGAAGTACTCTGCATATAAATTAAATAAACAGGGAGACAAGATACAGCCTTGACATACTCCTTTTCCTATTTGGAACCAGTCTGTTGTTCCATGTCCAGTTTTAACTGTTGCTTCCTGACCTGCATACAGATTTCTCAAGAGGCAAGTCAGGTGGTCTGGTTCCCATCTCTTGAAGAATTTTCCACAGTTTATTGTGATCCACACAGTCAAAGGCTTTGGCATAGTCAATAAAGCAGTAGTAGATGTTTTTCTGGAACTCTCTTGCTTTTTTGATGATCCAGTGGATGTTGGCAATTTGATCTCTGGTTCCTCTGCCTTTCCTAAAACCAGCTGGAACATCTAGAAGTTCACGATTCACGTATTGCTGAAGCCTGGCTTGGAGAATTTTGAGCATTACTTTACTAGCATATGAAATGAATGCAATTGTGCGGTAGTTTGAGCATTCTTTGGCATTGCCTTTCTTAGGGATTGGAATGAAAACTGACCTTTTCAGTCCTGTGGCCACTGCTGAGTTTTCCAAATTTGCTGGCATATTGAGTGCAGCACTTTCACAGCATCATCTTTTAGGGTTTGAAATAGCTCAACTGGGATTCCATCAGGTCTTATTAAAAGAAAAAAAAGAAAAGCTAAAGCCTGGGCAGGGAGGGAGGAGCTGGCAAGGAGGACCGGAGATGCACTCAGGAGGTACTCTGATGCGAGCTTCTTTGCAAGGTGTGTCCTGGAAGGACAGCCTTAATATGGGCTCACAGCCTAGGAGGAAAAGGATGACGGGTGGCCTGCTCGCCAGCCTGTGCAGAGTGCCCACCTTTGACTCTCGAGTCATCTGGTCAGTTTTTTGTTCACTTGCTGTGGTTTCTCGGGAGAAGTTGCTGTGGTCAAGTGTAGGCTGAGGGAGCCAGGAGGCCCCAGGACTGGGGGCCTCTGTCACTGAACCTCTGTTTCCTTCCAAACACTGTTTCCACTGTTATTGTCCCCATGTTATGTCAAGGCCCACAGTCATAGTCAAGGGTGAAGTTTTGGCAAATGATGGTAACTAGGATGCCCTGCATGTGTTTTTTTCAGTTCATAGCCCTTCTAGTTACTCAGCACTGGGGCACAGTAGTAGGGGGCGGTGTGGGTCTGGAGGGACAAATGATGCCGACCCTGGGGGATGCATGACCCCTGCAGTGGAGGACGGGCAGGGAGGGCAGGTGGGCAGCAGGCCCCCGGGGTTGGCATTGGTGAAGCTGAAGATAACAAGGTGTGAAATGTTCCTCTGCATTTCTATGTCACCTGGAGAGCAGGTAGGGGGAACCCATGTTCCTTTGAATCCAAAGGAACAAACCTGGAGAAAATGCAGTGCCAGATGAGGCAAAGGCCTTGTGGGCAGCACAGGGACCCTCAGGCACCAGCACTGCAGGGAGGCTGTGGGAGAGCTGGTCCCTTTCAGGGCGAATCTGGGCCTCCTGCCCCATCTGGTCCTAGAGTCGGCCTGGGAGAGTATGTTTCCCGAGACGGCCTGTTTGTTTTAACTTGTCTGTAATGCTGTTTCCACTTCAGTTCCTGCTGCATTCAACATAAACAATTTACTCGCTCAGTCATGAGGAAAAAATGAAAAACACACTTGACAAGTGAATTTCATGTTGTTGGGAGGCGTGCCAATGCCAACAGCCGAGACGGGGGGTAGGAGACCAGAAGAGGTGGGGGAACGAGGAGCAGGGGCTTTAGGAACCCGGCCACACTTACCAGGGGACGACCCCACACCGGCCGCCCGGAACTGCCCCAGGATGAGGCTCTGCTCGCTCTCGGCCAGAGCCAGGAGGAGTTCATAGGCTTCGATGCACTGCTCGCTGAAAGAGAAGCACATGGCGTCATCAGCTAGGGCTGAGAACTGCGAGTCCCCTGCGGTGCAGTGCGAGCCCTGCCTCTCAGCCTCCCTGCCCAGGTCGGCAAGGACACGCCCACAGGCACTCATGGACAGAGTCAGGGGCTCGCTCTGCTTTGAGGCCCCCTCCCTGCCCTGCTTTAAAAAAAACAAAACAAAACTTTAGACTATGATCTAGAAAAATACAAGGGAAGCAATGAAGATGAGAGAGGCAAGTCTGCTGCTCCTTTGATGATCAGCTTGAAGGGAAAGGTGAAGCGCTCACAGCGACCAGCCTCTGGGTGCGCCCCGCCCACCTGGATCGCCACACCTCCTAATCCCCTTCCGCCTGTTCCAGCTGGTTTGTGTGACTAAGAGAGTAAGGCAAAAGTGATGGGTTATCACATCCGAGGTTGGTTATTAAAGAACGCGATGATTTCCATCTTGGTCTTTCTCTCTCTTTCCTCCTTTCCCTTTTCCTCTTGGATCATCCTTTTCAGAGGAGGCCAGCTGCCACGTCTTGAAGACCCTTGAGCAGCCCTATGGAGCAGCCCGTGTGGTTAGGAACTAAGGCGCCAGCCCATCTCCAGTGAAGGACCGAGGATTCTACCCGAAGCCTTTCGAAGCAGATCTGCCAGCCCCAATTAAGCTGACGCAGCTCTGGCTGAGAGCTTGACCAAAAACTCAAGAGACCCAGAGCCAGAACCTCCTAGACAAATCACTCCCAGATTCCTGACCCCAGAAGCTTTGACATAATAAACAGTTATACGATAATAGGGAATTCATATAGCAGCCCAGAAAGGGGACTGTTTTAACTGAGACCTGCCTATTCAATAGAGTGGCCGCTAGCCACATGTGGATATTTAAATGAAAAAGAACTTAAGGTAAATAAATGAACAGTCTCTCTGCAGCAGTGGGCATATTTCATACGTTTAAACAGCCATGTGCGGCTAGCAGTTGCTGCACTGGATAACACAGAGAACAGCTCCATCATCATAGAAAGTTTTGCCAGAGGCTTGTAAAGCTGCGTCATGAAACACTCACAAAATCTCTGACAAGAGCTGGAGTGTGGAGCGCTCTCTTCGGGTACACCAGACAGAGGATCAAACAGTGACCTCTGGAAAGCCACTGCTGCCCGTGGCCCCATAGGGACCCATGTCTGCACTGGATGGAGTGTGTGTATCATGCTTGAGTCATCCTGGCCAAATGCCTGCAGTAGTGAGAATCACCCCCAAGCAAAGAATTGATGAGCTTCTCCAAGCTGAGCAGGGGAAATGTGGCTTTACTCAACACTTAGTCAACAGACTTTTTTTTTTCTTGTCTTTACTTTCAAGTTCCTTTACTAAGAGACAGGAAAGAGAGTCCAATGACTGCCTGTGGGTGCTGGCAGCTCCCCTTCTCAAGGGCAGTTGATCTTTCAAGTTAGAGATGCTGGGACGTTGCTTCTTCTGTACAGATGAAAGGGAGACTGAGGGTGCAGGAGAGCCTGTTTCAAGAGTAGTCACAGACGATCATCTGTTTGCTTTGGTGTGTCTGTAAACTAACAGGATTGCTCTCTAGCTTTGGTCTCCTGTGTTTTGGTTTGATAAATATATATATATATATATATATATTTTTTTTTTTTTTTTTTGAAGCAATGTTTCTTAAAACAATACTGAATTCTCTGAGAGGATGCCAAGAGTAAGATACAATCACTACTCTGGGACTTTGGTAAATATGCCTAAGTGGTGACACTGATAAGTCTATGAAAACAATAATAAAGCTGAGTTTTGTAGCTATTAAACTAGTAGTAATTTAAAAATAGATAAATTCCAAAGCTGAAAAAAAGTGGTACTACTTGCTCATCAATGAATGAATCACATTCATTTAAACTGGTTTTTTTTAATGGGAAAAAAACTGGCAGCATGCCTGAAGAGACATGAAAATATTCATATCCTTTGATCTATAATTCCTGCTCCAGGGATTTTATCTCAAGGAAAATACAAGAATGACAGTTTTTGTATTAATTTATTCACCATAGAATTATTTTCAGTATCAAGAGTCTGCAAGAGTCTAAATATCTTTTAGAGAAATGAGTAATAATACCATATAAACTTGATGGAAGGGATACAGTCAGTCAAAATAAATGGAGACTTTTAAGCAATAATATTACAGTTTAACAAAGGAAGGAAGAGAATGAATTAGATTTACCACAATGTAGAATATAATATGAATATAAATAAAGTCTGGGAAAAAAAGACTGGAAGAACAAGAAGTGAACTTGTAACACAAAAATTGATGTTTTGAGTGATGTTGTTGTTTAATCACTAAGTCGTGTCTGATTCTGTAGCCCACCAGGCTCCTCTGTGCATGGGATTTCCCAGGAAGAATACTGGAGTGGGTTGCCATTTCCTCCTCCAAGGGATCTTTCCAACCCAGGGATCGAGCCCCCATCTCCTGCATCGGCAGGCGGATTCTTTACCACTGCCAAAGGGAAGACTTGGAGTGATATTACTTACATGAAATAATATTTCAGTTGAACATTGCTAACAGAAACATACCTGTTTTACTAATACCACACTCATTATCCTTATTTTCTTAATTGCTCCCAGGCTGCTAACTGATTTTTAATATTTATCACACCCTAGCATTTGCTGGTCCAGTTCTCTAGTCACATTTTCTAAAACGCGGTTTTCTACTTTCATGCAGAAGCTTGCTATGGATGCCCTTCTCAATGAAAGTGGCCCCTCGCCTGCCCGCCCGCCTGCCCAACTTCCCACCTGTACTGCAGGGCCAGCCTCAACGCGGTGGCATTGGATTCGTACTTCCCCACCAGCATGCTCATCCTCTCGGCATTGCTCTTGCACTCTTCCAGGGTTATGGTCAGAAGGTCATTTTGGGATTTGAGGTGTTCGATACGGCTACAAAGGAAGGAAAATCACGTTCACAGTTTTACACTAGGATTATAATGCGTTGCCAAGATTTTAGTCATCCACTCTAGATTCTGGCCAAAATGCACGTTAGGATATGAGCTCATTAGATGTTTTAGCAAATGCAACTGATGAGAAGTAATAAAGCAAGCAACTCAAAGCTGAAGAATCATTAAATTCTGTGTGAATTAGAAATAAAAATTGCTCCCTGGTTATTTCCCAACCAGTCATGGATGAGCCATTTGCCAGGTAAAGTGCTAGGCTTGGGAGATACACCATGGTAAGGAGCCCTAACCTTCATGAGAGTTAAGACTCAGATGCTCCAATGAACCACCCTCCACCCTCCACAGGGACAAATGAAAAGCAACCCTTACAATAAGAGCTACTATTTGTTAAGCCCTTGCTCAGTAACTCTCCCAATAGCCCTTTGAATTAAGTAGTATTATCTCCATTTCTCAGAGGAGGCACAGAAATGTTAATCCTTGGGCTCTGAACCAGGCAGTTTGACCCCAGATCCTTGACTCAGAATGCTCACTACAGAGCAGGAGCAAAGGATGAATCAATGAGTGAAAAAGAAACTGCACTTAAGGGGTACCTGAGTGGCAACTGCAGAGTGTATCCAAAGCTCTTTCCAGCTTGGACAGTCCCCTAACTGCCTACTACTGGCAGGATAATCAGTGGATAAGAATAAGTTTTATAAAAATCAGAACTGTAAACTCAAGGCCAAAGAGTTTATGGCAAAGTCAGAAAGCAGATTAGGAAAGCCGAAGCCTTCAGCCCCTGTTTTCTGTCCCAGGACGCTGATGCTCTGGATGCAATGATTCATTCCCCACAGGACATGGCCATCTGCAGTACTCAGATCACCAAGTCTTAAAGAGACATAAGGTTTCACACACACAAAATGTTAAGAGCTTGGAAGCCATCTGCTTTGAGGATCAATCTTAGGACCACGCATCTTAGCACATATAACTAAGACCGTTGCGTGGCTTTGGCAACAACAAGGTCGATTCAATGTAAGGTGTTACAGGATACAGTTTTCTGTCTCTGTTCACATGACAGCCTCTTCAGCGACTTCCCACCCTCTCATTTACTTCTTGACTTGCTCCAGTTACATTCAGTCCCTACTAATTAGATGAAACCAAACCTCCATGTGGTCAATTCTATCTCAGACAGCACCCCTGTATCGATGGCTCCTACCTTTTAAAACATTCTCCTTCATTTGGGTCACGACAGGTGTCTACTGGTTTTCTCCCTGCCGAAAGGTCATTATTTCTCCTGTCTCCTCTGCTGGCTCCCTCTTCTCTATATAATCTGTGGCAGTTGACATTCCCTTAGGACTCAGTCCTAGGTCCATTCCTCTATCAATGCTCTCTTCTGAGGGTGATTTTATCCCAAGACTTTCACAGGCATTTATGTTCCCATGGCTCCCAGATTCTTAGCTCATACCTCTCTTGTAAGTGCCAGTCTCACATATCCAGGGTTTCACACAGACACTTCAAGTTTAACATGGGATTCTTGACTTTCCTCTAACCATAACCTCCTCCATCTTCCCCATCTCAGTAAATGCCACCACCATACACCCGACAACACAGGTAAGATATCTGCGAGTCTTGAGACCGCCCCTTATTTTATACATCTGTGGATTTTTATCACCACACATACAGTGACCCCTTCAAACTGCCTCTACTTGGCTGTGCTCGTTCACTGCAGAACTGGCTCACTTTCCACCCCTGCCCACCCCTTGCCATTCTGCACATCTGAGTGAACTTAAAATTAAAAAAAAAAAAAAAAAAAGATTTGTAAAGTGATACAAAGACATTAAAAAAATAAATAAATAAAATAAAATTTAAATCAAATCTGTTCTTCCCCTACATAAAGCACCTTAACAACTTCCAACGGCACTTGGTCTATTACCTCAAATTCCATAGCCCGCCCAGCCCTGACTACTTCAGCACCTTGTCTCACGGGGCGCATCCTTTCACTCATTCTGTCTCAGTTCCATCGGGATTGGGGGAGTTCAGACTTCATACCAGCCACTTCCCAGCCTTGAAGTTGCTGAGTTGGCCCTTAAGACTCTTCCTGGTTTGGCACATGGCTGTTCCTTTCCCGCCTGAAAAATCTCAATTGCTATTTCCCCCTTCAGAGATGCCTTCCCTGTCTTCGTACTTAAAATCAAGGCTACCTTTTATTTCGTCACAGTGTCATATTTACTTGGAGCTTTCTCATGTTCTAATTGGTCTGTTTTTGCTTAACTTCCTTAACAGGATATAACTCCATGATATCTTGTCTGTTTTACTTTCTTTGGCACCCAAATAGCCCAGTATATAGTAGGTGCTTAATATCTGCATGCTGCGTGCTAAGCTGCTTCAGTCGTGTCTGACTCTGTACAACTCTGTGGACTGTAGCCCCCCAGGCTCCTCTGTCCATGGGATTTTCCAGGCAAGAATACTGGAGTGGGTTGCCATTTCTTCCTCCAGGGGACCTTCCCGAGCCAGGGATCGAACCTGCGTGTCTTAAGTCTCCTGCATTGGCAGCCAGGTTCTTTACCACTAGCGCCACCTGAGAAGCCCAAAAAGCAACAATACTTTTGAGTAGTATTTTGAGTAGTGGCAGAGGCATGACCCACCCCATGCCTCTGTCACACACACACAAACACAAGTTAAAGGCTGTCATACTTTCAGAGTGTGACAGGACTACAACTTTGAGATAGGTAGTTAAATAAAAGATATCAGAACATACTGGTAGATAATTTACAAGCACTCCCATGTTCTAGCAGTAGCTGTGATAATACAGAAAACAATGGAGAAGAGGTGGACAGACAGGGGTTGACCAGCTGGGCTATTTAATAGCTCTGGACTTGAGGCAAGTCATTCAATGTCAAAACATTTGCTTTCTAATTTGCAAAATGGGACTATTCTGCCCTCCCAAGTTGAGGATTTAGGGTTGTCTGTGAGTCTTTGGAAAGCTGTTACACTCCATGACAGTGTGAGCTACAGGCACCAAATAGTTCCCCCTTCTTTGGTCTCTCTTAGGTGCATATAACTGAAGAGAAAGGACCACCCCCCCCCCCCCCCCCCCTCCAATTCAACCACAGAGCAGGCTTGTTAAATCCCAGAATCTGCTGAGAGGAGATCCTCCTACACAGAGGGCCCCTGAAGGCATCTGACTTCACTAAATTGCAAAGGGCATATCTGATTCAATTTTTAAGCACTCCCCTGCCTGTGACACTGAGAGCACTGCTTGTTTACTGCTGCAAGGTAATCAGCAGGATTGTCACTCTTAACTATTTTGGATTTAATAAGGAAACCATTTAATTTCAAGATTTAAATGACCTAGATTGCCACATTTCCTTGGTTCTCAAGTACTATATTAAACAGCTTCAAATCAGGGAGGACTAACAGGATAATTCAATTTATTCAGGTTTGCCATACACAAGGGGAATGGCATGAAGCAATGGTTGGCGGGGAACGGCATCCATGTTTCTTACGGGTTGGCTCACAAGCCTCTCCAGTTCTTAGTAGGTAACCCCTGAAGACGGCTGGGTGAGGGCAGCCGCCGCATGCTCGGCCACCATTCAGCCACTGTGGGGCCAGGTCTGAGTCACAGCAGTCACCACAGCTTGGCCCTGCTCCTTCTCTTCTGCTTTTTTAACAACCCAATTTCATTGCTGGGATGACATACAAGCCAGTCTTTGCCAAAGAGGCAGGAGGACAAACTCAAATCACCTCCGTCATAAGATCTGGAAAGAACCCATAAAACTGGGCACACAGTTAAATTATTCTAATCAGGACAGTTAGACCTACTTAGAAAATCTGAACTAAGTAGGATAGGATATAGGGATGGGAGGATGTACACATTTGTGAAAAGCATAAATACGATGAGGCAACCCTTGAATGGAGCAGGGAGGGTTAGACTAGCATGCCTGGTCCACCCCAGGAATGTCTCAGTAGCTCTGGCCTGCATGCTAGGGAGCCATCTTGCCATCCTGACCTACTTGTCATTCCATATGGACTGCTCCTTAGTTTGTTAGGGCCAGTGCACAAGGAAAAGCGGGAGGGGGAATTCCCTGGTGGCACAGTGGGTAAGAACCCACCCGCCAATGCAGGGGACATGGGGTCGATCCTTGGTCTCGGAAGATTCCACATGCTGCAGGGCAGTGAAGTCCGCATGTCATAACTCCTGAGCTCGTGTACTGTGGCTACTGAAGCCCAGAAAAGCCACCGTAATAAGAGGCTTGGGCACCGAAACTAGGGGTTGCAACTAGAGAAAGCCTGAGGGTAGTACGAAGACCCAGCACAGCCAGAAATAAGTAGATAAACAAATATAGCAGCATGTTAAAACAGAAAGAAGACAGAGCCCCTGGTTCATAAATTATTTAAAGAATTTAAAACAGTGCAACTAACACTTAAAACAGTGACAGCAGAGCAGTAAAGCAAGTGTGGGATCCTTCTAAGCATGAGGCCCTGTGCATTTGATGACAGGTCACAGGGGCCCACAGAGCCGGCCCTCCTGTGATGAGCAGGGTGGTGGAAACTCACACCTGCCAGCTCGACAGCATCACCTTAAGCCCTAATGCATCAGCCAGCCTCAACGGATCTTTGGGATGGGACTGGGGTTTCCCCTCAACACCACCACCGAATACACAGGATTCCTCCTTACCTGTTCAGCCGCTCCGTTTCCACCTCAAACTCTCTAATCTTGCTTTCCGAGATGGCAGATCCATGGGAGTAGAGAGTCTGGAAGATTTCCTGAATGTTGGAGCAGTCCTGAAGAGAGTGGGCCAGGTGCTCTGCCACGCTGCTGGACACCTGAACAGGTGAGCATTAATTCCTCTCTGGACAAAGCCACTTCTGGGATGCTGGGCCCCGGGCCCTTGCTTCCCAATTTAAACCGTTCAGTTTTAAACAGTTTAAAGCTGATGTTCCTTGAGAATTGGGCACCCAATGACATAGCTACCCAGATATTTTTCAGTTTGTATAATATAATCCTAGTATAAAAAGTTAACTACTGTGAACGCAGTACACAAAACAGGGTCAAAATGCAACTGCATCCTCTAAGCTGTATCCTCAGCAGCAGGCATGAAAGATCCTGAGCCTTGGGACCTAAAATTTTGTATATTAAATAGAGTTTGGACATCCTTTCTCCTTCCTAAACCCCCTGCCACCCTCAACACTTGTCTCCTGTAGCTAAGGTGAACATCCCATTCCTTCACTTTCATAATTCAGCTTTGGCATGGAAGCTGGGTGCCTGCAATTTCTGCCCAGTGCAAAATTCTAAAATAGGGCCTTAAAAGTTCTGTTTCTGTTTTTCCCCATCCCTGAGGGTCAAACCAGTCAATCTTAAGGAAAATCAACCCTGAACAGTTGTTGGAAGGACTGATGCTGAAGCTCCAATATTTTGGTCATCTGAGGCAAAAAGGCGACTCATTGGAAAAGTCCCTGATACTGGGAAAGATTGAGGGCAGGAGGAGAAGAGGGCATCAGAGGATGAGATAGCTGGATGGCATCACTGATGCAATGGACATGAACTCGGGCAAACTTTGGGAGATGGTGAGGGACAGGGAGGCCTGGCTGCTGAAGTCCATGGGGTTGCAACAGTCGGACACGACTGGGCGACTGAGCAACATTAACAAGGATCAAATAACTGGATTTTCCAGCCTCACGCCCAAATCCTCAAAGACATCCCCAGGGAACTGAAATTATTCTCTTTTCACTATACATCAGTTCACAGCCCCAGGGTATTCGGCATTCTACATAAGAAAACTCCAGAACTGAGCTGGAAGGTTCCGGTCTGTCCCAGCATCGGCTGTACTTCAAAGGCAGCGATCCTGCTCAGTGGAGAGCACCTTCCCTTTCAAGAGGGACGTGCGAATAATCAAGTTCTCTTAGAGCTTCCTGACTCACTTGGTCTCTGGGGAAGCAGGGTGATATAAAGCAAGTATTTCAAGACTTTGATCTGTATTGCCAGTAACAAGACCTCAATCATTTCTTTCTGAATGGTTTCAACTAGAGAAACAAAAAGCTCCCTTTAAAGCTGAAGGGGTAATTCACTACCGGCGAACCACTAAGCATTTTAACCTGACCCTTTGGAAGGAAATCAAGTATGATTTCCTATTACAATCACCCGGTTTATTGGAGGGCCCCTGGGCAGTGCTTCTGTCATGGACGAGCCATTGTGTAGTTCTCCTATGTGACATGTCCCTTTGCAACTCATAAACACTCACCCCGATGCTGCTGATCTCTGAGCCTAGGACTGGCCGATCAGATGACGAAGATTCAGACCTGGTCTTGGAGAGCTTCACCCTCTCGGCGATCTTAACGAACAAAACAAAACAAATGATCGAAAAACAACACACGCCATTCCCCATATAAACTACTGCGACTGTGTTTATACAGGGCTACTCTTGAACCTTGGCAACTAAGCCATCAGTTCTTAAAAACGACTCACGTGTCTGATTTTTCTGCCACTTGCTTATTAACTCATGGTTTTTCAGCGTTAGTACCACTGACATTTTGAGTTGGACATTCTTTGCTGTAGGGGACTGTTCTGTGCACTATGAGCACCTTGGCTTCTAGCCACAGTACTCCAGGTGTGACCATCGAAAAGGTGTCCACATAGCCAAATAGCCCTTGGGACAAAAATCACTTCTGGCTGAGGAGCACTGGTGAGACTTCATAAACTTGACGGCTGACAACCAACCTTGTTGCAGAGACTGGCGGGGCTACCAGGAAGAGGATATGTAATCGTGTCAACAGTCTCTCTGGGGTGGACTCAGCATAGGAAGGGGGTCGGGGGCTGTGGCTGAGATTGGAGGGGCTACTTCTCACAGCTGCTAGGCCTGCCCATCATTGTCATCTATTTGTCTGCTGGCAGGGCTGTCGGTTCTGGGAGCAGGTAGATCATTGGTTCATTACTCAGGGTTCCCCTCCTGGGCTGAACCATGATCCTCAAGAACAACTCTCTACCCACCTTGTGACAAAACATCTCACTCTCCACAATGACCTGTCAGCTGGGACAGGCTCTGGCCCGCTGATTAATGAGAGCTGGCATCTAGGTTGCAGCCGAGAGAGACTTAAAACTATTAGTGGGTTATCTCTTCCTGCAGCTCCAGCACGGGAGGCCTACGCAGGACCCTGGGAGGCCCCTCAGGGCCCGCTGAGCTGATTGCATGCTGGCACAGCGGCCCTGCTGCACAAAGGCTGGGGCTGCCCGATAACGGCCATGTCCCCGGAGCTCACCTTGGCGATGGGGATGTCATTGCTGCTGCTGCTCGTGCTCAGTTCTCCGGTGCTGGGGTTAACGGGGCGGTTGGCGGAAGTGAGGCGGCCAGGGCTGGAGGGGCCCGTGGCCTGCACGCTCTGCAGGCGAGTTTGAAGCTCTCGAACCTGAAATGACAACACCTTCAGACATGGCGGCAGGCTCCCCCGGCCCAAAGAGCAGAAGGGCCAGTGTGGGGGAGGACAAAGCTTTCATTTACACGAAGAAACCAGCTTCCCTGAAAACCGAAGTCAGCTGAGTCCGCACAAAGGGCACTGATGTTCTTAACTGGATCTGCCACGGGCTGGCCAGCATCTGCGCTTCACAAGCTGGAGGGGGACATGTTTTCTATGGTGCTGGAAGCTTCCAGCACAAGGAGAAGGGCCATCTTTAAGGGATGTTCGCTCACTCAGTACACATGGCACAAGAAATGGAACCCAGGATGAAATTTGTACTTGCATGGAGTTCAGAGGACAGAGATCATTTCAAGCACATGCTCATGCTATAAACATCAATCCAGGGTGGGTGTGCAGGAAGCAGGAAAGAGGAAGAAGGTGACTCCACCTGAAGTCACTGCGGAACTGTCTTTGAGCACAGCCTCCCAGGTGGACAGGGCTGTAATGGACGAGATGAGTGAGGCAGTGGCTGAGCGGCTGGAGTGGGGAGACCGGCTTGGATGACAGGCTGTGTCTGAAGAACGGCAAATTATTAATATGCACAGGGTAGGAGAGAGACCTGCTCTGGGAAGGAGGAGAGGCTATGGCGATGAGAGGGAGTTGGTACCCATGGCTTTTTCCCAAGGGACTTCGAGATGGGATTATCCCGGGGACAGAAGGAAGGAATACCTAATTAGCCCTTCAGTGTGGAGCGACCCAGAGCCCCCTCAATTACATTTAGAACACACATCTACCTGCACAGAATTTAAATGTCCCAACTCTGTTTCTCTATGGTTATGGCTCACTGACATCCAAAGGGAGAAATGCTCCAAGCAAGTGAAGATGATTATTAGAAACTGGTCTTTCCGATGACCTGGATCACAGTTTGATCACTGTATACGGTGTCAGTCTTAAAGGGCACACTGACCGCAGCACCCAAGGGCCCTTACACGTGGGCACCAGACCCTAATGGGAAGAATCAGCACCAGGACATCTAAACCTGGGTTTCCCAACCTATCAGTGCACCAGAATGTTCCAGAGGGTTTGTTAAGACACAGAGCCCAGGCCCCGCCGCAGATTCTGATCAGCAGGTGGAGACCACACCTAGGAGTCTGCGTGTCCAACAAGCGCCCAGGCAACGCCGGTGCACCCGGCTGACGGCAGTGACCTGTGGGCGGCCAAGGCCTCACGGCACTTGACATCTGAGAGACCACGGAGCAGAGCCGCCCGGCTGCCAGCCCAGAGGCCTTCCAGGCAAACCGTTGTCTAAAAGCGACTGGAGAGCTTTTCATCTTTAATATCTTGGATGTCTCCACCCTGCTAAATTGGGAACCAAAAGTAATTGAAATTTCAATAATTCATCAGCATACGAGAAGCCAAGATAGGAAAACTCCCTCGGAGCAAATTGCATTCAATGGTGAAACAGCTGAAAAGTGCCCAATAGCTGGCTCTGTGGTGGCGTCCAATAACTGCGGGTTAACAGAAATGTGCATCGTCCCCATAAAGAACCACACCCAGGGCTACCCTCAAAGCCGTCTAAACACCAGAAAAACACACGCTGTCAAAGTCAAGTGGGACTGCTGCTGAGAGATTACAGGGCTCATTGTGGGATGGTCCTGATCAACTGTGCCTCTCTGTGCCCGCGGCCGAGGGCAGGACGCGTTTCTCCATCAGGCCAGCTTCCTGGCACCGGGAAAACCACCGGCGGGTTTCAGGTTCTACCGCTGTGAAAGTCTGATGAGGTCCTGAATAAGCAACAGTGTTACCACCACTGCTGAATCTAAAGAGTATCTGGAGTGAAGTGAAAGTTGGTCAGCTGTGTCCAACTTTTTGTGACCCCATGGACTATACAGTCCATGGAATTAATTCTCCAGGCCAGAATACTGGAGTGGGTAGCCTTTCCCTTCTCCAGGGGATCTTCCCAACCCAGGGACTGAACCCAGGTCTTCCTCATTGCAGGCGGATTCTTTACCAGCTGAGCCACAAAGGAATCCCAAGAATTCTGGAGTGGGTAGCCTATCCCTTTCCCCAGGGGATCTTCCTGATCCAGGAATCGAACTGGGGTCTCCTGCATTGCAGGCGGATTCTTTACTAACTGAACTATCAGGGAAGCCCTAAGAGTGTCTGAATCCCTCCCCAAACAATCAGTGGTCTGGGGTTCCAGGAATCCCAACTGGTCCACTTATCTCTCTTCTTAAAACGTAAAGCATGGCCCTGGGCATTTTATAAAAACATCATTAAAACGACTCAAGTTATAAAAAATGTTTCTTCTTCTAATCACTAAAGTCAACATGTCTATTGTGGAAAATTTAAATGACAGTGGAAAATGAAGACAAAAAAAGTACCCATGTTCTTTCTCACTCTACAGAGACCATAGCGTCTGGTCATTTTCCATGGTGTGTTTGTGCGTGGGCATGCACACCTCAAATTCTGAGTCTAAATACTTATTTTCATATTAAAAGCTTTGGGCTAAGAGAATGTCTTTGAAAACTAAAGGATGATAAACATGTTTATTTTGGCTTATGCTTTATTACTTAATGATAATTGTTAGGCAGTGAAAAATATCCAGCTGAAGGGAGTGGAGTGAGCCTTCATGGAAGTTAGTTGAGTTAAAAAGCCCTTTTTCCTTTCTTGCTTGGGAAGTGGGATCTTAATTTAGATGAATACATGTTTCTTTGGAAGGAATGATGCTGAAGCTGAAACTCCAGTACTTTGGCCACCTCATGCGAAGAGTTGACTCATTGGAAAAGACTCTGATGCTGGGAGGGATTGGGGGCAGGAGGAGAAGGGGATGACAGAGGATAAGATGGCTGGATGGCATCACTGACTCGATGGACATGAGTTTGAGTGAACTCCGGGAGATGGTGATGGACAGGGAGGCCTGGAGTGCTGCGATTCATGGGGTCACAAAGAGCCGGACATGACTGAGCGACTGAACTAAACTGAACTGAACAGAAATGAAGGTTAAAACCAATCTGCTGACTGTGAGCTTAGGTAAGGCTTGGGAGAGGGGAGAGACACAGCTATTAGCATCCTTGCTTTGGTTCTCACCCACTGCAGTAAGTTGAATTGTGTACCTTACCCAAAAGACACATCCAAGTTCTAAACCCCCAGTCTATGAATGGGACCTTATTTTGAAATATGGTCTCTGTAGATGTAATTTCATCAAGGATCTCAAAATGAGACCCTCCTGGAATTGGGGCAGGCCCTAAGTCTACTTATAAGAAAAAAGAGAGGGAGATTTGAGACACAGAAACACAGAGAAGGCCGTGTACAGATGGAGGCAGAGTGGCCACAAATTAGAGGACACCGGGGGAGCTACTGGAAGCCGGAAGAGGTGAGACAGGATTCTCCTCCACAGCCCATGGAGGAAGTGCAGCCTCGCCAACACCGTGATTTTGCAGACTCCAGAATGGTGAGAGAATGCGTTGTTGTTGTTTTATGTCACCAAGTTTGAGGTCATCACCTAATATACTCATCTTTCACTGAAGATATTTCATTAAAGAAAATATATTTCTCTCAACGAAATACGTGCCTTGCAGTTGGGGATAGCCAGAAATCAAAGCACATCTAAGCTAGGAACTGATAGATGTGCCCATACCCTTATAGCCTTTCCCACTGGAGTTCTTCAACATCAGACAATGGAACATGATTTCAGTGGCCATTTCCTCGCTTCTTCTAGAGTGAGTATGTAGCCAGGTTGCTTCTAGAGGCCCAGAAGAGGAGTGTGTCTGTCACGTCCCCTGGAATCCTGATGGAGTGTGAAGGGGACAGTCTTGTGTCTCAGGGGCTCAGAGTCTAGCCAGACTTCTCGTGACGTGGGCTCCGAGAAGGGACACCGACAAGAAGTGTCAGCACGTGAAAGAAGCATTACTCTGCCTCCCGGAGTGGGAAACACTGGCCTTCAATCTTGAAGGTTGAGGAGCTGTTTAACAAGCAAATAAAGAGGAAAACAGCTCTGACAGGCTCAAGGAAGGAAATGACAATAAAATGCCAGCCCTCCGCTTCTCTTAACGCTCAATGACTTCCCGAAGAGTGAAAAGGGCTTCATAAGATCATCTGATGAGAGAAGAGAATGGACTGGAATGAGGAAGAGAAAGGAAGTGAGTCAAAGCTGCATGTGAGATCAATGATGAGGGCTCAAACACTGTCAGTGAAGCGGGAGCAAAAATGGCTAGCACTCCCCAGAGCACCATCCAACAGAACTTCCTTTCCCGTAGTAATGGGTGTGTTCTCTAGCCTCACTGTCTGCTACGGTGGCCATAAGCCACATGAAATGTGCCTACTGTTCCCAAGGAACTTTATTTTTAATTGTACTCTATTTTAATTAAACTCCAAGTTAAATAGTCGTGCGTGGTGAGTAGTTACTGTATTGGTCAATGCAGTTCTAGAACAATTTAAGAAAGGATAAAGATAGACAAACTTGTGGCTGGAATGACTCTGCGTATCACGGTACTTGGCAAAATGGTGAAAACATAAGAAGAAGCTGAGTTTTCAGAGATAAACAAGATGCCAACTTTGGACATACTGCATTTGAGGAAACCATCAGGCGTGTGAAGGATTTCAGTCAATGGTAGAAATGTGATCTGAGAGAAAGGGATCAGAACTGGGCTTCTGCGTGTGGATAAGGTATAAGTGTGGAGGTGGGCGGAGAGAGGCCACACAGCTGGTTGGATTGAAGGCTCAACTGTGGACACGAAGGTACTAAGAAAGGTGTGTTTGTGAACTGCAGTTGAGGATGAAAAAAGAGGCGGCTTCCATCTGATGGCTTTTGTCTGTCTTAGAGTTAAGGTGCTCTGATAGGAGAGAGGGAGGGGATAGTAGCTGTCAAAAAAGAGAAAGGAAGGTGACCTATAACCCAAAGAGCGAGAAAGAGAAGGCAAGGAGAAACGCTTACACAGCACACTGCAGACTCAGCTGAGCTCTTTGATTTTAGACAGGAGACTGAGTCAATGCATTGTTTTCTTCAAACCCTGGAGACTTCATGAAAATGTCAGCAAGGAGTAAAAGCTGTAACAGTGAAGAGAATGTGCTTGGGGCATTAGCAGAAAGAAGACTTGGGCGCATTCCTTAAAGGCAGAGTGCAAGGAAGAGCACTGATGAAAGACAGACTGGAAAAAGCCCAATTCCATCAACTGCACAAGGGGAGCTGTTGCACACAAGGTTGGTAGCTTAGATGTGGTCTTGGCAGGTACTAAAAGGACAAGAATGAGAAGCAGGGCTGCAAACAGGGGACGGGGGGTGTGACTGTATACAGAACCAATGAAAATTTCCAGTGTATGACAGCTGTGGCTAAAGTAAACAGGCAGGCTTCCTATTAAGAGTGTATAGAAATGCGGCATAAAAAGGAACAGTGAGAAAGAAATTCACTGCCAGGGTTCAAAGACAGACAGTAAAATCTCCAGGTGCCAGAAATGAAGCGAAAAATAAGGTTAGAGAGGTAGGAGGGAGCTGGTGCTTCAGGCAGCTGGGGAGGGGTGAGCAGGGCGTGGAGTGAATGTGCCAGGATCCGGGGAGAGGACCCAGGACCGCGGCAGGTTAGGCCGCTGGAGCAGACGCTCCTGCATCCAGCTGGGAGGCTCCCTGCCAGATCCCTCTGTGAACAGCGGACCGAGGGCACTGCCCAGGAAGCTGGAAGGCAGTCCAGGCTGTGTGGGAGTCAAACCAGAGAAACCAGCACCTCAGCCTCGGGACCCAAGAGTGTGGGGTACAGGCTTATTCTGGCTCCACATTGTGTGCACCGCCCCCCGATCCTGGGAACTGCTCCCTGGTGGCTCGGTGGTGAAGGTCCCATCAACAAAGAAGGAGACGAAGCTTCCATCCCTGGGTTGGGAAGATCCCCTGGAGAAGGAAATGGCAACCCACTCCAGTATCCTTGCCTGGAGAATCCCATGGACAGAGGAGCTGGGTGAGCGACTGTCCATAGGGTCACAAAAGAGCTGGACACGACTTAGTGACTAAACAACAACAACAAATCTTGACAGTGGAAACTGGTCTGGATTTTGCCAGACCACTCTCCTCCCCAGAAATCTAA
Organism: Bos indicus; assembly: GCF_029378745.1. Classification (NCBI taxonomy): domain Eukaryota; kingdom Metazoa; phylum Chordata; class Mammalia; order Artiodactyla; family Bovidae; genus Bos; species Bos indicus. The sequence continues at coordinate 997,829 of NC_091769.1, read as the reverse complement.
CTGGTAAACTCCCCAATATCATCAGGGAACTGGGAGAGACTTAAGCCTCCCGCAACGGTGCCCAGGACCGTGGAGCTGACTGACATGGAAGAATGGCGTCAGGGACAGGAGGATGAGACAAGACAGGCTAAATCAGGAGACGGACCCAACAGAGACAAGATCAGAATAAAGCAACCTGTAAACCACAGCACAATAAACACGCTTAGGGCCTGTAAAGAGATAAAAGGAGTAATTTTTGTACAGAATAGGAAATTGTGAAATAAAAATAGGCAGATATCAAGCAAGAATAGGCAGATGAAAAAGAAAAACCCATGGAAAATATAGTCAATGAAGTGAAATCAGGTTAAGCTCTAGACTGGGAAGAGTGGAAAAGAGTGTTTTTCAATAAAATTGGAAAGAGAAATAGTGAACAGGAACACAGCACAAAGAATTCAGAACATACCATGGGCAGCTAAATAGACATAAAAATGCAAGTGTCATTGAGAGGCTCCAACCCACTTCCAAAAGAGTTCCAGAGGACAGGAACACAGGAAATGACAGAGAAACAATATTCGAAAAGAAAAGAAGTAAGTTTTCCAGATGTAGTCCTGAGACTTTAGTATCATGTCAGGTGCTAGATAGCTGTGGAAGTTTTTAGATATGTCTGCAAATGCTTTGATAGTCCCTCCATCAAAAAGTGGACTCCAGGATTTCCCTTGTGGTACAGTAGACGCGAATCTGCCTGCCAGTGGCGGGGACATGGGTTTGATCCCTGGTCTGGGAAGATTCTACATGCGGGAGCAACTAAGCCCGCGGGCCACAACTGCCAAGCCCACAAATGAGAGCCCGCGCTCTGGAACGAAGAGCAGCTCCCACTTGCCACAGCCAGACGAAGCCCAAGTGCAGCAACAAAGACCCAGGGCAACGAAAAACAACTCCAGTTCCCCTCTCCTTGCACACGCCTGGCCTGAGCCTGCATCTGATCAACAGATAGTTGTGCCAGTGATGCCACGTAACTTCCAAGGGTAGGTTAGAAAAGGCAATACAATTCGCCTACCTCTCTCTCTGGGTGCTGGCCCTTACTAGCCAAACATGCTGCTGTGAGGAAGCCCAGGGCACACAGAGGATGCTTGTGGGTGTTCTGACCAACAGTCCCTGCTGAGGTCCAGACAATGGTCAGCCTCCCCACCAGACAAAGGAAGCATGCCTTCAAGATGACTGGCCACGGCCACCCTCTGACTGCAAGCACATCTAAGCCCAAGAGAGAACTGTCCACTGGAGGCCAGTCATCCCCAGAAACATGCAGATAGTCATAAACGATTGTTCTTTGGGGGCTCCATATTTGGGGTGGTTTGTTACGCAGCTGGTGCTAACCGGAAGAAGAGGAGGACAAAACTGCATATCTAGAAACACAGCACTGCAAATGTAGGTGGAAGGGAAAGGGTAAAGAGGGGATCTTGAAGCTGCCTGGTGGGAGAGACACCTTAAGCTCTGAGGGCGGGGATGTTGGTCTGCTTCACTCACTACTATATTCAACACGTGGAACAGTGTCTGACACAGTGTCAGCCTCAATACAATCTCGGATATTGCCAAATAAAACTGTCACCTGAAAACCCAAGACGTAGCTAGACTACTATAGCAGCCTGAGTAATGGCCCCGAAAGATGTCCACACCTAAATCCTGGAAATCTGTGAATAAATTACCTCACATGGCAGAAGGGAATTTGCAGGAATCATAGAAAAAGGCAAGGAAACTGAACCAAGAAGGAACACAGCCCTGATGCCTCACTGATTTTAGTGAGCAAGACACATTTCAGACGTTTGACCTCCAGAACCGGAAGATAATATATCCGTGTCATCTTAGGTCACTGACTGTGGTAATCTGTCTCAGCGACAACAGGAAACTGTACACCTATCGTCAAGAGTGTGGGCAAAAAGAAAGACAATCTCAAAGATTAAGAATTAAGCCCCTATAGACCTTTGCTGAAAGAACTTCCCAAGGACACACAAGCTTTTCAGGAACAAGAAAACTAAATTGCAAAAAAGAATGTGATAAAGGGAAAAATGATAAGCACAAAAACTGTCAGGGATATAAGGGCTTTCCCAGTGGTGCAGTGGTAAAGAACGCGCCTGCCAAAGCAGGAGACACAAGAGACGGGGGTTTGATTCCTGGGTCAGGAAGATCCCCTGGAGTAGGAACTGGCAACCCACCCCAGTGTTCTTGCCTGGAGAACCCCATGGACAGAGGAGCCTGGGGGGCTACAGCCCACGGGGTCAGAAAGAGTGGGACATGGCTGAGTGACTAACACGTTCACTTTCAAGCACACGCACATGCCATGAGGTGCGTGTGGGGACTCTGCAACCTCACTCTTGGACATGTATCCAGAGAAATTCCCACACAGGACCAAAGAGGACACATGCGTGGCCTATGCCCCGGGGCACTGTTTGTGGTAGAGGGAGGTCTGGACGTTGGGCATGGTAAATGTGGTGGGGACACTACAAAATGTCAGGAGGCCATTAGACCTCATGCATACGTGGTACCATGGGCAGACCTTAAAGTCAGAAACAAAGAAAGAAATCTACAGCACAACACAGTGGATGTAAATGAAAAACACAACACTGTGTATAAGGACGCACGTAAAATGAGGGAAAGAGAGTTGGGGAGAAAAGCAGTAAATAAAAGCGAGCCTTTTCAGGATCCATGTGTCTGCTTTAACAGAGGGATGTAATTAGCTTATCTCTGGGCCCTGCAGGCCAGATGAAAACAAACAAATGAAAGGAAGTAAATATAAAGCTAGGCGCTCAGGGGCATAAGAGATTGTAGCAGCCAGATGTTGGTGAGGACGGAGAGTCGGGCTGGAGCTGTTGAGGCGTCACAGTGGTGGGTTTCCTGAAAGGGTGCAGGTCGCCGACAGGGAGGTGAGGGCAGCTGCAAGCAGGGCCAGCTGCTGGGCCTGTGCACCCCCAGGACGACTGCAGGGGCTCAGAGAGACGCCCAAGCCCTCTGACGGAGTCAGCTGAGAACGTGGGGCACAGATGAGTGACAGGCAGGAAGGAGAGGTGGCACTGGACTCCTGAGTAGGAGGAGAAGCATCGCTATTAGCCATAAAGGAACAAGTCTGTGTTCCGCTGATGGTATGGAGCACTGGTCACTGGGAAGCTGTAATTTCAGGCAATTAGGTTGTAATTCATAATTTTGCTGTGTAATGGAGCTGGTGGAGACAGATGATTTGTACACTGGAGATGGCTGAGAACCGCTGAGCCGGAAAAGTTCTACTGAATGAACTTGAGGTGGTGAGCACGGGGGGCCTCAGAAAGCAGCCCCTTCGAGGCTGGGCTTGGGGCTGTGTTGGCAGAGAACCACTGTCTCCCACTGGAGATGTTATAAGACTTTTCTTTTTTGGAGCCCTCAAGCAAATGAGAAAGCAGACTTTACTTATAGAAAATATACACTTATTCCTACAAATGTGATTTGTTTCAGCAAAATAGTATTTTATCGTTCAGGGCAATTTTGAGTCAGCTGAATCAGAAGAGGAAGAAATTATAGAACATAAGGAGGAAAGTAAACTCAGCTGCATTTCTGTTCTCTGAAGGGTGATGGGTGTACCTCGTTCTTCTTTTGTCTGAAAGCCCACGAAGGAACCTGGACCGGATTATCTAAGTGGCTGCATTGGGGAAAAAGGTCAGTGCTTTGGCTGTCTTCCTAATTTCTGACCAGCTTTCAAACAAATGTTGTCAGCTACTTGCTTTACAGCCAAGAGCTTGCCTTTACACAGCTGGACTTCCTCACTGGAGTGGAGGCTGAAGGAGGGAGACAGGGAGGGATAAGTCAACACTGGTACCCACAACTAAAAAAACTGCTTCACAATTTCCATGGCACAGTTTCCATGGCACAATTTCCAGGTGTGCACAGAGCCCATTTAGAAACTGTTTTCAAAGAAGACATGAGAAAATCAGAGTTTTGTGGGTTCTCTGCCATGGATCTCTCTTAAAACTTCCTCTAAGGACAGAAAAGAGGGGAGACAAGTTTTGCCAAAAATGTTCTGTCAGGCTCACATCAAGATAAATATGTGCACAGACAGCTTCTTGTCTATGAGACAAACTTGTTTTGTCTTCACTTGGTTTTGTTTTGGGATACCAGGGACACTGATGTGTCGTACCCTAAGGAGTCTGCCACCCACGTTATGTAAGAGAGGCTGCTTTACTTCCAGTCTGGGTAGAAGCAGGAGATGATATGGGGAAAAGCAGACAGAACATAGGAAAGGAGTCCAAACAATAGAAAAGTGAACGCTTCACCCCACTGCAAGGCTACCAGAGCCTAAGTTTTGATGCTGAGAGTTAATGTCAGCATAGACCAGGATCATTAAACTTCCGCGGGCCTCTCATGTCTAAGAAGGGTATAATAGTACCTCTCCTAGAATTATGGTGCAGGTTAAATGAGATGTGCATACATCATCACTCATCACTAGTAAATGCTCACAACATATTCAGCATTATAATTCAGGCTCTACCATCCTGCTTTGCTTCAAAGGTATCTATTTTTAGTACAAGAGGGGTATGTTTAGTCTAAAAGCGGTCAAAGAATGTTAGTACTATCAGTATTATTAACAGGTTCTTAAAGATAAACAATCAAAATTGCACTGAAAAAAAAAAAAATGCATTGGTAGGTGGCACCTTGTAAAACTATTTTTCTTCAACAGATGAGCACGGGAAGTTCTCCTCAACCCCGGGCAATGCCTCCTTGCCTCTGCATTCCCAGGGATCCTGTGTCCTCCCAGATTCTAGAACACGCACAGCCCTCTCTGCAGCCCCTCTTACACTCATGTGACCTTGATGAGTGGAAGACAGGGGTGGGAACCATTCCTGTCTCAGATGCAGGGCTCCTCACCACCACACTGTGGCCCTTGGAGAAGCGGGTGAGGCATGAATAGAAAGTGCCAGAAAGGCTGTGGGGTGTCCTCTCTCTTTTCACTCCACCTATGGGGAGCGGGTAAAGATGTCTGGAGAGGCTTTCGGAACATACACAGCGGGTGACTGAAGGATACTGCCTTCCGCTTACTGTCTGGGTTCTGCTAGGATCACAGCGGGGAAGTGTGTGAGGGTCCTACAGCCCATTCATTGATTCATAGCTCATGGAAGGGCCCGAGCATCAATCCTTTGGAAGAGTTTCCCAGTGATGCTGTCACACATGTTCTGAGCCACTCCAGGATGGATGCATGAAACCGCCTGATTCTCTGGCACCTGCATTCCCGTCCAAGTCTACCTGGTATCACACTCGAAGCAAATCAATCACCAGGAACATTTACTGCTCAACACACGGCTCCTTCCTATTTCTCAGCCCCTCTCCGGTGAGGTGGAGCATCTGTTTAGCTCTGGTCCATGGGCTGTGAACAGAAGCATTCAGATGAGGAGGAGTCTGTTCAAGTGATGTTTTAGGGAACAGGCTACCATCACCCTGGGTTCCTGAGGGAACACACAGAACAGAGCTGTGTGCTCCTCTTCAGACCTGCACTGGATGTGCAGTGCAAGCAGGAAATAAGCTTCTCATTTGGGAGGCTACTTTGTTACCACTGTGTATCCTATCCTCTCCAGTCACTCAGAAAAGAACCAGCTGGGACCCCCAAACTGAGGTGGAAGGAGAAGACTGGACCAGATCGCCTCCTCTCAGCTCAGGGTTGCTGTTTTGTTTTTTTAAATAAGTATTTTATGAATTTGAACTTAGCAAATATTGGCATCTTCTTCCTCATATAAAGAAACTCCTAAGAGGAAATAGAAAAGGTAAGATATGAACAAATTTCCATCAAGGACAAAACAGAATAACTGCTTCGGTGTGGATATCAAGTTATTAAGGCTGGGAGATGCCGATCACATTCCATAATTCATATTTTACTTTTTGTTTCTTCAATTTGAAAATTAAAGAAAAGTAGAAAGAAAATATATGACTCTTTTCATGGCCTAGGCTTAGCCTCTTAATATTTTAGTGTATTAGCTCCTCTTCTACTTCTATGTATCTATATATATTAAACAACACATAACTGTAAGAATACATCTGTTAGAAAAATAAACTACAGCACTGTCAAAGTGTTCAAGTTCCCTTTGATCCAGGTAGGTCCTTATCCCCTGCCCCTGCCCCCATAACGATTATGAAATTGATCTGCATTTGCTATAATCTAAATAAAATTCACAGTAAACATGAAGGACTATTTTGCAGTCCTGCATTTTCAATATCCAGACAAAAAAAGTATCACAGAGGGGGAGACAAAGTGGGAAGAGGTCACGTGAGATCTAAGGCCAAATAAGGCAAAACGGAGAGGAATCTTTATTTAACCTCTGAAAAGTGTCAACAATTTCACCTCCAGAAATATCTCCGCTGTTACTGATTTTTTCATTAAATATTCCAAAGCGACAATGATGTAGCCTACTGTGCTGTCCTTAGTTGCTCAGTCGTGTTTGACTCTTCGCGACCCTATGGACTGTAGCCCGCAGGGCCCTCTGTTCACAGGGATTCTCCAGGCAAGAATATTGGAGTGAGTTGCCATGCCCTCTGCCAGGGGATCTTCCCAACCCAGGGATCGAACCCAGGTCTCCTGCATTGCAGGTGAAATTTTTTACTGACTGAGCCACCAGGAAAGCCCCAACGTAGCCTACAATGGGAGATGCAGTGAATGGCCGTTTTGGAGGCAGACAAGGCTCTGGACACCTCAGCCTGACGCTTAAATCTTATCTCCCAGTAGGGGCGGGCAGCCTAATAATAAGTATATATTATAAATGAATTAATTAGTATAAAGAAGGATATAATAAAACACATGGTCAACCTTTAAGGTCATTAATCTTTCTCAGCAGGCTTTTTCATTTAATTTAGACTCCTCTCTCTCTAGCCCCCTTAAGCATGAACACTGATTGCCAAGTGCCCTTGGACATAACTTGGGTGAATACTGAAGGCGGATTCGACTGGGTGTTCAGAAGCAGCTCAGTAGTCAGAAACAGGCGCCAGAGGATCGGGAACCAGTGGCTCTAGGCGTGGGTCTTGGAATCACACAGGAGGACGCTGAGTACAGCACGGGGATGAGGGCCACACCTGCGTGTGCACAGGGGCCCGAGCAGGGCTGTGCTGGACTGCCACACTCACAAGACTCCTTCTGCACGAGACTGACCACAGGGGTTCAGTGCAGCGCCACCCCTGCTGACTCACAAAGGCGACCCAAAGGCATCAGCCTGATACCCCTCCAGGAAAAGGAACTGGGAAATGAGTTCATAGGCCAAGGATTCAATCAATCACGTTTACATAATTCAGCCAATAAGAACCCTAGATTTCAAAGTTTGGCTGAACTTCCCTGGTTGGCAAACCTCTGTCTGTGGCCACACATCACAGCGCAAAGCTTTTAGGACTCCAGGGGAAGAAGACAGTGGGACGATTTGTTTTCAGACCTCTTTCAGACGTCACCTATGTGTCTCTTAGTTTGGCTGGTTCTGATTTATATTAATCGATTTTTGCTATAATAAAACATAACTGACTGCAGGACGTTCTGAAGAAGGAATGTGTGTCACCTGTTTCAGATTCAAGGCTATGATTCAATGGGACACAGATTCATGAGCCTGTGGTCACATCCAGTTTGCTTTACTGAACTATCTGAGGAACACACTGACCATTTATGTTACATGGCAGTTGACCTAAACAATTAGGTAAAAAAAATACATAACTGAGAGAGGCTGATCCTTTCTATGAGTTCTCAGGGTGTCTTCTGTGTTCCTGCTCCCTTTCAGCTGACATGTCAATAACTTCATATATGAAGATAACACCACTCTAATGGCAGAAAGTAAAGAACCTCTTATGAGTTGAAAGAGGAGAGTGAAAAAGCTGGGTTAAAACTAACATTCAAAAAACTAATATCATGGTATCCAATCCCATCACTTCATGGCAAATACAAGGGGGAAAAGTGGAAACAGTGACAGACTTTATTTTCCTGGCCTCCAAAATCACAGTGGATGGTGACTGCAGCCATGAAATTCAAAGATGTTTGCTCCTAGGAAGGAAAGCCATGACCAACCTAGACAGTGTATTAAAAAGCAGACACGTTACTTTGCCAACAAAGGTCCACATAGTCAAAGCTATGGTTTTTCCAGTAGTCATGTATGGATGTGAGAGTTGGACCATAAAGAAAGCTGAGCGCTAAAGAACTGATGCTTTCAAACTGTGGTGCTGGAGAATACTCTTGAGAGTCCCTGGTCTGCAAGGAGATCAAGCCAGTCATTCCTAAAGGAAATCAACCCTGAATACTCGTTGGAAGGACTGATGCTGAAGCTCAATACTTTGACCACCTGATGTGAAGAGCTGAGTCATTGGAAAAGACCCTGATGCTGGGAAAGACTGAAGGCAGGGGCAGAAAAGGGAGACAGAGGATGAGACGGTTGGACGGTATCATTGACTCATGGACTTGAGTTTGAGCAAACTCCGGGAGATAGTGAAGGACAAGGAAGCCTGGCATGCTGCAGTCCATGGGGCTGCAGAGTTGGACACGACTTAGTGATTCAGCAACAACTATTGTAAAGACCTGTTTACTTGCCTGTCTGCCAAACATCCCCAAGGCCAGCGTCTGTATCCCGTTCATCAGTATATTCCCTCTGCCCAGCACAGAGGAGAAGACCAGTCATGTTTACAAAATTAATAAATGAATGAAAAGCCAAGTGCTCCCCTTTCTAGAGTAATTAATTTTACTTTGCCTAAATAAAACTCATTTCTTTATGCATGAGGAAATGAGTGGTTCTATTACAGAGCATGCAGAAATAAAGGATTATCTCATTTAATAATGAGCTGGGACCAATAATAAAAATTGTCTGCCTATTGTTCCTTAGTTACTGCTCTGCCAAGTAGCCCAATCTGCTCACTGACATTAAAGGTCTAATTTAATTAAATCATGTACAAGGCTCAAAAAATCTACCAAGAGCACTCTGTTTAATTACAGGCAAGGGGGTAAGCACCAATCCTATTGATCTGATCAGTTCAAATTCTATACAGTGAATGTGGGCAATGGAAAAAAACCAACAACCTGCTTTCCAGGCAACTTTGATGAACTGTGGATTCCGAGTGGCCAGAAAGACAACAAAGGCAAACCAGCCATGTCATCACGTGGAACCACAAGGATGGAACTGACCAAACCTCAGTCACTCCTCAGAGCTGTACATCACGAGGAGAAGACAACCAGCCACAAAAGACAGATTCCTCCTCGGGGAAATGAAACACACTGGGTCATGGTAGGCAGAAGTCATCCAGCATGTAAAATCCAGCAAACTGGCACTCAACGGCCTTGAGCAGATTCTGACACCCACAACTGTCTTGGAATAAAGAGAAATAAATCTAAATCATGGGTACATATACAAACTGGGAATTGCCAGTTGAAGAAGACATACAAGTTCCCTAATATATTTTTATTTGGAGGTAATTAAAATATAAACATATACATTGATATAAAATTGTATTAACTACAGAACTTACATGATAATAAATGCAATCAGAATAAAAGTTTTGAGTACAATGTATGTATGTGTATCTGTGGGTGTCTCTGCAGTTATTCAATGTCCATCTATGAATTCAAATCTATATGGATTCTTAGGGAAAAAAGGTGGTATGGTGTTAATCTTTCCAGACTACTAAACAGGTAACTCTGGACTTCACCCCAAACAATTATGGGTAGTTTTTGAGCAGTTTCTATGTGCCATGCGTTAGTCAAGTGCTTAGATAATTCATGAGGATTACATAGTGTTCCCGCACTGGGCACTATTATTATCCCCATTTCATAGCAGAATAAACTGAGGCACAGAGAGCGTAGGTAACTTCCCAGAGACTCACAGTGGCTTTGGGGGGTCACTCTGTGGCCCCAAGCAGTCACTGAGCCCTGGCACAGAGTGTGACACCATGAGACTATGCTGTCCTTAAGACTGTCCTCCAGAGCTGGAGAGAATACTCAATGAAGGGAAACTGGTTTTTTCTCCTTTGCTAGTCACAATCAAGTGCAGTCTTGTGCTTCAGTATCTCAAGTTCGAGGAGGAAACTTATTCTAAACCACAATATGTAATTAGGCCTAAGACCAACATTTCCTTCACAAAGCAAGCACCAACAGAATGTGTGTGCTAAAAGCAAGCACACCTAATTAGGGCATTAGTCATAATGATCAGGGAATGTAACCCAGGAAATTACATGCGCTGTGGGCCTTAGCACTAAGTAAATGTCCTCAGCTTGCCCAGATAAAGTCTTTGCTGACTGCAATGATTTACACCTGCCGTTGCCAGGACTGGCATCCGATACAGCTGGGTTCTGAAAATAAGCTTATGCATGTGAGTTGAGACAAAATAACACTCAGATATGAGCGTTAGGAAATGCTGGCAATAGCCACAAATGAGGAAAAGAGTTGATAGCATTCAAAAATAGGGCTTTCTTTCATATTCATGCACAATGTCAAGTATGAACACTGTGTGGGGATTAGAAACAATGATGTACACACGCTGCTCTTGGTGAAGCAGGTTAAAGAGCGATGGCAAGACCAAGGTGTATCTTTTTCCTCCTCTGCGCAAAATCACCAGTCAGAGCACAACAGAAAGCAAGCTTCTAATTCTGCCACGATGGAGAAAGAGTAAATAAAGCAGGCCTAGTAATTCAAAGCGAAGTTCAAAGGGAACTGTTTCTGACCAAAGAATTCATTGCCTCACCTCCAGTCCAATGACAAATCAAATGAACAGCCAAACAAAGAAATACTTGTGGGTTCCTAAGAAAAAACTCTATCTTTGGAAAAGTGAGTGCTTAACAACTCTGCCAAACAATTTTATCCTGAAACATCAACTCCTTTAGTAACAGTTGTATTTCCAACCAACCACCAAACAAAGTGGTTCTCAAACCTGTTTGGGTCATAGGGCCATTTAAGCAGGCAGAGGTGACTACAAGGAATTACATATACACACTCAGAACATACACACACACAGAGAGATATATAGGACTATTAACTTTAATGGGCTTCCCTGATAGCTCAGTTGGTAAAGAATCTGCCTACAAGGCAGAAGACCCCAGTTCGATTCCTGGGTCAGGAAGATCCCCTGGAGAAGGGAAAGGCTACCCACTCCAGTATTCTGCCCTGGAGAATTCCATGGACTGTACAGTCCATGGGGTCACAGAGTCAGACATGACTGATTGACTTTTTCACATTAACTCTAATGAGTGTAAAGGACATTTCATATTAGACTCACTATGGATATATGAGAGCAGGTACTATAAATCTAAAGAAACATGATCAGAAGAAACTGCAAAGTGGAAATTCTTTATATTTTTGCAAATTATAAATTATTTGCCTGCTGCTGCTGCTGCTAAGTCGCTTCAGTCATGTCCGACTCTGTGCGACCCCATAGACGGCAGCCCACCAGGCTCCCCCGTCCCTGGGATTCTCCAGGCAAGAACACTGGAGTGGGTTGCCATTTCCTTCTCCAATGCATGAAAGTGAAAAGTGAAAGTGAAGTTGCTCAGTCGTGTACGACTCTTAGCAACCCCATGGACTGCAGCCTACCAGGCTCCTCTGTCCATGGGATTTTCCAGGCAAGAGTACTGGAGTGGGTTGCCATTGCCTTCTCCGAATTATCTGCCTACCTTAAAGTTAGAACCTTTTATCTAAGCTTAGGAAAGACGTGAGTACCCAGAGAATGGCTGAGAATCACTGTGCCAGGATAAATTTTTGCATCCACGAAGATTTGCTGATTGCAGAGAAGAGTGTTTAAAAAAATATCCTACCTGCACGCCTCAGCACTTTCAGATGACTCTCAAGAATGACTTCATACCCAGAAAGGTATGGTGATTCACAAGAGGAGAAATGCCACCGAACCCTCAGGGTGCCCGTGGCTCAAGCAGCCGGCCTCTGGGCCGGCCTCCCCACCAGGGACTGACACTCACCCTCCTCCGCAGCCGGTCGCGCTCCTCCCGGATGGCATTCATGGTGGCCTTGGTCCTGTGCAGCTCCTCCTCCTTGCTGCACAGCATGGCCGTCAGGCTCTCATTCTCCTCCCTCAGCCCCGCCAGCTCCTTCTCCCACCGGGACCGCTCCTCTGCCAGGCTGGGGTACAGGTCCCGGCCGAGGACCCCCTCGATCTCCTCCACTGTCTGGAAAACAGAGCCATGGAGACAAGGCAAGTGAGTTCCCTGGGAAAAAGGGGAAGGGGAGAACACAGGCTAGTCATGGGCAAGTGTCCACAGAGGGGTGGCTTCCATGGTCACTTCACTGCAGAAAGTAATCAAGACGGGCCATCCCCCCAGTCAACCTCTCCCCACTTTCAGAAGAGGCTCTGTCATGGCCTGGGTTATGGTCTGTGTTCCCCGGCAGTCTCCCCTCATGAGAAAAACATGGTCTCTTTCTGGTATTTAAGTCTGTCTGTAATGCGAACAGCCACACAGACATTTATCTCCATCCACGTTCCAGAGTCGGTGAATACACATAACCAGATGGCGAGCCAGTTAGTGATCCTGATAAAGCAAAGGCGAAGTTGCAGACTGCATACAAGATCTAACTTGAAATTTCCTAAATCACAGGTTTCCCATGTTCCAGCTTAGCGATACGATGGGTCACATCACCATTTCCAGGTTTTAGGGTCATATCTGAACAAGAAGATGTGAATAAGGTTCAGTCCCAAGATACGAAAGATGAAAATAAACCTCAGTGACACAGAAAAGAGGGAGCTCATTGTGGAGGTTTCTAAGATAGCAGGGATTTAATTAACATGACAGCTATGAGATTGAAAAGAATAGGATCTTGATAGTACTTGGAGTTTTTTTTTAAACTCACTGAAAACATCAGTATTTAATGAAGAAGAAACATATATAAATTTGAAGAAAAGGAAGAACTCCTTCTGCTTGCTTTCAGAAACTATTCATTCGTGATTATTGTCCTTTGGAAAAGGAAGCACACCCCAAATGATTTGGAAAGAAGAGGTGGAATTACCATGTCGGGGTAGAAGGCAATGAAGAGATGTGACGTGAAATAGGTCTCAGAAATGAGTGGCCTAAGGGTGCAGGGCATTCCAAGTGGCTCTAGCGGTAAAGAACCTGCCTGCCAATGCAAGAGATGTGAGAGACTGGGATTCAATCTCTGGGTTGGCATGTTCCCTGGAAAATTGAACGGCTACCCATTCCAGCATTCTTAACTGGAGAATCCCATGGACAGAGGAGACTGGCGGGCTACAGTCCATGGGGTTGCAAAGAGTCAGACATGACTGAAGCGACTTAGCTGGCACAGGGTGCTTGCTCTTGGATGCTCACATTGGTGCCCCGATGAGGACAGTTACTCTTGCTGCCACTTTCCACATGCAGTGCTTTGTCCTTACTCTCAAATCAGAGACTTCTGCCCTATTCAGTCCTGCTCCAGGGCCTGCTCTGTCCCTTGCTGGTTGGCAGAAACCTGTGGCTTCCTCTTCCCCTTGATGCTAAGGCTTGGGCTAGTACCCAAGCTGACATTACAATCACATACAGGGCCTGGAGATTCCAGAGAGAAAAACGCTAGTGGCTGCTTCCCCAAACCACATCAACTGTATATTTATAATTGTGATGAATAAAGATGGGAAACCAGATGTATTATTAACATGAATCATGGTTTACCTCGAGATACCACAGCTCTTCTGTGAAATCCAGGATTCCTGTCAATAGAAAGTTGGGCCCTTAGTCCTCAAACATTTTTCAGAGAACATCACATTTCCACTTGACACAGGCTCCTTTCAGACTTTCCAGTGTGAACTGATATGCCTAGGTCACTAAGCTCTGGGGAAGTAATATAAAGATACCAGAGGCCCTGTATCAAGAGGACTTGATGTTCCCACAGTTCCAAGGTGAGTTTGTGCAGATACAGCAAATTCTTCTCACCTGGTGCTCCCTAAGCAGTAAGATAAGTCAGCGAGTCAAAGTCGCTCAGTTGTGCCCGACTCTTTGTGACCCCATGGACTATAGTCTGTCAGGCTCCTCTGTCCGTAGAATTCTCCAGCACGAATACTGGAATGGGTTGCCATTACCTTCTCCAGAGGATCTTCCCTACCCAGGGATCGAACCTGGGTCTCCCTCCTTGTATCATCGCAGGCAGATTCTTTACCATCTGAGCCACCAGGGAAGCCCAAGGTGAGTGCACAGCAAAGGCGGGACTGAGGCCCAATCTAGTACGCTCAGGGTAGATGACTCATTCAGACCCTTTGTTAGCACCATGAATTGATAACTCTAGAAATAATATTCTAGAAGCCTGAAAGCTTTAATAAAATTTCCAAGTTAATCTTACAACCTCAGAATGCTGTATGATGAACCAACTAAAATGACACCGTTCAATACTATTAGTCTCACAGCTTCCAAGGAAGTGGTCATTTTTGCAGCAAAGACAGTGATCTTGAGTATTGATCAAATGACTTTCTCGGATATGATTCAACCAGCAAAAATGTACAGGGCTCCAGCTTCTCCCTGGTGGCCCAACTTTGGAATGGCCTTTTTAGAAATACCCACCCCCTAATAGATATTCGAGAAAAACAGCACTTTAGACGAAAGGAATCTGATCATTTCCCTCATATGATCTGAGAGTCACACAGAGGGAGTGGGGTGGGGGGTCCTACCTTGATGGCCAAGTCACAGCGCTCGCTGGCTGTGGTCAGCTGCTCGATGTGTCTGTCCACCTCCGCCACCGAGAGGCTGCAGCTGCTCTTTTTCCTGCAGCAGACCACGTTCTCCAGCCCCGTCAGCACCCTCTGCAGCTCCGAGTTCAGGTCACTGCAGTTGTCTGCAAGCAGATGTGGACATGAGTTAAGCAGGAAGGTGGGCATGAGCGCTCTCTGTTTTGATTATGGAGAAGAACCTGTTTAGGTACAATGGACGGCAGTGCAGCTGGATGGCAAAGTTTAACACTATGCAGCCTCACCGTTTGAGGCCTGGGGCCAATGCAAAGGCTTTAAGGAGTTTCAGACCATGGCCATTTTCTAGACAGCCATGCCATGCTGCATTCTCTCACTTTTCACTCAAAAGCAGCTACAGCTCAAATTTCTCTAGTAAGAACAAAGAAGTGTCCTAGGAGGGGCTATGGGACTTCTGGTCAACCTTCCTGCTCAGTTATTCAAATAAGGACTGATTTCACAAAGAGTTTTAGCTAAAAAGATCTGATAACTACTAAATGAACAAAACAAACCCCAGAGTGAGCAGAGACACTAGGTGCTTTGTTGTTGTTCAAAAACAAAAACTGTATAAGAAACAGTCAGTTTCTGCCCTCAGTCAGCTTATAATCAGGATTTTTTTCTTCTGACTGGTGTAACCAATCAACAGGCTTTACCATTGCAATTTATACCACCTTCTTCCATCAGAGGAAAAACAAACTGTTTTAACAAACTCCATATTGTTCTCCATGTGAATGCCTTGTAAGCAATTCTAATAATTTGATTCTGACTTTAAAATCTGGGTTATTTTTAATTGTGAGACACCCAAGGCCTGGTTAGGAAAAGAAAATTAATTATAATCTTAATGTGAACTAGATGTATTTTAAAAGATAATTTTGTTGGGGGAAAAATCCCCTTAAAGTCAAATGTAATACAAACAGTTCAGTTCAGTTCAGTCGCTCATTCGTGTCCAACTCTTTGCAACCCCATGAATCACAGCATGCCAGGCCTCCCTGTCCATCACCAACACCCAGAGTTCACTCAGACTCACGTCCATCGAGTCGGTGATGCCATCCAGCCATCTCATCCTCTGTCGTCCCCTTCTCCTCCTGCCCCCAATCCCTCCCAGCATCAGAATCTTT
The DNA here is from genome assembly GCF_029378745.1 of Bos indicus. Lineage (NCBI taxonomy): Eukaryota > Metazoa > Chordata > Mammalia > Artiodactyla > Bovidae > Bos > Bos indicus. The sequence continues at coordinate 982,066 of NC_091769.1, read as the reverse complement.
TCCAATGAGTCAACTCTTCACATGAGGTGGCCAAAGTACTGGAGTTTCAGCTTCAGCATCAGTCCTTCCAATGAACACCCAGGGCTGATCTCCTTCAGAATGGACTGGTTGGATCTCCTTGCAGTCCAAGGGACTCTCAGGAGTCTTCTCCAACACCACAGTTCAAAAAGTTCAAAAGCATCAATTCTTTGGTGCTCAGCTTTCTTCACAGTCCAACTCTCACATCCATACATGACCACTGGAAAAACCACAGCCTTGACTAGATGGAACTTTGTTGGCAAAGTAATGTCTCTGCTTTTCAATATGCTATCTAGGTTGGTCATAACTTTTCTTCCAAGGAGAGTAAGCATCTTTTAATTTCATGGCTGCAGTCACCATCTGCAGTGATTTTGGAGCCCAGAAAAATTAAGTCTGACACTGTTTCCCCATCTATTTCCCATGAAGTGGTGGGACCAGATGCCATGATCTTTGTTTTCTGAATGTTGAGCTTTAAGCCAACTTTTTCACTCTCCTCTTTCACTTTCATGAAGAGGCTTTTGAGTTCCTCTTCACTTTCTGCCATAAGGGTGGTGTCATCTGCATATCTGAGGTTATTGATATTTCTGCCCTCAATCTTGATTCTAGCTTGTGCTTCTTCCAGCCCAGCATTTCTCATAATGTACTCTGTATAGAAGTTAAATAAGCAGGGTGACACAAGGCCTTGGTGTACTCCTTTTCCTATTTAGAACCAGTCTGTTGTTCCATGTCCAGTTCTAACCATTGCTTCCTGACCTGCATATAGGTTTCTCAAGAGGCAGGTAAGGTAGTCTGGTATTCCCATCTCTTTCAGAATTTTCTACAGTTTATTGTGATCCACACAGTCAAAGGTTTTGGCATAGTCAATAAAGCAGAAATAGATGTTTTTCTGGAACTCTCTTGCTTTTTCCATGATCCAGCGGATGTTGGCAATTTGATCTCTGGTTCCTCTGCCTTTTCTAAAACCAGCTTGAACATCAGGAAGTTCATGGTTCATGTATTGCTGAAGCCTGGCTTGGAGAATTTTGAGCATTACTTTACTAGCGTGTGAGATGAGTGCAATTGTGCCGTAGTTTGAGCATTCTTTGGCATTGCCTTTCTTTGGGATTGGAATGAAAACTGACCTTTTCCAGTCCTCTGGCCACTGCTGAGTTTTCTAAATTTGCTGGGATATCTCAGCCTATTTTGGATTCTATGTATCATTACACCACTCAATTCCTATAGCAAGACAGCTGTTAAGTATAGTAATTTACCAAAGGATACCTCTCCCTTACATTCATGAAAGACGCTTCAAGTCTTCACACTTCCCTCCTCATCCCTTCTCATCACTGGTTCCATGCAATAAAACAGCCAGTTGCCTTTGATCCTTACCTGTAGAAGGCTTCAAGAAACTCTCAACAGTACAATAAGAGGATTTCTCAGAATATTTTGTTCAATTTTATTTGATTGCCTATATCTGTTGTTTAGCTAAGTTGCGTTCAACTCTTCGTGATCCCATGGACTGTAGCCTGTCAGGCTCTTCTGTTCATGTAATTTCCCAGGCAAGGATACTGGAGTGGGTTGCCATTTCCTCCTCCAGGGGATCTTCCTGACCCAGTGATCAAATTAGCATCTCCTGCACTTGCAGGCAGATTCTTTACCACTGAGTCACCAGGGAAGCCCCGGTATCTACAGGGAAGCCATATATCTACAAGTACCTAAATCCAGACAAAGAAAGGTCTGATGCTTTCACTGCAAACAATGAACACAACGATTCCCCCTCTTCTCCAAACTGTATTCTCCACCTCTCCCAGCTCTGTGAGTAGCAATACCATCCACCCAGTTATTCTGGTTAACTCTCATGACACCTTGATTTCCTTGTGTTTATGCTCTGAACCCAATCCATCTTATGACTGCAACCTCTAAAACACCCCCAAATTGACCTCTTTGGACCATTTTCACTGACACCATTCTTGGTCCAAGCCATCATCATTTCTCCATTGAACCACCTGAATAACCTCCCACTTCTAGTCCCTGCACTGTAGCCAAAGTGAATCTCTTAAGGACATAAGCCAGACCATGTTACTCCCTGGCCCAAACCATTATATGGCTTCCCCTTCATTCAATTGAAATCGCAACCCACTCCAGTATTCTTGCCTGGAAAATCCCATGGATGGAGCCTGGTAGGCCACAGTCCATGGGGTTGCAAAGAGTTGGATACGACTGAGCGACTTCACTTCTTCATTCAACTGAAGTCTAAACTCCTTACCAGAGTCTGTAAGACTGCATGATCAACACTGTTGATGTTTCAACCCAGGCTGTACCATGGAACTCCCGGGAGAGCCTTTATAAAACACCAGTGTCCAGGCCCCACCCAGGCCAGTTAGATCACAATCTCCAGAGGAGGAGTTTCAGCACTGGAAAAAATTTTTAGGCTCATCAGATAACTCTAACATGCATTCGTGGTGGGAACCACTGGTCTCACTGGTCCTTGTCTCCTCTGTCAACCTTCCACCTCATCACTATGCTATATTCACACTCCTGCTTCCTCTCCACCCCGGAAGATGCCAATCTCCCGTCTGCCCTAAAGCTTCCTTTTCCTTTGTTGTTTCCTCCGCTGATAATGATTTCCACCCAAATCTCCTCCTACGTTCGGCTCTCAGCTCAAATGCCACCTCCTCACCAAGTTCTTCTCTGTCTGAGGCACGGGGCTCCACCTCTTCCCCTTCAGTCCCTTTTCTGTGATCCTGTCTTCTCCATGGCAAGTATCACTATCTGCTCTGATGTAGGTGTGGGTCATGTCCTCTACTCAAGTGTAAGCTTCAAGAAAAAAGGGACTTTGATCTTTCTCCTCACTTTATCTCCAACACAGGATAGGCCGTTACAAGCTATTTTTAAAGTGAGCAAATCTAAACACGACATCATTACATATTTAAGAGCCAACAAGACTAGAAACACAGACTGTCAACAGCAGATGTTTCACACGCACCTTATGTTTTTCTGTCCTCAATATGGATCACGTGCTGAGCTGCAGACAGCAGGACAATCCCCACTGCACAAGTACTCTGGAGATGGAGGGTAGGTGCCCACCACTAACTCAGGACAAAGAGGTCCAGAGTCAGGAGTGGCGCTCCTGAGTGCGCACGTATGCTGTGGAAATGTGTGTTAATTCCATTAACAACCAGAGAAGTTTCTCCAAATGATCATTTACCTTGAGGTGCTGAGTTTCCTGGCACCCTGAGCTGGAGCTAACACACACTCCTGAATTATTTGCATGAGTACGTGCTCCTGAGCGGGGCGAGGAAGGAAGATGCCTCTGTTCAGCCATTCATAAGGATCTCCCTAGCACAGCCCCACCTGATGCAATGATCATCCTGGACATGTCTGCTGAGGGGCCTTCACAGCAGGCCTGGAGAAGGTGCCACCAGACTGGGCCCTGAGTACACTGGGCTACAGGGAACAGAAGGACAGTGTAGGGATCTGATCAGTCTTTCTCATTCTTGAACCAGCTGCTGAGCCCTGGCCTCAGGCTGGAAGCAGGGTACAGAGATGAACACCAGACTCTCAACTCTGGGAGCTCACAGGTGTACATGGCAAAAGCCATGGCCCCCTTTCCCAGCTGTCCACCACCATGCTGGGGAAAGTAACCACAGATACCACAATGCAAGTATAGGACAGGGCATCAAGAAGACAGAGGGAGGCATCGAAGTTAACATGCAGACTGCAGCTCAGGGGCATCTTCTGTTCACACTCAGAGGACGACAGATGTTTTCCTTGGTCTTAGGAAGCCCAGTGCGAATCACACAGGCTGATGATGAGCCCCACACGCTCCTGCCTTCTACCCACAGGTTTTACACAAGCCCCACTAGGTGATCAGGTGACACCTGGCTGTCTTTTGTCAGTGTTCCCGGTTCAGGGCCTCACAGGATGACAGGGTGGCCAACAGGACAGATACTCTGGGTGCCCTGTCGATGCCGTCGCTTTATACCACACACTCACCACCACTTACCCCACATGAGTGGCCTTATCCCTCAGTCTGTGGCATATTCTAAATGCAGACTGAGAACACATCTTCAATTCCTTCCTTTGGCCTCCAATGCCCTGCACAGTCAGCTCCCTCCCAGGCACTGGAGCTCCCACATTGAAGGCCAAGGAAGTTGGAGTCTTTGCAAAAGACCAAAGGTGTCAGTTAAGGGACCAGAGGTGCAAGACAAGCCCAGACAGGGAACAAGTATCCCAGAACAGACAAAAGGTGCCTCCTTTATAAATCAAAGCCACAGTGAAACACCACCCTAGGCCCAAGAGGATGGCTACTAGCAACAACAACAACACAGGTGTTGGCGAGGAAGTGGAGGAACTGGGGCCCTTGCGCACTGCTGGTGGGAATGGGGCCCTTGCGCACTGCTGGTGGGAATGGGGCCCTTGCGCACTGCTGGTGGGAATGGGGCCCTTGCGCACTGCTGGTGGGAATGGGGCCCTTGCGCACTGCTGGTGGGAATGGGGCCCTTGCGCACTGCTGGTGGGAATGGGGCCCTTGCGCACTGCTGGTGGGAATGGGGCCCTTGCGCACTGCTGGTGGGAATGGGGCCCTTGCGCACTGCTGGTGGGAATGGGGCCCTTGCGCACTGCTGGTGGGAATGGGGCCCTTGCGCACTGCTGGTGGGAATGGGGCCCTTGCGCACTGCTGGTGGGAATGGGGCCCTTGCGCACTGCTGGTGGGAATGGGGCCCTTGCGCACTGCTGGGGGGAATGGGGCCCTTGCGCACTGCTGGGGGGAATGGGGCCCTTGCGCACTGCTGGTGGGAATGGGGCCCTTGCGCACTGCTGGTGGGAATGGGGCCCTTGCGCACTGCTGGGGGGAATGGGGCCCTTGCGCACTGCTGGGGGGAATGGGGCCCTTGCGCACTGCTGGGGGGAATGGGGCCCTTGCGCACTGCTGGGGGGAATGGGGCCCTTGCGCACTGCTGGTGGGAATGGGGCCCTTGCGCACTGCTGGTGGGAATGGGGCCCTTGCGCACTGCTGGTGGGAATGGGGCCCTTGCGCACTGCTGGTGGGAATGGGGCCCTTGCGCACTGCTGGTGGGAATGGGGCCCTTGCGCACTGCTGGTGGGAATGGGGCCCTTGCGCACTGCTGGTGGGAATGGGGCCCTTGCGCACTGCTGGTGGGAATGGGGTCCTTGCGCACTGCTGGGGGGAATGGGGCCCTTGCGCACTGCTGGTGGGAATGGGGCCCTTGCGCACTGCTGGTGGGAATGGGGCCCTTGCGCACTGCTGGTGGGAATGGGGCCCTTGCGCACTGCTGGTGGGAATGGGGCCCTTGCGCACTGCTGGTGGGAATGGGGTCCTTGCGCACTGCTGGGGGGAATGGGGCCCTTGCGCACTGCTGGTGGGAATGGGGCCCTTGCGCACTGCTGGTGGGAATGGGGTCCTTGCGCACTGCTGGTGGGAATGGGGTCCTTGCGCACTGCTGGTGGGAATGGGGCCCTTGCGCACTGCTGGTGGGAATGGGGTCCTTGCGCACTGCTGGGGGGAATGGGGCCCTTGCGCACTGCTGGTGGGAATGGGGCCCTTGCGCACTGCTGGTGGGAATGGGGTCCTTGCGCACTGCTGGGGGGAATGGGGCCCTTGCGCACTGCTGGTGGGAATGGGGCCCTTGCGCACTGCTGGTGGGAATGGGGTCCTTGCGCACTGCTGGTGGGAACAGTAAAATGGCGCAACTGCTTTGGAAAACAGCACGGCAGTTCCTCAAAAAGTAAGAGCGGAACTCCCACGGGATCCAACAACTCCACGCTGGGTACGAGTCCAGAGGAACTGAAAGCAGGACCTCAAACAGATCCTCGTATATCACGCCATGAGCAGCATTGTTCGTAACAGCCAAAAGACGGAAATACCCCAAGTGTCAGTTGGCAGATGAATGGATAAACAAAGTGTGGTATACACATACAACGAGGTATTATTCAGCTTTAAAAAGGAAGGAAACTTGGACACCTGCTCCAACATGGATGAACCTTAAAGACATTACGCTAAGGGAAACAAGCAGTACAAAAAGACAAATACTTTATGATTCCACTTATATGGGGGCTCTAAGGTGGTCAAGTTCACAGAGACAGAAAGTAAGATGGTGGTTACCAGAGGCTGGGGGTGAGGGGTGGCAGCGGGCACTGTTTGATGGGTACACTGTCAGTTCTCTAAGGTAAACACAAACGTCCTGGAGCGCTGCCGCATGCCAATGTGAATACAAGTAACGGCATGGACCAGTACACTTAAAGATGGTTAAGCCGATGTTCATAGCTGCATGATTCACAGGAGTCAAAGGATGGAATAACCCAAGTTATCTGTTGACAGATGAACAGATACGCAAAATGTGACATAAACACACAATCTAATGTGACTCAGCCTTAAAAGGGAACAGAATTTCTATACTGCTACAACACGGATGACCCTTGAAAATATTAGGCTGTGTGAAATAAGTCAGTCACAGAGGGGCAAGTGTATGCTTCCATTTATATGAGGTACCTGGAACAGGCAAATTCGTAGAGACAGCAAGCAGAAGAGAGGTTACTGGGGTTGGGCGAATGGGGCAATACTGCTTAATGAACAGAGTTTCTGTCTGGGAGGATAAGAAGGTTCTGGGAATGGGCAGTGGAGATAGCTGCACAACTCTGAATGTTCTCAGGGTCACTGGTGTGAAGGGTCACCAGAGGCAGACTCACCGTGGCACCTCAGGCTGTGCTTGCCTCCTGGAGGAAAGGCAATGGCTCGGTGCCACATCCATGGGGCAGAGAGGGTGCCTTTTGTATCAAACACACATTCCTCCCCAGAGGTCATTTCGGAAAACACAAGACTGGGCTCAGAGACAGACTGAGGAAGCAGATGGGGCTCGCAAAGCTGCTGCAGCTGACTCTTCTACTTAGTCCTGAGCTTCCCGGTGACCATGGCAAAAATCAGAGATCTCCTGTCAGAGAAGAGGAAGCATAACAAAGGAGATGGCGTGTTCTTAGAAATAGATGCTCAAAGAATTCAGGTGCATGAGACAGCACACATGGTGCGAAGTGATGTGACTGCCAGTTGCTTCAGCCACAGCTCACACACGCAGATTTCATATGGTTTCTTCTGATGCTAATTTTCAATTAAATTTAAGCTGTAGACCATTCAAGTACAGTGGAAAGGGAATTCTGGCATGGACTAAGCTCACACAGTCTTGGCACTCTGCCTTCCAGTTGCCTAATTAGCTGTAAAGATGAAACCAGGACACAGAGGGATAAATGGAATGACATCTCCCTTCAACTAGAGAACACAAACCAACTTCCAGTAGCCAAAAAGGTGTTTTGACTGGATGTTAGGGTTTGATATCTGGCCCAACCTTTTTTTTTAAAAAACAAAAACAAAACGATTCTTAATTGCCAACATTTAAACATTATTAGAATTTACAGCTATTTCTGTAAAATTAGAAGGTGGGGCAACCATGGGCCCAGCTCCTCCCATGCAGCAACGTGTGCAGTGGCCAGCAGTGACCCCTTTAGACTCAGCAGGCCACGCTCTCCACTGCTCTGCCCACTGCCCTCGCCGCAGCTGCGGCTGCTGTCTTTTCTAAACAGCAGCACCCTCCCCCGGACCCCAGTAAGACTTCTAATTGGAAGAGACAGCTCAGGTTGTTTTTCTAAGGAGAATCCAGAGCTTAGGTTTTTATGTTGCTGTTTGAGGGAGACCGAGGTACCTGGGAAGCCTGGGAAGGAGGTCAGAGGACACTCTTGGCTACGGGGATGAAGCCCCGTCAGCAGCGTTGCTTGGTTAAGCAAACACTGGTGGGCAAAGCTACTTTTCCTCTTTCTCCCTCAGGATCAACCAGGCCTCTCCCCAGTGTTGTATACAATAAACTAGAGGAGAACTGGTTCATTCTGAATCCAGTGTTAAAAGCTGGCCCTACTGTTTCTGAACCCCAGGCAAAAACCCTAATCCAGATAAAAATACAGCTGAAGAGACTCGAAAGTAGAAATATTCCCCTATTCCTCTGAATTCAAGCAGCGAGCATTTACCAGAAGATACCTGCTCCAAAATATTGTCCCAACTTCAAACGTAACTACTCCAAGGGCTCGGCACTCTCTTCAGAGTGATGTATCTGCTGAGTTTGGAAGCCTCTCATTCTCTTCTTCACAATGTTTTTTTGTTTTTTTTTTTTTAAAGATACTGGACTTTCAGAACTTATTTTTGGCTGTGCTGGGTCTTCACTGCTGCATAGGCTTTTCTCTGGTTGTGGTGAGTGGGGGCAGCTCTCTAGTTTCAGTGACCGGGCTTCTCCTTGTAGGGGTTTCTCTTGGTCGTGGATTCCGGGCTCTAGAGCAAGCAGGCTTCAGTAGTTGAGGATTCCGGGCTCTAGAGCAAGCAGGCTTCAGTAGTTGAGGCTCCCAGGCTCTAGAGCACAGGCTCAACAGTTATGGCCCCTGAGCTGAGTTGCTCCACAGCATGTGGGATTTTCTCAGAACAGGGATTGAACTCGTGTCTCCTGCACTGGCAGGCAGACTCTTGACCACTGACCCACGAGGGAAGCCCATAATGGCTCTTTTTAAAGCTTTGCCTTAAAGTCTCCTCTTCCAGGAAGGCTTCCCTGATTGCCTACAGTCTCCTATTTCTTTCTTTGAGGCATCATATTCCCTGTCATTACCTGGTATCTGAAACATGGACCCTACAAAGCCTGGATCTGGGGAATGGGGACTCTGTTCATCCATCCTCATGTTTGGAGATGCTCACACCACCAGGCATGGAGGAGTGTTTAATAAAGTCCGCATGAGTTAAACATGTGGAAGAAATGACAGACTTGTTCTAAGACAACTTTTAAAAGCATCAAGTCTTTGTGAGGCTGCTTATTGACCAAATATCTTCAAATCAAAGACCTATTACATGAGAGACCACACGCTGCTAAAGCGGAAGAAGGCCTTCAGGTAATAAGAGGGATCCCCAAGGAGGATGCTTCCATGGAAGGCAGGGATATTAGCCAGTGAATCTCAGCTGGTCTGAGAAACAGAAGCAGCTGTAGGCCTGCTGGGAAATGCCCGAAAGCCCTCCGGTGTAAGCGTGGCACGTCAGGCTGTAACGAGAACCCATGTGGTCTTCCAAGGGCTGACCCACAGCCCCCACTGCTGTTCTGACCAGGCACATGTCACGCCTTGTAAAGCCACTGAAAGAGCTACAGGTTTTTCCAGCATCAAGACAGATGTTCCGCTAAGAGGCGAGAGGTGACATCCTAGGAAGGGAGGACCCTGGGTCCTGCCGGGCCCCACCGCTGAAACTAGCTGAACCCAGGAGGGTTTAGGCCTCCTTTATTGGCCTACCATCCACTCTGCATGCAGCACAGCCCTCCCTAACTCCAGCAAGGAACCGACAAAGCCAGGACAAAACAACAGAAGCTGACAGAACAGTCAACTTTTGGGTCTAAGTGCCAAGGAGAAGGCAGAAGGGGCTGAGAGGAAAGGAATAAGAGAGTATTCAGAGGTTACATCCTGCATCACGTACACAGTGTCGGTGTCTACTGAAGAGGATTCATGAGAATGATGCTATAGTCTAAAAGCATCCTAACATCACAAGTAGTGGACGAACGGACATTCTGTACCTCCAGCTGCAACTCAGTAGCGAGGACACATGCATATCACCTATGCATATCCTTGCAAAAACAGGTTAATCTCAAATAAGAAAACAATCAGACCATGAAGACCGAGGGGTTTTCTATGACACCATTAACCCAGCCTGCTCAACATGTCTGTGTCATGAGAGACGAAAATGTGGGTACCTGTTCTAGATAAAGGAGAGAAGAAAGACACGGTAACTAAACAGAGTGTGTGAGCCCTGACTGATCCTGGACACTGAGCAACAGTGACAGAAGGCAGGAATGGGGCATGTGGGGAGCATATACGTGGACCGCAGGTAGCTGGTGTTCCACCAGTGGTCAGATTCTCAGGTGGGCTAACGGTGCTGAGACGGTCCGTGTTCTTAAGAGGCTGGTGCTCATGTATTTAGGGTGAAGCAGCATGGTGTCTGCCTCTCACCGTCAAACTGCTCAGAAAACAACATTCTCCAAGTGCAAGAGGGAAAAATACCAAATGTAAAATGTTACCCATTGATGAGTCTAGGTGAAGGGTTTAGGGGGTTCATTGTGTCTTTTATGTCAGTTTAAAGTTTTTCAAAATAAAAAGTCGAGGTAAAAACAAATACTGCAACCCTCGAGGCAAAGAGGTCTGACAGCTTGGAAATGTTGGTGGCTAGATTAACTCCGGGGCCAGTGTGATGACTGATCTCTCAACCAGCTACAAGAACAGGATGCCACCCACATCCCCCGCAAGAACACAGATCCCGCTCAGGGTGTGAGCACAGGCAGCCAGCCCCTGCCTTGCGGGTCCTGACTTTACCGGGCGGGCAGAGCCTCCTCAGCGCTGCTTTCCCCACAGACTTCCCCTGTAGCACATCTCACCGGTCGGGGGTGTGTTCCGTCCTTGCTGCTGTCACCGTGCGGTTTTGACGCAGTGTGTTTTTCTACAGCAGTACACGCAGCCTTCGACGGCATGAAGGCCTCACCCCTGCCCCTCAGGACCCTCCTCTCAGCTGCCACAGCCCTCACACAATCCCATCACCCACTTCACCCCGGCCTCGGAGGCCGAAGAGTTCTGACAGGGGTCTCCAGAGACCAAGGCTCTAACAAACCGGGAGAAGTTCCAACTGAACATGTGATCAGTCTACTTCTGTGAAGACTAACCACTTGAATTGGCACAGCTTTAAGAGTAAGAAAATATCCAGTATTGCAAAGGGTGAGGAGCCTTAGGGGCAGAAAGGGGATGCGATTTGGCATTCTCCATGCACAGCCTTCAAGATGGCTCTGCACCTGTGCCTCTGAGAGGTTACCCTGAAGACACAGTTACAAGTGCACTTAGAGGACAAACCCTAGCCCCTCACTACACCCCAAGGCCCCCTAGTTGCCTGCCCAGCTCGTGGACCCTACCTCTGAGCATTTCCCCCAAAGCTCACTACCCTTCAGGCCAAGTGGGCCTTTCCCCCAGGCTGGATCGTCCATCTCAGCTCAAGAGGCAGGCGGGCTCCAGCCCCGGGCGTGAACGGGGCCAGCACACAGGGGGTCATCCTGGGCCCCGCGGCTCTGCCTGTGGCGGGGCACTTCCAAAGCAGTAGGAGAAAGCGGAAGATGCACAGAACCTCTCCTCCCAAAACAAGGCCCACAGCAAGGGCTGGGGCTGCATCAACACTAGTGAGCGCCTGTACTTTATTTCCCTTACAGATAAAATAGGCTTTCCGAGGCTGCTCTGGGAAGCTAACACTCCTGTGTGACTTTTCTTTTTTTTTTTTAATTTATCTGGAAAATAACTGCTTTACAATGTTGTGTTGGTTTCTGTCACATAACAATGTGAATCTGATGTAAGTATATATGTGTCCCCTCTCCCGCCCGCCCCCAGCATCCCACCCTTCTACCGGGCTGAGCTCCCGGAGTTCTATAGCTAGTCCCCACTAGCTATCTATTTTATACACAGCAAGGTATACGTTTCAATGCTACTCTCTCAATTCATCTACCCTCTCCTTTGCCCTCTAGGTGCTCACGTCCGTTCTCTACGTCTGTGACGCTAGGGAGTTTTTGGTGTATTTTCCCCCTAGGTAAGAACTAGATTTATCATGAGAGATACACATTCCACAGACGGAGAGCAGTCCATCTCAAAAGGTGAGAGGTCTAGGTTGCTGGTTTTAAGGGAAAATATGTTATGAGTTCCAACTGAAAGAATAATCCAACCTAAGGAGATACAATCTGTTTAGAAAATAAAGCCTGCTTATCTTAGAAAGGGGTTCCCTTGTGGCTCCGTTGGTAAAGAGTCTGCCTGCAATGTGGGAGACCTGGGTTCCATCCCTGGGTTGGAAGATCCCCTGGATAAAGGAAAGGCTACCTACTCCAGTGTTCTGGCCTAGAGAATTCCATGGACTCTGTAGTCCATGGGGTCGCAAAGAGTCGGACACGACTGAGTGACTTGCACTTCATTATCTTAGAAGAGGAGTTCATGAACCTAACAGTCAAGGGAGCTCGTTCTGAACAAACGTAATCAATGGCTTTCCATATCTGTCTTATATCTCAAGTCTCCTTTGTGGGCTGAAAAATCACTTAACAGTAGTTTGAGGGAAATAGTCTAAAGTAACACAAAATGACGTGGGGCAATAATCTTATCTGCTCTCAAGCTTGGTTCCTCTCTAAGGAAAGTTCTGGAATGATTTTAGGTGGCCTCCTTGGCCACATGGCCATGGTCACATTCACAGACAGGCCTTGTATGACCAGGCTCAGATCCTCGCAAGGAAGGACATAGTCACCTTAGCCTTCTGTGAGTCACTGTGCGAAACTTCTAAGCCTGCCCTGGGCTTGGTTTTCAGGGGTTTTCATGAACTTCTTGGGAAAGATTAAGTTGCCCAATTAAAGGAGAGAAAAGAAAAAAAAAAAAAAAAAAAGTAGCACAGGGCTGGGCCTGTTTCATTGCCAAGTCAGGGTGCTAGTTTCTGTCCTGTCTAACATTGCCAACTTACGGACTGGTTTCTCAAAGTTTCAGAATCAGGTTACCAAGAATCTGATTCTCCTTTAAACATGCTCTGCCAGAGGACAACTGCCTCCTTAGTGCCTCATTCCTAACAGAAATCGAATTTTCTCTGGACAGGCTGCCCTGCCTTTGTAAACACTTCCTTCCTACTCTGCAGAAATCATTTTTGGAGAAGGCAGGACTGTCTTTCCCTGCCCCAAATCCCCTTTCTCCCCACTGGGAGGGGCTGCTCAACACTTTGGAACATTTCTCCTGAAGCCATTAAGCCTCATGGGTCCATTAAGCCAGGAAAATCTGGCTTTAACATTAAACGTATTTTCATAGTCACAGCTGTGCCAAACAGCCAGGTTTCATGTGTAAATTCTTCCTTGGGTGTCTTCCAAAAACTACGCATAAGGAGGAAATCTCTGTCTAAATGATCACACCAGCAAGCACAAGGGCATATGCTTCCTTCTAAATCCCACAAAAATAAGACTTTCTCACCAAAAACCAGAAGAAATTTCAAAATACAGGAGCAGAACCTATCACAGCCTGTGCAAAGGTCCGTGGGGTCAGGGATTTTGTTTTACAGACAGTTGCTCCAGACCAGCTTTGCTGTTCCATGAGCAGAGGTGGGAAGACAGCCTGCAGGAGGCAATGATCCCCACCCCCACCGCCCACCCACAAGCCAGCATGACCACATGCCATCTCACACATCTGTGCTCGGCTCTGCTGCAGCACCCAGCATGGGTTGGTCTAAGGGTGTGGGAGCTAAGTTGGAGATCTGCAACATCTCAATGAACAGCAGACACTTTGCTAGTAAGCCAGGAGCTCTGATCAGACAGTGGCTCCCTAAATTCTGTCGCCAGCTCTAGAGACCACACAGGATGGTGGTAAGCAGAGCACACCAGCCAAAGGCATGTTTTCCTGTGAAAGGAAACCCACCTATAGATACATGGGTGTCAGGAACAAAAGCAAGCGCTTAGCTGTGCAGCCTGGACAAGTGAGTTGCCCTCTCCGAACTCCTGTCATTTCAGTTTTACAGGTGAGCTCTACAGCTCCTCCTTCAAGGCTGAGGACCGAACCTGAGGATGCCTGTTGATGCTCAACACAAACTAAGTGAACAAACCACATCAGCCATGATCTGCAGCCTCCCTTTTAACGAGAACTCTTTGCCAAGGTGAGGAAACAGAAATCCCAAGCCATAACTCCTACTTTATCTTTGTCTACTTAATTATCTTTGTTTTACAAATGACTTCGTGACTAGGTTTGAACAGAGGTAATGCAATTTACTTGAAGATGCAACATGATACCACTGGGACCTTTCTCCTATATAGGACTGCTTAGGTAGGTCAAAGCACTTTCTACATTGTGGGTTTCCTTGTCCAGGCTCTGAGGACCATGCCCTGGAGCCAGCTTATCGAAGTGGGTTTGAACACAAAAGACAAGCAATTTCTGATGAAGGGAATACTCCTATTATCTTAAATGGAAATTGGCAAATATACTGCAGCCAACTCTGTATATAAAATCCAGCTCAAAATTAACCAAGCTGGGTGGCTAATGGAGGTTTGCAAATACAGCAGTCATAATGAAATGGATGTGTTTTAATGATTTCCTATAAAGGTGTTTATAAATGGAAGCTTTTTTCTCTGCTGAAGCAATTGAATTGGAAAATGGCACGGGAGTAAGAAGAGGCAGCCGCCCAGTTCCGATGGATGTGCAAGGGCTGTGCTCTGCTGGGCTTTTGTGAGCTGCTCCTCCTGCTGTCCTCAGGCCTGACCTCCGTGGGGTCCTGGTGGGGGCGGCTGTGCCCATGGCACTCTCCTCCTGCCCCCTCTGTGGCCGCTTGTTCCCACTCATCCCTCAGCTGTCAGCCTAGATGTGACTTCTGGCACATTCTGACACTCCCACCACAGGCTGTGGCCCCCGTCCACCTTCTGGTGTGCTCCACTGGCAGGCATTCCGTGTTCCCTTTGCATCCTCCAAACAACCACAAGCTCCAAGAGGCTCCCCGTCACTCACCTCTCTGCAAGCCTCCTGTGAGTGGGCACGGCTGTGTCGAAGAGTCAAAGCCCACGTGGAGCTGGCATTCCAGCACAAGGACTGACCAAGACCGGAAGTAAAGGAAGTAAAGACAAACGGGAGGTGGTGTCACAGAGGGCTAAGTGCGATGAAGCGGGGTGAGGCGGGCGAAACGGGACTGACACACGGGAGGTGGCATCACGGAGGGCTAAGTGCGATGAAGCGGGGTGAGGCGGGCGAGACGGGACGGACACACGGGAGGTGGCATCACGGAGGGCTAAGTGCGATGAAGTGGGGAGAGAAGGGAGGGACATGTGCAGAGCGGAGGCCAAGCACGTGCACGTGAGGGACAGTCCAGGACCCCACGAGGGGCCGGGGGAGGCTGTGACGAGGGGAGAGCAGACTGACTGTGAGAGAAAGGACGATGGGCATCAGTGGATGCAGGGACCCTGAGGTCAGAGAAGCTGGTCAGGTCTGAGGGATAGCAGGGAAGGCCGGTGTGGCCAGAGCGGGAAGGAAGCAGGAAGAGTCAGGAAGGCCAAGGCTTGAGGTGGGGGCTCTCCAGGCTCCGGGGGCCTGCAGGTCAGAGTCAGAAGTGGGGATGTTACTCTGGGGATGAAGGGTGTGAGCCTGTGAGCACAGTGATCTGAGGGCAGGTTCTGGGTCTCACATGCCCGTCCCTAGCATGGCATTCAGCGAGCGGCTACATGAATGACTGACGGCTCTTACTGCGGGCAGAGAACACACAAGGCCCCAGGCAGACAAGGGTCCCTTCCCTGCAGGAGCCCAGGCTTGTCGGGAATGAAACTACCACCAGTTGTAATGAACATGCATTTTTACTGAGGGAAAGGACGAAAATACATGATTTGGGAAAACAAAGCCTGCTCCTGGTGCAGACGGGCGGACACTGGCTTCCGTGGGGGCACCCGGATACAGGGGATTCCCCCCAACGGGAGCCCTGGGATGCCCGTGGTGAAGATGCACTCCACTACCCTCCGCATCCACTGGAGGGGGTTTGCCCCCCAACTCCCCGAGTTTCTTTGATTAAGAAATTTTGTTGGAGTGTGGGTCACTTGCTTAATTTCATGAAAAACAGCTTCAGAGAACTGAATGGAGGGGTGGGTGCAGGAATGCGCCTGGGCAGTAACGGAAACTTCTCGGCTGCCTGCACACGTCTGACCGCCTGAGGCTGGAAGCCTGAGTCCAGAAGGTCGAGGCCACCAGGGTTCAAGATTATGATGCTGATATAACGGAGCCCAGAGGATGTGGGCTGGTCGCCAGGGTATGTGTGTGCTGTAACGGCAGGCCCGCGGTCTGGGTTCAGCTTAGTGTTAGGGAAGCAGCTTCAGCCTAAAGCCAAGCCCCAGGCCCGCAAGGCAAGCCCTCTCCTCACCCCATTTCCATCTGGCTAAAGCTGGTATCAGTACCCAGCACTCAGGGACGTTGATGTACCTAAACCCATCTTATGTGGCCTTAGCAGCCAACCACGCTGGGGACCCTCCTTCCTCATGAGAGCCTTCTCCCCCCACTGCCTGGTGGGCATGGCTCTCCGCATTTCCTTCTTACGGCTTCGGCTGACCGCCTGGTTGATGGACTGGTTGACTGCACCACCCCTTCATTCAAACACGTATCTCTGAACCCACACTGCACTCTGTGCCAGGCCCTGTGGTGGGCTCTGGAGAGCCACGAGTAGAGAAAATAAACAAGCTTTTGCTCAGTGTGGTTTAGTGGGAGTGTCAGTCAAGCAAAGAAGTACAAACACATCATTTAAACTTTCAGTGTGATGTAAGGAGACCAGTGAGGCGGTGAGAGGCGGCGCGGGGACGTGCACAGACGGGTGCTTGCGAGGTGCTTTGGGGAGGCGTGTTTGAGCCAAGACTGAGCCGCTAAGAGGTTCATCCCTGCTCCTGCGTCTCCTCCTCGGCTGGCAGCCCCCCTACACCTAGCCTCTAGTTCTCTACACTCCGTGTTCTTCACATCGACTTCCACTGCTTCCGTAACTATCTGCAAACAGCCTGATGTCTCCCGGCTGCTTTCTTCAGCCAGACCTGTTGTAGTTTATGTGTGCCTACTGCCTTCCCAACATCTCCACCCAGATAGCTCCAGACACCTGAAACTTCTGCCCAGACAAAACACACACCCTCCTCTCCACCCAACCCATGGCCCTCCCCAACAAAACTAAATTCAGAGCAAAACCACTGAGTCTTTTTTCCTTTGCTCCCATATAGCTGATTGGCCCTGCCACCCATCCACTGGGCAAACCAGACACTTACGGGACACCCACGCATGCCTCCCTCCTTCTTCACCCTGTGATGGATTCCTTGGAAGATCTTGCCAATTTTCTGTCCTCATATGCTTTTCCATGTCTCAACGGCCACCACCTTTAGTTCTGGCAACCGTTTTGCCCATCTTGACTTCGGCAATGGTTTCCAGGCTGGCCTCCCCCATTCACTCTTGATCCACTGATTTTTTCTCTTCACTACAGAGTGATTGATTCAAAATGCCATCTGATCGTCTCATCCCTCCCATCCACAGCTGTTAAAATCATTCAGCAGTTTCTCCTGGGTCTCTGAATAATGGTCAGACTCCCTAGTGCTGTCTATGAGATCTTGCACGGCCTGGCTCCGGCCTGCCTCTCCCAGCCTCTGTCTCACGCCTCTGCGCCCTTCATAAAGGATGATCTTATTCACCGCCTTGAATGCATCATCCCCTCTCCCCTGCGTGTCACTTCCTCTCTCATGCACTCAATTCCTAGTTATCCTCCACATCTCCGCTCAGATGTCACTTCTGAGAGGAAGCTTTCCTGGAAATCTTAAATTGAAATCTTTTGACACACTGCCATGGTACTTGATGTTATAGCATGTATATAGGTTTATGCAGGTTGTGAAAGTCATTCGGTTGTGTCCGACTCTGCGACCCCATGGACTGTAGTCCATGGAATTCTCCAGGCCAGAATACTGGAGTGGGTAGCCTTTCCCTTCTCCAGGGGATTTTCCCAACTGAGGGACTGAACCCAGGTCTCCCACATTGCAGGTGGATTCTATAGCAGCTGAGCCACCAGAGAAGCCCAAGAATACTGGAGTGGGTAGCCTATCCCTTCTCCCGAAGATCTTCCTGACCCAGGAATCGAACCAGGGTCTCCTGCGTTGCAGGTGGGTTAGCTGAGCTACCAGGGTTATAATATACCAGGGTTATAACCAGGTTAAGCCCTGGTTATATTATAAGTTTATATAGGGAAGCCCTGCTTATTATATAGGTTTATAATTAAGCATAAATGTTTAATATTTATTAAAGTCACTCTCTCCCCAATGGAAACTTAAGTTCTAATGTAAACTGTACTATACTTTCTCTTCCTTCTCCTTGTTCCTTTCCCATCACCCCCTTATATGTGAACATTTCCTAAGATATGGTGCCTCTCCCCATTTGGACTTCACATCCTTTCAACCATAGGGAGCTCTTTACCTCGTAACTTCAAAGCCTTTATCCGCAACCCCAATCTCTCCAGAGATCTAGTTGAGCATCTTCAAGTAGGCCAGAGGTTTTACAACACTTCAATTGCAACCCATGGTTGGAACATTTCCCTTGGCAACTTAACGACATATACATATCCAAAATATATGTGTCATGAAACAACAATAATATCATTCTGGTTTTTTTTCCTATTTGATTTCATTTTAAAAACATTTTGATTTTTTATGTAATTTCAAGACTTACTTGGAAGGGTCATAAACCTGTAGTTTAAAACACACCATACCAACATGCTGTTACCAGGTATTTCCACACAGACATTTCTTCACAACCTCAAACACAATGTATTTATTTCCCAAATCATTTCTCAACCAAACTTCCTTAGTAAGGAATACAATCATTCTGAGTCACTCAGGATGAACATTTTGAAGAGTCATTTTGGATCCCTGCTTACCCCAGAGTTGCTGAACCTATTGCCTCCTCCCCTTCAGTGAGTCACTCCCCAGCCCATCCTTTCCATTCTTGCCATCACAGCTCAGTTATACTGAACTTGGAACAGTGCAATCACCTTTTTACCTGGTTCCCTACTTCCTGACTTTTCACGTAGAAGGTGACACGTTTGAATCACAACAGGCAGAAAGGCACATCAAGGCAGAAAGGGAATGCAGCTCTTTGGTTCCACTGTGACCAACAAAGGAATATGTAGAGAACTGAAATGAATGAGCCTTCACCTGCCTTCATCTACTCAACAAGCTGCTTGACTCGCTAAATCTCGATCCAGGCTGTCTCATGCTTCTAAAGTTTTGATTATAATCCAGAAACCGAGCCCTGGCGTTGCGGCAACAGCAGGCAGACTTACCCATGTCTGCAGTGACCATGGTGGACTGGTTTTCAGGGACAGACACAGAGGTCTGGTCCTGATCCACGCTGTGAGAGTCCTCGTTGGCCTCATGTTGACTCTGGCTGAGCTCTGATCGCAATTCCGAGTACTCATCTTCCTCCCTGAGAACAAAAGGGAATTCAGACTCCACTGACAGACACACAAGACACATCCCCAGAGAATGTCCTTTAATAACAAGATAAAGACACTCAGAACACAAACAGACAGCTCTCCTCTCGAGGCCCCATGGACCAGGATTCCTTTCAGGATAACTAGATGGGCCTTGTTTGACGCTGAAAGTTTCCATATCCAAACCCACACACCCGACAAGACTCGTGTATCAGCCTACCAGAAAACTCCCCCCTTCAAACATTTCCTAAAGAAAGTAGGCTTCTTCACCTCCTCAAATTCCAAGGCAAAGAAGAACTGAGGTTCCTAGCACTGAGGCTACAGTGAGCAGGACCATCAAGGGCCTAGTGAAAAGGAGTGACTCAGAGCATCACCACCAGAGCCCCACGCTGTGCTTCCTTCTGGGAAGAGAACAGAAGGGCTGCTGAGGTTACAGAGACTGGAAAACCAGCATCCTGTCTGTGCAGATCGAAACCAGTGCTCTGAGAGGTGTAGGGGTCAGCGTGTCTGAGAAAAACCACACTTAGTTTCTCTAAAAGAAGTGGAGTTAGGGGACAGGAAAGGAGAATGGGGTGAGGGGGAAGATCAGTGAGTGAGTGAGCAGCACTCAATGGTCTGTTTCCTTCACTCTGCCTTTGCTAGTAGGAAGATAACTTTGAAATTCATCCGTGTTTCATCTGCACAAACACACCCACTCCCTTCTCAGCCCCTCATGGATCCCTTGTAACCTTTGGGCTCTGAATTAGTCATGGGCAAGCTAAGAAAAGTTACAATTGCAGTATGTATTTCAAAGTGCACACAGACCTCCTTCCCACGCCACCGCCATCACTACACACACACATGATACAGACAAGTAGAGAGCAAAAATTAATCTTCTTTGATGTATTTTGCAAGTGAGCCAGAAAAGAAAATTTTCAGGGGGTTTAATTATGAGTAAAGTCCGAAGGTGTCTTCTCAGCCCCAGGGGGAGGGTGTCTGTGAAGAAAGGAAGAAATTCTCTTACCCTGGCATTCACATTAAGTTGCTGACAACCGGAGGGTAAGGGCAGAAAGTCCACAGTTTTGGGTGGGCCAAGATGGTGAGTGGTGATCGGTGAGACTTGGGGAAGAGGCAAATGCCATCTGAAGCTCAGGAGACACATCCATACCAGAGAAATGGGAAGAACTCTCCAGAGTTCTTGGTTTTCTCAAGAAATGAACACCCGTCCTCTCAGGGAAAGAATTCAGCTGAGCCCTTGCTTTATAAAGTATTTCTGATAAAAGCCACACAGAAATCTAGGAAGACTTTAAACAGATATAAAACCAGCAGGCATGCAGAATGTGAATTAGAATGGGAGTGGTTATGGGAAAAAAATATAGGTTAATGTTATATGAATAAGTTAATTATTAGATATTTGCACAGCCAACAGTAATTAGGCTTAGGAAAGAAAAACAATTAGAAAGAACTCTTAAGCGTCACCACCTTTTTGGTCTAGAGGGTAATTGTGCTCTGATCCATCAGCTTCCTTTCAATCAGCAATTGAAATCCTGATTTTAGTTAATGGGAGATTTTGGGTATAATGAATAAATTACCTTTGTTGCATGGCCAATGTAATCAGCTTCAGCTTGGCTGAGACTGTTTTTCAGCCAAAAAAGCTGCTGCTGTACCTCTGGTGTAAATGGTATTTGCAAAATCTTTTATAGCCACCTTCAACTGTCTTGGCTTGGCAGGTCCCAAACATCTAGTGCCTGCCAAATCTCCTGCTTTGTAAAAAAATTTACTTTATTAGGATGGGTTTTATAAAGAAGTGAAAACGGAAGGGGTGGGAGAAGGAAGCATTCAGTAAGGAAGGGAACATTCCTTACTAAGGTGAGACCACATACTGAAGAATGATACCACACGAGAAATGTCACCTTAAGGCAGAGACTTTCAGTGTCATGAAATGCAAGCCAAGAATGCTCTTTCAAGGTATTTGAGCATCAAGACAAGGACAGGAAAGCGAAAACCAAGTTGATGCTGCTCTTTCGGGAGTCAAATTTTATGTTCACAACTGGGCTTCTCATGTGGCTCTAGTGGTAAGAACCCGCCTGCCAATGCAGAGACGTAAGAGATGCAGGTCTGATCCCTGGGCCAGGGAGAGAGAGCACAGAGAAGGGCACAGCACCCACTCCAGTGTTCTTGCCTGGAGAATCTCACGGACAGAGGGATCTGGCGGTGAAAGCGACGTAGCACACACACACATGTTCACAACTAATTCTACCCTAAGGAGGATGCTCTGGGTGGACTGCAGCTCTGGGGCTGCAGGTGGGCAGTGACCAGGGAGGACTTCCAGGATGAAGCAGTACTACAGAAGAGTCTGAAGGTGAGCCATTTTAGATAGGTCATGAGGGTGCATGGGCACATGCAGAGCCTCAGGGGAGCCCGTGGATGTGAACTTGGGTGTGTGGAGCTTGGGACAGAGGAGACGGATAGCTGAAGCCAAATCAGGGTGCAGGATGGAACCCTGAGGCTGGAGGAACACTCAGGCCACTTGCTGAGTGGGCAATATTGGCCAGAAGCAAAACTTATTGTATTGAAGAAGGCAAACAATCAGGGTCAAATGGTGGAAATAAATGTAAAATAATGTGTGAAGTCAAGGAATTCAGGGGAAGGAGTAAGTGTTGTGAGATCTTTTATGGAAACAGATCAAACAGGCAGCAGGGAAGTATAGACGGTCTGTGTTCTCGACCCCACAGGGAGGGGCTGAGGTGAGCACATATCACCCCTGGTGAAGGATCCCCCTTAGGGTATCATAAGGAAGGTTACAGTACAACACTACGTGAGCAAACAGAGGAAACAGAGGTAGAAATCAACCTTGTAAGGAGATTGTGTGCAGTCTTGTGCCCCCAAAATGAGGCACTGAAAGGTTAAACCTAAATATAAGAAAGTTCGTATAGCCCTATTTCTCTTACTGACTTTGGTAAAAAACCATGGAGCCATCTATCTTTGCCCTCTCAACATCCTTACCGGCAGGAACTGGGAAATGACAAAAACCAGTGCGCTCCAAGCACTCTGTAAGCTGCCGGACAATTTGGGACTTCAACATATGGAGGAGAAGGATGCTGGGGGCTCTCTCTATTGTTTTAGTCAGAAGCATTGGTCCATCCAGAGCAATGGGAACAAAAAGTTAAAAAAAAAAAAAAAAAACCAACAAAAACCCTGCAGGTCTATGGCAGTTTTACAAGGACAAGAATTTGAGGAGTTTTTTCAAGGTTCCTCTGAGCAGCAGGCTCACCTAACTGGTCAAGGTGTGAATGACACACAGCATCAGCATCTCAAAGTGACTTCACTGTTTGCTTCCTTTCATGGTGTAGACACTAACTCTTGGTAAGTGATTTATCTTATTTCTTTGGGGAAAAAGATGCCTGATCTGCAGAACACTAACTGCCAATGCTGAAGATAAAAAGGAAGAAAATATGAAAAGGTCCAAGTAGTAGTCAAATTAAGTTAAAAAAACAAAAGCTTTGATAAACTGATAAATATTGCTAATTCTATGCTATTGTGGTAGTTTCTTAACTGTTGTTCTTCAGTCAATCGGTGGTGTCTGACTCTTTGCAACCCCATGGATTGCAGCACGCCAGGCTTCCCTGTTCTCCACTATCTCCCGGAGTTTACTCAAGCTCATGTCCATTGAGTCGGTGATGCGATCCAACCATCTCATCCTCTGTTGCCCCCTTCTCCTCCTGCCCTCAATTTTCCTCAGCATAAGGGTCTTTTCCAATGAGTTGGCTCTTTGTATCAGGTGGCCAAAGTATTGTAGCTTCAGCATCAGTTCTTCTGATAAATATTCAGGGCTGATTTCCTTTAGGATTGACTGGCTTGATCTCCTTGCTGTCCAAGTGCCTCTCAAAAGTTTTCTCCAACACCACAAATTGAAAGCATCAATTCTTTGGCTCTCAGTTTTCTTTATGGTCCAACTCTCATATCCACACATGACTATTGGAAAACCATAGCTTGGTTGGCAAAGTGATGTCTCTGCTTTTTCATAATTATGGAATTAGAAAGTTACCAGGTGTTTTTTTTTTTTTTTTGGCACATAGAGGGTCATCTCAGGATTCTAATGGTACATTATTTCATTTACTTAGAAGCATTTGTGAAGTGATTCCAAGTCACTCAGTTTAGAGTTGCAGTGATTAAAGCTTGCTACTAGCTCAATAACAGCAGCAGCAGCAACAACAAAACACTCCTGAGGCATGCATTAGGCTGTATGCTGCTGCTGCTGCTGCTGCTGCTGCGGCGGCGGCGCATCAGTCGTGTCCGACTCTGTGCGACCCCATAGACGGCAGCCCACTAGGCTCCTCTGTCCCTGGGATTCTCCAGGCAAGAATACTGGAGTGGGTTGCCATTGCCTTCTCCAGTTAGGCTGTATACACACCTGCTTAACTAGCAGAGGCAGAAAAGTCACAGAGTGGCAGACTGGCAGGGATCCTGGTGATCACTTAAGCCAGGATCAATACCTTTGTTTTACAAATAAGACCACGGACACTCCTAGAGGCTAAGCGACTTACCTAAGATTATCCAACCAGTTAGCAATACAGCCTAATTCCTAAATTTACTACAAACAGAACAATAATATGATGGCTTAAGGAAAAGATTTTTTTTAAGATTCTTTCTCATTATTAGCTAGAGGTGAAATGATCTAATTGATCATTTCAATGATGATAAAAGTCAATGAAAGTTTAACTCTTACCATGCTTTCCAGACCTCAAGCTAAAGTCCTGTGGAATCAGCAGCATTTGATAAAAATGTTACTTCAGAAGCAATCCCTATACCTATCTTATTTTGGGGTGCACATTCATGCCTTGTCACTGGATTGGAGTAACTGGTGAACAAGATCCAAATGGACATGCCTTGGGAGCTGTCAGTCAACGGTGGCCAGCCCACTGAGCCTACCTGACTTTGTTTTTGGTTTTCCTTTAGGAACACACTTGGTCTCTGCATTTAAAGGCAGAATTGCCCTGAAACAGCCATCATTTCTTTAAAGAACAAAGATGTTTTAGATACAAGGTATTCTTTTCAGTTCTCTTAGAGGATCTATAGCAGTGAATAAGTGATGAGTAAATACCTCTTGTTTTCCCATGCAGCACAGAGGAAGTTCAGACTCATCTAGGAAACTTACGATGACTAACTGAACAAACGGGACTCTGAAACGCTCTCCTATGTGTATAATAATTCACCCTTGTCAGCCATGAGTACCAGTTTTAACAAGATCTGATAAAGGATCCGTATTCAAACACTTCAAATAATGAACAAGGGTGGAATGTACACCATATAAGAAGATATGGAGAGAGAAAAACCCACCTTATCTTTCTAGGTTTTATTTTTATTTCATATTTTATTCTTTAGGCCACAAGCTAATCAGAACAACAAGTTTTGCTGGGAGACAAAGAGGTTTTGGTTACACTGTTTGAGATGCAGCAACATGAAGTGGGACAGACAGCTGCACCACACAGGCCAAAGCGTGGGCCTAAAGACCAGGGGAAGGGCCAGGCACACCGTATGGGCACGAGATTTGAGAGACTGGACTATGTGAGCACACAGAGGCTCTGGATACTCGCTCAGTCACCAGAGGAGGGGCACTCTGCAGACGAAGAAGCACAAGGGTTAAATGCCAATGTGTGAGTGATATAAACAGGAGGGGTCAGTGCTTTAGGGGTGCAGCCATCCTGGTGAAAAGGATGGGGGAGAGCCCAGGGTAAGGGCCAAAGCTGAGGATGGCTCTTAGGGAAAGAGAAGATCTAGGACCTGCAGGGTTAGGGAGGTTCGAGAAGGGAAGCAGGATTTAGGGTTAAATTTAGGAAAAGGGCCAGTAACAAGAAAAAACTCACCAAATTTTTCAGTTAAGAAATCACTGGTGATTTTCAAAAAAGTCTCTTAGCTTATGCTGCTGTAACAAAGTACCATAGACAAGCTTAAATGACAGAAATCTATTTTTTCATAGTTTTAGACTTCAGTTGGGTTGGAGAAGGAAATGGCAACCCATTCCAGTGTTCTTGCCTGGAGAATCCCGGGGATGGCGGAGCCTGGTGGGCTGCCATCTATGGGGTCGCACAGAGTTGGACACGACTGACGCGACTTAGCAGCAGCAGCAGCAGCAGCAGCAGACTTTGGCTGGTGGTCCAAAATCAAGGTGCCGGCACGGCTGGGTCCCGGTGAGGGCTCTCTTCCTGGCCTGCAGATGGCTGCCTTCTCCGTGCACCCTCACATGGCAGGGAAAGAGCAGGAGAGCAAGTGAGCTCTCTGGGGTCAGTAATCCTGTCACGTGACCGCAACTTCGTGACCTTGACTCAACTACATTCCATCTCCAAACACTGTCACATAGAGGGTTTCATCACACGAACTGGAGGCGAGGCGTAGCACAGTTCAGTTCATAGCAAAAGGAATTTGGCAAACCACTGGGGTCAGAAGCCAGACAGCTGTGGGCTAACAAGCAAATGGGAAATGAAGCAGAAATCATGGACTACTCAGAGTCGGCAGTGAAAGGTTGATGTTATGAGAGCAGCTTTTGGGAAAAGAAAATAATCTCCTTGGGAAACAATCTGCTTAGACATCTTTTTTTTTTGCCCCCTCCCCCAGATGCAAAGTGAGCTACTGACATATTTTTCCATTTTATCCATCTCATTATACAATCCCCCCAACTCAGATGAGCATTAAAACAAAGCCACTCAGAACATAGAGTTAAGTGAAAAAGCACCTATTACAAAACAGTGTGTGCTATATGATCCAATTTGTTTAAGATATTCATGAGTAAATATTTTTAGAAGGCCATAAATACAAACTGTTTATTCCAAGCAGATGAGACTTAGGATGCATTAGGCAGGGTTCAGTTAGGAAAACAAATGCTTTTGGATGTTTCAAGCAGGATTTAATTTAGGCAGTTGGAAGGACCAGAGAAAAGAAGGCAGGGTGGGGGGCAGCTGGCGCTGTCAGCCTTGGCATCAGAGCTGTGATGGAGAGACTGCTGCTGCCCCACTCCTGCCCACAGCTCAGGCTCAGGCTGGTCAGCGCAGGGTCTTCATGCTCACCAAAGCCACAATGACGGCCCCACCTTCTCACTGCCTTCCAGACCTGGCAGATCCAAAACTATCCCAGAGTTAAGGGAGTTTGGGAGGTAGTCCCTAGGGTCAGTCTTCTTTGATTTGGGGGGACTACAGATGAGGTGTGGGAACGGAACCAGGCACAAGCAACATGCACTGTAACCTACTGTCTTTGGCTCCTTGACAACCAAATGTATCCTCTCACACATATACAGTTCCAAATGGCTATAACGATACCATCAAGCTTCTGTAACTATCCCTTGTTCAATCGTATTAATAAATGTACTCACCTTCTTATCGAAACGGGAGACCCAAAGTCCCATTTATATCCATGGCTGGGTGACCTTTCCTCTTCTAGTTTAATGGCAAATTCACCTAAATCATGTAGCCCAACTATTACATGCTACGTTTTACCAATAACAACTCACCATATATAATGGGAGAAAACAAGAAAGTAAAAAGGAAATTGCATATATGCATAAACAAGCAAGAAATTACGCAGACCCACTTAGGGGTCTGGCCCTAGGTGGACTGACCTGTACTGTAATCCTCTAATTTACTAACTTGTATCACTGGGCAACATCCAGGAGGTATGCTAGGGAATCCCGTGAGTTCCATACACAGTCCTCCCTGCCTCATGGTACAGTTACAATCCAGATTCCCCTGGAGAGTTGGGATCCCGCTAGTACAGTCACTCCCTTCACTGCCTGTTGTTTCAGTGACATGAGATGTCCCAAGGGCTAAGTGGCAGCAATGGAATCACTGCTGTTTGCCAGTCATCGTTCCCTTGGGAATGAAACTTCTAAAACTAGCAGAGCTCAAAGTTACCAAGAGGGAAAGCAATCATTTTTTAAGTGGGCTTTTAGGTGTAAGAATGAGAGGAGCCACTTGTATTTCCACTTCTTGGTTCCTGAAGCCAGAAAAGCAGGACCATGTCTTGTTGCTAGTTGGGAGCATTTACCACATGTACAGGGATTTTTAAAATGTTACCACCTGGATGGGATACAATGGTAGCCTAGGTCCACTATGAGATTTATTGATGATGCCACTTGTCACCTGATGTAGTATGGACTACTAGTATGAATTATGTGTTATTGTTCATATTGTTACTACCACCCCAATTCTATGTTGCAGTCCTAACCTTCAAAGTGATGGTATCTGGATGGGACCTTTGAGATATAATTAGATCTGATGGGATCCCTCACGATGGGATTTGTACCCTTATGAAATAACAGAGCTTGCCTTTTCCCTCTCTTCCTGCCATGTGAGGACATGGTGAGAAGGAAGCCTTCAGGAGGACAGGAAGACAACACTCACTGAAGAAATGAATTGTTGGCACTTTGACTTTGGACTTTCCAGATTCCAAAACTGTGGTAAATAAATTCCTATTGTCTAAGCCACCGGTCTACAGTATTTTGTTACAGCAGCCTCAGCTGACTAATGTATCTTCATCAATCTTCATTTAGACTGGAAGACTACAGGTATTTTTGGATCCCAGGGGCTAACATCTGCTCAGAGTGAATAATTAGCCCAGAATGTGGGTATCTCTTTTTCCTACTGTACAGTCTCCCCTGTAAAATGGGTAGAAAGAAGATGGACTGTACCCACTTGTGACAAGATTATAAACATCTTCATTAAAGAGTTCTGGATCTGTGAAGGAGGTCTGGTAAGGGAACTGGATAAGAGGTCATATAGTACAGTGCGAGGTCAAGTCCCTGTTCACCAGACCAGAGATTTTTCAATGACAAAGATCAAGTAAAACTTTAGTATCAGTTCAGTTCAGTTCAGTCACTCAGTCACGTCCGACTCTTTGTGACCCCATGAATCGCAGCACGCCAGGCCTCCCTGTCCATCACCAACTCCCAGAGTTCACTCAGACTCATGTCCATCGAGTCAGTGATGCCATCCAGCCATCTCATCCTCTGTCGTCCCCTTCTCCTCCTGCTCCCAATCCCTCCCAGCATCAGAGTCTTTTCCAATGAATCCATTTATATCAAAACTAAAGACTCCATGATCGATTCTACATTATCAAAAATCTCTACGGGTCGAATTATTTGATTACTACTGTAGCCCTGTTGACAAGCACAGTAGCCATGCCTGCACTGACTCCAGTAGTGAAGTGGCATCAAAAACCCCATTTTAATGATGTTATTCCTGATCGCCATGGCCTCTGGACTATGTTACACTAGGCATTTCAACATTATTTAATGTAATCCTCCAATGAATCTAGTTTTATTTAATAAAACTGCTGAAGCTAACATACTAAATCCAGAATCTCTAATAGGAACAGTGATATCAATAAATAATCATCAACCCAACACTATATTCTTATTTCCCTGGTCTAGGACACATAGGTCCTAATCCTACACACATTCTTCTCAAGTTTCTGTGACTATAAATGAATACAATCTTACTTGTATCTTCCAAGGTTGGATTTTCTGCTTATCCCCCTGGGGCATGATTGAATTTAGCTACTTTTGGGCCTAAAGATAAAGAAGAATGGAGTAGCAGTGAGGTACGACTATATCTGGTACCCTCTACCTGGGTTCAGCCTGCTACAGAGCCTCCAAGCAAAGAAGGACTAACTTGATCAGACAGGGAGGGAGACTGCTTCTGCAGGAGGGGAAGCTCAGTGGAGTTTGCAGGCTCTAGGTATCTTAATTTATTTGAATCTACCCAGTGTCTCCATTCAAATTCTCACCATTTCATCTTTTCCTGTCAGTGCTTAATCTTTAACCTAAGAGATCTGCTGTGGCTCTGAATTCAACTTACGTTGGAATTCAGCAAACTGCAGTGTCTGATTATTGACTACATTAGCCCTGTGGCTATAAGAGGTGGGAAAGTCTCCCAGGGCAGTCACAGAAGGTCTCTAGTTCTCTGATTGTGACTGGAGATAAATATTTTAAACTATGAAACTGTCACATCTTTTCTCTTATGCAATTCAGTATGGGTTCCATGTGGATACATCATAAACCATTCCCTAATTAATGATTTTTCAGCTCTTCCAATAAATTCCTAACTCAGGCCCAGACTAAAGCGACAAGAAAGTCTCAAAGGTACCAGGATTGTACCAGATTAGCATGACAATTCTCTCCACCCGGGATGCACCAAAAAGTCCAAGGCATTTGGCACCTCTGTACTGGGTCAACTATAGCATCTTTGGACCTGAGTGGCGGTGGCCAGGGAGGTGCCTTAGCCACTAGAGCTCGGAGGACAAGAAGAGCCTGGCCCACATGTCTGCTCATCTTCCAGCCATGCAGGGGGTCCTCTCCTCAAGGAGGAGCTGGCTCATTTACATAATGAAAACAGGCAGAATTTAATGTTACATCTGTACAGACGCAATCTTCCTTTAAATAAGAGGGTATGTTAATACAAAACAGTTTGGCCATTAAATTTAATCTAAACATCGTGAAATTGAGTTTTCCAGGTGACATGTGATGCATTTTTTTTTCACAACTCACTAAGCCCATTTGCTTTCACCTTCTCAAGACTTTAAAAGAGCAATATGTTTTTAATGGAAATTACGAATTTGCCAATGTACTCTGTCAGCCTCCTTTAAGTCTGCTATAATCATTTCTTTGGACTGAAATTCTTCTCTGCTCTTCTAACCTACAATCACTGAAGACCAGGATACAATTTAAAGGCCTTGAGGTTCTAAACTGGAATATGAGATGTACTGTGTGGCTCCAATTAACAGCAAATTTTTCCACAACTTTGCCCAGAAACAGAGGCCCCCAAGTACCCTCATCAAGTAGCTCCATCATTACTGTGACTCTCAGAGTTGGAACAAAACACATCTAAAATGTCTTCTGACCCAGGACTTCTAGAGGGATAGAAGCTGCCTTTAAAACGGTCTTAATTGTGGCCTGTAAAAACAGTCAGAGAACAAAGCACTCTTCTCCATAAAAGCAGATGCCAACCATTTGTTTCCCTCAGGGCTACTCTCTGAGCATGGGCAGGAAGATAAAAATTCTTATCCTTGGCTCAGTAAGTCACTTTAAGCAAACCCTCTTCTCAAAAACGGGCAGACACAGCTTTGTGCAGGAGACTTTGGGGCCAACTGACTGATGAGCAAGGAAGGCAGAAACCCCAACAATTACTTTTATGGAAAAAAAACTGAATAAAGGCAGAGATGCTGTGGGTTCTAACTCCACCTATCCCCTTTGCTAAGGGTAACTTAAAAGTAGTTGCTTAACATTTTTAAGCCCCAGGGTTTTCACCAATCAAGTGATGGATCAAATCTTGCCCCATCCCTTAGGAGTTTGTATGACACTATGCCAACACTGGCAAGTCAACTGAGCTCAAACAAATTTTAGATTATCTAGAAGCATATGCTATTTTCTTGGGCCTCAGAATCACTGCACTGTGGATGATGACTGCAGCCATGAATTAAAAGATTTGCTCCTTGGAAAAAGATTTGCTCCTAGGACAAACCTAGACAGTGTATCAAAAAGCAGAGATATCACTTTGCTGACAAAGGTCCATATTGTCAAAGTGATGGTTTTCCTAGTAGTCATGTACAGATGTGAGAGTTGGACCATAAAGAAGGCTGAGCACCGAAGAATTGATACTTTCAAACTATGGTGCTGGAGAAGACTCTTGAGAGTCCCTTGGACAGCAGGAGATCAAACCAGTCAATCCTAAAGGAAATTAATCCTGAATATTAATTAGCATCAACTGAAGCTGATGCTTAAGCTGAAGCTCCAATACTTCGGCCACCTGATGTGAAGAGTCAACTTACTGAAAAGGACTCTGCTAATGGGGAAGACTGAGGGCAGGAAGAGAAGGGGGCGACAGGACGAGATGGTTCGAAGGTATCACTGAATCACGGAGTTAGAACAAACTCCAGGGGATAGTGAAGGACAGGGAAGCCTGGCGTGCTGCAGTCCACGGGGTCACAAAGAGTTAGATACAACTTAGTGACTGAATAACAACAAAGAAGCATATGTAATAGTTAGTTAAATCAACATTCATAAATCTCTCCAATTCCCCAAGGGAGATAGAGGGGGTTGCATTCAGAACCTGTTAATAAAGCATCTCAATAAAGCATCTCACTCACCTTCTTACTAGTCAACTGAACATCACAACTCCTACTCTGTCTACCTTTCAGGGTCACCATGAGGGTCAAAGTCAAAACGGAATAATGGAGGGGAAAGCACACAGCTGACATAGTAGAGACAAAATATTTATCAACTGTAAGAATATTAGTTATAAATAAATGAGTTACTCTTGTAACTCATAGAAAGTGTGAAAACTGCTCAGTTGTGTCTGACTCTTTGTGACCTCATGGACTACACTAGTCCATGAAATTCTTTAGGCCAGAATACTGGAGTGGGTAGCCTTTCCCTTCTCCAGGGGAATCTTCCCAACCCAGGAATCGAACTCAGGTCTCCCTCATACCAGCTGAGCCACAAGGGAAGCCCATAATTCATAGGGATGACTTCAAGCGTAAAACCCAGATTACTGCCCAGAGGGGCAGAGAGACAGCCATGACTTGGAGCTGACTACCTGATGGTGGTGCCTTGCAAACGGTCTATCTTCTTATTGAGCTCAGCGATGATGCTGTGCAGTTCTGTGATGCGTTCCTCGTACCGAAGTGTCGTTCGCTCCTGGACGTCCTCATGCTCTCTCATGAGGTGGGACTGCTCACACTGGGATCAAGAGAACAAGACAGAAGTGCCAATGAATTGACATACCTAATAGCAAGAGAGGCTAAGTCTTACAGCCTCGGATCATCACAACCTCGACACAGAGTATGCCCCAAATAAACACATACCTGCTTGTTGGCCCAGAAGACACATCAACAGCTGAACTTCACAAAGTCCCTGATGGCCACTCAAGTCTCTACCTTTTTAGCTCTACATTTCCAGGTGGCTCTAGTGGTAAAGAACCCATTTGCCAATGCAGGAGATGAGATGTAGGTTCAATTCCTGTGTTGGGAAGATCCCTTGGAAGAGGAAATGGCAACCCACTCTGGCATTCTTGCTTGGAAAACCCCTAGGACAGAGGACCCTGGCGGGCTACAGTCCATGGGGGTCACAGGGAGTCAGACACGACTGAGTGACTGAGCACAGCACACAGCTCTCATTCGCTCTTTGGGTAAAGGTCCCTCTGCCATTGTCCATGATCTCTGCTGCACTATTCATGTCTTCTGCTTCTCCCCAGCCGCAAAGCAGGCAGAAGCTGCACTCAGTATGCCAGCAAATTTGGAAAACTCAGCAGTGGCCACAGGACTGGAAAAGGTCAGTTTTCATTCCAATCCCTAAGAAAGGCAATACCAAAGAATGCTCAAACTATCACACAATTGCACTCATCTCACATGCTAGCAAAGTAATGCTCAAAATTCTCTAAGCCAGGCTTCAACAATACATGAACCGTGAACTTCCAGATGTTCAAGCTGGATTTAGAAAAGGCAGAAGAACCAGAGATCAAATTGCCAACGTCCGTTTGATCATAGAAAAAGCAAGAGAATTCCAGAAAAAACATCTACTTCTGCTTTATTGACTACACCAAAGCCTTTGACTGTGTAGATCACAAGAAACTGTGGAAAATCCTTCAAGAAGTGGAATTCCCAGACCACCTTACCTGCCTCCTGAGAAATCTGTATGCAGGTCAAGAAGCAACAGTTAGAACTGGAGATCGAACAATAGACTGGTTCCAAATTGGGAAAGGAGTAAGTCAAGGCTGTATATTGTCACCCTGCTTATTTAACTTATATGCAGAGTACATCATGAGAAATGCGGGGCTGGATGAGGCACAAGCTGTAATCAAGATTGCCGGCAGAAATATCAATAACCTCAGATAAGCAGAAAACACCACCCTTAGGGTAGAAAGTGAAGAGGAACTAAAGAGCCTCTTGATGAAAGTGAAAGAGGAGAGTGAAAAAGCTGGCTTAAAACTGAATATTCAAAAACTGATGATCATGGCATCTGGTCCCATCACTTCATGGCAAATAGATGGGGAAACAATGGAAACAGTGACAGACCTTATTTTTGTGGGCTCCAAAATTACTGCAGATGGTTACTGCAGCCATGAAATTAAAAGATACTTGCTCTTTGAAAGAAAAGTTATGACCAACCTAGAGAGCATATTAAAAAGCAGAGACATTACTTTGCCAACAAAGGTCCATCTAGTCAAAGCTATGGTTTTTCTAGTAGTCATATATGGATGTGGGAGTTGGACTATAAAGAAAGCTGACTGCCAAAGAATTGATGCTTTTGAACTGTGGTGTTAGAGAAGACTCTTGAGAGTCCCTTGGACTGCAAGGAGATCAAACCAGTCCATCTTAAAGGAAGTCAGTCCTTAATATTCATTGGAAGGCCTGATGCTGAAGGTGAAAGTCCAATACTTTGGCCACCTGATGGGAAGAAGTGACTCACTGGAAAAGACCCTGATGCTGGGAAAGATTGAAGGTAGGAGGAGAAAGGGATGACAGAGGATGAGATTGTTAGATGGCATCACCAACTCGATGGACATGAGTTTGAGCCAGCTCTGAGTGTTGGTGATGGACAGGGAGGCCTGGTGTGCTGCAGTCCATGGGGTTGCAAAGAGTGAGATACGATGGAGCGACTGAACTGAACCTTCTCTTCGGAATCTGAATCTTGAGTGAATGGATTGAAGGTTGCATGTAGTCAAGTCACTTGACTGAGGGTCCTGGCGAGACTGTAGGTCAGTTCCTGCTACCTCTATTCCAGAGATTTCTTCCCATGTTCTGTACTGCTGCTCATTTTTTCTTTTACCAATTCATTCCTTTTGTAGTTTGGCAGGATACACTTCAGCCACTTTTCAACCAAATAATCCTAGATTCTATGACATCATTTCTTATCTGGCTGGTTATTTGCAGACAGTATCCTTTCTTACCAGACTATAAACTCCGGGAAGGCAGCGGCTGGGTGTTTTCATGACTTAGCCCTCATACCTGGCACACAGCCTGGCTCACTGTGGGTGACCTAGGAGGGCGATGGGATGAATAATCACTGTGTTTCAGGAAGCTGAGGATCTTCCCTTGCTCAGCAGTTGATGGATTAAGAAGCAGCAGATGCTATAAAAACGTTTTTGCATCTCAAGTTTAAATCTTAAGGAACCTGTTCATCTCTTTCACTTCTCTCCTTCCTCCTCAACCCCCCACCAGTCACTGTGCATTTAATCTCATTTACATGATAATAAAACACTAGTCAGTGACAGAACAAGGAGTCCCACTTCTGAACAAGGAGTCCCTGTCTACTGCGTTCAGCCGTGATTAATTTCCTGCTCAGCAGAGGAATTTTAATTTGATTTTTGGCAAGGTTTTCATAATGCCAAGAGCCACATGTACTTGCCAGTTTTGCACTTTCAGGGCTGGTGGCAGGAGGGCAAGGGTAAGACTTCTTACCTACTACCTCCAATGTCCTCTGCTCTCCATAAATCTGCCAGACTCCCAAAGGGTGTAACCAGAAGCTACTGGGCAGGGACACAAAGCCTTTAGAAACAGACAGAATGCTACAAAAGCCCGAGTCAATATTGAAACAGAAGTACTCAGGAAAGTACGATAAACACGTTGGCAGAAACCATGGCAGGGGCCGCACCTAGGAACCACAGCTTGATCACTGTGACCACACTATGCGGTAACTGCCTGGGTGCTACTCAGTGCTCCAGAAGTAAGACTGGAGGCAACAAGGTTGAGGGACCTGCACTGCAGACGTTAGGGAGAAGGTGACTTTCACAGAAACGGCGATGTGAACTCCTGTTCTTAATGACAACCCGAAACGTCCGATAACGTCTGCTCAAGGTCCAACACACAGGAAGTAAGTGGACCCAGAGGCCAGGAGGAAGGACGAGTGAAAATCCCATCTCTATGGATGTTTTTCTAAACACAACCGAGCCCTGAGAGTCGTAAGAATACTCCTTCCATCCGTCGTCCACGATCCATCACACTTTAAGAGGGACAATGGAGGTCCCAAAACATGACAGTGTCTCATAGACTGTAATTGTCAGTGAATGAAGAAGGTTCTCCTTTCTCTGGAACATACTAAAAGCTGAACACCGTGTCTCTCCATTCCTGAAGAATATCTATGAGATTGTGACTGGTCTTTATTCCCATCTTCAAACTGTGTGTGTGAGTGTGTGTGCATGCATGTACATGCCTGCATTGGCATGTGTGTAGTATGCATATATGTGTATGTATCTGATGCTCTCATGAAGGTCACCAGTTCCCCATCTTACAATAATTATGACATAATGACTGGTCTAATCTCTAACCCTTGTGGCTCAGATGGTAAAGCGTCTGTCTACAATGCGGGAGACCTGGGTTCAATCCCTGGGTTGGGAAGATTCCCTGGAGGAGGAAATGGCAACCCACTCCAGTACTCTTGCCTAGAAAATCCCATGGACAGAGGAGCCTGGTGCAGGCTACTGTCCATGGTGTCGCAAAGAGTCGGACACGACTGAGCAACTTCACTAATGACTGGTTTGACCTAGAACTCATTGATGCCATGACTCATACTTTGCCATCTTGCGGGTCCTTGCTCTGGGGTTTTCCACATTCAGTTCTCTAGGGCTGTAAACTACTGTGAAATGCTTCCCCTCACAAACTCCACGAGCTCTCAACTCTGTTAAATTCCTCACTTACTCCTCCTCTTTCAGTCTCTACACGTCAACAGGCCACCACCACTACCACCAAAATGGACAAGAAAGTGCAAAATCCACTTAAAACTGAAATGTGCAAGAAAAAGGCAGAGGATCAACTGATAACCACTAAGCCCACTGTGGTATCCCTATTGACGGTCAGGAGCGACCTGAGAGGTGAGCTCCCATGGGGCTGCCCAGTCTGTGGGGAGACCAGATGGCTGGTGCCCAGATAACAAGAGCAGCTGGTGTCATACCATCTCCTCCCCCACCACCCCGTGTCTAACTGCAAAGTCCGCCCCGAGGGTATGAGTACAAACAAGACACAGCAGGAAGCCCAATGATTCAGTCAGACCAGAATGCGTAGCTTAAAGGAGAGAAAAGATTCCTAATGTCTATTTGGAACTCAGAGGTTCCTTTGGGAGTAGAAACAAGAACATCTTTGAGGAAAAAATTTCTCAGCTGAAGGCAAAGATATCCGGGTTACACTCCTATATTTTTCCATGTTTTTTTCAAAATGGTGGAAAGCCTCTATAATTTAATACTTCCTCAAAAGTAATAGATATGTCTTGATTTTCTAAACTGTCTAAGACGCCATGCTGGGTGCCATAGGAGCGTCCCTGTGACGTCTTTCTTGAAGTAGAGTGTGGTCGCAGCTTCCGAGCAGATTTCTCTGCTGGTGAATAAGAAAGGGAAATAAGTGGAAAGGTTTGAGGAGGAAGCAATGGCAGGATGGTAGCCTACAGATTCTTTTCTCAGTGAAAAGGGAATCTGGGAATTCATCATCAAAGCTCCTAGCCTCCAGATGAATGAATGACTGAGAAGACAGAACTCATAGTTGACATTATAGAGCAACATCTCCTTGAGGCATCTGGTCAACCACGCTTCACTCATTTTGTGCACATTCCTTATGCCCCAGTCCAAGATATGTGGAAGCGCTGCTCTCCAAGCTTAGTGAAAAACAAACCCTCGAGCATTTCTAAGCTGCGTTGTGGGGAAATGTGGAGCAACTCCCACAAGGGCAACGGCACACGGCAAAACAAGCTATCACCTGCAGGAGCCAGAAGAACTCAACAAAACATCCTTGTTAAACAGCTCCCACTAAGCTACACAAGGCCAAGCCCAGGAATGGGGCACTTTCGTGCAGAAGTGGAAGATAGGTGGGTGGCACCAGGACAGACAAAGGCATTCCATGAGCAATCAGTGCCTTCCTGCCCTGGCGGCCTCCCACACAAGCAGGACTGGCCTGTTAAAGCAAAGCCCAGTTCAAATATCACACTCCATATTGTTACTGACCCATGCCTCTCACTACCCTGAGTTTTCAAGAGTATTTTTTAAACCCAGGAGTTGATTTCAGCTTTTCTGTTCCTC
Organism: Bos indicus; assembly: GCF_029378745.1. Lineage (NCBI taxonomy): Eukaryota > Metazoa > Chordata > Mammalia > Artiodactyla > Bovidae > Bos > Bos indicus. The sequence goes on along the minus strand of NC_091769.1, from coordinate 944,995 downwards.
TGATTTCTTTTTTCTGTTTCTTAAGGACACAGGGTAGGTCAAACTGTATACTGCAACTCCATGTAAGAGTCAACTATGGGGAGGTAGCCCAGTAAAGCCTCATTTAAGAAGGTAATATAACCATGACAACCAAATAGAGAAAAAAGAATGACTCCTATCACTACTTAATGGTTATACACATTCTTAGATTTCAAGTTACAAATTTAAGTACACTATAGAAACTTCTAAAGAATGATAAAAAGGTACCCACTTTTTTATAGTCCATGAAAACAATCCTTTTTCAAATAATGTTCATTTCCCCCAGTATTTTCTCACGTACGTGGGGCACCACCAGGACCATGCCGGATGTGCATCACAGAAGCATCAGTACCCCTGTGGCAGCCGGCAAGGACATCCACCCAGACTCTGGTTCACCTCTATCCATGCATGTGATAGAATTATACTTCTTCTCCCCCTTGAAGCTGGATAAGGCCACGTGACTTGTTTTGTCCAATGAGATATGAGTAAATATATACCTTTTTTTTTTTTTTGCCTAGAAGCCTTTCGGTACTCCTGCAGGCTTTCCCATATTCCCTTCCCCTGGCCGTGGCTGCTGACAACGCTCCAGACAGTAGAGGCTATCAGCTCAGGAGGCTGGGTGAGGACCAAACTGCAGTTTCCTGCCAGCCCCAGCAAGCTCCCAAAAAGAAGCCAAAAAATAAACCTTGGCTATTTTAAGCCACTGACAATTTGGGGTTATGTGTTACCATTGCATATCCTGATGATACAATCATTTTATAGATGAAAATGGAATAAATGCACAGGGACTGAAACCCAGATAACAAACAAAATGCTCTGCAAAATCCCTTGGTTCCTGAGTATGCCATCAAGGAGATCTTGATGAGGCTGTTGCAGCCAGTCTTCTCCTCTCTACCCTCTCTCAGCTCCTCGACTTGTGGGCACATCTCCTCTTTACCATTCACTGAAATGATCTCAAGTGGCAGCAGAGACATCTCCCTTGGTCTCCCACCCTGAATCACCTCTGGTGGACTCCAGGAAACCTGACCATTATGCCTTACAACTCCAGAGGCGAGCTAGGAAACCCACACAGCTTTCTCCTCAATCCCTGGGGACCACCACAGTAGAAAAGTAGAGACAAGGGGATATAAAGCAGGGAATTCAAAATCCCTCCAGCTCCCACCAAGCCAGCAACAACTCTCTGAATAGAACGCAATGGCGGCTTCTTCTAGCAAAACTTGCAAATGAGGGATTCCTTTCTCCTACTTACTGTCCAGAAACATCTCACACAACTTCAGCTGACCAAAACAAAAAATGGTTTCACACAACACATGGCTTTTTATTCTTCTATTATTACAGACAGGGACATTTGGGGGTTTCCAACTATTTTTACTGCAGAGCAAGAAAGCCTAGGCTTGAAGCATCTTGTCTGCCATGCATTTCTGGAGGTCAGTATCATAAAGAACCTGGATTTTTCCTGCAACTACAGACTTTCAGTTTGAAAGGCAAAGAAAAACAAAACAAAACAAAACTGGAATTAGAGAGGATGGAATGTTGCTTTTCCTGAATTTCAACTGCTGCTTACTACATCCCCTGAGCTTTTTCTCTAGGCTTCCACTCTTCTATCATGATGATGAAGCAAATTTAAAACCTATATAAATACTTGCCTCTAGCCACATAAATTCATGAAACTGTCTATATGCAAAAATGCTTAATACAGGCAACCAATATTATCACAATCATCAAGAATAAAACCCTTTAGGCTTATTTTTGCAATTGGTACAACCCAGGGATAAAGCTGTGAGTCAGCTTTGAGATAGACTGGCCTGAGAACTTGAGCCCTTGTTGGGAAAATCCTGTGCAATGCAGTGATGCTAAGAAGCTTTATGGTTTTCTTAATGTTCTTTACTGGGTTTTATCTTACTCTGCAGAGGCCACTGATCTTTAATCATCATATTAGTCTCAGTCATCAATCCTAAGGGTATTATAAACTCCACTCTTGAAAAACGCAAAGCTATCATTCATTTGTTAACCCTCTCTACCATCCTGGGAAGGGGGTTCACATCACACTGGATTGATGGCAAGTAATACCACTCGGGATATGTCTATCCTCATTCAAAGTCCTTGCCCAGGTTCTCCTGAGGGGTGGGGTGGGGAGCCAGGCCAACTAAACAAAGACACTCAGGACCAGTGGCAACATCACTGATAGAACACAACAGCCAAGCAGAGGACCGAGGAGTACAGACCAGTAGGGAAGGGATGAGAGACAGAGATCCTGGCAAGAAGGCGTCCAACTGACCTCCATGAGGCTCTTCTACGGAGAAAAAGATGAAAGAAAACACTCTCTCCGTTACATTTAATGAAAACTATGTATGTTTTCTTCCTAAAACCAGGCAGGAGAAAATTCAGAACACTTGCTTTCTCAAGATAGCTCAGAAATAGAAGGTGGACTCTGTTACTACTGACCAATTTCAAAGGGGCTCAGAAGCTTGGTTTATTATCTCCTTCTGTAGTGCTTTTTTAAAAAGTTACTAATTTTTGGCATACTAAATGCATAGAAAATATGCTGAAAGCATCAAACCAGTACTATATACGATCTTTGGCAGTTTTCTACTGGGCTGTCCCCAAGATGCTGTTTAATGTTGGTATACATGTATGAATATCTCTAAGCACCTGTTGGATTCGGAGGGTAGATATATCTAAACTTAATTAATACGTGCCCTATTCCCTACTCTTCTTAAGATCCGCAGGGCAGTTGGGGCATCTTAAAAAACAATACAGGATTGATGTGGCTATGGTGTTGTGGTTTAGTTGCTAAGTCGTGTCCCACTCTTTGAGATCCCATGGACTGTAGCCTGCCAGGCTCCTCTGTCCATGGGGACTCTCCAGGCAAGAATACTGGAGTGGGTTGCCATTTCCTTCTCCGGGGGATATTCCCAGCCCAGGGATCGAATGTGGGTCTCCTGCCTGGCAAGCGATTCTTTACCACTGAGCCACCCAGGAAGCTGTGTAGTCCAGTTATGGATTCCCACAAAACCTAGAGCAAATCCTGACTTTTGGTACTTTCTAGCTTCATAATCTCAGGCAAGATACTCAAATTCCTTAAACCTCAATTTCTTCATCTGTAGATGGGAGTGTTAAGGTATCTATATCTGAGATCATTATGAGAACTTAATGAGATAAAGCATGTGGAATGCCTGCTATATCACCTGGCACGGAGCAGAGCTAAAGTGGGGTGATGATCACCATTGGTATAGGCTAATTAATAGTGAGCAGTGTTGTTAATCAGATTCCTCAAGAGGCTGTGATGGACAGACTAAGGTGCCCATATGATCCCTGCATTTCCTTTGTGTGATACCATCTCACTGAGTCTGGGTGGGATGTGTGCCTGAGGCAAAAGTGATGGGATGTCTCTTCCACGATTGCATTACTTTGTATAAGACTGTCTTGCCAGAAGATTTAGTCTAGGCTCCTTCTCTCCATTGCTGGCATTGAGGGAGCAAGCTGCCATGAATCCTACACCCGCAAAGAAATTCTGCCAGTGACATGAGTGAGCTCGGAGGTGAACTCTGCCCCACTTGAGCATTCATAGAGTTCAGAGCATTCAGTTCTGACAACACCTTGACTGCAAAACTTGCACAAGACCCACTTAAGCCATGCCTGGGATCCTGATGCACAGGAGAGAATAAATGTGTGTTATTTTAAGCCAGTAAATTTAGGGCAATTTGTTAGACAGCAATATAAAACTAATACAGACACACTTTGCCTTCTCTATCATACTGGTATTGGGCTCTTTTTATCAGCTCTTCCCTTTCCATCAATATTCTTAAAACTTCACTGAATTATGACCATAATGAACCTTCTTTTATTTAACTAGTTCTAGTATCAACATTAGTAATTACTCAACAGATGATGCTTTGATTATGTCTGGTGAACACAAGCACCATTTATATTTTACATTTTAAGCATAGCTCTATAATATTTAGAGCTGGTAAAACTTAATGAAAGCCACAGAATAGACATTTATATACAGACTTACTCTTCCACCATCTGGTAAAAAGCCTCAAACGCGAGTCACCTGCCAAGGTGTGTAACACAGACAGCACAGCACAAACATTTCCTTGTTCTTCATTTTTCTTGCATAAATCTCATCTTTAAAAAAGGTATGAGCCTGGCAAGTTTGATCTTTTTCTCCCCATGTTCTTTCCTGGGTCCTAATATGTGAACTGGGAAGACATTTCCAGTGAAGGGAATAGAAAGTAACTTTTCAATATATTTACTGCAAGAATGCAAGTGCGAGTCAACTAATGGTGCTTTGATGTAACTATCAGGGATAAAACCAGCCATCAAAACTATTACATAGGATTGCCTTGATCATAAGTAAGCCAAAAGGTAGCTGAATCAATCTCTGACACAGCAGACAAAAAGTGTCCCAGGCTTCTCTTATCATCCTCTGCACAAGCTGCTCTGTCGTTGAGACTTAAATTTTAATCAAAACCTTCCTGGTCATCTTTTAAAATTCAAGACTTGGGTAAAGTCCAGCTTTCAGTTAAAAGCACTCACCATTTCTTTTTTCCAAAAAAAAAAAGTTCTTACCGATAAAGACTATTAATAATGGCTGGTGTTACATCATCCTACTTTTTCTTTAATGCAAAAAACAAACAAACAAACAAACAAAACACCACTTGCTCAAAAGAAGAAACCTTAAGAAACAATAACAGGAATAGGATTTTAAAAAGTTTTAATTCACCAGAATTCACTATTAAAAATTATAATACCGTCTTTCTGTTTTTTTCTATCACATATTTCTTACTTTTATAATCAGAAGGAAAATATTTAAAGTAAAGTTTTTGCCAAAGTAAAAATTTCTGTCCCTGTGCCATCTTCTCTGAGAAAAGAACACTGCTGGCCTTGTTTCGGCTCTGGGCGGGGCTGCTCCTCTGACCTTGGGTGAGCAAGTTAACCTCTCTGGGTTGCCTGTCAAACGTGGAAGCAGACTATCTCAAGTACAAAGGGTCTTTCCTCCTTACTTGAATAATCTAAGATTATGAGACATAAGTTTTCAAAACTTGCCATAGGTCATTCTAGACTGATGACTGCCTGATTTTTAATCTCTCTGAATTCCCACACAAAAATAGAGAACCTGTACATCAAAGATAAATGCTTGGAGATACGGTATCCTCTGAACAATGAAACAGAAGCAGGTAGGGACAAGCCAATAGCATCAACAAGAACTGAATGGTGTCTGTGTGGGCAGAAGTTGAGAGAAGAAACAACACTGCTGGACTTGAGAACTGGAAACCCCCCAAATAACCAGGAAATATGAGGGTGAAAGAGGACAGTGGAAAAGGTGGCTTGAAACTCAGCATTAGAAAAACTAAGATCACGGAATGCAGTCCCATCACTTTATGGCAAACAGATGGGGAAAAAGTGGAAGCAGTGGCAAATTTTATTTTCTTGGTCTCCAAAATCACTGTGGGCAGTGACTGCAGCCATGAAATTTAAAGACGCTTGTTCCTTAGAAGAAAAGCTATGACAAACCTAGACAGCATATTAAAAAGCAGAGACATCACTTTGCTGACAAATGTCCATATAGTCAAAGCTATAGCTTTTCCAGTAGCCATGTATTGATGTGAGAGTTGGACCATAAAAAAAGCTGAGCACCAAAGAATTGGCGCTTTTGAATTGTGGTGCTGGAGAAGACACTTGAGAGTCCCTTGGACTTCAAGGGGATCAAATTAGTCAATCCTAAAGTAAGTCAACCTTGAATACTCAATAAAGACTGATGCTGAAGCACTTTGGCCATCTGATGCAAAGAGCCAACTCATTGGAAAAGACCCTTATGCTGGGAAAGACAGAAGGCAAAAGGAGAAGGAGGTGACAGAATGAGATGCTTGGATGGCATCACTGACTCAATGGACATGAATTTGAGCAAGCTCCAGGAGATAGTGGAGGACAGGGACACATGGTGTGCTGCAGTCCATTGCAAAGAGTTAGTCAGCAATGGCACCCCACTCCAGTACTCTTGCCTGGAGAACCCCATGGACGGAGGAGCCTGGTGGGCTGCAGTCCATGGGGTCTCTAAGAGTCGGAGATGACTGAGCGACTTCACTTTCTCTTTTCACTTTCATGCATTGGAGAAGGAAATGGCAACCCACTCCAGTGTTCTTGCCTAGAGAATCCCAGGGACGGGGGAGCCTGGTGGGCTGCCGTCTATGGGGTCGCACAGAGTCGGACACGACTGAAGCGACTTAGCAGCAGCAGCAGCAGCAGACATGACTTAGTACCTCAACAACAACAGATACACCAGAAAGTGAGGGGGGCCAAATGGCAGGGGTTTTGCCTGAGCCAAGTGGGAACGTGCAAGGGGCCCACAGTAAGATCTGAAGGGCCGAAAGCACTACACCCTATGAACTTTCAGACTGGCCCCAGGACTCCCTACCAGGAGGAGAAACTGCTGGGAGTAGGAACAAAATTGAACAGGATGGCATGACAGAGAAAAAGGAAAGGCCAGAACTAGAAAGAAGCAGGAGATGGGATAGAGCTAGGCAGTGCCAGAAAGCAGAATGACCTGTGAAGATGAGGAAACAACAGAAGACTAAGCCCTACAAACTTAAAAAGGCCATTTTCATGTCTGTCTTTTAAAAGTTAATAATATATGGGAAAACCAATACAATATTGTAAAGTTAAAAAAAAAGTTAATAAAAAGCGATTTTTCACATAAAAATGAAAAACAGAACAGTACTGAGAGCAAATTCCACATCAAGTTATTAGAAAGAAGAAGAAAGAAAAAAAAAAGAGCAGAATAACTTCTCTATAAACCGTGAAAGCATGTCACAAAATAGAGAACCTCTCCCGTTACAAAAAGTTTCAAACAATAGACTACTATCTCAAAATTCGCCAAAAGACTTCAAAAAGATGAAACGACATAAAACACGGAATAACGTAATTCAAAATTAGAAAAACTCAGAAAGAAAGTAATAAAGTAGACACAAGAAATAAAATAAAAATGCAGAAAAAAACACTAAGCCTAAAGGCAGACAGGAGGGAATAAATACAACATATAAGGCGACAGGGATGAAGACCATCCCCATGGAAAAGAAATGCAAAAAAGCAAAATGGCTGTCTGGGAAGGCCTTACAAATAGCTGGGAAAAGAAGAGAAGCAAAAAGCAAAGGAGAAAAGGAAAGATATAAGCATCTGAATGCAGAGTTCCAAAGAATAGCAAGAAGAGATAAGAAAGCCTACCTCAGCGACCAATGCAAAGAAATAGAGGAAAACAACAGAATGGGAAGGACTAGAGATCTCTTCAAGAAAATTAGAGATACCAAGGGAACATTTCATGCAAAGATGGGCTCGATAAAGGACAGAAATGGTATGGACCTAACAGAAGCAGAAGATATCAAGAAGAGGTGGCAAGAATACACAGAACAACTGTACAAAAAAGATCTTCATGACCAAGATAATTACGATGGTGTGATCACTGACCTAGAGCTAGACATCCTGGAATGTGAAGTCAAGGGGGCCTTAGAAAGCATCACTATGAACAAAGCTAGTGGAGGTGATGGAATTCCAGTTGAGCTATTTCAAATCCTGAAAGACGATGCTGTGAAAGTGCTGCACTCAATATGCCAGCAAATTTGGATAACTCAGCAGTGGGCACAGGACTGGAAAAGGTCAGTTTTCATTCCAATCCCAAAGAAAGGCAATGCCAAAGAATGCTCAAACTACCACACAATTGCACTCATCTCAAACGCTAGTAAAGTAATGCTCAAAATTCTCCAAGCCAGGCTTTAGCAGTACATGAACTGTGAAGTTCCAGATGTTCAAGCTGGTTTTAGAAAAGGCAGAGGAACCAGAGATCAAATTGCCAACATCTGCTGGATCATTGAAAAAGCAAGCGAGTTCCAGAAAAACATCTATTTCTGCTTTATTGACTATGCCAAAGCCTTTGACTGTGTGCATCACAATAAACTGTGCAAAGTTCTGAAAGAGATGGGAATATCAGACCACCTGACCTGCCTCTTGAGAAACCTATATGCAGGTCAGGAAGCAACAGTTAGAACTGGACATGGAACAACAGACTGGTTCCAAATAGGAAAAGGAATACGTCAAGGCTCTATCTTGTCACCCTGCTTACTTAACTTCTGTGCAGAGTACATCATGAGAAACTCTGAGCTAGAAGAAGCACAAGCTGGAATCAAGATTGCTGGGAGAAGTATCAATAACCTCAGATATGCAGATGACACCACCCTTATGGCAGAAAGTGAAGAGGAACTCAAAAGCCTCTTGATGAAAGTCAAAGTGGAGAGTGAAAAAGTTGGCTTAAAGCTCAATGTTCAGAAAACGAAGATAGTGGCATCTGGTCCCATCACTTCATGGGAAATAGATGGGGAAACAGTGAAAACAGTGTCAGACTTTATTTTTTGGGGCTCCAAAAACACTGCAGATGGTGACTGCAGCCATGAAATTAAAAGACACTCACTCCTTGGAAGGAAAGTCATGACCAACCTAGATAGCATATTCAAAAGCAGAGAAGTTACTTTGCAAACAAAGGTCTGTCTAGTCAAGGCTATGGTTTTTCCAGTGGTCATGTATGGATGTGAGAGTTGGACTGTGAAGAAAGCTGAGCGCTGAAGAATTGATGCTTTTGAACTGTGGTGTTGGAGAAGACTCTTGAGCATCCCTTGGACTGCAAGGAGATCCAACCAGTCCATTCTGAAGGAGATCAGCCCTGGGATTTCTTTGGAAGGAATGATGCTAAAGCTGAAACTCCAGTACTTTGGCCACCTCATGTGAAGAGTTGACTCATTGGAAAAGACTGTGATGCTGGGAGGGATTGCGGGCAGGAGGAGAAGGGGACGACAGAGGATGAGATGGCTGGATGGCATCACTGACTCGATGGATGTGAGTCTGAGTGAACTCCGGGAGTTGGTGATGGACAAGGAGGCCTGGCGTGCTGTGATTCATGGGGTCGCAAAGAGTCAGACACGACTGAGTGACTGAACTGACAAGGCCTAAGGAAACAGAAGATGGAGATAGAGATACAGAGAATCTGAGACAGTGCCAGATGTTGAAGACTGGCAAAGAAGATCTAAGATTATAAATAGTAGACATCCTTGAAAAAAAAAAAAAAAGGCAAGGGAACAAAATATTCAATGTTATAATTTTTTAAAAAGTATCTGAAATTAAGAAAAGACTACAAAATATAAGCCAAAGAAAACACAGTAAATGTGAGAATACCAAACCAGAATGACTAAAAATAAGAGTTACTCTAGTAAAATTACTAGAAGGGAGGGAGGGAGGAAGGAAGGAAGAGAGGGAAGAAGGAAAACGAAAAGAAAAAGAAAGAAAGAGAAAGAAATGCTATGAATGTCTACAGTAAGTAAGTGTCTTGTGAGGGAAACAGAGGTGAATTACTGGGAAACTTTGAGAGCAATGCTCTGTGTCAAAATAGAGCAAAGAAATACACTCAGGTAAAGAAAAGATGAGTCAAGGGTTTTATATTCAGGAGGAATGCCTTTCAATTATAAAGGGCACAGATAAATCATTATTCAAAAGCAAGAAGCTGGTGAAGATGATTCCTGTGAGTCCTCCCTGAGGAACTCTACTAGAAAGCAAGCTTCAGGCATTAAACAAACAGAAGGATGTTGACGTTAAGACCATCATAAACATTAAACATATAGTTTACTTGTAGAAGACTAAATGAGGACTAAGAGGAGAAAACGTCAAAGATGTAACCAGCATATGGTCAGAAGGTGTGGATATAGTACAATTGCAAAAAACTGTGGGAATGATGAAAGCATAATGCAAAAAACTTTTCAGTAACTGTATTTGTTATGGTAATACAATTATTATTATTTTGAGACGATTATATATAATACAGAATAAAGTAAACCAGTAATTATGGAATATTCTTATCCAATCATCCTCTGTAAACTTAAAAACTAAGATTATTTTTTGTTTATGTATTTTTCGGCTGCACCACACAGCACACGGGATCTTAGATCCCCAACCACATGCCCCCTACAGTGGGAGCACAGAGTCTTAACCACTGGACCACCAGGGAAGTCTCTCGAACTAACATTTTGATTGTGAAAGAAAGGAGATACAAATAAAGTACGGAATCCAAGTAGAAGAACCCTGTAGTTTGAATTTAAATTGGAGATTAATATGAGCACCTAAGGTATTTTATCTTAAAATTTATAAATACTTACATAGATAAATAGATTTATAGATAGATAAATAAATAAATAACTCCCTGGCTATGTTTAAAAAGAAGCCTAAAAACAATGACCAGCCTGGAAGCAGTAAGCACCCTTAGCACCCAGACTGCAGTCTTGAAATACCATTTTCCACAAAGAAAAACCACCTTAATTCCAGGTTTGGGGGGAAAAATGTACTAGATAATCCTAAAATCATTACTAGGCTAGAGTCAAAAGATTCAGGAGCCACGTGAAGAGGTTCTTACTGTCCAAGGAGTAAACTTTGAGTTTCTACAAGGAAAATAATTACAAAAGACTGACCCAAATATGCTTAAACCCCTAAGTTCATATTTTTTTTTTAAATAATTGGGCAGTTTCAGAAGATCATAGGTCATCAATTCATTATCTTGAAAAATGTTAAATAAAAAGAATGAAGCATTGAATCTTCTTTTCCTTTATGAACTACACCATTGTTTGAATAAATCATGCTGGTAAGTCACTTCAGTCGTGTCTGACTCTGTGCAACCCCATAGATGGTAGCCCACCAGGCTCCCCTGTCCCTGGGATTCCCCAGGCAAGAACACTGGAGTGGGTTGCCATTTCGTTCTCCAATGCATGAAAGTGAAAAGTGAAAGTGAAGTCGCTCAGTCATGTCCGACTCTTAGCGACCCCATGGACTGCAGCCTACCAGGCTCCTCCATCCACGGGATTTTCCAGGCAAGAGTACTGGAGTGGGGTGCCATTGCCTTCTCCATGAATAAATCATAGATGATGGGAAATGTCTCTATAAAAATATTCCAATTAATAACTGATAAAGAAATGGCAGAAATAAAATACTATGATTTTGTGAAGTCCTGATGCACCGGTGAACTTTGGCACTGAGTGTCAACATAGCTGCTAATATCTCTAAAGGCAAAACAACCAGATATTGGGTTGGCCAGAAAGTTTGTTTGGGGTTTTCCCTAAGGTGGAAAAACCTGAACAGACTTTTTGGCCAACCTACTACGATGTGCTTCCCAGAGGAAAAAAAATGCCTTTTACAGTCTCGCCAAAGGGACTGACCATGAATCTGACTGAATTTCTGGGATGCAGGGCCATTTTGCAGGAAATAGAGGAGAGAGGAACACAGCGAACTGCACCATGGGTGAGCAATCTGGACTGTGGGAAAGTCCATAGGTCAGACGCTTTTAACAGATTAAGTGTAAAGCCAATAACGAATGGAGGGAAAACCTGTGGACTGAGAGATTCAAAGTAAACATGCAGTTTTCAAATGGGCCAGACAAAACTGGACCATCTAGGGACATACAAACTCCTGCGACAGACTGTAAAGAAGCAGGAAACACGACTGTAAACACCATGGTAGTGGTCACCTTGGGAGCAGGGGAAGCAGGGTGGGATGAGGCAGGAGGACGGACTCCTGGGATGACCAGCAGGTTTTAATTCTTTATCTGGACAGTGGTTATGAGGATGTTCAATCATTAAGCAATATTTGTATTGTGGGGATTTCTAGATCTGTTTTATCTTAAACAATTAAAAAAAAAAAAGTGACCCTTTCCAGATCCCTCACCTGTGCCTTGGCCAACTTCTTTTCCAGAAGGTCCCGTTCCCGCTCCGTTTGCTGCAGACGTTTATTAAGCTCCACTATATCTCCCTTGAGTGACGCCAGGGCTGCCAAGTGGAGCTGCAGTGACAAGAGGAAAGGAGTACAAGGTTAGACCCTTTGGCAGAAACTCACTTCCGTCCCTTCATTCTCTGTGATTAGTGTGATCACAAAGAAAAGGTGTCATCTGCAGCCAGACACCTTGGGTGATTTTAATCTCAGGGGACAATGGACAGAAATCAGGAGTCTTACCGCCAAGCTGGGTTATCTGTCACCCTGAATGTACCAGGGAGAACCCTATTAAGTGTGGGCGGTAGGACCTAACTGGGGGTGGTCTAATTAAACAGGGAGCAAAGCTGCTCGTCCTATGGGCTTTCCCTGAATTACTCAGCAAGGACGAGATTAAGCACTGGTGTGGACTGCCTGATTCTCAAGAAGCAAGGCAAAGGCAGGATCAAATTAACTTTTACCTTTGGGAATGTATGCAAGTTGAATGGAGCAATTCAATTTTTTCAAATTCAATCACTGATATTGCCATGTATCCAGACAGCCCAAGGGGCTGAGTAGTAAGAAAAAAATGCGAGAGCTCATTGTTTCCAGTGCTCTCCTCCTCCTCCTCAGGTTGACCCATTAACTTTCTGGCTAGCTCCTCCTTCCTCATTGACCCCCACCCCCAGACAGTCTAGAAGACTAGATGATGCTTCTGGCCTCTCAGAGCACAACCAGAGCTCTGATAAATCATGTTACAGAGAGAAGCTGAGAATCCCTTGCTGTACCTTTTTTTCCCAGCCAACCCTCTCAGAATAAGCAGAGTGAGAAAGAACGTTCTTCAGCAGATGAGCGAGTGCACCATGCGCTTCCAGGATTTCAACCTGCTCAGCTTTCAGGTTCTGCTCATTGAGCTTGGGATGCACACATGCTCGCCACCCACGTGCCCGCTGTGCTGTGCAGGCAGACGGCTGGGCTCGTTTTTAACACCTGTTCAACCACGCTCCCGAGCAACACCTGCCCACCTTCCCTGCCCCGAGTCACTACTTCTCTGTCTTCACTGTTGATCCAGGGTGGAGCTCAATCGATGTGACACTTGGGTAAGTGAGGACAATCAGAGCAAACACTCCCTCTTTATAGGAATTTTGTAGCTTCTGCCAGGAGGCTCCAGAGTACGGAGTGAGTAGATAAATGTGACCTTACAAGATGGACACTGCCGCGGTATACAACTCCACTTCAAAGATCTTAATTTCAGGTTTAGAAACAGGCTTTTTTTCTGCAGCCTGTCTCTCTACACTATCTGGTGGCTTGGGAGGCTTGGGGGAGAGTGCATAGCTGAGAAGGAGATGTAGGGCAGAGCTAGGGTTTCATAGCAGTTGTTTGTGAGACGACCACAACAGTGAGTGCACCTTCACTTATTGCGTGGGGGCTGCAAACCAACAGATCAATAACAGAGTTGAAATCAAGAATCCTTGAAATTTAAAAAAGGAAATGTCAGGCCATCTGGCAGTTATTTGTCTTCTCATGCAGGGCTAAGGCTGCTCAGAAAAGGTCACTTTATGTTTCAGATACAGGGTCTGTGTGATGAATTCTCAGCAGAGGTACCACAGTGTTCCCATTGTACAATTTTTGGGAGGCAGCTTGGCTCCCAGTGTGGGGAGAGGGACGCAAATTCAATCCCTTACATAGCTGGGTTCCCCCTTCTGCCTTTGAACTGTCAATCTGAGAATGTTCCTTCTGCGACAGACACTGTGGTCTGTTACGCAATTATGTCCTGTCTTGGGAGAAGACTCACCTCCTCACCTTTGACAAGAAGGATGAAATACATGAAGAGCTCATGTGTTCTTTAAGAAATAAGGGAGTGGAAACAAGAATCCCAACTATGTGAGCCTAGATAGACCTCCTCTCTTATCTATCTCCCCTCTTACTTCTGGGCCAAAGGGCTGCACACAGGAATTGTGCGGGAGATTCGGGGGAGGGGGAAAGCTGACAGAGGAGACTATATAGGCCACAGAGACCTTATGAACTGGGCCCAGGTAGGGAGACCAACAGAGATGTTATCTCTACCACAGTACAGGGGCAGAGGAGGTTCAGTGGGATGTGGCTGAGGAGGAGAGTCATGGACTTAGAGACAATAACACCAGCTCTCCAAATGGCCAGAGGATCCATCAGATGTGCTTGTGGGGAGAGTCTCTTTGCTTCCTTGGTTGGAAAATGCTATCCATGAAATGAGACTAGATCAGTGGTTCTTAACTTGAAGATTCCTTAAGAATCTCATGAATGGGATAGGCCTTTCTTCTAGAGAGGAGAATAAACTTGGTGTTTATGCAGTGTTCCCCTCATCAACATGATGAGGCACTCTGAAGTCTATCGATGAACTCCAAACTAAGAACCATCTGGACTAGAAGCTAGATCTGTGATCCCACCTGTGGTGCAGACAGTGTCATGTGTCATGGCCACAGACGCCTGGGTGGGGCAGGTCCTTGGCACAAGACGTCTCCCACATCTGTAGGTGAGGATCTGAAACCCAGAGACTGATTGCTGACCTCAAGTCTCATGGAGAGCTTAGCACGAGAACTGAGGCCACGGGGACCTTTCCTCACTTGGCAGTGTTGTACGTGACAGTATGTTCAGTTTAATTTGAATTAATACTTTATTTAAAATATTTCTTCTCAGTGTTACATGGCAGCCTGAATGGGAGGGGAGTTTGCAGGGGAATAGACAGCTGTCTACGTATGGCACTGCCGCTGCTGCTGCTAAGTCGCTTCAGTCGTGTCCGACTCTGTGCGACCCCATGGACGGCTGCTCACCAGGTTCCTCTGTCCACAGGATTCTCCAGCCAAGAACACTGGAGTGGGTTGCCATTTCCTTCTATGAAACTATCACACTATTGTTAATTGGCTATGCCCCAATACAAAATAAAAAAAAAACTTTTAAAAAGAAATATTTTGAGGAAAAAAACAGATGAATATATAACAGAAAAATAAACTAGAAAGATGGCATTCTAACTTTTTGGTGGAGGCCTCTTGGTGGTTTCTAACCTTTTTGGGATAGTTTCTAATACATTTTTGTTTTTCTTTTTTAGGAGATAGAGGCTTCTGTGTTAAAGAAACAAGAGTTATGATAGTGTCTTCTGCAGGTGAAGGTTGTAGCATAAAAACCATAGACATTTTCTATTTTCCTTCCCTGCTGCATTTTCGCTCCCTGTCCACCAGCAATTCTGATAGAAGGCAAAACTTAAACCAGGTAGAATGGACACACTTTGCTTACTGTCACTGACATGCGTTTAGCAGAAGCTAACTACAAAGGCTGGGAGGTGCAGTGGGGAAAAGTTTGCCTACAAGTTGCAAGATGAGTTGCTAAGGATCAGGCTGACCGACCCCTCTCTCACCCCCATGACTGAGTATGGGCCAAGTTCTGTTCCTAGCGTCAGAGAGCAAGAAAATATATGATGTTTGGAGTCTGTACTAGGCTCTTCCCCAACACACCTTTCTCTTAATGTTCAGGAACAAGATCCCGCTTTTTGATTGGTCACACTCCTGACCAGTTAAAATATCCCAGTTCTCAGGCTCCTTTGCAGTTGGAGCTAGGTGTAGCCATGGGACAAAGTGCTAGCTAAGGAGACAGAAGCCGAGGTATACGGGATTTCTCAGAAAATCTTTTTGAGGAAGGTCATGTTTTTCTCTTCCTTCAGCTTTGCTGCTTGGTATATTAACATGATGGATGGAGCTCCGGCAGCCATCTTGCTTCAGAAAGAGGAGGTCCATACTCTAGGCAGTGGAAGGTGCCGAAACAACTGTGTAGACCCTACCAGCTCTGAATTGGCTAACTCCAGACTTCATAACACAATAGCAAGAACAGAACTTCTGCTGTATAGACCACTATTATGTGGAGATATCCTTGCAAATGAAGTGGATTAATTTACAAAGAACCAGATAAACTTGGATTCACATCTCATTTGTTACTTGTTGAATTGTCTTTGAATAGCTGATTTCATCAGTTTGTGATGGGGCTGTCAAACAGGCAAAGAAGATGCCATCCATAAAATGACCAGCACAGCATGTGAAGCCAAGTGACCAGCAGTGTCTGGAACCAAGTAAGCACTCAACGAACATGCACTTCCTCTTTCCCTGCCACCTTCTAAGTCACCAAGTTTCAAGTCAACTATCTTCTCAGACTAAGCTTCACTCTAGGTAGTGAGAGGTACATTCAGACGAGGAAGTAACACAGTCCTGTCTTGGAGGCTCACTTCCCGTGGTTAACAGCACAGGAACGAGAGGCCGCAGCTGGTTTGTGGATTCTGCTGAAATCCCAAGGCTTTAAGAGCTGACTCTCAAGCGTCTTAATTCTCTGTGAAATTTTAACCCAAGGCCTTTCAGCAGTATTGCAATGGGATCATGACACTTCCTTATACAATTTTGGGTCTAGCACGTGAAGGATATAAATCCACACATACTTCATATTTCTGGAGATAAAAGATTCTGATTCCCTAAGCTGTTTTGAGCCCAGCTTCACATTCATTTTACAGAGTGTATCCAAATGAAAGTAAACCACCTGGAAATCTGGCTTCAAGACAACTGTCAAAATGGTTGTTATTTTTGGATGAAATATTACTTGACTAATACTTCACAGTTCAGCTGGCGGTAAAGACAAGCTTGTGTAGCCTCTGACAGATAAGGTGTCCAGCTGCCGGGGGCTGAGCGGGGAGCGTGCAGCGCCTTGGTGACAGCCTCTCCTAGCGCTGTTCCTGGGCTCTGTGGATAGATGTGCTTCCTGTTAGCCATTAGCCAAGAGACAAAGGGCTTCCCATTTCCTAAGACGCCCTTTTAAGCCAGCAACACAATGACTCTAATGAGCCCCCAGGAGCCTCGCTGTGTATTTATGGTTATACGGTGCTTCTTCATCTTGCTACTACTGACAATAAAAACAATGGAACACATGCTGGCTCTTTGCTGACCACTTGGCACCCTCCTATGCATTACCCCACTGGGTCTCCATCACATCCCACCTCTGGCCTACAAGAAGGCTATGATTCCCCATGTGCTAGGAACAAGTATTTTTCCCAAGGACCACGGTGGGTGAAAGGGTCCCAGAATGGGGATCGAGGCTGTCAAACTCCAGGTGAACATTTTATCCATCTTTCTGGGACTTGGGTCTGCTCTTTTACGACACTGCCGTCAAAGGGACCAAAGGCTTCCACAGTTTCACCTGAAAGAGAGGAATGAGTTCATCCCCCAGTTTCCATCCAAAGACCTCAGAGCACTGACAGTGAGATGGCTGGGCTGGCCTCCCCCCACCGCATGGGCAGTCAGCTCACTCAGAGCAAACTGCTTGTTCATTCTCTCTCCCGTCCTTGGTCTGCTGACGTGACACGCTCCTGTAAGCCATTCACTGCCGGGGAATCAATTTCCTTCCCACCAGTGATGATGGGAACATCCACCCTGGCCAGATGCCCTCCAGCTACAAGGCATTTACAATTTTTGTTCATGTGCCAACCTCTTTGACTTAGTGAACTGTTCTTTTCCTTAAAGGGGAAGAAGGGCAACTGACCTTTATTGAACACACATTCCTTTTTAAAAGAAACAGACTTAAAAAAATTTATTTAAAACTAACAATAGTTAACCCACTATATGCTGAACACATATTTTTTTTTTTTTTTTTTGCTTTTGTGTAATAAAGTTTTATTAAAGTATAAAGGAGATAGAGAAAGCTTCTGACATAGGCATCAGAAGGGGGCAGAAAGAGTACCTGCTTGCTAGTGTTAGGAATGGAGTTATATACTCTCCAATGAATCCAAAGAATGTCTGGAGGTTATAAAGACCTCATCAGACCTACTCCTATAATTTACATTTTAAGATAACAGAATTAGCCAGAAGGTTTAATCCAGAGACTGTCCTCAGGCAGGACACATTATTGTTATATAATCCTTGTAAACACCAGACCTACTCCCATAATTTACATTTTAAGATAACAGAATTAGCCAGAAGGTTTAATCCAGACACTGCCCTCAGGCAGGATATATTATTGTTATATAATCCTAAGGAATGTAGAGGAAAAAAAAGATTTGTCCTTTCTTCCTCCTTGAGAATTCCAGACCCCTCTCTCCTTGGGGACCCCTAGACTTCTTATCAACCTGCCTAGGAGATGACTCTCTCATTCCCCCCTTTTCTTTCAGAAGAATTATGTTGCCAAGGGAAAGGGGCATCGTTTTCATTCCATAACTACTTCCTGCTGCTTATGGGTGTAGTCCTTAAATTGTTGAGGCAACATATTCTCCTAACCCTCATATTGAGGGTCTCTGATCCAGGGGCCCCAAGTAATAGATGGAGGAGGCTGTGGCACTCATAGGAGCTTGGACAACCATTTGTAACTTAAAAGCTTTTAGACAGAAAATTCCATTATACAGTTACAGACATAAGGCAAAATAGTCATTAAACCAAGTTAAAATCAAAATGAAAAGTCACATTATGTCCATAGTTACATCAGTCCATCTTAAGGTTGTTAGATGTCATCAGTTTAAGAAGAGGCATCACACGCGATTGTTGTTGAAGATATTTGCAGACTTGGAGAAAGTCTTTTCCTTGAAGTGGAGATGTCCACCAAGGGAAGCCTTCCACTGACGAAGAGGGGAGCACTCCACAGACCCAGCAGTTAGACTGATTGTGGAATTCAGTGTAGGAGTGAGCCCAGGACAGGAGGGCATTGTCTTGAGGATCAAACGGCAGACTCAGGATTTTTGGAGTCAGCAGAAGTAGGCTCACATAGATTATCAGGCCCATCTTTTGGCTCGTCCAGACAGTCACATTACAGAAGTGGATCGGGAAGAAAGTGGGCCAGGGGCTTCAGTAAGCACGGAGTACGTTGCCCCAGTATCTAAATCAATGGATTGGCACCCCATAGTTATTGATACCCGGGGATCCTCAGATGAAATTAGGACAGGAGCTTGTGTGGGGATTCCCAGCCACCTTCAGTCCTGATTATCTTGAGAGTCCAACCCCTGAAATCTACGCCTCTGGGGGCAGTCTCTCTTCCAGTGTGGTCCTTTGCAGACCAGACATGAAGCTGGGGGTGGCTTAGATGCCTGAGGGAAATTCTGCTTGAGATGCCCCTCCTTTCCACAGTAATAGCAAGCCCATCCCTTTTCACCTGGGTCCCTGTGGGCATTTTTCTCAGGCTAGTTAAGAACGGTTCTCATAGCCATTGTGAAGGCTTCCACCTGTTCCTTTGTTTTTTTCTGCCTTTCTTTCTTTTCCTCATATTCCCTACCATAATAGACTGTCTGAGCCAGTTGCAACAGAGTATCTAAAGACTGATTTGGTCCATACGCCATTTTAATAGCTTACGGCGGGTACCTGGAGCCAGCTGAGTGAGATATCTATCCTTTAAGATCATTTTTCCCTCTTCACTTTCGGGATCAATCTCAGTGAATCTGCGAAGGGCTTCTCTCAGTCTATCTAGGAATTTACCAGGCGCTTCCTTCTCCTCCTGTTCTATGTTTGCCAATTTGCCACAGTTTAAAGGCTTAGCACGTGCCTGCCTGAGTCCTTCAAGAATACATCTGACATGGAAGTAACCTAGTGTTCATCAGCAGACGAATGGACAAGAAGGCTGTGGTACATATACACAACGGAGTATTAGCCATTAAAAAGAATATATTTGAATCAGTTCTAATGAGGTGGATGAAACTGGAGCCGATTATACAGAGTGAAGTAAGCCAGAAAGAAAAACACCAATAAAGTACAACAACGCATATATATGGAATTTAGAAAGATGGTAACGATAACCCTGTATGCGAGACAGCAAAAGAGACACTGATGTATAGAACAGTCTTTTGGACTCTGTGGGAGAGGGAGAGGGTTGGATGATTTGGGAGAATGGCATTGAAACAGGTATAATATCATATATGAAATGAGTCGCCAGTCCAAGTTCGATGCAGGATACAGGATGCTCGCGGATGGTACACTGGGATGACCCAGAGGGACAGTATGGGAAGGGAGGTGGGAGGGGAGTTCAGGATGGGGGGGGGGGCGGCGGAGAACACATCTGACAAAACAACTCTGATCCCATCTTCCTTTAGCTGTGTTGTAGTCCCAGTCTGGTTCTGTAGCCGGGACCACCTGATTTCCAGTGGGGAGGGCGGTTATCTCATCCTCCCTCTTCCTTACTGATTTATTACCAAACCATTCATCTCCATAAGTAACCGCTTTTCCCAAAACTTGAGTTTTTGAGTTGGGAGTCCGCGTTTGTCCCAAGATATACATCACATCCTTCCAAGTAAGGTCATAAAGCACAGTAACACCTTTAAAAGCTCTAGTATATTTTTCTGGGTCCTCTAAATAGTCTCCCAGATCCTCCTTGATTCTTTGTATTTCTTAATAAGAAAAAGGCTTATTAACTCTCATAGACTGATTATTTCTCCCAGTGGGTGCTTCATGAAGAGGCAACAGCTGTGTGGCTATTCGTCAGTCTCTCTGGCTGCTCTGCACATATGATCCCAGGGATAGATTGGAGAAACCTGCTTTGTCTCCTGTCCTCCATCTCATCTAGCAAAGTAGGAGGACAGGAGGGAGCTGAAGGAGTCACACCCAAATCTATACCCTTAGGACATGTCTGGTATATTTCGCAGAGAAAAAAAGGGCAACACATATGCTACTTCTACCCATTTCCCTTGTTTTCTACAGAACCGGTCTAACTGTAAAACAGGATTATACTTAAGAGACCCTCCAACCGGCCACCATTCGCCATCCTCCAGTGGATACCCTGGCCATGCAGTAGCACATAGGAAGACCAGGTGTGTCTTCTTTAAACCCTGGGGATCAAATCTATCCCAGGTTTTCAGGATATAGTTCAAAGGAGTGAGGCTGGAATTGTTAGCTCCCATCTGTAAGAGAGAAAAAAGTGACAAGCGCCATCTTTCTACTGGAGGCGTCCCTCCCTGCTCTAGATGGGGGTGTAGACAGACTTTACACCAAAGCTTTCCTTCCCTGGTCGGACTTAGTCTGTCCCTTATCAACGCCGGCGACCCACTCATCCCTCCCGGTTCTACTAACTAGATGGGGCGGAGATGCACCAGGGGTAGACCTGATGGCATCCCTGATTGCTGCCCAGCTCCTCACCATTAAAACCTTGCTTGCCTCTGATGCCACCCAGGGTGCAATCAGAGTAACCTGGAATGCCTCCCAGGCTAAGCCGCTGGGGGAAACATTTGTCACCTGAGTGCCTGTGCATGACCCTGAGTATATTCCTGACCACAATAAGACCAATACGAACATAAAACTGTTCAAAACGTCATCACACCAGTATAAGAGCCTCCTCTGGTCCACTAAGAGCCAGTGTTACCAAAGGGAAAAGAAAAACCCATTGTAGTTCTAGTCTGAGTAACCTTTAACCTCAGAGATGCTCTTGTAGCTAAAGCTCCATCTAACTTCCGAACTTTCGACTCCTAGCGAGGCTAGGCACTTCCTGACTACCAATCCAAGTTTGGGACCTAAGTCACAGGACACAGTAACAGCACAGATCACAAGTCCCTTGAAAGTCTATGATCTGATAGATTAGGTTAGTACTTCTAATTTCCAAGGAGTTATGAAATGGTCAAAGAGACTGAAAAGTTTGACTGAGAAAAGAGAGTTTGGTCCACACGCTTTGCCCATTTCTGCTTGGGCCAAAGGAGACACTGAGTGCCTCTTGGCATTGGCAGGTTGGTATAAACCCCCGACAGGTTTCTGCCATAAGCTGTTTGAAGTCACTGCCAAACCGCAGAGCAGGGTTCCTCACTTGCTTCACGCAGGGCATTTCATTCATTTACGCAAGCACACTGTAGAGTTAGTAAAGTACAGCAGAAAACATGTTTGCTAAGAGAACAAAGAACTAGAGCTCCAAGCATCTTTACCTTGTCCTCAAGAATCCCGGAAAAGCCCCCAAGATGAAAGGCTGTTGCTGAACCAAACAAAGATGCCAGGATTCTTGGCCTCCGGAGGAGAAGAATTCAATCTGGGGCCAGAGACGAGACTTGATCGCTCAGAGCTTTTGTGTAATAAAGTTTTATTAAAGTATAAAGGAGATACAGAAAGCTTCTGACATAGGCATCAGAAAGGGGCAGAAACAGTACCCCTGAACACATATTTTTGACAGGTTCTACACTAAGTCACTAAGTGATTTCTGCCTTTTACCTAATTTAATCAGCTGCAGGGTCCTGCAAAAAAAAAAAAAAAAAAAAAGGCACTGTCACAACCCCAATGCCAAGCTCTGGGAATATTTTAAGAATCCCAGGCAATGTGATAGTAGTAAGTCATAACATTAATAGTTATCATTTGCTGAATGTTTATTGGGTACCAGGCACTTGGGCTAAGCACAATTCATGTGGTATCTCATTTAACCCTCACCGCATTTAGGTATTACACCTCCTTCTGACAAATGAGGAACCAAGGCACACAGTGGACATAGGAAATCAGCCCAGGGGCAAGAAACTGAGAAACAGTAGAAGAGAGAATAACAGAGACACTCACGATCTGTCTCTGCTGTGTGCCTCGCTGGCACTTCCAACTCAACATGCCACTGCTCTCCTGGTTTGCAGGATACACATGTGTGTACGTGTGTGGGTGGGAGGGCAGGTGTGCACATTGGCAGGGTGGGGTCATGCAGAGAATCAGGGCAGGCAGAGTGGCAGGGCAAGCCCTGTAGCAACAGTGATGAAGCTTGGGGCTGGCAGTCAGCTCAACTCTGTGAATTTGGGGTCTCTAACTTCAGGTGCTTTTTCATCCTTTGGTCTGTATCAGAGGGTCCTGCCCTGAGTTCTGTGCCTGGGGCTTTGCACACTTTATTTGCCCAATGGTCCCAGAATGGATTTGCTGAAGCAACTGCCCAAGGCAGCTTCATTATACACAGAACCAATCAGTAACAATCTTTTCCCCAGAAGTTGAAAGAGCATTCAGAATCACATACAACCTTATGGCTGGCAAGGGAATTCAAGAATGTCTAGTTCAATTCCTTCATTGTAAAGACATTAAAACAGAGTCAGAGAAACAAGTTTCACCAAATTGAGATTTCCTCATTCCCTCTCCGGAGGATTCCTGCTCTATCAGACGGCAATCCAGGAGCTCTTGGGTAAACGTCTATGTCTACATCCCAGCCCTGTCCTTGAAAATAGCAGGAGACATCTGTACATGAGAAAGCAGCCTCATTCAGCCTCCTCTGCGAGACTCCCCCCACCCCGCACATTCTAATTCAGATACAGAAAGAACAAAATCCCTCGCAAAAGGGGAGCATTCCCTGACAGATGGACACAATCGGACCTGTTCAGTGACTTCCAGGACTGGAGGATTCCTATTTACTGCCAGAATTCCAGCTAGGGGCACCTGCTGTGTATATTTCAAGAAAGAATGCTCATAGCCTTGAAGCTTAAAACTCATTAAACACCATCTACAAGATTACCCTGCTGCGTGCTCATCACTTTTTTGGCTGTCCTAGACCAACTCAGAGAGCATCAGCTTTTTGTTTTTCATTTTACCTGATTTCACTGGTCAGTGATCTCTGAGTTACTTTATAAATCCACACTGAAATTCAATGGTCAAAAACAGCACTCTGTCCCCTTCAACATGGTAGCACTAAAATACCATCTGATAGAAAAACTGATCACATTCAAGAGGACCTGATGTAGGTGACGATGCCAAATCGCAAAGCAGGAACCAAGTACTAACTGTGAACAGCCACATCATCATTCCTGGGATCCTCCTAAGGCAATTCTTCCCTTGCTTCAAATCAACAGCTGGGGGAGAAGGCTGTCAAAGAGAGGAGGTATCCAAGACTGACCCTCTCAACTTTGAAGATAACCCTCAATCCCACTCCATCTGCAAAAATATGCTCCTCTAAAAATAAGTCACATTGAATTTGCAGATTGCCTTGGGTAGTATACTCATTTTACCAGTATTAATTCTTCCAATCCATGAACACAATGTATTTCTCCATCTGCTTAGTCTTCAATTTTCTTTCATCAGTGTCTTACAGTTTTCTGAATACAGGTCTTTTACCTCCTTAGGTACGTTTATTCCCAGGTTTTTTTTTTTTTTGATGTGATGGTAAATGGGATTATTTCTTTAATTTCTCTTGCTTATAGTTTGTTGTTAGTACATAGAAAAACAGATTTTTGAATATTAATTTTGTATCCTGCAACTTCACTGAATTCATTGATGAGCTGAAGTGGTTTTCCTGTGGCATCTTTAGCAGTCGTGTCTGACTCTTTGCCACCCCATGGACTGTAGCCTACCAGGGTCCTCTGTCCATGGGATTTTCCAGGCAATAGTACTGGAGTGGGTTGCCATTTCCTTCTCCAGAATGTATAGTATCATGTTATCTACAGTGACAGTTTTACTTCTTCCCTTCCAGTTTGGATTTCTTTCTTCTTCTTCTCTGATTGCTATTGTTCAGATCACATCAGATCAGTCGCTCAATCGTGTCCGACTCTTTGCGACCCCATGAATTGCAGCACGCCAGGCCTCCCTGTCCATCACCAACGCCGGGAGTTCACTCAGACTCACGTCCATCGAGTCAGTGATGCCATCCAGCCATCTCATCCTCTGTCGTCCCCTTCTCCTCCTGCCCCCAATCCCTCCCAGCATCACAGTCTTTTCCAATGAGTCAACTCTTCGCATGAGGTGGCCAAAGTACTGGAGTTTCAGCTTTAGCATCATTCCTTCCAAAGAAATCCCAGGGCTGATCTCCTTCAGAATGGACTGGTTGGATCTCCTTGCAGTCCAAGGGACTCTCAAGAGTCTTCTCCAACACCACAGTTCAAAAGCATCAATTCTTCAGCGCTCAGCCTTCTTCACAGTCCAACTCTCACATCCATACATGACCACAGGAAAAACCATAGCCTTGACTAGATGGACCTTTGTTGGCAAAGTAATGTCTCTGCTTTTGAATATGCTATCTAGGTTGGTCATAACTTTCCTTCCAAGGAGTGAGCGTCTTTTAATTTCATGGCTGCAGTCACCATCTGCAGTGATTTTGGAGCCCAGAAAAATAAAGTCTGACACTGTTTCCACTGTTTCCCCATCTATTTCCCATGAAGTGGTGCAACCGGATGCCATGATCTTCGTTTTCTGAATGTTGAGCTTTAAGGCAACTTTTTCACTCTCCTCTTTCACTTTCATCAAGAGGCTTTTTCGTTCCTCTTCACTTTCTGCCATAAGGGTGGTGTCATCTGCATATCTGAGGTTATTGATATTTCTCCTGACAATCTTGATTCCAGCTTGTGTTTCTTCCAGTCCAGTGTTTCTCATGATGTACTCTGCATAGAAATTAAATAAACAGGGTGACAATATACAGCCTTGACGAACTCCTTTTCCTATTTGGAACCAGTCTGTTGTTCCATGTCCAGTTCTAACTGTTGCTTCCTGACCTGCATACACATTTCTCAAGAGGCAGGTCAGGTGGTCTGGTATTCCCATCTCTTTCAGAATTTTCCACAGTTGATTGTGATCCACACAGTCAAAGGATTTGGCATAGTCAATAAAGCAGAAATAGATATTTTTCTGGAACTCGCTTGCTTTTTCTATGATCCAGCGGATGTTGGCAATTTGATCTCTGGTTCCTCTGCCTTTTCTAAAACCAGCTTAAACATCAGGAAGTTCACGGTTCACGTATTGCTGAAGCCTGGCTTGGAGAATTTTGAGCATTACTTTACTAGTGTGTGAGATGAGTGCAATTGTGCGGTAGTTTGAGCATTCTTTGGCATTGCCTTTCTTTGGGATTGGAATGAAAACTGACCTTTTCCAGTGCTGTGGCCACTGCTGAGTTATCCAAATTTGCTGGCATACTGAGTGCAGCACTTTCACAGCATCATCTTTCAGGATTTGGAATAGCTCAACTGGAATTCCATCACCTCCACTAGCTTTGTTCATAGTGATGCTTTCTAAGGCCCACTTGACTTCACATTCCAGGATGTCTGGCTCTAGGTCAGTGATCACACCATTGTGATTATCTGGGTCGTGAAGATCTTTTTTGTACAGTTCTTCTGTGTATTTTTGCCACCTCTTCTTAATATCTTCTGCTTCTGTTAGGTCCATACCATTTCTGTCCTTTATTGAGCTCATCTTTGCATGAAATGTTCCTTTGGTATCTCTGATTTTCTTGAAGAGATCCCTAGTCTTTCCCATTCTGTTGTTTTCCTCTGTTTCTTAGCATTGATCGCTGAAGAAGGCTTTCTTATCTCTTCTTGCTATTCTTTGGAACTCTGCATTCAGATGTTTATATCTTTCCTTTTCTCCTTTGTTTTTCGCTTCTCTTCTTTTCACAGCTATTTGTAGGGACTCCCCAGACAGCCATTTTGCTTTTTTTGCATTTCTTTTCCATGGGAATGGTCTTGATCCCTGTCTCCTGTACAATGTCATGAACATGTCCAAAACTATGTTGAATAAAAGTCAAGGGTGGGTATCCTTGACTTGTACTTGATCTTACAGAAAATGCTTTCAGTTTATCACCATTGAGTAGGATGTTAGCTGTGGCCTTCAATATGGCCTTCATTATGCTGAGTTACACTCCCTTTAATCCCACTTTCTGGAGTTTTTATCATAAATGATATTGAATTTTGTCCAAGACTTTTTCTGCGTCTATTGAAACCATCATATGGTTTTTATTCTTCAATTTGTTATTGTGATGTATCACATTGATTTGCAGATAATTAAAAAATCCTTTCATACCAACTAGAGAAAACATTTAAAAAATTTGTATGGAAACACAGAGGACCCTGAATAGCCAAAACAACCTTGAGAAAGATGAAGAGAACTAAAGGAATCATGCTCCTTAACGTCAGGCTACACTACAGTGCTACAGTCATGAAAACAGTGTAGTAGGGGCACAAAAGGACAGAGACCAATGGAGCAGAAGAGAGAGTCCAGAAATAAACGCACACACTTACGATCAATTAATCTATGACAAGGAGGCAAGAACATACAATGGAGAAAAGACAGCCCCTTCAACGAGCAGTGCTCGGAAAACTGAGCGGCTACATGTAAAAGAGTGAAACTAGAAATTTCTTAAACACAATATACAACAACAAAGTCAAAATGGATTAAAGACCTAAATGTATGACGAAACCAGTAAAACTCCTAGAGTAAAACATAAGCAGAACACTCTTTGACATACATTTTAGCAATATATTTGTTTTATCCCTTTCCTAAAACAAAGGAAATAAAAGCAAAAATAAACAAGTGGGACCGAATTAAACTTAAAAACTTTTTCACAGTAAAGGAAACCATTGACAAAACAAAAAGACAACCTATGGAACAGGAGAAAACATTTGCAAATGATGTGCCCAATAAAGGGTTAATATTCAACATATATAAATGGCTCATACAACTCAACATCAAAAAAACAAACAACCCAATTAAAAAATGGGCAGAAGAACTGAACAGACATTTTTCCAAAGAATGACGCAGATGGCCAACAGGCACATGAAAAGATATCCAACATCACTAAGCATCAGGGAAATGCAAATCCAAACCCCAGTGAGATATCATCTCACGCCTTTCAGAAAGGCTATCATCAAAAAGAACACTAATGTTGGCAAGGACATGGAGAAAAGGGAACCCTCATACACTGTGGGTGGTAATGTAAATTAGTGCAGCCATTGTGGAAAATAATACAAAAGTTTCTCAAAAAACTTAGAATAGGACTACCAAAGGACATACCACTTCCATTCCTGGGCATACATCTGAAAAAACAAACAAACAAACAAACAAAAAAAACTAGTCCAAAAAGATATATGTAATTCAATGTTTATAACAGTATTATTTACAATAACCAAGATTTGGAAGCAATCTAACTGTCCATCAACAGATGAATGGATAAAGAAGATGATATATATATATATCATCTTCTTTATCCATTTCTTATACACACACACACACGCATATATACACAATGGAATACTACTTAGTCATGAAAAGGAACAAAGTTTTGCCACTTGCCAACAATGTGGATGGACTTGGAGGGGATTATGCTAAATCAAGTAAGTCAGACAGAGAAAGACAAATATATACAACATATACAGAATCTAAAAAATAAAACAAACTAGTGAACAGAACAAAAAGAAGCTGACTCATAGACTCACAAATATGGAGAACATCTGTGATTACCACCGGGGAGAGTAAAAGGGGTACGGGCAATATCGCAGTAGAGGATTAAGAGGTACAAACTACTAGGTATAACATAGTCTATAAGGATATATTGTATGATACAGGGAATAAAGCCAATATTTTATAACAACTATAAATGGAGAACAACCTTTAAAAACTGTCAATCACTACACTGTATACCTTATATAACATTATGTATCAACTATACTTCAATACTATGTGGGTGCTCAATAAAAAGGAAATCACAATTTTTATTGGAAATAACATTAGCTATTATGTGGACGTGTTCTATTGCTATTGCTATATTTAAACCATGTGACATGCACTTTCTCAGTTATTCTTCATATAGCCTTTGGAATAAGTACTGTTGTTAACCCCAATTTAAGAAGTTAGTAATTGAGGTTTAGAAGTTCAGTAACTTGTCAAACGAGTGAGTGGCAGAGCTAGAATGAAAACCAGGTCTGTCTAACCCCAGACTCCATTCACAATCACCACGCCTTGCGCTCTGCGACAGAATATCCTAGCACTCCTGAGATCCTTTCAGATCCTTGCGTGAAACTGCTGAGAAGATAGAGTCTCAGAAAGGTCTTTTTATCAGAGGGGAGAAAGCAGATCTGCAAAATTAGAATGATGGAAAGGTATAAAAAGTTTCTTTAAAACATCCAACATTTTGAGAAACAAAAGACCATTCAGCTGATATCAGACCCAGGAAAGAATCAGACAAAAGTTAATCTCCAGCCATTTCCATACTATGAGGGAAAATTAAAGAGGGAAATATTGTAGTGCAGGAGAAAAAAAAGCTCTTAATTATGCTAACTAAGTAGTATGTGGGAGGAAAAGTTACTTTAACTGAAAGATCTTAAAATATCTAAACAGAAAAATTTACATATATATATGTATATATTTTAAAATTTATTATACAGTAGTTGCTAGTAAAAATAAGTCACAGCATTTTCCACTAATAAATTCTTACTTTTTTGTGGTGTTATTTATTTTCAAGGGAAACCAAAATTACATGTAATACAAATTTGGAAAGAAGTACAAACAAAATAAAGACACTCCAATAAGCTGACAGCACCCACTTAAATTTCAAGGTGGGCTGCATTCTAATGACACATTGTGAAGGAGATTGAGATGTAACAATTAAATCCTGCTAATCAGAGGACACGAATATTTCAGTATGTTCTAAATACTGATGTGATCCCTGCAGAAGCTCCCACAGAGAATTATATGAACGTGAGTAAAGGACTTCCCTGACAAAGTCTGCATTGTTCATAAATTTTTATATTGATCCAATTTAGTAGAATTCCCCATTCTAAAGAAACCAAGTACTCTTAAATGGTGAAACATTCGATAAACTCAGCATATCAGGAAAAACCAAGGTATTTTTACAGCAATAGTTGAACGCTTTGGAAGTACCCTATTTTTTTTAACTGGACAGAGGACAATGTTTTTCCTTTGGGAAAACAACTGAAGATTTAGAGACGTGTGTGTGTGTGTGTGTGTGTATACAGACACACACTTATATACACATACATATATTAACACACACGTATATACATATGGACTTTCTATGTATACAAAACCTAAGGCACACGATCCCAGTCTTTTCATTCTAGTACAGAAGACAGCCAAGATGTCAACTATTGAGATAGTTCAGTACAATCATCTTCAAATGTGTTCCCAAAATTTGAGAGATATTTCCACATGCACTATTTCTTTTAAAGAAAATTCCTTTAAAACCCTTGATGTCATAACAAGCTCCCATTTCAAGGAAAGCTCAGGGGGGCCCTGGCTTCGCCTTCCTAACCACCGGCTGCTAACTGCTGGGCCGTCTCACCACAAACTGCTGCATCGAATCCAAAGCACCAGAAAAAGGTAGACGACACATTTCCCATCAGCTCAGTGTTCTCCCCCACCAGGGGCCCTGCTGACTGCTTCAGGGAGCAGTGTGTTTAGATAGAAGAGAAGGTCTGAACCTTCCCTCCCTTCCAGATCACCTAACCCAGTCAATACCAGTCCCAACTAGGACTTGTTCCCTGAAAAAGGAAGAAAGTGCAAGAGGGAGAAAATGATGGGAAAATCAGTGGTTAAGAACAGAGGCCTTACAACAAAACAGGAAGTCCAGACCTGAGTACTAGTTCAAGCTTGTTAAGTTGTTAACATTTTCCAAGACTTCGTTTACTTGTAAAATGGCAATGATATCCAACCACACAAGAGTTGTAAAGTTTCAATGAACGTTACTACAGGCAACTCACCTAACATAATGGTGCCTGACACAAGGTTAGCCACAATAACTACTGTCCTTTTTATTATCATCGTGATCATGGCATGCTTTGTGCTTGCTAAAAAGTATCAGGGCAACTTTGGGCCTTGAAAGCATTGATGAGTTGCTCTCCTATCTGTTTACACAAACACTGATTAAGCAATCAGAATGGCTCATCATCACCTTGAGACCCAGGTCACAGTAGTCAGAGTAACCTACAATTTGCCTGCCTTCCAAAATGTGCCACTGGATCAGCTGCTCCCTTCATCCTGGCGGGGCCTGCAGGTAAGCGGGCAAACACGCTTACCCTCAACAGTCTAGAAAGTGGAGGCGCCTCACACCTGGTCTCTACCCCTGACCTCCTGGCTCTTCATAGCACAAGGTAAGAGAGGGTCAAGACCCAGGTGGGACATAGGCAGTGACCCCAGATGAACCTCCAGAAAAATGTATCTGAAGACAGAGGAGCTTACTGTAAGCAAGGATATGCACAAAGATCTGTTCATAATGGGAACAAAAATGGAAAAATAGTAGTTGCGTAAATTGTATGATATGCCTGATACATTGAATTCTTAACAAAACAGAGAAACACATGATTAGCATGGTAATCTTAATTTCCCATATGGATGCTGAGTCAATTCATTTCACTTATTTTCCACTTATCCCCACCAACCACCCAGAGCTGGTTTCCCTTCTCCTCTACTGCTCCTCTAGCCTTTCACTCCTCTTTATTTTTTTACAATACTTACTATTACCTGACAATATATCATATGAGTTTTTTATTAATTCATTCCCCCATGAGGCTATGAGCTCCAAGAAGGCAGGCATGTCATGGAACTTGGGCAACAACCAATGGAGAAGATGAGCTGTGCCTGGCCCACGGAGAACTTCACACAGATTTGTTGAATGGATAAATTTAGAAAATTAGAAGATACGGATAAAAAGCCTCACATTATCTTTACCCCTACCACCTACAGATATGTCAGGTATTTTTCTGTGTGTAAATAGAAATAGCTTATAAACAGAACTGAGGTGAAACAATACTGAACACAGTACTCTCTTCTATACTTCAAACTCTCCAAATAATTCACTAAGTGGAAGGAACCGCAAGGGGGGCGGCACCGTCTTTGAGCCTTCAGCACACAGCTGACCTATCCTAGTCACCTTTACTGCCCCGCATTCACCATGGGTATCCAGGGTCAAATGGTTTCGATCACATGATCTGAGTCTGAGGCGCCACGACTGCGGACTTGGATGGTGCCCAGCACCAGATGGTTTATAGCCGTGCTGCACAAACTGGAAACACCGCCGGCAGCAGAGGGGAGCGGCGGGGAGATCCCTGCACTAGCTCTGTCAGTACCCAGCACGGGTGGGGGGGCAAGCAGGGAAGTGCAGGAGAAGGGCAGGGAGAACTCTGGGGCCACATACACCCAGAGAGACCCTGCTCCTGCAAGTGAGCCATTAACCCACCCAAGCGTGTGCCCCCCACCCTCTGTCAGCGCCTGCCCAGCCAGCACCTGCGGAGTGTTTCACAAGCCCTCGTCAAATCAGGAGGATGTCAGAGCTGCAGATGAAAGATGTAATGCCAGCAAGTGCACCCAGGACAAGAACAAAGCGCTGTGGTTTCTGAGTCCAGCCTAACGGGATTCTGGCACCTTTCCTATAAGGGGCTCCGAGTCCCTCAGAGGCACCCTGCCTTCACAATGTGAATTCAAAAGGTGGCTCACAGCTCAGCACTATTTCAATAAACAAAGCCTCCCTTTCTTCTCCCTACCTACAAAGAATATGTTTTTATCACATACGCCTTCACAATTTTCTTTCGTACAAATTGATTTATTCCCCTCCCCGGCCCCCTCCATCAGGCAAACTGAAATGATTAAGTACAGCGGGGGGGGGGGGGCGTGACAACTCATTGGGAGCAGCCTGCGAAGCTGAGGACACTGTAGGGCCTCCCGTAACGTGTGTGCTCATCTTGACCCACTCCTGCTGTTGTGGGCCTGCTGAACCACCCTCGAGAGAAGCAGCAGGAAGGATGAAGAGGAGCCCACCGCGGATGGCTGATGAGACACATTCCTTTGGATGCAGATCTGATCAGTTGCTTCTGACTTTTGCTCTGAGTGGAAGGAGCTGCAAGTGGGGAGACACCATCTTTGAGTCTCCGGCACACCCAGCACGGTGTGGACGCAGGCAGGGAGGGACAAGCTGGACGCTCAGGCGGGTGGGGAGTCCCGGGGTGACCAAACAGCACACAGCTCTTGGAAGGAAGGTGTTCTTTCAGCACACATGTTTGATGTGGCACTGTTTTCTTCCCATCATTTAGGTTCATTTGCAAACTGAACTCCTCTGCTTATCAGGGAGGAACCACAGAATTTTCCCAAGCTCATGAAGTCCAACCTTAACCAGTAGCTCCAACACACCATAGAAAAAGAGGTGACACCTAATCCTTAGTTTTTGCACTGTCCACCCTCTCCCCAACACTCCTTCCTCTTACCTCCCCTATTTGCTTCAGTCATGTCTGACTCTTTCCCACCCTATGGACCATAGCGCCTCTGTCCACGGGACTCTCCAGGCAAGAATCCTGGACTGGGGTGCCATGCCCTCCTCCAAGGAATCTTCCTGGCCCGGGGATCAAACCCGAGTCTCAGGTCTCCTGCATTGGCAGCTGGGTTCTTTACCACTAGCACCACCTGGGAAACCCATATACACATAGTACTAGAATGCAAACCAAAAATTGACAAAGGCAGCCTAATTTTGTTTCCTGCAAGTGGCAAGACAGTATGCAGAGAAAGTATTAAATATTCTTAAAGGCTGCTTAAGAATGAAACATTTCTAACCTTCATAAAAACACCAAAGCAAAGGTTAAATCTGGCAGTGACTAGAAACACTGCAGTTTCAACAACACAAAACCCACATTGACTCAAACTGTTAAAGCTAAGCTTCAGCTGAAGCAGTTTACACTGTCAATCACCAGGCACATGGCTGGAAACAACGGTGAGCAAGCTTTTGCCTGATACACAGAGGCCATCTCCTCAGAGGGCCGAGTGACTCTTGTCAAAATTCTGAATGCGAGTGTGTGTGTTAATATACTTTAAGCACAAACACCATCTGAGATGAACGGACAGAATGACAAAATCCAAAGACTCCATGAGACAGTCTTCCTATCGGTCTTAATCTAGGCCATCATTTCCAAAAAACAAAAACTGAGCTTAGCTTCGAGCTCCCAGAAAAATATCACAAATGTGAAGCAGGATTACTTGGCTCTAAGGCAAGATGGATGAAGGCAGATTAGCAGCAGCCAACAGGCAAATGACGGGCTGTTACCCTGGGGGCAGTCGCCATCACCCTGGGTTTACATTTCAGCTGCAGGGCTCAGGCTTGCTCGCAACACCTCTCCTGACAGTGGACTTCGTGTCTTCAAAGCTGTAGTGACGGCTGTGGAATTTCTCTCCTGGAGAACCTTTCAAGTCTGGGGCTAGCCTCCTCTCTTTGGGATAATGTGGGTACAATCCTGCTTGGGAGTTTAGTCTACAGCCTCTCAAAATTCATTCCAATCTGATGATTCCCTCATTTTATACCAATAGATGTGTCGGGTGAAAAAGGTGAGTCAACACACAAGAGTGGTTATGGAAGACGTTTCTTTTCGTCGGGCAGAGAAAAAACAGAAGTTGCTGCAAGGGAGTCAAGGATTCCTCAGAGTAGGACTTTCTGATTTGGTTCCTCAGCTTTTTAAAATCCTGGCAATCATGCTCAGGCCAACAGAGCGACATTTATGGAAGTGCGGGAGGGGGCCCTTCCCACCACACTGCACGTAGCCCTGAGAGCTGTGGCATTTACACACCTGCAGGGCCAGGGCTGCCCACAAAAGGACTGCGGTGGGGCTGAATGTTTATCTAAAGTGACTGATCCACAAAGGAACAGCTCCACCTCCCCTCAGACACCAGGCCAGAGCTAAAAAGGGAAAGATAGCCACCACCTTACACTTGCAGATCTTGACTCCCTTTCTTTGCTGGGCCAGAGAAACCGAATCCATAGCCACCGAATTGCCCTTTCATTTGCCATCTTAAAAGAAAGGAAGATTATTCAAAACTTGCCTACTGTCTCAAGATATTAAATATTAAAAATTTAGGGACTTCCCCAGTGGTCCAGTGGTGAAGACTCCACGCTCCCAAATGCAGGGGGCCCAGGTTCAATCCCTGGTCAGGGAACTAGATCCCGCAGGCCACAACTAAGAGTTCGTGAGCCGCAACTAAAGATCCCTCCCTCCTGCATGCTACACAGAAGACTGAAGATCCCACGTGCTGCAAGTAAGACCTGGTGCAGACAAATCAATAAATTAATACTAAAAAAAAAAACGTACTACATCTCATTCCAGACGTTAATTCTTTTGGACAATAGATTTATGGTCACCAAGGAAGAGTGGGAATCTATCAAATCATTTCCTGGGGGAGCACAGAGCCTGAGAGCATCCTTATAAAGCAAGGTGAAGCTCGGCTTTTTTCATCACCCCGCACACCGAGTGCAGTACTAGACCATGCACACGCCACGGCAAGCCTACCCGGAGCTCCTGCGCTGTACATGCTTGCATCAACGTGGCGACCCAACAGCCTTAAGGAACTGATAACTCAAATGAGGAGTGTCAGAATTTGGCTGAAAACATACCCTGTTTTTCCCTAATAAATTCCAGATGTTAAGACTAGCTTCATATCCATCTAGAGATCAGCGCTTTACATAATCTGTTCTTTAAAACCTTCTTAAAAAAAAATGTAATTGCATTTCTTTCTCCCACTGCATTTTTTGGATAAAAATGCACTTATTCATGAACTTAAACTGAAAGAAATTAGTTATTCCCCATAAGTTTAATGATTTCCAAAGAAATACATTAATGGAGTATATGGAATGATAAATCTGTGCTATGAAAGATAATAGAAAGCAGACCTTGCCTATGGTTGAGTTCAAATTCCAGAATACATATGCACAAAACTCTTGCAGTTTATGGAATTCTGAGTCTCCAAGTTTGAATACTGGGTGCAGATCACAGCTTTCCTGATGTGTATACTTTTTTTTTTTTAATTAAGCTTTCCTGGTGAGTGGTGGTAGGGGAGAAGTGGGCCAACAGATTGGAGGTGGGAGGGGTGAGCAGGGTAGGAAAGAAGATTTGGCAAAGGCTAATACCATGCACTGCCTTTTTCCCCTTCAAG
This sequence comes from Bos indicus, assembly GCF_029378745.1. Lineage (NCBI taxonomy): Eukaryota > Metazoa > Chordata > Mammalia > Artiodactyla > Bovidae > Bos > Bos indicus. The sequence goes on along the minus strand of NC_091769.1, from coordinate 909,611 downwards.
TCAGTACAGCAAAGATCTCCAGAATTTGGGCTAGACCAGTAGCCACAGCTTAGGCAGCTTCAGCTTCCATAATATCCACAGCTCCCCTGCAGGCATCCCATAGAAGCGACCCTGGCTAAGAAAACAGAGCTTTAAGACGAGCTCCCTGTGCCCTCTCCCTTCCCAATCTGCTGCCCTAGAGCATCCTGTATAGAAATTCTGCAGTTGCCATGGCAAGGGGAAGAGGGGACACTGTTTGCAGCGCTCTTGCTGTTTTGTGAGCAAGAAGGAAAACGGAGAGGATAAAGAGGGAAGGGATTCAATCTAAAGGGCAGGGGCGAAAGGTACATAGAATGGATATGCCGTATACATTGAGGCAGCCGCTCAATGTAAAGGAAGAAACCCAGAAGGAGAAAGGAAAACAAGGGGAAAAGATAGCATATTCAAAGGCAGAGACATTACTTTGCCAACAAAGGTCCGTCTAGTCAAGGCTATGGTTTTTCCTGTGGTCATGTATGGATGTGAGAGTTGGACTGTGAAGAAGGCTGAGCGCCAAAGAATTGATGCTTTTGAATTGTGGTGTTGGAGAAGACTCTTGAGAGTCCCTTGGACTGCAAGGAGATCCAACCAGTCCATTCTGAACGACATCAGCCCTGGGATTTCTTTGGAAGGAATGATGCTAAAGCTGAAACTCCAATACTTTGGCCACCTCATGGGAAGAGTTGACTCATTGGAAAAGACTCTGATGCTGGGAGGGATTGGGGGCAGGAGGAGAAGGGGACGACAGAGGATGAGATGGCTGGATGGCATCACTGACTCAATGGACGTGAGTCTGAGTGAACTCCAGGAGTTGGTGATGGACAGGGAGGCCTGGCGTGCTGCGATTCATGGGGTCGCAGAGTCGGACACGACTGAGCGACTGAACTGAATTGAACTGAATTACATACAGGAATTAGCAGGATAGGTTTTTTAAAAATGGACCCTTTGGGGGAAAAAAAACAAGCTCATAGATACAGAGAACAGACTGGTGGTTGCCAGAGGTTGGGGGGGGGTGGGTAAAATGGGTGAAGGGGGTCAAAAAGTACAAACTTCCACTTATAAAATAAATACATCCTGGGGAGGTAATGTATAGCATGGTGCCTACAGTTAATAACACTGTATTGCATATTTGAATGATGCTAAGAGAAGAAATCTTAAAAGTCATCATCACAAGAAATAAATTCTGTCGTGATGGATTCTAACTATACTCATTGCGGTGATCATTTATTAATATATACAAATATCGAATCATCACATCGTCCACTTGAAACTAATCTACCAGCATATGTCCATCATACCTCAATTTTTTTTTTAAAGGACATTTGAAAGACTTCTTTTTGCAGAACATTCCTGCGCCTAAACGTTACAGGGTCTTCTCTCACATCACCACCTACAATGCCATCCCCACAGCCTCCCAGCCAGTCTCCCAAGGAGGAGCATGCGCGCTGAGATAACTGGGTAGAGATGAGCTGTGAACCGAGAAACAGCTTGAGGTTATTCTCAAAAAAGAACTCTCTCATTCAGACCCGCTCAATGTGTTCAGGTACAGAGCCAAGGGGTTAACATTGAAGTTCAGAAACTCTGCAGGTCATATTCTGGCCCCGGGGAGACACAAGGGCGGGTTTCTTAAAATGCAAAGACTTACCCTCCACCCTGTGACAGGTCACCTTTTGAACTGCTAGGGGATGAACTGGGAGAAAAATAGAAAGCTTTGTAGCCAGGCACTCCTGTGTGAATGTAGGGAACAATCAGGGGCTGTCTAGAAAACAAAATGCCTCATTTCTTTAATAGTAGCTATTCAGGCAGCAAGAGGCAATTCAGAAATGGTCAGCAAAGCACAATGATTGGGAGATAGGTATAAATGATATGTTTCTATTCTGCACCAGCATTTATGCACTGCCCAATTTCACTTTGGTTAAATAAAGTACTTTCTCCTGTGGATGGAAAATATATGATACTATGGCCATAGCTATTATAATGGAATTAGATGGATCTACCTCACACACCTCAACTCCAATGTAAAATTCTTAAGATTTTTAATAAGATGCACAGATTTTTTTTTTTTTTTTTTTAAAGGACAAGATCATTAGCAGATGTGGTTTTCATGGAAAGAAGTAATTAATGGTGCCTGGTAAAGAACCCACCTGCCAATTCAGGAGACAGAAGAGATGCAGGTTTGATCCCTGGGTCGGGAAGATCCCCTGGATGAGGGAACGGAAACCCACTCCAGTATTCTTGCTTGGAGAATCCCATGGACAGAGGAGCCTGGTGGGCTATAGTGCATAGGGTTGCAAAGAGTTGGACATGACTGAAGCGACTTAGTATGCACGCATAATGGTCTAAACTAAATTCCTTTTTTCTTTACAGCAACTACTTGTTTTAAACAAGGATGTACGGAGTCATAGGATTATTTCTTTCATCTTTTTTTCCTTTTCTTCGGTGGACTTTATTTCTACGCCATGGCAGACACATCCTTCTCTTGCACAACTGAGCAATATACCATTTCCCCACCTCTCAGACAGGAAGTCACATTTCTGAAAACCTCTGATAAACCACAATGGCACGAATGTTGCCATGTCTGTGTGTCTGTATGCAGACATGCCTGTAATTAAAGTATCTCAGAGCCCAACCTCTATCCCCACCCACTCCTATTTTTCTTATCTGTTCTTCAGAAGCTAGTATCTACCTTACCCACTCCCTAGGGATACTGGGAAAAGGGGAAATGTTTATGTAAGTGTCATATGGTGTAAGCACTACAAAAACATTAGTTATAATATATGACTCAGCTCAAAATGAGATTTTTTTTTTTGCAAGCAGAAAATGAAAGAACTTTAACAGTCAAATACACAACATAAGAACAGCATAGATGGTTCCAGTTTATCTTCTTTCAAGCAAATGGTTGCCCTTCACCTGCTTCTGGCATTTCAACAGGCTCTATATTTGATGCAAACTCCTCCCTGACATCAGGACCATCTCCACCTTCACAGCCAATTGCTGGAGATCAGCTTCCAGGCAAGAATCTTCAAAGGTATCCTTCTCCTCCTCTTCATCACGATTCACTGTATCCTCTCCATGTATTTCCTCCTTTCTAGGTGTGATATCCTGAATCTCAGCTGGTGGTTCCTCTTGTTGAGGTTGCTCAACACTGGGCTGCTGGTCAACCACAGGTTCATCCACCTGGGAGGAATCTTGATTTGTAGGTCCCAATGTTGATGCCACTTGCCCACTCATATTTCTCCCTAGTGAGTCTCAAGTAGTGAGAAAGAACTGGGACTAAATAAACAGACCCATCTCAGGCCCAACGCTCCTCACAGAATGCTCAGGAAGGCGTATGCGCACCAAGGCGCATGCACAGCAACAGATGCACGCACACACCTCAAAATGAGATTTACTGACCTTTATATGTAACTCCTCTTACTTGGGTCCTTAATTTTCATCTTTAACATACTTTATAAAGTTTGCCTAGAAGTCACGTCATGGCCTATAGGCTCTCTGCTAATGGAGTCAGTAGTGACAGCATAAGCAAGCACCCCAGCATGATCCGTTCCCAAAAAGGAGCCTTAAGGAGCCCTGATATTTAAGGATAAGACTTGAAATTTGAGGGTCAGGCTCCATATACTGCCAAATCACTTTCAATATCATTACATTAACAGGAATCTCCTAAAGTAAAAGATGGGTATTTAGCTCCCATGCTGGGATATTTTTCATCCTGAACTGAGGCTTCATTGAAGTCCTGGTGACTGTAGCCTGCCAGGCTCCTCTGTCCATGAGGATTCTCCAGACAGGAATACTAGAGTGGGTTGCCATGCCTTCCTCCAGGGAATCTTCCCAACCCAGGGATTAAACCTAGGTCTCCTGCACAGCAGACAGAGTCTTCACCAGCAGAGTCACAAGGGAAGCCAAGAACTCTGGAGTGGGTAGCTATCCCTTGTCCAGCAGATCTTCCCAACCCAGGAATCGAACCAGGGTCTCCTGCTTTGCAACCTTACCTTACCAACTGAGCTATCAGGGAAGACTGGGTATGAACGTCCCTAAAGCTTTGGCTCCAGATACACTGGGTGTTCTTGAGAACTGTTTTCTGCCTTGTAGGGGTGTTTGGCCATGACCATATCAAATCACAGAAGGTCAGTTCCAGGAAGTTCACTCAAATGTCTTCAGCACACAAAAAACATCTGATCACAAACGCATACAATCACAAGGGAATTCAGAGACTGATTCTGCAGAGAACAACTGCAGCATGCTACAGGATCATTTCCCATCAGAAGGGAGCCATTTTTCTGACTGTAAAGACTAATGGAGGAAGAACAGACAACAAAGCTGTTTCATCACTCTGTAAAGATCAGCCTGCATTTCTGCACCAAAACTTACTAAGTTCCTGTCTGGCAATTAGCTGACAAGGGCAAAAATGCACAGACAAGCAGAAGGTGGAAACCCCTTTAACCCAGAAAACCCAGTTGGTGGCTCTGTGTCCCATATCATTTCACATTGGTTACTGGGCAGCCTCCAAGAAAAGAAGCAGCTAAGGCAAAGGAATTCTCCAGAAACTGTGAAGTTTCAAGGCACTGAAAGTTTCGGAGATCTCTGCTCCAACCAGGAAGTCCTAGAACTCATCAGTAATTGATACCGTGGCAGCAAACCCTCTCAAAGAAAGGCTTGCCCTTCCCTGCCCCCATGATCCGTCTATTAACAGTCAAACTTTCTGACCTAGAAAAAGTGAAATGGGAAGTTATCCAGTTGTGGCTAACTTCAGGCACTGTGGGAGCACTGGGGAAGAAAAGGACTATTACTTAAGGAAAGGATTCTATGTGAGAACACAGAGGCACTTTTCTCCATCTGAGTGGAAGACAACAGACACACATACCAAGGAGAGTACAGACCAAAATGAATATAATTTAGCTCAAACAATCCAGTTATCTGACTTCATGCTAATGACTAAATACCATTTAAAAATAAGACTGGCACACTGCTGTCCATTTGACCTTGGAACAATACAAGGAAGCACCTTTAGGTGTCAAATCACCTCTTGGAAGTTATTTAAAAGGTGAAGTAAGACTTCAGAAGTTATTACAGCTACTTAGCTTCTTCAGCGAGTTGGACACGACTGAGTGACTTCACTTTCTCTTTTCACTTTCATGCGCTGGAGAAGGAAATGGCAACTCACTCCAGTGTTCTTGCCTGGAGAATCCCAGGGACGGGGGTGCCTGGTGGGCTGACGTCTATGGGGTCGCACAGAGTTGGACACGACTGAAGCAACTTAGCAGCAGCAGCAGCTTCTTCAGCAATTCATTTGGATACAGAAGATGCTTCATTTCTGTTTTGCACTATAAGTGGTTACCTTTTTTTTTTTACAGCTTTATAGCTGAGAGATGCTTCCTTTGCAGGTATATCTCTTCCCCTTCGTACATAACTTTGTTCGAATAAAAAGGGATAGAGGTCACAAATAAAAAGATTTTGCTTTTTCCCATACCTTCAAAATTGCCAACATCCGTTGGATCATAGAAAGGCAAGAGAATTCCAGAGAAACATCTACTTCTGCTTCACTGACTAAAGCCTTTGACTGTGTGGGTTACAATAAACTGTGGAAAATTCTTAAAGAGATAGGAATACGAGACCATCTTACCTCCCTCCTGAGAAATCTGTGTGCAGGTCAAGAAGCAAGAGTTAGAACTGGACATGAACAACGAACTGGTTCAAAATTGGGAAAGGAGTACATACGTCAAGGCTGTATATTGTTAACCTGCTTATTTAACTTACATACAGAGTACATCATACAAAATTTTGGGCTGGCTGAAGCACAAGCTGGAACCAAGATTCTGGGAGAAATATCAATAATCTCAGATATGCAGATGACACCACCCTAATGGCAGAAAGTGAAGAGAAACTAAAGGGCCTCTTGATGAGAATGAAAAAGCTGGCGTAAAAGTCAACATTCAAAAAATGAAGATCATGGCATCCAGTCCCATCACTTCAGAGCAAATAGATGGGGGTAAAAATGGAAACAATGACAGACTTTATTTTCTTGGGCTCCAAAAATCACTGCAAATGGTGACTGCAGCCATGAAATTAAAAGACACTTGCTCCTTGGAAGAAAAGCTATGACAAACATAGACAGTGTATTAAAAAGCAGAGACATCACTTTGCCAACAAAGGTCCATCTAGTCAAAGCTATGGTTTTTCCAATAGTCATGTGTGACTGTGAGAGTTGGACCATAAAGAAGGCTGAGCATTGAAGAATTGAGAGTCCCTTGGACTGCAAGGAAATCAAACCAGTCAATCCTAAAGGAAATCCTGAATATTTACTGGATGGACTGATGCTGAAACTGAAGCTCCAATACTTTGGCCACCTGATTTGCAGAGCTGCCTCATTGGAAAAGATGCTGATGCTGGGAAAGACTGAGGGCAGGAGGAGAAGGGATCAACAGAAGATAAGATGGGTGGATGGCATCATTGACTCAATGGACATGAGTTTGAGCAAACTCTGGGAGATGTTGAAGGACAGGGAAGACTGGCATGTGGCAGTCCATGGGGTCACGAAGAGTTGGATGCAACTGAATGACTGAAGAATAGTACGTTTCGAATACTAACAGAACCCAGAACAAACCATCCCAGAAGACAGAAGACCCCCACCATGGCAATCTGTCCATCTTAACATAATACCTACGGGCTGGAGGTACCATAATTTAACCATCAATCACTGGATGTGTAACCAATTTTCCTTGGTGAATAATGCTGCAGTAAAGAACATTAGGACAAACTCTTAGAAATGAGATCAGTATTTGGCCAAAGCTTCTGCATGTGATGGAGAAGGCAATGGCACCCCACTCCAGTACGCTTACCTGGAAAATCCCATGGATGAAGGAGCCTGGTAGGCTGCAGTCCATGGGGTCGCTAAGAGTCGGACATGGCTGAGTGTGAAATTGCCTCACCCACAAAAGCTATCGCAATATATACTTCTGTCAGCTCTATTTTGCTTTACTCCCAAGAAATCTACATAGATCATTGAAATAAATATTTTTTTTACCAATATGGTTCCAAGATGACTTTTGAACTCCATTTCTTCGCTTATTCAAGTTTAAACTTTTCCATATATCTACTGGACACGTGGCTTTGTTTTTTAATTGTCTGTTCACATTCTTTGCTCATTTTGGCAAGATGCTGACTTCTCAGAATTTGATATGTATTATAAATATTAACCTTTGACCATATGTATTGCAAATATTCTTTCCCAGTTGGCTATTCACCTTTTAATTTATACAGCATTTTTGGACATCTGTATATTTTATATTTTTATGTTACCTCCATAAATCTTTTTCCTTTACAGATTTTCCCCTCTGCTTTTTGTTTAGAAAGCTCTTCTTCACTCTGTTCAGACAGTTACTTATATTTTCTTTATTGTGATGTTTAAAGATGTGATCATTTTTTATAAAACTTTCATTCCATATGGAATTTCATTGTGCATATAAATCGCAAATCTAACTCTATTGTTTATATATTTGCAGGTATTCTAGCATTGCTGAATAAAATTTCTCTTATTGCAGCCATTATAATATAGCTATCCTTTTTATATTATTTTAAATTACAGTATTATAAATTTTAATTTTTCATTAATGTAAAATATCTCCTTTATTTTTCAAAAATATTTAGCTATTTGTTTATTTTCCAGGTGAAGTTACTACGAAGATTTAAAAACCTCTCAAGGACTCTGGATCAGAACAACATTAAATGTCCACTGTCTTCCCAGTTGTGCAGTCATGTGTCAGACTCAAGTCCATCTTACAACATGGATATTCCACCCACCAACTATAATTTTCATTGTGGTGCGTCTCCTTACCTGAGACACAAATTCCTTGAGGACCACCACAACGTCTGCTTTACTCCTCAGTGTCTTCCACTCCCAGCACTTAGTACAATGTAAGCACACAATTACTGAATGAGATCAAAGTGACCTAGAACTGTTTTCGTCCTAAATATCTCGGTTAGTGTCTCTAACCCAAGATAGCTACGCTAGCAAGGTAACCGTGAACACAGCTGGTGTGCGAAAGCTGAACGAAGGTGTGCAAGGATTTATAGGCTACTGAACCCAATGCTGGCCAATGGCAAAGCCAGCTCCAAAGATGGCATCCTCCCTAAGCTACCACAATGTGCAAAAGAAAGAGGAGGGCAACACTTTGGTAAAGGTGAGCTAAAACCAACAGGTTAGGAATCAGGCTTTAGAATTACAGAAACTTGACTAGACTGAGGTCCTTTTAGTATCACTGCCACGGAGAAGTAGAGGTCAGCTAAATGCTTTTTAAAAGTCTAAGGGAGATCTCGGACATTTAAAGAGCAATGTCCCGGACAGAGGTAGGTAGAGAGTGAAGAATCTTGGCTCAAAAAGATGGCCTGAATGAGCGCTCCTGGCCTGTCTTCTTCCCAATGCCTTGGCGAAGAGACTCAATAATAAAAATCAACCAGCTGGGGTAGAGACTGGAATGAATGATGGTGAATGACACCCAGATTGCTGGTAAGGGTCTCCTGCATTATTTATAACATCAGTGGAGTGCCTCTTAACAATTTACTAGTTTTAAGGTATGTTTACAAAGATTACAGCACTGTACTAATGACAAAAACTAAAAATTGAAACACATAAATGCTCATCAATAGGGAAGTAAATGCATAAACTATCCATATCCACATCCTGTGGCTGTGAAAAATAAAAATCTGATATGCTGTTAAAGTTGTTTTTTTTTTTTAAACTACAATGTATATATGGCTTCTCTGGTGGCTCATTGCAGAATCTGCCTGCAATGCAGGAGACCTGGGTTCGATCCCTGGGTTGGGAAGATCACCTGGAGAAAGGAACTGCTACCCACTCCAGTATTCTGGCCTGGAGAATTCTATGGACAGAGGAGCCTGGCAGGCTACAATCCATGGGGCAGCAAAGAGTTGGATACAACTGACTGACTTTCACTTTCAGGATGTATATAAAGTCTCATCTACTTTTATAAAAGTGTTCACATATATACACATTTGTATATTATATGTCAGCACAGATGAGTACTGAAGAATAAACACCAAAGCTGGTAACATGGGTTAAGGAGGCAGATGGAATATATGGAGAAAAAGGGGCTGCGCTGGCTTTTGCATGGTACAGTTGGCCCTCTGTATCTGGGGATAAAGAACTGCTGGATGCTGAGGAACCACTGTGCTATGTTATTTTACACAAGGGACTTGAGCATTCGCAGACTTTGGTATCTGCAAGCATCCTCAAACGGGGGGACAACTGTATACTTGCCAACAAAGGTTCGTCTAGTCAAAGCTATGGTTTTTCCTGTGGTCATGTATGGATGTGAGAGTTGGACTGTGAAGAAGGCTGAGCGCTGAAGAATTGATGCTTTTGAACTGTGGTGTTGGAGAAGACTCTTGAGAGTCCCTTGGACTGCAAGGAGATCCAACCAGTCCATTCTGAATGACATCAGCCCTGGGATTTCTTTGGAAGGAATGATACTGAAGCTGAAACTCCAGTACTTTGGCCACCTCATGGGAAGAGTTGACTCACTGGAAAAGACTCTGATGCTGGGAGGGATTGGGGACAGGAGGAGAAGGGGATGACAGAGGATGAGATGGCTGGATGGCATCACTGACTCGATGGACGTGAGTCTGAGTGAACTCCGGGAGTTGGTGATGGACAGGGAGGCCTGGAGTGCTGTGATTCATGGGGTCGCAAAGAGTCGGACACAACTGAGCGACTGATCTGATCTGATCTATTGTCATTTGACCTGTTACAATGGCCATTCATTTCTTTTGTGCCTTGAAAGGCAAAGGTAATATATTATTATTCTCAAAAATAAATAGACATGTCAACAAATTTTCAAAAATGAATATTAATAATGCAAATATAAAATTATCTCAAAATTATCAAATGCAGAACAAACGAAATAATGAACCTCATTAGAAGACACTTGAGATAGTCAAGCTTTGATGACTCAAAGCTGGAACAAGGTACAACAATTAGCTGTCCTTTGATTTCAGGGACTTACTTATTCTGTTTATCTCAAGACAGAGCTAATAAAGCAAATGGTTTTGAAAGGTCCTAAATGGTTCTCAATATTTGGGCATATTCCAGGAAGACTAGGTTAATTCAGCTATTTATACAGTGGCATATTTGACAGAGAAAATGCAAATCAGATATTTGAAGTTAATGTTCAATTAGCCACTCAAACGGAAGGGGGAAGCAGTGCCAGGTAAGTAGAGACGATGTTACAGCTGATGTGATTTATTTGACTTTGGAAACCCTTGCTTGGGAAAGTGTTTAGGGGGCTGTAGGAGATTTGCGTGAGATGGCAAATTTGCTGTGGGGCCCTCAGGGGATAAATTAAAGGTCAACCACGTGATATCCCTTAGAATACACTCTAAAATATAGTCAACTCTGAGAAAGAGATAAAACAGTCCTGAGTCAACCATCCCTAGAGTACTTTTCATGCATGTTTTCAACCTTTTGGTCATGACCCACGAACGAATCTAGAAATAAATTTAGTGTACTGTAATCAGCGTGGGTCTAGATGAGGACGAAAAAGTTTAAAAACCTTAAACTTTAAACTGCCTTAAGTACTGCTCTTTGTTTTTTTTTCCTGCCCTCATCCGTATACCTCCTACTTCCAACCAGCAGGAGCAAATCACTTTCCCACCAGTCTGTAAGGCCACATCCTGTGCTGATTTTCAAGGAGCTAATTTTTCCATTTAGAAAAAAAAGAAAGTCAAGTTCAAGTATCCATTAGAAAAGGCAAGAGATAATTCCATTTTCTCCACCTCTCAACAAAGTGTGTGTCATAATGCTTAAGAGGCTTTGCCTTTGGACTTCTCCCTGAGAAGTCATTCATAAATTCCCTTCTCTTGTATATTAAAATGTCATATAAAAATAGGAAGATTACATCAAATAAAGTTGGAATGCCGGAATCTAGTGAGGTTCCTAAGGACTGTACTCACAGTCCGGCACCAGAAGCTACAGAACAATGGGAACTTGTAATAACAAGTTACTGTTACTGTAATAACAATAACTGCAACAGTAAGAAGGCAAAGGCACCCCACTCCAGTACTCCTGCCTGGAAAATCCCATGGACGGAGGAACCTGGTAGGCTGCAGTCCATGGGGTCACTAGAGTCGGACATGACTGAGCGACTTCACTTTCACTTTTCACTTTCATGCATTGGAGAAGGAAATGGCAACCCACCCCAGTGTTCTTGCCTGGAGAATCCCAGGGACGGGGGAGCCTGGTGGGCTGCCGTCTATGGGGCTGCACAGAGTCGGACACAACTGAAGAGACTTAGCAGTAGCAGCAGCAGCAGCAACAGTAGTAAACCCTCAAATCTGAAATGTTACATCTTCAGCTGGGTTGTGGGCACTCGAACTTCCAAAGACTACTGTTACCAGCAGAATCCTCAGCTTTACTTTTGAAACTCCAGCATGTGCCTCACACTCAGAAATAAAGCACTGATCACAAACCCAATGGCAATGGGGGACAGCTCCCTTGTACCCCAGACCTGCACATCCAGCTGTCTACCAGACCTCTGTACCCAGAGAGATGCAACTTAACATACTCCAAACTTAACCTGTCTTCTTGCCTTCAAGCCAGCCCACCCCGCACATACACGGTGCTCCCTGTGTGCTACTTCAGCTAAACGAATGCGCTCCAGGAGCCAGGTTCCACATGCCCATTCGCCTAAGGCAGAGACTCGGACATCCTTTCTGAGTTCTTCCTCCCTATTCCGTTCTCTTATCAGTTTCTGTGGAGCGTGCCTCCTAAATCTTTCTGGAAACTTCACTCCTCCCCGTGCCTCCCACCATCAGTCTAGCTCAGGACACCGCTGCTCTCCTGGATTATGGCAACAGTGCTGTCTCTGGTTTTCCTGCTTTCTCTCCAAATGGTTTTCCGAATCCATAACCAAAATGCAACACTCAAAAAGGAATACTGAGTATATCACTTCTCTTACTAAAAGATAAATATAAATCACCGCAACACATCAATGGCTGCACTTTGCCCTCAGGTAGGGTTCAAATTCCTCAATATGGCCTAATAACCCCTCCCCCAAGCTATCTTCTCTTGTCATATAGAAGAAACTGCAGAACTGCAGACAAGTTTAATGCCCTCCTGCCCTGACCGCTTCCACTCAACTCCACATCACACTCAGGTGCCCTATGCAAAGACTTCTTAGACCCTGGTGGGCACAGCACCCCCATGCCTCCACATTCTGATCACAGCACCTATCACACTGCTCAACGGGCCCCTTGCTTGCATCTCCTCCCCTGGGTCTATAAATTCCTTGACAAGTGGGATTGTGTCTGACTGGCTACAACACCCAGCACAGTGCTTGGCCCAAAGCAAATGCTGAATACCTGGTAAAGACAAATCAGCTCTTCTGTCCGGGGCAATGGGAACCATGAAAAAGCCAAACCAAGCACTTGGAGGTCAACGCTGATTTGCACAACACAGTGTGGACAGACTTCCAGTGATGCTGCTAAGTCACTTCAGTCCTGTCTGACTCTGTGCAATCCCATAGATGGTAGACCACTAGGCTCCTCTGTCCCTGGGATTCTCCAGGCAAGAATACTGGAGTGGGTTACCATTTCCTTCTCCAATGCATGAAAGTAAAAAGTGAAAGTGAAGTTGCTCAGTCGTGCCTGACTCTTAGCGACCCCATGGACTGCAGCCTACCAGGCTCCTCCATCCATGGGATTTTCCAGGCTAGAGTACTGGAGTGGGTTGCCATTGAGGAAACCATAAATCTCTGAGGTGCCAAAGGATGGAAGACCTACAGCTGGAAAGTCATCCCACAATCCTCTGCTACACAATCTAAAAACAGAGCGAGAGTTCAGGCCAGTCATGTAAGTCTGCTTATGATCATAAACAACGTCCCCATTAAGTGCATTTTACCTTTAAAACCTGTTTTTACTTTATACAAAGAAATGGTATCGGGGTAGGATGTGGTGGGAGGTGGGAAGGAGGTTCAGGAGGCAGGGGACACATGTATACCTATGGCTGATTCATGTTGATCTATGGCAGAAACCAACACAATATTGTAAAGCGATTATCCTCCAATTTTAAAAAAGTAAAGATGGTAACAAAAATAAATAAACAAATAAAAGGAAGCAGCTTGTAAAAAAAAAAAAAAAAAGGAAAGAAACTATACCCCCAAAGTCACAACTGTAACAGCTATTAGATTTCTCCCTGGTCTTTCTGTTTTTTTAATCTGTATGTTTGTGCTTTTCATTAAATAGCTATAATCATAGCATACATATCTCGCTAATTTAGTTTTACTTTTACAGTTTTAAAGTGGGTATACAGTCTTCCTATTCATAATTTTAATGACAGAATAAATGCTATCAAAACACGTTATAATTTTTTCAATCACATTTAGGTAGTTTCTAATCTTTACTAATGTAAATCATGCTATAAAGATATATAAAAAATACATAAAAATTTTCTAAATTGGTACAGATTTTTTTTTCTCATTTTAAAGGATTACTGCACCACTGGAAGGAACTTGAAAAGAATGCATGTTTGGGAAACCATCCACGTGCACAACATTCTAAAGAGTGGCTACTGTAATTATGGAAGAAAGGGCTTGCAGATCAAAACACATGCCTGGTAGAGGAAGGAGTAAGAAAGGAAGCTGTGAGAGGTGATGGAGAAGACAGGAGAAGGTAAGACATGTTGCTGAAGTAGAACAGGAGAAGCAGGAATTCAGAAGGAATATCTTCCAAGTGGAATATGTTCCTGAAAGACCACAGAGAAGCAATTCTAGAGTCACACTCAGTTCTCAGACAAGAGTGTACCCTGCCTCGGTCCCTACTCAGTATCAGGACGTCCCAGGGGTAGGTGGACCATCTTGGTATCTCAGAGCACAGCAGCTTTCCTAGCACATACTGGGCATCATTAGAAAAGACCCTAATGCTGGGAAAGATTGAAGGCAGGAGGAGAAGGGGACGACAGAGGACGAGATGGTTGGATGGCATCACTGACTCAATGGAAATGAGTTTGAGCAAATTCCGGGAGATGGCAAAGGACAGGGAAATCTGGCATGCTGCAGTCCATGATGTCACAAAGAGTCGGACACAACTGAGTGACTGAACAACAACTGGGTATCCCATTTACCCCATTTAAACAAGAAAGCCATGACTGACAGCTGAGGAGTCTGACCTTTTTCTCACACCTAGGGGACCAGAAGGCAAGAAGGGGAAGACCAAAGAAGAGGAAAGTGGCTCAGTTAAGTTCAGTTCAGTTGCTCAGTTGTGTCTGACTCTTTGTGACCCCATGGATCTCAGTACACCAGGCCACCCTCTCCATCACCAACTCCCGGAGTTCATTCAAACTCATGTCCATCGAGTCGGTGATGCCATCCAGCCATCTCATCCTCTGTCGTCCCCTTCTCCTCCTGCCCCCAATCCCTCCCAGCATCAGGGTCTTTTCCAGTGAGTCAACTCTTCCCATGAGGTGGCCAAAGTACTGGAGTTTCAGCTTTAGCATCAGTCCTTCCAAAGAATACCCAGGACCAATCTCCTTTAGAATGGACTGGTTGGATCTCCTTGCAGTCCAGGGGACTCTCAAGAGTCTTCTCCAACACCACAGTTCAAAAGCATCAATTCTTTGGCACTCAGCTTTCTTCACAGTCCAATTCTCACATCCATACATGACCACTGGAAAAACCATAGCCTTGACTAGACGAACCTTTGTTGGCAAAGTAATGTCTCTGCTTTTGAATATGCTATCGAGGTTGGTCATAACTTTCTTTCCAAGGAGTAAGCGTCTTTTAATTTCATGGCTGCAATCACCATCTGCAGTGATTCTGGCTACCAGGGCAAAAAATTTATCTATGAGGGATTTGGGGGAGCATGTATGAAGGAATGGTGGAATCTCAACCGGCTCTGCCATGACCAGTGGTCACCAATAATGCCATCTGCTTGCACCCAAGTTGAGCCCTTGCAGGGACAGTTCAGCTTCTACTAACAGCCTGGTTCTTCCCTTGGCAGGCTTCCTATAATGAAAATTTGATTCAGCACTCATGTAAATATTATTTCTCACACAACTCTCATCTTCTATTGTTCTTGTGCTAATAAGCTCAACAGTTTCACAAATCCAGTTCCACTGTCAAAGAATACTAAAATCCTCCTTGGTAGAGAACTGTTAACTAATATGCTGTTTTCTTTTCCTTCTATCCTAGAAGCACAAATCGAGCTCTCACAGAAGGCAAAGGGGATCTGTAGTCTTCCTGCAAACACAGAGCTGTGGTCTCTAGTCATTGCAGTTCTATTTCTACCTATTCCACTGACTTATCAAAAAATCTTAACATTCATATAACATTCATACATCCTCTAAGAAGCCAGAGTGCTAGGAAGCCTAGAATTTAGCAGAACTTAAAAATCAGAGGGGAAAAAATGGTCCACAAGTCCTACTTTACCGTTAGGAAGGCTGTATATCTCATGCACCATCCCCACCCCCACGCCACCTCTGTGCCTCATTCAGTACCCTACAGAGACCCTTTAAAAACACAGTCTGTGCTTTCAGCAATAAATGACATCCCTGTAAATCCATGTAATGTTCAGGAAATAAATCCAGGGCTCTCTGCTGCCCGTACGGCAACATTAATCTTACGAACAGGACTATGAAACACCCACCCCTCCCCTCCCTCCATCTGCTTTAAGTAGGGCAAGTATTTTACTCATGTTAATTGTTCTGACAGATGAGGATCAACACTGCTTTAATCCATTTGCAGCCTAGCACCCGGCTACATTTATCTTCTCGAATGCTGCTAGAGGCAAGTACACTGGCTGGGAGGACTACGAGAGCTACCTCGGGGCAATGCTCAGAGTTCTTAAGTGATGGCCTGGACATTCCCTACAGAGGGAGTGAGCAGGCTCCTGGAGTCGGTGATGGACAGAGAGGCCTGGCGGGCTGCGGTCCATGGGGTCGCCAAGAGTCAGACAGGACTGAGCGACTGGACTGAACTGGACTGAGGGAGAGTGGGTCCCTGAACCAGTTCAAGGTCTCTTCGTTGCCGCTATGCTTGTGTTTTGATCCTTTAAAAACAGTGGACAGTAGGATTTTTATTCAATGTAGACAAATTATATCAATCTCTATTGATTTCTTTTCCATTGCTAGTGTGTCTTCTTATGGACGAATTAATCCTATGCAAGTTCTCTAAAATTTAGACAAAAGGATACGTCCGAATCTCATCAGATTCTTCTATGAAATTCTCTAACCCAACTAGGAACTGTCTGCATTTTGCAAGGGGTGTGCCCCCTGTTTTACAGGACACACTGGGTGGCGTCGGAGCCCAGGCCCGCCAGTGTGGGCAAGGGTGTGTGCCTTAAATATAGGCAGACCTGGGGTCAGCCCCCAGCCCCACCATCTGTCACCGCCACCCCCAGTCCCGTGGATACAGTGTCACAAGATTCAGCACATTCACACCCAGTCGGATACCGTTCCCAGCCAAGGGCTTTGGCTTTGTCCCCTTAAGCCACTGTACCTACATCCTGGTTTTTAATTACCTGAAAAAGCAGCTTAATACACTGTGCTAAATATTTCTTAGCTATTTCTACCCTCACGCCAGAAGTCCATCGAGGAGGACCTGTTCTGAGAGTGAATACAGAGGTCTGACACCCTCCTCCCCCAATTTAGGACAGATGGAGCTGGTCACCCTGTCCTCCACAGGCCCCTCCTCACTGCTTATCTCCCATGTTTGGTATTTGCTGTTTTCTCCTTCCTAATGACTCTATCGCTCTTATTTCTATTTCCTCTTCAATTTCATCCTGTCTCCCATGCTATCAATTTAACAAACTTATACACTTCCAGTTTTCAGTACAGTGCTTTCAGTTCAGAAATCCCAAGAAGAGAAACAGATATGGTAGGAGTCAAATGTGTGGGACAGTGAGCAGAGAGAACCCACCTGCAAAACGCACTTCCTATCCCTCACATGCAGAACTCCTGATTTCCTTCTCCTGTCCCTCACCCTCTGCTTTTCAACCTGCTCAGTCTGCAATGGTGAGAGAGGAGTGAACAGACAAGAGAATATTCTTCTAGATTTGGGCTTTTTCTCCAACTTCCAGGTAAGGCGTGGCCCAGGATCAGCTGCTTAACAAAAAGTCCTTTTACAGACATGAGACATTCTTATGTTTTAACATGATTTTGCAGAGCAAAAGCTCTGACTTGCCAAAATGATTACATTATATTAATGTGGTAGCACCCTAAAAACCTACATGTATTCTTTTGAGCTCCAAGTATAATACTGAGACCAAGAAATGCTAATATAAACGGATGACACCCATTAAGAGCAATTTAGTTTAAATCACCAGAAACAGACAATTTAGATAGTTGCCAAATTCAGACAATCCCACAAGATGGATTTTGATGGGAAGTTTTGATTCCCAAGAAGCAGTTTTCCTGGTTCTGCTGCTAACAAATCAGGGCTGATGTGCACAGGCTTCTTTAAGATCCTATCGGGCAAACTTAGACCAGCATTAGTTGTCAGAATACCATAACCAGCCTTGATGTGTCCTGATTAGGATTTAGAAATGGATTCTAGCGAGTTACACTTTTATTGACAAGTGAAGAATGTACCCTGGCTGTTCTGTTGTTTGTAATGGCTGAAGTCAACATTTAAGAAAAGAAAAGAGAACATGTGTACTCTAAAGACTAAACTGATGGCACTCAGTGAAAATACCTTGCATCCCTATGAAACAGAATATAAATGAGAGAGGATGCACAGTGGCCTTGGTTACATTCTGACTGTGCACTGCTATAGGAAGAGTGGTGTCAGATCTGACTTTACTCTCAGGGCCTCAGTTTTCTCAGCAACAGAATGGGATAACCAGCTCCCTGGAGGTGATGTGATGAGAGGATGCCATGAAAGAATGGAAATAATAACAGAGTCACAAGTATAAGGTGTTGGGCTTACAGTGGTCTTCATAAAAGGCAAACCTCAAACCAACATGAAGATCATCTGCCTGGATAGTTCTTTCTTCCTGTATAAAAGTCATAGTTCCCAAAATAGGGACTTCCCAGGTGGTACAGTGGTGAAGAATCTGCCTGCCAGTGCAACAGACATGAGTTTGATCCCTGGGTCGGGAAGATCCCCTGGAGAAGGAAATGGCAACCCAATCCAGAATTATTATCTGGAAAATCACATGGACAGAGGAGCCCTACAGGCTACAGCCCATGGGGTTGCAAAGAGTTGGACACAACTTAGCAACTAAACCAAAAACAAAACTGCATTAAAAAAAAAAAAAAAACAAAAAACCAAGAAGGGAGATATCACCTCACACCTTTCAGAATGGCTATCATAGAAAAGAACACAAGCAACAAATGTTGGCTAGGATGTAGAGAAAAGTGTACTACTTTTGGTGAAAATATGAATTAGTGCAACCACTATGGAAAATAATATGAAGATTTCTCAAAAAAAAAGAAAAAGAAAAGGAAGACAAAAACTAAAGACAGAATAACCAATTACCCAGCAATTCCACTCCTGAGTATATACCTGAGGTATGTGAAAACACTAGTTCAAAAAGATACATGCATTCCAATGTTCATAGCAGCACTGCAGACAATAGCCAAGATATGTATCAATATCTTGACACCAGCCTAGCAAGTATCCATTAACAGATGAATGTGATAAAGAAGACATGGTGTATAAACAATACCACTCAGCCATAAAAAAAAAGGAAGAAATTTTGCCCTTTGTAACAACATAGATGGACTTGGAGGTTACTGTGCTAAGTGCAATAAATCAGACAAGAGAAAGACATATACCATACGATATCATTTTTATGTAGAATTTAAAAATAAAACAAATGAGTGAATATAACAAAAAAGAAACAGACTCACAGATACAGAGAATAAACAACAGTTATCAGTGGGGAGAGGGAGACGGGAGGGGCAGTATAGGCATAGGGGAACAAGAGATACAAACTATTATGCATAAAATAAACTGCAAGGATCTACTGTACAAACAATAGTAGACAGTCAACATTTTATAATAACTGTAACTAGAGTGAAAGTCACTTAGTTGTGTCTTTGTGACACCATGGAGTATACAGTCCATGGAATTCTCTAGGCCAGAACACTGGAGTGGGTGCTGCTAAGTCACTTCAGTCGTGTCCGACTCTGTGTGACCCCATAGACAGCAGCCCACCAGGCTCCCCGTCCCTGGGATTCTCCAGGCAAGAACACTGGAGTGGGTTGCCATTTCCTTCTCCAATGTATGAAAGTGAAAAGTGAAAGTGAAGTTGCTCAGTCATGTCCGACTCTTCACGACCCCATGGACTGCAGCCTACCAGGCTCCTCCATCCATGGGGTTTTCCAGGCAAGAGTACT
This sequence comes from Bos indicus, assembly GCF_029378745.1. Taxonomy (NCBI): domain Eukaryota; kingdom Metazoa; phylum Chordata; class Mammalia; order Artiodactyla; family Bovidae; genus Bos; species Bos indicus. The sequence goes on along the minus strand of NC_091769.1, from coordinate 890,248 downwards.
GGAGTGGGGTGCCATTGCCTTCTCCGTGGAGTGGGTAGCCTTTCCTTTCTCCAGGGGATCTTCCCAACCCAGGGATCCAACCCAGGTCTCCGGAATTGCAGGCAGATTCTTTACCAGCTGAGCCACAAGGGAAGCCCACAACTGGAGTATAACCTTTAAAAATTGTGTGTCACTATATAGTACTCTTGCCTGGAAAATCCCATGGACGGAGGAGCCTGGTAGGCTGCAGTCCATCGGGTCTTGAAGGGTCAGACATGACTGAGCGACTTCACTTTCACTTTTCACTTTATGCACTGGAGAAGGAAATGGCAACCCACTACAGTATTCTTGCCTGGAGAATCCCAGAGACGGGGGAGCCTGGTGGGCTGCCATCTATGGGGTCACACAGAGTCGGACACGACTGAAGTGACTTAGCATGCATGCATGCATATCGTACACCTGAGTATTATTGTACATCAATTTTATTTCAATTAAAAAAAACAAAAGAAACCAAGAAGACAGCGAAACTGAACCTGGCCGTTGTGCTCAGGGAGGAGAGGAGGCACGTCTGTTCCCGGTGACGCAGCCCGTCACAGTCCTGCCCCTACTGGGACAGTCAGCGCGGCAGGCCCTCCCCGTCGGTGGTGGCTCACTCTCCGTTCTCCCCAACAACCCAGCCAGTGCCCCAGCAGCTCCAGGGCAGAACTGCCCTGCGCTCCACGCCAGCTCAAGCCTCCTCATGGGTTCACCAGGGGACAGCCACAGTGCTCCTCCTCCCTGGGGTGACTCCTATCCATCAGCTTAGTTTCTACAGAGGGGCGCTCCCCAGGGCTGAAACGCCTTTCATTCTTCACAGGAAAAGATGAAACTGCCCTACACACGACACAGAATCTCGTCATTTCCTCAGCATGTACCGACGGTTCCCGTGAGGGGGTTCTAGCCTTGCACAGCTTCCACCAGGGCACTCAAGCCAGAGCCACTGCTCTCGTGTGGTGACCTGACACACGACCCTGTTGCTAATCAGATGTTAAGTGATTCATTCAATACGTTAGGCATTCTATTAGGAATAAAATCAAATATGCTCTTCAGCTTCAAAAGGTCAGGCCTCAGAAAGCTACAAGGAGACATGCACACGAAAATATGAAAGCACCTGACATCTCCTTTTACTGTACAACGTACGTCACAGTGAAGTCTGTACGTATGTGGCGGTCTCCAGACGTGACAGTGAGCGCCTAGATTTACCTGTTTCCCAGCACAACGCCCGGCACACGGCCAGAACTCTGCGCGTGCTCAGCCCGTGAGGCGTTGACAGTACGGATGACAGAGGTGCGTACCGAGTAACCGTTCTGTCACGGGAAGCTTGTGTTCAGGGACAGAGTGGAAGTCCCAACAGTTTACCACAAGACAGGATGAGACAGTCCTGTGCAGTTCCCACCTGAGATGATTTACACAGCGCTTACTGGAGAGCGGGCTTTGGGTCTAAGCCTGGAAGTAGGAGTTCAACAGGAGGGAGTGTCCAGGTGGGCAGAACGGCTTCCATGAAAGCATCGTGTGTGATGCTGGGCACACAGCTACGAGGAGACAGGCCTTGTGCAGCGGGCCCTGGACCTCTCAGAGGTCCCAGCTGCTCCTGACAGTTACTGATTTACAAGGCTAGAAGCTGCTCCTGTAGCCAAGATGTGGGTTCCTTACACTCCTGAGAGAAAGCCTCTGATTCCAACTAGAGAGATTTGAAAAGTTTAAGCAGTGTGTGTGTGTGTGTGTGTGTGTGTGTGTGTGTGAGAGAGAGAGAGAGAGAGAGAGAGGGAGGGAGGGAGAGTGAGAGAGAGATTTTCCTTTACAGTATATCAAGCTTCTCTAAGTTTCAATGTTTTCAATATATAACTCTTCAAATCTATCAAATATCTTTTGCTCCTCCTTTAGGTGCCAGTTGGAGAAAACCTGTAAAATTACTCTTAGAAACATTCTTTTCTTTCTTACCTCAGAAGAAAGAGGAGTGTAGCCCTGACTAAAACAACCTTTTGCACTCAGCCACCTCCCTCCTCCCAGACACCTCTCCTCAGGAGTGGCCTGCCTTCACTTCCAAGGAAGCCTGGAGGGGACACTGCATTAGTGTCCCCCAGCAACGGCTCCACCTCGCTGAACTGACAGGCTGCTGTCTGCAGTACACCGAAGGCCGGGGGTCTAACCACACCCCTGGGCAGTCAGGCACCTAGTGGGATGTGCTGGCGCAAAAGCCCATCCTCAGAGCACCACAGGGAGGCCAGACCACCAAGAGGGACAGGAACTCTCTGGAAGCCATGACTAGTGTGGAATGACTGTCAGAATGCCCTGAGGTTCTATCTGAAGAATGACTTTGGGAAGTAGGGGTAGGGGGTAAGGAACTACCAGTTTCTTTGCTCCTTCCACACACCTGCCACCGACTCCCTCCTGTGTTACCCGCTCCTGCACCCCCCATCTCACAATTCCCAACTCTGTTTTGCAGCTGGGCAAACTGAAGCCCATGGAGACTAGAATAACCATTCAAAGTCACAAAGCTGGTAGGTAGAATGAGTATTTCACACCACATCACTCCCCAAAGCTCATGAGAGGAGACAGCTGGCACTTAATAATTTTTAGTGACAGTCCAAAGAACTGTCATCTCTTAACATTAGACTCTGCCCTTATAGGAGTGGTTTCCCACTTATTAGCACCATGGATTGTTGAGATGAAGTTGGATAACATAAATACTTTGGCAGAACATAATAGGATAGTTTAGGTCCTTAAACCAAAGCTCTGCTTCTATTTAAGATAGTCTGAAAAAGCTGCAACATCAGCTTCTAATTCTCTGCCACCCACTTTCCCACTAGCTCAATAAATTTTCCTTAATCATTAGGTATAATTTAACTTTTTGTTTGGGCTGGTTAGAAAGATGTTAAAAGGAAAATCAGAGTAACTTGCAAAATTTAATTTTGCTAACTTGTGGAATAGCACATGGGTTTCCTCTATAGTAGATTAGTTTCTATAATTCTTGACGAACAGGGGTCAACCAGCCTGCTTTTATTAAAAATATCAAAAGAAGAAATGGACAGGTGTAACTCAAACAACTAAGCCTGCAACTGTAGAACACATAACCTGTGTAAAATCTTTACATTCCACAGTGTTGTACTAGATAGGTAAGAGCTTCACCTTCACAGCTGCAATTCTAGAATTATACTCTGAAACAGACAATCTTAACTTTATATACAAGACCCAATAACATCCAATGCAGTGAGAGAAAGAACGAAAACGTTACTCTGAGAACATCTGTCTTCAAACCCACATTACATCTCCTCCACCTTTGAACTGAATAGGACAAGAGAGAAGGATGGAAAGGCAGCCAGGGGACTCCATGGGGATCTAATGACAGTGTACAACAGCATCTACTACATTAAAATGGGTCTAAAAACACAGGATGAACGGCTGATAACTATTCCATGTGTGAAGAGCCTCTTGATGAGGACAGAGTGGGCCTGAGGGGCTGCATTCCCTGCAGTCCGCATCCTCAGGGTCTCAGCTGTCTCCAAGGTGAGGGCTCGGTTCTCAGGCCGTCAGGGGAGAGAGGAGAGGAGGGAAGAGTGGCTGCACACACAGAGCAGGGCTACTCTATGCCAGAAAATTTTACTTAACAAGCTAGAAATACTGGAGGAAAAAAAGCAATGGCTCTAAGACATGGAAATAACCTAAATATCCATCAACAGAGGAATAGATAAAAAAGAGGTGGTACATATATATAATGGAATATTACTCAGCCATAAGAGAATGAAATCATACCATTAGCAGCAGTGTGGCTGGACTGAGAGATCATATTAAGGAAGCCAGACGGAGAAAAACAAGTATTGTATGAAATCACTTATATGTGGAAAATTAAAAAAAAAAAAACACAGATGAACTTACAAACAGAAAGAGATCCATAAACATGGAAAACAAACTTATGGTTACCTAAGGGGAAAGGTGGGAGGAGTTTGGGATTAAATGAGGATAAATGAGGAGTTTGGGATTAACATATACACACTAGTACATACATAAACTAGATAGTCAGCAAGAATCTACTGTATAGCACAGGGAACTATTCTCAATACTATGTAAATAACCTAGATGGGAAAAGAATCTAGAAAAGAGTGGATATACGTATAACTGATTCACTTTGCTTTACACTTGAAACTAACACAAAACTGTAGATCAACTATATTCTAATACAACTAAAATAAATAAAAAAATAAATGGCTCGGAACAGTGAAGGAGACGTCAAGTGCAACCTCGGCCCATAAGAAGGGTCCACCACACAGGCCACCCACCTTGTCCTAAAAGTTCTGGTTACACGATTCTGACCTCCTGGACATGTGATTGCCCAACTCATGGGAGATGCTGCTGCTGCTGCTAAGTCGCTTCAGTCGTGTCCGACTCTGTGCGACCCCGTAGACGGCAGCCCACCAGGCTCCCCTGTCCCTGGGATTCTCCAGGCAAGAACACTGGAGTGGGTTGCCATTTAAAATTCAAAGGCCAGAGACAACTACACAGATAACAGCAAGAACTGACAGCTGACCCAAAAGGTAAGGAAGACAATTATTTTAAAAAGGCAACCCATTTAAAAACTCTGCCACAGTCTGGGGCCACTGAGAGGGACAAACGGCTGTACAAACTTCAGTTGCTCTTGAGTCATTACCGTTTCTGAGCACACTAAAATAATTCATTACAAACGTAGGAGAGAAATACGGTTTGGTAGCAGAACACATAAAAGAGATTTAGGAATTCTAGTTCACACTAAGTTCATGGTGAATTAAGCGTGCCTAGGGCTGCCCGGGGCACCTGCAGTCTGAGAACACGGGAACAGAGGCTGGGGGTAGGTGTGAGGGTGGGGAGATAACCCCTCTGAACCTCCTGGTCAGATGCAACCATTTCTGGACTTGTTTTGAGAACAAAAAATAAGTGTGCATTCAGATGAGAGGCACTAGAACCCTGAGATTTGAAAAAGTAATACAAGAAACTTTTTTTTGGTGGTTGCTGTTGTTTTTAGGTAGAGGGTTGGTATGGGGATGGGGGCAGTGGGGTACGTAAACAGCCTGGCATGCAGGATTGAACAGGAGCCGCTGAAGCAGGGTAGCGGGTATCCTGGGATTCCTGGGGTGTGATACACATCTGTATCCTACAAATGATCCTCACGAGGTTTTTATACATCTGACCACATCTGTAAGTATCACAGGCTCAGAAGCCCCATTTCTCAAACTTGGGGAACCCAGAGAGTGGGTGACAGTCGGCACCTGAAGCAGCAAGGTATATGGCTCTGGTGGGGGTCGGGTAGGGAGTTTACAAACTAGTCAAACAAACACCTGGTCTGTGGTTTGCACAATCTCCCTCCTCTGAGTTGGTTTTAAACATGGATGGATTTAACAGGCAAAAATATTCCCAGATTTCTTTAAACCACCGACAGCTGGGCTTTCAGCAGGCATGGTGACAATGGTCTAGAAGTGAGGGCGGCTTCTCCCCAACATTTCTCTGGGCCACTAGCTTCCATAATTCACACATCTCTTTTTAAACAGAAACAAACACACCTCCTAGCCTACTTCATTGATATAACCTACCTCTCTCAGCATTTTGAGTTTGCAATGCCTGCCCTAGAGTAACACTTTTACTTGACTTAAACATAATAAGATACTTTCGTATTTAAAACAGGGACATATCATGGAGCAAAACAAAACACATGCGCACTTTTAAGAGAAAAACCTCTGCTAGCCCTGAGGTGTGGAAGGACTTCTAAGGTAGGCACTCTTCCAAAGGTCACCAAAGGCTGTGCTCTGCTACCTGAGGGGAAGCATCTTGCCTGTTTTAGGGCAGTGGTTCTCACCCATGGGCAACTGTGTTCCCAGGCAATGTTCAGAAATGTTTTTGGTTGCCACAATTGGAAGGGGGGACAAGGGGTGCTATTAGTAACTAGTGGGTGGAGGCCAGGGACCCTGCTGAGCATCTACACTGCACAGGACAGCCCCCAAGACCAAGAATCAGCCCAGCCGAAAGCGCAGAGGCTGAGAAACCCTGCCTTAGGGGACTGTTTGAGAAAGGCTGGTCTGTAGCATTTAGGGTATTTGGAGGCTCCTCAGCCATCCTGGTGGAGAAGGCAATGACACCCCACTCCAGTACTCTTGACTGGAGAATCCCATGGATGGAGGAGCCTGGTAGGCTGCCATCCATGGGGTCGCTAAGAGTCGGATATGACTGAGTGACTTCACTTTCACGCGTTAGAGAAAGAAATGGCAACCCACTCCAGTGTTCTTGCCTGGAGAATCCCAGGGACGGTGGAGCCTCATGGGCTGCCGTCTATGGGGTTGCACAGAGTCGGACACGACTGAAGTGACTTAGCAGCAGCAGCAACAGCCATCCTGGAGGCATCTAAATGTCCTGCTTTGTGGCCCCTCCTCCACTCCCCACCTGTCTGGGCATTAACAGCCTTTCTTCTACCCTCAACGCACCCAGCTTGGCCCCATCCTGAATGTATTAACACACCTTTCCAACCCTACTTGTTTTTCAAGGTTACCTTCTCAATATTACCTTCTCCTAGAAGCTGACCCCAAAATCCCCTTGCCAACATGAGATTCCTTCCTTCTGTTTTTAAAAATTAAATTAAAAAATTCATTTTAAAAGTGAAAACAATAAGAAAACAAAACACCGCCTTGATAATATCACAAATATGACAGCCTCTGTCTCGCATCGTCCCCTCTGTCTGTGTGTATACACCTCCTGTAGGACTCGCAGCACTGCTGTCTGACAGGCAGTGAGAGCGGATGCTCCCGATATGGTTAAGCGCCTGGGCTCTGCACCCAGGTGCACAGGGTCCTGGGTTTCTGCGCTGTGATCACGGGCAAGGTTCCCCACTTTTCTTTATTAAAAAGGGGTGAGAGCACCCTCAGGGGACTGGGCTGTCAGGACGATGAGACGTAAGGCGGGGGGTGTCTCTGGCACCCTGGGGATGCCCCCAGGGCAGGGCCACTCCACATCCCACAGCAGACGGGGGCTCTCTGCAGGAACCCTGTTTGCACAGGAAGACAGACAGCACTGCCGTGAGATGCACTCGTGCCCCACTGAACGGTGCTGCCTGACGCCAGAGCTGGGATTCTCTGGCAGTCCAGTAAGACACTGAGAAGGTGTCTATTCCTAAAACAGAGATTAAATACCCACCCACCTTCTTGGAGGGGGAAATGGCAACCCACTCCATTGTTTCTGCCTGGAAAACCCCATGGACAGAGGAGCTTGGTGGGCTGCAGTCCACGGGGTTGTAAAGAGTCAGACACGACTAAGCATATACCCACCCACCTATGTCCACAGCAAGAGCCTAGTCTCATTTATGTGTCTGTTGTAGAATTCTTAAAATAAATCTTTACATTTTACTGTGACCCCTGAATACCATTCCAGTACTAACTTCCTTTAGAGTCTAGGCTGACTGTGTAGACCTTATCTCCCATGTGGTAACAAACACTGAGAAAGCACCAAAAATTGCAGCTTTTGCTGTAATTTTTGGTGCTTTTGGTAGCTATTGAACAACCATCAACAGAAGGACGCCAAAAAAAGATACCCCATGTCCAAAGACAAAGAAGAAGCCACAGTGAGATGGTAGGAGGGACGAAATCACAATAAAATCAAATCCCATACCTGCGTGGGTGACCCACAAACTGGAGAACAATAAAACCAAACAAGTTCTCCCACTGTTGTGAAGGTTCTGAAGTCCACATCAGGCTTCCCTATATGGGAATCTGACAAAGGAGCTGGGAATCCACAAGGAACATGGCCATGAAGGGCAGCGGGATTTTCACAGAAATATAGGACTACCACAGAACTTCCACAGAACTGGGGGAAACAGAGATTGAATAGTGGAGTGGGTAGCCTTTCCCTTCTCCAGGGTATCTTCCCAACCCAGGGATTGAACCCAGGTCACCCGCACTGTGGGCGGATTCTTTACCAGCTGAGCCACGAGGGAAGCCTAAGATTAGTGGGTAGCCTATTCCTTCTCCAGCAGATCTTCTTGACCCAGAAATCAAACTGGGGCCTCCTGCATTGCAGGTGGATTCTTTACCAACTGAGTTATGAGGGAAACCAAGGGAAACAAGACTCCAGTCTTGGGGGACACAAACAAAATCCTGTGCACACCAGGACGCAGAGGAAAGGAGCAGTAAGCCCACGGAAGGCTGAACCAGAACTACCTGCCAGTGCTGGAAGCCCTCCTGTGGAGGTGTGGGCGGCAGGGCTCCCCAGGGACAGGGCCACTGGCGGCAGTCCAGGAAGGTCCCCCTTGCATAAACGCTCCTGGAGGTCACCACTGAGCCTGTCACAGAGCCCGTAGACCCCAGGGCTGGGTCACCTCAGGCCAAACAACTACCAGGGAGGTAGTTAATCCAATATCTACCCATCAGCAGATATTGGATTAAAGCTTTACTGATCAAGGCTCTGCCCACCAGAGCAAGACCCAGTTTTTCCCACCACCAGTTCCTCCCATCAGGAAGCTTACGTAAGTCTCTTAGGCTCCTCAATTAGAGGGCAGTCAGAAGAAGCAAGAAGAACTGCAGTCCCACAACGGCTAAAGCAAAACCTACATTACAGAAGGTTAATCAGGATAAAAAAGCAGAGAGTTATGTCCCAGATGAAGGGACACAATAAAACTCCAGAAAAACAACTAAATGAAGCAGAGATAGGCAATATTCCACAAAAAGAATTCAGAATGATAGTAAAGATGATCCAAGATCTTGTGAAAACAATGGAGAAGATGCAAGAAATGTTTGCCAAAGAACTACAAGAACTAAAGAACAAACAGAGATGTATAATACAGTAGAAGGCATCAGTAGCAGGATGACTGAGGCAGAACAGACAAATGATCTGGAGGACAGAATGGTGGAAATCATTGCCACAGAACAGAATGTAGAAAAAGAATCAAATGAAATGAAGACATCCTAGGAGACCTCTGGAACAACATTAAATATACCAACATTCACGTTATAGGGATTCCCAGAAGGAGAAGACAGAGAAAAAGGACCTGAGACAGTACTGGAAGAGACGACAGCCGAAAACTTCCCTAACATGGGAAAGGAAATAGTCAACCAAGTCCAGGAAGCATAGAGTCCCAGGCAGGATAAACCCAAAGAAGAATACATGGAGACATATAGCAATCAAACTGACAAAAATTAAAGGCAAACATAAAATATCAAAAGCAACATGGGAAAAACAAAAATATCATACAAGGGAACTCCCATCAGGCTATCCTCTGATTTCTCAACAGAAACTCTACAAGCCAGAAGGGCATGGCATGACATATTTAAAGTGATGAAAGGGAAGAAGCTACAACCAAGAATACTCTACCCAGCAAGAGTCTCCTTCAGATGTGATGGAGAAATCAAAAGCATTCTAGACAAGCATAATTTAAGAGAATTCAGCACCACCAAACTAGCTGTACAACAAATGCTAAAGGAACTTCTCTATGCAGGAAACACAAGAGAAGGAAAGGACCTACAGAAAATAAACCCAAAACATTAAGAAAAAGGTAACAGGATCACACATAAATGGATTAAATGCACCAACCAAAAACAGACTGGCTCAACAGATGAAAACATGTGCGTGTATGCACTTCCACTTACCACAACACTCTGCTTGACTCCCCCAAATTGTGTGTAATTATTTTATATTGTTAGGTTAATCATGTTCCCATTATGGCTTGCAATTGTAATTATCTTTTATTTTTTGTCTGGCTATTGATTGTGAAAACTGATAAACATCTTTTACTATTATTATTATATAACTATTACTCAATACCACTGCATCATGACTGGTCAACAGAAAAAAAAAGAATGATACATCACCAAAACTATGATTTAATAGAAAAATCTGTAATCATTTTTTAAAATCCAGATGCACATCAAATTATCTCAAAATTTCTTGAAAAATACAAATGCCCAGGCATTGTTTTTTATTCTCCAGAGCTCTAGATGATTCTAACAGCAGCCGTGTTTAAAAACAAATGTACTATAAGATTCTCTCTTATGTTTATCTAGTTTGTTTCACTTTTTCTATTTCATATTCAGTGCTGCCATTCCATTTAGTTGATGTTTTCCAATTTCTCATCTCTTTGTTTGACGTTCTTTCTTGAAACTTTATCAAGCATAGTAGAAAACCTTTTGTATACATATATATAAATAACATGTATAGTATATATATTTTAGAAAACTTATGAATTTTTGCCTAACTAAAAAACTTATGACATTTTGATTCTACTTGTTTTAGTATGAACAGAATGCTAGGTTTCTACTTAAAAAAAAAAAAAAGATATGCAACAAGCAACAGAGGTTTGTTGTATAGCACAGGGAACTATAGTCAATAACTTATAATAACCTATAGTGGAAATTAATTTTGAAAATAATATATGTGTATATGTATAACTGAATCACCTTGCTGTGTACCTGAAACATGATAAGTCAACTATACATCAATAAAATATATATTAAAAAAAAAGAGGTTATCACAAACGTGAGCCCCGTCAGGTTAGATAGAACCCACATGACAATTCAGGTTCCTTACAGCCATATTGCATACGCAGAACCAACTGAGGGACAAAGACATAACAACAGGGGTATAAGCAGATCTGGTGTGTGACCCCATTATCATTCTAGAGATGGGAAAGTAGGATCAAGCAAACCAAGCAATAAATGAGCCGCTTTCACTCCCAGAGTTTTGCAAAGGGCATGTGAAAGCGGCCACGAATTATTTCGAGTTATGGTAGGTGGGGATCTCAGATAGAAATGGAAATAACAGATATAGTTTATATCAGAGCTAGCTTGTCTGGATCACACACAAGCCTTTGGTTGTTCCTGGATGTTCCATTTTCCTTTATAAATTCATTGCAGCCAAGATGGGATGTTGTCAAGCTTCATGAAAAGACAAAACCCAGCTGACAAACTAAATTCATCTCGTGATTTACCAAAAGGAGGTAAAAAAAGATCCTAATTATTCTGTGCACTTAGTTGCTCAGTTATCACCGACTCTTTGCTAAAATTATTCTAGCAAAATAGAATTATTCTAGTACCTTCATGAAACAGGTAAACAAACAGACATTCACGTGCTCTGCCACAGAATGCCTTATAGTCTGAGTTTAGTTTCAAAGGACAGTTACAGTGACTGCAGGGGTTCGGCTGCTGCTTACTTAGTAAGTAAATGTGATTAAGAGGCCGAAGGCTTTCTGTTTCCATAATCATAAAGATGTACTATGTAAAATACAACAGCAGCAGATAAAAGGGAAATCGAGACTGAGGGTGCAGGACCTGCCTGATGGTCCAGTGGCTAAGCCTGTGCTCCCAAAGCAGGGGGCCCAGGTTTGATTCTTCATCAGGGAACCAGATCCCACATGCCACAACTATGAGTTTGCACACCGCAACTTTAAAAAAACAAAACACCCACATTCTGCAACTAAGACCCAGCACAGCCAAAGCAATTAATTAAACAGTTAATTAATTAAAAAAAAAAAGACTAAGGATGAATGCACTTTTAAGAAGGTATGTATGGAGATGTCAACCCACATTTAACCTGGAAGTCAAAGGCAAGGTCCTGTACACTCCTCACCTCATTTAATCATCACAACTGCCCTTAATGGGCTCATGTGAGTGTGAGACAACTGTGTATCAGTGGCTGAACAATGTGTGCAAGGCCACACACCTAGTCAGGCAGAGGCAGAGGCAAGAACTGAAATGTCTACTTGACTCCAAGGCCCTGCCTTTTACTTGGTAAATGCTGAGCTCCATGAATGATAAAAGCAGAGCAGAGAACACTGAAAGCCAGTTTTAGATAGTGCAAATGAAGACAGGATATGAAACAAGGAAAAGCAAATGTGAGAAGAGAAACGCTTGTTTCTCTGTGGGAAAAAATTGAACTTTTCACAATAGATTTGCTGCATGCAGAGCCCAGAGCCAGCTTCTCCCCTGGGGAGGCCGGTGGCCACTGAGCCTCGAGCAGAGCGGTGCAGAGCAATCGTGGTGCAGAGCATCCAGGGGCCCAAAGAAGAGCAGAGTCTCTATCACCCGAGGCAGCCCGTTGCTTCCAAAGGCGTCCACCAGCACTCAGGGAGCAGTAGAGTCTGTGCTGTCCAAGGGGCCCCACCTGGCGCTGACATCCTCTCTGGAAGAGGCTGACGTTCCGGATGGTGACTAACAGTCAACTGTCCCCTGGAGTGTGAGAGTCTCAGCTGTGGAACCCATTGCAGACCATCTCCTGATTTCATGTGTTTGATGTGTTAGCCTAATTGCACATGTACCTGCTTAGTGCTTGCAGGACCAGATGACCACAACAGAGATGAACCACGCAGGTCTGTCACAAGACACTCACATGGTTAGGAGACAGGTCCACCGCAAGGGTAACCTGCGAGCAAAAGTGGACCCAACTTACACACGCATGCGGATGCACTCTGTCCTCCTGCCAGCTCAGCTTGGGCGCACAGGCACTGTCTCCCACAACGCCTGGAAGACGTCGTCTCTCTCTGACTGCCATGCCAAATTCCACTTAAAAACCAGCATTCTCCTGATTTATTATCCACCTCACTCAGATTCAATGCAACTGCCTTTTATTTTTTTTAAATCTAATTTGCCCCCAAAGGGTGAAGATGTGTGGCCACTGAGAAAAGGTCACAAGAATGTGTGGCGATCTTTGCCAGAAATTCCAAACGGAGAGCTCCCCAAAGGTCATCTCTGTAGCTTCTTCTGCTTTTATCAGAAAAGATTTAGAACACACAGACCAATAGAGAATTGTACTGTGCACTGCCTACCCGATTTAATAAATGACAACCTTTGCTCATAGTTGCGTCCAGATATTTTGAAAGGAAATCTCAGCTTACAGTTATACTTGAAGCTGCCGTTTGTATCCATCCTTGCCCCCATTCTCTTCATCAAAGACAATCAAGCCACTGAAGCTGCTGTGAACCTGCCCTGCCAGGTTATCATGCAACCTAAACTCCCATACATGTAAAAAGTGTTTCTTTCTTAAATTCTATAGTATTCTCTTCTGCATTATCTCTGATATGTTGCTTCTCCCTCATTCACTGTTGTAAGGTTATCTATACTGATACAGCCATTTTCATTTTAATGGCTTTGTTTCATGAGCTACAATCTTTAAGAAGTGCTCCTTTTAATGGCCATGTAGTATTCCATCATATGAGGATTCCAACAATTCAGTTGCTGGTGAAAGTCTCAGCTGCGTTTCATTTATTTACCACCATAAACACTGCTGTGCTGTCGAATCCTCCTCTTGTCTCCTTGTATGTGTGAAGGGGCATCTCCAGGACACGCTGAGAGGTAGAACTGGTAGACTACCTTCAGTTTTCCAGGAAGCTGACTACACGCTTTTCTAAATGGTGGTACCAATTTACATCATATGAGAGTGGTAACTGCTTCTCATCCTCATATAAATCACACAATTAGAGTTGAACTTTTGATAAATGGATGGGTATGAATATTTTTCTTTAATATTTATTCCCACTCACATTTCAATGTGATGAGGAATTTGCACTTTTGAGTCAGAATCTTGGCTCTGTAATCTGTAGTTCATGTAACACTGGTCAAGCTCCTTGGCCTCACCAAACTTTGCTTTTTGTGTATATAAAAATGTGGGCATAAGAGCATCTTCCTAGAGGCATTATTATGATTAAATAATGTGCTTAAAGTGCCTAATTCAATATGTCTGGTACACAGCTGCTGCTGCTGCTAAGTCACTTCGGTCGTGTCCAACTCTGTGACCCCATAAACGGCAGCCCACCAGGCTCCTCTGTCCCTGGGATTCTCCAGGCAAGAATACTGGAGTGGGTTGCCATGTCCTTCTCCAATGTATGCATGCAGGCTAAGTCGCTTCAGTTGTCTCTGACTCTGTGTGACCCCATGGACAGCAGCCCACAGGCTCCTCTGTCCACGGGATTCTCTAGGCAAGAATACTGAGGTGGGTTGCCAGTTCCTTCTTCACTGGCACACAGCAAGCGTTCATAAATGTTAATTTCTATTATCATCCTCTTCCCCATCAAAAAGCAGTCAATGTAAAAGCCTGCCTTTTGGGTATAAACCCATTTTACAGATGGTGAAACTGAGAAGTTAACTGGATGGATCTTCAGGGTCACTCTGACTTGCTAAAGTAGAGCCAGAACTCAGGCACTCCAAGACCCACTGTGATAGTCGGCCTATCACTACGGTGTACTGCCTCTCATCCCTCTACAGTCATGCTGCCCAACAGTCAGAGAAACAATCAAAGTGAACACAAATCAGCTAAGCAACCAAGAGGTCCAACCAGAGCTGGGTGAAATCACTGTCTAAGCTTGGAAAGAGATGTACTTTATGTTCAAGTACACGGGCGGGTACTACCACATTTAATTTAAAAGGCTGCTCACTCACTTTTTATTAGCCACAATCTTAATGAAACAGTCACCCATAAAGAGGCAGCCTGTAACCACCAGCAACCCAGCTGTGTGATGTCCCTGTAGGAGTTCCAGGCTTCCTTCCTAGCAACGGGCTACTACAGACACATACGCCTCCCGGGCCCCAGCCTCAACGGCCAGTAGGGCCTCAACGGCCTCAAGGACCTGTGAGAGCGCCGACCCAGCCACGCCACCTGCAGCCCTGCCTCCACGGGGCTCTTCCATTAGCATCCAATCAGGAGTTAAAGTGCCCATGACATCCTCAGATTTCCTGCCTGGGCAGCTGCTGTGACACTCTTGCTCAAACTGTTATAAAGTTAGCGAGTTCCTAAGCTTACAGGTCAGGTGACCAGATCTGCAAGGCTGCTCCACGTCACAAAGGCTTTGACAGGCCACGTGGTCTCCATGATCATGTGTATCTAAGTGGGGAAGGGCTCTTCTAAGAACTTAGAAGAAGTCTCCAATGTTAGCAAACTTTAAACAATGTGCTCTACAGGAAAAGGAGGGGCTTGGAACACAGAAAACAGATGGCTCTGTATCAAAACAAAGCAAAGCCCCACATTTAGGGAGGAAAATTTGCTCCTGAGTCACAGCTGAAGAGTAAAGCGCTAGTCAGTATTATGCTCCCTTCTGCCGGTAAAAGTAAAGACTCGCAGACACAACAGCAGCAAAAGTTAGGGTGGGATTAAGTGAAAGGCAGAGGCTGCTGCAAGAATATCCACTAGGAGCTGGTTCAGCGGTACGAGATGCACAGAGGCCCTACAGAGGAAGCCTGGACAGGGAGGAGTGAGAAAAAGGGCATTAAGATACTCGATTTCTCTCCCTGGGGGCCTGCCTCAGGCTGAGAGGCAAAGAAAAACAATAGATGCCCTAAAAACAAGCCCATTCCCGCACTGCCAACTGTCTTGAGGGCCAAATGGAGGTGCCCTGAAGCGGAAGTCACTGCTCAGCTCAGAACAGGCGTGGCCAGGACAGCTGCCCCTCTGGCAAACGTCAATAGCGTTAAAGGGGCAGAGATCATCAGACGCAAACATTCCAACACCTCCTACGGCATTACCCGCCTTCACCACAGCATCCATCCACCGGACCCTGAACATGTGCTCAGCCCTGAGAATAACCAAGGACAATACCTGGAGATGCTGTGATAAGGCCAACTATTAGATCAAGGCACACTTTGACAACCACCTTTGAGAGTGCTTTCTAGAGGGCTTCTCATTCAGAAAAGAACATTCTCTGGGAGGCTTTGCTGTCAACCATGATAAACCATGAGAAGCAAGGTACCAGTCTTTCACTAAGAACTTTTTCCCCTTCTTCTGAACCTGAGATTATATACTCTCTATAGAAAGTGCGTAAATTAAAATAAAACCATAAGCAGATAATATCACTTATAACCCCAACCACTATTTACAAGTTAGCATATATCCTTTGCATGTACTCATAAGTGACACATAAAGATACATATGTATGGGTTTTGGAGTCACACGGGCATACAGAGTCCTAATTCTGACAGTAATGGTGTGATATACAATTTAACAATTTAAACCCTATAATTTACTTATTTGTAAAAACGAGGGTTACATCACTTTCCCCACAGATCAGTGAGGGTTACGAGAGATGATACAGGCAAAGCACACTATTCAGTCCCGACACGGCAGCACTTGCTAAGTGACAGCAGACATCATCACTACAAAAGTTTCTCATTCATCTGGGCTCTGTGTTTGTTTCCTATACCTGCTGAAACAAATTACCACAAACATCGTGACTTGAAACAACACACGTTTATTATCTTAGGGCTCTGCAGGTCAGAAGCTAAAATGGTTTCAATTAGGCCAAAATTAAGACTCCCAAAGGCTCTGGGGGAGAATTCATTTCCTCCCATCTAGCTTCTGATGGCTTCTGGCACTCCCTGGCTTAAGGCCTCTGCTTCCACCTTCAAGCCGCAGTCTCACTCTTGCAACCTCTCTCAGACTCCGACCCTCTGTTTCTGTCCACACATCTCTTTCTGCCTTCCTCTTATAAAGACCGTTTTGATTATATTGGAGCCACTTGGTAATCCCGGTTAACATTTCCACCTCAAAAGTAACTTAATCACACGTGCAAAGTCCCTTTTATCATGTAAGGTAACATATTAATAAAGCCTAGGGATTAGGATGTGGACACCTTTGGGAGGAAGGTGCATTATTTGACCAGCCAGATGCTCTTACGAGACTAAGCCGTTTGAAGATGGTAACATGAATACAGTGGAATTATTTTTCTCCAGTTTGTCTAAATTCTTTTCATAAAAGTAACATATTTGTTGTCAAATCCTATCGATCTATTCTTTTGTCATTTCTCCCACTTCATTTTAAGCCTAGGAATTCCTTCCATACCCAGTCAGGTTCATATATGTGGCTGTGTGCACAGATCTGTATTTGACTAATTCTTACAGTTTCAAAAAATACAGAAATATATAAAGTCAGATTAAATTATGTATAATTGTAAGGGATTTGATTTAGGTTATACCTGAATGGTCTAACGGTTTTCCCTATTTTCTTCAATTTAAGTCTGAATTTGGCAATAAGGAGTTGATGATCTGAGCCACAGTCAACTCCCAGTCTTGTTTTTGCTGACTGTATAGAGCTTCTCCATCTTTGGCTGCAAAGAATATAATCAATCTGATTTCGGTGTTGACCATCTGGTGATGTCCATGTGTAGAGTCTTCTCTTGTGTTGCTGGAAGAGGGTATTTGCTATGACCAGTGCGTTCTCTTGACAAAATTCTGTTAGCCTTTGCCTTGCTTTGTTTTGTACTCCAAGGCTAAATTTGCCTGTTACTCCAGGTATCTCTTGACTTCCTACATTTGCATTCCAGTCCCCTATAATGAAAAGGACATCTTTTTTGGGTGTTTGTTCTAGAAGGTCTTGTAGGTCTTCATAGAACCATTCAACTTCAGCTTCTTCAGCATTACTGATTGGGGCACAGACTTGGATTACTGTGATACTGAATGGCTTGCCTTGAAACAAACAGAGATCATTCTTTTGTTTTTGACATTGCATCCAAGTACTGCATTTTGGACTCTTGCTGATAATGAGGGCTACTCCATTTCTTCTAAGGAATTCTTGCCCACGGTAGTAGATACAATGGTCATCTGAGTTAAATTCACCCATTCCAGTCAGTTTTAGTTCGCGGATTCCTAAATGTCGATGCCATCTCCTGTTTGACCACTTTCAATTTGCCTTGATTCGTGGACCTAACATTCCAGTTTCCTATGCAATATTGCTCTTTACAGCATCAGACCTTGCTTCCATCACCAGTCACATCCACAACAGGGTGGTGGTTTTTGCTTTGGCTCTGTCTCTTCATTCTTTCTGGAGTTACTTCTCCACTGTTCTCCAATAGCATATTGGGCGCCTACTGACCTGGGGCGTTCATCTTTCAGTGTCCTATCTTTTTGCCTTTTCATACTGTTCATGGGGTTCTCAAGGCAAGAATACTGAAGTGGTTTGATATCCCCTTCTCCAGTGGACCACAGACCACGTTCATCAGAACTCTCCACCATGACCCATCCGTCTTGGCTGGCCCTACACAGCATGGATCATAGTTTCATTGACAAGGCTGTGGCCCATGTGATCAGCTTGATTAGTTTTCTGTGACTGTGGTTTTCATTCTGTCTGCCCTCTGATGGATAAGGATGAGAGATTTATGGAAGCTTCCTGATGGGAAAGACTGAGTGGGAAACTGGGTCTTGTACTGATGGGCGGGGCCATGCTCCCTAAATCTTTAATCCAATTTTATGTTGATGGGCACGCTCCTTATTGGAAAATTCAGAGTTAAATTGAAGAAAGTAGGGAAAACAACTAAACCATTCAGGTATGACCTAAATCAATCCCTTATTATTATACAGTGGAGGTGAGAAATAGATTCAGGGGCCTAGATCTGATAGACAGAGTGCCTGAAGAACTATGGATGGATATTCATGACATTGTACAGGAGGCAGTGATCAAGACCATCCCCAAGAAAAATAAACTGCAAAAAGGCAAAATGGCTGTCTGAGGAGGCCTTACAAATAGCTGTGAAAAGAAGAGAAGCTAAAGGAAAAGGAGAAAAGGAAAGATATACCCATTTGAATGCAGAGTTTCAAAGAATAGCAAGGAGAGATAAGAAAGCCTTCCTCAGCGATCAATGCAAAGAAATACAGGAAAACAATAGAATGAGAAAGACTAGAGATCTCTTTAAGAAAATTAGAGATACCAAGGGAACATTTCATGCAAAGATGGGCACAATAAAGGACAGAAATGTTATGGACCCAACAGAAGCAGAAGATATTTATTAAGAAGAGGTAGCAAAAACACACAGAAGAACTATACAAAAAAGATCTTCATGAACCAGACAACCATGATGGTGTGATCACTCACCTAGAGCCAGACATCCTGGAATGGGAAGTCAAGTGGGCCTTAGAAAGCATCACCATGAACAAAGCTAGTGGAGGTGATGGAATTCCAGTTGAGCTATTTCAAATCCTAAAAGATGATGCTGTGAAAGTGCTGCACTCAGTATGCCAGAAAATTTGGAAAACTCAGCAGTGGCCACAGCACTGGAAAAGGTCAGTTTTCATTCCAATCCCAAAGAAAGGAAATGCCAAAGAATCTTCAAACTACCGCACAACTGCACTCATCTCACACGCTAGTAAAGTAATGCTCAAAATTCTCCAAGCCCGGCTTCAGCAATATGTGAACCGCGAACTTCCAGATGTTCAAGATGGTTTTAGTAAAGGCAGAGGAACCAGAGATCAAATAGCCAACATCTGTTGGATTATCAAAAAAGCAAGAGAGTTCCAGAAAAACATCTATTTCTGCTTTATTGACTATGCCAAAGCCTTTGACTCTGTGAATCACGACAAACCCTGGAAAATTTTGAAAGAGATGGGAATACCAGACCACCTGACTGCCTCCTGAGAAATCCATATGCAGGTCAAGAAGCAACAGTTAGAACTGGACATGGAACAACAGACTGCTTCCAAATAGGGAAAGAAGTACATCAAGGCTGTATATTGTCACCCTGCTTATTTAACTTACATGCAGAGTACATCATGTGAAATGCCAGGCCGGATGAAGCACAAGCTTGAATCAAGACTGCTGGGAGAAATATCAATAGCACCAGATATGCAGATGACACCACCCTTATGGCAGAAAGTGCAGAACTACAGAGCCTCTTGATGAAAGTGAAAGAGGAGAGTGAAAAAGTTGGCTTAAAACTCAACACTCAGAAAACAAAGATCATGGCATCTGGTCCCATCACTTCATGGCAAATAGGTGGGGAAACAATGGAAACAGTAAGAGACTTTATTTTTGGGGGCTCCAAAATCACTGCAGATGGTGACTTCAGCCATGAAATAAAAAGACGCTTGCTCCTTGGAAGAAAAGCCATGACCAGTCTAGATAGCATATTAAAAAGCAGAGACATTACTTTGCCAACAAAGTTCTGTCTAGTCAAGCTATGGTTTTTTCCAGTAGTCAGGTATGGATGCGAGAGTTGGACTATAAAGAAAGCTGAATGCCGAAGAACAGATGCTTTTGAACTGTGGTGTTGGAGAAGACTCTTGAGAGCCCCTTGGACTGCAAGGAGATCCAACCAGTCAGTCCTAAAGGAAATCAGTCCTGAATATTCATTGGAAAGACTGATGCTGAAGCTGAAACTCTAATCCTTTGGCCACCTGATGTGAATAACTGACTCTTTGGAAAAGATCCTGATGGTGGGAAAGAGTAAGGCGGGAGAAGGGGACGACAGAGGATGAGATGGTTTGATGGCATCACTGACTTGATGCACCTGAGTGTAAGTAAGCTGTGGGAGTTGATGATGGACAGGGAAGTCTGGCGTGCTGCAGTCCACGGGGTCACAAAGAGTTGGACAGGACTGAGTGACCAGACTGAACTGATTAAATTTTGTTGTGCATAGAAAACCACTTCATAGCTAGTGGTCCACTCTCCCAGAGCTGATGCTCTGCATTCACATACCCATGTATTTCCATTTATTTATGGGGCCAATGTACACACTTAAGCTCTAGTCCAGCTGGGAACCTCGGAACTCCTCCTTTTCACCTGTTTCTTTTCTAAAGAATGATTAACCAAAGCACTACCTAGGCAACAGGTGTTACTTTTCTAAAGCCTGTTTTGTGGGCTATTCCTTTGTTTTCCAGTTCTGCACACCTGGGGATCAGCCCCTTGCTTCTTCCACCTCATTTCTGGAGGTACCACGGTTCACTTGCTAACTGTTGCACAAAACCACAGACTAACACTCAGGTAAAATTAACTCACGTCCAAAGGATACATTCTTTAAACTCAAGTCCATTAAGTGACATCACATTTCTCACTTTATGAGTGGGGAAAAAGGAAAATGGTTCTATTTGATAAGTGAATGATTCCCCTCAAATTTGTCATAAAGAAGCCTGGGAATCCAGCACGCGTGCACGTAGGTCATTTACTGTCACTCACTTCTCCGGAGCTTTAAAGGATTCTTAGGGCATATAAAATCTCATGGACAGAGGAGCCCAGTAGGCTGCAGTCCATGGGGTCGTGGAGAGTCGGACACGACTTCACTTTCACTTTCACTTTTCACTTTCATGCATTGGAGAAGGAAATGGCAACCCACTCCAGTGTTCTTGCCTGGAGAATCCCAGGGACGGGGGAGCCTGGTGGGCTGCCGTCTATGGGGTCGCACAGAGTCAGACACGACTGAAGCGACTTAGCAGCAGCAGGGCATATAAAACAGGACCGAGAAACTTCTGGAGAATGAATGGGAAAGGAGTGCAGCACTGCCCTGTAGAAAACGCCATGAGGTTGTCTGAAAGGCCCCTGATGCCACATGGCTGCTGTGTGATGACCACTCCTCTCTATTCAGGGCTTCTGCAATCCTGAATCCCTCCATCACCAGTCATTTTTTGAGGCGTCATTGTGAAAACCTATCTACATGCATTGCAGACAGAAAATGAAATAAACCAGACCTGAAATACTCACAGAATGAACACGGGACTAAGCAGCCCTGAGCTCCAGGGGCAGGGCTCACATCTCTGCTCTCTGGGGCCGCATCCCAGCCAGGCTGGTGGTCCCACGGCGGGGAGCAGGATGTTTTAGCCAGGAATGGCACCAGGTCATCCCAGCTAAGCAGCAGCTGTACCCGTTTCTGATGGTGATTATGCCACAGGTTTTCTGAAGGCATGGTGCAGACTAGACGGGTCAGAGCGCTTACTGAAGGGAGAAGCTAAGGAAGCCAGCTTTGAGATGGCATGTCAGTCACCTCTGGTGTGAGGACAGAGGCCAACTTTGGAAAGGTGAGGAGGGGTAATTACTCAGCAGCAGCAGCAGCAGGCCCTGATGCTGGGAAAGACTGAGGGCGGGAGAAGGGGGCGACAGAGGATAAGATAGTTGGATGGCATCACAGACTCAATGGACATGAGGCTGAGCAAGCTCCGGGAGATGGTGAAGGACAGTGAAGCCTGGTGTGCTGCAGTCTACAGGATTGGAAAAAGTCGGACCCGACTGAGTGACTGAACTAGCACAGCAGCAGTTTTTGTAGTAGAGTGTGCTCCCAAGGGGACAGCAGTGTTTCTCACCATGACCCAGACCTCAGCACCAAACACCAGGAAGGCAGCATCTCTGCCACTGCTCGCTGGTGGGCAGCAAATGACAACCAGCAGACCCCAGTGAGTCTCACTTAATTAGACGTACAATCTGGTTGGAGCCAGATACAAAGTGTCCGATTCCGTCTGAAATAATTAAGAGTGGCCAAGACACGCTTTCCATCTCTGGATCTGACAGGCAAGTTAAACTCCTTTCTAAGTGTCACCACACCCCTTCAATGCACTTCAAATTGCATGTGAAATTCATCACCTGTCTGTGGGCTCTGGGCCTGAGAGCACTGGGCCTCTGCCAACCCGACGGTCGTAGACCTCAGAGGAAGGGGGCCTTCCTGATGCCACCCGAGCAGCCTTGAGGAGACAGCCCCAAGAAAAAGCAGGGTGAGGGTGCAGGGGACAGCGGAGAAAACACGGCCACAGCCGTTTCTGCCTTTGGGGTGTTTGCTGACAGTTGAAAACATTTTCATTTCTCACTCTTTTGATTTCAATATTCTCAGAAAGTCTCTGGCAGCTCCCCACAGCCTGTGTGCCAAATGCCACTGTCTGGTCTTAATGGCTCCTTGTCTGTCTCCCCAGCCCTCTCCACGTATGGGTCAGACAGGTCAAGTCACAGCTGCCTTTTCCTGCATATGTCACTCCCCCCAGGGAGAAGGCTGTTTTCTCCCCCAGATACTGAAATCCTATCATCCTTAAAGAGCCCTGTCTCATTCAGGAGACCCCCATGAGCAACCCAGGCAGGAGCAGATGTTCCTTCTTTTAATTCTTTATTTGCACCATTCATTTGGCACGTGTGGTCTCTCACTGCGGCCATCCCTGTACCTGCAACGTGAGCTGGTCACAGGACCCATTCCATCTCCTTTGCCCTCCCTTAGCACCCAGTGCCAGGTCATAGAAGAAGCACTACCTGGGTGAATACCTCCTTGCTGGTATAGGGCTCTCATACCGTAATGGGGATTGGTCCCCAACTCCAGTGAAATCTATGAAATAAGGTGTTTAATAGGTAGTGCCCTCCAGAAGGGCGGTGTGAACTCCAGGAGATCAGACGGGTGAGATGTGAGGGGACAGTGCTGGGCAGACATTAGGGAGCAGTGGGGACTGTGGTTAAATTGGAGAGTGCAGGCCCTGTTTACTACCAGGTATCTGCTTCTCAACTCTACTTTTGTTATAAGGTGGGACGGTGGGCTCCAAGATGCTACATAATTTTGCATGGAAAAAAAAATCCAAATATCTGATTTTTTATGTGAAATATTTTGCTGTGATTTTGTTGTGCAAAGGGCCACTTCCTAATTTTTCAAAAATACTGTGTAGGTATATATAAGCATGTCTGTGGGTTCTAGCTGTGAGTCTGGGGCCTGTGATCTAGGAACCTCCACTTATGTTCTCTGCAACTCTTCATGATGGGTGCTGTCCTGCACGTAACAGTGAGAATCACAGACAGACTCTGCCCTCAGAGTCCGAACCCTAGTTCTGGACACGAGACACACCTGTGGTCGTCTCATGAGCAAGAAGTGGTAGCACGTGCTGCTGACAGTGTGGACGCAGGACTTTCAACCTTTTGAAGTGAGAAGGGTTGCCACGGGCTCAGGCTTCATTGAGATAGGGTTCTTTCTTTTTAACAGAAGTTCTCAATATACACCCTTGTACGAAGGAAGTCTCATGCCTAAGATTGCAAGGGACAGGGCTAAAATTCTTTAACTTCACCTCCTCTATTTTCCCAGACCATAGCAGGCCAAAATGACAATAGTGATGGTGTCAGATATTGAGGACCTGCTCCTCACAGGGCACTACACATTCAGTATCTCATTTCACTGGTTTCAGAGATAAATAAAGCACACTCTTTCATGTAATCCTCTTGAGCAACTTTATGAGGCTGTATTCCTTTCCTCATTTTACAACTGAGGAAAGAAGAGGGAGGGTGCTAAGTAACCCATTCAAGGTCATAAAAAATTGTGAGGCTGGGCCTCCAACCCAAGGCCGCAAATCGCACAGAACCCGGAGTGACAAGAGAGTTCTGCATAGACCAGAGATGAGCATGATACGAACTGAAGACTGCGACTAATCCAATTCTGGGCACTTGGGTTCCAAAAATAAACAATAAGTGGAATCACACAAGATACAAACAGACAACCCATAATACAGACTGCAGTAAGAGAAACTGCCAGGTTTCAAAGCGACCTGTGTATGATTTATGCCAGGGGTTGTCAGCCTGGATTCGCACCCCTCGATGAGGACCTGTGGAAACCCCTGAGAGAGGACACAAACGTGAAGGTGTGTCTATCTTCTCTGGAAGGAAGCATTGAGTTTTCAGATTCTGGGAAGGGTTCCTTACCCAAGAAGGGTTCAGTCTAGGGGGAGAAGGGCAGGAAGGGAAGTGGCAGCTCTATAGCAAGGACCCGATGGCCTGGGTTGCAAAACCGAGTCCCAAGATGCTCCAGGAGCTGGGGAGGGCGGGAAACACGTGGGGCCCTGCGTGCATGAGCTCATCACTCCCCAAGGGCTGCAGACTTCCTGAAGAAAATGATCAACAGGACAAAGAAGGATGTGACAGCTCGCCAAGGCTAAGCCCGCCCTCTCCTCTCCCATCTGCTAACTCACACAGGAACCAGGGACTGCATGAACACATCCTGGACTTTCTGAGGGCAGTTCTGGAACCCGAGGGAGGTATTTTCCTGGTTTCTTTCAGGTGAAGGTCATTGATTTTTCAAGATAAAGGTGGACAAGCAACACACATGCTGATGAAAAACAGGAACTGTATTTATTATTGTTATTTTCTTAGGTACATGTGAAAGACACTAGAATGACGACTTCTAACGAGAGAAAGGACACTCAAGCACGGGTGAAAAGATATTCTGTTGGCAAGAAAATGACACAGTGAAGAAGATTTTATGTGAAATTTGGGACGTGGAGAAAGCAGCTTAGGTAAAACTTAAAACCCAGCTACAGTGGAGGGCCATAATATGCTAGGTTAGTACAGAAGGGATTTCAAATCAACCAGGGAAAAATTAAAGGGAACTGGAATATCATCATAAATGCATAGACTTTGGACCTAAACTTCTGGAGGAAAGATGATCTTATACAAATATAGCCTTGGTGGAAGTGACAGAGCAGGAGGAAGGTATGTCTTGTCCAACGGAAGCCATCCAGGGGCGGGTGGAAGAGAACAGTCATGTGTCGAGATAGCAGTCTTAGAGTGGAACCACGTGTGACCAGACAACAGCTGTAGAGTGGAACCCCGTGTGGCCATGAGACCACATCACTGGCTGTCTGCATGCACAGACCTCCTTCCCATGAGAAAGAAGACGATACAAAGGAGGGTGGCGGCCAAGTTCCCTCCAAGACTCACTGGCTCAACTGGAAGAAAGGTTCCCCCGTAATGAACTTCTCAGTTCCATTTAATTAGGCTAGTCGGTATAGCAGACTGAACTGACACAAGATATCTCATACTCAGTTCAAATACATAGAAATATTGGACACAATCTAATGAAGTTTTAAAAAATCTACCTACCCTCAGAAGCAAAAAACTGAAAAAAAGGAGAAATTTCCAAATTAGAGCAATCAGTGGGTTTGAAGATAGATGGCACCCACACAAGTATCTAAGTGAGACCAGGAGAAAAGTTAGAAAACCCCTTAGCTGGAAAGGAAATGCCTCTGTGCTCCATAAAGCCAAAAGGAGGACATCTGTCAGGCTAAATCTTTAAATGTATTTGCATTTCTTGAACACAAGTTATCTTGACTATGCAGGAAAGAGCTAACATTCTACACTGGGTACTATGGAGGTTATGGGGAACATGCCATCTTATTTAATAGTAAAAATTCAGATTCTTATGTTGAACCATTACAAATGGGCAAAAAGCTTCCAATATATTCCTTTAAAATTGACTTGCCACCACGTATGCTTGTATCCGGGCTTCCCTGGTGACTCAGAATCCATCTGCCAAAGCAGGAGACTCAGGCTGGATCCCTAGGTCGGGAAGCTCCCCTAGAGAAGGGAATGGTTACCCACTCCAGTATTCTTGCCTGGAAAAATCCATGGACAGAGGAGCGTGGCGGGCTATAGACCATAGGATCACAAAGAATTGGACACAACAGAGCGACGTTCACTTTCACATGCTTGTTTCTGGAGCTAGAAATGACCTGCCCACCATAATCTAGCCTTCCCACCCCTCTATAAATCTCAGACCCCAGGTTAGACAAAACCCTCACCCGTGGCTCCCTGCTGGTTACTTACAAAACCCAAGGACCAACCAGCTTCTGTTTTTCTCCCCTGTAATGAGTGTTGCTAAATAAACTTCTTGCATTTCAGGGTTGACTCTCTATCTCATTTTTTGAACTTTTCTTAAAATTTGAAAGAAATATTTAAACCACATTCTGGGTCACATTTCAACTCTTCACTTTTAGGTTCTCTTTTACTTCAAAGTCAGGAGTTTAATTATTTAGGAAGGTTAGTTTAGCAACAGTTCATTAATGCCCAAGACACATATTCCTTTCTTTTTAAAGGGGAAAGTCATTTTTCCAGAGGGACAGGTTAAATCAAGCAGGTTTTCACACTTGCGCTGAGACCAGGGGAGCAGGAATGAAGTGGTTCCTGACCGCCTTCCAAGCAACAGCTATCCACCAGGCTCCACTGCTGCTCCTGCCAGCCAGAAAAGGGTGACAGCATCAAGGAATGTCCCTCCCCACCAAAGTCTCCTCATCTTTCTTCTCTCCATCCAGGCTTTACTGGCTGCCAACACAACCCATCACACGGCAAGCACTTCTTGCACCAAACAGGCTTCCCTTCTTCTAGACTCGACACAACCTCTGCCCGCCATCACTGATCCTCCCACTTCCTGGAGCCACCAGACATCCACTGTCTGCGCTCCTTGCCTTAGACCTCTGAACAAACTGAGACTCACACAATTCACACAATTCAGCGTTCGGTTTGACAAAAGGGGAAAAAAGGGGAGGGAGTGGGGAAGAAGTTAAAATATAAAGCAACCCCTATGTTCTGCCTGGATGCACAGAGAAAACATCAAGAGGCAGTGACTACTAGTTCCTTAAAAAACAAACAAACTAAAAACTCATTTAGTTCAAGCAGTCACTTTTTAGTCTAGATTGGCCAAAATCACTTTTCCTGGATGAATAACCTACACCGGGGGAGCTCCATCAGTTAACAGTTTACTTTGAAAGGCTTTATCTGCTACCAATTAGCAATCTTTTCTGACAACATACATGCACACAATTCATCTATAGACCCATCTCTGCAGTTCTGTTTTTGACACCTTCACGTGGTAACCGTCACTGAGCTGTGTCTCCCATGTGTGTGTGGTGGGGACAGAAGGACACACACTCTCCACCCAGCATGCAGCACACTCACACACACACAAGGAGGACTGGGTGTCTAAGGCAAAGACCACACAACTACTCCCTTTTCTTAGCACAGTGAGATGGTTACTGGACTTTATGACTTCTGCCCCAATTGTCCCCACCACAAATACCTTCTACTTTCCTCCCCTGCATCCATTTCTGTACTTTTCCTAGTAACGCAAAAGCTCAGACGGACTGCGTGGCACCTAAGAAACGACAGAGATTTCAATTCTCAAGCATGTTTGTCCACCCACATCAACGATGCTTGCTCACTGCTGAGTTTAAATATGACTTGAAATGATGCCGAAATGAGAAAAAAGAGTCGACAGTATTTCACTGCTGGCCACAAGTAGGACACAGACGATTTCCTTTTTCCCTTCCAGAATTTCTGAGCCACCAGGTGAGGAGCTCTCTGGCTGACAAGCCCCCTTCCCCTCGGGATGGAAAAGCCAACACGCAGGACCAAAGACTGCAGCCCCGCGTTTCCAGGGGCCCTCTCCTCCACCGCCGGGAACATGCTCAGCTGCCTTCTGCCAGAGCAGCTTCGCGGATCCCTACCTTGTCAAGTGCTGCTGTCCTCCGTGCCCAGCATGGAGGGGAGTCTCGATGACCCAGAGGTGCGGGGGTGGCGGCCAGTCAGAGGTGGTCTGTCAGCCGGTCGGCCACCCTGCAGTAGCCTTTGAATGAACTCAGTGACTCAGCGGCTTCCCTCCCGCCCCCCAGGCCTCCCCTCTCAGTCCTCTGGATCGCAGTGATGCCCATGTGACAGCACGTTGTCTCCACCGAGACTAATCCCATATCAATAAGAGCTTTCAGCCTGACCAAGGCCAGATTACTCTGTCTCACAACCACTCTGCTGACCTTCCCCATGGGGCCAGAGATGCTCCCCTGGCGAGTACTAGTTACCGAAGAGTTGACAGAAGCCGATCGCTCGGTGTGATGATTTCACGTCCAAACCGTGCAGCTTTAACAAAGCAATTTGGGTCCGATATTCAACCCCTTGACCAGGCGCTGAGGATTTTACATAGACGCAGCAATAAAAACCACTCTTGGGTTCTCTGAAACACACCCACCATGGCAGTTATCATTCCTATATGCACCACCACTGCCACCAAGTCAAAAGATGACAAATAAAGGCTCTGCATTAAAGACAGGTTAAGGCGAGTTCACAAATACCAGATGCATAGGTTCTGCTATTAGATTTCCTACCGCTGCCCCCACCCACAGAGGCAAGGCAAGGCAACGTGGTATTTGATACTCAGATGAATTTGGACTAAGTGTGGTAGGTTTCTAAAGAATGCTGAAATGACGATTATGACTGATTCTTAACCAAAACAGTCTAAACTGATTCTGAACAGAATTCAGTGAAGCAAAACTTGAAGGTGTCAAGGAACCAAACAGAATGGATCAATTCCCTCCCCTTTCCATCTTTTTCAGCAATTTTTATCCCTATTCCTGGTCTTTCTCTACAGCCTTTCTAAGCAGATTTGATAAATAAAAGGAATAGGTACAGAGCCTACCAACTGTCAAGGAGATAACGGGTGTTCCCCAAGAACCTGACATACACGCCTGGAGAGACGGTCTCGAGGTTTTGCAAGAACAGTTTCATCAGCATTATGTGCAAGAATAGGAATGCTAGGCTATATATAAAATCATCACAGAGGATTTTTCCAACACTAAACGCTACAATATGAAGCCATCTCAATAGAGGATGCCCTCTGCACACACAGCTCTCTTTTCAGAAAAGCTCTACGTAGTGATCTTGAAAAGAAAGGTTTTTAGTTCTAAAACTGCAGTGATAGCTACTGAAAAATTCAACCTCGTTTCCTTAGACATGTATTAAAATGAAAAAAAAAAAAAGCACCAACTGAAAATGTACTTTTCGTATTAAAATACTTGAAGCTTATTCAAGTCTCTGTTCAAATCAGGTGGGGAGGTTGGGGGGAGCTGGGAAGAGTATTCACTTCTGCCCTGTTTACCTGCCAGTGTCAATAAGACACTTAAACAATGCACTCGAAAACAAACATTACAAAACACAAGATGTTATCAGAAGACACATTCTTATCAGTCTCAGAGGGCTTTCTATCCAAAGACCAAGTATGGAAAGCATAAATAGTTCCAAGGTTGTAAGAAAGTCTTATAGAACGTTCTTCTATTGTACAGTAGGAAAATGTCTTATTTGCTTTAAACAAGGGAAATCTAATCTAATAGTTTGAAAACAATAGATTAGAGGTGAAATGGGGGAAATGGAACATTCTCCAATAAGACTGACTACAATTGGCACTAAAGGCATGACTGAGGAGTTGATGCACACGCACGCCAGCTTTGGAGTCCAGCTTCCACAGGACACCCAAAGCACAGCACAGGCCGGGTCCTTTGCAGCTTCAGCCTAGGAGGGTCTGCCAGCCCTCTCCAGCACAGGACAGGCCTCAAACTGGCAGTCACCCCTATGCTGGCATCTGGAACGAACACTGACAACTCTGCACCTCAGGACTGCTCCAAACACACAGGTTTAGGGCGGCAGGTCACTGGAGACATTCGGGCCGAATATCTCGTTTACAGTCAGGGGGATCAGAGGCCTGGCAGCAGGCTGCAGGCACTTCCCCAAGAAAGGCAGTACACCCGAGCCTTGCTACACACACCGGGCCCTGAACTCCCCACCCAGTGTGCATTCCACTAGCCTGGGGTGCTTTTTTTTGCATCTAACTGGAATTCCTATTTTATTTTTTTGCCCATCTGTCAGGAAGTATATGAACACCATAAGCCTTTAAATTTTCTCCTCCTGGCTTGATAAAAATCTGTGTTCCCTATTTTGCCTTAGGCCAAGCATTCTCCAAAAACTTAAATATTTCAGGTGCTCTGAGGAACCCTGGCCTTGAACCATTTTGAATGTACAAAATGGGTACATCAGGTAATTGGTTTATGAATCCTTCTTAACATTCACACAGTCCCTTGTGGTTTCCACAAGCTCTTTCTCATGCGATCCTCACAAAGGCGCTATAGTAAAGGCAGGGCAGGATTACTGTGAACTATATGTGGTGCTCTGGGAGGCTCTGTGATCCACCTGGCTCCAGCACCAGCATGGAGCTCCAGGTCTTCCTTCTCCATTCATTCCAATTAATATTATACAGCAGGCCTGGGGGTTGAAACCGAGGAGGACAAGCTGTATAAAACAGAGCTCAGTGGGAGTTCCCTGCTGGCCTGTTAGGATTCTGGGCTTTCATTGCCATGGTTCAGGTTCAATCCCTGGTCAAGGAGCCGAGAGCCTACAAGCTGTGTGGTACACCAAACAAACAAAGAAAAAGGACTCGAATTTTCAGGGAGCTGGCATGTAGTGGGGAGACACACACACATTACAAAGACATGAATTCAGGAGTTGGAAGCATTGGAATCAGACACACTCACTCTTGAGACTAGACCGCACTGTTTACTAGTCACCCGAGCAGGGCAAGCTATGGGCAAACATCTGTAAACTGCACTCTCCTTGGCTCACAGGATTGCCTCGAGAATTAAATGACATAATAGGTGAAAGGTGTCTGGTACAGGGCATGGTTCATGGTAAGCACTCTCTAAGCACGGTCTGTTTTAATGAGCATTCATACAATGCAGTAATGGTGACACAGGAAGGCCACTGCGGAGTAGGGTCGGGCGACACCCAGGCTTTGGGAGACAGTGTTTTCGGAGGAACTGAATCTTAGAGAACGGCTTTAATAAGAGGGCTGTTCATATAAAAAGATCCTTCTTTTCATCTATCCATCCTTGTAGTCATCCAGTGACTACTGTGAGTCCAGCACTTTACAAAATAAGGGGTTTTCCTAGAATGCTTAACTCATTTATGAGAGCTATACTCACAAGACTTTTCAGCGTCGTTTCACTGGTGAAATGGGGCAAACCTGTGGTCCACTCTGACCCTCGCCAGTGGTAATAAATAGCTTAAGGAAAATACATCTACAAACTGAACGTCAACAAAATGACTTTTTGTTAACAATATAAAAAGTCATTCCCCCAAAGGCTACAGAGAGGGGTGAGCTGAATGAGGGTCCTACTTTTGCAATAGCAGGGGCGGAGCCGAGAGATTAGAGACTTGTGATGTTTGACTTCTATTTGGAGGAGAGAATGTACCGGGCCAAATGCTTGCTCACAGGCAGTATCTGCTGACTCACCAAAGGTGGCACAGCTAACAACCCCACCGTTTCCACGTGGTACTATGATTTCAACTTCCTCTCCCTTCAAACTCTTCAACTCCCCTGCTTCTGGTAATCAAAGGACCAAACGTAGATGAAACAGAGGACCAGCTGGTGAGCTTTACTTTGACAAAAGAAAAGAGTTCTGCTACTAAAGATACAAGAAAAAAAGTCACCAGATATGATAATTCATAAGCTGGATACTTAGTCTGAATCAATCCTTGCATGGCAAACTTCATGAGAAGGAAGTTGGTATCTACCTGTCCTTTACCCTTTGACAAACAAGACTAATTCCTTTCTACAGTTTCTTAATCTTACGTGGAGGGAAAACTACCATCCTTCAAACCATCCTTCAGGAACACCCAGCAGCTGCTGATATTGATAGCTGACCTCTGGGGCATCTTTCGCCTGTCTCAGGCTGCCCTGTATTAAGAAAAAAAATGATTACAAGTTTCTTTAACTGGATTCTTTCAGATAGGATACGATTTTCATTTTCACCTGAAATGTCAGGTGAAACAAAACTGAAAAAGAGCAAACCTTCCAAGCATAAGAGATGGTACAACGGCAGTGCTATAAGAAAGTAACACTATCCTCTTAAGTTTTCTGCAAACTGAGACAGAAAGGAAGTCACTGAAACTTTAACTAACAAGAATATCATGTAAAAAGCAAAAATACTTCCAATTTCTGCAAAGGTTCAGTTCTGTCAAGTGACATCTCATCTCAAAAATCATAAGAGGTCCCTGAGACATTATCCAAAGGCAATGTCACCAAGAACATGGCCACAAAAATCCACACACAGATTTCTTAACACTTGTATATTACAACTCACTACAAAATTCAGAGACCTAACACTGAGGTCAGATCCTAAGACATTCTGAGAAGGTGAAGGGATGCAG
This sequence comes from Bos indicus, assembly GCF_029378745.1. Classification (NCBI taxonomy): domain Eukaryota; kingdom Metazoa; phylum Chordata; class Mammalia; order Artiodactyla; family Bovidae; genus Bos; species Bos indicus. Next base: position 857,794 of record NC_091769.1, on the reverse strand, counting down.
GACACGTCAATATCCTATCATGGTCCAATTTCCTAGAGTGGTCTAATTTCATCCAAGGACGGATCCCAAAATACCTCAAGAAGTGGATTGATAGAGGCTGCTTCTTAAATTGCCATCCCCAAATATCATGTCTTATAACCAGGGTTTTTATGGAAGCTGTATATTTGAGAGGGCAAGATTCTATTCTGTATCTTGAGTCTAGGTATCCTGACAGGCTCTTACGCTCTAAGATTGACGTTCTGAGCAATTCATTACTCTGCACATACAGATCTCATTCAGATTTTACGGACTGCTTGACATGTTTACCTTAAGTCATAAGGAACAGGCTTATTAAAATGCTTCAGAGGTAGAGAAAGCAAGGCTTCAAAAATTATTTTCATTCCCCAAATGTTATTGCTCCCAATTGCCATATATCAGCAGTGCCCAATCAGTCATGCTCTGCCTAGGCAAAGCATAAAACATCAGCTTGTGCCTACAGCAATTCCACGGGGTTTCTCCAAACAGAGCCCATGAAGACTGCAAAGGAAACAGAAAGATGGCAGAATGGGCACACTCTATTTGAGACTGGGGACATGACTGCCTTTATGTCTGCAATAATTTTATTATAAAGGCCTGTACAGAAATTACTTCTGGGAAGGAGTCTTATATTAAGTTGTCAAGGAAAAAGCAAGTTATGTTTTTTCCCATTCAAGGACACCACTGCACTTGTAACAGGAAAGGAGCTTCTTTCAAACATCAGACTGTATAGCTCCTGGTGTCAGCTGGCCCATGGACACTCTCCTTCTGCAGCCGTTCTTATAGGGAATCATCTACTTCCCAGGTCACCACACTTTGCTCCGGTCCCACATTTATCTTACCTCCTCTTCATAAAAAAGAAATACCAAGTCTGCCCCGCCCCCCAAAAAATAAGTGGGGGTGGGGAGGAGTGGACAGTGTTTTTATTAAATTTATAAATGGCTTTTCCAGAGTGTTCTTTCATTTTTACTTATAAAAACTGCCTTTGTGCTTATAGCCATCTATGTCAGCAGTGATAACATTTGAAAGATCCAGTCTCCACCTGACTTAATGGATCATGGTTGAGTGTCATGGTTTCTTTTTATGGAGTCCCCACAATTTGACCTACCCTATTGCATTCATTAGGCTCCTGCAGCACACTTTCTAGTATTAACAGAGGAAGAGAATAGGACAGAAAACTGTGCTGACAAGGCCATGGCGAACAAGAGTGAATCTTTAACACCTCCACAGTATAACATGACTTTTTTCCCCTAGACAAGTAATTGATCAGGAATTAGAAGGCATCTAAACAGATTTTCCCATAATTTGCCCATATTTTCTCTTCTTAAATATTCCCAACTCTCCTTCTTCTGTATTCATTCAGTGTCACCCCACTCCAGTACTCTTGCCTGGAGAATCCCAGGGACGGCGGAGCCTGGTGGGTTGCTGTCTCTGGGGTCGCACAGAGTCGGACACGACTGAAGTGACTTAGCAGTTAATATGAGTTTTGTGCTCTGCTAAAACTCAGAGAGTGGGGATAGCTTAGAAAATGCATACAATGTCCTTATGTGACATACACACACACACACACACACACACACACACACACACACTTTGTTGTTGTTACATAATTTATTTACTCTGGGCTGTGCTGGATCTTTGTTGCTGCTTGAGTTTTGTTTTGTTTTTTTCTAGTTGCAACGAATGTGGGCCACTATGCAGTTGCACTACATAGACTTCTCACTGCAGGTGACTTCTCTTATTGCAGAGCATGGGCTTCGGGGGGGTAAGGCTTCAGTAATTGTGGCGTGTGGGCTCAGAAATGGTGGCTCCCGGGCTCGAGAACACAGGCTCAGTAGTTGTTGTGTGCAAGCTTACTTATCTCAAGGCATGTGGGATATTCCTGGACCAGGGTCTGAACCCATGGCTCCTGCATTAGCAGGCAGATTCCTCACCACTGAGCCACCGGGGAAGCCCAAGGTCCTTATCTTAAATCCTATAGTTTAGTCTGGAATAGAAGACTACCATCCCTCCTCCTTGACTCAACATGCACATAAAACCAATACTGAGTATAAGTCAGCCAGTGTATCTGAAGAATACATGTCCCCAGACTCAATATGGGTGGGATACAGAAAGGAGCTGGGCATTAGGAAGTACAACACAGTGAGAAATTTGAAGATGAAATTTGCAAGAGTGAGAGTATGTAAGGGGGAATGCAAGCATACATCAGTTCAGTTCAGTTCAGTCGCTCAGTCATGTCCAACTCTTCGTGACCCCATGGACTGCAGCACGCCAGGCCTCCCTGTCCATCACCAGCTCCTGGAGTTTACTCAAACTCATGTCCATTGAATCAGTGATGCCATCCAACCATCTCATCCTCTGTTGTCCCCTTCTCTGCCCACCTTCAATCTTTCCCAGCATCAGGGTCTTTTCCAATGAATCAGTTCTTCGCATCAGGTGGCCAAAGGACTGGAGGTTCAGCTTCAACATCAGTCCTTCCAAAGAACACCCAGGAGTGATTTCCTTTAGGATGGATTGATTGGATATCCTTGCAGTCCATGTGGCTCTTAAGAGTCTTCTCCAACACCACAATTCAAAAGCATCAATTCTTCAGCGCTCAGCTTTCTTTATAGTCCAACTCTCCCATCCATACATGACTACTGGAAAAACCATAGGTTTGACTAGATGGACCTTTGTTGGCAAAGCAATGTCTTTGCTTTTTAATATGCTGTCTAGGTTGGTCATAACTTTTCTTCCAAGCAATAAGTGTCTTTTAATTTCATGGCTGCAATCACCATCTGCAGTGATTTTGGAGCCCCCCAAAATTAAGTCTGCCACTGTTTCCACTGTTTCCCCATCTATTTCCCATGAAGTGATGGGACCAGATGCCATGATCTTAGTTTTAAGCCAACTTTTTCACTCTCCTCTTTCAGTTTCATCAAGAGGCTCTTTAGCTCTTCTTCACTTTCTGCCATAAGGGTGGTGTCATCTGCATACCTGAGGTTATTGATATTTCTCCCGGCAATCTTGATTCCAGCTTGTGCCTCATCCAGCCCAGCGTTTCTCATGATGTACTCTACATATAAGTTAAATAAGCAAGGTGACAATATATAGCCTTGACATACTGCTTTCCCTATTTGGAACCAGTCTGTTGTTTCATGTCCAGTTCTAACTACTGCTTCCTGACCTGCATACAAATTTATCAAGGGGCAGGTCAGCTGGTCTGGTATTCCCATCTCTTTCAGAATTTTCCACAGTTTGTGGTGATCCACACAGTCAAAGGTTTTGTCATAGTCAATAAAGCTGAAGTAAATGTCTTTCTGGAACTCTCTTGCTTTTTTGATAATCCAGCGGATGTTGGCAATTTAATCTCTGGTTCCTCTGCCTTTTCTAAAACCAGCTGGAACATCTAGAAGTTCACGGTTTATGTATTGTTGAAGCCTGGCTTGGAGAATTTTGAGCATTACCTTGTTAGCGTGTGAGATGAGTACAATTATGTGGTAGTTTGCGCATTCTTTGGCATTGCCTTTCTTTGGGACTGGATGAAAACTGACCTTTTCCAGTCCTGTGGCCACTGCTGAGTTTTCCAAATTTGCTGGCATATTGAGTGCAGCACTTTCACAGCATCATCTTTCAGGATTTGAAATAGCTCCACTGGAATTCCATTACCTCCACTAGCTTTGTTCGTAGTGATGCTTCCTAAGGCCCACTTGACTTCCCAGTCCAGGATGTCTGGCTCTAGCTGAGTGATCACACCATCGTGATTATCTGGGTTGTGAAGATCTTTTTTGTACAGTTCTTCTGTGTATTCTTGCCACCTCTTCTTAATATCTTCTGCTTCTGTTAGGTCCATACCATTTCTGTCATTTATTGAGTCCATCTTTGCATGAAATGTTCCCTTAGTATCTCTGATTTTCTTGAAGAGATCTCTAGTCTTTCCCATTCTATTGTTTTCCTCTATTTCTTTGCACTGATCACTGAGGAAAGCTTTCTTATCTCTTCTTGCTATTCTTTGGAACTCTGCATCAGATGGGTATGTCTTTCCTTTTCTCTTTTGCTTTTGGCTTCTCTTCTTTTCACAGCTATTTGTAAGGCCTCCTCAGACAGCCATTTTGTCTTTTTGCATTTCTTTTTCTTGGGGATGGTCTTGCTCCCTGTCTCCTGTACAATGTCACGAACCTCCATCCATAGTTCATCAGGTACTCTGTCTATCAGATGTAGGCCCTTAAATCTATTTCCCACTTTCACTGTATAATCGTAAGGGATTTGATTTAGGTCATACTTGAACGGTATAGTGGTTTCCCCTGCTCTCTTCAATTTGTCTGAATTTGGCTAAGGAGTTCATGATCTGAGCCACAGTCAGCTCCCGGTCTTGTTTTTGTTGACTGTATAGAGCTTCTCCATCTTTGGCTGCAAAAAATATAATCAGTCTGATTTTGGTGTTGACCATCTGGTTTTGTCCATGTGTAGAGTCTTCTCTTGTGTTGTTGGAAGAGGGTGTTTGCTATGACCAGTTCATTCTCTTGGCAGAACTCTATTAGCCTTTGCCCTGCTTCATTCGGTACTCCAAGGCTAAATTTGTCTGTTACTCCAGATGTTTCTTGACTTCCTATTTGCATTCCAGTCCCCTATAATGAAAAGGACGTCTTTTTGAGGAGACCAGTGGAGAAATAACTCCAGAAAGAATGAAGAGACAGAGTCAAAGCAAAAACAACACCCAGTTATGGATGTGACTGATGATGGAAGCAAGGTCCGATGCTGTAAAGAGCAATACTGCATAGGAACCTGGAATGTTAGGTACATGAATCAAGGCAATTTGGAAGTGGTCAAACAGGAGATGGCAAGAATGAACGTCAACATTTTAGGAATCAGTGAACTAAAATGGACTAGAATGGGTGAATTTAACTGTGGGCAAGAATCCCTTAGAAGAAATGGAGTAGCCATGATAGTCAATAAAAGAGTCTGAAATGCAGTACTTGGATGCAATCTCAAGAACGACAGAATGATCTCTGTTCATTTCCAAGGCAAGCCATTCAATGTCACGATAATCCAACTCTATGCCCCAACCAGTAACGCTGAAGAAGGTGAAGCTGAACAGTTCTATGAAGACCTACAAGACCTTCTAGAATTAACACCCAAAAAAGATGTGAGCATACATATTCGGGCAAAAAGAGGAACCTGATATAAGTGACCACAGGAAGGAGAAACCAGTGATCTCCTAAAGTGAGGACATTACTCCCCTGTAAGAGTCATATGAACACTAATTTCCTTTATAATCATCTTGTGCAGACAAGAGGGCAGATCTGTGTTTTGTTTTTATCTACCCTCCAGGGGCTGTGATCTAGGCTAGGCAGGCACACATAGTCTGAATTGTTTGGCTAGCATCTGAAAGATGCTCATCGAAAGGCATCTTTCAAGAGGCAGCTACTTCAGATTCTCCACTTCCCTCTTCTCAACATTAAAGCCTTTGTAAATGAGCTCAGTGGAGGTGGGCCAAGACTTCTCACTGAGGAAATTCATGATGTGGAAGACCTGTGGATTGGCCAGAAACATGAAACAGGCACTCCACCCAAGGACAAGATGGAGCTCCATCCAAGGACGAGGGAATCAAAGGAGATTTTCAGGAGCTCAGTCTTACCCTGTGCCATGGTGCCCACAGTCAGACTCTGCAACAATCCTGTGTGCAGCTCCCCAGCCTGGAGACTTCTGGTCACCTGATGCTGACTAGGTTATCAGGATCCCACCTCAGACATGCCACGTGTGTGTCAAAGCAATTTTTCACATAAGGTATTGTCAGAGCATTTGCAATGCTCTTTAGAGAACAGGCTCGGTGACTGGTTTCCTGCCTACTTACACAATGAAGTGTCTACCTACATAGCAGGGTTTGTAGGAGTCTGCTCTCATACCTGAGCACATGGTTGAGGGAGAAGACAGAGCCCTCTTACCTGATGGTGGGTGTGGACATCCGCCCCCAAACCCCATTTAACTAAACAACTGAATAGGCTTAGAGGTCAGTTTGTAGCACACCTGAATGGAGATGCTTTATTTGAAACAAACATAGCATAAAACCCCATTAAAAAAAACATTTTCAGAAGCATGAAAAATGTGAGAGTGATATGTGACACATGCCTAACACATGGCTTCTCTGTGAGAACGGCCCTAACATGCTATAAGATTACAAATGATTACAGAAAAAGTACCTATTTGCAGCTTAATAAAGTACCTTTTAATAAGATCTTCCATTTAAAAACCAATGGGTATTTGATAATTAGTTTCCCATTAGATCTTTCAGTAAGAACATATCAGTACATAAAACTATGTTGGTATATAAATTATACATATAACCAATGTTTATCAATTCATATACAGACAATACACATCTATCCAATGCTAAAAGGGAAGAAAAAGTCAATTCCCCTTTCTCTGCCAAGCAGCCTGCTACACATTTCCTTCTCACGAATCTTCAATCCCTAGATATTTGGAACATGGGCATTTGTTGCTGATAGCCTCCGTCAGACAAAGCTCTATGACCTGACTCCACTCCAGGAGTCACAGAAAAGGCTTCATGCCATTTTCAGAAAGCATTCAACATGTAGCCTCATCTTTACAAACCAAAAAAAAAAATCCCACACTGCAGGCAGTGTTACTATAACGTCAGCATCTCAGTTGTTACACACATGCGTGTAAGCACAACAAAAATGTAAGCCTCTAAATACAATCACGTTTATTTTTCAATGCCAGTATTCAACCCCCAAATCTCTATCTTTCCAGCAACAGTGATTACCACCATAATTTCATTCTCTCAACTCCCAACCCCTTACTCCAAAGGCTGCTCCTCCTACCATTCATGGACCAACACTGATTGTATGCCAAGACATTTTGCCAGGCACGAACACAACAACAAAACCAGTTCTGGCCTACAGGGACCTCACAGGGAGACATTCTTGCCCTTAGTAGATGGCAGGGTTTCTAAGGTGCCAGGCCCCCTCTAACTGCTGCTTTTTACAGAAAGGGCAAAAGCAAAACCACCTTGTTCCATCGCTTTCATCTACCTTCCCTTCAACTAGGGCTTCCATTTCCCATCCAATTCTAAGGTCTCTTCACATCTGATTTAATCATTTTACTCTCTAACTCCTCCCAAACACCGCTTCTCAGTTTGTGGTGTTCCTTCTTTCTCCTGGAAGGAAGTATTTGTTCTTCTTGTATTTTAAAATTCAATGTGCTGGGCTTCCCTGGTGGCTCAGTGGTAAAGAATCTGCCTGCCAATGCAGGAGACACATGATCCCTGAAGGTCCCACATACCGAGGAGTAACTAAGCCTGTGACACAACTACTGAGCTTGCGCTCCAGAGCCCTGGAGCTGTAACTACTGAGTCCACCCACCACGACTACTGAATCCCAGGCTCCTAGAATCTGTGCTCTGCAACAAGAGAAGCCTGTGCACTGCAACTAGAATAGCCCCCACTTGCTGCAACTAGGGGGAAAAAAAAGCCCGAGCAGTAAGGAAGATCCAGCACAGCCAAAACTAAAGAAAGAAGTAAAATTATAAAATTTGACGTACTTTCTTGCCAGTGAAAAAGTTTCTTGACCTGTATTTTAGGATAATCTAACCAAGCCTGTTTCTACAAGATTATAACTGAAATTGCTCTTGTCGTATGGTAGAGCACAGCTGTTGCAGTTGGCCATTTTTTCTAGGGTCTTTGTAACTTACTGCCAACCTCATGCCTCCTTAACTCAGGGAACTAGGAATAAACATGAAAATAATCAGAGTCCTCATGGAGCTAAGTTAGTTGGCTAATAAGATATTCCATGAGGTATTAAAATATGAAATAACAATGCGAACACTGCCCTGAGACTTACACAGAGCCAAGGAGGCTTGGGAGGGAGACATAATAGAATCTGATTTGTAGAAGCCATGTGAAATGTAAAGCCTTCTGGTCTCCCAATATTCATGCTTTCAGTAAGTGCTCATAACCACCACGGCCCTTCAGGCAGTTCAGAACAAGCCATGTCCTAATAAAAATATATAGTTATAAATGGAGAACAGTAACACAGACAGAAGACTGAGTGGAGCCTAATGAAGGCAGGCAGGCTTGCACCCAACAAGCTGCCTAAGGACTTGACAGCCTCGCATCGAAGAGAGGGCAGGCAAGCTGAGGTCCTTTTCAGGACAGGGTGAGGGTGGGATGGGGAACTGTGTGCTGAAGCTGCCTGGCTCAAATGTCTGGTTGATTTCTAATTCCTGACGTGCGTGCTCTTTCATACACTCTCACAAGCCAGCAACTTCCCTTTGTTTTTCTGTCACTCACAGTTCTGTAAGAGCTACTTGGTCCGGAAGAGGACACACCGGCTAATCCTCAAGGCCTTTGGAATGCTAAAGCACTTCCCTGCAGGGTGCATTATTTATTCCCCACCGCCACCCCCACTTCCTAAGCCAGCCTCCTTTCTGAGGCACAAAATACAGCACAAGGGAACCAGGCAGCCCAAAGGGTCAGATGGGCGGTTTTCTGGCAGAGCTATTGTCTCTCCTGTGTCCCTCCTCCCACCCCGTCTCCACGCTCCAGACTATCAATACAAGGCCATGCACGGTAGTGTGAATGCACAAAAGCCCAAAGCCACACACCGAGCAGCTCCTGCTTCAGTCCTGAAAAGCTCCTGGGCTTTGGCCAAGGTCCAGCCTCCCCCACCCATTCCCTTGGGCCTGCTTTGAAAGTCTGCAAAGGACAGCAGAGCCTGGGACAGGAAGCACAACCACAAGCTCACTCCTCTGCTCAGGGCTGCCTTCCTGTGGGCCACATTCATATCGCAAAGCTTGATTTCCCATGCACATCCTGTTGCACTCCAATATTGGGTGCTGTGGCTACAAGGGTGAATCCTTGAGTAGCTCCTAGTCAAACTCAAAAATCTATGAAGTGAACACTTAAAATGCAACAGGACATGTGCTGTTAGAACAAAGGTGGGCATGAAATCTTAACTGCATGCTAGGTCTTTTCCTTGACTCCTTTAGCTTCTTTGTCCAACTACCAGCGTTATGAATTCTAGAAACTTATTTCTGAATCTCTACCTTTCTCCTGCGCCACCACTCACTCAATTCCAGTCATCAGCATCTCTCTCCTAGATTACTTCCATCTATGGATCCTTCTCACCACTTTTAATCACATCTCCTCCCAAGTCACGTTCCACAAGGCAGCCAGATATATCTTTCAAAACTCAAACTTAATGTGGTTCCCCCACCCCTGACATACAAAAACATTAGCCAATGGATCCTCATTACCATCAGAATAAAGGTCCATAAACACACTTTGGAGCTCCTCTGTCTCCCCATGTTTCACTAGCACCTGACTCAGCCACACTGAAAAACTTGTGAAAGTGTTTGTTAGTCACTCTGTCCTGTCTGACTCTGCAACCCCATGGACTGTTTCCCACCAGGCTCTTCTGTCCATAGAATTCTCCAGGCAAGAATAATGAAGTGGGTAGCCATTCTCTTCTCCAGAGTATCTTTCCAACCCAGGGATTGAATCCAGGTCTCCTGCATCACAGGCAGATTCTTTACTGTCTGAATCAATAGGGAAGCCCTTCAAATCACCAGGCTCAAGTTTGACGGGGAACTCTGCATACAAAGCATTCCCATCTGTTCAGAACATGACTCTTATTTCCTCCAAACCCCTTATCCTTTACTTATCCTGTGTACCCAGTCTTTTAAGTTTGGGTGTAGATATCATTTCCTCCAGAAGCCTATGCTGACCACCTTAGGCGAGGTTAAATGATTCTCCTTTAAGTTCAGTTCAGTTCAGTCACTCAGTCGTGTCCAACTCTTTGCGATCCCATGAATCGCAGCACACCAGGCCTCCCTGTCCATCACCAACTCCCGGAGTTCACCCAGACTCATGTCCATCGAGTCAGTGATGCCATCCAGCCATCTCATCCTCTGTCGTCCCCTTCTCCTCCTGCCCCCAATCCCTCCCAGCATCAGAGTCTTTTCCAATGAGTCAACCCTTCGCATGAGGTGGCCAAAGTACTGGAGTTTCAGCTTTAGCATCAGTCCTTCCAAAAAAATCCCAGGGCTGATCTCCTTCAGAATGGACTGGTTGGATCTCCTTGCAGTCCAAGGGACTCTCAAGAGTCTTCTCCAACACCACAGTTCAAAAGCATCAATTCGTCGGCGCTCAGCCTTCTTCACAGTCCAACTCTCACATCCATACATGACCACAGGAAAAATCATAGCCTTGACTAGATGAACCTTGGTTGGCAAAGTAATGTCTCTGCTTTTCAATATGTTATCTAGGTTGGTCATAACTTTCCTTCCAAGGAGTAAGCGTCTTTTAATTTCATGGCTGCAGTCACCATCTGCAGTAATTTTGGAGCCCAGAAAAATAAAGTCTGACACTGTTTCCACTGTTTCCCCATCTAGTTCCCATGAAGTGATGGGACCAGATGCCATGATCTTCGTTTTCTGAATGTTGAGCTTTAAGCCAACTTTTCCACTCTCCACTTTCACTTTCATCAAGAGGCTTTTGAGTTCCTCTTCACTTTCTGCCATAAGGGTGGTGTCATCTGCATATCTGAGGTTATTGATATTTCTCCCGGCAATCTTGATTCCAGCTTGTGCTTCTTTCAGTCCAGCGTTTCTCATGATGTACTCTGCATAGAAGTTAAATAAGCAGGGTGACAATATACAGCCTTGATGCACTCCTTTTCCTATTTGGAACCAGTCTGTTGTTCCATGTCCAGTTCTAACTGCTGCTTCCTGACCTGCATATAGTTTCTCAAGAGGCAGGTCAGGTGGTCTGGTATTCCCATCTCTTTCAGAATTTTCCACAGTTGATTGTGATCCACGCAGTCAAAGGCTTTGGCATAGTCAATAAAGCAGAAATAGATGTTTTTCTGGAACTCTCTTGCCTTTTTCATGATCCAGCAGATGTTGGCAATTTGATCTCTGGTTCCTCTGCCTTTTCTAAAACCAGCTTGAATACCAGGAAGTTCATGGTTCACATATTGCTGAAGCCTGGCTTGGAGAATTTTGAGCATTACTTTACTAGTGTGTGAGATGAGTGCAATTGTGTGGTAGTTTGAGCATTCTTTGGCATTGCCTTTCTTTGGGATTGGAATGAAAACTGACCTTTTCCAGTCCTGTGGCCACTGCTGAGTTTTCCAAATTTGCTGGCATATTGAGTGCAGCACTTTCACAGCATCATCTCTCAGGATTTGAAATAGCTCAATGGAATTCCATCACCTCCACTAGCTTTGTTCATAGTGATGCTTTCTAAGGCCCACTGGACTTCACATTCCAGGATGTCTGGCTCTAGGCCAGTGATCACACCATCGTAATTATCTGAGTTGTGAAGATCTTTTTTGTACAGTTCTTCTGTGTATTCTTGCCACCTCTTCTTGATATCTTCTGCTTCTGTTAGGTCCATACCATTTCTCTCCTTTATCAAGCCCATCTTTGCATGAAATGTTCCCTTGGTATCTCTAATTTTCTTGAAGAGATCTCTAGTCTTTCCCATTCTGTTGTTTTCCTCTGTTTCTTTGCATTGATCGCTGAAGAAGGCTTTCTTATCTCTTCTTGCTATTCTTTGGAACTCTGCACTCAGGTGCTTATATCTTTCCTTTTCTCCTTTGCTTTTCGCTTCTCTTCTTTTCACAGCTATTTGTAAGGCCTCCCCAGACAGCCATTTTGCTTTTTTGCATTTGTTTTCTATGGGAATGGTCTTGATTTCTGTCTCCTGTACAATGTCATGAACCTCATTCCATATTTCATCAGGCACTCTATCTATCAGATCTAGGCCCTTAAATCTATTTCTCGCTTCCACTGTATAATCATAAGGGATTTGATTTAGGTCATACCTGAATGGTCTAGTGGTTTTCCCTACTTTTGTCAATTTAAGTCTGAATTTGGCAATAAGGAGTTCATGATCTGAGCCACAGTCAGCTCCCAGTCTTGTTTTTGCTGACTGTATAGATCTTCTCCATCTTTGGCTGCAAAGAATATAATCAATCTGATTTCGGTGTTGACCATCTGGTGATGTCCATGTATAGAGTTTTCTCTTCTTTTATTGGAAGAGGGTGTTTGTTATGACCAGTGCATTTTCTTGGCAAAACTCTATTAGTCTTTGCCCTGCTTCATTCTGTATTCCAAGGCCAAATTTGCCTGTTACTCCAGGTGTTTCTTGACTTCCTACTTTTGCATTCCAGTGCCCTATAATGAAAAGGACATCTTTTTTGGGTGTTAGTTCTAAAAGGTCTTGTAGGTCTTCATAGAACCGTTCAACTTCAGCTTCTTCAGTGTTACTGGTTGGGGCATAGACTTGTATTACTGTGATATTGAATGGTTTGCTTTGGAAATGAAAAGAGATCATTCTGTCATTTTTGAGATTGCATCCAAGTACTGCATTTCGGACTCTTTTGTTGACCATGATGGCTACTCCATTTCTTCTGAGGGATTCCTGCCCGCAGTAGTAGATATAATGGTCATCTGAGTTAAATTCACCCATTCCAGTCCATTTGAGTTCACTGATTCCTAGAATGTTGACATTCACTCTTGCCATCACTTGTTTGACCACTTCCAATTTGCCTTGACTCATGGACCTGACATTCCAGGTTCCTATGCAATACTGCTCTTTACAGCATCAGACCTTGCTTCTATCACCAGTCACATCCACAGCTGGGTATTGTTTTTGCTTTGGCTCCATCCCTTCATTCTTTCTGGAGTTATTTCTCCACTGATCTCCAGTAGCACATTGGGCACCTACTGACCTGGGGAGTTTCTCTTTCAGTATCCTATCATTTTGCCTTTTCATACTGTTCATGGGGTTCTCAAGGCAAGAATACTGAAGTGGTTTGCCATTCCCTTCTCCAGTGGACCACATTCTGTCAGTTTGGGTGTAGATATCATTTCCTCCAGAAGCCTGTCCTGACCACCTTAGGCGAGGTTAGATGACTCTCCTTTAAAGTCCCCCTGTAAAACTTATCACCTTGTATTGTAGTTGCTTGATAGCTTAGCTCTTTCCTCTAGACATCAAACCACTTGAGGGCCTACCATCTAAACTCACACAGAATAATCTCTTGATATCTGCTGAAAATAAGGGCTCAAAAGGACGGGGAATATGACTTTATCTTTGTCCTTAGCATAGTGCCTGACACGTGCTTATTGATGCAAGGTCTAACTCTGGCCGGAGACTTTGGTGGAAGGCTTCTTATGGGAAGGGATGGTCTGAGTCTTTAAAGAAAAAAAAAAATGGTTCACCTCAGGTTTGGTACAGCCAGTCTCTGAGTATGCTGTCACTTTAGACAGATCCTCAAATTAAAATAAAATGCCAAGTCTATATCTGGACAGAAGTGTAATTCAAAAAGATACACACAGCCCTGTGTTCACAGCAGAACTGTTTACAATAGCCAAAACATAGAAGCAACCCAAATGTCCATTGACAGGTGAAAGGATAAAAAAAGCTACAACACATATATGCAGTAGAATACTACTCAGCCATAAAAAGAATGAAATAATGCCATCTGCAACTACACAGATGTAACTGGAGACTGTAATACTAAGTGAAGTCAGAAAGAGAAAAACAAACGCCGTATCACATCACTTATATGTGGAATCTAAAATCTGGCACAAATGATTCTATCTACAAAATGGAAATGGACTCACAGATATACAGAACAGACTTGTGGCTGCCAAAGAGGGGAAGTGGGGGTGAACTGGGAGTTTGGGATTAGTACATACAAACTACTATAAGTAAAATAGATAACAAAGTCCTATATAGCATAGGGAACTATATTCAATATCCTGTAATCAACTATAATGTAAAAGAAAACGTGTGTGTGTATATATATATGTATAACTGAATCACTTTCCTATTACATATATGCACCAGAAAAACTAAAACATTACAAGTCAGCTACACTTCAAAAAAAAAAAAACTGGTGTGTTATGGTATTATAGACATTCAGAAGTAAGAATAGTATGAAATGAAGCATTAATACTCTTACATCAGTGAGATGTTATTAAAATCACCTAATGACAGCAACATATAAAAATGGATACCTTGAAGATTAAGTCTTACCAAAACTCTGCTTATATTCAGAAACATTCTGTCTGTGCCCAGTGGATAATATATAACCTCAGTCTTTCAAAAAGAGATCAAAGTTTTCTTCAGTGTCAATGACTTCAATATCTTTGGACACTAAGTACCAACCCTTCTCCTCACCCCCTTACTGACCTTCTCTGCAGAAAACATGAAAACCAAACCAAAAATAATAGTATGTCTGTTGGTCCCAAAACAGGTGGCCATTATTATGACTCCAGTTCAGTTCAGTCGCTTAGTCATGTCCGACTCCTTGTGACTCTATGGACTGCAGAACACCAGGCTTCCGTGTCCATCACCAACTCCCAGAGCTTGCTCAAACTCAACTCTATTTAGAGTCGGTGATGCCATCCAACCATCTCATCTTGTCGCCCCCTTCTCCTGCCTTCAATCTTTCCCAGAATCAGGGTCTTTTCCAAAGAGTCTGTTCTTCCCATCTTTGGTGGCCAAAGTATTGCAGCTTCAGTTTCAGTATCAGTCTTTCTGATGAATATTCAGGACTGATTTCCTTTAGGATGGACCGGTTGGACCTCCTTGCAGTCCAAGGGACTCTCAAGAATCTTCTCCAGCACCACAATTCAAAAGCATCAATTCTTCGGTGCTCAGCCTTCTTTATAGTTCAACTCTCACATCCATACATGACTACTGGAAAAATCACAGCTTTGACTGTATGGACCTTTGTCGGCAAAGTGATGTCTCTGCTTTTTAATATGCGGTCTGGGTCTGTCATAGCTTTCTTCCAAGGAGCAAGTGTCTTTTAATTGCATGGCTAGAGTCACTATTGGCAGAGATTTTGGAGCCCAAGAAAATAAAAGTCGATCACTGTTTCCCATCTATATGCCATGAAGTTATGGGACCAGATGCCTTGATCTTAGTTTTTTGAATATTGAGTTTTAAACCAGTTTTTTCACTCTCCTTTTTCACTTTCATCAAGAGGCTTTTTAGTTCCTCTTCACTTTCTGCCATTAGGGTGGTGTCATCTGCATATCTGAAGTTATTGATATTTTCCCTGGAAATCTTGATTCCAGCTTGTGCTTCATCCAGCCCAGCATTTCTCATGATGTACTCTCCATATAAATAAGCAAGGTAACAATATACAGCCTTGACATATTCCTTTTCCAATTTGGAACCAGTCCATTATTCCTTGTCCGGTTCTAACTATTGCTTCTTGCCCTGCATACAGATTTCTTAGGAGGCAGGTCAGGTGGTCTGGTATTCCCATCTCTTGAAGAATTTTCCACTGTTTGTTGTGATCCATATAGTCAAAGGCTTTAGTCAATGAAGCAGAAGTAGATGTTTTTCTGAAATTTTTTTGCTTTTTTATGATCCAACAGATGTTGGCAATTTGATCTCTGGTTCCTCTGTGTTTTCTAAATCCAGCTTGAACATCTGGAAGTTTTCGGTTCACATACTGTTGAAGCCTAACTTGGGGAATTTTGAGCATTACTTTGGTAGCGTGTGAGATGAGTACAATTGTGCAGTAGTATGAACATTCTTTTGGCATTACCTTTCTTTGGGATTGGAATGAAAACTGACCTTTTCCAGTCCTGTGACCACTGCTGAGCTTTCCAAATTTGCTAGCATATTTGCTGAGTGCAGTACTTTCACAGCATCATCTTTTAGGATTTGAAATAGTTCAGCTGAAATTCCATCACTTCCACTAGTTTTATTCATAGTGATGCTTCCAAAGGCCCACTTGACTTCGCACTCCAGGATGTCTGGCTCTAGGTGAGTGATCACACTATCCTGGTTATCTGGGTCATTAAGATCTTTTTTGTATAGTTCTGTGTATTCTTGCCACTTCTTCTTAATATCTTCTCCTTCTGTTGGGTCTATACCGAAACTTCTGTCCTTTATTGTGCCCATCTTTGCATGAAATGTTCCCTTGGTATCTCTACTTTTCTTGAAGAGATCTCTAGTCTTTCCCATTCTATTGTTTTCCTCTATTTCTTTACATTGATCCCTGAGGAAGGCTTTCTTATCTCTCCTTGCTTTTCTCTGGAACTCTGCATTCAGATGGATGTATCTTTCCTTTTTTCCTTTGCCTTCAGATTCTCTTCTTTCCTCTGCTATTTTTAAGGCCTCCTCAGACAACCATTTTGCCTTTTTTCATTTCTTCTTCTTGGGGATGCTTGGGTTATGACTCCATTTAAAAGTAAAAATAAGCTTTCAAACAACATGACATTTTCTTTTTCTTTATAATAAAACAATTAACTTATACACAATCCATTTTAAATTTGAATCAAATCCCCATCCCACTTACCTCTCCCTTTACTACAAAATTGCCTCAGTTACTGTCTCCAGCCCAAATAGAAACCGTCACTTAGTCATCTGACAAAT
Source organism: Bos indicus (assembly GCF_029378745.1). NCBI lineage: Eukaryota > Metazoa > Chordata > Mammalia > Artiodactyla > Bovidae > Bos > Bos indicus. The sequence goes on along the minus strand of NC_091769.1, from coordinate 841,374 downwards.
ATTTATACATAATGCCTAATCTGGGACTTCCCTTGTGGCTCAGATGATAAAGCGTCTGTCTACAATGCAGGAGACCTGGGTTTGATCCCTGGGTTGGGAAGATCCCCTAGAGAAGGAAATGGCAACCCACTTCAGTACTCTTGCCTGAAAAATCTCAAGGACAGAGGAGCCTGGTAGGCTACAGTCCACAGGGTTGCAAAGAGTCGGATAGGACTGAGCGACTTCACGTAAGGCCTAATCCTAAAATATGCTAAGTAGGGGGCTCGAATGATCACACTAATCTCTCAAAGAGCCATGGAGTGCTTGGTTGTTCAGTCAAACCCATTTCCAGTCATACCTTGTTTGATAACAAACCCCTCCCTTTCTCCTGTTTCGGGGATCTGGAAACTACAGCCCATGAGCCAAATCTGGCCTGATGCCTGTTTTTATAAATAAAGCTTCCCTGGAACACAGCCGTTCCCATTCATTTACTTGGTGACTTTGCTTTTCCTGTTACAAAGGCAGTTCAGTAGTTGCAATAGAGACCAATCAGCCTACAAAATTTATGATAACTTCTATATGGCCCTTCATAGAAGAGGTCTGCTGAACCCTGACCTGTCTGTAGTCACTTTATCCTGTGGGTTTCCTTCCCACCTCCATGACTACCTTCACAAGCTTTCGTCTTCTATGGCCCAGTGGAGGTGGAGGCTGGTGCTCCCTAGAATTCTGTCTGTCATCTTCTCACTGACACACTCTCCCTCCATCCACTGTGGTTCCGGTACCTGAACAACCCCCATCACAATCTGTAGGGAAATTATCTGTAAGCTGCTCTGTCTTCCCCAACAGACTGGGCTCCTTGAGGACACGGCCCATGTGTTTCAGCTACAGCTCCCGGCACATGGCAGCCACTCAAAACATATCAACTAGGTGGATGCGTGTTTATAAGGCATTTCAAAAAAACATTTAAAAAGTTCAGCCATGGGGCCTTGTTCACTGAAACTTGGTCTCCCCATGTCGCTCTCTCTCTCAAATTCTGGCTGAATTCTCCATCTGGAGTGTGGAACCCGCCATGCTTGCTAATTATGCCTGGGCTTCTAAGATCCGACCGGGGAGGCCTCAGTGTCTCCTCTCCTTCGGGAGAATTGAAGGACGCCTGCGGCCTACATAAGTGGTGCAAACTTCTTGTCTTGAAGTTTTATTGGTCTCCTGCATAAACCAAGCTACTCAGCCTCTTTTCTCCACTGAATTTTCCTACTGAGCTATCCTCATCCTATTACTCTTTATATCTTTGATAAAATATTTAAATAAATAGGTCGCCGACGCCGTCCCCGCTTCGAATACCCTGGATCAGCCGGGGCTGGTCCCCGGTAGGTGGCGCCCGAACAGGGACAATTCGAAGTCTATTGTCAGGTTGTTTCCACATCAACTGACAAACAATTAATCTCAAAAATATACAAGCAACTCCTACAGTTCAACTCCAGAAAAATAAATGACCCAATCAAAAAATGGGCCAAAGAACTAAATAGACATTTCTCCAAAGAGGACATACAGATGGCTAACAAACACATGAAAAGATGCTCAACATCACTCATTATCAGAGAAATGCAAATCAAAACCACTATGAGGTACCATTTCACACCAGTCAGAATGGCTGCGATCCAAAAGTCTACAAATAATAAATGCTGGAGAGGGTGTGGAGAAAAGGGAACCCTCTTACACTGTTGGTGGGAATGCAAACTAGTACAGCCACTATGGAGAACAGTGTGGAGATTCCTTAAAAAACTGGAAATAGAACTGCCTTATGATCCAGCAATCCCACTGCTGGGCATACACACTGAGGAAACCAGAAGGGAAAGAGACACGTGTACCCCAATGTTCATCACAGCACTGTTTATAACAGCCAGGACATGGAAGCAACCTAGATGTCCATCAGCAGATGAATGGATAAGAAAGCTGTGGTACATATACACAATGGAGTATTACTCAGCCATTAAAAAGAATACATTTGAATCAGTTCTAATGAGGTGGATGAAACTGGAGCCTATTATACAGAGTGAAGTAAGCCAGAAGGAAAAACACCAATACAGTATACTAACACATATATATGGAATTTAGAAAGTTGGTAACTATAACCCGGTGTACTAGACAGCAAAAGAGACTGATGTATAGAACAGTCTTATGGACTCTGTGGGAGAGGGAGAGGGTGGGAAGACTTGGGAGAATGGCATTGAAACATGTAAAATATCATGTATGAAACCAGATGCCAGTCCAGGTTCGATGCACGATACTGGATGCTTGGGGCTGGTGCACTGGGACGACCCAGAGGGATGGTATGGGGAGGGAGGAGGGAGGAGGGTTCAGGATGGGGAACACATGTATACCTGTGGTGGATTCATTTTGATATTTGGCAAAACTAATACAATTATGTAAAGTTTAAAAATAAAATAAAATTTAAAAAAAGAGAGAGAGAAAAAAAAAAAAAGTTCAGCCATGATCTCTTGTGGAAAAATATTCATGATCCATGAAGTTTCTATTCTTTTGTGTTATCAGTTTCAACCTGTTTACAGGTGATATGGGTGACAAAGCAGAATTCCTGACTAGGGGATTTCTCATCGAATTAAGAGCTGAAAGTCTCAACTTGCCATTTACTAGCTGTATGACCTTAGCTAAGATGCCTGTTCTCAGAGTCTCAGCTGCCTTATTTGTAAAATGGATGTAACAGGAGGTTGTGAAACCAAAAATTTGTGTAAAATGTCTGCCACCTTGTTGAGCAATGTAAGTGCTCAGTGAACAGAAGTGTTATTTTTATGGACAAGTTCTTCTCTTTTAAGGCTCTAAGTAGACTGGCAAGAATGTCGCTGTAATTGTCAACTCCGAGTTAGAGCCTCATATTGATTTTTCATGCCAAGAGCCCAGGTTCGCATTTTACATTATAGAGACTAGTGGCTGAGTCATAAATTAGTAATTATCCTCCAAAATAAAAGATCAAACTCTAAGAAGGGGCTTTCCCCTCTCTCCCATAAAGCTTCAGTTAAAAACCATGAGTGCTATTCACAGTAGCTAGGACATGGAAGCAATCTAGCTGTCCATCGACAAATGAATGAATAAAGAAGCTTTGGTACATATGCACAATGGAATATGACTCAGCCATAAAAAGGAATACATTTGAATTAGTTCTAGTAAAGTAGATGAACCTAGAGCCTACTATACAGAATGAAGTAAGGCAGAAAGAGAAAAAATATATATATATTAATGCATATATAATGGAATCTAGAAAGATGGTATTGATGAACCTACCTGCAGGGCAGCAACTGAGACACAGACATAGAGAACAGACTTACAGACAAGGGTGGGGGAGAGGAAGGAGAGGGTGACACAGAGGAGGAGCATAGAAAAATGTACACTAACATATGTAGAATAGATTCCAGTGGGAATTTTCTATATGACTCAGGGAACTCAAACCAGGGCTCTGTAACAACGTAGAGGGGTGAGAAAAGGTGGGAGGTGGAAGAGAAGGGATATATGTACACCAATCACAATAAACTGTGGAAAATTCTGAAAGAGATGGGAATACCAGACCACCTGATCTGCCTCTTGAGAAACCTATATGCAAGTCAGGAAGCAATAGTTAGAACTGGACATGGAACAACAGACTGGTTCCAAATAGGAAAAGGAGTATGTCAAGGAGTATGTCAAGACTGTATATTGTCACCCTGCTTATTTATTTAACTTATATGCAAAGAACATCATGAGAAACGCTGGGCTGGAAGAAGCACAAGCTGGAATAAAGATTGCCGGGAGAAATATCAATGACCTCAGATATGCAGATGACACCACCCTTATGGCAGAAAGTGAAGAAGAGCTAAAGAGCCTCTTGATAAAAGTGAAAGAGGACAGTGGAAAAGTTGGCTTAAAGCTCAACATTCAGAAAACTAAGATCACGGCATGTGGTCCCATCACTTCATGGGAAATAGATAGGGAAACAGTGGAAACAGTGTCAGGCTTTATTTTGGGGGGCTCCAAAATCACTGCAGATGGTGACTGCAGCCATGAAATTAAAAGACGCTTACTCCTTGGAAAGAAAGTTACGACCAACTTAGATAGCATATTGAAAAGCAGAGACATTACTTTGCCAACAAAGGTCCATCTAGTCAAGGCTATGGTTTTTCCAGTGGTCACGTATGGATGTGAGAGTTGGACTGTGAAGAAGGCTGAGCGCCGAAGAATTGATGCTTTTGAACTGTGGTGTTGGAGAAGACTCTTGAGAGTCCCTTGGACTGCAAGGAGATCCAACCAGTCCATTCTGAAGGAAATCAGCCCTGGGATTTCTTTGGAAGGACGGATGCTAAAGCTGAAAATCCAGTACTTTGGCCACCTCATGTGAAGAGCTGACTAATTGGAAAAGACTCTGATGGTGGTAGGGATTGGGGGCAGGAGGAGAAGGGGACGACGGAGGATGAGATGGCTGGATGGCATCACTGACTTGATGGACGTGAGTCTGGGTGAACTCTGGAAGTTGGTGATGGACAGGGAGGCCTGGAGTGCTGCGATTCATGGGGTCGCAAAGAGTCGGATACAACTGAGCGACTGAACTGAACTGACTGATGGCTAATTCATGTTGATGTATGGCAGAAATCAAAATATTGTAAAGCAATCAATCCATTAAAAATAAATAAATAACAAAATAAAAAACCATTAGTGCTGATATTAAATTGATGCATCAACAAACTATCCTGTAACTTGCTTTTTCCTGATAGACTTCACCATGACTTGCTCTCTAGCTCTGACATACCTTCAAACTCTAGTTGCAAATTTTAAGAGTAGGTATTTTGATAATCAGAAGACAATATTGTGTAAATCAAACTTTTAAGGTCTCATTATTGCAAAGATAGCTTTTCAACATATATATATATATATATTAATCTCAAACATTTTCTTTCTTTAAAGGTAAAGCGTTATCTGTTTTAGGAGGCTAAAACAGAGACACTTAAATTCTGCACATGTCAAAATGAAAAGAGAGACTAAGAGCACTAAATTCACTCAAAGGAATCACACAGATATCCTACTAGTATATTAAAATATTTGGAAAGGCTGGGAATTAAGTGGGGTGGGGGGTGGAGTTTTAAGCTGATTAGGAAAAAAGCTCTGCCTTCCACGTCTCTCCTTTAATTGATGCTTTGGTGGCATCATGTGAGTATGATGGATGGCCAAAGCCCTGTCATTTATCTTTTGGAGTGAAACAAGAGAGCCCAGGCAGCGCCCTGGGAGCACTGCTCATCGCGGTGCTCGCCTTGTCTGCTCCCAGGAGAGAACTACTGGGAGGTCAGAAAGGACACATGCACCGTGTGTGTGTGTGTGTGTGTGTGTGTGTGTGTGTACATCACACCCGCATACGCTTCTTCCAACTCAGCCCATTTCGGGGGCTGAGGAAGTAGATATGTACAACAGAACTCTTTAACGGTATTTTCTGCAGCCTGATCTGCCCCATGTTGACCAGGGTGTGCAAACAGTTTGGCTTAGAAAGGAGCCACACTGGCTCCTAAGCAGTGGAGGGTGGGGAGGGGGTGGTGGAGCCCTCTACCCAGCTTCTCTTCCTCATCAACCTGATGCTGGCAAGAAATGACTTTTGAAATGTATGCTGGGTAGACGGATCCTTATCCTTGCTTTTGTTAATTTTATTTCTTTGTATCTCTAACATTTGCATCTTCTTAAGATTAGCTGTTAGTTTTGTCCCTGAGTTGAAAGGTTGGGGGTGGGGCAGAACAGTGTTTCTGGAGCAGAGTGAACGAAGGGCGAAGGGCAGAGTGTGACCTGCGGGTTTACTTTGCTTTCTCCCTATTACTGACATTACCACCCTCAACCAGGCGGGCAGAAGGTCAGGCAGAATCATCAGTTAAGTGCATTAGGGTTCCCTTCTTCTTTCCTACAAATCCCACATGGGCTACTAATAAGAAAATGCCTAAGGGCAGAAATGAACTTTGTAACACCAAAGTGTAGGTGCATTTCGATTTATACAAGTTCAAAAAGCTAAAAGAAAAAACAACCCTCAAATAAGTGAAGCCATTTTTTTTCACATCACACAAGAACTCACTACAGAATTTACATAGAATATGAATGTCCTCTCAGGCACTTAAAATGATTAAACCTTTGGTTTGCACACAACGCATTCTGTGTATCTTTTGTGCAAATCAAAATACACACAGACACAAAGAAAGCTCAGTTTAGCTATGTCAACAAATAAAATTTTTTAATTAATAACTATCCGTCAGTAGAAAGGGCAACATTATAGGAGCACCTTTGGAAATAATCTAAAACTAGGATTATCCACAGAAATTCTCAACATATTACAGAGAATACATAACAACTTGTGGGTTTTTTCCTTCTTTTTTTGATGGAAATCAGTTCAGTTCAGTTGCTCATCGTGTGCAACTCTTTGCGACCCCATGGACTGCAGCATGCCAGGCCTCCCTGTACATCACCAACTCCCGGAGTTTACTCAAACTCATGCCCATTGAGTCAGTAATGCCATCAAACCATCTCATCCTCTGTCGTCCCCTTCTCCTCTTGCCTTCAATCTTTCCCAGCATCAAGGTCTTTTCAAATAAGTCAGTTCTTAGCATCAGGTGGCTAAAGTATTGGAGTTTCAGCTTCAACATCAGTCCTTCCAATGAATATTCAGGGCTGATTTCCTTTAGGATGGACTGGTTGGACCTCCTTGCAGTCCAAGGGACTCTCAAGACTCTTCTCCAACACCACAGTTCAAAAGCATCAGTTCTTTGGTGCTCACCTTTCTTTATATCCAACTCTCACATGATATGAGAGTTGATAGAAGTAGGGAGAGTCTTTTTTAAAAAAAAAAAATCACCATATAAGAGAAATGCGGTAAACCAGCAGTTTTCAGATTGTCCTCTACCTCTTGAAAATGTTTTTAAGTTTCTGTAAACAATAAGGTATTTGCCATCAAACCCAGAATAAAATGTGTAAGGAGGTAACCTGTTCATTGCTTTCATCTTTGTGGTTGTTTTTAAATGCTGGGATGCTGAAGATTTCATTTGAACAAAGAGTTCTGTGCCGAAGAGGTCTGGAAACTATTGTTTGGAAGGTGCCGTGCAGTCTGTGCACAGGAAAGTTTGAGGCAACGGCCCTTGGCAACAAACTCACTCCCAAGGGCTTTCCTCCAGGGCCCGCACCTCTTGCCATGACTCACAGAGCTGTTACCAGCATTAACAGTCAGCAATTAAAACATCACTAGTGATCACTTGTATTTATCTATAAACTTACCTAGAAATAGTTTTAATATGTTTTTAGTCTCAAAAAAGTTTATTTGAGGGGACGTGAAGTTAAAATCTCACTATCTTATAGAATATACTATTTCTCAGTGTGTTATTAGTAGCATATTACTGATAGCCATACAATCATTACTTCAAAAATTTTAATATGTCCCAGCCAGGGAACAGTATAGAGCTATGCCATATCTATCCTCTTAATTTTGTATACGGCTGAAATTTTCCACAATTAAAGACTTATCTTAAGTCTTTGAAAGCAGTTAAGGGCCAAACTTCATGTCTTTTAACCATAGTCCAGAAGGTTTGGATCTGCTGTGATGTCTAGTGGTGCTGTGACGATTAGGACAAGCTGGCCTGCAGACTACTTCTCCTGGTCTTTTCCTACACCCTTTTCTGCTCTGAACCACGGGGTGTTCATGGTACAGTGCCAGCGTCCTCTGTGCCACCCGACCGGCCAGCTATAATGAGCTGCGGCGCATCACATTCTTCTGGTTGGTGACTGAAATAAACGCAGCCCACCTGATCATGAGCCCTTCTGTCCACGTCATTTTGCGTGGAGGCTCCAAAAAAGCAATACGCAAATTCCAAAACAGAGTGAGTAAGGTCATTTCCCTGGAGAAGGAGACGGCAACCCACTCCAGTGTTCTTGCCTGGAGAATCCCATGGACAGAGGAGCCTGGCGGGCTACAGAGTCGTACACGACTGAGCACACACATGCACACCAGGTCATTTCCAACAAAAATACAGAGGTGCACTATTGGGTAAACTCAGACTCTATAAATAATTTGTACTCGGCAATTAGTCAGGTTTCCCTAAAGTGAGGATAATCTTCCTCTTCTCTCTGAATCAGGCAGGAAAACAACCTAGAGTGGCAACGTGACTTGGAGAAACCATCAGCCACACAGGATTAATGAACAGGAAACCTAGTAGATGTGAAACCATTTCACGTGAAGGCCAACACTATGGTATCAGTTTGGGTTCTAGAATTCTTCAGGTCTGGTTTACTCACCTACAAAAAGTGCGGTTTTGCCTTCCTATTATTTAAGGCCCTTCTGGGCACAAAAGTGTGTAAGCCTCAGGCCCTAACTATGAGCTAAAAATTAGCTCTATTTTTAGCCTTTTCTTCTGAAAACAAGTCTATTGAAGACAAGAAAATAAACAATGGAGTAGTTTAAAAGGAAAGGTGGTCCCAGTCGGCCTTCATCTGAACAAATAAAGCTGAGACTACATACTAGCAGTGGTTTTTCACACATTTTCCTGGTCCACTCACCTCCACACTCAATTTGACTTTTAAAAGAAATTTGCTTTGGGAAAGACTTAAGAAGCACCTATGAAAAGCAATGATGTATTCTAGACAATGGACAAGACCAAAGAAATAGAGACTCTGTCTTTCACTTTTCAGTTTTGAGGCATAATAGTTGAAACAAAAAACTGCACATATTTAAAACAGATGACTCGGAAAGTTGACATATTTACACTTTTGAAACAATGACCACAATCAAGAGTGAACACACTCAATGACCCTCAAAAAGGTCCCCTGCCTGTTCCCGCATCCCCCAGGCAATCACTGATCTGCTTTCTGTCACTACAAATCAGTCCGCTTTTCTGTAGCTTTACATAAATGGAATCACATACTCTGTACTCTTTTTCTGGTCTCACTTGTTTCACTCAGCATAAATATTTTGAGATTCACCCACGTGGCTGCATGTATCAACACTTCACACTACTGAGTACATTTTATTGTGTGGCTCTTACACTGTCTGTTTATCCATTCACTTGTTGATGGACATATGGGTCAGTTACAGGTTTTGGCTGTTGCAAATAAAGCTGCTCTGATCATTTGTATCCAGTTTTCTGGAATGACCAGATGATATAGAAGGTGCATGTTTAACTTTTTAGCTGCCAATCTGTTTCCTATAGTCGTGAACAGTATTACTCTCACACCAGCAGTGTATCGGAGTTCCACGGTTTGCTCCATGTTCACACCAATCCTCGTTCTATTCAGTCTTTCTGTTGTAGCCATTTTCGTAGGTGTGTAGTGGTTCTGGGTTGGTGAACATATGACGATTCAAGGACAGAGGTGTGCTCAGAGAGCACGGGCGCCCCACGCCCCTTCCCACATATCCTGCCCTAGTTATCTCTTTATCCAGCTGTTGATTCCTATTCTTTGGTATCCTTTGTAATAAACCAGTAATGAGTGACTAAACTGGTTTCCTGAGTCATGGGAGCCAATTTCGAAAATTAATCAAACCCAAGGAGAGTATCATGGGAGCTTTTAATTGACAGCCTGTCCATCAGAAGCACAGGCAACAACCTGGACTTGCGACTAGGATCTGGAGCAGAGGGCCGTCTCGTGGGACTGAGCCCTTAACCTGTGGAGTCTGAGGCTGTCTTCAAGCAGACAGTGTCAGAAGTGAGCTGAACTGCACGACACTCAGCTAGTATCCAAGAATTGGCTGGTGGTGCGGAAACACCCATGTACATCAGATCTGGGGGCAGAATCCTACTACGGTGGGTTGTAGGAGGAGTCTTCAGGGAACACCCGCTGAGGGTACAACCCCTGAGCCAATGACAGAAATCAAAGGCTCTGCAGGTGCCATCTCACTCATCGCTAAAGCACAGCGCCTGGGGCTCAGATATTTTTCGCAAATCCGAGGATGTGAGGGGGTCAAAACTCGCACTCCTGGCAGCCAGGACTTCACCAGCCCAGGGCAGAGGCACAGGGATAACAACGGGCTGCAGAAGTGATTTCAAGCGCGAAACAGGCAGTGCAAGAAGACGGGGCTGGTGGCAAGCAGGAGACTTCTCGTGGAAGGTCTCCTGTGCCCATAATCACGTCCCGTTTGTGAAATATTCATTAACAAAATTGAAAACTCTGGGGATTCACATGCAAAATCTGGGTTTGGGGGCCTGATTCCCTGACTTGAGAAGCATCTATCTCCTTAGATCCAGCCTAGTCACCAAGATCCTTCCCCAACCTGGATCCTGAGAAGGAATTTGATAATGGAACTCAGTATTAGATAAAACCAGTCTGGTGGCAACACCAAGCCCGCAACAGAACGACTGGTAGCAGGGACAGAGGAGGAGAGGCAGCAGGTGTACACTAGGGCAGTGGAAGCATGAACTGGAGACAGAGAAGCGTTGAGAGTTTTGTTTTTTAAACCAAGGATTTTATGATCATTCAATAGAGGAAGGAGGAAGAAATGGCAACCCACTCCAGTATTCTTGCTGGAAAAATTCCATGGACAGAGGATCCTGGTGGGCCACAGTCCTGGGGTCATAGAGAGTCAAGATATGACTGAACGCACAAGGCTTTTAGCCTAGATAATGAAAGGGCCAAGTCATCAATGTGGGTAGCTTGGTTTCCATTACCTGGCTACAGATTTGACATTTCACCAAATAAGTAGTTCATTCCTAACACAACTTGCTTGAAAACTGCTGCTCATGCCAAGACCTCCAATACTGGCATTATGACCAGGTCCTAGGCCAAGGACTTCTGAGGCCTTCTCAGTGTCAATCCCAATCTCCTTGCTCTGCTCCCTGTATTACCAACACTTCCTGAAAGCTTATCAGGTACCAGGCAATATTTAAGTCTTCTTATAAATAATAACTGAATTTATACTCAACAATTCTTAGAGTAGGGATTGTTAATATCTCTATTTTACAGATAAGGGACTAGGTTAAGCAACTTGCCCAAAGACACACAGCTAACAAGTGACAGATAGGATCTGAACCTGGCAGTCTGACTCTAGACAAACCTCATGTTCTAAACTACTTTTCACACTGTACTCAAAGAATTTGTAACCGAGAGACTTAGAAAACTCAAGAAAATAACGCAACTTGATGGGTTAACATGCTCATCAACTCTACCCCACCACTCTCCCTTCCTTGATATCATCTAGCCTGTGATCTCCAAGCCTGACTCATAACACTGTCCTAAAGAACTGTTTACAAGTACAGATCTCAGCTCCCTCTCTGAAGACTAAGTTGGAGGACTAAGGAATACTCATTTTTGTATTAAATACCATTCCCCTGGCCAAGCTTCAGTGCTCAGACTGGGAATACTGGATCTGCCTCGGTGGTCCATTCTCTCTACACAGCACACTGCACTCACATACTCTATGAGTGACAATCTCTATAGAGCCTGAAAATTGGATCAATCATCCCCTCCCAAAGAGGTAACTAATGCCATTCTCATGTGAACATCTTTCAAAAACCTCAAGCTCTATGGATTGTTTGTTAGTTGCTCAGTCATGTCTGACACTATGTGACCCCGTGGACTGTAGCCCACCACGCTCCTCTGTCCATGTGATTTCCTAGGCAAGAATATTGGAGTGGGTTGCCATTTTCTCCTCCATGGGATCTTCCAAACCCAAGGATTGAACCTGAGTCTCCCACAGTGCAGATAGACTCCTAATGGTCTGAGCCACCAGGGAAGCCTCTATGGATAGAGTCCCACCCAAACTACTACATGCAAGTCAAATTCTTTTTTCTCTCCAACACTGTTATCAGACATGTTTAATCTCTACTTTTGATTGATTTTCAGTTAATATTTACTTCTAACATTTAGGCTTTAAGCTTCATTGCCACCAGCCTAATATTTTAAATAATTTAATGATCTAGCAAAGATTTGGTAATATTTATGGAAGTCTTTTTATAGATTACTCAATTCTCTTCTATCTCTATGACCTCTTCAAGTTCAAAACTTTTATAATAGGATATCCTTTAAGCGGGGCATACCTGTCCAGTATTTCTTCTTTGATTCTTTATTTCTTCCTCTCCACCATCTTTTAAAAAGCCCGGTTTGATATAGTGAATGCAGGCAAACTCTTCTTCCTTATTCCAAGTCTGAATTGGAGGGGATTAAAACTAAAAATACCTGTTTTCCTTGGAGGAAATATCATTCCTTTAGAGAATTTTCTAATGTGGCATAACATTTAATTCTTTAAATATCACTGTGGGAAGAACAGAAGCTTTTTAAAGTCTCTCAGACTCAGTAAACAGTGTGTTTTCTTCTGTGTAAATTCCAAAAGTCCGCCACTAATCCAAACAGCGCTCTTCAAATGAGAGTAAATAGAGGAAAAACTTCAACTGAAAGGTCATCAAAAGAACGTTCCTAAAGTACAAACAATAGCCATATGCAGTTGCTACTAACTTCAGGTCTCTTAGAGATGCAGTGAAGTCTGGGTACACACTCCTGTTCACAGAGACAACTGCAGTCAGGGAATATCAAGGGACTCCTTAGAAAACTTTTTGTCAGAGATCGACGGCATAGGATAGACTGAAAACTGAACAGAAGTTGGTAGAATACAAGAGATGTACAAGTGGTGGCCCTGCTGTTTCTATAAACCATTTACACCCAGTTTATAGACATAAAAGAGGCTGAAGAATGAGGTCACGGCCACAAGGGCCGAACAACAGCCACTATATCTGCACAGTACTCTTAATGATTTTCCTAAAATCTTTATAAGCATTGCCTAATTTGGTGATAACCTCTGAGATCAATATAGATTCATACCCAGAATCATCAATTTCACAAAGCTGGTCACTATGTGAGGTTTTTAACCCAAGTATGACACTAAATTTTATATGCCCTCTCCTATACTCCACTGAACTAACGTTATCAATGAGTTTCCTTCTAAAACTCTTGTCATTGAAGTGTTGAGATGGCCACCAATCTAAAGATTTCAGTTCCAACCTACCCTAAGCAATTACCATTCATTCCTTGGACCATTTAGAAGTGCTGTACCTCTGGCAATTCAATACAAAGATTCCCTACTTCAACCAAACTGCAACTACCCTTCCTTACTCCTAATGAACTTGCTTTGGGTCTCCAGTTACCTCCAGGCATTCATGGAACATTCATGGGATTTCACTAAATATTCCCAGTTACCTCCTCTGAACACTCATACCTTTATCCACCCCCCCAAGTCCAATGGGCACTTTATGACTACCTCCCCAACAGAGTCTTTCATCTCCTTGATCTTCTAACCTATTACAGTGGGAGGGTGGGTATCACAACCCAGGGTATCTTTACCAGACACCTCCTCTGCTCCTGGTTCACTGATGTGTGCTGGACACAGATATACGCTCACTGGTGTCTCAAGAGGCAGTGAAAATCACAGAATGTCAGAGTTTAAAGAGGATATTGAGCTATTGTGTATAATGCCTTAACTTTGAAATGAAGAAACTAAGGTTAAAAAAAGAAAAAGAAAATAAGGTTATGGAGAGAAGGCTAGATGGCAGTAAAATCTATGCTAATACAAGGAACCTTCCTGGTGGGAAAAAAAGCTTTACTGAAATACTTAAGAAGGGCCAAGACAGGACCAAAAGCAATGACTTTGAGTCCCTCGTTAAGACTAATATGATTGGAATAGCAAGAGCCATGATGGAGAAAAATGGGACATGCTCAAATTTAAGTTTGAAGGCAACAGGAAATCCATGAACAGTTAATTCTACACGTGTAGCATGATGGAAAGGTCTGGAAAGGACAGTTTCAGCACCCATGCAGAGATTGAAATCAGGCTTTCAAACGATAGCTTTCATTTTCAAATTAAGTTACATGTGTCTAAACGCTACAACATATGCAGGTAACTGACAATTTAATATGAGGGTCAAGAATTATTACATTTCAGAAAAGATGTTACATTTAACTAATTTTGATATACTTTTACAAGATTTAAGTTAAGCTAAATGAATTCTTCAAACCAATAATAAACAATACTCCCTAAAACGTTAAGTGTTTATCTCTGTGATATGAAATTATGGGTAATTTTTAAAAATTCTAACTTGGCAATGTTTTCTTTGAGGCAAGTACTGTTTGTTGTCAGGGAGAAAGCCTTATGAAAAAGTCTTGGCCTCTTTACTTTCCAGATGAAGTTTCCGCTATACTTTTTTCTCTTCTCCTGTTCCTGCTCAGTTGCTTCAGGCCTGTCCAACTCTTTGCGATCCTATGGACTGGAGCCTGCTGGGCTCCTCTGTCCACATGGCAAATTCCCGGCAAGAATACTGGAGTGGGTTGCCATGTCTTCCTCAAGGTGATCTTCCCAACCCAGGGATTGAACCCACGTCTCCTGCATTATAGGCTGATTCTTTACCACTGAGCCACTGGGGAAGCATATTAAAAATTATATAATTATTAGTGAATTCCTTTATCTCTTCAAATACCTGACTATATTCAAGAAAAGATGCCTCAATTATTTCCCTCATCTAAACTGTAATACAGAACTGCCCCTGGCCAAATAACAGTTTGGGTATCAAAATGAGTAACAGTACTGGATTAGAATACATTGGATACCAAAGAATCCACCAATTTATACTGATGCTGAAAAAGAATTTAAAACGAGAGATAGATGAGAAAGCTTTTTATAGATGAGTATCAACTAGTGAATACAGAAGGAAAGATAAAAAAAGGAACTGCCATTTTTATTTATACCATAGGAAACTGTTTCAGGTAAGAATTATTAATAGACAGTGAAACCATTGGGTCAAAGGTTGTTGGAGGGCAGGATTATCACACAGTCTCAAATGAAACACTGAATACAAAAGAAGATATCTTTACAATGGGGGAACGTGGTGGACACTGTCTTCACCTAACGATCCTAACTGGCGTTATCAGTGGTGAGACAAGGTGACACCAGCTGCCTGCTGATGACAGTCTGAGAAGCATACCATCATCTGTGCTTGGCTCCTGTCAAAATCATTTTCTCTTGATTGACTCAGATTACATAACCGGACAAATCCAAATGGAAGGACATCCTGCCAGACATCTGGCCTAGATTCTTTAAAAATGTGACAGACCAATAAATATCCAGGGGTTGATATTCTAGATTAAAGCAGACTAAAGAGGCAGGACAGTTAATACAATCGATGAAACTTGATTAGACCATGGATTTTGAGAAACAGTTACAATGGATATTATGGAGATAACTGGGAAAATCTGAGGATAAGCTATACTGGGCATAAACAATATATAAATGTTGAATTTTTGGAAAATGAGACTTGTTTCATGGATATGCAGGAAAACATCCTTGTTCTCTGATGATACAAATTCTGAAGCATATTAGGCATGAAGAGTCATGGTATCTACAACTTAGATACCTAATTCAAATTCAAATGGTTTTTTTTTTTTAAATTACACAAACCCAGGCACAAATAGAAAATTTTAAAAAGTGGCAAAATGTTGGAATCAGTGAAGGATATACAGGTGTTCATTATATTACACCTACAAGTTTTCCAAAGGTTTTACAATATATGTACATGTTAGGTAGTTAGAATAGGCAACAGGAGTCCAGAATGGCGGTGGCTAAAAGATAAGGAAGGGAAAAGCCCGCGAAAATAGAACCAAGGAAGGTCCGAGGACTGGAGTGAGGACCTCAGGTAGAACAAACACTCCAGGTTAGCCCAATTTACACAGGGCAGGCCTAGGGGGACAAAAAAACATATATAAAGAGGAGCCAAAGGGCCAGGGCGCTCTCTCTCCCGCGCGTTGGGGCACTCTTCTCTTCGCGTCTTTGGGTCGGCATGCCCTCATGCCTTGAAGATGGATTTTCCTGCTATTTGCTAAATAAAATAGAGCTGTAACACTGATTTGTCTAAGAGCTATAATACAGTCTGTCCAAGAACTGAGAGCTGTGATGCGCCGAGGGCTTTAATGTCCATCACTCCAAATCTTTGTTGTGATGAGACAGAACTGAGGAGAATACATTCGCCTGACATACAGCTAAGGCTTTAAAAAAAATTTTAAGTGAAAAGCCTGGATTAAAACTTAACATTCAAAAAAACTAAGATCATGGCATCTGGTCCCATCACTTCATGGCAAATAGATGGGGAAACAGTGGAAGCAGTGAGAGATCTTATTTTCTTGGGCTCCGTAATCACTGCGGACAGTGACTTCAGCCACAAAATTAAAAGACGGTTGCTCCTTGGAAGAAAAGCTATGACAAACCCAGACAGCATATTAAAAAGTAGAGATATCACTTTGCAGACAAAGGTCCATATAGTCAAAGCTATGGTTTTTCCAGTGGTCAGGTATGGATGTGAGAACTGGATCATAAAGAAGGCTGAGCACCAAAGAATTGATGCTTTCAAACTATAGTGCTGGAGAAGCCTCTCGAGAGTCCCTGGACAGCAAGGAGATCCAGCCAGTCAATCCTACAGGAAATCAACCCTGAATACTCATTGGAAGAACTGATGCTGAAGCTCCAACTCTTTGGCCACCTGATGTGAAGAGTCAGCTCATTGGAAAAGACCCTGATGTTGGGGAAGATTGAGGGCAGGAGGAGAAGGGGGCAACAGAGAATGAGATGGCAGGATGATATCACTGAAGTAATGGACATGAGTTTGAGCAATCTCCAAGAGATTGGGAAGGACAGGGACGCCTGGCATGCTGCAGTCCATGGAGTCACAAATAGTTGGACACAACTGAGCCACTGAATAACAACAGGATTTTTAATGGAGAAAAAGTAAAAGGAAATAATCCAGGAGGACAAATAAAATTACTGAGAACCAACATAAGAATCAAAAGTAATATAATGCATCCTTACAACTTTTTCAGGAGGAAAAAAAGGGATCAAAAGTCCATTTATTCTGTTAAATACTGATAGAGAAACTACTATGTTGTTGTTGCTAAGTCATGTCTGACTCTGCAACCCCATGGACCACTGCAGTCAGGTTCCTCTGCCCGTGGGATTTCCCAGGCAAGAATACTATGGTGGGTTGCCATTCCCTTCTTCAGGGGATCTTCCTGACCCAGGGATCAAAATCATGTCTCCTGTATTAGCAGGCTGATTCTTTACCAGTGAGCCACCAGGGAAACACGACTACTATGTGCCCAGCACTCTACTGGCTGCTCAGAACACAGCAGTATGCAAATCAAGTTCCTGCCCTCATGACACTGACACTTTAGTCAGGAGACAGTGAAGAAACACACACACACATACATATATATATATATTTAATTTTGTATTTTAAGTATTAGTATTCTTATACCTAAATTCAGATGGGGTTGGGAATGTAGGAATACAGGGTGTTATCATATTTCTAGGATGGCCAAAAGGACTCATTAACAAGGTGGCATTTGAGCAGGGACTTGAAAGAAGTGAAGGGAAATTATCATGGGCTATTTGGGGAACGTGTGCCCGCAAGAAAGAAGTGGTAGGCATGTTTCGAGGCACAGCAAGGCAACCAAGGTATGTGGGGAGAGGAGAATGGGAGGGAACTGTAGGTGGTGGTGGGAGAGGAGCAAACACCAGAGGAAACACCAGACCAACTTTTCGGACTTGGCAGCTTTGACACTGAGTGAGACAAAAAGAGGGTTTTGAGCAGAAGAATAACATATATTGAGTTAATTTTAAAAGGATCACCCAGGCGGTTGGTGAGAACAGACAGTAAAAAGACAAGGATGGATACAGAGACCAGTTGCAGGAACAACAAACACAAAACAAAGAGAAATGGATGACCCAGGTGACAATGGCTTGGCTGTAGCTATGGTGATGAGTAATCAGATTCAAGATAGTGTTTGATGGTAGAGATTGTTGGGTTTGCGCCAGATTGAGCATTGGGTATGAGAAAGAAGTTCCAGGAAACTCCATGGTACGGTCCTGAGAGAGCGCAGCTGATATTTACATACGTAGGCAAGACTATGACAGGTTCATGGAGTCAGCTCTAGCATGTTTAGTCTGAGATATCTGTTACACATTCAAGTAAGGATGATGAGGACGCAGTTGAATACGGGCTTGGAATTAGAAGAGAGGTTTGGACTGGTGACATGGACTTAGCAGTCAGCACTTGGATGGTTGTTTCAGCCCCAAGACTGGATAAGACCCTGACAGGAAGAGCTGGGGAAGGACGGGGGGACCTGCAAAGGAGACCACGAGGGGACGCCAGTGTGGTGGAGGAGAGCCAGGGACAGCAGTGTCCTTGTCACAGCATCACAACTGAACTAAAAACCTGAAGTTTCAGAAACTGCAAAAGAAATTAGTTTGTTCCTGTAGGGAGTATACAGGTGGATAAGTTGTAAGTATAAACGTAGTGGTGACAAACAGCAACCAGAAACATAACTGCATCTTTCTAAGCACCTAATATTATAAAATATCAGTGAGTTCAACTAACACACAAATGGAAAAGTTGACTTAAGAAAACATGAAAAATTCTCAGGTCAGCAAAACTGAGCCTTTTGAAGATTACAGACCCAACGCACACATTTTCTGGTATTTTCTTTGTGGGTTTGGACACACACTCCAGGCAGCTCTACACAATTACTACAGAACTATTTGGCAATTACCGTGTTTGCTCCATTTCTGTTGCACTGGAGTTCTTCTCTCTGCTAATGTGGAGGCAAAGGATGAGAGCAATCTGAAGTCTGGACACCACTTCAGTGACTCTCAGTCCCCAGTCAAGCAGACGTTGAACAGTGAATTCTAAAAACGGCCACTGGGTAGTGGCCGTCTAATCCTTTTTCCAGTTAAATTAGGGCAGCAATAGGATTTTTAGAAACTGTTACTGGATTTTAAAACTTCCTTTCATCATTTTTTTTTTTCATCTTGTTCTTTAATCAGACACCTGTTTTTATTTTTATTTATTTTTTCTTATTTTTTTTTCAACTTTTATTTTATTTTTAAACTTTACAATATTGTATTAGTTTTGCCAAATATTGAAATGAATCTGCCACAGGTATACCCGCGTTCCCCATCCTGAACCCTCCTCCCTCCTCCCTCCCCTACCCTCCCTCTGGGTCGTCCCAGTGCACCAGCCCCAAGCATTCAGTACCGTGCATCGAACCTGGACTGGCGACTCGTTTCATACATGATATTATACATGTTTCAATGCTATTCTCCCAAATCTCCCCACCCTCTCCCTCTCGCACAGAGTCCATAAGACTGATCTATACATCGGTGTCTCTTTTGCTGTCTCGTACACAGGGTTATTGTTACCATCTTCCTAAATTCCATATATATGTGTTAGTATACTGTATTGGTGTTTTTCTTTCTGGCTTACTTCACTCTGTATAATAGGTTCCAGTTTTATCCATCTCATTAGAACTGTCCTTTCATCATTTCAACATACTTTCATGAAAATTTTGATTTGAAGACTCTCTTAAGAGTTAATACATCAGCATCCTTGAGATATGCTCTCAGGTGGTGCCATTCTAGACGACACAGTGGGAGATCTCACTTCTTCCACAAAAGCAACACAGAAACCTGCATTTTCAGAAATGAATCAATCAGCTATCATAAACGTTAATGTGCTGTGCTGTGCTCAGTCCCTCACTCGTCTGACTCTTTGCGACCACATGGACCACAGCATGCCAGGCTCCTCTGTCCCTGGGGATTCTCCAGGCAAGAATACTGCAGTGGGTTATCATGCCCTCCTCCAGGGGATCTTCCCAACCCAGGGATCGAACCTGGGTCTCCTGCATTGCAGGCGGATTCTTTACTGTCTGAGCCAAGAGGGAAGCCCATAAATGTTAATAAGAGGGTCCTCATCAAATCTTTATATGCAACAGTGCCCATCGTATCATTCTTTCTAGCATGGTAAACTAAGAGCAACAGTAAAATTTGACATTTCCTCATTTACAGAGAGAATAATTCACATTGATCTTCCCCAGTTTAACAAAGTCATGTCTCTAATCCAATAAGAATGAAAGATCTAGTCCAGCCAAAGCAGAAAAAACATGTTAATGGAGCCTAACCTGGAAAAAGATTTACTCTTCCTCTTCTTTGGAGGCTTCAATTGAGTGGGCTAATTTGCAGATATAAATATGAATATTTAGTCCAATTAGGAAGGTGCCCTGGTGTCTATTTCCACGTCGGTTATATGAACTTGGCCTTGGGACTGCACCTCCACACTGTGATAGCCCTAAAATGAAATATACGATTGCATTGACTTTCGATTCCTGGGTCGGGAAGATCCCCTGGAGAAGGAAATGGCAACCCACTCCAGTACTCTTGCCTGGAGAATCCCATGGATGGAGGAGCCTCATAGGCTACAATCCATAGGGTCGCAAAGAGTTGGACACGACTGAGCGACTTCACTTTTCCTTTTCCTTTCTCTTCAATTGGTTGAGCCATTTGACTACAGTGAACTGCAGAAAGGCCCATTCTCCCTCATCTGTTTTTTTTTTTTTTTTTTTTTAATTGAAGTATAGGGCTTCAACATTCAGAAAACTAAGATCATGGCACCTGGTCCCATCACTTCATGGGAAATAGATGGGGAAACAGTGTCAGACTTTATTTTTTTGGGCTCCAAAATCACTGCAGATGGTGACTGCAGCCATGAAATTAAAAGATGCTTACTCCTTGGAAGGAAAGTTATGACCAACCTAGATAGCATATTGAAAAGCAGAGACATTACTTTGCCAACAAAGGTCCGTCTAGTCAAGGCTATGGTTTTTCCAGTGGTCATGCATGGATGTGAGAATTGGACTGTTAAAAAAGCTGAGTGCCGAAGAGTTGATGCTTTTGAACTGTGGTATTGGACAAGACTCTTGAGAGTCCCTTGGACTGCAAGGAGATCCAACCTGTCCATTCTAAAGGAGATCAGCCCTGGGTGTTCTTTGGAAGGAATGATGCTAAAGCCGAAACTCCAGTACTTTGGCCATGCGAAGAGTTGACTCATTGGAAAAGACTCTGATGCTGGGAGGGATTGGGGGCAGGAGGAGAAGGGGACGACAGAGGCTGAGATGGCTGGATGGCATCACCGACTCGATGGACATGAGTTTGAGTGAACTCCGGGAGTTGGTGATGGACAGGGAGGCCTGGCGTGCTGCGATTCATGGGGTCGCAGAGTCGGACACGACTGAGGACTGAACTGACAGGGCTTCCCTGATAGCTCAGTTGGTACAGAATCTGCCTGCAATACAGAAGACCCCAGTTCGATTCCTGAGTCAGGAAGATCCACTGGAGAAGGGATAGGCTACCCACTCTAGTATTCTTGGGCCTCCCTTGTGGCTAAGCTGGTAAATAATTAGCCTGCAATGTGGGAGACCTGGATTCAATCCCTGGGTTGGGAAAATCGCCTGGAGAAGGGAAAGGCTACCCACTCCAGTATTTTTGGCCTGGAGAATTCCATGGGCTGTATAGTCCATGGGGTCACAAAGAGTAGGACATGACTGAGTGACTTTCACTTTCACTTTTTTTTTTGGTGGTCCAGAGGTTAAGAATCCACTTGCTAGTGCAGGGGACTCAGGTTCGGTTCCTAGTCCGGAAAGATCCCATATGCCACGGAGCAACGAAGCCCACGCTACACAAGAGAAGCCACTACAATGAAAAGCCCATGCACTGCAATGAAGATCCAGTGCAGCCATAAATAAGTAACATTTTAAAAAATTGAAGTAGAGCTGATTTTCAACGTTTCACACATACAGCAGTGATTCAATTACACATATTTTTTCAGATTCTTTTCTATCATTGGTTATTACAAAGTATTGAAAATAGTTCCCTTGCCATACAGCAGGTCCTTGTCGTTTATCTGTTTTATAAACAGGAATACGTATCTGTTTCCATTCTTTCTCACTTATTAGCATGCTTGTACACACTTCCTATACCTTAAAAGGAATTTTCTGATCCTAAAGCGACGAGCCCAACACACACTTTTCCCCAGCTACAGAAATTCCTTGGATTGCAGAATTTACATATTGCAGTCAAAATTCTGAAGTCTTCATCCTGAAAAGTAAATCCTATTCTCTAAAGTTTCTAATTCCAGAAATGTTTTGTCAGGGTAAAAGGAAATTCAAAACCTTAACTTTCAGTCACTGGTGAAAAGTACAGAAATTACATCCTTTTTAAAAAAAAATAATTGGAGCATTGGGACTTCCTGGTGGAGCAGTTAGGACTCCATGCTTCTACTGCAGACGGCATGGATTCAATCCGGTGTCAGGGAACTAGGATTCAGAAAGCCTAGTGGTACAGCCAAAAAGAAAAAGGAAAAAAGGAAGGAAAAAGAACTGAAGTATAGGGCCCCACAACATTTCCCTATTTCTGTGCTTCTCACTCACTGCAAGTTTCTTCCCTTTCTTGTAAAAGCTTCCCAGTTTTAGAGATCCCCTAATGTCACACTTCCAACTCTAATTTAGGAGCTCAGTCTGTACTGCATTCTCACACATCACCAGTAAATATGCTCCTACCTAAAAACTATCTTAGGATATAAATCCTTAAAAAGAAAAAACCGACTGCTTCAGTTTTGTAGAGCAGATGTTCCTAACATGTTTCCTTAAAATGAAGGAGACCTGCTCTTTGGCCAGATCACAACTCAGAATATCCACACGACCATAGGACAGGGGTGACATTTCACCCATTAGTCATGGCTGTCTCCCATGTCTGCTTTGTTCCAACAGCCAAGTATGTTAATAAGCTTCCTCATTAATCCTTTCCTCTTATATCATCTCCAAACTGGAATTTTCTGCTAGAAAGAAAATGCTCACAAATTTTCTTGACAGCTATGAACACTGTAAGTAATGTCTTTAAGACAATCATGATTACCAATTTGCCAATATATGTGAGAGAAACCAGGAAAATACATATATTAAAGTTTCCCCTTCATGGATCACAGCCTTGTTGTGGAGAAGGGATTTGTGTAACTCAATGAAGCTATGAGTCATGCCATGCAAGGCCACCCAAGATGGACGAGTTCTGACAACATGGTCCACTCCAGGAGGGAATGACAAACCACTCCAGTATTCTTGCCTGGAGGATTCCATGAACAGTATGAAAAGGCAAACAGAGATGACACTGGAAGATGAACCCCCAGGTCAGAAGGTGTCCAATATGCTACTGGGAAAGAGCAGAGGGCAATTACTAACAGCTCCAGAAAGAATGAAGCAGCGAAAGCGGAAATGATGCTTAGCTGGGACATGTCTGATGGTGAAAGTAAAGTCCGATGCTGTGAGACAATGCAGAACATCATGACTTTGTTGGTACTGAGAGGTTTGTGAGCTGCCGTATTTATTTCAAGGGCATTTCACATCGCCCAATGGTCCTTACAAACATCCAAATCATATGCCAGTGCACTTCAGTTCTATCTCTATCAAGTCCTAGTTTGTATATGCCAACAATTAACTGACACGAAGTTCTACAGGACCTTTATAACGTTTAACTTAACATGCTGGGTTTATATTCACTGTATGGGGGACTCATCAGCTGTGAAGACCAATTACCTAGTTTATTACCAGTTCAAACACAAAGATTGTACATTATTAACTAGCTTTTACCCTAACGGAAACTAAAAAATATCACAAGCAAAACTAAGGTTTATCGCTTCTAACATTGGATTTTCCAAATTCCAGGGGAAAAAAGAATCAATGAGCATGAAAGTCACATCCATGGATGCCGAGGTATGGAAACAGCGTAACAGAAACTTCTTCAGATTTGCATTTGAGTCATTTCTGCTTAGTCTAAACAAGATGACTATCCCATCTGTCATTGTGGGAATACCAGGCCTCAGTGGGTGGATGATGGGTTTAATTTATTGACTTTGGAGTCAGTTAGATGCCTAAACACTAGCACACAATAGCAGCAGGCTATCTGAGCCTTCATGTCCACAGCCCTAACCTGGTTTGCCAGCTTTCAGTTTGCGTCAAATGCCTATTTTGCCTCCCTTGGCCAGCTTCACTTGCCTGAAAAGCTGCAAAACAGGTAAGACTGGAGAATCTGTTCATTTATTTGGCATGTTTTTCACATTAGCATAAAACTGATTAATGCATAAATTCTTTACACGTATATTCAATGTACCAACACTTTAAAAAACTTCTAATAGAAGGTACTTTAAAAATTGATTAACGTAAGAAAAGAACCTGTTTGAACATTAAGAATAATACAGGATTGCATATTAAGTATAATTAATCTAACATTTCCATGAGGCAGAATGTTTGCACAGATCTTTAGAAAAACCCAGCCTCCTGCCTGTGTGCAGAGTGCCTCAGGGGCTTGGAGCCAGACAGCCTGGGCCTCAGGCAGGTCTCTACCATTTACTGTGGGACCTGGGGCAGGTTTCTTACCTTGTCTTCTCACCTATACAATGGAGATCTTTAAAAGTATCTACCCAGGGGCAGAACCAGGTTTTAGGAGCTACAGTTTAGAAAGTAGGAAGTTATTTGCAAAGACAAGCAATTGTGGGCACCCACAGCTAGGCCTTCAGGAACTCTGGAGGTGGCCATACAAGTGGAGAAGAGCTACATGGTAAATCTACCTGTATACCTAGCACAGAAACTTCTTACAGGGATTAAATGAGATAATACAAGTAAAGCATAAAGTCAAGCATGCAGCATGCAATGAGTGCTGTATGAACTTGACTATCACGAATATTAATAGTGAAACAAAATTATACAGAAGAGCAAATGGCATAAACCCATTTACTTTATCTCAAACTATCAGAGCAAAGGAGGAGGCTCCTTTGCGCTTTGAAAGAAATTTTTGATGGGTGGGGAGATGAATATTTATTTACACAGCAAGTTCCTATAATGAGTTGAAAAGCCCCCAATTGAAAAGCCCCTAAACCCATATTTAGGGGAGCAATTGCTATCAGAAGGGTTTTGTTGGTTTCCTGTAAATATCTTAGAAAACTAAACACAGATCCCAAACCCTCTCAGTGGCCCAGATTAACCAGTACCTCATGTCCTGAATTTAAGAAAAGGTGGCCAAAGTAATCACATTACTGGCTCCAGACACAAACATGAATGCAATGAAGCTTCCTTAACTTGCCAGATTCTCTGAAATCCCAGGTGTTAAAAGTCCTGTGTTATTCCAAAGGACAATCTCATGACAGAAACAGAAACTGCCATTTCCTTGTGATTTGTTATTCTGGGATAAGGCGTGTGTGTGTGTGTGTGTGTGTGTGTGTGTGTGTGTGTGTGTGTGTGTGTGTGTGTGTGTGTGTCTGGGATAATGCTAAATTGTGTGGTATGTGTGTATGTGTGTGTCTGGGGTAACACACTTGGGTGTATGTGTATGTGCATGCACACATGTGAATGTACACTTTTCTCCCCTGCCATTTTGTTGTGATTTGTTGTTCTGGGGTAATGCTAACGTGTGTGTGTGTGTGTGTGTGTGTATGCGCACACATAAGTGTGCACTTTTTCTCCCCTGAGTCTCTCCCCACTCCCACTTCAGCCAGATGTTAACAGCACATCTGCCCCTTTAAGAGAGAAAGGCTGAAGCATTTACATTAAATCAGTATTTCTCTGGGAATTAGATCCAAATCCATCCCAAGTTGCCTAAAATATATTCGGCTGCCCCAAATCCCCAGATTACAAACAATATTCCAACCCAACTACTATGAAATCTATCAGACTTAACAGATGGCCTAGGAGGACCCTGACTGTCAGGATCAATTCTGCTCATCCCATCACCCCTGCTCCCAAACAGAAAAGAATTCACAGGACAGGGAGGCCCCAGGCAGACAGGAACAGAGAGACAGAGCGCGTGTGCCGAAGAGAAAGTTCTTCCATTCCGTCATGAGGAGTGAGGGGTAAGATTCTGAACCTCTCACTATTAAAAAAGTTTTAAAATTAAAGACTCATTAAACTGAAAGAAAAACAGGCAGTCAATATTTGTCGACTATTTCAGTTTACTGGTGCTGACTTATGTTCAGGAACACTGTGAGAGTTCAAGAAAATGAAACTGCTTCATCATTATTTTGATGACTGAAGACACTGTAACACCTAAAGAAACCTCTTACACAAATACTGCCATACTACTGAAAATGACTTTTAAATAAAGTTGCTAGCCATGATCCACAGTCACTTTCCACACTTAGCATACATCAGATGAATGGCTGACATTTACTCAAGTTACCTGAAATCTCACATAAATAAATATGTATTTGAACAAAATCAAGTGTTATGATCCTGCTAAGAAGAGGAGGCCTCTGAAAGCCATACTTCAATCATAAAATGCAATCAGCTTACCTACTTTCTCCTTGTGAAGTGTGTCTAGAAGCATCAGGTCAGGGCAGAGGAGTTACTACGGGACAGTGTGATGCTTGCGGGTGCCAGGGCAGGTTCCCTTGACAGGCTTTCTACAAACCCCCAACCCCTGAAGAAAAAGGATTGAACCCTAGCTTTCAATTTTCCTTCAGAAAGACAGAAAAATAGAAAGCTCCACCGAGGACAGATATTATATATAGAAAACAACTGGAGTTAAAATTGGACTCTTCTTCCTGCCCATTTCCTCGAGGAAATGCATAGCCCCACCCAGCCTTGTACATAATACTACACTTCTTCATGGGTCCTGGGTATGCAGACTCCAAATAAGACACAAGCTGCTAAGAGCAGGAGCAGGTTCCTCACCAAAGGAGGAAGCCTTGGATGCCAGCAATTAGCACGAAGGAGACATGAACGCCATATTAAAGGAGAAAAGACCAATGGTCTGACCTTTACTCAGGATGCTGAGCCCACTCCACAGACCTGGGGCTAACGTCCAACCATGTGTTATTAGTAAGGATACTCCCCAAAGGCCACCTCTCAGCTCTGCTTCTCCTAGGCTGGGCCTGACGGATTTTCTGTAATTATTTAGGGGTGAGATGACTTGGCTCTTGGAGCTGCACAAGATGAAAAGTGCCATGTAAACTTTCAATTGTTTCACAGTAAAGATGGGGTCTATTTTTGTTTTTGTTTTTAAATCAATTCCAGGAACAAAACAAAACTCTTCATTCTTCCTTTCACTTTCCATTTTGGGTTCTTCAAAAGTATGAGTTTAGTACACATGAGAAATGAATCAAACAGGAATTCTCCTCTAAATAAAAACAACAGCTTCCTTTTTAACTTAGATTCTAATTCTAGTCAGTTCAGTCGCTCAGTCGTGTCCAGCTCTTTGAGACCCCATGAATTGCAGCACGCCAGTAACCAAACACATATACACCATGGTACTTCCTGAAATGAATTCCTAAATAAACTTATATATGACTCAGCTTGCCAGTGGATTCGTTTCTTCAACACATTTATTATGAGAAAAGTAAATGACCTTCAGAGAAAAAGTATCTTTAAATAGAATTCAGCACTTGAGAATTAAAAGGATCCAATAATACTTAGAGAAACTGGGTGAAGGGAGTACAATAAAATGGTGAGCACGGATTTGACGGTCTTGGCATTTGAGAGCAGGCCGTTTGGGAAACTCTCCCGGCCCACGTCCTCTCCCCAACAGGAGTACACATGGAGAGTCAGGCCTCGGAGAAGCACATCTTCACTTACAGTGCAAAGACGTGTCTCTGCCTGGGCATGGAATCTGCTGCAGAAAACCATTTTGATAAAAAGAACTTCAGACTTCTACTTCCACAGGAAAAAAAACAGTTCTGTGGGGCCATCCTTTTACTGCAACTATGAAGAAGCAGAAAGAACCAGAATCTGAACACTCTGCTCACTTTACTTAATTTTAGCAACCATAAGACTCTGGCAGGGTCTGCCAGACTGTTTGGGAGCCCAGGAGACGAAGGCAGCATGAGCGAGGCTCCTACAACCATGTGCTTGGGGCCCTGACCTGAGCAGGCTGGACTTCCCCGTGTTCATGGGGGAATTCTACAACAGGGCAAGATGCAGGTGGCAGTACCCACTTTTCAGTCTCTGATCTACCTAAGAGGGTATGAGATGGCAGCTTATAGGGGCAGGATACTTGATCTTGGATTTGAGATGACACTGCTGCAGTTACTGCATAAACCGAGGACACTAATAATCTAGAATGCAAATGTCAACCAATCCCAGAGCTGCTGGCAGCTGACAGGAACACTCCGAGGAGGCTGTGTAGTTCAGGAGGGCAGGCTCTGGAACCAGACTCCTTGCTCCAATCTCACCTGTGTTGTTAACTAGCTATGTGACTTTGGACAGGTCACTTAACTTTTCTGTCTCTACGTCATCATCTGAAAAATGGGGACAATTACGTTTAAGGCTATTGAGGAGTGAAGGGTTCATTATGCTAATGAATTAGTGCTTAGGATGAGGCTAGGCATACAGCTGAACGCTATATATTATTTTCATTATAAGCATTGCCAACTATCGATATTATAATTTCCTAAGTGAGGCGCTCTCTGTGCCAGCAATAACACACTAAGCTTAAGCCCAAGTTCAAGACAGAGCAGAAGAAGAGCCAGCAAACACTCGGAGAAGAGAAGCAAGCTCCCCCCAGAGCTGATCTTGTGTCTTCAGTGGGACCATGTGGGGGCTGGGTTGAGAGGCTGGTCCAGGAGGAGGGTGTTCCCGAAGGGTCCATTCCCAGAAGACTGCATTTATAATGAAGCTTAAAAAATAAGAAGCCAGAATGTGTACATTAAAATAAAAGAAATGAGAGCCTGAAATTAAGCTGTATTCACTCTGACACATTTTTTTTAAAAATTGGGAAGAAAAGTAGTAAAGGGGGCTCCTAGAGAGCCCTTGGGGGCTTCATTAAACACTTGCTAATTGACTGAACTTGCCTGTTCAAAGAGAACTTGGAGATGTATATGCCTTCTGGGAATAACTCTTTTGAGTATACAATTCATTGAGTATCTGGCTTCTTAATAGGAATCACAGAATACAGTTTATATGTAAGTTAAATATCTAATTGGTATAAATATATTACTCAGCTCACTGAGGCAAAAATGTGAACATTTTACTTCTTTTTAATGAGTACAATTTTGGCCATCAGATTTAAAGCTAACACCACAGAAATGTTTGAGCAGCATATTCAAAGATATTTTAATAAAATTTAGGTACTTCCACTGACATCATGTACCACATGACGGGGATATAAATAGGCACAATCCATGAAGATCTGCTGTTTATTTATCTTAACATCCTTAACGTACTTTTAATGGAGAAATCCAATTAAAAACTTGCAAACTAGGAAAACTGGTGCCTCCAGATTTAGGAGGTCATAAAACTACCTAATATTATTTCTGCCAAGGAAAATGCAAGTTAAAGTTCAAATCTACAGAAGAGTCATTTACGTTAAATGATAGCTGTTCACCAAGGAAGAGGGGAAAAGTGGTTTGGCAACACAGAGGTTTCTGGCTAGTTATAGAGAAGGCACAGGAACACAAGTGGGCTACTAGAAGGTGTCCGAGAAATAAAATGGGGCTTTCTCACAGCTCAGTCTCAGCTCCACTGTAACTTCCAACTGAATCAGAAATTTCCAAGTCTCTCAACGCCAAGGCAGGCAGGAGTTTTGATGTGTGTTGGCTGGATGCAAAATATTGCTGGTGATTTAATTTCTTCTAAGGCAAGAGCCTGGCGTGCTGCAATTCATGCGGCCGCAAAGAGTCGGACACGTCTGAGCGACTGGACTGAACTGAACTGAAGGCAAGAGCAATGAAAAACAATCAGGGTCTTCTCATGCTTGAGGTGTCAGAATTGAATTATTTTCCTGCTGTTGCAACAGCAGAAAAATAATTCCCATGCATTGAGTAAGATGGAAAGGGAGGTAGGTATAAACTAAAGGAGGCCTTCAGAGGTGAAGGAAGGTAGTACACTTTGTAGATTTTCCCTCCTTTAACAGTAATAGAAAAGTTCAAATATTTCTGGCTGTTAGACTGGCATCAGACAGACATCAAGAATGCAGCTGTATTTGGCTGCCCATATAGCATCAGCAGCAGTCACAGTAACATACACTCAACCTCACAGTTATTTAAGTTTAAAAAGCAGGCAATGCAAGAATTACAAAGCTCTGGGGTAGGGACAGCTGGGTAGTTTAGACTATAAAATGTAGTAAAATATCCATTTACGTTTCAATGCCTATCACTGCCTACTAATGTAGACATTCTTAAATCAGGCTGATGCGCTTTTGGCACTTTCAGAAATGGCAGTACATGTGGTGTGGGGGGTGGTGGGGATGTTTGTTTTGGAAACAAAACAATTATATCTCATACAACTGAACACTGGGAAATAAAGAGAAAAAAGCCACCCATACAATCACTTCCCACAACTGATTATTAG
This sequence comes from Bos indicus, assembly GCF_029378745.1. NCBI lineage: Eukaryota > Metazoa > Chordata > Mammalia > Artiodactyla > Bovidae > Bos > Bos indicus. The sequence goes on along the minus strand of NC_091769.1, from coordinate 811,215 downwards.
CATTTTGTATATTTCATTTCAGTCTTTTTCTTTTTTCTATGAAGGCAGTTAAACGTAGCACATGAAAAACTCAGTTTGGCATTTCATTCTCTCTTCTTCAACTCCTTGCTAAAGCTGTTAAAACCTGGTCACTTAAGTAAAACCAGATTTTGCTCACAGATTTCTCCCAACCTTAAGGTTTTGTGGTCATGGTTGTTTGTTTTTAATTCAAAAACAAAGGCTGATAATGCTGAGTTGAAAAGTACAGACAAAGCCAGGAGATTAGAAAAAACCTATCCACACATTTCTGGAACTCGGGAGTTGCCCAGTGTTTGCCCTCCCAGGGGTGTGGGGAGGACACCAACCAGTTCCAACTAGGGTTTGCCTCTGTCTCAAGGTGATGGCATGTGGCAACAGGAAAAGACTCAGGGTTTCAAATTAATAACAAAATCACAGTTTCAATTTTTGTTAAATAGCCATTTAGAACTTAAAACACATGTTCCGGGGAAACAGTACAAGAAAGTGGTTGGGGAATACTTCTACAAAACCTACTTAAATTCATGTAGCTTAAAACAAAGGTCGCACAGATGAACCTATTTGCAGGGCGGCAACAGAGATGCAGAGGAAACAGAATTGTGAACACAGCAGGGGAAGGATAGAGTGGGGATGAATTGAGAAAGTAGCACTGAAACATACACATTGAGTTCAGTTCAGTTGCTCAGTCGTGTCCGACTCTTTGCGACTCCATGAATCGCAGCACGCCAGGCCTCCCTGTCCATCACCAACTCCCGGAGTTCACTCAAACTCATGTCCATCGAGTCGGTGATGCCATCCAGCCATCTCAGCCTCTGTCGTCCCCTTCTCCTCCTGCCCCCAATCCCTCCCAGCATCAGAGTCTTTTCCAATGAGTCAACTCTTCACATGAGGTGGCCAAAGTACTGGAGTTTCAGCTTTAGCATCAGTCCTTCCAATGAACACCCAGAACTGGTCTCCTTTAGGATGGACTGGTCGGACCTCCTTGCAGTCCAAGGGACTCTCAAGAGTCTTCTACAGCACCACAGTTCAAAAGCATCAATTCTTCGGCACTCAGCTGTCTTCACAGTCCAACTCTCACATCCATACATGACTACTGGAAAAGCCATAGCCTTGACTAGACAGACCTTTGTTGGCAAAGTAATGTCTCTGCTTTTCAATATGCTGTCTAGGTTGGTCATAACTTTCCTTCCAAGGAGTAAGCGTCTTTTAATTTCATGGCTGCAGTCACCATCTGCAGTGACTTTGGAGCCCAAAAAATAAAGTCTGACACTGTTTCCACTGTTTCCCCATCTATTTCCCATGAAGTGATGGGACCAGATGCCATGATCCTAGTTTTCTGAATACTGAGCTTTAAGTCAACTTTTTCACTCTCCTCTTTCACTTTCATCAAGAGGCTTTTTAGTTTCCCTTCACTTTCTGCCATAAGGGTGTTGTCATCTGCATATCTGAGGTTATTGATATTTCTCCCGGCAATCTTGATTCCAGCTTGTGCTTCTTCCAGTCCAGCGTTTCTCATGATGTACTCTGCATATAAGTTAAATAAGCAGGGTGACAATATACAGTACTCCTTGATGTACTCCTTTTCCTATTTGGAACCAGTCTGTTGTTCCATGTCCAGTTCTAACTGTTGCTTCCTGACCTGCATACAGATTTCTCGAGAGGCAGGTCAGGTGGTCTGGTATTCCCATCTCTTTCAGAATCTTCCACAGTTTATTGTGATCCACACAGTCAAAGGCTTTGGCATAGTCAATAAAGCAGAAATAGATGTTTTTCTGGAACTCTCTTGCTTTTTCTATGATCCAGCAGATGTTGGCAATTTGAACTCTGGTTCCTCTGCCTTTTCTAAAACCAGCTTGAACATCTGGAAGTTCACAGTTCATGTATTGCTGAAGCCTGGCTTGGAGAATTTTGAGCATTACTTTACTAGCGTGTGAGATAAGTGCAACTGTGCGGTAGTTTGAACATTCTTTGGCATTGCCTTTCTTTGGGATTGGAATGAAAACTGACCTTTTCCAGTCCTGTGGCCACTGAAACATACACATTACTGTATGTAAAACAGAAAGCCAGTGGGAATTTGCTGTATGATGCAGGGAGCTTAACCCGGTGTTCTGTGACAACCTACAGGGATAGGATGAGGTGGGGGGCGGGAGGGAAGTTCAAGAGGGAAGGGACATATAATACTTACGGCTGATTCATGTTGACGTATGGCAGAAACCAGCACAACGCTGTAAAGCAATTATCCTCCAATTAAAAATAAAAATTTAAGAGATGAATAAATAAAGCAAAGGTCTCAAAGGGAATTGTGACAATTCACTGAAGTGTGGAAAGAATATTCATCAATCTATTTATTTCTCACCTCGTCCCATAATACCTAGTTTGTACTTTATAAGGTGCATAAAATTAACACAGGAGAAAAAAAAATTAACACAGGAGGGAAACAATTGCTGAATATGCAGAAATTGGTGACACAAGCTGTAAAATCTCTATTTACTTGCGAAACAGAGACGCTTGGAGACTATTAGTTTATATAGTAACATCAGCATTGCTCTTGCTTGCTACCGTATCAATAACAAGATTTCTTTATAAAAGTATGTCCTGTATTTCAACTGGGACAACCCCAGGAATAAATCTGTCACTGGAACACCTCATGTTACTGTGAGTCTCTTTCAGAATTAAACTGAGTAATAGGGGCTTGGGACCCCAGAAGGGGGACTCTGAGACAAAGCAGGACTAGTTTCATGAAGCAGTGGTTCTTAATCTCCTTCAGTTCAGCCCCCTCTTAATCTGATAAATGGAATGGCCTTCCCCTCATACATGTTCAGGGGTTTGATTGATGTACCTGCTGAAACCGCTCATAGATTCCTGGGACCAGTCCTGGGACCAGGACCCCAGGCAGCAGAACGGGGCCTCAGCCACAACTAGACAGGACCTTGGCGGTCAAGTCCAGATGGGGTGGGGATGAAGGTCAGGCACACCCAAATGCAGCGTATTTGTGGCAGATCCTCTGCGGGGAGACGGCCCATGTGGATGGAGCCTCAATTTGGGAGGCTCATCTTAGTCAACCACAGCATATATACTCATTTGTCACACACACACACACATGCACACGCGCGCACACACACACACACACACACACACACCTCATCTGTCAGCTTTCCCACAGTGAGCTGCCAACTCCTCTCTGGGTGAAATCCAAAGACCGAAGACAGATTCCTGGCTCCAGGCCAGGTACTACCAGTTTCTGATCATTACCTGGTCTCCTATTTCCAACTCAGTTTAGGTGATGGATTCTTCACATGGAGCCCAGGTTGAGCCTGAAGACACAAACCCCTTCAGGTCATTCATTATATTGTTTGTATCCTCCAATGGCTCCTCTCTGCCTGCTTTAAAAACGCCAAATCCCACTTTCTGGCTTCCTGTTGTGCAAATTTAATCTTCACAAAGTGACTATACTTTCCACGTATGAAGCAGAGAATGGTGGGGAGTTGTTGTCACTGCCCGGCCCTTCAGTGTGGTTGCCAAAGGGCGGCTGCCTAAGGAAGCACAGCAGGATTCCCCCTCCCCAGGCAGGAGCTGGTCTGGGGTTGGAACCTGACCCAAGTGGACCTCCCCTGAGCCCCATGTGCACGAGCACAATGAACGAACAGAAGGGTAGAGAGTTAGGCCCACATAGAACACCGGGGCCTCAGGGGTTAGCCAAGGGCACTCCTAGATGTACAAGTTATATGAGCTCATTTCATTGTTGTTGTTTCAGTCTAATTTGGAATAGGTTCGAACTTTCAATTGAAATAAATCTAGAACTTAAACCATATTGAACTGACCTGCCTGTGACAGATGTGCCATCTGTTTATAAGGCTAAAAGAGAAAATATGTCCAGATCGTTGAACAAAACAGGATGGAAGGATGTCACACGAGCCCCATACTCCATATAGCTTCACAGAGCCGCCTTCCTCCTACAGCTGATTTTATAGTTCAGCGGGACTTTTTACCGTAAGGACAGTTACAGTGGAAACTGCCTGGATATCACATTTCCCTTACTCAGAAAACTGAATGCTAACTGAAACAGTTTCCAGCCCTCTAGCTTACACTCGACTCAGAGTGAGCTGGGGGACTTCACTCACACAGAGCACCAGCTGCCGCAGAGGAGCACACGGCTGTGTGCGCTACGGTCAACGAGCATCTGCGCTCCGGGAGCCCCAGCCTCAGCCACAGGAGAGCTGAGAACCGGAGCAGGCCCTCACGCACCACTGCAGACAAGCACGACACTTCACAGCGTCTCTACTTCCCTTCTGCCTCGTGGTCTCCAGCTCCTGATAAAGACCCTTGAGTGAGAGGTATGTGGCTTTTCCTAAGCCATCCTCCCCTCAGCCAGCTGCACTTGCATCTGGAGTCACAGAACATGGACCTAAAACGCCCTTTAGGGAACAGACCCTCATCCACATACGAGGAACTGGGTCCCAGAGCAGGGAAGAATTCAACTCAGAGAACCACACCAAGGTGGGTGGAGAACCCCGTCCCTGTCCCACAACACTGCTTGCAGGGATGTCTCGTTGCCTCGAGAACACAAGCACCAGCGCCCTGCCAGAGGCTTTGCTTGCCCTGTAAACTGGTTGAATCAGAGACTGAGTAGCATCAGTAGGTCATTTAGAAATCCAGTAGAAACACCTTGAATTTCATAATGATAATAGGGTCTGAGTTACACGACATATTGCATATAATTGTATAGAAACTTGACTAACTTCTCTATTTTTCCTTGGAGTGTGATAACACAGGCCTCTGGTTAAACACAGCAGAATGACCATATACTACTCACCCTACTCACCTCTTCTTTCCAAAGCCATCCCAAATCGCCAGATGATGGCAAAGTCCACCCCGCCTCCTACTCCCCACAAAAGAGTAAAGAGAAAGGTGAGGGCAAGAGAACAGGAGGTAACACAGCAGAGGAGTCCTTTCAACAAATTTAGGGAGACAAAGCAGGGAGACCTAACTTCCACGCTCTGCTGCAGCCTCTGAAGAACCTACAGAGGCGATTCTGAGAATAAACGGCCCTCACCGAAATCCAGAGGCTCAGGGTGGCAGGCACTGTGTACCGCAGAGCACAGGACATGAGACTGGAAAGAAGAAGACTGCTGGAAACTTTCTTTAGAGAGAGACTGGGCCCTCAGATCTCAACCTTGACCCTTCACAGCTCTAGGGCTGTGACCTCTCACCTAGACCTTCTCCCTTTACAACGAGAACCCCGGGCACAGTGAGCAGTGAGGCTGCAGACCTCAGGCCCTGGCAACACAGTAAGACCTGGATGGAGGGGGAGAAAAGGTGTTTAAACACTTAACGCCTTCTGATCCCTGGGACTCAACTGCTCCTTTCCTTTTCTGAAGTTTTGTTAGTCCATGGAATTCTCCAGGCCAGAATACTGGAGTGGGTAGCCGCTCCCTTCTCCAGGGGATCTTCCCAACCCAGGGATCGAACCGGGGTCTCCTGCATTGCAGGTGGATTCTTTACCAACTGAGCTATCAGTGAAGCCCCGTCAAGTGGCCTACTATATTCTGAAAAGAACCAACATGCCCTCTGTAACCCTTATCATGCAGCCAATACATTCCAGAAGCCCAGGTCTAAAATTGGCTGTCTCTAACCATGTTTTTCTTTTTCTTTTTTTTTAATGGGATGGGATCAAGTACTGGCATGATCTAGAACTGATCATGATTTAGAATTTTACTGAATTTACAACAGCCCATTTCCAGTAATGAATAACTATTAACTCACCTGGCCCACAAACCTTCAAAAGACACAGAATAACCAAGAGAACCAAACCTTGGTTTCTGGAAAATCATTCCAAAGCGCTGGCCACACTACTGTTTTTACTCTTCTTTATTTTTAAAGACTACTGATGTCTCCCTCTGATTCCTGAACAGAACTAAGTTACCAACCTCTCGTCTGTCACCCAGGGCCCGGCAGTGGGGCTCCTGGGAGCCCAGTCTCAGTGCTGCCCTGCCTTCCACTCATACAGCAGCCAAGTGACCGCACTTGCTGCATCTCTGCATCTCCTTTCCTTGCTTCAGGCTCTACCACCACCTTCCTCTGCTTCTCCAACTCATTTGACACCCAGCTTGACCCACACTTGAGTTCTCTGCATGAAGCTATGCACTGGATTAACATACTAAATACCAGCAATAGTAGGCATGACAAGCCGAGTAAACATACAAAAATCTGATCAGGATGTTTCTTTGGATAGGATATATGGAAATGCTGAAATTATCTAAATCTAAATAGTTGATTCGGACAGATCTGATTACCTAATAAACAAATTTCCAAATGGGAAAATGTCCCCATCACTTGCAAAATGCGTATGTAATATGAATGATGGCCTCAGTTACTGACATACTTTTAACATGTGGAATGATCGTCCATGTTTCCATGAGCTATAGATATTTATAAAATACCCACAGCTAAGTAATCTGCAAGTAGGCTTAAATTAAAACCTACAGGAGGAAAAAAGCCTGGGGCTGCCAGAGAGGGAAGAGATCATTGTCACAGGGACCTTTTAACTCCATGTGCTCCCAGACCGCTGTCTACGAGAAACCCACTTCAGACCAAGGGACACATACAGATTGAAAGTAAGGGGCTGGAAAAAGATATTCCATGCAAATGGAAATTGAAAGAAAGTTGGAATAGCAACATTCATATCATATAAAATAGACATTAAAATAAAGACTGTTTCAAGAGACAAAGAAGGACACTACATAATGATCAGTGAAAGTGAAAGTGAAGTCGCTCAGTCGTGCCTGACTCTTTGCGACCCCGTGGACTGTAACCTATCAGGCTCCTCCATCCATGAGATTTTCCAGGCAAGAGTGCTGGAGTAGATTGCCATTTCCTTCTCCAGGGGATCTTCCCGACCCAGGAATCGAACCAGGGTCTCCCACATTGTGGGCAGATGCTTTACCGTCTGAGCCACCAGGTACATAATGATAAATCCAGAAAGATATAACAATTATAAATATATATATGCACCCAACACAGGAGCACCTCAAGACATAAGGCAAATGCTAACAACTATAAAAGGGGACATCAACGGTAACACAATAATAGTGGGAGACTTTAACAGCCCACTAATACCCACAGACAGATCATCTGGACAGAAATCAAGCCTTGGTAAATTTAAGAAAACTCAAATTGTATCAAGCTTTTTTTCTGACCACAACGCTGTAAGATTAGGTATCAGTTACAGGAAACAAACTGTAGAAAACACAAACACACAGAGGCTAGACAGTAAGCTTCTAAGCAACCAAGAGGTCACTGAAGAAGTAAAAAAATACCTAGAAACAAATGACAACGAAAACATGACAACTATGGGATGCAGTAAAAGCAGTGCTAAGCCGGAAGTTTATAGCAAAACAAGCCTACCTCAAAAAATGAGAAAAGCGTCAAATAAACAACCTAACCTTATACCTAACGCAACTAGAGAAAGAAGAAAACCTACAGGAAGAAACTAAATGTATTTTGATCTTCTAATAGAGTAAATGGAAGAAACACTCCAAATTATATAATACTTGACATAATCTCTGGAACTGGAGAGAGAATGAACTAAACATCTGCTCTGAAGTTGAGCCTATACATTTCAAAACTTCAGATGTCTTGGCTTAAAAAAAGAAAAAAGCCTTAAATAACATTTTCTAAATACATTTGGCTACTAAGAATATCTCTCATGACTGAGAATTTACTTAGTTGAAAAGATAAAATGTCAGACTCCAAAAGGAAGGAAACAAAATTACTGCAAATTCAGATCCACTCTCCCATTGGAGAAATGATTTTCCTAAGTGAATTTACTGAGTTCTACTCATGGAGGTTAGTAGTAAAGACAGTTAAACAATGGGAAGAGACGGCTCCCTAAAGTAATTAGGAATATCATGTTTCTGCTATCCCCAAACACCACACCTATATATTTATCAGTATAACATTCCCTAAATATAGATAGATATTAATATAGATAGATACAAGTCTACTGTGACAATAACATGTCAGATAAAAATCTGAGTTTTCCAGCAATGGAGCTGTTCAACCAGCAATGCTGCCTACAAGCATACAAAAATTACTAATAATTGGTAAAGTGAAAGTGAAAGTGAAGTGGCTCAGTCGTGTCTGACTCAGCGACCCAATGGACTGCAGCCCACCAGGCTCCTCCGTCCATGGGATTTTTCAGGCAAAAGTACTGGAGTGGGGTGCCATTGCCTTCTCCAATTGGTAAACATGGGTTTAAAAAAAATGACACAAACTTGCTAGATTAAATCATCTGAATAGCTCTTGTTCTAGAAAGCATATAAAAATATTTTTTTCCATGGAGGTTCAACCCAAAGACCCTTGTGGAGCAAGGCAAAGAAATATGTTCTCTGTTTTGTGTTGTCCAAATCATCTGGTTCCTTTTTTTCATTTTCACTCAATTGAACAATTTAAGCTGATTAAATTAAATGTGCTGAAGCCATCAGCAATACAGCTTGTCACAGAAAGGTTAGCAGAGTGGAATACAGTCTTTGCCACAGTATCTTTGGAGCAATCAAGGACATAAAACCTCTAAGAGGTATACCGCCAGGGTAAGTATACCGCCAGGGTAACAGTTGGTTTGGAATTCAGCGTGAGAAACAAGACTCCTAGTGATTAGTGCTGAAGCTGTGTTATTGCCCTGCAACCTTCCCAGGGGATGTGCAGCCTCTCGGTTTCAGTAACCCACGTCTGACAAACCTCAGTTTTATTTTAATCCCCTCCCCCTAAAAGATGGAAAACCCAAAGAGATCCAAGCCATAAAGAACTCCTACTGAGACAATTTAAAACCCATTCAATCACAGCAACTGCCACTTTGAAAGGGGGAAAAAAAAAGTCACCAGGAATAAGGGCCAACAATGTAATCAACATCTAATGGGATCAGAAAACGTCTGGATGTCTGGGGCCAAGGAGAGCAGTGTTACTTCAGAGGCTTTAGGGGAAAAAAAGATCTTGTTAGAAAGGCTTTGAGATAAGGTCTGAACCAAAAATATTTCCCAAGGGGAAGATAGAGAACAAAAAAAAAAAAATGAAGTTTCAGTAGAAAAGAGAGACATTTGGATTCAGTTATAGAAGATGGTTTTCTAGAAGAGAATCTGATACTGATAAACAATGGCAGAGGAAAAAGTGTGTAGCCAGAATTTTAAGACTCTGTGTAGTAACTCAGATTCTAGAAGTTTTAGAGTTTCAGAGACAGTTATGTTTCTGCTTGCTTGCCCGGAATCAGAGATTTAGTACAGTGAGATCCCTACCCATTGAAATTATATTCTCTTAAAATTGATAAATGGGGAGTCGATTCATTCTTCCAAAAGCAGTTTCTTGTGAAAAGTAGCCTCATCTTGATTCAGATGAAGAGGAATAGAAAGGAGAAAGCTTATCCTTGCAGAAAGAAGGGCTGTGATATACCATGAGACTGAAAGGACCTCAGATTATGTCTTTCAGATTGAGGAGTGGCGTGGGGAGGAAGAGGGGCAAGTCACTTTTAAGAGAACAATAAGGCTAAGTGACAATTTTGCCAAGTGCCTGCTATTTGCCAATTCAACCAAGAATTTGGAGGAAGGGAAAGAAAAAGCAATTAATTCTATTCAGGACACCAACAGAGGCTGAGAGCCAAGTAAATGAACCCTAAGAGGAGATACTGTCTTTTGTCTTCAGTTGTGAACTCTTCCTTTTTTTTTTTTTGAAAGTTGTCTCATCACTTTCTATGGCTGTGTTTAAGGAAAAAAAATCCATCCTCTTTATTTGTAAACTCACTACACTGTCTTCTTCAAGTTACATGTTGCTTCTGTAAACCACTCTACTCTTCCACTGAATCGCATCAGGGAAGGGGGGATTGCAGTGGAGATAACACATCCAATCCTGGAGTCATTCACATGACACCCAGTTCAGAACCTGAGAAATGGCTTCAGCTCCCTTCAGAGTTCAGTACGCACAAACGGAGGCCCAGATTGCTCAGGAGACAAGGTCAGGTTCTCTGGGACTTGGAGAGGCAGAAGGGAGACTCCTAACCAGCTTTCTCCATTTGGGTCACTCTTCAGTCCATTATGGGCTTCTCTTGTGGCTCAGATGGTAAAGCGTCTGCCTACCATGCAGGAAACCTGGATTCGATCCCTGGGTCAGCAAGTTCCCCTGGAGAAGAAATGGCAACCCACTCCAGTACTCTTGCCTGGAGAATCCCATGGATGGAGGAGCCTGGTAGGCTACAGTCCATGGGGTCGCAAAGAGTCGGACATGACTGAGCGACTTCACTTCACTTCACTTCAGTCCATTATGGAGCCCATTCTCTCTATCATTGTTCTTAAATGGTCTGATGAAGAGGAAAGTACTGGACATCAGAGATGGACCCTTGCCCTGGGGCAGTTTACAGCTGGGCTGACACATGAAAGCATATGGTCACTGGAAAAATCCAAGAGGAATTCAGAGAGGGAAACTTTGCAAAAAGCAGGAGCAGCAGAGAAAGGCTGTGGTGGAGAAAGAGTAAAGAACAGGTGAGGGCCAGACAAGACCATTCTAAGCAAGGAAGGGAAATGGGGGTACAGTCCTATTTCACAGATACATGTTGGAATGACTCAGGCACAACAGAGACAGCAGAGAACAATGTGAACAAGGATGAGAAGGAAGAATAAAGACTACAGAGAGCCTTCAGTGCCAAGCTATGAAATTTGGACTTTATTTACCAGACAGCCAGTACAGATGTCTGTTGGTACAGATAGAAATTTTAGTAAAAATACAAATGATGTATACAAGGCAGCCTTTTAAGACAATAACTCTGGAGACACAGTACAAGGTAGACTGAAGAAAGACTGGAGTCAGGGAATCCGAGGAGAAGAGGGGCAGTCCAGGGGATGTGAGAGGATGGGGACTGGTAAGCAAAGGAAGGGAGGACCTTGCTTTCTCAAAGGTCAATGGGATTTAGCCATCAACTGGACTCGGGTAGGAAAGGGAATGGAGGAGTCGAATTAGGCTCGAGATATTCACAGATACAAGAGGATGGTGTCTCCCCGACCAGAGGGAGTGATGTCAAATGCTGAACTAAATCTCCGCAAGGACACCAGGAAGCACACCACATGGTAGGGCCACACCCCAAAGGTAACTGAGTCACACGAGGAGCCCCAGAGCCCAGCCAGGGGTGCAGGCCACTGCGGCGTGGCAGGAAGCAGCAGAGGTCAGGAAAGGAACACAGAAGGCCAAGTGTCAGAAGGAGGCAAAGGACGAAGAGAGCACATGAAGAAAGGCGCTTCATGATAGAACTGAACGCCCAAGGAATCAAGTCAACGAATGAAGAGAAAACACACTGGATGAGGTGATGAGAAGATCATGGATATTAACAGAGAAAGGAGGAAAGCTGATGGTAAGCAATAAAACAAAAACAGACACGGGAATACGAATAATCTACATTGAATATTTGTGAGTGAGAAGTAAAATCAGCAAAATCTGAAAGGCAGTGAGATATAACAGAAGGCTCTGTGCACTGTGATTCAAGAAACTGGAGATTTAACAGTGATGCCAACTCCACGGTGCCAAGCAGGAAACAGGGTTCCTGCACTGTGCTCCACATCTGACCTGTGCTAATGAACTCCGGCAACAGGGCTGTGAAGGGAGTCCTATTAGTCTCGTTTTTTAAATGTAGCAGCTGAGGCACTGAGAGGTGCAGGAGCTCATCCAAGGACACAAACTAATGAGCGGCAGACCCATGTGCTCCAGGCTGTCGGAAGCCTCATCTGGGAACTTCCCTGCTGGTCCAGTGGTTAAAAATCCGCCTGCCAATGCAGGGGACATAGGTTTGATCCCCGGTCCAGGAAGATTCCATGTGCCGAGGGGCGACTAAGCCCAGGCGCCCCCACTACTGGAGCCCACAGGCCTGGAGCCTGTGCTGCACAGCAAGAGGAGCCACTGCAGTGAGAAGCCTGAGCTCCACAACAAAAGGGAGCCTCTGCTCGCTGCAACTAGAGAGAGCCCTCGCAAAGCAACAAAGACCCAGCACAGCAAGAAAACAAAAAACAATTTTTTTAAAAAAGAGGGCTCCTCTACACCCTTCATCACTACGCTCTTCTCCATGAGGTACTATGAGGCCTTGCGCAAGAACAGGTCCTCTGAGCCTGTCTTCTCACCTGGAAAATATGATGAGGCATCACTGATACCTGACATTTCCAGACTTAACATTCTACGATGCTGGGGCTCTGTGTTAGAGGATGTTTTTGAAAAGTCTTTAATGAGAGACAATAGCTTCTCTTTTTCAGCTACTTCCCATCTCAGCGAGCAGCTTCACTTTAGTTACAGTGAAGCCAGGAACACAATAGAGGGAGCTAACCCTCAGCTTGTCTTCTTGCTTTCAACAAGCAGTTTGAGATTAGAGTGAGGACCTCCTGCAGAATGTGAATCAGAGTAAGTGCAGTACTAGCTTATATCATGTGTTACACGGCCTCATTGCTTCAGTAAAGATAACATACATTTTACTTCTAAGTGAAGTTGATATGAGGACAGTATAAGAAATGATCTGGCTGCTTCTGCAGTTTCCTTAGTAGGGAAACACTGGTGGTCTACTAAACGCTGAAAGGGACACAAGTCACGTCTTCTTGGTCCGATACACTTACTACAGTAAAGGTATTGTCACCATCCCATCTCATGGTAATAGTATAGTTCTGATTTTTTACAAAAAATTCTCCGCACCAGGAACAAGACAACACTGTGGTCTGGTTCTCGCTCGCTCTCGTGTAAAAGCCTGACTGAACACCACACTCTCCGCTGGTTCAGGAAGGAAGTGATAAGCTGAGGGAGGGCAGGGCCGAGTCCTGGCCGTGTGCTCTACAACAGTCATTCTCCTTCCAACGCCCATCCCAACAACATAAAAATCCGCTCAGAACCAAACAGAGCACAGAAAGATCCAGAGGTCAGGGGAGAGATAAGGACAGGAAGACTTGCCCGCTTGGCCAAGGACAAGTCAGAAGAGAAGCAATCCCTCCTGCCTCTGCCTCCCCAGAGTCCAAGTCAAACACTCATTCTTCTCCTTCAGAGCTTTCGGTAATGACAAAATTTCCTCTCACATCTGGCCAGCTCTCACCCTCTACTTACATTCCAGGCCTGTTCTTTCCAGCCTTGGCCCTGCTGTCGCTCCATTAGTCACTGCCTCTCCTTGTATCTCCTCCTCTCTTGAATCACAGGGCACAGAGCTCTGTACCCTTCTTTTGCTGTTCCTTGTATCTTCTCCCTTCCTCCTGGGTCACCTGTCGATGGGCTCAGGTAGATCTAATGCCTCTGCACGTTCTGTGTGTTTGGGGCAGGTACAACATGCCTGCCTCTGTGGGTTTCAAGGGCAGGAAGCAGAGCTATGCAGGACAGCAGGCTTCCTCTGGTTTTCAGACCTGCTCACCCAGAACCAGTCTGGACACGTCTCTCAGATGGATGTAGATGGCCTTCAGGCCCTCTTCCCTACTGTGTCTTATTCTGCAGTTACTGTCTACCTGTAATTCTTTGGTTTTGCCATTTGTTAAACCAAGCCTCTGTGATGTTGCTAGCTTCCTCGCACTCCAGAATAGTTTTTAAGGAGGAAAACAAAAATGGAAAATGAAAAAAGTAAATATTGCAGAATTTCAGGAGTCATTCTCAAAAAATAAGAGAAACTGGACTACATTCCAAAGTAGGGGATTCGAGTTCAATCCCTAGTCCAGGAAGTAAGATCCCACAGGCCACAGTGCAACTAAGCAACTACTGAAGCCCGAGCACTCTGGAGCCTGCAAACCACAAGTGGAGAGAGGCCCATGCTCTGCACGAAGTCCCCAGATGCTGCAAGACCCAATGCAGCCAAAAATAAATATACGCTCAAAAAAAAGAAAGGAGAGAAATAGAAAGAGAAACCTCTGGAAGGAACAGAACTTCCCTGGCACTCTGAATCCCCAACAGAAAAGACTGTCTCCCTGTGAAATCAGTCCTGCATCCCATAGTGTCTCCAGACAAATGGCACACGGAGGAGGGGGAGATGGTCAGTGGACACTTACTAGTGCCCTCAGTTACACGAGCCTTTCTGTCATTTTATCAGGGAGAGGAGTCCAACTGGTATCACCGATCAGCCAGCCCGGAAGGAGCATGCTCCCCAGAAGCCTCAATTTCTCAAGCAAAGATGATGAGAGTCAATGACTGCTCAAGTGTCAGAGATAGAATACTGCCTTGAAAATCACCAGTGCAACCGCTTTAGTTGATGCCAAAGGAAAAGGGAATGTAGAGAAAGTCTGCTCAAAGGTCACACAGCAGCACAGAGGTGGTGCTGGGATTAGCCTCCATGCTCCTTGCGTCATCATCCCAATTCACCCTGTTACCAGCACACTGCCTCCCGACATCCGTTCTTTTACATGCTGAGACATGGACCCTTATAAACTGACACAGGTTACTTAGATGACCAGCCCTTTTCTGCGATCCTGTGCGCTTGCTATTGGGATCCAAACATCAATCACCGTTATGTCACACACTTCCTGAGGAGTGCATGTGAATGTTTATGGAAGCAGCGTGGGGAATTCAGATCAAATAGTCAGTGAGTGACTCAAAACTGGAGACAAAGACAGCCAACACGGGAAAACACATGTGCCTTTTTCTAATGGGCTAGAATCCAAGCATGTGTAATACTACGCCCTCCACTTCCTACGTGCTGGTGACTGGAAATCTTGGGGTTAGTCCAAGGTCAACCTACATGCATGAAGGGAACTCCCTAGGATGGTCTTAGAAAAGCATGCCCTCCCCCAAACGGGTAAATTTAGGGCACATCGTTCCAAGAAACAATCGTAACTGATGATCTTTTTTCCAACTGTTATGTCACACAGGGATTTATACTTTTTCCTTACTGATTTAAGAGGCAGGGATTTCATCCAGAAGGATTTCTTAGAGTGCTCCTTCAACAATACAATTGAAGCTGTTTTATTCGGCTTTCCTTTCCTGCATGTTAACGTATCGCTATTGGCCAGAGGAAAATTAAGTTATCCAGTCTCTGAGCTTATGAACCTCACAAAGAGATTTCCAGTTGTCACTTGGCTGCCTTTGTGAATGGCGGCTCTGCAGACCACATCACGGGGAATATTTACACAAGTCTGGCCAAGCCAAAAGGTATTCTTTTGCATAACTTTAAATCAGTACTGCATTTTTCTTTTCAAACAAAAAAGTCTGGTTTGCTTAGGTTAGACTCCAATTTTTAGAATTTAAATTTCCATAATATCCCATTTGTTCAGGCTTAGAAAAAAAAGTGCCACTGGGGCGTGTACTAAGAAAAACCTCAAGACAGAGACAGCTGCTCTGATGGTTCAGAATCCTCTGCAGGAGGCTCTCTGAGAGCCTGGATGACTAATGTAGGACTGCAGGGTTTTGGCAGGTAACTGAGTGAGTCACAGGGGCTGTGCCAAGTGGAGAAGGTACGGCCCATCTACAGGGGCGGCAGCCATTCAGACGTGACCACTCACTACAGTGAGGAAGGCTGCAAACCACACAAGGTTTTTTTTTTTTTTTGGGGGGGGGGGGGTCTCAATATTTTAAAATGTTACCTCAAGTAGAAAACAAAACACAGTTTGTGCCTGACCAACTATGCCCGTGGGCTAGACTTTCGGTTGCTGAGTTTCCTGTTTGCAGCCTCTCCTCTATAGGAAGAGGGAAAAACGCATAGTCAATGCTACTGTTAAATTATTTTAGAACGTTCGTCTCAGAAACGCTCCGGCAGCCTGAGGGGATGTGTAAGGGGAACAGGAGCAGGTCCAGAAACAGCCAATTATTAAGGTTTTATGGACATCGGGGACAAACAGAGCATTCAACTTCTTTGTAAAGTCACTGCGTTAATGGAAATAAAATCCCACCCTCCATCCACTACAGAATCGCTATGGAGCCTACTTTCTTTTCCCTGTAATCCAATTCTCCCATTTACTTCCGCCTCCCCTGACACCTAAGCAGTGGCTGGGTGCTGTATCTCCTTCCGGAATTCCCAATGTCTCACCCCTCACTCCCAACCACGGCCTGAACGCAGCCCCTCGGCCACGGCCTGAACCACTGACGTCACCACGGCACCCCCACCCTCCCGTCTCTCCCTCCTCACCTCACTCCCACCCCAGCCCCTTCCACACAGCTCGGATGCGAGCTCTCCTCCAGGAGCACTTTGTCAGCTCTCCGGAAGAACGCCGGGCACTGCTGACAGTGGCTGCCTCTGAGTGGGGGGTGGGGGGGGGACAGGTTTGAGGATCAGGAGCCTGGCTTCAAGAAAGGCTTGTTTTCTCCAGAATCTCCTATATTTTGCTGTTTTTTCCCTCCTGTATTTTTTGAAGGATTTTTCTTACCATGTGAGTATTGTTTTCTCAGAAATACAGTAAGTTTTACCATGTAAACTGTTATTATATCATTCTGATGTTTTATTCTTTGTCTTGAAAATGTGTATGGTTGTGCCTTCCACTTCTAGCAGGGGGAAGAGTTTTCAGAGATTTCTAAGCGTCTGTCTCCTGGGTTAGAATCCTCAGTTTGGCTCAAATAAAATTCCCTTTTATCTTCCTTAAAACTATTTAATATGCTTGAAAAACTGTACTACCCCAGGGATTCTAGATTGAGAAGCAAGACATCTCTTCCTCCCAACCCACTGAGGCATGTCTGTGGACTAAAGATTTTTTTATCAGTGAGATGAGAGAAGATTGGGAAATTAACCACAGTGGAGCATGGGACACAGCCAGGTGAAGGCAAGAATGGAGGTGGAGGCTGTAGTAAGGTGCGAGCAGAAGTGTAGAAACTGGGAGGAGCTTAGGTCTAGAATGGGCAGCACAGCCCCAGCTCCCCTTCTGCAGCCTGTGAAGGAAGCTCAGAGTTCTCCCCAGCTTGAAGTCAGATGTCTACCGTCCAAAGGGAACAAATGACCTGCCGGGAGGGCTTAGCATCCCTCAGCATGGACTTCTCCTCTGGAAGGGACCTCAACTTGTCCTGCTGGCCACGCGTGGACACATTCTCAAGGGAAACCTGCCCTTTCACATCCTGCTCCCTCAGCTTCAGAACACAGCCCTCCTGATGAAGGGGAAGGTCAGCTGGGGTAGCAGCTGTTTGTAAGAGGAGGGAAATTAAGTCAGCTCTCTAGAACAATCAATCTAGGTCTTTGCTATGAATCTGGATACGTAATCAAGGATCATCAGATCCTTGTTCAGAGTTGAACAAGAGGGGGCTTCCCAGGTGGCTCAGTGGTAAAGAATCTGCCTGCCAATGCAGGAGCTGCAGGAGACTCATCTTTTATCCCTGGATCGGGAAGATCCCCTGGAGGAGGAAATGGCAATCCACTCCAGTATTATTGCCTGAAAAATCCCATAGGCAGAGGAGCCTGGCAGGCTACAGTCCAGAGGGTTACCAAGGGTCAGATGTGACTGAGCGACTGAACAACAACAAAGGAACAGAGAAAGACTGGTATGAAACAAGTAGAACCAATCCCAGAGAAAAGAGCAATTCATGAAGCAGAAGAGAATTTAAGGGGTGGGGGCGGAATCTGAGTATAGTCAAAGATACTAGAAAACATACATACATGAAACAAAAACCTTATTATGGTAAGGAAAAGCACATATTGAAATTAAAATTGGATTTTTGAAGTTAAAAATTCAATAGAAGGGCTGAGATAAAAGAGTAGATAAAATTCCCAGAAAACTGGGAGGGTGTAGGGGAAAGGAGAAAAGACAAAGCTTGATAAAGAGTTAACCCAAGAGGTCTAACATCATTCTATTGAACTTACTAAAAAAAAAAAAAAAAAAAAAAAGGCAAGAGAAGATAGCAAAGAAAACAAGTCTTCAGATTAGAAGGCTCACAGGCAATGGGCAGAACAGATGAGAAAAGATAGAGTTTCATAAAAGGTCACAGTATCAAGGAGAAACAAAACCCATCTAAACTTACAAAGAAAAGGTCTATGTGAAGGCCTGGACTCAGTAATGGTGACTGCTAGAAAGAAATTCCTGTCAAATGCTGAGGGAAAGATATTTTGTATGTAGATTTTCATACTCAGCCAAATTGCCAGTTAAAGCTTAAGAGGGCAGATGAGCATGGGTTCAAAGTATACCTGCCATGCAGTCTTTCTGAAAACTTCCAAAATACACTCCAGAAAAATTAAAAATATATCTAAGAGGAAGATAAAGGCTTTAAGAAGAATTAATCCAAGATTAAAAAAAAAAATTCAACATGACAAATGGGTAAGCAAGTTTAGAAAGTAGTTAGTTCATCATAAAGCATTCAAAAACTTGTACAACTAGCAAATTATAGTGTTGAGAGAAAGAGAACGGACATAACTTCTGCCAATGAGAAAACAAGCAATTAGAAAGTCCCGGAAGAACAAGGCCGTACAAGAACTTTGTGGTCCATACATATGTGAAGCAAACAAAAGTGTGCCAAGATCCTAAGCAAACGACCACACATAAAGTGACAGTTTTACTCAGATGTTCAGAACATCTTCCTTCAAGTAACCTACACTTAGTTAACAACATAGGATTCCAATTTGATTATCCATTCATACTTTTGAAGACCACTTAAAGAGAGGTATCTGAGCCTCGATTCAACCAAGAAGACAAGCAAACCACGTGCTTGAATTTTCCCAGTGTAAGAGTGTGGTAGTCACTGTTAGCTGAGTAAATCTCCATTTCCCACCCTTGATTTACCAACCCTTTTTGCAATCTGACCACAGTTAGAGCCAAGGAAACGTGAGCCACCGAAGTTCTTCGGATGGTTGCCTGGTAAGATAAAAAGGCAAGACTTGCAAAATAGGAAATCTTGCACTTTTCCTGCCATTTTTGTGACTTATGGTGAAAACCACATATTAAGAATGGTGAGGCAGGAAGGTGGATTTGAAATTATTTCCATGAGTGACTCCACCAGCCTTGGATGGACTTCCTTCAGGCTTGTTGCTACAAGAGAAAACTAAGCTGCTGTCTATTTAAGATAATAGCTGCATATTTATTGTTGTTGTTGGGGAACACATTCTTAACTAGAACAAGAAATCAATTTCCTATTTTGAATGAAACCCAGATTGAGTTGGGTTTCCCTTTCTTGTAGGCAAGAAAGATCTGACTAATACATATCCTCTTTCTTTGTACTTTGCTCTAGAGGAAAAAAGAGTCGCAATCAAAGATGAAATCTTTAACCTCTGGTCTCAGGAGGAACAGGATGTTGTGTAGGGACCCACAGCTTTCATTTAACCACTTACTTGGCCGCAACCACAGACTAATTTCTGTGCTGAACACGGGACACATAACAAGCCTAATAAGACACTGCATTTGCACTTGTGGGCCCCAGTAAAATGGGGCATAGTTTACAAACACGTAGAATATTGTCAGAGTATGGGACTGTGTTATACAAACATAGTCAAGGAAGTAATTTAGGACAATCTAGTAATATTTCAAAACATAATAAACTCTAAAATGCAAGAGTGCTTGTCTGGTCTGATTCAGCTACATCAACATTTTACTCACCACTAAACTCTTAATATTCACTGCACAACAGCGCAGATAAGCCAAAATAATATTTGCCTTGAATGAATTTTTATTTTAAATTGGGTGTGCCTGCTGTTCTGGGAATCCACCACACCCCAAGGAAATGGAATCCAAATGGAAGGTTCTAATTCAAAAGAAACCAGCACGTTGTTTAGCTGTGCCAATGCTTCTCTATTTAATGGAATTATTCCAGGTGGTGGAGTGGTAAAGAATCTGCCTGCCAATGCCAGAGACACAAGAGAAACAGGTTCAATCCCTGGGTCAGGAAGATCCCCTGGAGGAGGAA
This sequence comes from Bos indicus, assembly GCF_029378745.1. Lineage (NCBI taxonomy): Eukaryota > Metazoa > Chordata > Mammalia > Artiodactyla > Bovidae > Bos > Bos indicus. The sequence goes on along the minus strand of NC_091769.1, from coordinate 791,415 downwards.
ATGGCAACCCACTCCAATATTCTTGCCTGGAAAATTCCATGGACAGAGGAGCCTGGCAGCTACAGTCCGTGGGATCAAAGACAGCCAGACACGACTGAGTGAGCACACACCTCCCCAGGTTTCATGCAAGAGGCAGCTGGGTCCTTCCACACTATCTGAATCAAAAAGCCCATCGTCATCCTTGCACTGCTTATTTCAGCCTTCTAACAATACTAAACGAGCATCTACTAGGTTAGAGGCTATGCCAGATATTGTGGATACTCCAGAAAATAAGAGTACCTGCCCTCAAATGGCTTCTGTCTAGTGAGGCCAGGGGGGTAAAGTCAGGGTTCAGAAAGGGAAGAGTCACTAAGCTATTACAACATGTTACGTCAACTCCGAGAGAGGGCAAATTAGAGAGTACTATGCAGACAAAGAACAGGGACTTTGAGGGTGGTGGTCAAGGACTGAGTCCTAAAGAAAATAAGATTTTGTTGGGATGGGTTCTCCTGATGCAGGGAACAGCATGTGCTAAGGTCTAGAGGGATGGGACGTCATTGGTGGTCCAGCAGTTAACACTACACGCTTCCACTGCAGGGGCCCTGGGTTCAATCTTTGGTTGGGGAAGTTCTGCATGCTTCCCTGTGTGGCCAAATAAACAAATAATGTTATAAAAGTCTAGAGGCAAGACACAAAATGGTATAGTCAAGGAACTTGGAGTTCAAGTTCAGTAAAGCTGTCTCCCTACGCATTTCAGTTCAGTTGCTGAGTGGTGTCTGACTCTTTATGACCCCATGGACTGCAGCACGCCAGGCTTCCCTGTCCATCACCAATTCCCGGAGCTTACTCAAACGCATGTCCATTGAGTCAGTGATGCCATCCAACCATCTCATCCTCTGTCATCCCCTTCTCCTCCTGCCCTCAATCTTTCCCAGCATCAGGGTCTTTTCAAATGAGTCAGCTCTTTGCATCAGGTGGCCAAAGTATTGGAGTTTCAGCTTCAACATCATTCCTTCCAATGAAGTCCTTCCAATCCCTGCACATTAGACAGACTGAAATTAAGAACTCAGGGGAGCACAGGTTTGAGATATTCAAACAGGATTCCAGAGGGCAGTCACATAGTTTAAGAGTCCTGCGATTCCTACAAACACTGCCACTCACTCTTTCAACCAGACACAGACAGTTAATGTAGCCTCAAGTCTGAGAAGAGTCACTGTGGCCTTTAAACCTGGGATAATGACAGTTTTTGCTTTATTTCTACACCATATCAGCTTTTTGCTTATTTTGCTGAAAGTGCTAGCAAAGCAAAAACAAATCATTCTGGAAGCCAAATGACAACCTCTCTTGACTTCACCAAGGTGAGTTTCAATTCACATCTTTGCAGCAGGAGGTGTGACCCAGCAGGAGGGTCAGCACATTTCATTATCTTCCCATGTTTAGTGGCACCAGTGTTTGTCACCGACTCTCTCTACCTCATCCCTTCTATCCTGTTAGTGGAGGTCACCAGAAGTTTGTGGTATCAAGATACATAAGCATCTGGGGATTTATGGGGCTGAGCACTTTCAATTTTAAGGTTTATGGGCATGTGTCATACACCCTAGGCACGACTGCCAGTCACACTGACCCAGCACGGTCTGTGGGGCCACAGTTCAAAGAGTGGTATCTAGAGCAGGTGTGGAGAAAAGAAACCTCTTCCATGAAGGGAGGGAGCACACAGATGAACGGATGGTACCAGTGCAGAAACTCACAGGTTGGTGACAAACCAAGAAAGTCACAGCTCAGTGGCTCTCTCACTGCAAAGCAGGGGGTCAGGGCGTCTGGTAACATTGCGAGAAGGGGTCAGACATGAGAGCAGAAGAGATGGCAGATGATCACCAGGGAGAGTGGCAGACTGAGTTGCCCAACTTGGTATTTTTCAGTGAACTGATGGCAAAAGGTTCCAAAATCGATGTTTTAAAAAAACCAGAGTACCATGAGTACAGTGAAGACAATCACTGTATATAATAAGTTACTATAACACGCCTATGTGCATACTGAATTGTGATGTAAAACGTGGGTGCCAGTCAAGATATCTGAAAGCCAACAGATGAGGACAATAGAGGGAATCACTTAAAAGCACTGAGAACTCAGGTGAGGTTGGGAACAATCTGGCTTGTAGTGGCCCTTATCCACTTATCCATGTTGTTATGATTCGTGCTTCACGCCTGGCCAACAGTAGAGGAGGTAATTAAAACTGAAAGGCTCCTATTAAATGCAGTGACTCACAGAGAGAAATACATATAAAAAACATAAAGTAGTATATCTTATCACTTAAACTCTACTTAATTATGCTAATTAAAACTTTTAAAGTAATTTGACAGCAAATTAAGAGACTGTACTACTCTGCTTGACCACATAATTATGCTTTTTTGCCTTCCATTAGAATTCTTATATCAGAAGATCTTTAAGGGATCTATTTAACTTGTAGGATACATCATGTGCTTGGATAAAAAGGTTAAAAGGTGTTTTATTTTAAAACCACCCACATTTTTATGATTTACAATAGAAAAAAGCAAGACCCAAAACTCCACAAAACCCCATTCTTGTTAAATCCTGTAATAACTAAAGTCAAATAAATTTTCTTTGAGAAAGGTCCCACCCCCAAAGGATCCATGTAAATGACTCCATAATAGAAAAAGGCATTATTTTCCTTTATCAGTCATTTGTGAGATGCCCCATTGTTACAGATGACTCCCATTTGAAAAATGAACATTGCCATCTTTTTCATTTATCCAAATACTATTCAGAGACCAAGATGGTCCTTCAAAATCATTCAACCCTGACAACTCATTCTGTAAGTCTACTGAACGGATTAGAAGACAGTCTTTGAAAAGACAGAAAGTTGCCGGGTAATGGACTCCACTCTCACCTCCAAGCCACTTAGTAGACTTATCATCATTCACTGCTGCTACTGCTGCTAAGTCGCTTCAGTCGTGTCCGACTCTGTGCGACTCCATAGACGGCAGCCCACCAGGCTCCCCCGTCCCTGGGATTCTCCAGGCAAGAACACTGGAGTGGGTTGCCATTTCCTTCTCCAATGCATGAAAAGTGAAAAGTGAAAGTGAAGTCACTCAGTCATGTCCGACTCTTAGCGACCCCATGGACAGCAGCCTACCAGGCCCCTCCGTCCATGGGATTTTCCAGGCAAGAGTACTGGAGTGGGGTGCCATTGCCTTCTCTGGTCATCATTCACTAAAGGAAAACAATTAACTGGAAAGCATGGTGCTCTTAATATGCTTCAGAAGTCATTTGCAAAGACAGCTCTGAAGCCACTTATTTCTTTACCTGTAGGAACCAGCTTAAACTTGGGGAAAGGAGGAAGCATATTCCTCTTATTTTTCCCTTTATTGCAACTCCCAGAACACATTCATCATCACAATAAAAGTGAAGCTATTTTACACATGTGACGTACTAAGGTGCTATAGGTCTAGGAAAAGTCAAACCTCAACTCAACCAAAATGTATAATAAGCTCTAACCACAAAACACTAGAAAAGATAGAAAAAGATGAATAATTTAGTTAATTAATAAACATTATCTTTCAAGGTGGCCTGAATTCATTATAAATACAAAAGTAGTAGAAGGAGTCAATAACTCCCAACTTGGGAAAAAAACAAAAACTCAAAAACTTTAAACAAAAAAATTCATCTAACCCAGTGGTTAGACGGTATTCAAACTTTTTGGTGTCAGGGCCCTTGCACACTTGAGGGCCTCAAAGAGCTCTTGTTACAGGAGGCACGTCTGTCACTACTCACCATGTTCAAGATTAAGAAATTTTTAAAGGATTTATTTAAAAATAATTTTTAGATCACATATTAAATACTTTTAATGAAAACTATATTTTCCAAAAGGAAAAAATTCAATGAAAAAATAAGGCAATGTTTTGCATTTGTGCAAATCTCTTAAATGTCTGGCTTAATAGAAAACAGTAAAGTCTCATTCCTGCTCCTGCACGCAATGGGTTGAGATATGTTGGTCAGGCTGAAGTACATGAAGAAAACTGGCCTCATAAAGCTATGCAGTTGGAAACACGGAAGGGTATTTTAACGGCCTTTTCAGATGACTGTGGATGCTTCTTCAGTGCTTCCCTAAAATGAAATCCATAGTTTTTCTCTTTCTCTTTTTAAACAAGCTGACTGAGACAGAACTGGCATACAAAAAGCTGGACATACTTAAGGCATATAGCCTGATGAGTACATATTACAATATGATGAGGGTACTTTCTTTTTTTTAAAGTGATTTCTTTAAAAGAATTTATGTATTTCATTTTTATTTTGGCCAGGCCAAGGGATCTTACTTCCATAACCAGGGATTGAACCCAGGCCCACGGCAGAAAAAGTGCCAAGTTCTAACCAGAGAACCACCATGGAATTCCCAGGGTGATTTCTCAAAAGTTAATTGCAATGTGGAATCTGAAAGAAATTCTCTGTACTTCATTATATTAAAATCCAAAAGTCCATCCTGTACTTCGAAAGGATCTTTTACCCAGGCATGATTTAGGAAAATCTTGGTTCAATGCAGATCTTCTAATAGTGACACATTTCTTTATAAAGTATTACAAAAATCACATTCATTAATACTATTGTCAGCTTTAGCGAAAATATCTTTAGGTACTGAAAAGCTGTCAACCACAATTTATAAGTTTTCCAAAATTCCAATTTTCACTTTTCATTTGACAGCTCAAATTTTATCACCAGTAAAATATATTCTTGAAGTGATAGGCTCATTTAATTCTGGGAAAATATCAAATGGCTTAAGTACTTTAAAAGAGATTAGTTAAGTTGGGATACATCTTTATGAGGAATTATGTGGTCATTATACCATTTACAAATAATGGCATGAGAAAACACTCATTGTAGGTGGGAAGAAAAAGGAGCAAAAATGCCAATGTATTACCGTATCAGCTCTGCTTTTAAAAGTTTGTGTATCTCTACTTGAGGTTTTGTTTTGTCTTCTGACAAAAACAAGCCATAAAACCAAGTCCAAAGCTTTTTCTTAAGCAGAAGGCAGAAAAGAATTTACAAATAGTCATTAATACCAAATACTAACAATTATGGGGTAGCCTGACAAACATTATAACAAACATAATTTATCTTTGTTTGATTTAAACTTAAGCCCAACAACCTGAGTTCAACATCAATGACAAGCAAGAATGAAACACAAATCCTAGTCTACGCCCCCAACATGGAAGGATTTAAGCTCTATCTTTTGGCATAGAAGGCAAGCCTGAATCCTTATGCATTCTTTCCCAAAGACTGTCCTTTTTTTGCTAGAACACACTGGTTTTATCCAAAATCTAAAACATTTCTGCTAATCATTTCTTTAATTATAGAATCTGCACAATGCCGTGTAACTCCTGAAATCTACTTTCAGAGTATGAAATTTGTGTAATTGAGTAACATTAGGGCTTCCCTGGTGACTCAGACAGTAAAGCATCTCCCTGCAATGCAGGAAAGTTGAGTTCGATTCCTGGGTCAGGAAGATCCCCTGGAAAAGGGAATGGCAACCCACTCCAGTATTCTTGCCTGGAGAACTCCATGGACAGAGGAGCTGGTGGGCTACAGTCCGTGGGGTCACAACTGAGAGATTTTCACTTCATTCACTCCAGTAACATTAAATGATATACATACACACTCAATAAACAAAGCTATCTGGTTGTTAAAAAAATTCAAGGGTTCATGTGTTCATCTATACACCTGCTAATAAAGAATTGAAAAGTACACCTCAATAAAACTCATCCCAAGGGGAGAATTGAAAAGATTTGATTAACCAGTCTCTTACACCAACTCAAAAGCATTAACTTTTCGTGTATGTCTCAACAGCTTTTTTAAAGTACAAGGTCTATTATGTGTAAGACCGGATACTATAGAAGTCCTAAAGGAAAATATAGGCAGAACACTCTTTGACATAAATCATAGCAGTATCTTTTTGGACCCACCTCCTAGGGTAATGAACATTAAAACAAAAATAAATAAAGGAGACCCAATTAAACCTAAAAGGTTTTGCCCAGCAAAGGAAACCATAAACAAAACAAAAAGATGATCCTCAGAATGGGAGAAAATACTGCAAACAAAGCAACCCACAAGGGATTAATCGCCAAAATATACAAACTGTTCATGTAGCTCAACACCAAAAAAACAAACAACCCAGTCAAAAAAATGGATGGAAGAGCTATTGAGATTTTCCAAGTATCTCCAAAGAAGACATACTGATGACCAAAAAGCATCTGAAAAGATGCTCAACATTACTAATTCTTAGAGAAATACAATGAGGTATCACACCAGTCAGAGTGGCCATCATCAAGGAGTCTGCAAACGTGTCAGGAATTCAGGGGAGAGGAAAAGAATTAAAGAGTCTACAAACAATAAATGCAGGAGACAGGGTAGAGAAAAGGGAACCCTCCCACACTGTTGGTAGGAATGTAAATTACTACAACCACAATGGAGAACGGTATGGAAGATCCTTACATACTAAAAACAGAAGTACCATATGATCCATCAATCCCACTCTTGGGCATATCTCCAGAGAAAACCATAATTTGAAAAGAAACATGTACTGCAATGTTCACTGCAGCACTACTTAAAATAGCCAGGACATGGAAGCAACCTAAATGTCCATCAACAGAGGAATGGATAAAGATGTGATACACACATATACAGTGGAATACTAGAACATAAAACATAAGCCACGAAAAGGAATGAAGTAATGCCATTTGAAAGCAACGTGGATGAACCTAGACACTGTCATACTAAGTTCAAAAAGTTAGACCAAAAAAGACAAACATCATATTACTTATATGTGGAATATACAAAAAAATTATACAAATGAACTTATTTATGAAACAGAGTCACAGACCTGGAACACACTTATAGTTACCAGAAGAGAAAGGTGGGGGGAGAGATAGATTAGGAATTTGTGATTAGCATATACATACTACTACATGCAAGACAGATCATCAACAAGGACCTACTGTGTAGCACAGGGAACTTCTGCTCGATATTCTGTAATAACTTATATGGGAGAAGAATCTGAAAATAAATAGATGTATATGTAAAACAGAATCACTTTGCTGTATACCTGAAACTAAGACAATCAACTATACTCCAAGATAAAATAAAAATTAAAGTTAAAAAAATTAAAAGTTTAAAATTTAAAAATTAAAGTACAATCTATAGAAAACCAAAGGTGTATTCTCCTAACGTTCCCTCAAAAAAGACACTCTCTAGATGCCCTGTACTTTCAGGCCTCTTAAATCTCTTTAGCGTATGACTATGAATACAGATTCCCAGTAAAAGCAATGTCAATTCCATGGATCTAGGCACATTACTACTTGTACTTTCTCCAACTATTACATTTGCCATCAGAAAGGGGGAAAGTCAAAGAAATTACTCTTAGCTTGGGTTAACGAGGATTATTACTATTTTTGAATGTCAGATAATTATTCATATGTAGGTCACCTTTACTCACTGCAAACTCTTTAGGGCTGAGCCCATCTTTTATGCTTTATTTCCTATCGCCATACATTTTAAAAGATGATACCAAATATGAGCAGTTATTGTTTGCTAAGTACTTATGTGAAAATATTTATACTCATCATCTTAGTCCCCACAATGACTCTGAAAGGGAAAGATGGTTGTCTTTGTTTTATAAAAATAAAGAAATTGAAGGAAAAGTAACTAGTCCTCAGTTAGCTAGGACTAGTTTGGTGCTAAAGAAGTTCTCAATCTTGGATATGAATCAGAATCACTTGGAGAGGGCTCCCCTGCTGACTCAGTGGTAAAGAAACTACCTGTCAATGCAGGAGACATGGGTTCGATCCCTGTTCCAGGAAGATCCCACCTGCCACAGAGCAGCCAAGTCCGTACACCATGATTACTGAGACTGCTCCAGAGCCCGAGAGCTGCAACTACTGAAGCCCAAGTGCCCTAGAGCCCTGCTCTCTACAGGAGAAGCCGCTACAAGGAGTCTGCACACCGCACCTAGAGAGCAGCCCTCACCTGCCTCCACAAGAGAAAAGCCTGCACAGCAGGAAAGACCCAGCACAGCCAAAAGTAAAGTTAATAAAAAATAATCACCTGGAGAGGTTGTTTAAAAAAAACATTCTGGGCCTACCTCCTGATTTTCAGATTCAGCAGGTCTGGAATGGGGACACAGTACTTTGAATTTCTAACCAGTGCCCCCATGATGATCACACCGTTGGTCCAGGGACCACCCCTTGAGACTCCCCAAGACCCTGCAGAAGGTTCCATGTGTATGCAGGAAGTGCAGAAGGTTCTGTCAGATGAGTGTATTTCCCTTGGTTCTGTCTCGTCACAACAAAGATTTGGAGTGACGGACATTAAAGCCCCCTCGGCGTGTCACAGCTCTTGGGTCTTGGACAGACCGTGTTATAGCTCTCAGGTCTCGAACGGACCATGTTATAGCTCTTAGACAAATCAGTGTTACAGCTCTATTTTATAGATAATAGCAGGAAAATCTATCCTTGAGGCGTGAGGGCATGTCAACCCAAAGGCGTGAAGAAGAGAGTGCCCCAGCATGCGGGATAGAGAGACCCCCCCAGCCCTTTGGCTCCTCTTTTTACATGTTTTTTCTCCCCTTGGGCCTGCCCTATGTAAATTGGGCTAGCCAGGAGTGTTGTTTGTTCTACCTGAGGTCCTCACTCTGGTCCTCGGACCTTCCTTTGTTCTATTTTTGCGGGCTTTTCCCTTCCTTGTCTTTTAGCCACCACCATTCTAGACTCCTGTTGCCTATTCTAACTACCTAACAGTTCCATGTATATGCAGGAAGTAACTGCAGGCTAACAGAGCCTCCATTTACACGGAGGAAAAAGGTTGGAATTTTGGCATATTTTTCAAAATTTAATTTGAGAAATGCTTTTTCCCATTTGGGTATTTTTCTACTCTCCATTCCCTTCAAAAAAACCCTAAGTCAGTTACAGCACCATCAGTGCACATGTAGAACCACCACCACTATCTGGCCCCTCATCCTGGCAGAAAAGAGGAAGTCTTTCCTAAGTCTCCAGAGTTCTTCACCTGGTGGGGGGAGGGGGTATTCTCAAGTTAGGAAAGAGCAAGCAAAGAGATTGGCTCTAACAACTAGAGTGCTGCTGCTGCTGCTAAGTCACTTCAGTCGTGTCCGACTCTGTGCGACCCCAGAGATGGCAGCCCGTCAGGCTCCACTGTCTCTGGGATTCTCCAGGCAAGAACACTGGAGCGGGTTGCCATTTCCTTCTCCAATGCATGAAAGTGAAAAGTCAAAGTGAAGTCGCTCAGTCGTGTCCGACCCTCCAGTGACCCCATGGACTGCAGCCCACCAGGCCCCTCCGTCCATGGGATTTTCCAGGCAAGAGTACTGGAGTGGCGCTAGTGTCTCTTTTAAACCAACCAACAGTTTAGCAGCATCTGCTGGAGTCAGTGCAGAGAGCTCTCCAACTTGACTAGTTAGGACAGATTGCCGCTAAACCTAAATGATGGTGATGGGAGAACCGTTCATGGAAACGGAAGCTGACGGCAAAAGAGCAGGACATGGAATGTACCAAAAAAGACATCTTCTCAGTACATTAACTCTGGATCAGATACTGGCTGCCATGCCCAAGAATCATAGCTGGGTTACTATTGATTAATCAATAGTGGCCCTGACTCCCTCTGATAGCTGAAGAGCTATGGGTTTGATGTAACAAACCTCCACCTAGTAAGCTGCAAAAGTGGCATTGTTAAGACACTGCACTTTCAAATTGTTTAAAACTCCCACTGAGAAGCACACATGCCCAGCACCATTTCATTTCTCACAGTAACATAACTCGAGGACAGGGTGAAAAGACAGCAGTAATTTGACTGCAGGGAAGCCATTCTGAAAAGTAAAAGCTGTAATACAGCTATCACCTAAAGGGTGATCTCCAGGAGCATCTTAATTTTCTGGAGACATTTATGGTGCTGCAGAAAACAGCTTGACTCTTGCGTATCAGTTCCACATAGAGGCAAACCTCACACCTCAAAGTGACAAATGCAAAATAACTGAAGGAAGTGAAAAACGAAAGGAAGGTAGGCCAGTGGACTTATATTTGAAGGAGGACAAAAGAAAAAACTTCTAATAACAACCAGAAGCCACACCGTGTGCCTGCCTAAGCCATGCATCTGATTTGGTCTCTAACCTCTCCTTTCACAGGGATGTTCTGGGAAAGACAAGCAGATTTTAGTCCTCTTTGGAAACAAAAATGAAAGGATCCTCGGGGATGTGATTTTCTGTATTTAATAGGGTTTATAGCATAAATGTCCACTACGAATGCTTTCTTAGGCCAGCACACATAATTGGCGAGCCTGGGGAAGAATGAGAATCCCACCCACACTGCTGGTAGGATTGTAAAATGGTACAATCGCTCTGGAAAACAGTTTTGAAGTTTCTTAAAACGCTGAATACCTACTTTCCATGTGACCAGCTATTAGGTTCTCTTAGGTCTTTACTCAAGAGAAATGATATAGCATGTGTCCTATATTGCATGCTATACGCAAATGTTAACAGCAAATTGATGTGTACGGTCCTCAAAATGGAAACAGTTCAGATGTCCTTCAACAGATGAATGAACAAACTGTGATACATTCATACAATGGAACGTACTCAGCAACAAGGAATGAATTACTGATATATGCAACATGGATGAGTCTAAAAATTATGCATGAAAGAAGCCAGACCAAAAAAAACAGGACATATTGTAAGCTTCCCTTTACATGAAATTCAATAAAATACAAATTTAATTAATATAGAGTGACACAAAGCAGATCAGCAATTGTCTAGGAAAGACAAGGGGAATGGAGAGAGGGGAGGGGCGAGAGAAAAAGTTTTGGGGATGATGGATATGTTCCGAGTCTTGATTGCAGTAATGGTTTCATGGATAGATATGTGTATACATATATATATATATATATATATATATATACATACATACATTTCTAAAACTGTGCACCTTAAGTATGTGCAGTTCATTGTCAATTACATCTCAATAAATTTCTTTCTTTTTTTTAAAAAAAAAGCATATATATTTAGATCTTTCAAGTACTGAGCAGAAGGAGGTATAGATTTCAATGGCTAAACTACAGAGAAAAATTAAACTCTGTAATTCTAATCTCGATTTCACATAAACCATTATGCAATATTTCAGGAGCCTTGACCTCTCTATATGTACTTAAATGTGGAAAGAACACTGTTCCTGCTTGGCAACGTGCCGATGGCGTCAGTCATGGGTCAAGCACCTAAAAGCTCTGGAAATTATTACCTCTCAGTTCTAAAACCAGCTCAATGAACTTAAAACCTTTCCTCCATCTTAGTTACTATACTAGCCCACAGAGGTCTGGTGAGGTTAATGGAGAGGTTAAAATATTCAGAACTCACATTCTATGAGAGCTGTTCTCATCTACCTTAGCTATTACAAAAGCACATACATCCCCCTGCATTCATATCATGCTTTACGTGTCTGCCAACTACTAACCCGTGGGCCAAATCCATGTCAGAGGGTGTTTTTGTACAGCCTGTAAGCTAAGAAGAGTTTTTACATTTTTAAATGGTTGGAAAAAAAAAACAAAAGATTATCCCAAGACATGCAAAAATTATATAAATTTCAAATTTCAGTGTTGGTATATATAAGTGTATATCAAAACACAGCTACACACACTAGTTTGTATGTTGTCTATGGTTGTGTATCCCCTACAATGACAGAGTAGTTGTGACAGAGACCACAAGACCCAAAGTTAAACTATGTGCTATATGGCCTTTTCCACAAAACATATGCTTTCCCCTGCCCTAGACCCAAGTCCTACATGCGGCTGAGCATTTTATGACTGGAATTGAATGAATCCCAAAATGAATTCCAGAGACAGGCAATTGTCATGAAAATTGCCGAGTGGTACCCAACTGGTACCTGTGAAATGAAAATATCTCCTGCCATATTAATAAACAAGAAATGTCACAGCCACCAGGGATTTCTGGCCTCCAAATGTGAATGAGAGCTCTCGAAACTTGGATGCAGCGATGCTGCCACCCCCTGCAGTGACTGCTGAGGAGCTGGGGGAACGCAAAAAGCAGGGTGAATGAGGAAACAGGATGGGCCCCGATAGCTGAGGAGCATGTGAAAGGGGTGGATTCAGCGAGCCCAGTGGCCTGCAGCTTCCTGCACACAGAACGCTGAATTCCTTAACTTGATACGTGATCCTTGATGTTCAGACAGCCTGCTGCCTTTGTTGCAAACTTGTATATAGCCTGACTTGCCCTCTTGCCTCCCTGAAGCAGTTTTCTCAGCTAGTGAGATGCTGTCTCCTGGGCTCCGAGTCCTGAACATTCCCACCAAATACAATAACTTCACTTCCAGGTTGTGACTATATTTTTTTAGTCGACATATCCCTGGGTCGGGAAGACCCTCTGGAGAAGGCGAAGGCTGCTCACTCCAGTATTTTGGCCTAGAGAATTTCATGGACTATATGTATAGTCCATGGGGTTGCAAAGAGTCAGACACAACTGAGCGATTTTCACTTTCTGTTACAGATGCTTCTCCTCGTTCAAAGCAAGGCTATGATGTCACGAGAGGCGCCCCCAACTTCAATGCTGGCTCAGGCAGGGACAGAGCAGTGCCTATGGGGCTATGCTTTCAGTAACACAGCCCCCCAACATGCATCCCCTTCTTTACTTTATAATAGGTTCTCAGAGCAGCTGTAAAGATTTCAGGCTGCTTCCAACTACTAAATCAGTTGGGGCTCCTTGGGTTGAAGTTCCCAAGACAATCTGAGATAATTTAAGTGAAAAAGGTGATGACTTAAAAAATATTGACAAACTAAAAGTTGAGGAGTTAGCTGGTTTATATATAAGTTTTGAAACAAAGGGCAGGTAGTCTGAACATCAAAAGATTATTGTTAATTGAAGGAAAATCAGATATCTCAAGTTAAGGAATTTAGCACTTTTCTGTGCATATGAAAGTGCAAGAGTCTGGGCTCACTGAAATCATTCCTTTGATGTGCACCTCACTTATCCTGTATTTTCACTTTCTGAGTTTCCTCAGAGCTTACCATGGCAACCGGCTGCAGTCTGCCGAAGGCTGCTGCTAAGTAGCTTCAGTCGTGTCCGACTCTGTGCGACCCCATCGACGGCAACCCACCAGGCTTCCCCGTCCCTGGGATTCTCCAGGCAAGAACACTGGAGTGGGTTGCCATTTCCTTCTCCAATGGATGAAAGTGAAAAGTGAAAGTGAAGTCGCTCAGTCGTGTCCAACTCTTGGCGACCCCATGGACTGCAGCCTACCAGTCCTACTAGACTGCAGTCCATGGACTGCTCCTCCATCCATGGGATTTTCCAGGCAAGAGTACTGGAGTGGGGTGCCATTGCCTTCTCCGCTGCCAAAGGCTAGATTGCAGGTATTCTTTCCTTCCTGAGTTTCCTCAGGGCTCACCTAGGGCTGCAGTCATGATGGGCTTCCCTGGAGGCTCAGACAGTAAAGAATCCCCCTGTGATGTGGGAGACCTGGGTTCCACCTGGGTTGGGAAGATCCCCTGGAGGCAGTCATGGCAACCCACTCCAGTCTTCTTGCCTGGAGAATCCCATGGGCCGAGGAGCCTGGCGGGCTACAGTCCACAGGGTCACAAACAGTCGAACAGGACTGAGTCACTAAGCATAATCATTGATGACTGTGACATTCTTTGTTTACAAATATGGCAGGAAATATTCCATTTCTAAAAGTCAACCAACTCACTTTCCATCCTTTCTAAGTACACTGTTCCTTTTGGAGCTTGAGGACCCTGAGCAGGAAATAGTGCTCATTTCCTGACTGTATCCTTCCTTCCACTTCTCCTGCTTCCCTTTCTCATTGGAGACCAGTCCCTCCCGGGTTCATAGGCCTCCAGAGTTAACAGTTTCCACGATTCAGAGACAAACCAGGAGTAGAACATATTCCATTTCCAAATGCCCAGGAGATGGGCCCAATTAAGCAGCATAAATGGAGTGAGGGGTGGTGCCTAGAAAACGGGGACAGGGAGGCCTAGGTAACATTTTAAGCATTCACTTGGCCCACTGTAATACAGGCAGGGAGAACACGCTAAGGAAATTTAGTAGGAACAACAGGAAGTCTCCTTTCAAGGACAAGTCCCATAAGATTCTCACACTATGGGCTATCTTGGGGATTTGATTTCAACTTTTATTAAAACCCTAGGTCCTAACTCTACACTGAACTCCAGAAAAAACTGAGTTTCTTTTTTATATTTCCTCTTCGCTTCATTCCTTCTCCTGGAACCTGAAAAATATCTACTTGTGGTTTCCAGTTTAGGTGCCTACCACCTCCACCTTCCGTTTACATTTCTTCTTGCTTCTTTCCCCTTTCCCACTCCACCTTCTCCTCAAAACACACACACACACACACACACACACACACACACACACACACACACCAGTACCACTAGTGCCACAAAAGTAATCGCCTCTCCTGGAAAAAAAACCTAGCGGGTGGAGTCAGTCTATATGTTTATTCTCCTAAAGTGGGGTCTTGTTTACCCAGCAATAATCAATTACATTATTTACAGAGGTGTTACCCAACCCAGCAGAGCTCCTTACAGAGGCAGCCAGAGGTGGTCCTTGGAAATTCCCATTATCTTCCATCAGGTTTGATTCGTACTTATTTGAGAGAGGGGTGGGCAATCACACCACACGCTTACTTTCAAGGACGTCTTAGCACTTACAAAGCCTTTGTGAACACCCTGTTGCCTTGGAGGTGGTCTTCACACTCCCAGCATAGGATCAGGTAGAAACAAGAACAATTTAAGAGATCAGCGAGGAGCTCAAGCCACCACACCAGGTAGTGGAATCTCGGCCTGGGAAGCAGGTCACATTTTGAGGCCAGGGCAAGCCACTATTCTGTTTCACTTTGGTTTTTAAATAAGGGCCTAACTCACTGGCCAGTTGGCAAAGGGGCTTCGGACAAGAATAAACTGGGTCAGAGAGTCCTGCACAGACTTGACTTGGCCAACAGTTAGCTAATTAAGAGAACTTAGCGATGACTGCATTATTACAGATTCCAGCAGGACCGGTTGAGCGCTCCGTCTCCATGGCTCTTTTCTTCGTATCCGCCCACAACAGACCTTCTTCACATTTCAGTTCTAGTTTCTCTCCTCTTTAACCTCTGCTCTGGACAACACCATCAACCCTCGTGGACGCCAACAGCACGACTCCCCAAGAGGCTCACTCCAAACAGTGACATCTCAATTCATCCCCACACCTCTAAATCCTGTCTCGTCTTCAGCAAAATATGCCCCTCCCAAAACTAAGCTTATATGAAATAGGTAAATAAACAGTAAATATACATGATCAGAATAACTGTGGGAAGTAAACAGGGCTGTGCTGCCATCCCCATGCTGCAGATGGGGCCTAGCCCCCTGCCCCGGGGCTTCCTCCTGACCTCTCGCTCAGCGGTCACACCAAAACCCTGGTGTGTACTGAGACAGGCTGCAACATGGATGGCCCTTGAAAACATCACACTAAGTGAAAAGCTAACACAACAGACCACAAATATACAATTTCTAAAACAGGCAAATCCATACCGACAGAAGTGGATTCCGAGTCGCCAAGGAGGGTGGAAGGCAGGGAGTGACTGCTAACGGGGCTTCTTTCAGGAATGATGAAAATATTCTAACATTAGATTATGGTGATGGTTACACATTCTTGTAAATGTACAAAAACCACTGAATTGCACACTTTGGGTAAATTTTATCATGTATGACTGCCTTAATAAAGCTATTAAAACTTCTACACTTATATATAACAACTAAAACAATACAGGTCTGCTGAAACAGAACTAATTTTAAAGTAGAATGAAAGGAGCGTATGATTTAAAAAAAAACCTAGCTACATCTTCAATTCTGCTCTGCTCCTTTCCTTTGTGATTGCTTACTTACCCAATCCTGTCATATTTGTGGCCAACGTTTTCCTCATCTTCATCCACACCCAATTTCTACAAACCTGGGTAACTAAAACCCTTCGTTAACTTCTTCCTGAGCACCACATCTTCCTATCCAAACACTCCTATACAAATATGTTCAAAATTCCTCTTCCACAAAGCACCATTTCCTGTGCCACATTCCTGCTAAAACTCTGCAATGATTTTTCCTGGAGCAGCCAAGGATACTAGTTCCCAGCTCAACACGGAACACACACAGGTCCTCCAGAGGCAAGCTGAGCCCCAGCCTTTCCCATTCATCCAGGTCTCGCATCACGCTAGCAGACATCCATGGACCGTGTAATCCATGGGGTCTCAAAGAGCCGGACATGACTGAGCAACTTCCACTAGGACCTGGACCTCATGCTAGTTTGCTCAGCTCCCCCTACCCATGCCCACACAGCACGAGCACTACAGAAACCCCTTCCTCCTGCTCACGGAAGTCCCTCAAGATGGACCGCCCTCACCAATCTCCCTTGACCGCTCCAGCCCCTAATGTTGTTTCTCTCAACACCTGGCATTCACAAGTCTGTATGATTTACCTGATACTTAGATAACAAGATAATGTGTTCTGTCCCCCAGTGAGGGCTGAACAAGAGCTCTGGCAAGTAGATGACGTTACCTCTCCTCTGTCCTCCTTCCACCCAGTGGCTATAGAATACTGTTATGCACAAAGTATCACTCAACTGTTAGAGATGGCCCTGAGTGCCTTAGAAATGACAGTTCACTCATTGACTGTCTAAAAAACTTCTTAGTTTGGGAAGTGGATTTTTCTTAAATCACCCATTAATCTTTGGTTATCTGTAAACAATTATAACTGGCTTCTAGAAAGGTTCCATATACTCAGTTTAAAGGGAACAAAACATCGGTTAAGACAGACCAGTTTGGAGAGGCCAACAATTAAATCCATAAAGAAGGCTCAGTGCTGAAGAACTGTTGCTTTTGAATTCTGGTGCTGGAAAAGACTCCCAAGAGTCCCCTGGACTGCAAGGAGATCAAACCAGTCAATCCTAAAGGTAATCAACCTTGGATATTCATTGGAAGGACTAATGATGAAGCTGAAACTCCAATACTCTGGCCACCTGATGCAAAGAGCTGATTCACTGGAAAAGACCCTGATGTTGGGAAAGAATGAGGGGAAGGAGAAAAGGTGGGTGAAGGATGAGACGGTTGGATGGTATCACCGACTCAATGGACATGAGTTTGAGCAAACTCTGGAAGACGGTAAAGGACAGGGAAGCCTGCTGTGCTGCAGTCCATGGGGTCACAAAGAGTCAGACACGAGTTAGTGTGAACAACAACAACCCTAATTGGTTAGTACAGAACACAAGGACAGGAGTAGGAACATTGACTGGTGTTACCTCTAAGGGCCAGACTTTCTTCTCAAAGATGAGAAGGCAAGGAAGAAGCAAAGGGTACCAGACGGACAATCAGAGAATGGCAGCAAAAATTAGAAACCGTGAAAGTAGCAAAGGAAATAGCAGGACTGGGGTGGGTGAGGACTTGACAGAAAAAACAGGGATGAAGAAACAAAAGTGAGACCAGCTTCACATACTGGAGGGAGACAGAATACTGATTCTCTGCTTGCAAAGACCTGTGCATCACCAGCAGGTAAGCTCCTTTCTGGAGTCAGAGCACTTCATTCTCTCCAGGTGGGGACTGGGTCCTTTGACTCCAACAGGCTCAACCTCTGGGAACCAGAGGCCACTGAACTCTTTGCTATAAGCTTTTTCAAAGAAAACCTGAAGTTTAAAGAATGCTTATGTGGCTCAACTTCTATCTCTCAAACTTCATTCCTGAGATGATAACACATCAAAAAAAGCACTTCCTTCATATCTTTAGCGTGTTTTTAATGTGTGTTTTCCACACTGACAGACAAATTATGAAATGGTGGTAGTGCTCTAAATCTGATTAATGTTATTCAGGGACTCCCACAAACTGTTTGCCATTTATTACACTTGTTAATTAGGAGCTGGAAGGTCTTTATCTGCTCCAACCTAGAGTCACATGCCCAGGATGGCGCTTTACTAAAAGCAGGACTCCTAGCTAATACTGTTAATGAGTTTAGCACTGCCAAAATGTCAGCGGTCTTTTATTTGGTCAGAAAGGGCCTAATTTATCTAGTTCAGCTGCCCTCAGTAATTTTCATGGAAATGTCAGAGCAGCAATCAGGAGAATGGCAATAAAGATGATTACTAGAAGGGTAGCAAGAGCACCCCACTGACAGATTGCTTTTATTTTTCTTTCATCACTGCGAGATTTAGTTCAGAGATAAGGCAGAGTACACAGAGCTCAATATCAAAACACGTGCATGTATTTTGTCTGGAGTACAATTACGTTTTGAAGTTCTGAAACATGTAAGATACAGAAGATGCACTATAGAATGAAGAGAGTTTAAGAAAATGTTTCATGGGGAGATTCAGAAGAGCAAGGACGTTTAACAAAAGTTGCTTCCGTTCATGAAAAATCTTAGGATGCTAAACATGGGCATCTGAAAGTGCTAGATATAGATTGCTTTCATCACTTTTGCACTAAAAAATTTTGCTTATGACTTACTCAACACAAAATAAAAATAGCTTCCTTCTTTACCAATTTCAATTTACCATTCTTATATAAGTGTGTGTGCGCGCACGTGTGTGTGTGGTCAGTTGCTCAGTCATGTCCGACTCTCTGCAATCCCATGGACTGTAGCCTGCTAGGCTCCTTAGTCCATGGAATCCTCCAGGTAAAAATACTGGTTTGCCTTTTCCTACTCCAGGGGATCTTCCTAAGCCAGGTCTCCTGCATTGTAGGCAGATTCTTTACCATCTGAGCACCAGGAAGCCCACAATAGGGGTACCTTTGTTGCAACTGATGAACCTACACTGATACATCATAATTACTCAAACTCCATGTTAACATTCTGGTTCACTCAATATTGAGTATCCTATGAGTTTGGACCATCGCATATTGACATGTATACACTGTTATAGTATCTTACCGAGTATTTTCACTGCCCTAAAAGTCCTATGTACTCGACTATTTATCTCTCCTCCCCAATCCCTGACAACACTGATATTTTTCTTTCCCCAAGGTTTTGTCTTTTCCAGAATGTCATATAGATGAGGTAATATAATACGTACTCTTTTCAGATTTTAGTAATATACATTTAAAGTTCCTCCATGTCTTTCCATGGCTTGACACCTCACTTCTTTTTAGCACTGATTAACATTCCATTGTCTGTATGTACCACAGTTATCCATTCACCTACTGAAGGACAGCTTGGTTGCTTGCAACTTTTGGCAATTATGGATAAACTTTCTATGAACACATGTGTGCAGATTTCTGTGTAGACAGAGGTTTTCAAGTCCTTTGGGTGAATACCAAGGAGAGTGATTGCTGGATTGTATGGTATGAGTACGTATGTTCACTCTTGTACCAGGGGATCTTCTCAACCCAGGGATCAAATCCGCTTCTCTTGCATTGGCAGGCAGATTCTCTTTACCACTGTGCCACCTGGGAAGTCCCTTATATAAGCTTCAGTTCAGTTCAGTTGCTCAGTCGTGTCCGACTCTTTGTAACCCCAGGAATCGAAGCTTAGGTAGTAACAAATGTAATCAGTCTGAAGTCAGTAATGGATAGATAACAAGGCTGTTCACCTTCAGGTCATGTCAGAACATGGGAAGCACACATTTACGCTCATTGCAACAGAATTGAGGGAGACAGCCCATCTACGGGTGTTGATTTGAGGAACTGGACCCAGTCTTTCACTGACAGAATTTCAAAACTCACCCTGGGGACACATCACATTCATTCTAATTATGGTGGAAAAGTGAAAGTGAAAGACACTCAGTCGTGTCCAACTCTTTGCAAGCCCAAGGACTATACACAATCCATGGAATTCTCCAGGCCAGAACACTGGAGTGAGTAGCCTTTTCCTTCTCCAGGGGGTCATCCCAAGCCTGGGATTGAACCCAGGTCTCCTGCATTGCAGGTGGATTCTTTACCAGCTGAGCCACAACAGAAGCCCAATTATGGTGGGAAAGGATAGGTAAAATGAAGGATAAAGAAAATAAAGCGCTTAGTCTGGTTCCCGACAGCTGACCTCATAAGGAATCAACGTTCCAGGCTCCCAAGATAACTACCGTCATCCAAGACAACTAAGGTCATCTTTGGACACCCACCCCAGTCTCTCCCAACACTCTTTACCCCATCTAATAGGCCATAAAAATGTTTCATGGTTTCTGAAGCCAGGCCAATTTTAACTTTTCAACTTACTAGAAGAAGAAGAGGCAGAGAAAAGGAAAGATATACCCATTTGAATGCAGAGTTCCAAAGAATAGCAAGAGTTAAGAAAGCCTACCTCAATGATCAATGCAAAGAAAAAGAGGAAAACAATAGAATGGGAAAGACAAAAGATTTTGTCAAGAAAATTAGAGATAAGGGAATGTTTCAAGCAAAGACGGGCACAATAAAGGACAGAAATGGTATGGACCTAACAGAAGCAGAAGATATTAAGAAGAGGTGGCAAAAATACACAGAAGAACTGTACAAAAAAGTTCTTCATGACTGAGAGAATCACAATGGTGTGGTCACTGACCTAGAGCCAGACATCCTGGAATGCAAAGTCAAGTGGGCCTTAGGAAGCATCACTACAACCAAAGCTAGTGGAGGTGATGGAATTCCAGTTGAGCTACTTTACATCCTAAAAGATGATGCTGTGAATGTGCTGCACTCAGTATGCCAGCAAATTTGGAAAACTCAGCAGTGGCCACAGGACTGGAAAAGGTCAGTTTTCATTCCAATCCCAAAGAAAGGCAACGCCAAAGAAGGCTCAAACTACTACACAATTGCACTCATCTCACACGCTAGTAAAGTAATGCTCAAAATTCTCCAAGCCAGGCTTCAACAGTACGTGAACTGTGAACTTCCAGATGTTCAAGCTGGTTTTAAAAAAGGCAGAGGAACCAGAGATCAAATTGCTAACATCTGTTCGATCATGGAAAAAGCAAGAGAGTTCCAGAAAAACATCTATGTCTGCTTTATTGACTATGCCAAAGCCTTTGACTGTGTGAATCACGACAAACCCTGGAAAATTCTGAAAGAGATGGGAATACCAGACCACCTGACCTGCCGCCTGAGAAATCCGTATGCAGGTCAAGAAGCAACAGTTAGAACTGGATATCAAACAACAGACTGGTTCCAAATTGGGAAAGGAATACATCAAGGCTGTATTTTATCACTCTGCTTATTTAACTTATATACAGAGTACGTCAGAGAAACACCGGACCAAGCACAAGCTGGAATCAAGATTGCTGGGAGAAATATCAGTAACACCAGATATGCAGGTGACACCACCCTTATGACAGAAAGTGAAGAAGAAGTAAAGAGCCTCTTGATGAAAGTGAAAGAGGAGAGTGGAAAAAGTTGGCTTAAAACTCAACACTCAGAAAACTAAGATCATAGTATCTGGTCCCATCACTTCATGGCAAATAGATGAGGAAATAGTGGAAACAGTAATAGACTTTATTTTGGGGGGGCTCCAAAATCACTGCAGTGAAATTAAAAGACGCTTACTCCTTGGAAGGAAAGTTATGACCAACCAAGACAGCATATTAAAAAGCAGAGACGTTCCTTTGCCAACAAAGGTCCATTTGTCAAAGCTTACTTTTTCCAGTAGTCATGTATGGATGTGAGAGTTGGACTGTAAAGAAAGCTGAGCGCGGAAGAATTGATGCTTTTGAACTGTAGTGTTGGAGAAGACTCTTGAGAGTCCCTTGGACTGCAAGGAGATCCAACCAGTCAATCCTAAAGGAAATCAGCCCTGAATATTCATTGGAAGGACTGATGCTGAAGCTGAAACTCCAATACTCTGGCCACCTGATGTGAAGAACTAACTCATTAGAAAAGACCCTGATGCTGGGAAAGGTTGAAAAAGACCCTGATGCTGGGAAAGTTTGAAGGCAGGAGGAGAAGGGGATGACAGAGGATGAGATGGTTGGATGGCATCATTGACTCTATGGACATGAATTTCAACAAGCTCTGGGAGTTGGTGATGGACAGGGAGGCCTGGCATGCTGCAGTCCATGGGGTCACAAAGAATTGGACACAACTGAGTGACTGAACTGAACTGAGAAGAATTAGAGAATATGGTAACAAGGCCCTTACTTAGAAAGCTGAGAAACGGAAATACCAATACTAAATCCCATGGGACCTGAGTTATACCCCTAACTTCCATCCATGCTAACTTCCAAGTAGCTGTGTACAAAAGGAAGTTTTTTGTCGGACTCTTTGTGAGCCTACAGACTGGGGCCCCCCAGGCTCCTCTGTCCATGGGATTTCCAAGGCAAAATACTGGAGTGGGTTGCCATTTCCTTCTCCAGGGGATCTTCCTGACCCAAGGATCAAACCCAGGTCTCCTGCATTGTAGGCAGATTCCTTACCACCTGAGTCACCAGGGAAGCCCTCCACCTTTTTCAACGAAAGGGCCCCAATACTACAAAAATAGATGTTTAAGAAAAACCTTTGACAGAAAGGTAACTTTTTCACTTTACCTCTCAAATTTCCCTGCAAAAGAAAAACAAATATACAAATAAAAAATTGATATATATGAGTTTAATTTAATCTCCCCTTGGGGAAAACACCAGTTTGCTGAGCATAACAATATCTGCGTCATTACATGTTCTATCAATTAGTCTAGCCTAACTAAGCAATTTAACAAAGTCTTTGACTGCAGCAGGACTACTTAAATGATCAAGTATGTTTACTTTAAGATATGGAAATGTTTTTATCAAGAGGCTTTTGTTTGGATTTCCCAGCAGAGGCTCAGGGATGCAGGGCTGTGGACTCAGATGTTAAGGACTCCCCTGGCCATGAGAAGGGTCATGGTTTTCCTTCACTCAGCTTCCCCACCACTATCAATGACACAGTTGTCATCTCTTCTACCATGTACCTGGAACATTAGGTTCACAAGTTAAGTGTTAAGCATTGTGACCACTCAAATCTTAAGGGCAAGACGGATAACACAGGCAAGAGACTTAGCTTATCAAGAAAAAACTATAAGGTGGTTCTAATGATCAGTCAGCTTTGCTTTGTAAAAAATTTCCTACTGCAAAATTAAAAACAAAACTTGGTATCAACATCAGAAATAAGGTGACCAACCATCCCAGTTTGCTCAGGACTATGAAGGTGTCTGCACTGAAATTCCTGAGCAGTCAGAGAGACAATTATCTCAACAGAAACTCAAATGAGTAAGAATATTCACATAATCAGACATGACTGATCAACTTCAAACTCAATTCTCTGCATTAAAAACTGGAGCTTGACCACCTTTAGCTCACATATATTTTATCTTCCTCTTATTTTTTTTTTTCTTTTTTAATCTTCAGTTTCACCAAAGAAAACTATGTCAAGATTTAGATATCTGAGGCTCTGCCACTTGCTCTGTGACCTTGGGTTAGTTTTTTAACCTCTCTATATCAAGAGGTTCCTCATCATGACAGGCACACAGTAAGCACCCAAAGACGAGCCAATAATATCATTTCTATTTAATACTGTAAGCCCAGGGCTAAGACCATGTTTCTTCTACTTGTGATTTTTAAATTTCACACCCATCATGTCTATAGTGTTTTCTCTTTTCTTCCTTTTTTAAAATCTTGGAAGAGCATACAAATACAATCAGGTTGATATGTTCTCCTTAATTCTTCTCCCTTTTTTCTGGCAGACCTACATAAAAAATAAAGAAGCAATTTCATTTCTTTCTTCATTTTCAAATCAGGCCCTACCATGCTCAGTCAGAAAACTTTTAATAATAAAATATCACTATTCCTTTCTCAGTAATTTTTAATTACCAAGGTACTCTTGTCCATGTTAAGATATGTTTCCTTTTCCAACCGCTAAGCTAGCAAGAGGAAAAAGCTTATTAGGATTCAAGCAACATCAGTAACAAAATATAATTAGCTTCTTGGAATTTATGAGCCTATTCTTTCAACACAATACAGCAACTATTATTCTTTAAAAATGAATATGATAATGCACGGATTGCAAAGAAACACTTCAATGAATGAAGTAAGAGACATTACTCTCCTATCATATCTGACTAGGCTTCTTTTGTTCTGCTGTCCTTTATTTATTTGAGTTTTCAACCTCAAACTGATAAAACCACGGACTATAATGTGGGTAGGCGATGCAGAAATCACTAAAATGTAGTAATACGGACAAGGTGGCAGGTAAGTCTTGGGGCTCCCAGCAACAGGAACCATAGAAATGGAGCAAGGAATTGTTTACACAAATTACTATTTCAAGGATGTGAAAACATTAATGAACTAAGGAGAGAGACTTCCCAATACTATGATAATAGAAAGGAAAATGAGAGAAACTCTTAATCCATTGTACTTAGCAGAATAGTACCCGAGGAGCTGAGAGTGACACTGGACAAACTTTTGGAGTAGAAAGAGAAATATACAATTCCTTCCAAAATCAGGATATTGATTAATTACCAATTACCAAATCAATGTCTAGTTCCTAGCAAACAGCAGGAGTGCCAGAATGTACGTCCCTTTCCTCTCCCGGCAAAGTTCCATTATCAGCTACAGCACATGATACAAGGGGATCAGAGATTTCCGACTCGGGGTTTTCTAAAAGCTGCCTGCAGGGAAAGCTCTGTAGATGAACAAGGAGATCTTGGGAAGTTTACACAAAGCTGAGAGCCAGGGATTCCGTGCTCTATTCTGAGTCATGCCTTCAACACGCAGGGTCTTTGTCAACTGGCTCTTCTTTGATTTTCTCATCTTGAAGTAGGTATTACAGGGGGCCAGCAGAAGAGCACACGCAGTGCCAGCCACTCCCAGGACTTAGAAGCTCGTAGGGGAGGAGAAAGTTAAGCTTGAAAAACAGGATGAAGCTACGTTTTAAAGCACTTATTATGTGCTTGTAGAAACTAAACGCAACAGGATTTTTAGAAAAGAGGGATAGAGAGTAGGCATGAGGTGGTGCCAAGCAGAGTCAGCTGGACCAAATAAGGGCATTTTCACAATTAAACTGGATTAAGTAAAGAACTGCAAATAACACTGTGCAAATGGGCCATGGCAATAAAGATCAGGAATCTCCTCCTCCATAATAATCAACTGGATGATGAAAGAAACAGTCATATGTAGGGTGGACAAGCTAATGAATCCTTCCTCCATGAAATACGCTCTGTTCCCTGTTTCTTTTCTTCAGACTCCCAGTTTGGCCTATCACGTTATGTTCCTAAATTCCACTTGTAATGGGCTGCCCTCCGGGTTCATCTGTACCACTGACATACAGAGGAGAGAAACAGGGTTTGCGTCTGTGCAAAGAAACGCCAGCGTGCCCGGCACACACGAACTGCTGAATATGGTACATCCACGGCCGTATGAAGCAGTGTGGGCGGCTTCCAGAAGGTCACTGAAGAGCAGTACATCTTCGGGACTTGGTTCAATCACACTACTAGACAACACCCACTTCCTACCACTGCCTCCATGCCTGTCCCAACAGGTAGCAGTGATTACAGTGGAGCATAAATCAGATTCCCAGCATTAGAAACTGGTCAGCTCCTTCTTCCACTTTGCTAAGTATGGTGTAATTCTTAGCAAACCAACTTCCTCCGAGGAAAGGGAGAAACCAGAAGAGAAGCATCTGTGTTAAGCTGGGATCCTTTAAATTTTTTTTTTTTTAATTTTGTGTTGAGAAATAGGTGATAACAATGTTGTGATAGTCTCAGGTGGACAGCAAAGGGACTAAGCCATACATACACATGTATCCATTCTCCCACATACCCCACTCTCATCCGGTTGCCACATAACACTGAGCAGAGTTCCCTGTGCTGTTCAGTAGGTCCTTGTTGGTTATGGGATCATTTAATTTGGACTAAAGACACTTTTGAAGGCTAATAAAACTAAGGTCAGATGAGCACACTGACAGCTACTTCCAATCATTAGTCAAGTTTCCACTACAATCCTTTGACAGGCTGAATAATGGACTATTGAAATCACTGTGTGTGAAGGTTTTAGTCATACAAGTTCCCACCATCAAGTCTATTTTCATAAACACTCATTTCTGAATGAACGTTATATCTTAAGATTCAGAAAATATGTCTGCAATCAATGACATCTATGGGCAAGAAACTGGGCTCTGACACCTCCCTGACCCCGCCTGGATTCCCAGCTTGGCTTTCAGCCTTCCAGAGAAGGGGGTCAGGGGGTTTCACTCGCACAGCTTGGGATCCACCCTTCACTATCAGAAAACAGCAACACCTAAGGCCATCCCAGCAACCAAAGCCTCCAGGGTGGGCCACTGGGACAGGAACTCCTTAAAAGAAAAACTGGAACAAACAAAAAAACCAAAGATACCCCAAAGCTACAAGTGAACCCTCCTCCATTCTGCCAAAATAGTTACTCCAATTACAAGAGTGAAATTGATTACATAGCAGGGTTCACCAAGCCAGTAGGTTAAATGTTGCTCTAGATTAGCATTTTGGTCACATCCACTTTAAACAAAAATTTATAAATAAAGGCTTTAACTGTAGACTTGCAACATAGCTCTATTTAAGGATTTCCAAGTAATCATTTTGTTGTTATTTATAGGAAGTCACCACCAACACAGAGAAAACCCTAGCAATTCGTAATGGTCACACTCAGTCAGAAAATAAAATTCAGCAGCTCCTATGATTAAAAAGGACTCCACTGGGCCTCAGGGACTGACTGAGCTTCCTACAATTAGACTGGTTCATGGAAGACTTTGTGACAATAGATTAATATGAGATCATGTGGAAAAATATAATATCAACATACATACAAGAAAGGAACATTATTAGATGTTCAGGTGAAATATCCTGTTTGAATAAACCATTTTAAAATTTATTTCATTGGTGGTTAAAAAAAAGGCCGGATAACTCGTCCTTTCCCATCCCCCACACCTTGATGGATCAGAAGGTCAAGGCCACAGTGGACAGTTAGGCTGGCCCCAAAGGGTACCCGGCAGGGAGCTACACAGCAGCCACGCTGTCTCTCTGCACTCCTGCCCTCATGCCATCTGACGCCCAGCAGCCCTCCTTCACCACTTTAAAGGCATTCTTAAATAAGCAGCGGGCAGAAGACTATGTGAACAGGCCAAGGTAGAACAACAGATGGTCCCAATTTATTTTAGCCAGTGTATTTGTTTTTTAATTGGCCTTTTCAGTCTTTACATTATTTTACAAAGATCACCATAGGATCTCAAGATACTCTTGTTTTTTCTTATTTAACACCAACTCTGCATAAAACACTGCTCATTTCCTTCATTCACTCACATTTCTTTCTTTCTCTCTTTCCTCTCCCTATCTGCCTTAAATATGTAAGAAAACAGTTATATAGGTGCATTATTTATATGAGCAGAGAATTGAAAACCTAAATATTTCTTCAATAGCTATTATGGCATACAATATGGACTACTAGAGTTAATAAAATTCAAGTGTTTTTTTTTTTTTTTTAAGAAATATATCAAGAGAAATTTGAGGAAAGAAAGATATAATACTGTGAAACTCAAGCATAATCCCTTAAAAAAAATTACTAACCAAGAGAACATACCAAAACATTACCTGATAATATAATTACAAGATTTTTTTTCTTTTTTACTTATTTCTTTTCCAAATTTTGTATGTTCATGTACTATGTTTGTGATCATACCCACATAGCCCTTACCCTGCCCATTCTTAAGGAGGAATCAAAGGTAGATATGCTCACGTCATATCATGAACTAATCAGATTTTTCTTAAATATTTTTTGTTAAAAACTGTGACTTTAAAAGCACAACCAGTTTCAGTTATGATGGCAGATTTTGAACCATAAACATGTGTATATATTATATACACAGAAAATGCTAGCAGGCAAAGACTGTGGTACTTTGATTCACACTGGAGTAGGCATAGTACCATTTGGTTGCTTCATGCGACTCCTCATTTATGTGGGACATAAGCGGAGGCATCTATTGTGAAGGCTGGCATGGACCATGATTGCAGCATCAGTGTCAACTCATCTGCATTGTAAGTAAACAGCCATGAAGACCAAAGATTCCCCAAATGACCTCTTTCTGAGCCTTATTAGCCCATAGCCTGCTAGCAGCACATTTCCACTTAGATGACCAACAGGCAACTCAAATTCAGCATGCCTAAGTCCAGACTCATCACAAATTGGATTTTACATGAAATCTCCAATCTCTCCTGTTAGCATAGTATTAGTCACTCAGTCGTGTCTGACTCTTTGTGACCCCATGGACTGTAGCAATCAGGCTCCTCTGTCCATGGAATTCTTCAGGCAAGAATACTGGAGTGGGCTGCCATTTCCTTCTCCAGGGAATCTTCCTGATCCAGGGACTGAACCCAGGTCTCTGACATTGTGGGAGAGGTCTCTCCACAGATTGTTTACCGACTGAGCCACCAGGAAGCATAATCCTCTCAGAAGCCTGGACATCGCCCCCAGTGCTGCTCCTTCCCAGCAATCTACCAACCCACCCAGCAACCCAAGTCTTAAAGATGGCAGTTCTAGAGACCATGACTGGGCACTGTGCAAACAGCAGGAACTTGTGGAATCAAGACCCAGGTTTAAACTTGGCCTTGCCACCTACTAGATGGATAACCTTCGGCAAGACTCTTAATCCTTCTGAGCTTCCAAACCTCCCTAAAGATAGGACCTTTGTCACAGGAACTGCAGTTTAAATAAGGTCACGCGCTCAGAAGGGAATGTCGAGGGCCGGATGCTAAACAAGTGCTAGTGATCAACGCTGGACAGCAGGCACCCTGGTAGAAACGCTAAGTCTGTAGCCCTCAACAGTGTATTAAGTGCTATAATGCAGAAATGCCCAATGCTATGGGGGCGTCACAGAGGATGGAATCTAGACCAGAGTGGAGATGTCAGGGAAGACTTTCAAGGGAACTAACACAAACTAAGTCCTATGAGAAGAGCACGAGGTACATAAGCAAAGGTGGAGGCCATGGACAGTGTACTGGAAGAAGACAAATGAATGTGAAGTTCTGGGGTCAAGAGACAACCAGGCACCTTGAAGGCACTTCAAGTAGTTGAGTTGGCTAGAGGTCAGAATGTGACGGTGACAAGTAGCCAAATACAGCTGGAGAGGCCAACAGGGGCTAAGGAGCTGGGTACCCTAAAATGCAGGATCATAAGCAGGGAAATGACATTTTAAAAATGTACCCAGGGACTTCCCTGGCAGTCCAGTGGTTAACATTCCATGCTTCCACTGCAGGGGACATGGGTTCAATCCCTGGTCAGGGAACTAAGATCCCACATGCTCTGTGACATGGCCAAAATGATAGTAAAAAGTAAATAAAATGCATGCAAAGTTCTTAGCACTTCTGAGCACTATTTCTGAATACTCTATGTAACTGCCTTCATTTTTACTACTATATAATCTGGTTTACGCTGTCCAGAAATTTACAGTGTTATGATTTTTCTTAAGTGAGCCTCTTCCTACTAATTATTATGTTAGGGTATTTTTTTTTTTAAGCAATTTAAAAATTTTCCTCAATCTACCTGGGGAAAAAAGGCAGAAATGTAAAGAGAAAATCCCATCAGCCTTTACCCTGGCTCTTTGGCAGTCAGAACAATGAAAAGGTTAATTTCTTACATAAGTCATAAACTTCAGAGCTCTCCACATAACTGATCATACTAACTTCTCAATTCCAACTGCTGTGCTCAGCAGTATTTACAAGACACTGCATCAGCCTCCCCATTTCATAGCATAATATGCTCCAGTCTTCCCATCCAGCCCACAAAAGCACCAGTGGTTCAGGGCACTCAGTCACCCAAAGCACCACAGGCCGATTTGATGAAAATGTAATTCTGCCACTGAGGATTACTGCAGTCACACTTTGAATGAAATCTACCCAGTAACCCAGACCTCATTGGAATCCCTTATTAGCTCTATACCACAACTGATGAACACTGGTAATTTTTAAAAACCTAAATTAGTGGAATGAATTGAAATCTTTATCATTCCCACCAGACTAAGAATCATTCACCTAAGAAAAGCAATTAACATATTCCTGTCACTTGCAAATGAATGCTGAAGATTAACTGCAGGGACTTTCCTACTTTTCCAAGGATGTCTTTCTGCATGTAGGGCACAATTACATATAGAATTATTCTCCATGCACTCACCCTTAAATACCACATATTCATTTCTATTTTGGAAGGGAATTTTGCTAAGGCTAAAGGCATTAAGTTTAATGCCTTAAGTTAATCATTCTCATGATTTCTAACAATTTTATATTAATCAGAGCATCAATGAACAACAAAAACAAAAAAAGTCACATCTCTAGCAGGATGTTTTTGAATATCAAAACAATTACGGTGTTGAGTTTTGTTGTACTGAAGGCAACAGTTTTGAAGTGAAGTGAAGTGTTAGTCGCTCAGTTGTGTCCAACTCTTGGCGACCCCATGGACTGTAGCCTGCCAGGCTCCTCTGTCTATGGGATTCTCCAGCGAAGAATACTGGAGTGGGTTGCCATTCCCTTCTCCAGGGGATCTTCCTGACCCAGGGATGGAACCCGGGTTTCCTGCATTGCAGGCAGATTCTTTAACGTCTGCATCACCAGGAAAGCCCATTATAACCCCCAATGAATCTGGAGGCCAAGCTTCACCTCTGCCCTTCACATAAATTTTCCATTTCCACTGAAGGAAATTCTGCAGAAGATGATACGCATAAACGGAGGGAACATTTGCAAGACGAAACAGAAGTAATTTTGTACCATATTGCTTCACTTGAAGTATTCCAACAAAATATCTGGATTGCCATCCTTCGTATTGACCATTTCTAATACAATAGCATGATCTAATTCTAGCTCCTGGAGCTACTCCCACCCATCTCAGGACTAGGACCTGATTCCAAACACTTCCACTCTGATCTCATCTCTTCCTAAGAGAGAACACTCAGAGCCAGCCTAGATACCCCCATGAGCCTCAGCTGCAAACAAAGCTCTCCAACCCTGCTAATACTGGGTGGGTCCCTAAAGGCCCAGTGTTTGCTTTCAGAAGGAGGTGGAGGGAAGTCTAACACAGATCCAGCTTCAGCGAGTGGGGACCTGGGGGTGGATGATGAAGTAATTGGTACAAAAGTAGTTGCCTTTGTGTACTTTTTCTTTCTCTAGTCTTTTCTTTTTACTCTTTTCATCATTTGTAATGATCATGTGTCCTGCCAACCACAATGCAATAATGGGCTGAGAATAATGCATTTCTTCGGTCACTGGCCACTCCTGCATCAGGTAAGCGCCTGAGAGAGAAACGGGTGACAAGATCAGATGACAGAGCCCTAAGAGTTTAGTAGTGTTGCCGGATGGCACTCGGTACCTGACAGCCCACTGACTGGGAGCTGACAAAGGCCTTCTAGAGGCTGGCATGATTGTGTGAGAGAGGGTGGTGGGGAGGAGGAGGAGGAACACTGACAACAGGAAGTTCTTGTGTTACGCAAGACCTGCACTTCTCCTTCTACCTGTCAGGTATTCAAATTGATCTGGGTGGAATGTTACAGACTTGTGAGGCCACAGCTTCCAGGTGGTAGCTCAAGTCATGGGGATGAATAATATCCTTTGGAAGAACATTCTCGGAGATGAGCCTGAGATGCAAGTTCAAGGAATCCAAAACTTCACAACCAGAAAGTGAGATGTGATAGCCCGGGGTTAAGGTCGCTGACTCGTGCTAGGTCCCTTCCTGTTGCCCTCAAGCATATCCCTCTTCAGCCAATGGTCAAACTGTTTCACAACTTCAGAACCCGAGAAAATATGCCACCATTTCTCTCTGACCATGAGACAAAACCTCAATCAAGAAGCTTTTAGAAAATTCTTCCAAATTGAAAAAGCTAGCTGTACACAGCAATAGAGATAGACTTCGCTGCTGGGGGCACACCTCAAGTCCTCTCAAACCCGCTTACCAAGGGTCCCTCCTCTGGCAAAGGAGCCTCCCCCATCTGTTAGTGCTTCGAGGCAAAGCTCCCACCCACATGACACAACCTTCTTACAGTAAACAGATCACAACTTAAAAGGGACTCCACAAAGTGTGCATCGTTGATAAAATCAGGTCTCCATGAAAGAAGTCGTTATGCAATAGTTATACCTGCACACTGTTTCTCTGTACTGCATCCTTATCCTGGGCGTGGGCAGTGACTGGCTGGCCTTCCCTCTCCCGTGTTCTATCACCAACTAGGATGGTCATTTTAAGGTCAGTCCTGGGCACAAAGAATACTTGATGGCACTAGCTGGGACAAAACTAGAACAAATGAAATAAAAGTGATAAACACACTAACCTTTTAAAAGTAATTACTAGGGACATCCCTGGCAGTCCAGTGGTTAAGACTCTATGCTTCCAATGCAGTGGGCCTGGGTTTGATCCCAGGTCGGGGAACCAAGATCCCACAGGCTGTGTGGCATAGCCAAAAAACAAATGTTTTTAACTGATTAGTACTGCCACTTGCTAGCTCATTAACATTCTGACTCTGTAAATCCAAAAAAGGAAATACCTTTCTTTTGCCAATATTTGGAAAAACATTTTCCCAGATAATGAGCTGTTGGCATTGAAGTCCAGCAAACATCAGCAGGCTGTGAAACTCTTTGCTTGGATATTGTCTTCACGACAAGTCTGTCTCCACTTAAGAACTTCTTTTAAAAAATTTTCTAAAAATTTTAGTGCTCACTTACAACCACAGCTACAAATGTTCTGTTTGTAGTAGTAAAATAATAAAAATAGTACAAGAGCTAACTACTAGTATTTATCAGGCACTTTGATAAGCACTACATAGGTTATGTCACTGGTCTTCACCAAGGTGAATGTTCACTATTTTATCATCGAGAATGTGCAGCCCAGGAAAGCAACTGATTCCAGATCGCCTAGCTAGGAAGTGGCAGAGCTGTGATTTCAGAGCACACGGCTTCACCACACAGTTTTGCAGATGGACAAACTGAGGTGATAAATCAAGTGACTTGGTCCAGAGAAGTTAGTAAAGAAGTTGACGAAAAAAGAGACTTTCCTCTTGGTCATTCAACATATTACCCTGATCCCAAGATGTCCTCATTGCTGGCTGGGACTTTTATGCCAAATAAGAAGGGTACCCTATCTCCAACACTGGGGGAATTGAAGGGCTTGAAGGCAGTTCCATCACATCAGACACTTTCTTTGGCCTTAATTATAAAACATGTATGTCCAGACAGCATTTTCATCAGCATCTCAGAAGCCCCAAAGGAGAAACAGTCTGAAAAGTCACTCTATTAATCACACCAGACGGCAACCTACCTTCTGACCTCTGAGTACATCAAAGCATCCTGAAAAAAGGGGATCCCAACTTTAGTTTAAATCTATGCACTGGAAGTCAAAACTCCTGTCCTGGGGTCCAACTCACCTACTTTCCCTTCCTCACTACTAACCCCTGATTAATAATCAGCCCCAGCAGAGCAGATCTGGACTATCTCCTTCCCACAGTGCTCTGAGTCCATGCTCACTCTCATCCAAACACTTAATCAAAAATGCTCCCCATCAAGCATGAACATAAATTAGATTTTGGTTTAACCAGGATTAGATTCACAGCACCAAGAAATAAAGTAACGGTTATCTAATCTAACAGACCAGTCTCAGACTTCCTGGCTACTCTCCACAGGCCCCTCTTGCTAAAGCCCTCTCCTAAAAAATCTTCCTTAAATACTGTGAAATCACCGCACGTCAGTGGAGCAGCATAACTCTTCAAGTGCCATGAACATAACTGCTAACTCTGGTGCCTAACACTGCTTGAGATAACCTAGTCGTATGTATACAGCAGCAGGGGGAGAGCTGCTGGGTGTCGGCCAGAGAAAGGAGCACTGGCCTCACGATGCATCAGGGAGTTACTTATTCCTGGACATCGTAGAGGAAGGAGTCTCCTGGGCTTGAGTGAGCCCATCTGTTTTCCGTGCAGAAGCAGTGTACGGTTCATGCCTCATTTTACACTCACACTAACTCCATCTGGAAATATCAAGAAGCCAGAGGCTGTGCAAAGCTCCAACCAGAGAAAAAGCAGACGTGGACAAAGGAGAAGAGGAATAGGGAACTGATGTCCAAATACATGAAGCACTCTTATCGTGCAACAACAAAAAATTTCCTGTGTAATTCGATCAAACAAATGGATGCAGACTTAAACAGAGATTTCTCTGACAAAGATAGGGCCAATAAGTACGTGAAAAGATGCTCAACATCAGTAATCATTAGGGAAATAAAAAGAGGAACCACAAGTAAATAACACTTCATATCCATTATGATGGCTATTATTTAAAAAGCAAAATAAAACAGAAAAGATGTGTTGGCAAGGATGTGAAGAAGTTGGAATCTCTGCATTGCTGGTGGGAATGATGTAAAGTGGAGCAGCCTCTAAAATGGTATGGCCATTCCCCCCAACGTGAAACATGGAATTCACACATGTTCTAGCAATCCTACTTCTGGGAATGTACCCAAATGAAGTGAAAACAAGGAGTCCAACAGATATTTGCATACCCACAGGCATCACAGAATTTTTCACAGTAGCCATGAAGAGAAGGCAATGGCATCCCACTCCAGTCCTGTTGCCTGAAAAATCCCATGGACGGAGGAGCCTGGTAGGCTGCAGTCCATGGGGTCGCTAAGAGTCGGACACGACTGAGCGACTTCACTTTCACTTCCCACTTTCATGCATTGGAGAAGGAAATGGCAACCCACTCCAGTGTTCCTGCCTGGAGAATCCCATGGACGGAGAAGCCTGGTAGGCTGCAGTCCATGGGGTCGCACAGAGTCGGACATGACTGAAGCGACTTAGCAGCAGTAGCAGCAGAGGCAACCCAAGTGTCCATTGACAGATGAATGGATAAACCAAACATAACATGGCAAATAGATGGGGAAACGGTGGAAACAGTAACAGACTTTATTTTTCTGGGCTCTAAAATCACTGCAGATGGTGATTGCAGCCATGAAATTAAAAGACGCTTACTCCTTGGAAGAAAAGCTAATGACCAACCTAGACCTCATATTAAAAAGCAGAGACATTACTTTGCCAACAAAGGTCCGTCTGGTCAAAGCTATGGTTTTTCCAGTAGTCATGTATGGATGTGAGAGTTGGACTATAACAAAAGCTCAGCGCTGAAGAATTGATGCTTTTGAACTGTGGTGCTGAAGAAGACTCTTGAGGGTCCCTTGGACTGCAAGGAGATCCAACCAGTCAATCCTAAAGGAAATCAGTCCTGGGTGTTCATTGGAAGGACTGATGTTGAAGCTGAAACTCCAATCCTTTGGCCACCTGATGTGAAGAACTCACTCACTGGAAAAGACCCTGATCTTGGGAAAGGTTGAAGGCAGGAGGAGATGGGGACGACAGAGGATGAGATGGTTGGATGGCATGACTGACTCTATGGACATGAATTTCAGCAAGCTCTGGGAGTTGGTGATGGACAGGGGGGCCTGGCATGCTGCAGTCCATGGGGTCCCAAAGAGTCAGACATGACTGAGCAACTGAACAGTAGATTATCAGTCAGTCATAAAAAGGACGTTCTCACACGTGCTACAGTATATCAATGAACCTAGAAGACATTACGCTAAGGGAAACAAACCAATCACGAAGGAATAAATATTTTACGAAACTCGAGGTACCAAGACGAGTCAAATTCAGAGGGGCAGAAAGTAAAATGGTAGTTACCAGGGAGAGGGAGGAAATGGGGAGTGTTTGATGGGCATAGAGTTTCAGTTGGAGAAGGTGAAGAAGCGCTGGAGACGGATGGTTATGAAGGTTGCACAATAATATGAATGTACTTAATGCCACAGAATGGTACCCTTAAAATGATTAAGACTGTTCATTTTATGTGATTTATATTTTACTATAATTAAAAAAAAAAAGGCTAGAATGATTGACCAAGTCCTGCACTATCAACAGACAGCAACTAGCAAACCAGCCAGACAGCAAGATCATCTAGCTATTCCCCTAAATAGAATATACTGCTCTTCTGGATTTTTTACCTGGTAGACCCCAACGAGCTTGACCAATAAAAACCCATGGAGTGCAGACTACTACAGTATATGGCAAAATCATACTTAGAGCTAAAAATAAAATTTTCCAATTATTTTAATAGTGTGATTTAATAGTAATGTCATATGGAGATGAGTATACAGAAGAATTAGACTTTCACCTCTTAAAATAATTGCAGACGATTATCATAAAACACATTCTTTAAAACAAATCCTGTGATATAGAAACTGAGGAAGTTGAGGCAGAAGAGGAAAAATTATCCCTGGGAGTTAAGGGGAAAAAAAAATCTGGTTTCTACACTTCCCGTCTGCCACTAACCAACCAGGCTTCATGCCTCAGCTTCCTAGTCAATCATACAAATAGCTTGGATAAAACAAAATGCACATCAAAGAAGTCCTTAATGGCGCCAACCAACAGAAACATCTCCTTTGTCTAATTTCAGGCTTACCTGGCAACTTTCTGGTCATGATCTGACTGCTAACTAGCTATGCTTTTCAAAAGGAAGAAAGTGTCAACATTCCAGGCTCCTTGGAGCTATACTGGTTGTAAGTCAATAAACTAATATGAAAGTTCACAAAAAAGTCAAGTGATCTTAAATAGTGGAAGGAAACTGGTCCAAGAGACAACGGAAAAGAGAGCTCAGTTTTCCTAATTCAGAACCCACCTACACTCTATATATCAGCATCCATCAACACTGAACACCCATCAAGGAAGGGAAGGCAGTTTTCAAATCATTCTTGGCCAGTGTTCACATCACTTAGTCCTTTAAACCATTTCTCTCAAGGTAAAAGCATACTCACATACTCTGAGGATGTTGGAAAATAATTATAGTTTATTTTAGTGCATACAACAACTTCTGCTTGGAGAAAATGACACCATTTGGAAGTCTGAGCATATGCAAAGGCTTTAAAAGAGTGAAGGAAACACAAGGGGAAGCATCTGGCCCATTGCTCTACCTTTTCTGAGAACAGTTTCTTTTAATTGGCTTTTGGGACACAACCTTCCTGGCCTTTTCTTTGCTAGCTCCTCCTGTTCCTGAGGACATCTTCCTGCCCCTAGCCCCTCAAAAGAACACACACACACACACGAAGTATTTTTAAAAAATCAATTCAGGCGTATTTTTAAAACACTCCAGAGAAATCCAGATTCTTCTCCAGTCTACAAAGAGACAGGTGATCTCACCAGAACTATCTTTCCTGACCTCAGCTCCTTCCACTCTCCCCTTGCTCACTGCACTCCGAGGCACATCTCCTTGCTGACACACACCATGCACGCTCTGGCCCCTGACCTTGACCTTTATTTGTCCCACTGCCTGAAACAGTCCTCATCATCTTTTCATGACTCCATCCTCCTGGCCTTCAGGTCTCAGTTCACAGATTGCCACAGATAGGGCTTCCCTGATCACGTAATAGCATCTTTCCCTCCTTCACTCTCCCTTCCTCCTGTGCATCACCACCGGATGTATCTGTCATGTGTGTTGTCTGTTTGCCGCTGGAATGCAATATTCATTAAAACAGGGACTGCATCAGTTTTGTTTCTGTAACCCCACACTGAAAAACAGCACCTGGCAGACAGAAAGCACACAATGTTTGTTGAATGGACAAATGAGCTAGGAATAGAGAGTGTTACAGTAATAATGATCAAACTAAAGTTTTGAACATGTGTCCTTTAACCAAAATACATAAGTGGTCAATCCAACACATCTGTCCCACTACGAAGGAACTGCTGTCTGGTCCAACAAGTAAATATGAAGGCTGTGGATGCCCTGAGTCACATATTGATGAGGTGCCAGCAATACTGTGATGGGTTTCACTCTGTGCCTGCTTTCAAAGATCGCATGGTCTCCCAGGGAGGGTGTGGATAAAGTAGATATTCTAAACACAGATGAGGAAAGAATTACTAACCTGGGAGGCTGAGAAGGACCCGGGCAGGAGCAAGAAGTCCCTGCAAGCGTGCCGTGTATTCCATGAACAGGTCAACACAACCCATAGGAAACAGGGACAAGTCATTACCCCACTCTCACCGTGCAACCAACCAGCGGATCCACTGCTTTTCTAATTGCTGGGCAATCTTCTTCCACAGTGGCATTCTTCCTTTGACAATTGCTTCAATATTTCTCACAAATCCAGCTGGAGTCGTTCACTGATGTGCCTGCACACATTGAGGCTTTGTGAAGCTTTTTGTTCTCAGAACACCACTGCCTTTGGCTTACGAGTGCATTTCCATCTCAGGTCCCATATGTCCCGGCACGTGTTCCAATCACCAAACAAATCTCCTGACAAGTACTCTACCTCACAATGTCCCACCAATCAAAGCATGGAGTAGCTTCACCATGCAACTCGTCCAGCCCAACAGACTTTGATTGCTCTTTACAAAGTTAATAACCTCTAACTTACAGCTTTTTGTATGGCAAGTAGAATCACCAGAGGCTAATGTCCGAGAATGAAGGAAGCACAAGCTGGAATCAAGAGTGCTAGGAGAAATATCAATAACCTCAGATATGCAGATGGCACCACCCTTAGGGCAGAAAGTGAAGAAGAACTAAAGCGCCTCTTGAAAGTGAACGAGGAGAGTAGAAAAGTTGGCTTAAAGCTCAACATTCAGAAAACTAAGATCATGGCATCCGGTCCCATCACTTCATCTGCAAATAGATGGGGAAACAGTGGAAACAGTGGCTGACTTTATTTTTCTGGGCTCCAAAATCACTGCAGACGGTGATTGCAGCCATGAAATTAAAAGATGCTTACTCCTTGAAAGGAAAGTTATGACCAACCTAGACAGCATATTAAAAAGCAGAGACATTACTTTGCCAACAAAGGTCCATCTAGTCAAGGTTATGGTTTTTCCAGTGGTCATGTATGGATGTGAGAGTTGGACTATAAAGAAAGCTGAGTGCCGAAGTATTGATGCTTTTGAACTGTGGTGTTGGAGAAGACTCTTGAGAGTCCCTTGGACTGCAAGGAGATCCAACCAGTCCATCCTAAAGGAGATCAGTCCTGGGTGTTCATTGGAAGGACTGATGTTGAAGCTGAAACTCCAATACTTTGGCCACCTCATGCGAAGACTCATTGGAAAAGACCCTGATGCTGGGAAGGATTGAGGACAGGAGGAGAAGGGGATGACAGAGGACAAGATGGTTGGATGGCATCACCGACTCGATGGACATAGGTTTGGGTGGACTCCGGGAGTTGGTGATGGACCGGGAGGCCTGGTGTGCTGCAGTTCATGGAGTCGCAAAGAGTCGGACACGACTGAGCAACTGAACTGAACTGAATGCCTGAGATTTTTTTTTTGCCTAAATTGTCTCAAAGTGTAATTTCCTCTGCTGTGTTTCAAAGATATACTGAAAGATTTACACAAAAAGTGCTTTATAACCTCAGTCATTCCTTATGATAATGCAAACTTTCGAAAAGGTGTTCTCTTTCCCTTTTGTATTAATGTTGGCTGCTTCTGTTCAGCAAGAGAAAAGGGGCATTTGATAGAAAGAGAGGACAGCTTTGTGATCCCAGTAAATATTTACTCTATAAATTGAACTTCTCTTTATCTGTATAAACCAGGTTATTTTCTTCCTGTTTCTTTCAAGAATAAAAGTTGTCCACTGCCTGGAGAATCCCAGGGACAGGGGAGCCTGGTGGGCTGCCATCTATGGGGTCGCACAGAGTTGGACATGACTGAAGCGACTTAGCAGCAGCAGCAGCAGCAGGAATTCAGGTGCATTAATATAATTGCCAATAACTTATCTCTGCCATGCCACCCCCTGCTGATATAAAAATCTACATCCTGACTACTATCAATTTTCTGTGTCTTTTTTTAGCTTGTCAAATTCTATAAGCTCGCTAACATAAACCTCTTTCCCAGAATCTAGAGATTGCTTAAAATGTAATCTTGGTTTCCTAAAGTTTGATTCCTTGGATCAAAACCTAAATTTCAAATCTTTTTTCATCACCAACTTCTTAATCTTTCTGTAAATGCAGCTTTTATTTTCTAGTTACAGCCTGGCTGTGGGAGGACGCCTTCCACATGACGTGTGCCGGGTAAATTCGCCTCGAGCAGCTATTAAAATAGCACCTTGAGTTTACTTGGCGAGTGTCTCCATCATACTCCCTGCTCTGGATGTGTGCCCCTCTCAAAGTCCTGGCACCTCAAACCTCCTAACCATAGTCCTCTAAAGAAGTCATTAAGGTGAAAAGTCTTGGGACTGATTTTCAAACTTCCTGCCTGGACAAAGCCCTCCCTCAGAATCAAGGTTCTCGCTCTGCGTTCAGGTCGGGGGCCGTCTCAAGTTCCGATCGCCTGCCTGGTCTCTGAATGACCCCCCTCCTGTGTTTCTTGACCACCACCCGGGCCAGCCACACCTCATGACTCATGCCTCCTGCTGGGCTCCAGTCACTGTCTCTTGGCCCTCTCAGCATGCGCCACCCCACGACCCAGCAGCAGCAGCTGCTGTGCCGCAGCCGGGGCTGTCCACCTCACTGGCTTTTTCTTTTTAATCAACCTCAGGGCTCCGCAGGCCCCCAGTGATTTAGCCAACTGTAGTAGAAGTCTAGAGCCCCACCTGCAGGGGTGAGAGAACCCTAATCTTTGTCACAGAGGACATCTTACTCTCTTTTGGGCACCTCACATATTGCAGCACGAATCCTCCAATGCTTCAGGGCACACGGGCCGCCAGGTAGAGGTCACGCGGCCTCATTTTCCTTCAGTTTCAGTGGGGACAGAAGGAAGGCCTTCTTGGCTGAAGACTGCCCCACTCCTTATCAATAAATCTCCTTTTACAGCTCTTGAAAATCAGTTTCTAGAGTTCTTCAGCCACTTGAAGTTGAAGGCAATGAGCATACACATTTCATTCTTGTCAAAAAAATTTACCTGGGTATTGCATAGAGGTTACAATACAAATCAAGTTAAACAGGCTTATTAAATAGGATACTCCCTTCTAGGAAAATAGGATGAAAAGCTGAGAGTAATAATAGAAACTAACAAAAAGAACCACTAGAGGAATGGTAGATTCTGGAGAAAGACCAACTGGCCTCAAAGTCTGACACCACCATTCATGATCTGTATAATCTTCACAAGGGTTTTCATCTCTTATGCCTTAATTTCTCTACCTGTAACATGGACATCATAGAATGTATGTCATAGGGTTTTTGTTAATTAAGTGAGTGAACACCTAGAAAATGCTTAGAAAGTGTTATCTATACAAACCAGCAAATTAATGACTAAAAACACAAAATAAAATAGCAAAAGTTATTGCCAGCCATTGGGAATTAGGAGATCAGGGTTTTAGGC
The DNA here is from genome assembly GCF_029378745.1 of Bos indicus. Taxonomy (NCBI): domain Eukaryota; kingdom Metazoa; phylum Chordata; class Mammalia; order Artiodactyla; family Bovidae; genus Bos; species Bos indicus. Next base: position 750,157 of record NC_091769.1, on the reverse strand, counting down.
ATGCCTCTTGTTTTGTGACTTCTATACTAGATTAAAAATGGTTGCAAATGCTTTATCAAACCCCCTTCAAGAGGTGGGATCTCTTTCTTCACCCCTCTGAATCTGGGCTAAGCACACAGCTGTTCTAACCAACAGAATACAGATGTGACTCTTGCCAATTTCAGTCCTACATTTTAAAAGAATTGGCAGCTTTCACTGCCTCCTGGGAACTTAGCTGGCATGCTGAGAGGAAACCCAAGCAGCACATGGGCAGGCCTGGGTAAGACAGAAGTGAGGTGACCTCCCAGCCCACAGCCAACACACACTGGCCAGCCACGCTATTAAGCCATTTTGGAGGTGGATCATGTAGCTGCAGTCACAGACACAAGTCCAACCACCTCCAGCTCTGCCCCAAACTGCAAAATCACAAGTAAGATAGGTATTTTAAGCCTTTAAATTTGGGGGGCAGTTTGTTACACAGCCATGGACAGACAAAAAAGTCCTCAGACTAAGCACTCAAATCGGTTGTTCAAATTTTATGTTTATGAAAAGGGAAGAGAGAGAGAAGAGGCAAGGCATTCATTCAAACATTTGTTCAACACCTACTACGTGCACAGCCTCTGTGACACTGCTATTCTGATGCTAGTGGTTTGTGTCTAAGACAGACAGTAGACAACTCATTACAATGAAGTGTGATTCCAAAAGGACAGAGGAGTAAGAAAGAAGTAGAAAAGGGTGTGGGCATATCAGATCTTCCAACCCTGGCATTTTGTAAATTTGATGATGTAGAGTAAGTACATCTGTGAGATAGCCACTTGGATTATCTTGTATGATTATCTCATCTAGAGAACAATTTTCTCCTGTACAAATCCACTTCTTAATTAGAGTACCAATAAAAATATGGGTTTCAGTAGCTACACAACAAGTGATGGTGAAAGCATGAGGAGTCGCCTCTATAACCCACATTCTGGAGTGGAATAATCTCATGAAAGAGGATTTGAATAAAGAAAGAAGGATAGGTTAAGGGACATATCATTTCTTTTAGGGCAACTGAGGTTTCAAAGTAAATAGTGATGGGAGAATTTTACCTATTCACGGCTTGATGTTTAAAAAGCAAAGAATATACACTGATTGCTTTGGACAGGAGGTTTTAATCACTGCCAAAAAAGAACAACCCCTTAAAGACAAAATTTTAGTTTGCTACATAAATAGGCAGCTGTCTATCAGGCAAGCAGATCCAGTTCTCTGCTATCCTGTGAAGATAAATTCAAGTCATTACCCTCATAACACTGCACCTTAAGACATCTTTCCAAGGTCTGAATAATTCTAAGAACCAAAAAATGTGATTATGACAGGGAAATAAGGTTCAACTACAGACTGGTCCCACAAGTTTTAGCCAATACAAGGAGAACTAATTGCTGACAGAAAACGCATGGCAATGAGGAAGAAGATTTAGCAGCCCTTCCTTGATGAGGTTTGGGAGAATTTATTCTAATACTGCTGAAAGTGTGTCCATTCAGCTTCTTGATCACGGAGAGAGGACCTGAAAGTCAAACATTTAATTTTCTAAGTACTTTTAAATTTGTCTGGTGTTGAAGTCCTTCCTTAACTTCGTGTTAGGAAAAGAAAAACAGTCTTTGATATGGAGAGCCAATAGACAAGAAAAAAGAATAGCCAACTCACGCTTCTCAAATTTTCCTTTCGTTGTGTTGTTGTCAATGATAAGGATTAGTTCACTTTGGTTAAAGTGTTTAGACCTGATAAAATCATTTGTGGTCATCAATATGATCACAGGTAGAGACAATTTTACTGTCTCTTATTAGTATGTCACAGAATCTTAAACAGGTATTGTTTAAAATAAAGACACAGAAGGAACACATTCATGAACTTCCTGTTTTTCCATTTTTAAAGTCCTCATGCCCAATACCCAGCTGGGTCTCCTGATCATGAATCCTTCACATCCACACGCCTCCTGCCTCTCTTGCACCCAAGCATTCCTGGGGCACTGCAGGCAAAGGCCAGTGGGGACCACGCTAGCTGCTGTCACCAACAGGACCAGCAAATGACAACAAGAAACTAATTTCTTGTTTACGATGTTACAGCGTCGGTGTCAACAATATCGTGTAAGAGGCAAAGACTCTGGTGGCTAGAGAACACTTGTAGAAGGGCTGAGCTCTCAAGTCAACACCAATGAGACAGCATCTTGTTCATGATACCCAGGATAAGCAAGGCAATATTACTACTCTTCCTGCCCCTGAAATCCTGGTGAGCATCAGGCTCAATCTGACCCCAAGGCGACCTCCACACAGCTTTGAGGCTCCTGGGCAATAAGAGCTACATCACCAAAAGGTAGGTCTTAATAAAAGAGAATGGCGACTCTGCCTGCTAAGACATTAAAGCAAAACCAGTGTTTAAGAGAAAAATTACAGTGAAAATGGGAAACTCTCCTTTACATCATGGACCTTAATGAGAAATACAAATGAATTGTATTCAAGTCTATGGATCCATATGGATACTGCTCCATGGATACTACAGAGAAGGCAATTGCTACAAATACTGCCCATGATAGAGTGAACTGAGATTTAGGGTCCACAAGGTATGACTCACACAACCCTCTTTTGCTTACAAATTCTCTTTACACATACCCTGATTTAAAATATGGGGGAAATCTCTGGTGGTCAAGGACTCTGTGCTTCCATTGCAGGGGGCACAGGTTCGATTCCTGGTCAGGGAACTAAAATCCCGAAAGATGCACAGCACAGCCAAAAAAAAAAAGTATTTAAATATATATGTGTGTGTGTGTGTGTGTGTGTGTGTGTGTGTATAAAGCTATTCTTAAAGCCCATTTCAACTACTTAATCTGTAGGGAAACTCAAGATTGGGGGGACAGAGTGGCAAGGAATTCACTATACCTAGAAATGGAAACCAGCCAAGAAACAAACGAGCAGACATGGAAGGAGAGGAGAGGGAACCTGGCGAAGGACATGGCTGGGACGGAAACTTGTTTACTTTCTTAGGAACAAAACTATGCTCTATAATGCTCTATTACTACTGCTCCAACTATCGCAGGGGCCACGAAGCACCCTCAGTGCCTTCACGTGGCCACGGGGTTTCCCAAGGAACTCCTAAGGAGTGGGTACAGCCAGGCAAATCATGTTTTCAGTGTTACACCTCCCACTCGAGTTTCACAGGTATTCTCGGCTCATCTAATGCACTCACTGACTGTGCCAATACTATTCAAGTCAATCCAAGCCTCCTTTCTCTCTCGTCAGCATTCTAGTCACCTTCATCCTAAACCTGTGATTCAGTTTTTAAACAAAGGTACCTGAATAACATACTTCTTGGGTGACAGAGACTTAAAGTTGCCACACAGAAACAAACCATGTGAAGGGCCTGGCAAAGACTCTGCAAGATACATGCCTCTGATTTCTTAATATTTTTTTTTTAACTTTCTATGTTGTATTGGGGTACAGCCATTAACAATGCTGTGATTGTTAATTTCAGGTGAACAGGGAAGGGACTCAACAATACATATACATGTATGCATTCTCCCCAAACTCCCTCCCATCCAGGCTGCCACATAACACTGGGCAGAGTTCCCTGTGCTATACAGCAGGTCCTTATTGGTTACCCATTTTAATTATAGCAGTGTGTACATGGCCATTCCAAACTCTATCCCTTCCCCTCAGCAACCATAAGTTCGCTCTCTGAGTCAGTGAGTCTCTTGGTTTCTTATCTTAAATGACTTTAGAAGACACGTCAAAGGCTTCTCCTTAAACAGTGCTATTAGTGGAGTGGGTTGTGGGTTCTATTTTAGATGTGAAACCTCTCCCCACATGTAAAATTGGCAAAAATCACTTGGGTCTTTGAACCTCTTCCCCTACCTCCCGTTTTTAAGTGAAGCCCTCACTTTTAGCATCTACATCACAGGGAAAACCAAGGGGATTAACAAAGGCCTTTACCTCATTTGACCAACATTTCACAATGCTGTTTCAAATGGGAGCTGGGACAACTCAGCACCAAACACTTAAGAGCACCAGGCAGGGGCCAACTGTCCTCCCTGCTGGATATCGGCTCAGACCTCCTCAGATTTCCCCCTTCTACATCCCTGTGCTTCCCCAGCACCAGCCCTCACCCCTAGAGAGGGCTCCATCCTTTCATTTTCCCTTCACAGCTGGTAATCTGACATCACCTCTATCTGCCTTCCAGCTGTTATTTACATGGTTCCTTTTCTTCCCCTTTGCTCTCTCCAGCCATACTCAAGAAGCACAGACTGCTTTGCCCCAAAACGGCTCAGGGACGATAAGAGGAAAATCCACAGCCACCAAGCCTCCTGCTGTAGACGCCGATCACACAGACTTCCTCCTCTCTTCTGAGCAACCAGTTCTGTAGGTTTCCCATCACCACTTTTCAGGTATTCAAAGCCTGGGAGATGGGGGGTGGGGGCTGGCATGTGCCAGAGGCATTCCTAAAGTCATCAAAAAAGGTGGCCTCCAGCATCTGACCACTCATATATTTGCATACCGTTTCATGAAGCTTTAATTTCAAAGGTGGTCTCCCAACACTCAAGTGGATTTGTTACTGCGGGAGCCGGGAATTGCAAATGTGCTCGCCTCAAAGACTCAGGAGTCCAGTCCCGGGCAGGAAATAAAGTTCTAAGTCGCTTTGATGTGTTTCCTCTCCACTCCCCTCCCCAGCGCGGGTCATTAGTCTCCTCCGAGGAAAGACCACCTTGCCTGAATTGCAGCACACGTGGGAGCCAGTGGCCGGCTCAGGGCTCCAACAATCCCCCGGGCCTCACCAAATTACTTACCGTCAGACTGAGCTCAGCTGGGACCCCCGTGTATTTTGCCGACTACGAAAGGGAATGTGGTACACGCCCCTGGAGGAAGGGTGGTGGGAAGGGACAGGGGACCCAGACCACGGAGAGTAAAACGCTTTAGCGTTTGGAGTAAAACGCTTTGGTGCAAGCTTGTTTCTTTTTTTAAGACACCCCTTTCAGACCGAAACATCAAGCCAGTTCAGCTCATTTCCTGAGTAGCACAACAAGTTAAAACAAGATCCAGAAAATCTATTAATCTTTAATTGCGCTGCCTCCAGACTGGGAGCGCGAGGCGGTGGCGTATAGGGAAGTGAGAGATGGAGAGCGGGGGGAGGTGGTGTAGCAAAGCAAATGCCTAAGAAACCAGAGCTCCTGACCTCAGCTGTTTCTTACCTCACTCAGCTCGGCCGAGGAGTCGCTTCCATATTTCATGGCAACTCCAGAATTCATGACTGCACTTTTCAGAGGAGAGAGCTCCTCCTCTTCTAGGTCTCGGAGCTGACGAGTTGCTTAGCAGGCTGGGTATCCACTGCTTGGTCCCTTTTGGTACATTTTAGTCTAGACAGCCATTTTCACCCAGGACAGTGGTGAAGCTCAAACGAAGGATGCAGGCACTCCTAGAAGGCACGGAGCTGGCTCGCGTTTCACAGACGAGCCGTTGCTGCAGGAGGCTGGGCGGTGTGGCGCGCTCGCAGCTGCCGCAGCGGCAGGGCCGGCGCGGGGACCCGGGGCACTGCCACCCTCGGCGCCGCCTCGCCTCTCTTACGAGGTCTGGGCGCCCCCCATGACCGGGCGGGAGGGTACCTCCGGCAGGATCCGGCCCCCTGCAGGGCTTCGGCGAGTTCCCGAAGAAACCAGGGCGGCGGGCCGAGGAGGATCCGAGCCTCGGGTTCCGGGGAAGGAAAGAAAGCTGGAGAGAGCCGGAGCGCCGCTGCACTTCGCGGCGAAGTTTCCCGTTTGAATCGTCTGGAGTTGTAAGTGTTTTCTGATTGAATACAGCTGTCTAGCTGCTGCCTACGGGGTAAGCGGAGGAGGCGGGGCCAGAAAGAGAAAAAAAGGGAGGAGACCGAGCCCAGGAGATCTTGCCTAGAGAGCAAACATCCTTCCAGCTAGCTCTCTGCGATGGTAATTACAGGACCCAGGTCCAGCAGGAGAGAAGAAACGGGAAAAGCCATCCGAGCAACTGTGCAGAAAAATTAAAACACATGAAACTTCCCTCCTAGTAGCCACTTTCCATAATTTAAGAAGTTCAAGACAAGGCAGCGCTGTGCTTCTCATGGTACATTAAGATTTTACAGAAGCGTGGGGTGGTCATATTCCCTGATCAATCTAAAGTCGACACAGAAGGTGTAAATTCACTGTCAGACTCTCTCTCTCTTTCTTTGGTAGACAGACCTCCATCACATAAAGGATGAAAGACAGACTCAAATTTCCCATCCTCTCCAACCCTCAAGACAGTCCTTAAAAATATTACATTTCCCATCCACTTCAACCCCCAGACCTTCCTTTAAAAATCTGACAGTTCACCTGAGCGGCGCTAGATTCATATTTCTAGGGTTTGTTGTACAAATCCGAAAAGATTCAAGAAGCTGTTATACCCGGACTCCTGGAGTCAAGAGCTCCTCTGTGGCCCTGCCTTTCTCAGAGGTGAAAATATCCCTCTGTGTGCCGTGGGAGGGGGCTTGGAGTTTTCTCTGTGTAAAGGTTAAAGCCCACTGAACATCTTGAGATGCCCCTAAAAATGTTCTGCTCCTTTAACTGTAGGTCTGCAGGATGGCTTAAGAGGCCTGCCTCATCAGTCACTTTCTACACAATGGGAACAAAATGTCGCCATCCCCAGTGACGGACTTTGGCATTTCCTGAAGCTATGAAAAAGACATTGTATTGTTAATTTCTAAGGCCTAATTTTTTTTTCAAACCAAATAGGATGTTTATTTTGCTCTTTAGGAAGAAGCAAAGAACTTGACTATTTGCATAGATCTTCTTACCCACATGCCTTCCTCCTGAGTTCATTCATTGCCTAATGAAGGCACTACTGGGATGAGGAAGAGTTGGCAGCTTTTTGGGGGCATTGGTCCCAAGTTCTAGGGCACTGTCAGACTAGAGCACATTAGGAGAAGCTCTTCCGCATGGGGACTGGTTGGTAAGCCACATTATTTTATTTATTTATTCATTAAAACCTGTTGAAAACTGTGTCCCTGAAGACGGAGATGGTGGTAAAAGAATATAAAAATATATATTAGACTCAAGCACTAACCCTGCCCATCACGTGTTTGCAGTCTCATAAAACATAAGCAGAAATGACTATTCTAAATGGATGCTTGCCATAAAAGCAGGACAAATGAAGATCTACTGATCTGTGAAGAATGGCTGAGCCCCTCAGAGATGCAGAGTGAGGAGAAAGTATCCCAGGATGTGGGCCCACGAAGAGAGAAAGGGTGGGTGGGGACTAGAATGTGCAAAGCATGTGTGGGGAATGGCAGGTGTTCCATTCTGGAATGGAACCTGGATTAGATGAGTGAGGTAAAGCCGCCAGATCATGGACAGTTTTGAGAGCCAGGCTAAAGTAATGGGCCTTCTGATTGGCAATGGGGGAAAAATGCCTCTATGGGTTTTTGAGCACAGAAATAATAGGATTAGACCTGTGCTTTTTTAGACATTCCAGTGGATTTGTATCACACTCATGAGTAACTAATATGAATTCAAGTAGACTAATGTTGAGTATGATTCTGGTATTTAAAGAAACATATTTTTCATACTAGATGGCCCCTAAAGCCAAGCAGATGACTTCATCTGGTGTGCAACCAAAAGAAAAGTAATCTGCTCCAAGAGTGGAAGAAAAATTGGCAGTGTTGAACTTATTAAGAAGCAATATGTCTGCAGATTCTACTTTATGGACAATATAAGACATTTTTAAGAACTCTGTTGATTACATGGGATTTTCTTATTAAACATGATTGTAATACTTAATCCCCACATTAGCTGAAACTCCACTACAATCTGGCATCAGTAAATGTGGCGAACGGGAGGTAGGAAATGGACATGCCAGCGGGACTATCCCAACAATCCAGAAAGAGGCTAAAAAGGCCTGAACTGAGTTGGGTCAGTGGAAATGGACCAGAGTGGGCAGATGTAAGAGGTTCTTGGAAAAATGGTAAGATAGTGAAAAAAGAAAGTAAGTACTGGAAAGACAGTAAACAGAAACTGTAATAGAAAGAAGAAAGCTTAAAATGACTTGTAGATCTAGAACATGACTGACTGGGATTTTCGACAATGTTTTCAACAAAAATAAGTATTCCAGGGAAGAAATATGTTAAGGAGGAAACTATATTTGGAATATCCTAAGTTTGAGGTGGCATATTAAAGTGAAAATGTAGAAGGAAGCTTGAAATGGAGCTAGAGAGATAGTCAAGGTTGTGATGGAGATGGAGGTTTTGGGGTTACTCCTATTAGAATAATAAATAAAACCATGGAAACAGGTTAGGTTGTCAAGCAAGACAGGACAGAGGAAAGAGAAGTGCCCTGAGGACAATATCTTAAAGAAGGTCTTTTTCATGAAGGGGAAAGAATAAAAGAAGAAATGGTAGAGAAGGCCAGTTAGAGAAATAGGAAGATACCCAGGAGAACTCTGAGTCTGGGAGCCTAAGGGAAATGTCAAGATAGAAGGGACAGCATCAGTATTACATGTTATAGATGGGGGAGAAGCCTGAAGACGATAAAAGAGACATTAATCAAAGACATTAAATGTCCTTCAAAGATAAATGTCTACCAAGCCCAGGAGACAGACTGCAGATTATCATAAGGAATGGAGAGGAACTAGGGCAGTAAACATGAACTACTCTTTCCATAAATTTGGTGGTGACAGGAAATCGAGAGATGGGATAGTTTCTTCAGGTAGGTAAGCAATGTTGAGTAGAAGCTAGAATAAACATATCTGTAGCCTGGGGCTAAGGGAAACCCTGGAGACAGAGAAAGAAAGGAAGATGAAGCAAAGTTCCTGAAAAAAGAGGGAATGAAAAGGCCAAGGACAAAAATCATGAGCTTAGTTTTGAAGTAGGCTTGGAGAGAAGGAGATTTCAGTTGCTCCTTCCAAGGAGCCCAGAAACAGTTGGGAGAGCTGGAGAATTTATAGACTTGTAAAGAGAAGACTTTAGTTACATGGTAACTAATAGCATTTGTTTGAAGAGCAATCCAACTTCCTCTGTATGATTGTGGAGCACTACTGTTGCTTGGAAAATCCCCTGGACGGAGGAGCCTGGTGGGCTGCAGTCCATGAGGTCACTAAGAGTCGGACATGACTGAGCGACTTCACTTTCACTTTTCACTTTCATGCATTGGAGAAGGAAATGGCAACCCACTCCAGTATTCTTGCCTGGAGAATCCCAGGGATGGGGGAGCCTGGTGGGCTGCCGTCTATGGGGTTGCACAGAGTCGGACATGTCTGGAGCGACTTAGCAGCCCCAGCAGCAGCAATGAAAACCAGTGAGAACTTAGCAATTTTACTTTAAGAACAGGAAGACCAGACCTCCGTGGTGGTCCAGGGGTTAAGAATCCACCTGCCAATCAATGCAGGAGATACAGGTTCCATCCCTGGTCCTGGAAGATTCCACATGCCTCGAAGCAACAAAGCCCAAGCATCACAACTATTGAGCCAATGCACCCTCGAGTTTGTGCTCTGAGGAGCCCGCGCACTGCCACTGGAAAGGAGCCCCCACTGGCCGCAACTAGAGAGAGTCCTCTTGCAGCAACAAAAACCCAGTGAAGCCAAAAATGTAAATAAATGAATAAAATTAAAAAAAAAAAAAGGAACAAGAAGACGAGAGAACTGCCTGTAAGCTGTCAGGGCACGGAGAACACTGGAGTTGAGATCCTCTCCCCTGAGCTTGTTCAGCGTAGGTTCAACCCTGGTGGGCCACACTGAAAGCCAGTGACGTGTAAAGTATAGCTTCAGTAGTCAGGGAGAGTCCAAATCAGTTTTCTTCCAATCTAAGATTCCACGAAATGAAGTTTTGTTTTGCATAGTTTAAGTGTTTTGTGGGTTTTTTATTTGTTTGTTTTCCTCTTAGTTAGGAATCAGGCTGGGAATTTCTACTATCAAAATATTACTGTAGACAAGAATGAAACTGGGTCAGTGTCCTCATATTTTTAGGAAGAAAGCATCCTATTAAAGCTAATTCACAAGAAGGTGAAAAATACTCATAATCATCTCAAGAAAGCCCAAAGTATTTGCATTGTAAAAGAGGATGCTTTGAAATAGGGCAAAACTCGCGGGATTTCCTGAAGAAGACAGGGACTTTCCAAGGGAAAAAGGGACTTCAGAACCCTGTGGAGATGCAGGGAGTCCCACTCCTCTAGGTCCCTGAGAGTCAATAAAGTCAGGGAACCCTCAAAGCATACACTCAGAAGAATTTCCTGCCCTAAATCTATAAGCCCACTCCCATGAGTTCAAAAATGCTTTCCCTAACTCAATTCCTCTAGTGCTCTGTTCAGTCATCAAGCCAGGCCTGGAGCCAGGGCTGACTCCCAGGCTGAGGCCTCCAGCCAGCCTCAGTGGCCTGCCCCATCAGACATCATTTGCTCTAGGTGGCACGACATAAATCATTCAGGAAGCACTTCGCTAGATGATGTTTGTCTTGGTCTCTGTGTCCTCAGAGAACAATGTTAAAAACCTGGAAAAAAAATCACCTAGCTCATCCCTGCCTTCCACTTATATAGGTGAGGATATGCAGCAGGTTTGTGGTGTTGCTTCTAAAAAAGAAGTGCATCCACTGTGTGCCAGACATCGTGCCGTGCTTTGGGACTCAGTGCTGTATGGGACAGAAAAATTCTTGCTTTTACACAGCTGGCATTCTTGGTGGAAAATGATCCATAAATAAAGAAGAGAATTATAGCTTGTGGTGGATGCTATAAAGGAATTAAACAGGAGCTATGATGAGGGACAGCAGGCCCCTTAAAGAAAGTAGCCAGAGAAGGCCTTGATGAGGTGAGTTCATTTCAACATGAAGGTCAAGAAGGAGCCCACTAGGCAGAAAGCAGGGGAAGGTGGCCAGGCAGAAGGATGAGCAAGTACAAAAGTCCTGAGGCAGAGAAGGGCTGACCTTTCTAATAACCTTCAAGTTTTAATTTAAATTTCAACAAAACGGTAGATACCACGATGGAATGTGATGAAAGAACGATGGAGGAGCCAGCCCATGCAGTGCGTGTGTGTGTTGGCCATAGAGCTGTCACATGAAGACTTTAAGCAGGGCAAAGATATGATCCAATTTATGTTTTTAAAAGATAAATCTAGTCCTATACAAACTTTAAAAAGTAGACAAAAGAAAGTTCCTCCTTTATATGAGTATTCCTACAAATAAATGAAAAATTGATAGAATATCCCTACTTTGCAACATTTACTGAATTAATCATTTAGGCATAAAGCACAATGCTACTAACATCATAAGATGTGCAAACACATGACTTCCAATGGAAAAATAAAATACCACCTGTGAAGACATTTTAGCAGATTTCTTTGGAAGGAATGATGCTAAAGCTGAAACTCCAGTACTTTGGCCACCTCATGCGAAGAGTTGACTCACTGGAAAAGACTCTGATGCTGGGAGGGATTGGGGGCAAGAGGAGAAGGGGACGACAGAGGATGAGATGGCTGGATGGCATCACCGACTCGATGGACGTGAGTTTGAGTGAACTCTGGGAGTTGGTGATGGACAGGGAGGCCTGGCGTGCTGCGATTCATGGGGTTGCAAAGAGTGGGACATGACTGAGCGACTGATCTGATCTGATCTGATCTAGCAGAAGGAATATGTTACATTAGCCACAGAGAAACAGTCAGCAAATTCAGACCATAACTCTACAGGACAATCTGGTTTCTTGAACAAGTAAATTGTAATCGGGGAGAAAAAAGCAAGTGAATGAGATATTAATGGAAGAAGAACCCTATAGACATATCAACCAGTTGCAATATGTGCTCCTTATTGGAATCTTGACTCAAATACACTGACTGTAAAATAATATGATACTTATAAGATATTCAGAAATATACTTTTTGAATATTTTATGCAATTTTAAATTATTAATGTTTAAAAAATTTTAATAGTCTTGTGTTTACTTTGAGTTTTTATCTTATACATATATATATGAAATATTTAGGGATAAAATGATACAATAGTTGGGATTTGTGTCAAAATCCTAAGGAGGCAAGGAAATCAATGGGGTTTTCAATGAAACAGACTGGCATGAATTGATAACTCTTAAAACTGGGTGACAGTGTATGGGAGCTCATACTACTCTGTCCACTTGCATATGTTTGAAAATCTTCATAACAAGAAAGCCAAAAAAGGACAATCTTGCCTTTATGTAAGAATGGGTTGTTGCATCATAAAATCAGTAGAACAAAGAAACTTGTTAAAAGCTATTTTGGTTGTCAGAGGATGCCTGTGGCTTGAAACTCAGTAAAATCAATGAAGATGGTAAAAAATGAATGAACTTGAGATATATTATTTAGGTAAAACTGACCCAAACTCAGCGAATGACTGGATGGAGGTAATGAAACAAAGAGAGGAATCAGATGATCAATGTGGTGGTTGAACAATTGGGTGTGGAGAAGGACTAGGTTTAGGGGAATCAAGGGTTCTATTTTTTATTATTTACTTATTTATTTTTGGTTGCACTGGGTCTGCGTTGCTGTGCTTGGACTTTCTCTAGTCCAAGTCTCTTAAGCAGCAAGCTGGGCTGCTCTCTCCCTTTCAGCATACTGGCTTCTCACTGCAGTGGTTTCTCTAATTGTGGAGCATAGGTTCTAGGCCCACGGGCTTCAGTCCTTGTGGCTCGCAGGCTTAGCTGCTCTGCAAAATGTGGAATCTTCCCGGACCAGGGGTCTAACCCGTGTCCCTTGCCTTCTCAGGCCGATTCTTACCCACTGTACCACCAGCGAAATCCAAGGGTTCTATTTTTAGACACATTAAATTGGAGATTCCTATTTGACATCCATGAGGATGCCAATAGCAGCTGGATAAATGACTTTGGGGTTCAGGGGAGAGTCAAGTTAGACAAATGGATTTGGAAGTCAGCAGCATATAGATTAGAATTGACGTTGAAAGTCATGAGAACACAGGGGATCACCTAGGGACAGAGTGAGTACAAAGATGCAGCCCCAGGACTTATCATTGAGATGCTCCAATATTTCCAGAGGACAGAGGAAGAGAATCTAGCAAGGAAGATCAAGAAAAAAGTGAAGATGTGACATCATCGATGCCAAGAGACCAGGGTGTCAAGGAAAGTTGCAACCTATGTGAAATGCTGCTGAGAGTTTGAGAAAGTGACAACAAAGAAGTGTCCTTTGCCATTGGACATTACTGGGGACCTTGAGAGGAGCAATTTCAGTAAGTGATGGAAATAGATAGTAGCTAGATTAGTGTGGATTGAATAGTGACTAGGAAGTAAAAATATGAATGGAGAACTATGGACAGAGGTTCATGACATTATACACGAGGCAGGGATCAAGACCATCCCCAAGAAAAAGAAATGCAAAAAGGCAAAATGGTTGTCTGGGAAGCCTTACAAATAGCTGAGAAAAGAAGAGAAGCTAACAGCAAAGGAGAAAAGGAAAGATATACCCATTTGAATGCAGAGTTCCAAAGAATAGCGAGGAGAGATAAGAAAACTTTCCTCAGTAACCAATGCAAAGAAACATGTAAAATATCATGTATGAAACGAGATGCCAGTCCAGGTTCAATGCATGATACTGGATGCTTGGGGCTAGTGCACTGGGATGACCCAGAGGGATGGTATGGGGAGGGAAGAGGGAGGAGGGTTCAGGATGGGGAACACATGTATACCTGTGGTGGATTCATTTTGGTATTTGGCAAAACTAATACAATTATGTAAAGTTTAAAAATAAAAAAAAAAATAGAGGAAAACAATAGAATGGGAAGGACAAGAGATCTCTTCAAGAAAATTAGAGATACCAAGGGAACATTTCATGCAAAGATGGGCTCAATAAAGGACCAAAATGGTAGGGACCTAACAGAAGCAGAAGATATTAAGAAGAGGTGGCAAGAATACACAGAAGAACTCTATAAAAAACATCTTCATGACCCAGATAATCACAATGGTGTGCTCACTTACCTAGAGCCAGACATCCTGGAGTGTGAAGTCAAGTGGGCCTTAGGAAGCATCACTTTGAACAACGCTAGTGGAGGTGATGAATTCCAGTGGAGCTATTTCACATCCTAAAAGATAATGCTGTGAAAGTGCTGCACTCAATATGCCAGAAAATTTGGAAAACTCAGCAGTGGCCACAGGACTGGAAAAGGTTAATTTTCATTCCAATCCCAAAGAAAAGCAACGCCAAAGAATACTTAGACTATTGCACAATTGCACTCATATCACATGCTAGCAAAAATAACGCTCAAAATTCTCCAAGCCAGGCTTTAATAATACGTGAACCGTGAACTTCCTGATGTTCAAGCTGGATTTAGAAAAGGCAGAGGAACCAGAGATCAAATTGCCAACATCTGTTCAGTCATTGAAAATGCAAGAGAATTCCCGAAAAACATCTACTTCTGCTTTATTGACTACAACCAAAGCCTTTGACTTTGATCACAACAAACTGTGGAAAATTCTTAAACAGACAGAAATACCAGACCATCTGACCTGCCTCCTGAGAAATCTGTATGCAGGTCAGGAAGCAACAGTTAGAACTGGACATGGAACAACAGACTGGTTCCAAATAAGAAAAGGAGTACGTCAACGTTGTATCTTGTCACCCTGCTTATTTAACTTATGTGCAGATTACATCATGAGAAATTCTGGACTGGATGAAGCACAAGCTGGAATCAAGATTTCCGGGAGAAATATCAATAACCTCAGATAAGCAGATGACACCAACCTTATGCCAGAAAGTAAAGAAGAACTAAAACCCTCTTGATGAAAGTAAAAGAGGAGAGTGGAAAAGTTGGCTTAAAACTCAACATTCAGAAAACTAAGATCATGGCATCTGGTTCCATCACTTCATGACAAAAAGATGGGGAAACAGTGGAAACAGTGAGAGACTTCATATTTTGGGGTTCCAAAATCACTGCAGATGGTGACTGCAGCCATGAAATTAAAAGATGCTTACTCCTTGGAAGAAAAGTTATGACCAACCTAGGCAACATATTGGGAGAAGGCGATGGCACCCCACTCCAGTACTCTTGCCTGGAAAATCCCATGGATGGAGGAGCCTGGTAGGCTGCAGTCCATGGGGTCGCTAAGAGTCGGACACAACTGAGCGACTTCACTTTCACTTTCCACTTTCATGCATTGGAGAAGGAAATGGCAACCCACTCCAATGTTCTTGCCTGGAGAATCCCATGGATGGAGAAGCCTGGTGGGCTGCAGTTCATGGGGTCACACAGAGTCAGACATGACTGAAGCGACTTAGTAGTAGTAGTAGGCAGCATATTAAAAAGCAAAGACATTACTTTGCCAACAAAGGCCCGCCTAGTCAAAGCTATGGTTTTTCCAGTAGTCATGTATGGATGTGAGAGTTGGACTATAAAGAAGGCTGAGCACTGAAGAACTGATGCTTTTGAACTGTGGTGTTGGAGAAAACTCTTGACAGTCCCTTGGACTGCAAGGAGATCCAATCAGTCCATCCAAAAGGAAATCAGTGCTGAATATTCATTGGAAAGACTGATGGTGAAGCTGAAACTCCAATACTTTGGCCACCTGATGCGAAGAACCAACTCATTGGAAAAGACCCTGATGCTGGGGAAAATGAAGGTGGGAGGTAAAGGGGACGACAGAGGATGAGATGGCTGGATGGCATCACTGACTCAATGGATGTTGAGTTTGAGTAAACTCTGGGAGTTGGTGATGGACAGGGAGGCCTGGTGTGCTGTAATCCATGGGGTCACAAAGAGTCGGACACGACTGAGTGACTCAAGGGAACTGAACTGAACTGAGGAGGTAAAAAAGTTGAAAGAGCACATGGAGATAACTTTTGAGAAGCATTTTACCCAAAGTCTCACTACACCTGAACCATCTGATGATATCATGAACCTGTCCTAACTTCTACTTCTGAGCTTTTCTCCCTTTATTATGCCCCTTCAGTCAACTTATCTTGGAATCCCTTAGCTAAGATTACAGATTCTATGTTGTTAGCACTGTGGACCCCTCCCTAAACGGATAACTATTCCATCGTTCTGGGTCTTTACCTTACTGTTTATGAAATCAGCTATATTGCTTTTAGACTCAGTGACTTACTGCTGTGAAATAGATGGACTGCGGCAGATAATTTGGTTCATCTGTGTTTAAAATTTGCTAAGAAAATTCCACACACCTATGGTCAATTAAACTTCAAGAAAGGAGCCCAGAGCATATATTGGATAAAAGACAGTCTCTTTAGCAAGTAATGTTGGGCAAGTTGGACAGTTGGACAGTTGCAACATCCAATCAATGAGGTCACTCTCACACAATACACAAAAATAAACTCAAAATGGCTTAAAGACTTAAACATAAGACATGACACCATAAAACTCCTAGAAGAGATCATAGGTAAAACATTCTCTGACATAAATCATACCAATGTTTAGTCAGTCTCCCAAAGCAATAGAAATAAAAACAAAAATAAACAAATAGGACCTAATCAAACTTATAAGCTTTTGTACAATAAAGGAAACTATAAACAAAATGAAAGACAACCTACAGACTGAAAATATTTGTAAATGATCAGACTGACCAGGGCTTAATTTCCAAAATACGTCAAGAGTTCATACAACTCAACAACAACAACAAAAACCCAATTGAAAAATGGGCAGAAAATCTAAACAGATATTTTTCCAAAGAAGACATACAGATGACCAAGGGGCACATGCAGGTGAAAAGATGCTGAACATTGCTAATTATTAGAGAAATGCAAATCAAAATTATAATGAGGTACCATCTCACACCAGTCAGAATGGCCATCAAAAGTCAACAAATAACAGAACATGTGTGGAGAAAAGATAACCCTCCTATACTGTTAGTGGAAGTGTAAATTGGTGCAGCCACTGTGGAAAACAGTATGGAGGTTCCTCTAGAAACTAAAAATAGAATTAACATATGATCCAGCAATCCTACTGCTGTATCTAGAAAAAACCATGTGATTCAAAAAATACACGCACCCCAATATTCTAGCAGCACTACTCACAATAGCCAAGACACAGAAACAACCTAATGTCCATCGACAGATGAATGGCTAAAGAAGATATGGTGCATATATACAATGGAAAACTATTCAGACAGAAACAAGAATGAAATAATGCCATTTGCAGCAATATAGATAGAACTAGAGATTATCATGCTAAGTGAAGTCAGAAACAGAAAGACAAATACCATATGCTATCACTTATATGTTAGATATGAAATATGGCACAGAGGAATCTATATATGAAACAGAAATATATTCACAGAAAACAGACTTGTGGTTGCCAAAGGGGAGGCGTGGGTTGGGAGTCTGGGGTTAGCAGATGCAAGCTAGTATATACAGGATGGATAAACAACAAGGTCCTACTGTACAGCACAGAAGTATATTCAAAATCCTGTGATAAACCATAATGGAAAAGAACATAAAAAGAATGTGTGTGTGTGTATATATATATATATATATATATATATATATGTATAATTGAGTCACTTTGCTGTATAGCAGAAATTAACACAACACTGTAAGTCAACTATACTTAAACAAAAGAAAAAAGAAAAAAAACTCTAAGAAAGGAAATACTTGAAAACTATTTCCAGATTAAACCTCACACACAGAACAAAAAACCAGCCTTTTCAATACAAATATAACTCAAACACAGGAAGTATCCCTGTGGTGTTTTTCATCTTGTTAATTACATTCACGGACTGCCTCACACCCAGCCTAGGCATTCTACTAGCCTAGAATCACTTGGCATCAACATCCCTGACATTATCAGTGGGGAATTCCTAGTTCAGATTCACAGGGGCTTGCATGCTGGGAAAGATTAAGGCCAAGAGGAGAATGGGGCCACAGAGCAGGAGATGGTTGGTTGGCATCACTAACTCAATGAATATGAGTATGAACAAACTCTAGGAGATGGTGAAGGACAGGGAAGGCTGGTGTGCTGCAGTTCATGGGGTTGCAAAGAGTTGGACACAACTTAGCGACTGAACAACAACAACAAACTATGAAAGGAAAAATAATTAGGGGAGACTAGGGATTTGGAAATCCAAGGAAGTAAAAAAAAAAAAAAGTCTTAAATCCTCCCAGGAGTACTTGAATATGGCAATCTCCTGGAAAGGAAGAAGAAAAATATATATTAAATAGATGCATGAAAATAGATGTATAAATTTTTGAGAACTTGCTTAGATTAAATCAATTCCAAATGCCTGCCACTGTTATTTCTGGAGCTCTTTGGGAGGCTAAACCAGCATCATTCCTTTTCTCTTTTAGTTAGAATATGTTGCGGCAGCTGCCCAAAAGGGGCAAAGAAGGAATTAATATAATATAATGTCTCACAGACCTATGACCAAGAAGGCGGTTCTCCTGTCATTGTCCCAAGCTGACAGATGAAGATGGAAGATCGGAGAGACAGACTGGGAAAAGCCATCACCCTGGACTTCGAGTCCACCAAGTGGTACTGGCTGGGCATTTTGGTAAAGATTTCCTAGAGGGGCACTCTGAGCCACAAGGAACAGGCTCTGCCTGTCTTGATAAGTCACCTTCCCTCTCCCAATACCAAGACCAAGTGAAGTCGCTCCGTCGTGTCTGACTCTTTGTGACCCCATGGACTGTAGCCTACCACGCTCCTCTGTCCATGGGATTTTCCAGGCAAGAGTACTGGAGTGGGTTGCCATTTCCTTCTTCAGAGGATCTTCCCAACCCAGGGATCGAACCTGGGTCTCCCGCATTGTAGGCAGACACCTTACCATCCTCAACTGTTCTGCAAGACTACTATGCTGAGAAAAAAAAAAAGATTGCCACATGAGTTCAAACTTTCCCTTCTGAGAAAGTGCTCTTTAATTGGCATGTCCAGCCACAATCTTTATTTATACACCAGTTAATGTTTCTTCACATGACTATCAGACACTTTTAAGTCTTGTCGTCACCACAAAGCACATCTAAAACTAAACTTATTACGGTCCACCAAAACCCAGGTTAAATTGAGCTTGTACATTTCTGTAAATGGAATCACAGTTTCCAGTCAAATAACTGCCATCATTTTCAGCTCCTTTCTCCTTCATCTCCTCTTCTAGATCTTTAGCCCTTTCTTCATCCCAGCCACTAATTTACTTTGTGTCTCTATGGATTTGCCCATTCTGGACACTTCATACAAATGAAATAAAACAAGTACGTGGCACCTTATATCTGCCTTTGTTCACTTAGCCTAATATTTTCAAGATTTATCCATATTGTAACATGTATCAGTATTTCATTCCTTTTTATTGCCAAATAATATTCCATTGCATGGTCATATCACATTGTGTTTTTCCATTCATCAGTTGATGGATATTTGTTTCCATTTTGAGGGCAATTATGAATAATGTTGCCATGAACATCTGTGAGCATGTTTTTGTGTATGCATGTTTTCAGTTCTCTTAGGTACATGCCTAGGGATGGAGCTGCTTGGTAATTTGGAAACTCTATGTTTAACATTTTGAGGAAGTACCAAGTGAAAGTCAGAGTTGCTCAGTCGTGTCCAACTCTTTGCGACCCACGGATAGTCCATGGAATTCTCCAGGCCAGAATACTGGAGTGGGTGGCTGTTCCCTTCTCCAGGGGATCTTCCCAACCCAGGGATTGAACGCATTGCAGGCTGATTTTGTACCAGCTGAGTCACCATGGAAATACCAAACTGTTTCCCAAATAGCCACACCACTGCACGTTCTCACCAACAATGTATGTGGGTTTCAAGTTCTCTACATGCTTGCCTATGGTTATTGTCTGGGTCTTGATCTTCCTCTCCTCTGAAATCCTTCCCATTTCTGGCCCTGCTGGCTCCAAAAAAGGCTTAGGGGTATAATGGTGAACTCAAGTAAATGGAAGACCAGGAGTCATATGGCTATGTCGGTATTAGAAAACAGAAACAATTCTGTTCCAGTTGGTAAATAACTACTGCCCCAAACCAGAGAGTGCCCACACCCTGAACAGCTGTGCCTAGGCTGCCCCATTCCTACTTCTAGAAACCCCCAGACCTCTCCACCATTTAGCAGCAGCTACAGGACTAACGCTTGGACAATCAAGGGCTCTTGAATATCCCTCCATTGCTATGGCTGGTCCCCATTGTCAGGTATTTTGAATATTACCCCTGGAGAAAAGAGGTCATATTTATTAAATGAAGGCAGAATCAAATATTGAAGTTATTATAGATACCAAATTACATGGTTCCATTAAACAGTGACTGTACTCAAAGGATTTCCTAACAGCATTTGAATCAGCATCCCCTTTACCACTCTCAGAATATGAAACCCATTGAATGTTCCACACTCTGGACAATGCCAGTCGCCCTTTCCGGCACAGTTCCTTCCTGCTTGTGTTTCTTTCTCATATTGATCCTTTTACGATTTCATTTTCCAGAACTAACCAAAATATTTGACTTATTTTCCTGGTTATTAGGAACACAACTCTTTGAAAGTGCCATCAGCCTCTTCTTGGCCCTTCAGAGTCTGTACCTAAAAGTCTATGGTACATGAGGAGACATGAAAAGACCACTGTCCACACTAATCAGAAAATACCCATATTATCCCCTCACATCCAAAATATTAATTTTTTTTTTTGGCCATGAAACATGGCATGTGGGATCCTAATTCCCTGACCAGGCATCAAACCCACGTACCCTACATTGGGGGTGTGGAGTCTCAACCACTGGACCGCCAGGAAAATCCCCCCAATACTAAGTTTTTTACCCCTTTCTGCACACAGGTGATGCTTAACTCTTTTAATTTCGAATTATTTTCCACCCCTCATTATCTGGCACCAATGATAGAGATGGAAATGAATGTCCTGGGACCTAAACACTAACTGTAAGAGCAGACAGCTGTTATTTGGAGGAATTTGGGAATTTGAAGAGCAATAAATGGACAACAATTTTAAAAATAATTTATTTTACTCATCTTAAGGCAGGAACCTCCTTTAGAAGTGAACATTTCTCTAGAATCTTGAGATGATATCAAATGACATCAAATTAATTATGACAAATTAACAATGACATCAAATTAATGTCTTTTCATATTCAAGAAATATTTAATCATCAACTACAATGTTCATGCATCTTGCTAGGTATTAGCAATATAAAGGTGACTAAAGAGATGTCATCATCTCTTTAGTTTAGTTTAGTTTAGTCAGTGGTGTCTGACTCTTTGTGACCCCATGGACTGCAGCATGCCAGGCCTCCCTGTCCATCACCAACTCCCGGAGTTCACTCAAACTCACGTCCATCGTGTCGGTGATGCCATCCAACCATGTCATCCACTGTCATCCCCTTCTCCTCCTCCTGCCTTCAATCTTTCCCAGCATCAGGGTCTTTTCCAATGAGTTGGTTCTTTGCATCAGGTGGCCAAAGTATTGGCGTTTCAGCTTTAACATCAGTCCTTCCAATAAACACCTAGGACTGATCTCCTTTAGGATGGACTGATTGGATCTCCTTGTAGTCCAAGGGACTCTCAAGAGTCTTCAACACCATGGTTCAAAAGCATCAATTCTTTGGTGCTCAGCTTTCCTTATAGTCCAACTCTCACATCCATACAGGAAAAAGATGGCTTAAACTCAACATTCAGAAAGCAGATACACACTATTATATGTAAAACAGATAAGCAATGAGGACCTACTGTATAGCACAGGGAACTGAGAACTTCCAGATGTTCAAGCTGGATTTAGAAAATGCATAGCAACCAGAGATCAAATTGCCAACATCCGTTTGATCATCGAAAAAGCAAGAGAGTTCCAGAAAAACATCTACTTCTGCTTCATTGACTAAAGCCTTTGACTGTGTGGATCACAACAAACTGTGGAAAATTCTTAAAGAGATGGGAATACCAGACCACCTGACCTGCCTCCTAAGAAGTCTGTATGCAGGTCAAGAAGCAATAGTTAGAACCAGACATGGAACAGCAGACTGGTTCCAAACTGGAAAAAGAGTATGTCAAGGCTATATATTGTTACCTTGCTTATTTAACTTATATGCAGAATACATCATGAGAAATGCTGGGCTGGATGAAGCACAAGCTGGAACCAAGATTGCCAGGAGAAATATCAAGTGATGCCACAGCTGCCCTCAATTGATCCCAGAGTCACACTGTGATAGAACACAAAGGTGGCCCTCCATCTTCACAACTCCTTGGAAACATGTCTTTGTCTATAACGTTGCAGTGACCCCCACCCCGTCACCCCCCCATTCTGGACTTGTCTGTGTAACTCAATTTGGGCCCACTAGAATAAGCCACAAGTAACAGTGTGCCCATGCCACCTCAAGAGGCCTTCCTGTTTCCTCTTGTGCATCTTCCACTGACAGGAGATGCCTGAGGCTGCCTTCTGGAGGATAACAGACATGTGAGCACTTGTCCCCGTCACCCAAATGGAGGCTCAGAACAGCAGTCAGCCGGCTGATCCCACCCCCAACTATATGAGCAAATCTAGCTTCTAGAGCTAAGAACAACAGTTGCCCTGCCAGCCTGCAGCTGACCCCAAGTACATGAGCAATAAACTCATTGTTGACTGCCAATGAGATTTTGTGGTGTTTCATTACACAGCATTATGTGGCAACAGATAAGTGACATACCACTTAATCATAAAAATGAACATGAATTCACAAGCTGAAGTGTGTGTTCTGAAGGACATGAATACAGAAACGAAAGCATGTGAAAACTAGATCCAGCCTAGACTGGGTAGGGAGGGGAGGTCAAAGAACACTTCTTTAAGGAAGAGACATATAAGCAAAGATCTAAAGGATGCGCAGAAATTAACTAGGTGCAGAGTGGGTAAGAGTTGTTTAGGTCACTGGAGTGGCCTGTGCAAAGGCTTGCAGGGAAGTAGTTCAGACTTTGAGTCACTGTAAGACCAGTAAGGCTGGAACATGGCAAGAAAGAGGGGAATGCAAAGCAATGAGGCCAGACTGACAGGCAGTGACTGGAGCAAGCAGCAGCCTTGTAGAACACTCAAAGGGCTTGAGATTTGGTCCAAACAACTGTGTGAACTACTGAGTGGTTATATGATGGCAAAAACAGTGGTTCCTCTCCTGCGCCTACCTAGCTTTGCAGTGTGTATGAAGTTTCTCACACAAACCCGTTGTAATTTGCCCATGAATTTTTTTTTCTTCATTTTTTTCCAATTTAATGTTTTATTTTCTTGAATTCTGCTTCATCTAAAATTGAAGCACAAAAGTTATATTCCTTTTGGTCAAATTTACCTGATATCTTGCCCTTCATTTTTACTTTAATTTCTCTGTGACTTTTTTTTTTAATTTAACTTAATTTTATTTTTTTATTTTTATTTTATTTTTAAACTTTACAATATTGTATTAGTTTTGCCAAATATCGAAATGGATCTGCCACAGGTATACATGTGTTTGGGGCTGGTGCACTGGCGGGGGGAACACATGCCCATGAATTTTTCAAGCTAGCTTTAAAACAAGGATATCATTCATCCAGTCATTTATTCAATGAACCTTTATTCAGTTCAGTTCAGTTGCTCAGTCGTGTCCGACTCTTTGCAACCCCATGAATCGCAGCACGCCAGGCCTCCCGGTCCATCACCAATTCCCAGAGTTCACTCAGACTCACGTCCATTGAGTCAGTGATGCCATCCAGCCATCTCATCCTCTGTCGTCCCCTTCTCCTCCTGCCCCCAATCCCTCCCAGCATCAGAATCTTTTCCAATGAGTCAACTCTTCGCATTAGGTGGCCAAAGTATTGGAGCTTCAGCTTTAGCATCAGTCCCTCCAATGAACACCCAGGACTGATCTCCTTTAGAATGGACTGGTTGGATCTCCTTGCAGTCCAAGGGACTCTCAAGAGTCTTCTCCAACACCACAGTTCAAAAGCATCAATTCTTCAGCGTTCAGCTTTCTTCACAGTCCAACTCTCACATCCATACATGACCAATGGAAAAACCATAGCCTTGACTAGACGGACCTTTGTTGGCAAAGTAATGTCTCTGGCTTTTCAATATGCTATCGAGGTTGGTCATAACTTTCTTTCCAAGGAGTAAGCGTCTTTTAATTTCATGGCTCATCTGCAGAAATTTTGGAGCCCCAAAATATAAAGTCTGACACTGTTTCCACTGTTTCCCCATCTATTTGCCATGAAGTGATGGGACCAGATGCCATGATCCTAGTTTTCTGAATGTTGAGCTTTAGGCCAACTTTTTCACTCTCTTCTTTCACTTTCATCAAGAGGCTCTTTAGTTCCTCTTCACTTTCTGCCATAAAGGTGGTGTCATCTGCTTATCTGAGGTTATTGGTATTTCTCCGAGCAATCTTGATTCCAGCTTGTGCTTCTTCCAGCCCAGCATTTCTTATGATGTACTCTGCATAGAAGTTAAATAAGCAGGGTGACAATATACAGCCTTGACGTACTCCTTTTCCTATTTGGAACCAGTCTGTTGTTCCATGTCCAGTTCTAACTGTTGCTTCCTGACCTGCATATAGGTTTCTCAAGAGGCAGGTCAGGTGGTCTGGTATTCCCATCTCTTGAAGAATTTTCCACAGTTTTTTGTGATCCACACAGTCAAAGGCTTTGGCATAGTCAATAAAGCAGACATAGATGTTTTTCTGGAACTCGCTTGCTTTTTCCATGATCCAGCGGATGTTGGCAATTTGATCTCTGGTTCCTCTGCCTTTTCTAAAACCAGCTTGAACATCTGGAAGTTCATGGTTCACGTATTGCTGAAGCCTGGCTTGGAGAATTTTGAGCATTACTTTACTAGCGTGTGAGATGAGTGCAATTGTGCGGTAGTTTGAACACTCTTTGGCATTGCCTTTCTTTGGGATTGGAATGAAAACTGACCTTTTCCAGTTCTGTGGCCACTGCTGAGTTTTCCAAATTTGCTAGCATATTGAGTGTAGCACTTTCATAGCATCATCTTTCATGATTAAGAGGCTCCAATTTAGAACGAATATATGATTTTGAGATAAAATGAATGAATGAGCCTGAGCCAAGCAATCTAATAGGTCCTGGAGAGACACAAACAGAGGTCTCTTTTCCTTGATCTGCTCACCATCTAGTAGGGGAGGTAGACATGAAAAAAGAGACACATTTGCTGGCCCAGAGATACATGGACAATGTGTTTTAGATGTGTAGAGAAAGAATATCTATTTCTCCAGGGGCCAAATTACACACACTGGAAGTAAGATGTGCTTGAGGAAATTACAGTTTCTCTTCTGACCTGAAAGTTTCTGTCATATCTGACACTGATGGCTGAGCACGTAGCTGGGTTGGAGACAACCTAGAAATGGGAGGTGAACAAGGGGAAGAGATCCAGGGTACCTTCCTGTGTGGAAGCCCATCCCCAAGTCCAGAAGTTAGAGATCAATTCAGAAGTCAGATATTTTCTTGGATTCCTATTGTTTGGGATGTTTTTGTGCTTCCTCTAGTGGAAACCATAGTATGAGAGAAGATACGTGTATTTCAAAACAGATATTTTAGATTCTCTCAAAGCTTGACAAGAGGGTCATGTAAGAATCTTTCCTCTTTCAGGAAAAAAGATGGAATAAAATCAAAAGATCATGTGCCTTCATTATGCCTTTTTGTTTTTGTTTAGTCACTCAGTCATGTCCGACTCTTTGCGACCCCATGGACTGCAGCACACCAGGCTTCCCTGTCCTTCACCATCTCCCAGAGTTTGCTCAAACTCATGTCCATTGAGTCAGTGATGCCATCCAACCATCTCATCCTCTGTTGCCCCCTTCTCCTCCTGCCTTCAATCTTTCCCAGCATCAGCGTCTTTTCTAATGAGTCGGCTCTTCACATCAGGTGGCCAAAGTATTGGAGCTTCAGCTTCAGCATCAGTCCTTCCAATGAATATTCAGGACTGATTTCCTTTAGGATGGACTGGTTTGACCTCCTTGCAGGCGGCCTTTAAAATGATACCATAGGCAAACAAAGGGCCATTTTCCTGATTATAACATGGATGGACTTGAGAATGAAGGTTGGATAATTGTAACTCTGTTAAAGTCCTAAAGATTTTTATGGGGACACTGTTTTCCTGAAAGAGGGCACCTGAGGGCTGTGGGTGCCAGCAGTGCCATCTGAGAGAACTGTTTTGCTCAGCCCCACACAGCATGCACCAGAAGGTTCTGAGTGGTGCTGAGTGATCATATGAGCAGACCAGGAAAGTGCCTCACCGGGACTCTGAACTCTCTACATTTGGTCGCACTGGGCCATTATGTTCACTTCAACGAGTCAGTATGAAGGTTCTGCAGGATCTTCTTAGTTCTCTTCCAAGGGTTTGGCTCATTTTGGCCTTGATGATAGTCTCTGATTTTTACTTTCCCTCTGTTTGCAGATTTAATCTGCCAGTGAGCTTTGTTCTCCACCATGCAATAAAAAACTTTTTAAAAGAAATACATTATAAGCTCTATTCAGTATTCATGTTCTTTGGAAATAAAGTTAGTGATTCTTATTATTGGAAGAGGCTCTTTTAAGGTGAGGATTAGAAGATGTTAAATTATAAAACCCCAAACTCGGCTCTGTTGCATTCATTCCTATGTCCTCATCCCTGCTAGGAAATTCCCAAATTCCTAACAGTATCTGAGTCAGCAAACTTTCCTTCAATAGCAGTTCCCAAAGGTACTGTGCCTTTTTTTGTTAGTCAGAGAATATTTTTCCTATGCTGATTACAATTATTTATCTAGTGAGTGCTCAATGACTTATAGGTATTTGGTTAAACTTTATTAAATTAGTAAACAGCATCAGTTTTAAATAGTTCAACTTAATAGTAAATTCTGTGGCACAAAGCTAGTTTAGAAGGTCAAAGCTGACGTATGTAAGTAATTTTGATAGCATTCAGAGGGGTCAAATGCTCTTCTTTTGACCTTTAGAAAAAAATGACAGAAGATTGATTAGGATGACTGGATTCTTTCTCCTGTGATGTATTAATACCTAGCTGCTGCTGGGAACAAAGCATACTCTCAAAGCTGCTGCTTCTACCCAGTGGGAGAATCTACTTAATATCAGTGATATTTACAATTGAAAGGTTACAGAGGTAACTTGAGAATATTAAAGTTCTTTGCATTGCTAACTGAATTAAAACACAATAACAACAACAACAAAAAGAACAAGAGAAAAGATAAATTTCCAGGCCTCATCTTCAAGCAGAGGCAACTGCCTACTCTTGACGGAAATGAATTCTCGTAAAGGTTGAATATTGCTCTAAGAGCTCATTTATATTTCTGTCATGATTCAGTAAGTTCCAAGAGTGAGAGAAACTACATTTTACATAGCCCACATGAGCCCTGGCACATCTAATCTACAATCTCCACTTTTTAATTTATATCTGAAAAAATGAATGAATGAGCAACTACAGGGATATAAAAGCCAGGGTCACATAAACACACAGCATAATTCTATTACACCTGATGCCCAGCTCTGAACAAATGAACTCCATTACACGTGCTGGCTTTGTATCAAAGAGGGTACACCGAACTGTTTTCTCATTCCATGGCAAATATGCGAAATCTGTTGAATAACAGCATTCAACCCAATCCGCTGCCTTGATCCTGTGTATATATATATACTTCTAAAACCAAGTTTTCATTTTAATAGCATTCCTTTTTAACATAAGAAGAGCAAAATGGAAATAAGACTGGAACAGATGCAAGAGTATGGTGAAATGTCTTCGTGGACAAAGCTATTTTAATGAAAGCAACACTCCATGCGGTCTCCCTGATTCCTCCTCAGTATTCAACCACCCAAATTAGATTCACTTCACTGGCTGTCTTCATCAGATTTCAGGAAACTGGGGACTATCCAAAAGAAATAAAAGGTAGGCTTTTCTTAAAGCAGGATGCTAGGTTTTGAACACAAACATGCAGATTAAGTGAAGGAACTTGATTAAACCCACAATTTAAGCTAATGATGAATCAAATGCTGGTGCTCAGCTGCCTGACACACTTTAGCATATGAATTAAATTTTCTGTCAGCTAACCCACTTTAAAAAACAAAACAAAACAAAACTGTATTCAAACATCTCCCTTCATGGAATGGGCCATATGTGGAATTAACAGACTCTTGGGTCGACTTGCAATTTCTGAGTTTGCTGATAAACTCAAAAGTGAGTTTATTGTGTTATCTTAAAATACACACTGGGAGATTTATTTCAGCATATGTCATTCTAATGGGCATGTCTATTTAATCAAATGTGCTATCACTCAAACATATACAGGTGTACCAGCAGTTGTCTTCATGAACAAGAAACCAAAAAGGGACGTGCATGGCAGATGCTAAAGAAGGTGCTTCAAATAAGGAGGCAAGTGCATGTGGCAACGATAGGGAAAGAGCTGTCATGATGTATGACACGAATCTTCCTAAACACATTCACAACTCTATAGCAAAATGTTTTCCATGAAACCTTCATTCCACAGAGTTAAAAAATGAAATGGTAGCATAAGACCATGTAAATTTTAACACAATCCACATGTCTTCAACAATGCCAGTGTGGATGGGTTGATGACGATGCAAATGGGGAAAGGTATATTATTAAGTTGGCTATCTCACGACACCCAGAGGACCCAAAAACTGCATAGCTACTTTGTGAATATCCAAAGGAAAAATATCATCAGAATCTAATTTCAGCCTTCTTATTCACAGTCTGTGGGCATAAGATTTTATACAGCTTAAATATCACAAGATGCATAGGGAGACCTAAGTGCTGTATAAATCATACAAGGGCAAAAGGGAAGCAAACCAATTATAAAGAGGTGGGGACCAGATGATTTCCAACTATTGATACCGCACTGTTGGGAGATGGATTGAGATAGATTTGTGAAGGAAATTAGATATAAGTGATGAAGTTTTAAAGAGTTTAGTTAGCTGGGGAATAGCTCTATTTTTAGTACATTCATTTTTTAAGGCACTGTGCTACATACTTTACATATATACATGGTATCACTTCATTGGGGCTTCCCTGGATGCTCAGCAGTAAAGAATTTGCCTACCAATATAGGAGACACAGATTCTATTGCCGGGTCAGGAAGATCCCCTGGAGAAGGGAATGGCTATCCACTCCAGTATTCTTGCCTGGGAAATTCTATGGACAAAGAATTGCAAAATTTAGACTCAGACTGAAGAAAGTAGGGAAAACCACTAAACCATTCAGGTATGACCTAAACTAAATCCTTTATGATTATACAATGGAGGTGACAAATAGATTCAAGGGCTTAGATCTGGTAGACAGAGTGCCTGAAGAACTACAGATAGAGGTTCGTAACATTGTACAGGAGGTGGTGACCAAAACCATTCCAAAGAAAAGAAATGCAAGATGACAAAGTGGTTGTCTGAGAAGGCCTTACAAATAGCTAAGAAAAGAAGAGAAGCGAAAGGCAAAGGAGAAAGGGAAAGATACACCCAACTGAATGCAGAGTTCCAGAGAATAGCAAGGGGAGAGAAGAAAGCCTTCTTAGATGAACAATGCAAAGAAATAGAAGAAAACAATAGAAAGGAAAAAACTAGTGATCTCTTAAGAAAACTGGAGATACCAAGGGAACATTTTGGAGAAGGGCATGGCAACCCACTCCAGTATTCTTGCCTGGAGAATCCAGTGGATGGAGGAGCCTGGTGGGCTGCAGTCCATGGGGTTGCACAGAGTTGGACACAACTGAAGCGACTTAGCACAGCAAGGGAAAATTTCATGCAAAGATGGGCACAATAAAGGACAGAAATGGCAAAGATCTAACAGAAGCAGAAGATATTAAGAAGAGGTAGAAAGAATACACAAAAGGACTGTACAAAAAAGGTCTTAATGACCGGGATAACCATGATATTGTGATCACTCATCTAGAGCCAGACACCCTTGAGTGTGTCTGGATTCACAAGTGGGGCTTAGGATGCATCACTATGAACAAAGCTAGTGGAGATGATGGAATTCCAGCTGAGCTATTTTAAACCCTAGGAGATGATGCTGTGAAAGTGCTGCACTCAATATGCCAGCAAGTTTGGAAAACTCAGCAGTGGCCACAGGACTGGAAAAGGTCAATTTTCATTCCAATCCCAAAGAAAGGCAATGCCAAAGAATGTTCAAACTACCACATAATTGCACTCATTTCACATGCTAGCAAGGTCATGCTCAAAATCATCCAAGGTAGGCTTCAACAGTACTTGAACTGAGAACTTCCCCAGATGTACAAGCTGGATTTAGAAAAGGCAGAGGAACCAGAGATCAAATTGTCAACATCTGCTGGATCATAGAAAAAACAAATGAATTCCAAAAGAACATCAACTTCTGCTTCATTGACTGTGTTAAAGCCTTTGATGTGTGGATCACAACAAACTGTGGAATATTCTTAAGGAGATAGAAATACTAGACCACCTGACCTGTCTCCTGAGAAACCTATATGTAGGAAAAAAGCAACCATTAGAACCAGATATAGAACAATGGGCTGGTTCAAAATTAGGAAAGGAGTGCGTCAAGGCTGTATCTTGTCACCCTGCTTATTTAACTTATTTGCAGAGTACATCATGGGAAATGCTGGACTAGATGACTCATAAGCTGGAATCAAGATTGCCAGGAGAAATATCAGTAACTTCAGATATACAGATAATGCCACTTTAATGGCAGAAAACAAAAAGGAACTAAAGAGCCTGAAGATGAAAGAGGAGAGTGGAAATCTGGCTTAAAACTCAGCATTCAAAAAATGAAGATCATGGCATCTGGTCCCATCACTTCATGGGGATAGATGGGGAAAAAATGGAAACAGTGACAGACTTTATTTTCTTGGGCTCCAAAATCACTGCAGACAGTGACTGTAGCCATGAAATTAAGACATTTGTTCCTTGGAAGAAAAGCTATGACCAACCGAGACAGTGTATTAGAAAGCAGAGCCATAATTTTGCTGACAAAGGTCCCTATAGTCAAAACTATGGTTTTTCCAGTAGTCATGTACAGATGTGAGTTGAACCATAAAGAATGCTGAGCACTGAAGGATTCATGCCTTCCAACTCTAGTGCTGGAGAAGACTCTTGAGAGTCCCTTGGACTGCAAGGAGATCAAACCAGTCAAAGGAAATCAACCCTGAATATTCATTTGGAAGGACTGATACTGAAGCTGAAGTTCCAATACTGTGGTCACCTAATGCGAACAGCTGACTCATTGGAAAAGACTTTGATTCTGGGAAAGACTGAGGGCAGGAGGAGAAGGGGGTGATAGAGAATGAGATGGTTGGACGGCATCACTGACTCAATGGACATGAGTTTGAGCAAACTCTGGGATATAGTGAAGGACAGGGAAGCCTGGTGTGCTGCAGTTTGCTGCTGCTGCTGCTGCTAAGTCACTTCAGTCATGTCCGACTCTGTGCAACCCCATAGACAGCCTCCCACCAGGCTCCCCCGCCCCTGGGATTCTCCAGGCAAGAACACTGGAGTGGGTTGCAAGGAAATGGCAGAGAAGGAGATGGAGAAGGAGAAGGAAATGGCAACCCACTTGCAAAGAGTCGGACACGTCTTAGTGACTGAACGACACATTAATGGGAAATATCACTTGCTACAAGGAGAAGGCAACTGAAAAATTAATTACATTCTAGTGAAACATGGTTACTTATCCTAAGTACTGAACCTGGGTCTGCCTTTTCCTTGTAAGAAAGGCTTAGACATTAAAGAATTAAAGCACCATAACGAGGCTTTTCTCTTGTTGTACACAAAAGGACTGAAAGAGCACTAAAACAGGAATTCTATTCCTGTCCTGTGATGAGTCTTACCGGATATGTGTGGCCCATGTGGCTATGCCACCTGGAATCAGTCTGCCAACGACCTGAGGCCCTCTGGCCATGCCTGGGGAAGGATGCACTGCTGGCTGAGCACGTTTGGTAAACAGAGACAGAAGGAAATTGATTGAATCTGATCTTTTTTTCCAAAAATTTTCAAAATTCAACTCAAAGGAAACTAGATCTGCTCCCCAGGAGCACCAGGCCACCAGCATTTGTTTATCTCCTCAGCTTCAGGTTGCAGAAGCTCTATTCCAGGCAAGCATAGCCGTGAGGCTGAGGGCTACCTTCCATAACTCTCAACTCAGAAGCTCTATCCCCGGCTAAGAAATGGGGCCAAACCCCCTTGGCCCCAGCTCACTTGTGGGCAGAGATTTCACGCCAGGAGAAGCAGGCTGAAAAGACTACAAGCTACTCCCCCACTCAGAACACTGTCAAGCAAGGGTGTCATTCTGAAAGAAGTAGACCAATATCCCTGCCCCAAGCTCTAGAGCAGTGGCACAGATATTCTGCCAAGGGGGAGAGGCAATCCATGAGAACAGAGAGCTTTGAATTTCCCAAAGGAACTCATTTTATCTGGCATAAGATGTGGGGAAGTATAAGCCCAAGGGCACAGTTGAAAACCATGGAGATTCTGGGGATAAGGAATTAAGAGGAGGATGGAAGCTTTTTAAGAGTGATAAGCTAAGTTGTAGACCAGTGGAGGCATAACAGGGCTTCCCAGGTGGTGCTAGTAGTAAAGAACCCACCTGCCGAGGCAGGAGACGAGAGACTTGGCTTTGATCCCCGGGTTGGGAAGATCCCCAGGAGAAGGAAATGACAACCCACTCCAGTATTCTTGCCTGGCAAATCCCACGGACAGAGGAGCCTGGTGGGCTACAGTCCATGGGGTCCCAGAGAGTCAGACACGACTGAAGTGACTTAGCATGCATGGAGGCTTAACAGGGAGAACCAGGGGGAAAGACAGCTCAGAACAGCCCTCCTGTAGTCTAAACAAAGCTCAAAGACTGGCCTCAAAGACTTATTCCTGCAAAAGGGCCCAAAGTTAATTAGATAAGATGGTTGAGCAATTTATATCCCAGCATACTGTTAAAAGCAATACAGCAAGCAGCTAGAAATTAGTAAAGCCTACAAGCTGGGTGTGATACCACCAGAGGCGCACAACCTGATAGAGCAATCAGGGACAAAGATAATAACAGCAAGCTCTGCTAAGGCCACTGTCAGCCCAGGGAATGTGGGATGACCAAGGCTGCACCTCTGAGGTCTATCACAACAGGCTTTACCTAGAGGCAGGGCAGGTGGTACTTCCAGCCAAGTCACTGAAAAATACAAAGGAGATGACATGGGAAAGTAATTTGAATTCACAGGGGCAAAAAAATAAAAAAAGGAGCAAAAAGAATAAATAAAGGTTAATATAACAAACGCTGCAAGTACAGGTAAAGGGTTGAAGGTTCTTCTGTATGCAAACTGGCCCTTCAGTTAACATTGCAGCTCTGTCTTCTGGAGACCTGATAAAGGTGAAAGGAGTCTGACTCCACATGGAAAATACAACACTGGGAAGCTGGCATCTCTTATTTCTCATATTTATTACTATCACAGTAAGTAAATAAAGGCAGAATTATTATTCTCAAATAAGCAAAAATAGATCTCTGCTTTCATGTTTGATTCAATTAAATTTCGTATGTCACAAATCTCAGACCAAACTAAAAATTAAACACAGGGCCAAGTTCTCAGAGGACCCCAGCGTCACCCAGCCTGACCTAGAGCAGTCTGACTCCTGGAGCTCCTGAGTCGCCTTTGCCACACTTCCTGGTTAAACTACTGCAGGGCACCCTCCTCCTGACGAAATGTCTTAGGGAAGACAGGCTAGAAGTTCTTAGGACCATGACTACTCTCCTGAGCAAGACTGACTCAAAAAGAGGTCACTCAAGGTCCACAGTCATTTCTCAGCTTAATTCTATCCTAATGTCCTGGTCTTCTTCTCTAAAATGTACAGAATGACATAATAGCAATTAGAGTGCCAGGAACATCACCATAAAATACTAAAAACCCAACTCCATGTGTCCAACAGAATAACCAAAATATATTTCTACATTCCTATTTCAAAAGTACTTTGTTTCCTAATCTTTCATAATTTGACTCCTTAGCATGTTTAACAAGCATATAAACTTGTGCAAAAATAAAAACAATATTTTGAATTTCTATATTTTTATATGCATGTACTGTGATTTCCCAGGTGGCGCTAGTGGTTAAAGAACCCACCTGCCAATACAGGAGACCTAAGAGACGTGAATTCGATCCCTGGGTTGGAAAGATCCCCTGGGGGAGAGCATGGCAACCCTCGCCAGCATTCTTGTTTGGAGAATTCCATGGACAGAGGAGCCTGGTGGGCTACAGTTCATGGGGTTGAAAAGAGTCAGACACGACTGAAGCAACTTAGCATGCATGCACTATTTTCCCAGGAAAACGCACATTCATATGTACACATTCAAACCTACTATGTAGTAACACACACACACACACACACACACACACACACACACACACAAGCTGTTTGTCTCAAAAAAACTGAATTTCAGTAGCAGAGATGGCAATGGATCTGAAGTGAGAAATACACTGAAAATGGAAGAAATACAAATTCAGGTCACGTCAACAAAACAGGATTTTCCAATGGTGATAAAATTATGCAGGATGCTATTTAGGAAAATGCATAAGAGTCACTGCAAAAAATTTAAATGTCACCCTGGGAGGAACAGTATTAACTGGCAAAGAAGCCTGCTAACCTACAAGCCCTCAGCTTCTCCTGAATATTTATATTTGGAGAAATACATGCTTCTTTTAGAACTAGGAGAGCATATTGCTTACATTTTAAAAATTTCAGGAGCCAACAAGTCATTTATTTATTAACAGAGTTCCCTGACCAAACTATTGCTTCAAAAAAAGTGGTTCCCACACATATTAAACCCTCCTCTTTGCAGTATAAGGCTGGGCCCAGCACCTGGTACATGGACATTATTGAATGAAAGCCATTAAGTTAGTATATAGGTGGGGTACTGTTCTTAAATATAATTTAGCCAGATTTTGGAAATACGAAGGAAGATTTGACTTGAATGCCAATCCATTCACCTCCCTCTAATAAGGTGTCAATATAGCACTAATGATGCTTTTTCAAAAACTTTTAATATACTATCCACACACTTCTTTAGTTAATAAATTATATTAAACCTTTACGAAATTCAAATATTCCAACTTTCTAAAGCTAAATTTTATTTAAAAGTAAAAGCAGGGTCATATGATATTTCATCCTACACTCATAATTCAATAATCATTTTGCTCTATTTTCATGAAATATCCTCAAAACAACTGGAACTGAAACCTAAAATGTTAATGTGGAACAGAAACAAATTTACTTTTTGTATGGGTAGGATTTTTTAAAAAATATAAACAATTTTTAACTATGTAGATAACACTCATGTAGGAAAATAATCATTTATTATGCAGATAATGTGCCCTGCAGAAAAATTTAAAAAATGCAAATGTGCAAAAGAGAAGAAACTAAAAATTACCAGTCATCTGATTATGTCATGATAAACACCATTTTCATATTGGTAAGTATCCTTCTAGTATCCCTATGACTATATGTAATATTAATATATACTGGTTACAACTAAGATTTGCTTTCTCAAATTAAAAAATCAATTTACTTAAAGAACCCCACACATTTCAGTCATTTCTCCCCATCCCCTACCCACAGCCCCTAGCAACTACCATTCTCTGTTATCTATAAGCTTAGTTTTACGTGTGTGTGTGTGTGTGTGTGTGTGTGTGTGCAGATTCCACATATAAGAGAAATCACATCGTATTTGTCTTTCTCTAACTTATTTCACTTGGCATAATGCCCTCAAGGTCCATCCATATTGTTTCAAATGACAAGATTTAATTCTTTTTATGAATGAATACCATTTCTATATATATATATCCACTGCAGTTTCCTTATCAATTTATCCATTGATGGACACTTAGATTATTTCCATATCTTGGCTATTGTAAATAATTCCACTATGAACATAGGTGTGCAGA
Source organism: Bos indicus (assembly GCF_029378745.1). Lineage (NCBI taxonomy): Eukaryota > Metazoa > Chordata > Mammalia > Artiodactyla > Bovidae > Bos > Bos indicus. Next base: position 714,379 of record NC_091769.1, on the reverse strand, counting down.
TATCTTCTTGATTTAATATTTTTGTTTTCTTTGGATAAATGCCCAGAATTAAAATTGCTTGATCATATGGTAATTCCGGAGAAGGCAATGGCACCCCACTCCAGTACTCTTGCCTGGAAAATCCCAGGGATGGGGGAGCCTGGTGGGCTGCCATCTATGGGGTCGCACAGAGTTGGAGACGACTGAAGTGACTTAGCATATGGTAATTCTACTTTCAATTTTTTGAGGAACTTCCATACTCTTTTCCATAGTGGCTACACAGATTTACATTCTCAAAGCTTTTCATGAGGGTTCCCTTTTCTCCACATCTTCACCAACACTTGTTATTTCTAGTCTTTTCACTAATAGCCATTCTAACAAGTATGAGGTGAAAGCTCATTGCATTTTTGATTTGCTGATAATTAATGATGTAGAGGAATAGGAAAGGAAAAGGAGTACGTTAAGGCTGTATATTGTCACCCTGCTTATTTAACTTATATGCAGAGTACATCATGAGAAATGCTGGGCTGGAAGAAGCACAAGCTGGAATCAAGACTGCCGGGAGAAATATTAATAACCTCAGATATGCCGATGACACCACCCTTATGGCAGAAAGTGAAGAGGAACTAAAAAGCCTCTTGATGAAAGTGAAAGAGGAGAGTGAAAAAGTTGGCTTAAAGCTCAACATTCAGAAAACAAAGATCATGGCATCTGGTCCCATCACTTCATGGGAAATAGATGGGGAAACAGTGGAAACAGTGTCAGACTTTATTTTTGGGGGCTCCAAAATCACTGCAGATGGTGATTGCAGCCATGAAATTAAAAGACACTTACTCCTTGGAAGGAAAGTTATGACCAACCTAGATAGCATATTCAAAAGCAGAGACATTACTTTGCCAACAAAAGTCCATCTAGTCAAGGCTATGGTTTTTCCAGTAGTCATGTATGGATGTGAGAGTTGGACTGTGAAGAAAACTGAGCGCTGAAGAATTGATGCTTTTGAACTGTGGTGTTGGAGAAGACTCTTGAGAGTCCCTTGGACTGCAAGGAGATCCAACCAGTCCATTCTAAAGGAGATCAGTCCTGAGTGTTCTTCGGAAGGAATGATGCTAAAGCTCAAACTCCAGTACTTTGGCCACCTCATGCGAAGAGTTGACTCATTGGAAAAGACTCTGATGCTGGGAGGGATTGGGGGCAGGAGGAGAAGGGGACGACAGAGGCTGAGATGGCTGGATGGCATCACGGACTTGATGGACATGAGTTTGAGTGAACTCCGGGAGTTGGTGATGGACAGGGAGGCCTGGCGTGCTGCGATTCATGGGGTCGCAGAGTTGGACATGACTGAGCGACTGAACTGAATTGAACTGAATGATGTAGAGCATCTTGTATGTCTTCTTTAGAAAAATGTCTGTTCAGATCTTCTGCCCATTTAAAAATTATTTCAATTTTAAGTTACAACTTTAAAAAGTTTCAACTTTTAAGTTACATGAATTCTTTATATATTTTGGATATCAGCCTCTTATCAGACATATGACTTATAAATACTTTCCCATTCTGTAGACTGCTTTTTCATTTTGTTGATGGTTTCCTTTGCTGTACAGAAGTCTTTAGCTTGATATACGCATTTATTTTTGCTTTTGTTGCTTTTATTTTTGGTGTCAAATTTTAAAAAATCATTACCAAGACTTATGTCAAGGAGGTTACTGCCTATGTTTTCTTCTAGGAGTTTTATGGTTTCAGGTCTTACATTCAGGCCTTCAATTCGAGTTAAATTTTGGGTATGGTGTAAGATAGTGGTCTGGTTTATTTTTTTGCATGTAGCCAGTGACTTCACTTGGAGAAGGCGATGGCACCCCACTACAGTACTCTTGCCTGGAAAATCCCATGGATGGAGGAGCCTGGTAGGCTGCAGTCCATGGGGTTGCTAAGAGTCAGACACGACTGAGTGACTTCACTTTCACTTTTCACTTTCATGCATTGGAGAAGGAAATGGCAACTCACTCCAGTGTTCTTGCCTGGAAAATCCCAGGGACGGTGGAGCCTGGTGGGCTGCCGTCTATGGGGTCGCACAGAGTCGGACACGACTGAAGCGACTTAGCAGCAGCAGCAGCCAATTTTCCCAACACCATTTATTGAAAAGATTGTCTTCCTCTGGTATATTCTTGGCTCCTTTGTTGTAAATTAATTGACCATAAGTATGTGATTTTATTTCTGGGCTCTCTGTATTCTGTTCCTTTGAACTATGTGTTTGTTTTTATGCTAATATGATACTGTTGTAATTACCATAGCTTTGTTATAGATTTTGAAATCAGGGGGCATGATGAGTTCAGCTTTGTTCTTTTTTCTCAAGATTGCTTTAGCTATTTGGGGTCTTTATGGTTCCCTACAAATTTTAGGATTTGTTTTTGGTTCTATTTCTGTGAAAAATGCTATTGGAATTTTGATAGGAATTGCACTGAATCTGTAGATTTCTTTAGGTAGCATGGTAATTTTAACAACATTAATTCTTCCAATCATGAGCATGAAATATTTTTTCAGTTATTTGTGTCATCTTCAATTTTTTTCATGAGTGTCTTGTAGTTTTCAATATATAGATTTTCATCTCCTTGGTTAAATATAATCCCAGATATTCTATTCTTTTTGATGCAATTGTAAATAGAATTATTTTCTTAAATCCTCTTTCTGATAGTTCACTGTTAGTGTGTAGATTGCAATAGATTTTTGTGTATTGATTTTTTATCCTTCAATTTTACTGAATTCGTTTATTAGTTATAGCAGCTTTTTGATGGAGCTTTTTAGGGTTTTCTATATATAATGTCATTCAACTTAAAATAGTGATAGTTTTACTTCTTCCTTTCAAATTTGGATTCCTTTTAATTTCTTTTTCTTTCCTAATTGCTCTGTAAATAAGGCAGAATGCCAAAAGAATTGATGCCTTCCAACTAGGGAATTGGAGAAGACTCCTGAAAGTCCCTTGGACAGCTAGGAGATCAAACCAGTCAGTCTTAAGGGAAATCAACCCGAATACTGATGGAAAGACTGATGCTGAGGCTGAAGTCCAGTATTTTGATCATCTGATACAAACAGCTGACTCATTGGAAAAGTCCCTGATGCTGGGAAAGATTGAGGGTGGAAGGAAAAGAGGGTATCAGAGAATGAGATGAGTGGATGGCATCACTGATGCAATGGACATGAACCTGGGCAAACTTCGGGAGATAGTGAGGGACAGGGAGGCCTGGCATGCTGCAGTCCACGGGTCACAAAGAGTGGGACACAACTGGGAGACTGAACAACAAGGGCTTCCAATACTTCGTTGAGTAAAAGTGGTAAGAATGGACATCTTTGTCTATGGAAAAAGCCTTTCCATAGTGGAAAAGCTTTTAGTTTTTTACCATTGAGTACAATGTTAGCTGTAGGTTTGTCATATAGGACCTTTGTTACATTGAAATAAGTTCCCTCTATATTTATTCTGTTACACCCATCCTTGTATCCCTAGAATAAATCCCTCTTCATTGCAGTGTATTATCCTTTTACTGTATTGCTAAATTCAGTTTGCTAATATTTTGTTGATAATTTCCACATCTATGTTCATCAGAGGTATTGGCCTGTAATTTTCTTTTCTTGAGGTATACTTGTCTAGTTTTGGTTTCAGGGTAATTCTGGCCTCAATGAGTTTGGAAGAGTTCTAATTCAAGATAGTGATGTAAGAAGATCCTGAACTCAAGTCCTTCCATGGACACACTGAGTCTACAGCTAAATGTGGAGCAGTTTCTTCTTAGAAAAACCTAAAACCTGGCTAATTGGCAACTACATATTGGGCAAGTGAGAAGAAAACCACACTGAAGTGGGTGGAAGAGGCTGGGATACAATCTCACCATGAACCTCACAGGGAACTCAAAAGCCAGAGCTTCTTCCTGAGAAGCAAGGGGTAGAACCCCACACTGGGCAGCCCAACTTTTGTCACACACACTTGAGAGACAAGGGCCTAATATATCTCGCTTTGAAAACCAACAAGGCTTGTGTCCTGAGACCTACAAGATTCTAGCCATCTGAGAACTTGATTTGAAAGGGCTCATATACTTGGACTCACTGGGCCCACTTCAGAGGCAGTTGATGACTCCCAAACCTAAAGTGAAGGAGGATCATCTGCTTATATTAAAGCATTTGGGAGGATTGTTGTTGTTCAGTCACCAAGTCATGTCCTGCTCTTTGCGACTCCAGGCTTTCCTGTCCTTCACCATCTCTTGGGGTGTGCTCAAGTTCATGTCCATTGAGTCAGTGATGCCATCCAACCATCTCATCCTCTGTTGCCCTCTTCTCCTTCTGCCTTCAATCTTTCCCAGCATCAAGGTCTTTTTGAATGAGCTGGCTCTTCACATCAGGTGGCCAAAGTACTGGAGCTTCAGCTTCAGCATCAGTCCTTCCATTGAGTATTCAGGGTTGATTTCCTTTAGGATTGACTGGTTTGATTTTCTTGCTGTCCAAGGTACTCTCAAGAGTCTTCTCCAGCACCACCATTCGAAGGCAGCAATTCTTCAGTGCTCAGCCTTCTTTATGGTCCAACTCTCAGATCCACATATGACTACTGGAAAGACCATAGCCTTGACTATATGGACCTTTGTTGGCAAAGTGATGTCTTTGCTTTTTAATATACTGTCTATGCTTGTCATAGCTTTCCTTCCAAGAAGCAATCATCTTCTAATTTCATGGCTGCAGTCACCAACCATGGTGATTTTAGAGCCCAAGAAGAGGAAATCTGTCACTGCTTCCACATTTTCCCCTTCTATTTGCCATGAAGTGATGGGGCCAGATGTCATGATCTTAGCTTTTTTAATATTGAGTTTTAAGCCAATTTTTTCACTTTCTGTCTGAGGGGCAGGCATCTAATTTAACACTGACATCGAGCAGTCTCCTGAAACAATCTCCAGGATGGAAACTGGTGGACAGTGTATTTGCACTCTCCCTTTTTATGTTCCTGAGCACTAGTGTCTCCTGGAGGGGAGTCTTTGCACACATCTGGTGCCCCAATTTTTATGGCTGCCACACAGGGGATGCCTCTTGACTGCCTGGCTCTGGGAGCCAGGAGAGCTTCTGTTCCTGGTCCCATGGGAATATAATAATTGATGTCACCCAGAAAGGAGCTAGTACGCCTGTATGTTGCCCCATTTTTTGTGACTGCTTCCAAGGGACAATTCTATATTGCCTGGCACTGGTGTGCAGTGGGGCATATATTCATGGGTCCCACAGGACTGTGGCCAAGGGAGTGTTCTTAAACACCTACCACATCCAGGCACAGCAAGAGGTAACAGGCTCAGGAACCTGGCCTTTAAGGAGGCCTATTAGCTGATGATCATGACTGTGGTATTAGGACAGGCTTCTGACTAGTATACATCTTGGGACCAACTCTTATCCTTCCCAGAGACCTTAAAGGGTAGACACTGTCTTTGCACTCACCCTCTGCTACACTCCAGAGTGTCAGAGTCTCCTGGAGGGGAGCTTTACATGCACCTGGTACCCTTGTTTTTGTGAATGCTGCTCAGGGAATATTCACCGATCACTTACCTCTGGTGGACAGTGAGGCTTATGCTTGTAGTCTCATAGGACAGTATATATTTGAATACTTTTAAAAGCTGATGCCTGAGAGGTGGGGATTTGGGGGAGAATGTATACTTGTATATGTATAGGTATGGCTGAGTCCCTTCACTATTTACCTGAAACTATCAAAACATTGTTTGTTAATTAGCTATATCCTAATACAAATTAACAAGTTAAAAAAAAGGAAACTTAAAACTTGATGCCTGAGTATCTAATTTCCAGTATGCCGGAATGTAGGTGCTAAATGCCTCCCCCTTGGGACAATGACAGGTGTTGGCACATCCTCAACTACTTGGAACTATTAAAAATATAAAAAGCTGTCTGGGTAAGCACAGAGGTTTCAGAAACAACGATGAGCTGAGACAGGGTTGAGTGAGAATGTTCACCTCCTACACAAGGCCACTCCTTCAAGTCGGGCAGAGGTTCTTGTTTTATCTTCTGTATACAAACCACCACAGAGAGTCAAGCAAAATGAAGAAAGCGAGGAACATGTACCAAATGAAAGAACAAGGTAAGTGTTAAGTTACTCAGTTGTGTCAGACTCTTTGCGACCCCATGGACTGTAGCCTGCTAGGCCCTTCTGTCCATGGCATTCTCCAGGCAAGAATACTGGAGTGGGTTGCCATTCCCTTCTCTAGGGGATCTTCCTGACCAAAGGATTGAATCCAGGTCTCCTGCACTGCAGGCAAGATAAGACCATACTGAAATGGAGATAATAATTTACCTGACAATGAGTTCAAAGTATTGGTTCAAAAGATACTCACCAAACTGGGGAGAAGAATGGAAGAACACAGAGAATTTCAACAAAAAGATCGAAAATGTAAGAAAGTAAGAAATGGAAGTCACAGAACTGAAGAATATAATAACTAAACTGAAGAATACACTGCTGCTGCTGCTGCTAAGTCACTTCAGTTGTGTTCGACTCTGCGCGACTCCATAGATGGAAGCCCACCAGGCTCCCCCATCCCTGGGATTCTCCAGGCAAGAACACTGGAGTGGATTGCCATTTCCTTCTCCAATGCATGAAAGTGAAAAGTGAAAGGGAAGTCGCTCAGTCATGTCCGACAATTAGCGACCCCATGGACTACAGCCTACCAGGCTCTTCCATCCATGGGATTTTCCAGGCAAGAGTACTGGAGTGGGGTGCCATTGCCTTCTCCGGAAGAATACACTAGAAGAGTTTAAATAAGCAGATTAGATGAAGTAGAAGAAAGGACCAGCCAACTCAAAGAAGGCAGGGAAACTCACCCAATCAGAGCAGCAAAAAGAAAAAGGAATGAAAAAAAAGTTAAAATACTTAAGAGACTTATAGAATAACAAATGAAGAAAGGAAATAAAGACTAGAGCAGAAAATAAAGAAATAGACTTAAAAGACAATAGAAAAGCTCAGTGAAACTAAAAGCTGGTTCTCTGAAAATATAACCAAACCTGACAAACTTTTAGCTAGCTTACAAAGAAAAAAAGAGAGAGCACAAACGAATAAAATCAGAAATGAAGGAGCAACTATTAAATTCACATCAAAAAAATAAAAAGGATCATAAAAGACTACTATGAACAATTATACAGTAACAAATTAGACACTCTAGAAGAAATGGGTATTTGCTAGAAATATAGAAACTACCGACTGAATCACAATGAATAGAAAATCTGAACAGACCAATTACTTGTAAGGAGATAAAATCAATCATCTAAAACAAAAGTCCAGGACCAGATGGCATCACTGGTAAATTTTACCAAATGTCCAAAGAATAATTAATACCAATCCTTCTCAAACTCTTCTAAAACAAAGACTAAAAATTTAGAAGTGTTTTCTTCTCCATTATAAAAACCATAAATGTTGGTTTTAGGGAGCTTTGAAGATATAGAAAATATAAAGAAAAAATATGATACCAATAATACAACCTCTATTTTGTTCTGAGAATCCTAAGTCAGCTGGAAAGTCATTCAAATTCGAGGCTGTCACTCTGAGTTGCCATTTTACAAATACTCATTTTCTTAACTTCACCCTGACCCCTTAGCTCACTAGAAAAGGAAAATAAAAGTTGAAGACTGTTCCCTACTTTGTTTTGTTTTCTTTATTGAAGTATGGTTGATTTACAATATTTCAGGTGTACAGCAAATATATATAAATATATATATACAGCAATATATATATAAACATAATATAGGCTTCCCACATTGCTCAGTGGTAAAGAATCTGCCTGCTAATACAAGAGATAACAACTATATATATAAATATATATATACGGGGGTGCTTTACTTGCTAAGTTGTGACCAACTCTTTGCGACCCCATGGACTATAGCATGCCAGGTACCTCTGTTCATGGGATTTCTGAGGCAAGAATACTGGAGTGGGTTGCCACTTCCTTCTCCAGAGGATTTCCCAATCCAGGGATTTAACTCTTGTTTCCTGCGTCTCCTGCTTGGCAGGTGGATTCTTTACTACTGAGCCACCTCAGTACTTCATATACCCAGATTCTTTTCCATTACAGGTTATTACAAGATATTGAACATAATTCCCTGTGCTATTCAGTAGGTCCCTATTGTTATCTATTTTATATATAGTAGTGTGTATCTGTTAATCCCAAATTCCCAATTTATCCCTCCTTTCTTTTCTGCTTTGGTAACCCTAAGTTTGTTTTCTATGTCTGTGAGTCTATATATGTTTTGTAAATAAGTTCATTCGTATCATATTTTTAAACTATGTGTCTGTGCGGAGTCTCAGTTGCAGCATGTGGACCCAGTTCCCTGACCAGTGACGGTACCCGGGCTCTGTGGACTGGGAGTGCAGAGTCTTAGCCACTGGACCACCAGGGAGGTCCTGTTTGTATCATCTTTTCAGATACCACATATAAGTGACATATGACATTTATTTTTTCTCTAGAGGACTGTACATTTTGTAGAAGGTTTTGGTACCATTTTTATACCTCACATTGAGATAAATAAAGTATCAATTCAAAGTGTTAGTCTCTCAGTTGTGTCTGACTCTTTGCGACCCCACAGACTGTAGCCCGCCAGATAACCCTGTCCATGGGATTTCCTAGGTAAGAATACTGTCGTGGGTAGCCATTCCCTGTCTCCAGGGGATCTTCCCGGTCCAGGGATCGAACCCAGTTCTCCCACATTGCAGGCGGATTCTTTACCACCTGAGTCACCCGGGAAGCCAAATAAGGTATGCTGCTCCTAAGTCACTTCAGTCGTGTCCAGCTCTGTGCAACCCCATAGACAGCAACGCACCAGGCTCCCCCATCCCTGGAATTCTCCAGGCAAGAACACTGGAGTGGGTTGCCATTTCCTTCTCCAATGCATGAAAGGTATAGAGGGTAGGAAAAAGAGGTTCCTTCTAGCCACAAATCTGAGTCAACAACTCCCCTCTATATTATAGGGGCAGTACTTGAAGAGATCGATAAACTTTTAGTAATTCACGCAATAAGTATGCTCAAACCAAATTTCAACCTCTAAACAAAACCTGTCTAGACAAGTGTATTAAATTCTGGTTGTCCTGGTTGCCTTTCTATCAATATATTTCTGTTGACCCAAATCCAAGTTTGAAGTAAAAATTCTTCCCCTCCTGGACATTAGCCATCCTTACTCTTAGTTATTTTTTGGACTTCCCTGCAAAGTCTTTTGTTGTTATCTTAGGCAATCACCCAGAATCGTAAGTGCTATAGGCCCAGGAAAACTTAAATCTCAGTAATAATCTTCAATATTTTATTGAACAACTAAAAACCATTTACTTAATGGAAAGTATTACAATGGACAATGCCATTCCAATCAAGATTTAATTCATTTGAAGGCAGACTTTCAACTTTTAAGAGCATAAACCTGTATCTGGCTTATGAAAAAAGCCACTACAGTTTAATTTCACAAGAATGTTTAAACATCCATCTACAGCCAACCCTGATATACTTTTACCACTCTGATACTACAGTTACCTGTTTGGATTCATTAGGAATATTTTTAGCCAACGTGGTCTAACAGAGACAAGATCTTAATGTATCTGAACTCTGGAAAGCTGCAGTGAAACTGAGAATTTGGACTGCATCATAAAAAGGTAATCTGAGAAGCCTCTGGGTGTGTGTGGGGGCAGGGGAGGCAAGAAGCAAGCACATGAATTAGGGTTTCATTTACGCCTTTGGTTGCAAATTAGATGTTTTGCCTTGATTAAATCCATTAGTGGGCACAAGTGGAAAAAAATGTGTTGTGAATATGATATGGTTTGAATTTCTCATATCTATCTATGAGTCAAAACCAGGGACAAGAGTAATGTGAGCATACAGAAGAACCCAGACAGAACCACGACTGTCTGTTTAAAGGTTATATCTGGTTTTATAGTAAGGGGGAAGTTATGATTATTATTGAAATCATCATATATTATTTATTTATAGTTTGGTCCTATTGTTGTTCTTCAGTCACTCAGTAGTGTCCAACTCTTTGTGATGCCATGGACTGCAGCACACTAGGCTTTTCAGTCTTTCACCATCTCCTGGAGCCTGCTCAAACTCATGTCTATTGATTCGGTGATACCATCCAACCACCTTGTCCTCTGTCATCCCCTCCTCCTCCTGCATTCTATATTTCCCAGCATCAGGGTATTTTCCAATGAGTCAGTTCTTCCCATCAGGTGGCCAAACTATTGGAGCTTTAGCTTCAGCCTCAGTCCTTCCATTGAATACTCAGGGTTGATTTCCTTTAGGATTGACTGGTTTGATCTCCATGCAGTCCAAGGGAATCTCAAGAGTCTATTCAAACACCACAGTTCAAAAGCATCGATTCTTTTGTGCTCAGCCTACTTTATGGTCCAACACTCACATCCATATGACTACTGGAAAAACCATAGATTTGACTAGGTGGACCTTTGTTGGCAAAGTAATGTCTCTGCTTTTTAATATGCTGTCTAGGTTGATCATAGGTTTTCTTCCAAGGAGCAAGCATCTTTTAATTTCAAGCTGCAGTCACTATCCGCAGTGGTTTTGGAGCCCAAGAATATAAAGTTTGTTACTACTTCCACTGTTTCCCCATCGATATGCCATGAAGTGATGGGACCAGATGCCACAATCTTAGTTTTTGGAACGTTGAGTTTTAAGCCAGCTTTTTCCCTCTCCTCTTTCACCTTCATCAAGAGGCTCTTTAATTCCTCTTCACTTTCTGCCATAAGGGTGGTGTCATCTGCATATCTGAGGTTATTGATATTTCTCCCGGCAATCTTGATTCCAGCTTGTGCTTCACCCAGCCCTGCATTTCTCATCATGTACTCTGCATATAAGTTAAATAAATAGGGTGACAATATACAGCCTTGACACACTCCTTTCCTGATTTTGAACCAGTTTGTTGTTCCATGTTCGACTCTAACAGTTGCTTCTTGACCTGCATACAGGTTTCTCAGGAGGCAGGTAAGGTGGTCTGGTATTCCCACCTCTTTAGAATTTTCCACAGTTTGTTGTGATCCGCAGTCAAAGGCTTTAGCATAGTCAATGAAGCAGAAGTAGATATTTTTCAGGAACTCTCTTGCTTTTTTATGATCCAACAGATGTTGGCAATATGATCTCTGGTTCCTTTGCCTTTTCTAAATCTAGCATGAACATCTAGAAGTTCTTGGTTCACACACTGTTGAAGCCTAGCTTGAGGATTTTGAGCATGACCTTGTTAGCATGTGAAATGAGTGCAATTGTGTGGTAGTTTGAATATTCTTTAGCATTGCCCTTCTTTGGAACTGAATGAAAACTGACCTTTTCTCGTCCTGTGGCCACTACTAAGTTTTCCAAATTTGCTGGCATATTGAGTGCAGCACTTTCACAGCATCATCTTTTAGGGTTTGAAATAGCTCAGCTGGAATTTCATCACCTCCACTAGCTTTGTTCGTAGTGATGGTGCCTAAGGCCCATTTGACTTCACACTCCAGGATGTCTGGCTCTAGGTGAATGATCATACCTTCATGCTATCCAGGTCATTAAGATCTTTTTTCTATAGTTCTTTTGTGTATTTTTTGCCACCTCTTCTTAATATTTTCTGCTTCTGTTAGGTCCATCCCATTTCTGTTTTTTATTGTGATCATCTTTGCATGAAATGTTCCCTTGGCATCTCTAATTTTCTTGAAGAAAGCTCGAGTCTTTCCCATTCTATTGTTTTCCTCTATTTTTTCGCATTGATTACTTAGGGAGCCTTTCTTATCTCTCCTTGCTATTCTTTGGAACTCTGTATTCAGGTTCTGGATATTCGCTGGAAGGACAGATGGTGAAGCTGAAGCTCCAATACTTTGGCCACCTGATGTGAAAAGCTGACTCACTGGAAAAGACCCTGATGCTGGGATAGATTGCAGGTGGGAGGAGAAGAGGACATCAGAGGATGGGATGGTTGGATGGCATCACCGACTCAATGGACATGAGTTTGAGCAAGCTCCGGGAGTTGGTGACTGACAGGGAAGCCTGGAGTGCTGCAGTCTGTGGGGTCATAAAGAGTTGGATATGACTAAGCAACTGAACTGAACTGAATCAATTCAGGTGGGTATATTTTTCATTTTCTCCTTGCCCTTCACTTCTCTTCTTTCTCAGCTATTTGTAAGGCCTCCTCAGATAACCATTTTGCTTTTTTGCATTTCTTCTTCTTGGGGATGGTTTTGATCACGGCCTTCTGTACAATGCTATGAACCTCTGTCCATAGTTCTTCAGGTACTCTATCAGATCTAATCCCTTGAATCTATTTGTCATTTCCACTGTATAATCATAAGGGATTTGATTTAGGCCATATCTGAATGACCTAATGGTTTTTCCTATTTTTTTCAATTTGTCTGAATTTTGCAATAAGGAGTTCATGGTCTGAGCCACAGTCAGCTCCCAGTCTTGTTTTTACTGACTGTATAGAGGTTTTCCATCTTAGGCTACAAAGAATATAATCAGTCTGATTTTGGTATCCACCACTGGGGATGTCCATGTGTAGAGTCATCTCTTATGTTGCTAGAAGAGGGTATTTGCTATGGCCAGTGTGTTCTTTGGCAAAACTCTGTTAGCCTTTGCCCTGCTTCATTTTGTACTCCAAGGCAAAATTTGCCTATTGCTCCAGGTATCTCTTGACTTCCTACTTTTGTATTCCAGTCCCCTGTGATGAAAAGGACATCTTTTTTGGGTGTTAGTTCTAGAAGATCTTATAGGTCTTCATAAAACCATTCACCTTCAGCTTATTCAGCATTACTGGTTGGGGCATATACTTGGATTACTATGATATTGAATGGTTTGCCTTGGAAACAAACCAAGGTCCTTCTGTTGTCTTTGATGTTATATTAATTTTACAAAGATTTTCTATGGTTCTCCCAACAAAGTAAGGATTCATCTTCATAAATGAATGAATTTATGAATCATCTTCATAAATTCCCATGCTAATGAATCCCTGTAAGTCCTGTTAATATAAGATAGGGGTTTCCCTGGTGGCTCAGCTGGTAAAGAATCTGCCTGCAATGTGGGAGACCTTGGTTCGATTCCTGGGTTGGGAAGATCCTCTGGAGAAGGGAATGGCTACCCACTCCAGTATTCTGGCCTAGAGAATTCCATGGACTGTAGTCCATGGGGTTGCAAAGAGTCAGACAAGACTAAGCGACTTTTACTTTCAATTTCAATGTAAGATATATGAAGTGGGATGGATTATATCAGACTATTTATTAATATAATTTAGATTCTGTAATCAGTCCCTCATTTCACAATTCTCTCTTAATACCAGCTATTTCTATGAAAAAACCAAAGTTAAATCTCCTGGAATTCCTTATCTCCTGGAATTCCTTGTAAGGAAAGTTTCTTTGGAAGGAATATTTCAAAACCACAAATGGTGTAACCACAAATGGTGTTAGGTAGAAGATGCTTAGGACATGTTTATTAACAAAAAGTGGTTTATAAACTACTATATATTAGGAGAACAATTTGCAACCCTTGTAAGAAAGAGAAGGACACAGAGAAGCTTGAGCAAGGGCACTGCTGGGGAGAAGGGTGTAGAGCACAGAGGGTCTCTAGAGGACACAGGCGTCTAATACAGACTTAAGCTCATTTGTTAACAAGAAGGGTATGCGTGTGATATAGATCTCCACATCCTCCCCCCTTACTAAAATCAATATTGCTCACCAATTCTTTTGTGACCGTAGATTCTTCTCTCTGAGCTCCAAAATTGGGTTGCAATGGGGCAAAATCAGAGATGGCACAAACAGATACTGAAACCGAAGGACAAAGGAGTAGTTGGCATTTGCCTTATTTTAATTTGATGACTACTACTAATTACTATTATTTTAGTATGAAACATATTGACATCTGTAAACATGAAATAAAATCTAGCAACTGACAAATTATTCTTTTTAAGAGAAGTGTAATTGATACCACAATTCATAGATCTGCAGATCCCTTTGTGTGTTTGTCACTGGCCCTGTTTACTTCTTGAGCTTATGTGAATACCAATGTTACAAGTAAGCAGTGCTTTCCCTCTCCTCTGAGAGAAACAGCACAGTTAGTGATGGTTGGGCAGAGAAGGCAATGGCACCCCACTCCAGTACTCTTGCCTGGAAAATCCCATGGACGGAGGAGCCTGGTAGGCTGCAGTCCACGTGATCGCGACACGACTGAGTGACTTCACTTTCACTTTTCACTTTCATGCATTGGAGAAGGAAATGGCAACCCACTCCAGTGTTCTTGCCTAGAGAATCCCAGGGATGGGGGAGCCTGGTGGGCTGCCCTCTATGGGGTCACACAGAGTTGGGCACGACTGAAGCGACTTAGCAGCAGCAGCAGTGATGGTTGGAGAGGGGTCAGGCTTGAAAGAGGACTGGCCCTCTAAAGAATAGATCAGATGATACAGACAAGGCCCTTTCATCAACATCTAACACACAACAAACACTTACCAAATGTGACCAATTGTTATTAATAGTAAGACACATAAGTCCTTCTCCCTGCTTCTGTTTCTACGAGGAGGTTTTGCCTTTGTCTGTGACACAAGGATTATTACATCAGAGACCAAGAGAGACAGGACTGGGCAAGGGGTGGCTCCTCTGTCCCTGAAGAATCTGCTGTCCAGGTAAGGTGGGGTCTACCTCTGTTTCCACTAACTACTCTTCCTCTCCACATTTAAGTGTAGCTGAAGAAAGCCTACAGCATTCTTGCCAATAAGATTGAGGTCTCTGGGTTTCAAATGCATCTTTGATAGATGCTTCTGACTGCATCAAAGTGGCAGGTGCATTCCTCTCCACATTTAATGCTAATCTCCCCTGTCATCTTGGCATAAATTAACTATATAAACATGTCAGGAGGCCCCAACATAAATCCATCAGGAGTTTTAATTATTCTCCAGTGACACTGTCTTTTATAAAATCAGAGGAATGAAAACCTAACCAGTGACTCTGCATGTGTGTGTGTGGTGGCAGAGGCTATCCCCCGAACAGCCAGGGCACCTACAAAGGAATAAGATGGAGAGCCCACATCCAGTTCAGCATGTGTGAGACAGCACTGCACTCTGAGGTTGGTCGAGGGGATGATTTCACAGTGGAACTGCTGGCAGTATCACTCTGTTCTCTGGGGGCACATAAACGATGGTTATAAGGTCAGAGGAAGACAAACCTGCCATCAAACCTCAGCTGGCTGCACCGTCACTGCTTCATCCAGGCAACCTCTCCAATCCTCCAGTTCCTCATCTGTAAACAGGGATCATAACCATGTACATGGCAACAGGTTGTTGTGAGAATCAAGCAAGATAATGTGTGCAAGGCACTTAACTTGATACGTATATAGTACATGCTCAGTAAATATTAGCAACACTAAGAGAAATGCAGAGGAAGTCCCCGGTCTGTTTCACAGCACAGGCTGCTCCGAGGATCTAGGTGCCCTTCCTCCCACCCGTGACCTGGTGCGGGAATTCAAAGAAGAGTATCTTATCTCCCTCGTGTATTTAAGAGTAAACTTCAGTTCAGTTCAGTTCAGTTCCTCAGTCGTGTCCGACTCTTTGCGACCCCATGAATTGCAGCAAGCCAGGCCTCCCTGTCCATCACCAACTCCCGGAGTTCAATCAGACTCATGTCCATCGAGTCAGTGATGCCATCCAGCCATCTCATCCTCTGTCATCCCCTTCTCCTCCTGCTCCCAATCCCTCCCAGCATCAGTCTTTTCCAATGAATCAACTCTTCCCATGAGGTGGCCAAAGTACTGGAGTTTCCGCATTAGCATCAGTTCTTCAAAGAAATCCCAGGGCTGATGTCCTTCAGAATGGACTGGTTGGATCTCCTTGCAGTCCAAGGGACTCTCAAGAGTCTTCTCCAACACCGCAGTTCAAAAGCATCAATTCTTCGGCAGTCAGCCTTCTTCACAGTCCAACTCTCACATCCATACATGACCACTGGAAAAACCATAGCCTTGACTAGACGGTAAACTTAGTGAACACTTAAAAATAAATATAAAGGAACACAGTTGTGTCAGATTTCACAAATCCAAGAACAACCCCCAGCAAATTCATTCAATACATAAAATGTATACAGGCACACCGCATTTTAGTGTGCTTTGCTTTATTGCCCTTCAAAGAAACAGCCTTTTTTACACACTGAAGGTTTGTGGCAACGAGTCTGTAGGTGTCACTTTTGCAAAAGGATTTGCTGCCTTCATTTCTATGTGTCACATTTTGGTAATTCTTGCAATATTTTAAACTTTTAAGTTATTATTATATGTGTTATAGTGATCTGTGATCATTGATCTTTGATGTTATTCCTAAGACCTCCTGAAGGCTCAGGCGATGGTTAGCATTTTTCAGCAATAAAGAATTTTTTAATTAAGGTATGTACATTGGTTTTTTATTCATAATACTATTATGAATAATACACTTACCAGACTATCGTAAAGAATAAAGATAACTTTTATATGCATTGGGGGAAAAAAGCATTCATGCCATTCACTTTATTTTGACAATTGCAATATCTGAGATTATGCCTATAAATTAAGGGACTCACATAATCCAGTGTTAGAGGCTTATTTTTTTTTTTCAAAGAAACAGTCCAACAACCAAAAATAATTAAAAAGAAGTCAAATCCTATATTTAGGTTCCTCAGATTCCATCAAAGACAGATTCATAAATAACCCAATGAGATATTTCTCAGTGTCCCTTTGCTTTCCTCCTGAACTTCATTACACTCTTCAGCCACACTGGAACTCCTCTCTCGGCCACCACAGGGCCTGGGGGCTCTACTAACTCCCAGCTCTCTCACCCAGCCCTGCTCCTGACTGTGCAGGTCAGCTTCACCTCTCCCTACCGAGAGGTATGCAAGAGAGGTAAAGCCGAGCTGAAATATGATTCTCCTTAGTGGGCAGCTCTGCAGACTCATATTAATGGTTGTTACCTCTGCATACACAAAATACAAGATGACCTCATTCTACCTTTCTTTCTCCTCATTCTTTTTTTTAATTTATTATTTTATTTTGGCTGCACTGGGTCTTCGTCGCAGTGTGTGCTCTTTCTCTAGTTGCAGTGCACAGGTTCTCTAGTTGTAGTGCTCGGGCTTAGTTGCCCTGCAGCATGTGGGACCGTAAGTTCCCCGACCAGGAATCAAACCTGCGTCCCCTGCTTTAGAAGGCAAATTCTTAACTCTTGGATCATGCATGAAGTCCCTATTTTTCCTCACTCTTAATTCAAGACTTTATTTGCAAGGATGCAAAGATAGAAAACCTTACTACTCCAGATGAGAAATGTATGTTTCCTATCTCTCCTTCTGTGTTTAAAAAAGAAAAGGGTCATGAGATGTTCATTAATATAACTCTGTTATTAAAACTCCACTAAGATAAATCACTGGAAGAAGGATGGAAAAGAAACTACAAGGAATGATAGACAGGGTGCTGCCAAGCAGCTGATCTATTTTCATAAAACACTTCAGACATAAATGGCATTTATATGATGTGGAGGAGCCTTCCCTCCCCTTCCCTAATGCAGGAAGGGCAGGGAAATGCAAAGACAGTGGTAACTGTCAGGTGTCTAGATATGGGGCCACTGCCCTCTAGTGTGTACTTTAAAATCTGTCAAATACTTTGATCCTAGGAAATCAGAGATCTTTACCTCAATGGCAGTAGAAAAACAGAATAAAATGTGAACTCTTGTTGAACTACCCTGCAGAATCATTTTAAAATAACGTAAGTTATTAATAGTGAGACTTGATGGCTTTCAACCACCTTCTCACACTCTTATCAGGCCCTAAAAATGGATTTATTGTTTTCAATCCAATAGATGGCCTAAAGGACAGAAGAGATATTAAAAATTGACAAATGGTGTGGCACAGACCCTGGCATCCAGAACAGATGCTTGCACGATGCCAGCTGGCAGTGGTGCTGGGCCCCCCAGGGCTGGCACTCACCCCTTAGAGACTGAATCACTGGGAGGCAGGGGCCTCCTAAGAGGAGGCCAGGTAGCCAGGAGAGGCGTGGTCTGTCACAAAAGGATGTCAAGGTCTGAACAAGTGGCTGTCTGGACCAGAGTATTCTGGCTGAACAGTAGCTCACAAAACAGATTAGAGGACATAAAAGCACAGTACCACCTAGCAGGGCAGAAGAGTGACCCGGAGTCCAACAGAAAGATGCTAAGGAGAGGTGCAGGGGTCCCTTGTCTCCATAGCAGCTGTTTCTTCTCCTGCCAATGACAGGACACATGGCCTCAGCACAGGGCAGGGGCGTGGTGGTGTCAGTGCGGGGCTGTCAGTTTCCCATCTCCTCCTGTCTGTGTAACAGTAAGTAGAGAGTTTGATCTGGGTCTCCACATCTTTTGAAGTGAGAGATTAAACTGGGGTTTTTTTCTAAGAGCCCTTTGATCTTTAGGTAAGAATTATTATCCTTTTTCATGATCCAGTTTTTTAAAAGAATCCTACACCCAAGCTTATTTACTATAGTTTCTAATGATATCTTTGAGACAGCTCCTAGCTCATAAAGCCGCTCAGTAAATGTCTCAAAATCTTCTTGAAAGATCTGATTTCTTCACAATGCTTACATTTCTGTTTCTAATTTGTACCCCAAATTAATCTACTTGTAAGTAACTCTCAAAGATTTGTTTCTGATAATGGCTGAGGGCAACAGCCATAACACTACACTTTACTGAGCATCTATTAATATCTACCTGAGGCTCTACATTAAACACTTCATATGTGTCACCCATTTAATTCCCATGACAACCATATGAGGAAGGGGTTGTTATTACTATTTTCCTTAATGCAGAGGCTAAAACAGGTTAAATGACTTGTCCAAAGTCATATTGAAGAGCCCAATGTCTGTCATTAAAGTTTACATCCTCAGATTCCTCTAACTGAGAACAGAGAACCTCTCCAGGAAAAAAAAAAAATTCAGAACATAAACCACTGATCCTGCATTTGCAGATTTTATACAATAAATAGCAATAATATTAACAGCAACAGCCTTAAAAAGCATCTTCATTTTCATAAATACCTTTGTCAAATTTAAAGTTCTTTCCCAAAAGAATACTATCATTTCAATACGATATCAGAACCTAATCTCAAATTTATGATTGCACAGTATTTTATAGATTTGTGTATTTTTGAAGACTTTTTAACAACTCAATCTTTGTGAAGAATTAGAATACACCATAAAAAACCATCTCTGTATAATTGTGGAAATCCCCCCAAAGGCAAATAAATATCCAAAGAAATCTTCCTTTCTGGTCCCTCTTTTTGAAGAGCACTGGGGGCAAGTTCCATATGCTTTCATGCCATGTACTTAACAAAGTGAAAGTGTTAGTTGCTCAGTCGTGGCTGACTCTTTGTGACCCCATGGACTGTAGCCTGCCAGGCTCCTCTGTCCATGGAATTCTCCAGGCAAGAACACTGGAGAATTGGAGGGTACAGTCATTTCCTACTCAAGTGGATCTTCCCAACCCAAGGATCAAACCCAGGTCTCCTGCACTGTATGCAGATTCGTTACCGTCTAAGCCACCAGGGAAGCTAAAATGATAGACCTTCCCTGGTGGCTCAGTGGTAAAGAATCCACATGGAAAATGCAGGAAATGGCTACTCACTCCAGTAAATCCCATGGACAGAGGAGTCTGGGGACCTAAAGTCCATAGGGCCACAAGAACTGGACATGACTTAGTGACTAAACCACCACCACCACAAATTGACACTTGCCATCTACCTCTACAAGAATCAAACTAGGAGCTTCTGCAGCTACTGACCTTCAACATCCCCTTAAAGGAGTTCAGGGTGGAGATCAGGAATGAGACACTTTGGGCTCTGGGAAAAACTGGCAGAACAGGTTTTCAGATAGATATTTTCAGTAGATGATTTTATGAGCCCAATTCTTGCCTCTCCTCATATCTAGAAAAGCACTAAAAATCCCTCAGAGTGATGTATGCGCCTCATGACTGGCAGTAACCTTCACTAGACTACCAGAAACCTTCTGCAAAAAACATGTGCTTGACTGCATGTACCTTCACCAAAATCACATATATACTGACTCCCCACTACCTCTTTGGGGCAGTTTCTCAGCGCTATCTGAAATGCTGTCTCCCAGACTATAGTCCTCATTTTGCCCCTAAAGGTGGCACTAGTGGTAAAGAACCCTCCTGCCAATACAGGAGACATAAAGAGACACTGGTTCGATCCCTGGGTTGGGAAGATCCCCTGGAGGAGGGCATGGAAACCCACTCCAGTATTCTTGCCTGGAGAATCCCCTGGACAAAAGAGCCTGAAGGACTACAGTCCATGGGGTAGTGAAGAGTTGGACATGACTGAAGTGACTTAACACACACACACACACACACAACTTAATTAATTCTTAAAGAATTAATTCTTCATTAATTAAGAATTAATTCTCTCACATTGTGCATTTTTTTTCAGTTGACAGTAGCTTTGTATATACACCCAGACTCTCCTCTGTGCTGACGGATTGAACCAACACGACTTGTTTATAAAACCTGACAGAAACTGCCCCTGTAACAGTGCTACATTGGTTAATGCCCATCTACACAACTTTCACTAGCAGTAAACAAAAAACGAGGGAGTGTTGAACTATAATTTTCAAAAAAGGAAAAATATGACTTTCATATAAGTATAGGATGAACATTTTTCTTAACATGTATTTAATTCATTGAGGAACCCAGAATAATAAATCTGATTCATGGAAAGAGAATGCTAGAATAAGATGTTAGTTACAAAACTGGTTAATGTCTTACAAATGTAAATAAAATGTAACATTTGAGGATATCTTTTCTGCTGAATAAAAATAATTTGCATCTCTACCAGATAAAAAACACTGATAATTCATAATTCATCAACCTTCTGCAAATTAACATCACATTTAAATAGTCTGGATCCTAATTAACAGTTTAGGGGAGGAAATATAATTTTCCCTCTGCCTTCTGAATTCTTAGCTGAGGCACTATAAGACAAATTAATGAGAGAAAAATAAACAAGCTTATTAACATATACAAAAAACACGTTTATTAACTCATATGTACTTGAGACATATCCAGGGAAAAATGAATATCTTCCAAGGTGGCTTAGAATTCAAGATTAAATGCTATCTCAGTAGGGAAAGAGCCGGGGAATGTAGGACTCTGAGAGGAGAGTAAACAGTTTTCAGGAAAGATGAAAGGGCCCTTAGAAGAATAGGGGAAGGTATGATTGCTTGTAACAAAGTCTGTGAGGGTGTGGTGCCAACTTCTATTCTCCTCTCCACTGATAGGAGTCAATCTTCTCTGGTTGATGATAGTGATAGGAAGAGGATCTCTGACAATTGAGTTCTTTTTGGAGGATCAGTTTTTAGGCAGATAAGGGAAGTTCATGAAATCCTTATTGCCAAATTCAGACTTAAATTGAAGAAAGTAGGGAAAACCACTGGACCATTCAAGTATGACCTAAATCAAATCCCTTGTGATTATGCAGTGGAAGTGAGAAATAGATTTAAGGGGCTAGATCTGATAGACAGAGTGCCTGATGAAGTATGGATGGAGGTTCATGACACTGTACAGGAGGCAGGGATCAAGACCATCCCTAAGAAAAAGAAATGCAAAAAAGCAAACTGGCTGTCTGAGGAGGCCTTACAAATAGCTGAGAAAAGAAGAGAAGTGAAAAGCAAAGAAGAAAAGGAAAGATATACCCACTTGAATGCAGAGTCCCAAAGAACAGCAAAGAGAGATAAGAAAGCCTTCCTCAGTGATCAGTGCAAAGAAATAGAGGAAAACAACAGAATGGGAAAGACTAGAGATCTCTTCAAGAAAATCAGAGATACCAAGGACACTTCATGTAAAGATGGGCTCAATAAAGGACAGAAATGGTATGGACCTAACAGAAGCAGAAGATATTAAGAAGAGGTAGCAAGAATACACAAAAGAGCTATACAAAAAAGATCTTCATGACCCAGATAATCACGATGGTGTCATTACTCACCTAGAGCCAGACATCCTGGAATGTGAAGTCAAGTGCGCCTTAGGAAGCATCACTACGAACAAAGCTAGTGGAGGTGATGGAATACCAGTTGAAGTATTTCAAATCCTAAAAGATGATGCTGTGAAAGTGCTGCACTCAATATGCCAGCAAATTTGGAAAACTCAGCAGTGGCCACAGGACTGGAAAAGGTCAGTTTTCATTCCAATCCCAAAAGAAAGGCAATGCCAAAGAATGCTCAAACTACTGCACAATTGCACTCATCTCACATGCTAGTAAAGTAATGCTCAAAATTCTCCAAGCCAGGCTTCAACAGTACGTGAACTGTGAACTTCCAGATGTGCAAGCGGGTTTTAGAAAAGGCAGAGGATCCAGAGATCAAATTGCCAACATCCGTTCGGTCATTGATAAACCAAGAGAGTTCCAGAAAAACATCTATATCTGTTTTATTGACTATGCCAAAGCCTTTGACTGTGTGGATCACCACAAACTGAATAATTCTTAAAGAGATGGGAATACTAGACTACCTGATCTGCCTCTTGAGAAATCTGTATGCAGGTCAGGAAGCAATAGTTAGAACTGGACATGGAACAACAGACTGGTTCCAAATAGGAAAAGGAGTACATCAAGGCTGTATATTGTCATCCTGCACATTTAACTTATAAGCAGAGTACATCATGAGAAATGCTGGACTGGATGAAGCATAAGCTGGAATCAAGATTGCCGGGAGAAATATCAATAATCTCAGATATGCAGATGACACCACCCTTATGGCAGAAACGGAAGAAGAACTAAAGAGCCTCTTGATGAAAGTGAAAGAGGAGAGTAAAAAAGTTGGCTTAAAGCTCAACATTCAGAAAACAAAGATCATAGCATCTGGCCCAGCACTTCATGGCAAATAGATGGGGAAACAGTGTCAGACTTTATTTTGGGGGGATTCCAAAATCACTGCAGATGGTGACTGCAGCCATGAAATTAAAAGATGCTTACTTCTTGGAAGAAAAGTTTGACCAACCTAGATAGCATATTGAAAAGCAGAGACATTATTTGCCAACAAAGGTCCATCTAGTCAAACCTATGGTTTTTCCAGTAGTCATGTATGGATGTGAGAGTGGACTATAAAGAAAGCTGAGTGCTGAAGATTTGATGCTTTTGAACTGTGGTACTGGAGGAGACTCTTGAGAGTCCCTTGGACTGCAAGGAGATCCAACCAGTCCATTCTAAAGGAAATCAGTCCTGAATATACATTGGAAGGACTGATGATGAAGCTGAAACTCCAATATTTTGGCCACCTGATGCGAAGAGCTGACTCATTCGAAAAGACCCTGGTGCTAGGAAAGATTGAGGGCAGGAGGAGACGGGGACAACAGAGGATGAGATATTTGGATGGCATCACCAACTCAATGGACATGGTTTTGGGTGGACTCTGGGAGTTGGTGATGGACAGGGAGGCCTGGCATGCTGCAGTTCATGGGGTGGCAAAGAGTTGGACATGACTGAATAACTGAACTGAACTGAACTGAAGCGGGGTTCAGAAAAAGTCTCTTCCTTGAATTTGCTGTTTTTCAAGTGCCTGCAGCTCCAAATAGTTAAAATACCCAAAGGGCATTTTTTAGGGTGGCATGACCTGAACTTCTACAGTCATGTTTGAGGTGGTATATTCTGCTGCCTTTCATTCATAAACAGGAAGCCAAACAGGGCTACATCTTCTATAGCATCACCTGATTTGCAGGGAGACCTAATATGACTTTGTAGGCATAACCAGTAATGCTTCACTTACAAATTTTTAATAACTTTTTAAGAATTTTCAGACTCCTTGATGAATGATTTTGAAATCCAGCTTCAGTGAGTTGGAAATGACAATTCAAGATTCTGAAAAAAAATTTTTTATCAAGTCCCACATTCCAGACCCTTCCACAGTGACTCTTAAATATCCAATATTTCACTTGCACTGCCCTAAATTTCTGAAAACATGAACATTGATATGCATGCCATAAGATTAAGAATTTTGTTTTTTGATTCTGAACAATGTCCAGAAGAGGGTGCTGGCAGAACAACCAGCCTTGCTCCAACCTCAAAGCCAGGACACATCCTCTTGACCAAAGGTTTCACTGTGGTAATCCCAAACTTGTCAAGTATTGTATTGATCATAGCATGATATTAGGATCATCAGCATCACACTAAACAATAATACAAAAGGAGACATGGAAAGTTCTTAAAGTAAAAGCATCTCAGGGATACACAAAAAAAATTGGTAAAGGTCTTTTTACATGAGGGAAGACATAGGAGACAAAGAATGACTTTAACTTTTCATCAACTTTCTATATTGATTCAAATACTTTATATCTTGTGCATGACTTCTTTTATAGTATAATCAGTCATAATACTTAATCAGTAGCAATAAATATCTTTCTTTATAAAAATTAATACACCTGATAATGAATACTTAAAAAAAAAAAAAAAACACGCAGCATGGCTGAGATAATCTGTGGAGGAACTGATATTTTGTTCAGGAATTTATCAGTGTTGTAGGTAGAAAACAAAACTTCAGTTGTGTTTTATGGCTTATAATACTTAAACATGTCACTACTCAGAATCAATATTATAATTTATACTTGCACTCTTGCACTACTCAGAATCTATAACATTATAATTTATACTTGCCCTCTTATGAAATATAAATCTTTGGAGAGAAAAATTCATCAGAGAACAGGTGGTACATATTTCCCATTGTATCTCTTCTTTGCTAAACTGAAGTGTCTCACTTTGTTTTGCTGATGGTTTTAGGAACAGGGTGCAGATTGCCCTGGCAATTTCTCTGCTGCTCTGAGATGTAAGTCATCTTAGCTCTGCTGGAACTGTGTTTCCCAAAGTTCTTTTTTTTTTTAATGTAACTGAAGAGCCTTTATAAGTAGTTTATATTGTCTAGACCCGAGGTATGCAGCAAACCCAGTCTGGAGCAAAATGGGAAATAACATCTTTCTATAGACAGGCTTAGAAATCCTAATCCAGTAATCTAAGATGTTTCCTTTCTCTGGTAGCAGGGCTGAATTATACCTAGCTGCTAGGCCACCATTCACAGGGATAGCCAAGAAAACAGGGTACAGGCCACTGAAAACAAGACCAACCAATCCACCTCATGTTACGGTGCAGGTTTCACACTGTAGATCACCTGTATTCAAAGGTAAACTTACAAAACCTTTGTAAGATACATTTGCTGTCAAAAATGGGATCACTGCCATTGGTAAGCCAGCAGCTATACGAGCCTGTGTCACATGTAAGATGCGTCGAAAAAGACTATTTGCTATTAGGCGACAGAGAGCAGCATTAAGTCCAACATATGTTGATCCATTTTCAAGCAGATTCCGTTCTACTTCTGGGAGTTGGTTAATTTTTCTGGCTATGATATCAGTTAAGTTCTCCTTGATGATAGCACCATCTGGTTCATGATTTTCCATCTTGAGCCTTACGCGGTCCTCCGTGCAGCCGCGGCCTCCGCGGGTCGCCTCCGGCCCGCGAGGGCTCACGCCATGCTCTGCTAGAGTCTCCCGGGCGCGGCCATTTTGGGCGCCACGTGACCGGCCTGAGGCAAAAGTTCTCTTTCTTATATGGTTCTGATGGCCATAAGAGAAGCTCTGTATGAAGACCTGAAGGTAGAAATGAAGAAGTCATACTTTTTATGCTCTGAAAGTTGTTGCGAGTCTGCTGCCTGCTTACTTGGTGCATCAGACTTGTAGCAACTTCAGTTCCTCCAGGCCTCTTCCTTCAGTGTCTCTGAGTCCTGGGCCAGGTGTGTATGTGGTTCCTTGATAATGAGTGTCAGCTCTCCTGTAGGTCACGCACAGCACTGAGGTTGGAATGGTTCAGAGACAGAACTGGGTCCCAGTTTGTCCTCAGGGATCCCAATCTGTGCTCGTGCACTCCCACCTGTTCTCTACATCCAGCTTTCCTTTGTATCTGCTCGTGTGCCAGGTCTAGAGTTACTCTAGGCTCAACACAGACGAAGAATCAACAGCCTGCACAGACTGTCCTACCGCAGAGCCTTTATTCTTTTTTGAAGTGTACTTGATTTACAATGTTGTGTTAATTTCTGCTGTACAGTAAAGTGATACAGTGTTATACATACATATATATGCATTCTTTTTTATATTCTTTTCCATTATGGTTTATCTCAGGGTATTGAATATAGTGGGGCTTCCCTGGTGGCTCAGATGGTAAACAATCTGCCTGCAATGCAGGAGACCTGGGTTCAATCCCTGAGTTGGGAAGATCCCCTGGAGAAGGAAATGGCAACTCACTCCAGTATTCTTGCCTAGAGAATTCCATGGACAGAGGAGTCTGGCGGACTACAGTCCATAGGGCTGCAAAGAGTCAGATGCTACTGAGCGACTATGACTTTCACTGAATATAGTTCCCTGTGCTATACAGTAGGACCTTGTTGTTTATCCATTCTATACATAGTAGTTTGTATCCGTTAATCCCAAACTCCCACTCCATTCTTCTCTCATCCCCTCTTTCTCTTGGCAACCACAAGGCTGTTCTCCATGTCTGTGAGTCATTTTCTGTAGATCCTTTATTATATATCATGGGTAGTCATTCCGCTTCTCAGATAAAACTCTAATTGCTACAAGTTTCCATGTACAACATCACCTTGTTGGCTTTCCATTTGAACAATGTGTTAAACCTTAAAGTTATATCCACTGTGCTGGCTTTCCATTTTGAACAACGTGTTAAACCTCAAAGTTAAAATATCCACTGTGTTTGGTAGAAGGAGAAGACGACAGGTAATTGCTAGCAGAAGAAGGGATGCCTAGAAAGGTAAATGTTGTGTAGGATGCTCCCAGAAGTGTCTCAACGTTAGAAATGCCTGTGTGAGTTTATCACCTCTTATCTCCAAATCCACCTTCCCTGGACATTTTCCCTCTGTCAGTAGGGACACTGGAGCACTCCTGGGGGAAGAAGAGGATGCTCTTTCTGTTGTACTCTTCCCTGCTTCCTCTTGGGGTGGGTGGAGGTCAGTAGGACATCTAAGTAAGCACTCATCTCCAGTAAGTTTCAGGGGCACCAGCTGAGAGACTTCTCAGTGGGTTTTGCCACTACTCTGGTGGGCAGTTTCCCAGAGGATTCCTCTGTGGGCACTTTCTTGGTGATGCCCCAGTGGGTGGCAACCCACAGTTGGGTTGACTGTCTGGAGGGCTAGCTTCCTGCTGCATCTCAGGGAATTTCTCTGCCATGCAGCAGGTACTAGCTGCTCCATTTCAATGAAGTGTGAACCTCAGCACTGGGTAAAGGAAGGGCCCTCTTCCAAATATGTTCCTTCCTTGGGTATTCTGACTCAGTTTTAGAGGGAGTGACTTCTCTTCACATGTGCTATTCCTGGATTTATTAGATTTTCTTGATTCCTCAGTAGGTAATCACCTGCTTCTAGTTAATAATTTTTTACATTAAACTTTCCCTGTGTGAAATATGATGTGTTTCCTATCTCCTAACTGGGCACTGATAAAATATCTTTTAATTTTTTTTTTTTGGCCATGCCATGTGGCTTGTGGACTCTTAGTTCCCTGACCAGGGATTGAACCTGTGCCCTCTGCAATGGAAGCATGAAGTCCTAACCATTGGATCACTAGGGAATTCCCAACATATCTTTTGGTCTTCATCATTGTCATGCTCAGTTGTTCAGTGGTGTCTGACTCTTGTGACCCCATGGACTACCAGGCTCCTCTGTCTATGGAATTTTCCAGGCAAGAATGGAGTGGGTTGCCATTTCCTTCTCCAGGGGATCTTCACAACCCAGGGATCAAACCCGTGTCTCTTGCATCTCCTGTACTGGCAGGAGGGTTCTTTACCACTAGCACCACCTGTGAAGCCCTTTTGCTCTTAGTAGCTACTTAAAAAAAACCCAAACCCCAGAATTTTATTAGTTCAAGATTTGTTTTAGAAAGAACATAAATTACTCTTATGCGGTTATATAAGTGAAGGGATTGCCCAAGTGTGCAATTTAGAGAGGCAATTTGCTTTCTTTGGCCACTTTTAAGAGGTATTTCTTGAACTGGGCTCCCTGGACCCCTGTAAGCAGACCTTAAGTCAACTATTTCTATGAAACAAACCACCCTAAACATAATGGTTAAAATAATAATCTTTTGGGGGTTCTAGGGGGTAAAAAAAAACACAATAATCTTTTACAACTTCTCACATATTTGACAGGAAGACACCAAAGTCACATGACAAATGGTGAATATACAGGAAAGGACGAAGAACCGGGAGTCACAAAGAGCTGGACACGACTGAGAAAGGTCACTTTCACCACAAGGTCCAAGGCCATTATTAAAGACCTGTGAGTTTAAAATGTATTTTTAAATTTTGTATTTTCCACTAACAGTGGAATATCAGAAAGGGAATGTAAACAAACCATCCCTTTTAAAATCACATAAAAAATACTTAGGAATAAACCTGACTAAGGAGATGAAAGATTTATATGCTGAGAACTATAAAACATTAATAAAGGAAATTTAAGATTATTCAAAGAAATTGAAGGATATCCCATGTTCTTGGACTGGAAGAATAAATATTGTTAAAATGGCCACACTACCCAAAGCAATCTACAGATTTAATGCAATCCCTACCAAATTACCCATGATATTTTTCACAGAACTAGAACAAATAATCCTAAAATTTACATGGAACCATACAAGACCCAGAATTGCGAAAGCAGTCCTCAGGGAAAAGAACAAGGATAGAAGCATAACCCCCTGAGACATCAGGCAATACTACAAAGCTACAGTAATCAAAACAGTGTGGCACTGGCATAAAAAGAGAGATATTGGCCAATGGAACGGAACAGGGAGCCCAGAGATAAACCCACACACCTATGAACAATTAATCTTCAACAAACGAGGCAAGAATATCCTATGGAGAAAAGACAGTCTCTTCAGCAAGTAGTATTGGGAAAGTTGGACAGCTGCATGTAAATCAATGACATTAGAACATTCGCTCACACCAGAAACAAAAATAAACTTAAAATGGCTTAAAGATTTAAACATAAGACCTGACACCATAAAACTCCTAGAAGAGATCACAGGCAAAACATTCTCTGACATAAATTGTATCAATGTTTTCTTAGGTCAGTCTCCCAAGGCAACAGAAATAAAAATAAAAACAAACAGAACCAAAGCAAACTTACCAGGTTTTGAATAGCACAGGAAACCACAAAATGAAAACGAAAGACAACCTATGGACTGGGAGAAAGTATTTGCAAATAATGTGACTTAATTAATTAATTAAGCAAGGCTTTAATTTCCAAAATATACAAACAGTTCATACAACTCAATAATAAAAAAGTAAAAAACCCAATTAAAAAAATGAGCAGAAGACCTAAACATTTCTCCAAAGAAGACATACAGAGATGATTAAAAGGCATATCAAAAGATGCTCCAAGCTGTTCATTATCAGAGAAACGCAAATCAAAACTACAATGAAGTACCACTTTATATTAGTCAGCATGGTCAACATTAAACAGTCTACAAATAACAAATTCTGGAGAGGGTGTGGAGAAAAGGGAATCCTCCTACATTGTTGGTGGAAATGGAAGTTTGCACAGCCACTATGGAAAACAGTATGGGGGTTCCTTAAAAAACCAAAAATACCATAAAAAGAAATGCATTTGAGTAAGTGCTAATGAGGTGGATAAACCTAGAGCCTATTATGCAGAGTGCAGTAAGTCAGAAAGAGAAAAACAAACATTGTATATTAACAAATATATGGAATCTAGAAAGATGGTACTGATGAACCTATTTGCAGGGCAGCAATGGAGATGCAGACACAGAGAACAGACTTATGGACATGGGAGGGGTAGGAAGGAAAGGGTAGGATGAATGGAGAGAGTAACACGGAAACACATACACTACCATATGTAAAAACGATAGCCAATGGGAATTTGCTGTAAGGCACAGGGAACTCAAACCAGCGTTCTGTGACAACCTAGAGGGGTTGGATGGCGTGGGAGGTGGGAGGGAGGCTTAAGAGGGAGGGGACATATGAGTACCTATGGCTGATCCATGCTGATGTATGGCAGAAACCAGCACAATATTATAATTATCCTTCAATTAAAATAAAAAGAAACTAAACATAGAGGTGCCGTGTGATGCAGTAATGTCACTCTTATGCATATATGCAGAAAAGATGAAAACTTACTTCTAAAAGATTCATGCACCTCAGTGTTCATGTACTATTTACAATAGCCAAGACATGGAAGCAACCTAAATGTCCACTGGCAGATGAATGAATAAAGATGCAGTATATGTACACAATGAAATATTACTCAGCCATAAAAAAAGAATAAATTAATGCCACTTGCAGCCATATGGATACAACTAGAGATTATGATATTAAGTGAAGTAAGTCAGAAAGGGGAGGACAAATATCATATGATATCACTTATATATGGAATCTAAAATACAACAAAAATGAACATATTTGTGAAGCAGATATAGATTCACAGACATAGAGAACAGACTTATAGTTACCAAGGGGGAGTGGGGTGGGGAAGGGATGGAGTGGAAGTTTGGGGTAGCAGATAGAGCATATACAGGACAGATAAACAAGAAGGCCCTACTGTATATTCAATATCCTGTGATAAACTAAAATAGGAAAGAGTATTAAAAAGAATATTTATTTATGTATGTATAACTGAATCACTTTGCTACACAGCAGAAACTAACACAACATTGTAAATCAACTACACTTCAATAAAACATATTTTTTAAGTTTGTGTGTTTTCTTTTTTCTGGCTGCACCAAGCATCTTGTGTGATCTTAGTTCCCTGACCAGGGATTGAACCCTTGCCCCTTGCAGTGGAAGCATGGCGTCCTAAGGACCACCAGGGAATTCTTAAAAACTGTGCTTCAACAAAAGAAACTATAAGCAAGGTGAAAAGACAGCCTTCAGAATGGGAGAAAATAATAGCAAATTAGGCAACTGACAAACAATTAATCTCAAAAATATACAAGCAACTCCTGCAGCTCAATTCCAGAAAAATAAACGACCCAATCAAAAAATGGGCCAAAGAACTAAATAGACATTTCTCCAAAGAAGACATACAGATGGCTAACAAACACATGAAAAGATGCTCAACATCACTCATTATCAGAGAAATGCAAATCAAAACCACAATGAGGTACCATTTCATGCCAGTCAGAATGGCTGCGATCCAAAAGTCTACAAGCAATAAATGCTGGAGAGGATGTGGAGAAAAGGGAACCCTCTTACACTGTTGGTGGGAATGCAAACTAGTACAGCCACTATGGAGAACAGTGTGGAGATTCCTTAAAAAACTGGAAACAGAACTGCCATACAACCCAGCAATCCCACTGCTGGGCATACACACTGAGGAAACCAGAACTGAAAGAGACACATGTACCCCAATGTTCATTGCAGCACTGTTTATAATAGCCAGGACATGGAAGCAACCTAGATGCCCATCAGCAAATGAATGGATAAGAAAGCTGTGGTACATATACACAATGGAGTATTACTCAGCCATTAAAAAGAATACATTGGAATCGGTTCTGATCAGGTGGATGAAACTGGAGCCGATTATACAGAATGAAGTAAGCCAGAAAGAAAAACACCAATACAGTATACTAATGCATATATACGGAATTTAGAAAGATGGTAATGATAACCCTGTATGCAAGATAGCAAAAGAGACACAGATGTATAGAACAGTCTTTTGGACTCTGTGGGAGAGGGAGAGGGTGGGATGATTTGGGAGAATGGCATTGAAACATGTATAATATCATATAAGAAACGAATCACCAGTCCAGGTTCGATGCAGGATACAGGATGCTTGGGGCTGGTGCACTGGGATGACCCAGAAGGATGGTACGGGGAGGGAAGTGGGAGGGGGTTCAGGATGGGGAACGTGTGTACACCCGTGGCATATTCATGTTGATGTATGGCAAAACCAATACAATATTGTAAAGTAATTAGCCTCCAATTAAAAAAAAAAACACTGAAGCTGCCATATTGTGAGGAAACTCAGGACACCTGGATGTGAAGGAATACAGACAAGCCACCGTCCCTCTGCCCTGCCTAATTCCCGATCCACAGAGTACATGAGCATAATAAAATAGTCGTTTTAAGACCCCTAAAAAATTATTAAAAAAATAAATAAAAAAAAATAAAACTGTGCTTGTTCAAATCAGTGAGAAAATAAAGAACATAATCACTGTTACTTAGTTCAAGTGCCTACATTTTCATTTTGGTCTGATTCTCACCAAGGATCACATTAAGTAGCATGTACAATTTTATTTGTTCATTTGTGGAATAACAACTTTTTAAAAAAGAAACTTATTCAATGTATTCCAATGAATACCACTGAATACATCACCATCAGTGATTCTGTGTTCATTATAAGCTTTTATAGACATATAACATCAGTAAAAGAAATTTTCACATATTGAGGTATGGAGAACCCATCCTGGCTTATACTTGAGTAAACCTGAATCTTACAGCAACTAAAATAGACTGTGTTCTATCAAACATACATTGTACATCTGCTTTAATTAATAAGGGAAAGGGCACACTGATCAGAAGTAAAGAATTTTTGTCTTGGGACATCAATGCCAGGGCTCCCCCAGGTGCCAAGGCCATGCTGGCTGTTGTGTACATCTGATCTCTTTTTTTGAAACCTTGAAGAAATGAATCCACAACTTGCTTAATGTTCTTTGTTCTGATAAGATATAAAGCAGCTGAAAAGTGTGATTCTCTGGACCAGTTCTTCAGAAGCTATCTGAGAGGCTGTTTTCCAGGCTATCGTCCTCAGCTGATTCAAATAAAACTCTTTTCTATTGCTATTATAGATTGATTGTTGGTTATTTGTGTCAACAACATATATACAAAAAAGTGTGCAACTGTAAATGTGTAGGTCATGACTTTTTTTTTAACCACACTGTGTGCCTTGTGGGCTTTTAGTTCCCCAAGCAGGTCACTAAATTCAGGCCCTCAGTAGTGAAAGTGTGGAGTCCTAATCACTAGACCACAAGGGACTTCCAAGGTCATGACTTTTAATAAAACGAACACTCCTACGTGAGCTGGTGCTCAACATTTAAGCGAGTGTATCTCAAACTAGCCTCTGGAGGGGCCCTTGCAGGCAGAGCTCCAGCAATTCCAAAGCTTCACCAATAATTCACAAAGAGAACCTGGCTGATGGGAACCTGGGAGCTGAGCTGGCCTCTGACAGGACTGTAAAGAGAACAGAACAGAACGCAAGCAGTTACTGCAAAGGTTAAGATCAAGGCACTGGGACTTCCCTGATGGCCTAGTGGTTAAGACTCTGCGCTTCTACAGCAGGGTTGTGGGTTCGATCCCTGGAAGGCACATGCCAGGGGAGGTTTTGTGGGGAGGTGGGTGGGGAAAGAATCACAGAGATGAGCAGAGGTAGGAAACCACCAATTTTTGCAGTTCTCACTAGGAGGTTTGCTGCAGAAAACTGGTGGGCCTCGAGCCCTGAACTCTTCAGGGCAGGGGCCACTAAATTTTGATCCATGTGTAACACTGATTTTTGCTATAACCCACACTTCTATGTCACTGTCTTGAAAAAGGCTGATCTGACATAGCAAAGAGTAAAGTTCAATTTGCTGCAAATTATTTGTAAAAGCATAGCCGAAATCCAAGCCCATGACAGAGAAAGATGACATATTTCTTGCTGCTTGGCTAGTCTCCTGGGCACACAGGAAGGCAAATTAGGATAGTCAATAAAGTAAAGTGAAAGTAAAGGGGAGTCGCTCAGTCATGTCTGACTTTTTGCGACCCCATGGACTGTAGCCCACCATGCTCCTCTGTCCATGGGATTTTCCAGGCAAGAGTACTAGAGTGCGTTGCCATTTCCTTCTCCAGGGGACCCTCCTGACCCAGGGATCGAACCCGGGTCTCCCGCATTGTAGGCAGACACTTTACCATCCGAGCCACCAGGGAAGTCCCAGGATAGTCAATTGTTCTACGCAAATGGAGCAAGAATGTCCTTAAAGGGACAATGCAATGACTATGGGTTCTTTTACAGATCTTATGAAACATAGTTACACCCTAGTAGTGACTGTGTGTGTGAGCCTGTGTAGTTTTAATATATTTAAAATTTTTTTGAAAAGTTGCAAAGATGGGACAGAGAGTTGTCATACACTTCTTATCCAGTTTCCCCTGTTATAAACATCGTACATCATTATGGTATAGTGTCACAATTTATGAATCAATACTGGTACATTGTTAGTAACTAAAATCCATAATTTACCCAGATTTTCTTAGTTTGTACCTGATGTCCCAGCCAGGGTACCACATTATATTTAGTTGTCAGATCTTCTTAGGCTTCTCTTAGCTGTGACAGTTTCTCTTTCTCAAACTTTCCTTACTTTCAATATCCTTGACAATCTCTAGGGGTACTGGTCAAGTATTGTACAGAATGTCTCTAAATTAGGATTTGTCTGATGATTGTACTTTAACTCCTGCTGTGTATTTAGGATTATTAGTGGCTTCAAACACGTCACCAAAAATGTCAGAATTAGAAAATATGCCTTAGACTTAAAAAGTCTGAAAACCATTGGTCAAACCTCAAAGCAGATTGTAAATATGCATAAGTGAAGTTGTCACGAATATACCACCTTCAGTTTCAAACTTCAGTTTCAAAATCTCAGGTCCGTTTATGGGCCTTTCACACCATGGCTGGATAGCAACCTTAATTTATAAACTGTGTGCATGTCACCCTCAATAGAGCCCAGGCCATCAGCCACCCAGCCTCGTTTCCCAGCTCAACTTAAAAAGGAAGGCAACAGCTTTTCATTCAAGGATCATCATGGTAATAATTCATCCTGAGGTAAAAAGGAAGTTCAAATTAAGCCTAATGAGATTCCAAGTTTTCAACAGAGTATGTTTTTAAAGTACAAGCAGAAAGACTGATCAAACTTTCAATGAAGCATTTTCTTTTTCAAACGAGTAAAGTCCAAGTTGGGGAGCACAGAGGATTACATCCTATTAATCTGTAATGTCTGATACCAGAAAAGTGTTCTCATTAAGGTGAAGCCATTGTAGATATGCTGGAAATTAAATCCGTACAAGGTACAGACTTAAAACACTTTTTAACCAATCACTCTGCTCTTAATAGTACAAGGGAAGTCACCAGTCATAAGCATTTGGAGCACTTAACATTATTGGCAATGCTGGAGATGGTACAATGTTTAGCTCAATAAAAAGAGACAATACCTGATATGTCCTCTGGAGCTCAGAATTCAAATATGCAGATTGGCATCCACCCAGGCCTAAAGATGTGTTCTCTGAACCAGAAAGGACTCACCGTGTTGGCCAGTTCTAGATAGCTTCCTCCTATGGAGTTGCCAAAGCGCGGGGACTTCATGAGCAGCTTGCGGAGCACAGCAGCCTGCTGGTGCAAAGAACTTCCCCCATACTCCAAAAGCTTCTGCAGGGCTGGCTGACTCTGCAAGTCCGGGCTCTGGAGGTCCCTGGCTCCCGAGTAGTACTCCCAGCTCTCCCTGGCTGCTGATAAGGCACCTAGGTCCAGAAGAGACGGGGTTGGGGGTGGGGAGGAGAGGAGATGTTTCCTGTGTTAGCCTGTGGGTGGCCAAGAGGCAATGATTTGGAAATCCACATGTCAGAACACATGTGGCTCCCGGCTGCACACTAAGCATTTTCCCTTTCAAAGTGACACATGGGGTGCCTGGAGATAAAAGCCATTTCAGGCAAAGCATTTAGAAATAACTACCCAATGAAATGCGCCTTCTCCCAGTCCAACAGAAATGTTTAGCGAAAAGCACCAATGAGCCGAAAAATGGGAAGCCAGATCACAGCTACAGCTGTCTGTGATTTAGTGTTCTGTAAGATGAGCCTTCTGTCATCCTTTTCCCCATTTGAGCAGGAAGGAAGCAAGTGGGAAGATAGAAAGTTAGATACAGCACTTTACTGTCATTTTCTGGTGTCGACATACCTGGAAGAAACTACGGGAAGCTAGACTGTATCTGCCACGTGGTTGAGCTCTCAGCAACAGAATGTGAACACCAGTGATAAGCATAGCTGCAGAGCCTAGCTCATAAAACCCGCAGAGTGTGATTCTTCCTGCCCTTTGCCTCTGGCCTGGTTCAGATGGGCATGGCACCGTTGGAAGCTGTGTGGTACAGATGGCAAAGCTGCGTGACAGAAGATGCCTGGATCTGTGAACTACCTCCTGCAGCAGGGTTGTCTGCTGAGCCCAGGTACTATTTTACCTTTATGTGATCAGGAAAAGGAAACTTCTTTTGTGTTGGATTCACCATATATTTTTGGTTTGGAGAGGAATTAGGATTACCTTAACTACCACAGCAGATTAGAACCTAATAAAAGATGCTAACCATTAGAACAGCACAGAAAAGTACAGTGAAAAGTAAACCTAGAGAAGGTCTAACCCAACAGCCCTCATGAGGGATGGGGGCTGCTCGGGGAAAGCTTACTGGAGGAGAAAGACAGATGCTTCAGTTGCTACCTTTGCCAGAAAAAATTAGATTTGGGGTGATGCTTGCTTCTTTATATTTACTTCTGATTTGAAGTCCCTTGTGGGTGCAGCTGGCTGGTGGAAAGTCAGTCACGTATATCCGTCTCAGCTGCAAGAAAGGCTGGGAAATGTGTTTTCTGGTTTCCTCTTTGGGGAGATAGCATTTGTAAGATGATACCTTTTCCCAAGGGAAGGATGAGTATGCAAAAGACCTGGGCAGTCAGAAAACTTGACAAAGAAAGGGCTGCTCACAGACACCATGCTAGGTGCAGGGGGTAGAGCAGCGAGCATGAGGAAATGCAGGCCCTGCCTGTGGAGTTTTCACTTCAGTGGGTCTTGATACATGACTTTTAATTGCAAAAAAAGGGATTCATTAAAATGATTCAATTTGTACTACGAAAGGATAACATATGCAGATTCCTCTACAATTTACTTAAGTATAATTACATACAGAAAACTACAAATTATGTACAGCAGGTTCTGATGTGAATTTCCAATCTCCTCTTATTGGGGACTGGTGAATTTCACCAAGGTAATTAGGAAAAGTGTCTTGTCTGCAACCACTTCAGATACTTTTCCTCTATTGTTCATATTCTGCTGATCTTCTTTAGTCAATCTGACCCAACACTCTTTTCATACAATGATATATAGCAGGGTGACATGTCTTTACCAAAGCAAACAATTTTGTTATGTTTGCAACTGCCCAAAGAATGCTCAAACTACCGCACAATTGCACTCATCTCACACGCTAGTAAAGGAATGCTCAAAATTCCTCAAGCCAGGCTTCAGCAATACGTGAACTGTGAAATTCCAGATGTTCAAGCTGGTTTTAGGAAAGGCAGAGGAACCAGAGATCAAATTGCCAATATCCACTGGATAATCAAAAAAGCAAGAGAGTTCCAGAAAAACATCTATTTCTGCTTTATTGACTATGCTAAAGCCTTTGACTGTGTGGATCACCACGAACTGTGGAAAATTCTGAAAGAGATGGGAATACCAGACCACCTGACCTGCCTCTTGAGAAACCTGTATGCAGGTCAGGAAGCAACAGCTAGAACTGGACATGGAACAACAGACTGGTTCTAAATAGGAAAAGGAGTATGTCAAGGCTGTATATTGTCACCCTGCTTATTTAACTTCTATGCTGAGGACATCATGAGAAACGCTGGGCTGGAAGAAACACAAGCTGGAATCAAGAGTGCCAGGAGAAATATCAATAACCTCAGATATGCAGATGACACCACCCTTATGGCAGAAAGTGAAGAGGAACTAAAAAGCCTCTTGATGAAAGTGAAAGAGGAGAGTGAAAAAGTTGGCTTAAAGCTCAACATTCAGAAATCTAAGATCATGGCATCTGGTCCCATCACTTCATGGCAAATAGATGGAGAAACAGTGTCAGACTTTATATTTTTGGGCTCCAAAATCACTGCAGATGGTGATTGCGGCCATGAAATTAAAAGATGCTTACTCCTTGGAAGGAAAGTTATGACCAACCTAGATAGCATATTCAAAAGCAGAGACATTACTTTGCCAACAAAGGTCCATCTAGTCAAGGTCATGGTTTTTCCAGTGGTCATGTATGGATGTGAGAGTTGGACTGTGAAGAAAGCTGAGCACCGAATAATTGATGCTTTTGAACTGTGGTGTTGGAGAAGACTCTTGAGAGTCCCTTGGACTGCAAGGAGATCCAACCAGTCCATTCTGAAGGAGATCAGTCCTGGGTGTTCTTTGGAAGGAATGATGCTAAAGCTGAAACTCCAGTACTTTGGCCACCTCATGCGAAGAGTTGACTCATTGGAAAAGACTCTGATGCTGGGAAGGATTGGGGGCAGGAGGAGAGGGGACGACAGAGGATGAGATGGCTGGATGGCATTACTGACTCGATGGACATGAGTTTAGGTGAACTCCGGGAGTTGGTGATGGACAGGGAGGCCTGGCGTGCTGCAGGTCATGGGGTTGCAAAGAGTCAGACACGACTGAGCGACTGAACTGAACTGAAAGTTTACTTTAATATTAAAGTCTATTCACTGAATTGCAAGGGCAGCTTTGCTTTCCATTTCAACACAGACTTCAAAATGCTTGTCCTGTTTCTGTATACTCCTCTGAATGCTCTCTGTCTGCCTGGCCTACTCACATTCTCTGTCCTGGCTCCAGTAATGTGTGGCCAGAAGACTGAGCTCAGAAATGGGTAGAATCATTGATAGCCTGGTAGGTCACACATAAGGCAAGTAGCATAGGGTTGGGCACTTGTCTTTTATGTTTGACTATGGTATCCCTAGCACCTTGCACATCAGTCAGTTCAGTTCAGTCGCTCAGTCATGTCTGACTCTTTGCGACCCCATGAATTGCAGCACACCAGGCCTCCCTGTCCATCACCAACTCCCAGAGTTCACTCAAACTCACGTCCATCAAGTCGGTGATGCCATCCAGCCATCTCATCCTCTGTCATCCCCTTCTCCTCCTGCCCCCAATCCCTCCCAGCATCAGAGTATTTTCCAATGAGTCAACTCTTCACATGAGGTGGCCAAAGTATTGGAGTTTCAGCTTTAGCATCATTCTTTCCAAAGAACACCCAGGACTGATCTCCTTTAGAATGGACTGGTTGGATCTCCTTGCAGTCCAAGGGACTCTCAAGAGTCTTCTCCAATGCCACAGTTCAAAAGCATCAATTCTTCGGTGCTCAGCTTTCTTCACAGTCCAACTCTCACATCCACACATGACTACTGGAAGAATCAAAGCCTTGACTAGACAGACCTTTGTTGGCAAAGTAATGTCTCTGCTTTTTAATATGCTATCTAGGTTGGTCATAATGTTCCTTCCAAGGAGTAAGTGTCTTTTAACTTCATGGCTGCAATCACCATCTGCAGTGATTTTGGAGCCCCCAAAATAAAGTCTGACCCTAGCCTGTGACATATCTGGTGTTTATTACACATTTATTGAATGGGTTGCTGAATCACCCACAGTTGTAGTATCCCAGGGTTTCACTTCTTAAGCAGGAAAAGCAACATGAAGATTAATTTAAAAAATCAAAACAAATGATACACTTAAACTTCTTTCTTTAAGCAAAGTTGTTTATGAGAACTTTGTTTCTTGGATTAGACAGCCCAAGGAAGCTCCATTTGAATTTATTATGCTGTATTAACAGACCCAAACCCAGTTTCAGTCAGAGTCATATCATCAGGTTAGCTAAGCTCCATGCTAATCAGAAAGATCAAAAGGCCCTCACACTATTACCTTAACAACTTTTGCTGAAGTGATGCTGAGAATGCAGATCCTCTGCCAAGGAGCCAAGACAATCATATTAGCTTCTATATAAATGGACCACAAACAACAAAGTGCATTTTAAAGCAATGCAGTAGATGTGTATAACTAAGACACTTTGCTGTACAGCAGGAATTAACACAACATCATAAGTCAACTGCATTTCAACTCAAATATACAGTAGACTATTCCCATTACTCTCTTCCAATCTGTTGTCACATTAGATTTTTCTATACAAAACCCAACAATCCTGAGGCAAAATCAGTCATTTAACTTGGAAGAACTCATGGGAAAATTCAAAAAATGTAGGTCTGGTAACTCTTGCTCTGTGAAATATGATAGTGCTTGATGTTTTTAGGCCCACCCTGAGCCTCATGCCAGTCTCTTTTCACTCTCTTGCTAACCTCAAAAGAAGCCTACTGACCACAGGGAGGTGGCTTGTGTTTTCTTTCCCTGAACATGGACACCATTATCGTCTACAGTGCCCCATGCTCAATGAGCTCTCTGGTGCCTCTTCTTAGAAGGACACTAACCCCATCAGGAGGATGCCGTCACCATGACCTCATCTAACTCTGTTCTCCCCTCTTCCGTCCTCAAGGCTCCATCTCTGACAACTAACACATTGGGGTTAGGGCTTCAATGTATAAATTTGGGGGGGGGGGCAAAATATTCAGACCATGATAAGCACTGAGCAGAGGTTCTCCAGGCTAGTAAGGAAAGTGACTTACAGCACCCCTCTAAATACCAAAGGCCAAAGCACTCCCTGGGCCTAGAGATCTCTACACACAGAGAACCAAAGGAGGCCATGATGTCTGCCTCCATAATCCTCTCGGGTGCTCTGAAGGAAGAGGTAAGATGTGTTTTTTAAAAGCTGAATATTTAGTGTTTAAATGTGGCAGGACACAGATTCCAAATGTTTCTCTTATCAGAAAAGCATAAGAAACAAGTGGCAATTTGATATGTTTATAAAATACATCACTGGGAAAACCCTGCTTTCAGAAAGGATGCTGGAACAGAAAATCTGCCAAACATTGAGATCCTTGCTCTGCTGGGTACTTGGCAGCTACAAGCTAGGGCTTTAATCCCATTTGCAAAGTGCCACCCAGGTTTGGTTCTAAAGCCTGCAATTAGCATGCTTATGCACCAAAGGCGCTATGCCACCTTCCATGAACCAAATCCCCGTGAGAATAAGGCGACCAACGTGTGATGGACCTGATATTTATGTTAAAGACACAATAATCATGAATGATAAAATTTATTCAAAGCCATTAAGGACCAGGTGCTGTCCTGAGAATTTTACATACATTATCTTACATAGATCTATCAACAGCCTAGGAACAATGAATTCATTTTTTCCATTTTAAGAAAAAGATATTTTCTTTCATTTTAGAGACTTTGCTCATTTAAATAGAACAGTGGTTAAGAGCTGGGGTTTTGTGGTCAGATTCCTTGAGGTCAAGTCAAGAGTCACCATGACCAACTATGTGACTTCAAGCAAATTATGTAACCTAAACTTCAGTTTTCTCATCTTTATAATGGGCATGTCTAGTGTTAATTTGCTTCAGTCATGTCCTACTCTTTGCGACCAATGGACTGCAGCCTGCCTGGCTCCTCTGTCCATGGGATTCTCCAGGCAAGAATACTGGAGAGGGTTACCATGCCTTCCTCCAGGGGATCTTATCGATCCCCTGGGTCAAACCTGATCCCCAGGGGTCAAACCTGTGTCTCTTACACCTCCTGCACTGGCAGATTGTTTACCACTAGCTCAACAGTATGCATTTCATAGATGTGTTGTGAGAGTTAAGATTCAAATATGTAGAACATTTCAGACAATTCCTGGTATATGACAAACTGACCAAGAAATGTGAGCAATTATCTGGCCACAGCTCATGATTTTAGTTATCTGTAATCCATTTTGGACAATAGGGAACAAACACATGAGGGAAATTGTATACCACCCAGGTTCTGAAAGGTACCTGTTAAAATGACCAGTTCTTAAAAAATACATCTTTGACACCTAACCTATGACTAAAATGTCACCAATAGCTTTGTAGTATACTTAATATCAGCATTAAAGACAATGAAAATAGCCCATTAGATCAGGGCCAAAGTTATGTTTCCCTGAGAATGGAATATTCCATTAATAAGTCAAAGTCTCTGGGTATCAGGTTTGATAGACTTTGTTTCCTCTTTTCTACTTGGCCAACTCGTATCCAGAGGACACCTGGCCTTCCCAAAACATGTGGCCAGCTGCTGCTGCTGCTAAGTTGCTTCAGTCATGTCCGACTCTGTGTGACCCCATAGATGGCAGCCCACCAGGCTCCCCCATCCCTGGGATTCTCCAGGCAAGCACACTGGAGTGGGTTGCCATTTCCTTCTCCAATGCGTGAAAGTGAAAAGTGAAAGTGAAGTCGCTCAGTTGTATCCGACTCTTCGAGACCCCATGGACTGCAGCCTACCAGGCTCCTCCATCCATGGGATTCTCCAGGCAAGAGTACTGGAGTGGGGTGCCATTGCCTTCTCCCATGTGGCCAGAACCATGAGGAAATCTGTCCAGCCCAGCAGTGGTGGCAGCAAGGGCAGAGTAGACATTTATTCATCAGACTTGTTCTCTGGCCATCCTAACCACTCCTGTTTTCTACCTCTAGTTCTTTCTTTTCCATCCTTCATTTGAACGTCAGAGGCTTCTCATCACATCACAGGCAGGTGATAACACAGAGCATTTAGGGGATCCTGAAACATGTACTAACAGTGTTTGTGATACTGTTCGTATTTAGTGCTCATTAATCTGGCATTTATGTGGATTGTTTAGAGAGAACTCCCTAATTTATTACCCTCAGTGGCAAGAGAGAAAATACTCCTTTTAACTGGAAGCAGCTACCTTTCTGAATTGAGACCTAACATACCAACAGAAAGAAGCACAGTGGATTTGAACAAATTGACAGCCAGGTGTCAGCTGTCCCCATCATGGCACGTTTACAATTCCTAGATAATACTGACATCAACAAAAGCAGTAGTAAATCATTTAGTCCAAAGCAGAAGCACCATATGAGTCTTTGGTCATTTATTAATGTCAACTCTTGGTATAAAATTCAGGAGCTTAATTCCCATGAGGGCCTCTAGCTTTCTCCAGTACAAATTACATTGCAAACACAGGCTGACTATCTTAAAATCTGTGTCTGTGGTTTCAAGGAGAATTGGGTAGAAAAGGATAGCTAAAAGAACCTGTGTCCTTCTGGGAAAAAACAAAAAGTAATTCGAAGCACATATCTTACTAAGGGGAGGTAAATAATATTATCTCCCTGGTGATAAAAGTCAGTTCTTTGGCCTTTGGCAATCTTTAGGAAGTGAGCCTATTAGTGTTCTATTTTGAATACAGATCACGTGTCCTCTCTGAGGACAATGCACTGAATTTCTGTGGCACATTAGAGTGGAGGACGCATTTTGAAATGCAACTCCCTTCCCCAAGCTACTCAAAACCCCAAAACTACTGACAGGTGACAAGAAAGAAAGAAATGAAGAAATGCATTTTTTTTATTGGAGTACACTTATCAACATCATCATCATTAGTGGATAATTCTTAATGTTCCACTCTGTACAAGCAAGTTCAACAGTCCTTGATGTGTTTAAGTAAAGGCTTGAGAACACTAAATGGGAGAGAGGTTAGGAACAGTCAAAGGGATAGCTGGAACAAATAGCTTTTAAAATTCTTCAGCTTGAGAGTCTACTATTCTGTTGTTCACCAAATTTAATATAAAAAGCAAAGTGTCTTCCCTTCAGCAATGAATAAAGATGCTGAGGTAATCATCTTCAACCTTTTAAAAAATTAAAAATAATATTTGGCATCTTATCTTGATTTGTCTAAACTGGACATATGAAGGCAATAGCAAGTTGGTGGTAATTCAGGGCTAAAGAATTCAAAAGGGATTTTAGGGAAAGTATGTTAAAATGGGGAAGCACTGGAGTAAAGAAGGGTTAATTAAGTTTCACTTGACACTGAGGCTGGCTTGGAATTGGGGGGCTAACACCTACAGTCTACAAGAGTTCAAGATTTTTTTAAAGATTTTGTCTCTCTTGGTTAGAAGGCAGAGATCATATTTTGGATCAATTTATCCTTCTCTTACAAGACGTATTAATGGACCGTGTATTCAGTAAGCCCTTGGTAGTCACTGATTTTTAAGTATCATAAGACTAAATGGGGATAATGCTAATCTGGACCTGTTCTCTGTAGTGAGAAGAATCATACATGTGCCTTATCGGCATGCCCCATAGGGGTCCTCATGTTTCTGGATGAAAATTAGTCTGATCAAAATGGGAAAATGCCAGGGTGGGGAATATGCAAATAGGAGTACAAAAAGTAAATGGTGATTCTAGCTTCTCAGTGAAAAAAACAGAATTCTTTTATTCTTTATTACTGAAAAGTTGGCGATTTTTATTTAAGCTTTTAAAATAGGATAGATTATATTAATTTTCTAATGTTAAAGCAAGTTTACATTCGAGAGACAAATACAACATAGTCAAAATATGTGCTATCTTGTTTACGTATTATTGAT
Source organism: Bos indicus (assembly GCF_029378745.1). Lineage (NCBI taxonomy): Eukaryota > Metazoa > Chordata > Mammalia > Artiodactyla > Bovidae > Bos > Bos indicus. The sequence goes on along the minus strand of NC_091769.1, from coordinate 670,080 downwards.
TTTGATTTGCTAGCATTTTATTTACAATTTTTACATCTCTGTTCAAAAGTAAAACTGGCCTATGATTTCTCTTTCCCTGTACTTGTCATGCTTTGGTATCAGGTTATATGTAAGTTTATGTGAGACTGGAGCTAATTGCTCTTTCAGTGTTAGGTGTGCTTCCCTGGTAGCTCAGTTGGTAAAGGATCTGCCTGCAATGCAGGCGACCCCAGTTCAATTCCTGGGTCGGGAAGATCCACTGGCGAAGGGACAGGCTACCCATTTCAGTATTCTTGGGCTTCCCTAGTGGATCAGCTGGTAAAGAATCCACCTGCAACACGAGAGACCTGTGTTCAATCCCTGGGTTTGGAGGATCCCCTGGAGAAGGGAAAGGCTACCTGCTCCAGTATTCTGGCCTGGAGAATCCCATGGACTGTATAGTCCATGGGGTCACAAAGAGTCAGACACAACTGAGCCACTTTCACTTCACTTCACTTCAGTGTTAGGTAGACCGTGCTGGTGAAGTTGACTGGGCCTCAAGTGTTCTCTGTGGAAAGATTTTTTTTTTTTAATTACTGTTTTAATTTCATTACTAGTTATAAAACTATTCATATTTTATATCCCTTAATGAATCAGTTTTAGTAAGCTCTACTTTCTGGAAATTTCCTTATGTTTTCTAAACTTTTAAGTATATCAGCAGAAAGCTATTTATAATATTTTCTTTTTCTTTTTCTGACTGTAACAATGTCTTTTTTTCACTCCTGATATTGGTTATGAAAAGTGAAAAAGTGTCAGTTGCTCAGTCATGCTTGACTCTTTGCGACCCCATGGACTATAGCGTGGCCGCGACCGGCGCACTAAGTGCAGGCGGCCGAGAGGAGCTACCCCACATCCGAGGTCAGGGGCAGAAGCCAGGAGGTCCCCATGTCCGAGGTAGGGGCAGCGGCCGAGAGTGCTGGGCTGAGACGGTGCAGGAATGGCTGAGAGGAGCTACCTCACGTCCGAGGTTGCGGGGGGGGGGGGGGGGGTGCGGCTGAGAGGAGCTACCCCGCGTCCGAGGTCAGCGGCAGCGATGAGAGGAGTTACCCCTTGACCGAGGTCAGGGGCGGCGGCTTGGAGGAGCTACCCCATGCCCCCAAGCCTGAGGCCAGGGGCGGCGGCAGGGAGGGCCAACCCCACGCCCAAGGAGCCATGGCTGCGCGGGTGCAGGAGGGCCTAGAGGAGCTATCCCACGTTGAAGGTCAGGAAGGGCGGCAGTGAGATACCCCTCGTCCAAGGTAAGGAGCAGTGGCTGTGCTTTGCTGGAACAGCTGTGAAGAGATACCCCACGCCCAAGGTAAGAGAAACCCAAGTAAGACGGTAGGTGTTGCAAGAGGGCATCAGAGGGCAGACACACTGAAACCATACACAGAAAACTAGTCAATCTAATCACACTAGGACCACAGCTTTGTCTAACTCAATGAAACTAAGCCATGCCCATGGGGCAACCCAAGATGGGCAGGTCATGGTGGAGAGATCTGACAGAATGTGGTCCACTGGAGAAGGGAAGGGCAAACCACTTCAGTATTCTTGCCTTGAGAACCCCATGAACAGTATGAAAAGGCAAAATGATAGGATACTGAAAGAGGAACTACCCAGGTCAGTAGGTGCCCAATATGCTACTGGAGATCAGTGGAGAAATAACTCCAGAAAGAATGAAGGGATGGAGCCAAAGCAAAAACAATACCCAGCTGTGGATGTGATTGGTGATAGAAGCAAGGTCTGATGCTGTAAAGAGCAATACTGCATAGCAACCTAGAATGTCAGGTCCATGAATCAAGGCAAATTGGAAGTGGTCAAACAAGAGATGGCAAGAGTGAATGTCAACATTCTAGGAATCAGTGAACTCAAATGGACTGGAATGGGTGAATTTAACTCAGATGACCATTATATCTACTACTGCGGGCAGGAATCCCTCAGAAGAAATGGAGTAGCCATCATGGTCAACAAAAGAGTCTGAAATGCAGTACTTGGATGCAATCTCAAAAACGACAGAATGATCTCTGTTCGTTTCCAAGGCAAACCATTCAATATCATAGTAATCCAAGTCTATGCCCCAACCAGTAACGCTGAAGAAGCTGAAGTTGAATGGTTCTATGAAGACCTACAAGACCTTTTAGAACTAACACCCCAAAAAGATGTCCTTTTCATTACAGGGGACTGGAATGCAAAAGTAGGAAGTCAAGAGATAGCTGGAGTAACAGGCAAATTTGGCCTTGGAATACGGAATGAAGCAGGGAAAAGACTAATAGAGTTTTGCCAAGAAAATGCACTGGTCATACCAAACACCCTCTTCCAAAAACACAAGAGAAGACTCTATACATCACCAGATGGTCACACTGAAATCAGATTGATTATATTCTTTGCAGCCAAAGATGGAGAAGCTGTATACAGTCAGCAAAAACAAGACCAGGAGCTGACTGTGGCTCACATCATGAACTCCTTATTGCCAAATTCAGACTTAAATTGAAGAAAGTAGGGAAAACCACTAATAGACCATTCAGGTATGACCTAAATCAAATCCCTTATGATTATACAGTGGAAGTGACAAATAGATTTAAGGGCCTAGATCTGATAGATAGAGTGCCTGATGAGCTATGGAATGAGGTTCATGACATTGTACAGGAGACAGGGATGAAGACCATCCCCATGGAAAAGAAATGCAAAAAAGCAAAATGGCTGTCTGGGGAGGCCTTACAAATAGCTGTGAAAAGAAGAGAAGTGAAAAGCAAAGGAGAAAAGGAAAGATATGAGCATCTGAATGCAGAGTTCCAAAGAATAGCAAGAAGAGATAAGAAAGCCTTCTTCAGCAATCAATGCAAAGAAACAGAGGAAAACAACAGAATGGGAAAGACTAGAGATCTCTTCAAGAAAATTAGATATACCAAGGGAACACTTCATGCAAAGATGGGCTCGATAAAGGACAGAAATGGTATGGACCTAACAGAAGCAGAAGATATTAAGAAGAGGTGGCAAGAATACACAGAAGAACTGTACAAAAAAGATCTTTACGACCCAGATAATCATGATGGTGTGACCAATGACCTAGAGCCAGACATCCTGGAATGTGAAGTCAAGTGGGCCTTAGAAAGCATCACTACAAACAAAGCTAGTGGAGGTGATGGAATACCAGTTGAGCTATTTCAAATCCTGAAAGATGATGCTATGAAAGTGCTACACTCAATATGCCAGCAAATTTGGAAAACTCAGCAGTGGCCACAGGACTGGAAAAGGTCAGTTTTCATTCCAATCCCAAAGAAAGGCAATGCCAAAGAATGCTCAAACTACTACACAATTGCACTCATCTCACACGCTAGTAAAGTAACGCTCAAAATTCTCCAAGCCAGGCTTCAGCAATATGTGAACCGTGAACTTCCTGATGTTCAAGCTGGTTTTAGAAAAGGCAGAGGAACCAGAGATCAAATTGGCAACATCCACTGGATCATGGAAAAAGCAAGAGAGTTCCAGAAAAACATCTGTGTCTGCTTTATTGACTATGCCAAAGTTTTTGACTGTGTGGATCACAGTAAACTGTGGGAAATTCTGAAAGAGATGGGAATACCATACTATCTGATATGCCTCTTGAGAAATTTGTATGCAGGTGAGGAAGCAACAGTTAGAACTGGACATGGAACAACAGACTGGTTCCAAATTGGAAAAGGAGTATGTCAGGCTGTATATTGTCACCCTGCTTATTTAACTTATATGCAGAGTACATCATGAGAAACGCTGGACTGGAAGAAGCACAAGCTGGAATCAAGATTTCTGAGAGAAATATCAATAACCTCAGATATGCAGATGACACCACCCTTATGGCAGAAAGTGAAGAGGAACTAAAAAGCCTCTTGATGAAAGTGAAAGTGGAGAGTGAAAAAGTTGGCTTATAGCTCAACATTCAGAAAACGAAGATCATAGCATTTGGTCCCATCACTTCATGGGAACTAGATGGGGAAACAGTGGAAACAGTGTCAGACTTTATTTTTTGGGGCTCCAAAAATACTGCAGATGGTGACTGCAGCCATGAAATTAAAAGACGCTTATTCCTTGGAAGGAAAGTTATGACCAACCTAGATCGCATATTCAAAAGCAGAGACATTACTTTGCCAACAAAGGTCCGTCTAGTCAAGGCTATGGTTTTTCCTGTGGTCATCAATGGACATGAGAGTTGGACTGTGAAGAAGGCTGAGCACCGACGAATTGATGCTTTTGAACTGTGTGTTGGAGAAGACTCTTGAGAGTCCCTTGGACTGCAAGGAGATCCAACCAGTCCATTCTGAAGGAGATCAGCCCTGGGATTTCTTTGGAAGGAATGATGCTAAAGCTGAAACTCCAGTACCTTGGCCACCTCATGTGAAGAGTTGACTCATTGGAAAAGACTCTGATGATGGGAGGGATTGGGGGCAGGAGGAGAAGGGGATGACAGAGGATGAGATGGCTGGATGGACGTGAGTCTGGGTGAACTCTGGGAGTTGGTGATGGACAGGGAGGCTTGGTGTGCTGCAATTCACGGGGTCACAAAGAGTTGGACATGACTGAGCGACTGAACTGAACTGAACTGGACTATAGCCTGCCAGGCTCTTCTGTCCATGGAGTTCTCCAGAAAAGAATATAGGAGTGGGTTGCCATTCCTTTCTCTAGGAGATCTTCCTGATCCAGGGATTGAACCCAGGTCTCCTGCATTTCAGGCAGATTCTTTACCATCTGAGCCAGCAGAAAAGCCCTGATATTGGGTATAATAAGTCTTTATTTGACTACTTAGCCTGCCAACAGGGTGGACTTAGTTGGGTGACATGATCTTGACTCAGTTGCTACGTGTGCAAATCAGAGGCCCCTGGACGCCCTACAAACATGCCACATGACCTTCAGCCAGCCGAGTGCACAGCCGACTGACAAACCCAGATACTGCCAATAGACAGCACCCAGGTACTTTGCATTCCTAATACTGTACCAGGAGAGTTCATGGTCTTTTCCTCCAGCCTCAACCTAGAGAATCTTGGAATCCATGATTGATCGGGTTGCCTACTTGGCAAAAAACTTTACCACTCAGTATTCAATCCCTGCTCTCTTTATTTTTATTTTTCACTTTTTTCCATCTCTTTATTTTTCATTTTTTACCTTAACAACTATTTGCCTTATCTTTTTTTCACTTTAGCATTCCCCCTCCCCCACAACCAAGAAAGTGAAAGAAAGTGAAGTTGCTCAGTCGTGTCCGACTTTTGCGACCCCATGGATTGTAGCCCACCAGGCTCCTCCATCCATGGGATTCTTCAGGCAAGAATACTGGAGTGGGTTGCCATCTCCTTCTCCAGGGGATCTTCCAGACTCAGGGATCGATCCCAAGTCTCCTGCATTGCAGGCAGACGCTTTAACCTCTGAGCCACCAGGGCAAATGCCCCCCGCCAAGGAAGTTATAAATTTCACACATCTTTTTAGAAAAACCATCTTTAGTCTATTCTGTGCCTCAAAATTGTGTACTTGTTTTCAATTTCATTGATTTTGGTTCTTGCCTTTATTATATCCTCTCTTCTCTTCTACCTGTGTTTATTTTGCTGTTCTCTTTCTAAATTCTTGGCATGGATGCTCACCAGCCCTTTTCCTTTTATCTTCTAATATATGCATTAAAAGCTATAAAACTTCCTCTAAGTGCTGCATTTCAATTGATATTTTCATAATCTTCCAATTCAAATTCTTTTGAAATGTTCATAATTTTGTCTTAGATCCATGAACTATTTCATAGTATGTTCCTTAATTTCCTATCATATGGTGTTTCCATAGTGTTTTGATTTATAGATTCACTGTATTATATTCAGAACACATGATCTATGTTATTTCAATCCTTTTAAATTTGTTGAAACTGGTTTTATGGCCTAGACGTGATCAAATTTTACAAATGTTCCATGTATGCTTGAAAAAAAAAGTATATCTTACAATTGTTGTGTGGAGTGGGCATTTGTTGTTCTAAGTTGCTAAATCGTGCCCAATTCTTCTGTAGGCCTCCAGGCTCTTCTGTCCATGGGATAGTTTCCAGGGAAGAATATTGGAGTGGGTTGCCATTTCCTTCTTATAGGGGATCTTACTGACACAGGGATCGAACTCCTGCATTTGCAGGCAGATTCTTTACCACTGAGCCACCAGGGAAGAGTTTATATTATCACTGAGTGAATGAGTGAAAGTCACTCAGCCGTGTCCAATTCTTTGTGACCCCATGGACTGTAGCCTGCCAGGCTCATGCAATTCTCCAGGCCAGAATACTGGAGTGGGTAGCCATTCCCTTCTCCAGGGGATCTTCCCAACATGAGAATCAAACCTAGGTCTCCTGCACTGCAGGCAGATTCTTTACCATCTGAGCCACCAGGGAAGCCCCTTATATTACCACTAAGTCAAGCTTATTAACTGAGTTGTTCAAATCTTTGTCAGTTGAGTTGACATACAAAAGGCAAAGTGAAAATGTTAATGTTTACACCATTAGATTCTAGACCTAGTTATTGTTATAAATAACAGTTTTGCAAATAACACTAACAGTTACTGTTATCCAATTAAGTGAAAAATCCCTTGAACAATAACATAGTCTAATTTGAAAGGCAAAGTGTGTTAAAAAAATAAAAGCATTCTGACTGCGATGGTTTTGACATTAAAGCAACTGAAATAGGTTAGATTAGTAACTAAACTTACTCTTCAGGAGTTAAGGAAGTTCAGAGTTCTAAATCTCTACCTAGAAGTTACTAACAGAAAAGCAAACAATCCTGCTGCTGCTGCTAAGTCGCTTCAGTCGTGTCCAACTCTGTGCGACCCCATAGACGGCAGCCCACCAGGCTCCCCCATCCCTGGGATTCTCCAGGCAAGAACACTGGAGTTGGTTGCCATTTCCTTCTCCAGTGTATGAAAGTGAAAAGTGAAAGGGAAGTTGCTCAGTAGTGTCTGACACTCAGCGACCCCATGGACTGCAGCCTTCCAGGCTCCTCCGTCCATGGGGTTTTCCAGGCAAGAGTACTGGAGTGGGGTGCCATTGGAATTCTGCTGCTGCTGCTACTATGTCGCTTCAGTCATGTCCGACTCTGTGTGACCTCATGGACTGCAGCCTACCAGGCTCCTCCGTTCGTGGGATTTTCCAGGCAAGAGTACTGGAGTGGGGTGCCATTGGAATTCTGCTGCTGCTGCTACTAAGTCACTTCAGTCATGTCCGACTCTGTGTGACGTCATGGACTGCAGCCTACCAGGCTCCTCCGTCCATGGGATTTTCCAGGCAAGAGTACTGGAGTGGGGTGCCGTTGCCTTTTCCGGTTGGAATTCTAAGTTTTTGTTAATACAGAAAGAGAAAAAAAGGAAAGAATGCAGCAGTGTGAATTAGCAGGAAAATGATCTAGGAGCCAGGAGAGGTCCAGGCTAGTCCCAGCCATGCCACCAACTAACTCTGTGACCTGACAATTATCATTCAACCCTTCAGTTCTCCACTTCCTCATCTATACTAAACAGACGGTGAAACTCGATGGTATTTAACAGAGTCTCTGTGCTATAATCTTATAGTAATAATTTAAGAGCAAAATCTTATCAAGTACTTCTTAAATCAGATAAACCAAAGAAAACACTATAAATACGAAGAGAGAAGTTTGACATGTTATTTTTTTTGCATTAAAATTTATATAGAACTGACTGATAAGCATTTATAAATGAGAGCTAAATAAATATACAAGGTATTGGATTAAATTCTCCTTCAACTAGATTTTCTTGTAGATAGCAAACTTAAATGGATCAACTGGAAACCATACAAAATTCTTCTGAAACAACCATAAAAATTTAACTGATTTAAACAGTCATTTATTAATACCCTTTCATTTATATTCTCCTGTGAACTTGCAGTAATTTTATAAAAGATAAAACAGGAAGCAAAGTAAGCCTTCCTGAGCTTTTTGTTGTTAAAATGTTGAGTGACAGCTTCTCTAGAATGAACAATGGACAATGAAATAGACTGGCCAAACTAAACACTTTCTGTGAGCATACTGAGCCTTTATCTCAGCCAACTAATCATTTTTATTCCATGAAAAGTATCTAAAATCATGCCAAGTTGTAAAATCACTGCCACTGAAATTGTAATGGCTTCAACATCCCGTAAAAACAGTGACACTTAATGAACTGCTGCAGTTAATTCATGCTGGAGAAAAAATAGATGAACAGTTTTATTGCATTCTATGTGGTTCAAAAGATACAATCAACACAGGTAATCAGTGGCACCATTCATGTTAGGATTACCACCTGAGATAAATACACCTGGATTTCCATGAACTCTGTTCTAAGCTAACTAAAATGAAATGATTAATGCCAGTGGGAAGGAGGCTAAAACAATATATTCAAAAAGAGTAGCATCAAATAGCTTGAAATGTTCATAAAAAACAAAATCAGGAAGCAAAATAGAATGAGCACTACTTCAGACATCATCTCGCAAGAATTTAGACCACCACAGAACAGCGTATTTTATTCCATGAGGTAGTAATCTGCAAAAGAAATCTAAAATATTTAACATCTCAAGAAATACACAATAATCCAGTGATCTTATGCATGCTTGCTTAGAAGTCTGAAAAAGAAATATACCAAATTTTCTTTCTTCTGCCTGCAGTGACTGCAGAATGGAGAGATGAAAGCCAGTGTGTCATAAAGAGAACTTGACACCTTAATGGCAGAATTTAAAGTTTACATGCACACCCACATATACACACAGCTGAGGTTCAAATATACTCACTACAGAAACATTTTCATTCTGATAGAAAAATAACGTACAAATTACTTGATCATTCTCACTGTCTCAGATGATGCCAAAACCATTCCCTGTCTTTGTTTTTGTCAGCTGTTTTGTACTTATATTTTAACGTGTCTTCAATCTTCTGAGAATACAGAACACCTTAAACAACCCATGAAGACATAACTTGGTGATGCTGGGGATGGGAGGAGAAACGATTTAAATATCCTATCACACTATCTTATTGAGAAGATCTCTTATAGTCTCTTCATGGTAAATGACATGACTTCTCAGACTAAACCCAGACGGATTTTCTATTTTAGTGTTTCATACTTTCCCAGGTTTGGGGAAATGAGTATGTTTTGTTTTAATGGATGCTGTTGATCTTCAGGTTTCTAAATCTGTGAGAACATTACTATGCTATATCCTTAATTACGGTCATAATTTGAAAGCAAGATTTGCCAAATACAAGCTTTGTTGTTTAGTCGCCCAGTCATGTCTGACTCTTTGTGACCCCATGGACTGCAGCACGCCAGACCTCCCTGTCCTTCACTGTCTCCCGAAGTTTGCTTAAAACTCATGTCCATTGAGTCAGTGATGCCACCCGACCATCTGTCACCCCCTTCTCCTCCTACCCTCAATCTTTCCCAGCATCAAGGTCTTTTCCACTGAGTCAGCTCTTTGCATCAGTTGACCAAAGTACTGGAGCTTCAGCTTTAGCACAGGTCCTTCCAATAAATATTCAGGGTTGATTTCCTTTAGGATTGACTAGTTTGATTTCCTTGCTGTCCAAGAGACTCTGGAGAGTCTTCTCCAGCATCACAGTTTGAAAGCATCAATTCTTCAGCACTCAGCCTTCTCTACGGTCCAACTCTCACATCCACACATGACTACTAGAAAAACCATAGCTTTGACTATATGGCCCTTTGTTGGCAAAGTGCTGTTTCTGCTGCTGGATAATCAAGATATTCCAGGAGGATTGCTTCCTTGTACATGCTGAGATGGAACTTCTACCCTCTTATTATTATTATTTTTTTAATGCCAAAGCCATCACAATAGCCACTTCAGAAAATGCCCTTAATAGTGATCTTCACAGTGTTTGGGTGGCCTTAGGTCCTCTGGACTCCTGGACCCTGATGGGCTCTGTAGGTTACTATCTGGCACCATGGCAGTTGTCACTCAAATGTCAAGAGCCTTTAAACAGCTCAAGAAAACAAATTAGAAGAGAAAGAAGTTCCAAGGGTCATACACTTTTAAAGGGACCCTTTAAAACAGTGTTTCTGGCTTTTCTACCAAAGTACCCAAAGGCAGAGAGTATATATATACATATAAATAAACTGATTTCTGTGTCTAGGACTTCTCATACTATGTTAAACAGAAGCAGTGATAGGAGGCATCCTTGTCTTGTTCCTGAATTTATCAGGGAGGCTTTCAGCTTTTCACCATTGAGCATTATGTTGGTTGTACATCTATTATGAAAGTGAAAGTCACTCAGTCGTGTCTGACTCTTTGCAACCCCATGGACTATAAATCCATTAAGTTCTCCAGGCCAGAATAGTGGAGTGGGTAGCCTTTCCCTTCTCCAGGGGATCCTCCCAACCCAGGGATTGAACCCAGGTCTCCCGCACTGCAGGTGGATTCTTTACCAGCTAAACCACAAGGGAAGCCAAGAATATTGGAGAGGGTAGCCTATCCCTTTTTCAGTGGATCTTCCCAACCCAGGAATTGAAGTGGGGTATCCTGCATTGCAGGCGGATTCTTTACCAACTGAGCTATCAGGGAAGCCCCAGGAAGCCTCATCTGTTATAAATGGACCTTATTATGTTGCAATATATTCCCTCTATACCCATGTTGACTGTGGCCATGAAATTAAAAGATGCTTACTCCTTGGAAGGAAAGTTATGACCAACCTAGATAGCATATCCAAGAGCAGAGACATTACTTTGCCAATAAAGGTCCATTTAGTCAAAGCTATGGTTTTTCCAGTAGTCATGTATGGATGTGAGAGTTGGACTATAAAGAAAGCTGAGCACCAAAGAATTGATGCTTTTGAACTGTGGTGTTGGAGAAGACTCTCGAGAGTCCCTTGAACTGCAAGGAGATCCAACCAGTCCATCCTAAAGGAGATCAGTCCTGGGTGTTCTTTGGAAGGACTAATGTTGAAGCTGAAACTCCAATACTTTGGCCACCTTATGCAAAGAGCTGACTCATTTGAAAAGACCCTGATACTGGGAAAGATTCAGGGCAGAAGGAGAACCATGAGATGGTTGGATGGCATCACTAACTCAATGGACATGAGTTTGGGTAAACTCTGGGAGTTGGTGAGGGACAGAAGGCCTGGTGTGCTGCAGTCCATGGGGTCATAAAAAGTCAGATAGGACAGAGCGACTGAACTGAACAGAACTGAATTGATATCCGTGTTGATGAGGGTTTTTGTCATACAGGGATGTTGAATTTTGTCAAATGCTTCTTTTGCATCTATTGAGACGATCATGCAGTGTCTGTCTTCCTTTTTGCTAATGTGGTGTACCACAATGATTCATCTGCTTATGTTGAACAATTCTAGCAGCCCTGGAATTACTACAACTTGATCATGGTGTATGAACCTACTTTGTATTGCTGTATTCAGCTTGCAAATATTTTGTTGAAGATTTTTTGCATCAGATTTATCAAAGATGAATGGCCTGTGTGTGTGTGCTAAGTCCCTTCAGTTGTGTCTGACTTTGTGTGACCCTATGGACTGTAGCCCACCAGGCTCCTTGGTTCATGGGATTCCCTAGGCATGAATACTGGAGTGGGTTGTCATGCTCTCCTCCAGGGGATCTTTCTGACCAAGGATTGAACACACGTATCTTACGTCTCCTGAATTGGCAAGTAGGTTCTTTCCCTCTAGCGCCACCTCTTTTTTTGTCGTCTTTGTTTTTCATATCAGGATCATGGTGGCCTCATAGAATGAATTTGGGAATGTTACCTCCTTTTCGGTTTTCTGGAGTAGTTTGAAAAGGATAGGCATAAGTTCTTTTTATGTTTGGTACGAGAAGGAAATGGCAACCCACTCCAGTGTTCTTGCCTGGAGAATCCCAGGGAGAGGAGCCTAGTGGGCTACAGTCCATGGGGTCGCACAGAGTTGGACATGACTGAAGTGACTTAGCAGCAGCAGCAGCAGCAGCAGCAGTCTTTCCAAACTTAAGTTTGGTAGTGAAGCCATCCAGTTCTGGACTTTTATTTGCAGGAAGTTTGTTTGTTTGTTTTTAATTACAGATTCTATTTCTCCTCTAATGATCTTTTCAAATTATCTTTTTTCTTGACTCAGTCTTGGCAGGCTGTATTATTTCTAGATATTTGTCCATTTCTTCTAGGTTGTCCAATTTGTTGGTATGTAACTATTTACGGTATTACCTTAGTTTTTTTTTTTAATCTCTGTGGAATCTGTTGTTTTCTCCTCTTTCATTTCTTTTTTGTTTATTGGGTCCTTTGCTTTTTATTCCTGGTGAGTCTGGTTAGAGGTTTATCAGTTTTGTTTATCTTTTCTAAAACCCAGCTATTGGATTCATTGACAATTTCTATTATTTGATCTTTATTAATTTCTTCTCTGATCTTTACTTCCTTCCTTTTGCTGACTGTGGGCTTTCTTTGTTCTTCTTTTTATAATTCTTCTAGGTGGTAAGTTAGGTTGTTGCAGATTTTCCTTCTTTCTTGAGGAAGGCTGTATCTTGGTCTTATTTCATTTGGCATAATGTCATCATGGTCCATCCACGTTGCTGCAAACGGTAGGATTTTCTTCTTACTCATGGTTGAACACTATCCCATTGTACACATATACCACATCTTCTTACCCATTCATGTATCAATGGACACTTGGATTGTTTCCATACCTTGACTGTTGTGAATAACACTACAATGAACATGGAAGTGCAGATATCTTTTCAAATTACTGCTTTCATTTTCTTCAGATATATATCCAGAAGTGTGATTTCTGGATCATAAGTTAATTCTATTTTTAATTTTTGGAGGAAACTGTATCCTATTTTTGACAGTGGTTGTACTAATTACATTTCTACCAACAGTGCATAAGTTTCCCTTTTCTTCACATCCTTGTGGACATCTATCCTTGTCTTTGACAATAATCATTCTAACTATCATCATAGGTGATATCTCATTGTAGTTTCAATTTGCATATTTCTGATGATTAGTGACGTTGAGCATTTTTTCATGTGTCTGTTGGTCATCTGTCTGTCTTCCATGGAGAAATTCAAGCCCTCTGCTCATTTTTAAGCAGATTTTTTTTTTGCTATTAAATTGTATGAATTGCTTATGGATGTGGAATATTAGCTGCTTATCAGCTAATGGTTTGCAAATATTTCACTCTATAGAGTGCCTTTTCATTTTGCCGATCCTTTCTTTGCTGTACAGAAGCTTTTAAGTTTGATGTACTTCTACTTGTTTACTTTTTGTTTTTGTTAGTGTGCTTTTAATGTCATATTCAAAAAATCATTGCCAAGACAACATCAAGTTTTTAAAAATGTTTTCCTCTAGCAGTTGAACAGTTTCAAGTATTACATTTAAGTTTCTAATGTATTTCAAGTTAATTTTTAATGAGTGGTTTAAGTTAGGGGTCTAATTTCGCTCTTTTGCATGTGAATATCCAGTTTTCCCAACACCATTTATCAAAGAGACTGTCATTTCCTCATTGGCTCCCTTGTCAAATATTAGCTGCCCATATATGTGAGGGTTTATTTCTGACCTCTAGATTCTGTTCTGTTGGTCTCTCAGTTCAGTTCAGTCTCTCAGTTGTGTCCAACTCTTTGCGACCCCATGGACTGCAGCACGCCAGGCTTCCCTGTCCATCACCAACTCCCGGAGCTTTTTCAAACTCATGTCCACTGAGTAGGTGATGCCATCCAACCATCTCATCCTCTGTTGTCCCCTTCTCCCCCACCTTCAATTTTTCCCAGCATCAGGGTCTTTTTGAATGAGTCGGTTCTTTGCATCAGGTGGCCAAAGTATTGGAGTTTCAGCTTCACCATCAGTTCTTCCAATGAATATTCAGGACTGATTTCCTTTAGGATGGACTGGTTGGATCTCCTTGTAGTCCAAGGGACTCTCAAGAGTCTTCTCCAACACCACAGGTCAAAAGCATCAATTCTTCAGCACTCAGCTTTCTTTATAGTCCAACTCTCATATCCATATATGACTATTGGAGAAACCATAGCTTTGACTAGATGGACCTTTGTTGGCAAAGTAATGTCCCTGCTTTTTAATATGCTGTCTAGGTTTGTCACAGCTTTTCTTTCAAGGAGCAAGAGTCTTTTAATTTCATGGCTGCAGTCATCATAAGCAGTGATTTTGGAGCCCCCAAAATAACGTCTCTCAGTTTCCATTGTTTCCCCACTTATTTGCCATGAAGTGATGGGATCAGATGCCATGATCTTACTTTCCTAAATGTTGAGTTTTAAGCCAACTTTTTCACTCTCCTCTTTCACTTTCATCAAGAAGCTCTTTAGTTCTTCTGCACTTTCTGCCGTAAGTGTGCTGTCATCTGCATATCTGAGGTTATTGCTATTTCTCATGGCAATCTTGATTCCAGCTTGTGCTTCATCCAGTCCAGCATTCTCATGATGTACTCGGCATATAAGTTAAATAAGCAGGGTGACAATATACAGCCTTGATGTACACCTTTCCTGATTTGGAACCAGTCTGCTATTCCATGTCCATTTCTAACTGTTGCTTCTTGACCTGCATACAGATTTCTCAGGAGGCAGGTCAGGTTGTCTGGTATTCCCATGTCTTTAAGAATTTTCCATAGTTTGTTGTGGTCCACACAGTCAAAGGCTTTGGCATACTCAATAAAGCAGAAGTAGATGTAGTTTCTGGAACTGTCTTGCTTTTTCTTGTTGGTCTATATGTCTGGTTTTAATGCCACTACCATGCTTTCATTGCTACACCTTTATAACATAGTTTGAAATAAGAAAGTATGATGCCTTTACAGTTCTCTCTCAGGATTGCTTTGGCTATTTGGGGTCTTCTGCGGTTCCATATGAATTTAAAGGTATTTCTATTTCTGTTAAAAATGCTGTTGGGATTTTATAGGGGTTGCAGTGAATTTATAGATGGCTTTAGGTCTTTTGTCTTGCCTCATATTCATAATACTTTCACAAACATCTTAAGGGTAATTCCTTATGTATATCACATATCTACTACTATATAGCAAGCTGTCACAAAACAGTGGCTTCAAATGGTACAGCTTATTGTTTCTTTTGATTCTGGGGTCATTAATTTGGGTTGGGTTCGCCTGGGCAGTTTTGTGTCTTATCTTAGGATTAGGATCATTAGCATGACTTAAAGTCATCTGGTAGCTTGACTGGGGCTGGAGAAACTAAGGTGTGCAGACTCATGTATCTGGGGCCTCAGTACTGGTTACTGGTTGGGCCTCTCCATGTGGTCTCTCATCCTTTGTTAGTCTAGCCCAGATTTCCCTTCATGGTTGCAGGGATGTTCCAAAGAGGTGAAGCAGGAAGCTGAAAGGCATTTTGAAATCTAGGCTCCAGAACTTGCAGTTTCACTCCTGCCACATTCTGCTGGTCAAAATAAACCACAAAGCCACCCCTTATTCAAGCAGTGGGAGAAAAGAGCTGCAAAATATTGTGGCCATATTTTTCATTCAAGCAAAGTAAACCTTTTCCTTTTGTCAATTTAGGAACAAGTGTCATAATGAAGACATCTACTGCTGCTGCTAAGTCGCTTCAGTCGTTTCTGACTCTGTGCGACCCCATGGACTGCAGCCCACCAGGCTTCTCCGTCCATGGGATTCTCCAGGCAAGAACACTGGAGCGGGTTGCCATTTCCTTCTCCAGAAGACATCTACTAGCCACTAGCTAAAATGAACTCAATGTTCTGGTTCCTTTCATTATATCCAGCTTGATACTGTATCTGCATAATAAGAATATGTTTGAAGGAAAAAATTAATCTTGATAAAACTGATATATCACTCATGACTTGTACTAATTTTTTTTTAAAAATTGCCCAGGTCCAAATATATACGTCTTGTTTCAAAGGAATAGCTATACCTTAAAGAAAAAGACCCAAGCTTTAAAGGATGACAATAAATCAACAAATAGTTACTAAGATTAGGTACTATGAGTACTAGTTTTGCTCACTGATACATTAATTTATTGATCAAACATTCATCTGTTGTCTGGCATGTGTGAGATGCTGTGCTATTTGCCCAGGATACATAATCTAGTAGAGGAGACAGACATATAAATGTACGATTATAACACAGGATGATTCACAATTATAATGATAGACAGACACAGGATATAACAGAAGGGGGCTTCCCTGGTGGCTTAGTGGTAAAGAATCCGCTTGCAATGCAGGAGACATGTAGATATGGGTTTAATCCCTGGGTGGAGAGATCCCTTGGAGAAGGAAACGGCAACCCATACCAGTAATCTTGCCCAGAAAATCCCCCTGACAGAAGAGCCTGCCAGGCTACAGTCCATGGGGTTCCAAAAGTGTTGGACACGAGTGAGCAATTAACAATGTAACAGAAGCACATTTAAAAACCAGAATTCATTAAAAAGATTTTACAATTTGGTTGTGTGAGAAGACACACATGAATCTCCGAGTTGCTAAATATATATGTATACATGTCAGCTTTATGTAGCATTATTAAAGCCTTTTGAGGATTGCAAGAATGCATACTCAAAGAAAAGAAAAAAGGCAAGAGGTACATACAGGACCATGTGGGGGGCATCTGCTCTTTTTGCCTGCCTAGCATCCACTTACTATGCTTATGGTGACAGCACCTTGTTTCTTCACTGCTTTCTTCAACTCTCAGTCCATATGATGTCGACAGAAACAGCTCTGCTCCAAACTTACAGGTTGAGTGCATGGTCCAGGCCTGGCCAATCAGACCACTACATTTTTCTTGCCACAGGGAACCAAGAAGACCTAGTGAGATCAATTCCCAGGATTTCTGTGAAGCTGCTGCAGAGAAAAAAATCACTCTTTTCTCTCGTAGTTACTCAACAGACTGGGAGTAATCCTGGGGCTGCTGTATGCGGAGGCTCTGTAGGCCCCAACAAGGAGCCTGAGAATAAAGCCATTTCTGAGGGAAAATGGCTGAGACGTGGAGAGAGGCAGACTGATGACATCTGAATCTCTGGATCTACTCATGCTAGATTCAGCCACCTAGACTTCTCCTAAATAGTCACAGTTTCACTCTCTCCCTTCCTTCCTCCCTTTCCCCTTCCTTCCTATCTCCCTCCCGCTCCGTCCCCCCTTCCCCTTTTCCTTCAAAATACTAGTGTTGAGGGTTTGCCACTTGTACTAAAAAGCTCTAATACAGTACAGAAGGAACAAAACTGAAAAAGTAGGCTTGAGGAGAATGTTCAATAAGAAGGTTAGTACAACTGAAGCTAAGTGTCCATGTGAAGAGGTAATGGGGAACAAGATGGACTTAGGATGAACCCCCTGGATGGTAAGGAGTCTCGAGATCCTAGAGAGTTCAGAGTCTCTTAGGTTGACAAAAGAGAACCAGTGCACTTTTACCATAACCACATATTTAAAGTATTTGGAAGTCATAGTAGCATCAACTGGAATCAGACAAAAGGAACTGTCTGGAGAAAATTGCCAGTAATTCAGAGGATGTGAAAGAGGACCCAGATGTGGACCATGGCAGTCCCAACCTGGGAAGTATGAACAGATGGATCAGTTGGAATTGGGAACTACTCAAGACCAGGAAGGACAATGATTAATAAAAATGGATACACCTGGACTAAGTTAATCAGGAACTGAATCTACCCAAACAGTCTAAAAACAGTCAATGTACAGTCAGTGTTGGCAGTATGCTTAGTGTGCAACAGAAGAACGGAACACAGTATCTATCACTTAAAGACCTCAGAGGCCTTGAGGAGTAGAATAAACTAAACAAACATATTGTTTGCCCTATCCTATAGGGCTTAGAGTATGTAAAAAGCCACCAGTACCACCAACAAAAAAATAAACTTCCTGAAACCTTCAACTGGGCTAAAAACTGCTGTGACTAGTCTGCTGTTACACTGGCTGGGCAGTATTTTTAACAATGAATCACTCTCAGAAGTGTTAAGTCACTCCGTGGTAATTATTAATTTCTCATTCAGAATGCATAGAGGGCTGAAGTCAAGTGTTCTTAATTTACCAGCAGAACACTACATACTAGTGTCAGTTCAACTGAATTGGAAAATGCACTCTTTTCTCACTTAATTTAACCTGTTTTAAGAGTTTAGAAAAATACTTATACACACAGACAAAACCCCAACAATATTTAAGAGTAACATTCATTCTGAAAAAATTAGGCTGTTTCAAGACTAAGACAGGTTTTGTGCATAAAAGGAAGAAACTCAACCAGAATTCAGGGGGTTACTTGTTTCTTTAAACGTGCCAAGGAATCAAGGTATATCCTTACATTTCCTACCTCAGATCTGTGGGGTTTGGAGTCCTCCCTGTCTGAACTATATATTCTTTGATCTAACTTTTTACTTTGACTCCCCATTAAGGAAAATTCTTGCTATCAGTTCCTCCGAGAAACTTTAGTACTTTCTATGTTCCTTTGGAACCACAGGGGCACTATCAGAGCAGTAATGAAGCTGACACGTCAGGTGGGAATATATTTCAAGGAAAGGCCAATAACACGTCTTTGAAGATACAGGTTATTGGAAACTTTGCCCAGTGTTCTAATCTTAGCATAAATTAAATTTACTTGCATTAATTAGCAGGTTTTAATGTCTGCTGACTTTCAATGTTTTAAATCCATTGAGATTTAATTCAAATAAGTTCCTGGGCTCTCTGAGACCTGACTAAAGGAAGAAAAACAAGTGCCCCTAAAGATCTGAAGAGCATAGACTTGTAACAACCTCATTAGGCAAGCTTGCAGGCTTATACCAGCTCTCCTCAGGCAATTCAGCAGTTTGTTTTTTTTTTAGTGGTCATCACCCTGAAGCAGTACCTTTTTCACATAATCCACACAGTTGACAGGAATATGTGGAAATCATGTTTAAAGTTCACAGCTTAGTTGAAGTAAAAAGCTGTTTGTTTATTTAAAAGGGCACGTTTGAATTAAGGCTCTGTTGGAATTGCTAACATACAAAAATACCTAACGCTGGCAATTTTTAAAAACTCCAAAGTCTCCCCTCATCACACAGAAAATTTTAAGTCAGAATTTCTATGTGTGATTTAAATTTGTCAAATTTTAAGATGAAAAAAATTTTAAATTAAAATTACAAATAGTTATAATGAATCTAGATTATTAGTTTTCCAGCGGGAAATTAGGCAGCATATACAAAACCTTGTAACTATTTGGCATAAGGTATGCTGTCACTTTGCTGCCAGAGAGATGGGTTTCTCTAATGGGCCTTTTCCACAGATCTTTCCTCAAGACCTTGGGGACCATGTGCCTGCAATAGTTGGGAATGGCCTCTAGATGGCAGTGTTCTTTTCACTTAGCTTCTTGGTTGTGAAGACCAAGTTTTTAAGCAAAAGTTGCAGGAGACACAAAGGATTATCTCTTTCAGTAAGTCAAGTCTTAGTGTTCTCAACTCCTTAGTACCTCTCTTGTTGTTTAGTTGCTCAGTCATGTCCCACTCTTTGCCACCCCATGAACCACACAGCACGCCAGGCTTCCCTGACCTTCACCATCTCCCAGAGCTTGCTCAAACTCATGCCCACTGAGTCAGTTATACCATCCAACCTTCTTGTCCTCTACCGTCTCTTCTCCTCCTGACTTCAGTCTTTCCCAGCATCTGGTTTTTTTCCAGTGAGTTGGCTCTTCACGTCAGGTGGCCAAAGTATTGGAGTTTCAGCATTAGTCCTTCCAATGAATATTCAAGGTTGATTTCCTTTAGGACGGACTGGTTGGATCTCCTTGCAGTCCAAGGGACTCGCAAGAGTCTTCTTCAACACCACAGTTCAAAAGCATTAATTCTTTGGCACTCAGCCGTCTTTATGGTCCAGTACCTCTGTGACTTAGAGAAAATCACTTAACTTCTCTGAGCATTAGTGTCCTTCTCTATATAAGGAGGATTGTATTCTAAACTTGGAATGTAGCCACATGGATTAAAGATGATAATAATAATTAAAGTAATGCTATTATTTATTGAGAAGCTAACATGAATAGCCACCATGAATCCCAGGGACAGGGGAGCCTGGTGGGCTGCCGTCTATGGGGTCACACAGAGTCGGACACGACTGAAGCGACTTAGCAGTAGCAGTAGTAGGAACTTTACAAGTGATGTTTCACTAAGGTCTTCCAAACAATGCAAGTATTATTACTGTACCTTTAGAGATAAGAAAAGTGATGCTCAGAATAATCAGGAACGTGGCCTAAGTCCCACATCAACTGAGTGGTGAACTGGATTTATCATTCTAGCATATAATAAATGTTCCTAGAAAACTGCCTTGTGCATAGTAAATTCTGGTAATTTTTAACCATTTTTATTATTCTTGTTGCAATAACTATTAAATTTTACATAACTGGTGGTTTCAAGACATAAAAGTTTGAAATATTATTTTAATATGACTTAATATAGATACAAAAATCTATTATCCTAGCTGATCAGATATCATTTTTCCCCAAAGTATATTTGAGAAAGGCCAAAAGGAAGATTTGTAAATAAAAGCTTAACATCGATTAAATGTGAAGAATGCTGTGTATTTTGTTCTTCTCTTGGAGATTCACAAGAAATATTAACACATTAAAGACTCTGAGATGTCTCACAGTGAAGAACACTACTCATCTAATTTAGCCCAAACTTTTCAAATGTACTTGCTTAAGAAATTCTTTCTTCACATAAAATTTATGAGCATCGCTTGTAATTAGTGTTCTGAGAAAAACGTGGGAAAAAAATGAATCTATCAAAATTCCTCTTCCAAGTCAAGCATGTAATGTTTTGACAGGTTTTCTTTTTCTGCTAACTCGATTCCCCGCTGTGGACGTGCTGTGAAATGTCAGGGCTGCCAATAAAATCTTTCTGACACTCAACTGTTAAATCTAAGTTTTTCTCAGGCTCTTCTCACAACAGCACTGACATTTTTTCTACTTCTCTTCACAGTGTACTCACAGGTAAAATGTAAACACTTTGCTGAAACTCCTGCTCATAGTCTTTCTTAGATCCCCTTAAGGACCTTGTCTTCTGCATCTTTCAATGATCTCTAAAGTTTCACTGACTAATTTAAACTTCATTGCTACTTAATTTGTTATATGGTTATCACTCCACAATCAAGACTGGAATCAAGATTGCCGGGAGAAATATCAATAACCTCCGATATGCAGATGACACCACCCTTATGGCAGAAAGTGAAGAGGAACTAAAAAGCCTCTTGATGAAAGTGAAAGTGGAGAGTGAAAAAGTTGGCTTAAAGCTCAACATTCAGAAAACGAAGATCATGGCATGTGGTCCCATCATTTCATGGGAAATAGATGGGGAAACAGTGGAAACAGTGTCAGATTTTATTTTTGGGGGCTCCAAAATCACTGCAGATGGTGACTGCAGCCATGAAATCAAAAGACGCTTACTCCTTGGAAGGAAAGTTATGACCAACCTAGATAGCATATTCAAAAGCAGAGACATTACTTTGCCAACAAAGGTCCGTCTAGTCAAGGCTATGGTTTTTCCTGTGGTCATGTATGGATGTGAGAGTTGGACTGTGAAGAAAGCTAAGCACCGAAGAATTGATGCTTTTGAACTGTGGTGTTGGAGAAGACTCTTGAGAGTCCCTTGGACTGCAAGGAGATCCAACCAGTCCATTCTGAAGGAGATCAGCCCTGGGATTTCTTTGGAAGGGATGATGCTAAAGCTGAAACTCCAATACTTTGGCCACCTCATGCGAAGAGTTGACTCATTGGAAAAGTCTCTGATGCTGGGAGGGATTGGGGGCAGGAGGAGAAGGGGACGACAGAGGATGAGATGGCTGGATGGCATCACTGACTTGATGGATGTGAGTCTGAGTGAACTCCGGGAGTTGGTGATGGACAGGGAGGCCTGGCGTGCTGCGATTCATGGGGTCGCGAAGAGTCGGACACGACTGAGCAACTGAACTGAACTATCACTCCACAATTAAATTGTAAGTTGCTTAGTGTCTGGAACTACGCATTGCACTTCTATGAAGCCCTGAAACAGCATGAACACAGTGAATTGCTCATTCATTCACTCAAATATGCACTGAGCATGTCCCATGGGCCAAGTACTGACTAAGTGTTAGTTGCTTAGTCATGTCCAACTCTTTGCAACCTTATGGACTATAGCCTGCCAGGCTCCTCTGTCCATGGAATTCTCCAGGCAAGAATACTGAAGTGGGTTGCCATTCCCTTATCTGGGGCATCTTTCTTGCCCAGAGATTGAACCCAGGTCTCCCACATTGCAGGCATATTGTTTACCATCTAAGCAGGGGTTTAGCAGGACCCCAGCAAGGCCGTAAGTATTCTAGTGGAGCTTTTATTGCACTGGAGGAGACAGATAAATAGTGTTTAAATAAGCACATAAAATGATGTCAGATAAGAATCAGTGGTACGATGCATAAGGGCATGTGGAAGAGTATATGAGAAGTCACATTAGCTTGGAAAGGCCTCTCTAAAGAGGGAATATTTAAGCTGAAATCTGAATAACAGGAAAGAGCCAGCTATGCAAAGAGAAGGTTAAAAAGAATAATGTTCTAGATGAGCAGAAAAAGCGAGAGCAAAGACTGGAGGTTGGCTAAATTTGCTAAGTTAGGGGAATAGCAGGAAGGCCAGTGTGGGCAGAGTCTGCATAAGAAGTCAGAGTAATCACTGTAAGATCGGGTTAGAGTGGTGGACACAGGCTAGAATGTGGTGAGTAATTTGGACTTTAAGTCCTATGGAAGCCATGGGGCACTGAAGACACAGGAATGACTTAAGCATATTTTTATAATGTTAAACCATTCTGAGAGGAGAACTATACAAAAACAGTCTTCATAACCTGGATAGCCACACTGGTATGGTCACTCACCCAGAGCCAGACATCCTGGAGTGTGAAGTCAAGTGGGCCTTAGGAAGCATTACTATGAACAAAGCTAGTGCAGGTGATGGAATTCCAGCTGAGCTATTTCAAATCCTAAAAGATGATGCTGTGAAAGTGCTGAACTCAATATGCTAGCAAATTTGGAAAACTCAGCATTGGCTACAGGACTGGAAAGGGTCAGTTTTCATTCCAATCCCAAAGAAGGACAATGCCAAAGAATGTTCAAACTACCACACAACTGTACTCATTTCACATGCTATCAAAGTGATTCTCAAAATCCTTCAAGCTAGGCTTCAACAGTATGTGAACCGAGAACTTCCAGACAATACAAGCTGGATTTAGAAAAGGTGAGGAACCAGAGATCAAATTGCCAACAACCACTGGATCACAGAAAAAGCAAGGGAATTCCAGAAAAACATCCATTTCTGCTTCATTGACTACACCAAAGCCTTTGACTGTGTAGACCACAATACACTGTGGAAAATCTTAAAGATTTTGGTAATACCAGACCACCTTACTTGCCTTCTGAGAAACGTGTATGCAGATTAAGAAACAACAGTTATAACCAGAGATGGAACAATGGACTGGTTCAAAATTGGGAAAGGAGTCCGTCAAGGCTGTACATTGTCACCCTACTTATTTAACTTCTATGCAGAGTACATCATGTGAAATGCCAGGCTGGATGAAGCACAAGTTGGAATCAAGATTGCTGGAACAAATATTAACAACCTCAGATATGCAGATTATACAACTCTAATGGCAGAAAGTGAAGAGGAACGAAATAGCTTCTTGATGAGGGTGAAAGAGGAGGGTTCAAAAGTTGGCATGAAACGCAACATTCAAAAAACAAAGATCAAGGCTTCTAATCCTACCACTTCATGGAAAATAGATGGGGGAAAAGTGGAAACAGAGACAGATTTTATTTTCGTGGGCTCCAACATCACTGTGGACAATGACTGCAGCCATGAAATTAAAAGACGCTTGCTCCTTGGAAGAAAAGCTATGGCAACCCTAGACAGCATATTAAAAAGCAGAGACATCACTTTGTTGATAATGGTTCATATAGTCAAAGTTATGGTTTTTTCCCAGTGGTCATGTTCGGATGTGAGAGTTGGACCATAAAGAAGGCTGAATGCTGAAGAATTGATGCTTTCGAATTGTGGTGTTGGAAAAGACCGTTAAGAATCCCTTGGACAGCAAGGAGATTCAACCAGTCAATCCTAAAGGAAATAAACCCTGAATATTCACTGGAAGGACTGAGGCTGAAGCTGAAGCACCATTACTCTGGCCACCTGATGTGAAGAGCTGATTCATTGGGAAAGATTCTGACACTGGGAAAGATTGAAGGCAAGAGGAGAAGGGGGCAGCAGAGGATGAGATGGTTGGATGGCATCACCCACTCAATGGACATGAGTTTGAGCAAACTCCAGGAGATAGTGAAGGACAAGGAAGCCTGGCATGCTGCAGTCCATAGGGTCACAAAGAGTAGGACATGACTGAGCAACTGAACAACAACAAGGGAGGTATAAGAGAGGCCAGTTATAGGTTCCTTTATTTATTTATTTTTTAAATATTTATTAATGTATTTGCCTGCATCGAGTCTTAGTTGTAGCACACAAGCTTCTCTCTTGCTGTGGCATGCAGGCTCAGCTGCCCTGCAGCATGTAGAACCTTAGTTCTGTGACCAGGGACCAAACCTGCATCCCCTGCATTGGAAGGTGGACTCATAACCATTAGACCACCAAGGAAGTCCCAATAAGCTCTTTCAGCAACCAAGGCAAGACATGATGGTGACTTAGAAAAGGGTGGTAGCAGGAGAGACAAGTATGTGGACAGACTAGGGAAGTACTTGAGACAAGGAGTCTTGCTGGCTTGAGCAAAGTAATGGACGGTGATATTTCCTGCCTGGGGCTATGTGGGAAACAAATGACTCAAGGGTAAGGAAAGGAAGGGAATCACAAATCCTTTTTGACCATGTTAAGGTTGAGTGGTCTATAAGATATCTGCTGCTGCTAAGTCGCTTCAGTCGTGTCCGACTCTGTGCGACCCCATAGACGGCAGCCCACCAAGCTCCCCCGTCCCTGGGATTCTCCAGGCAAGAGTATTGGAGTGCGTTGCCATTTCCTTTTCCAATTCATGAAAGTGAAAAGTTAAAGTGAAGTCGCTGAGTCTTGTCCGACCCTCAGCAACCCCATGGACTGCAGCCTTCCAGGCTCCTCCGTCCATGGGATTTTCCAGGCAAGAGTACTGGAGTGGGGTGCCATTGCCTAGGAAATGTCAATTTTACCTGATTCTGAAGCTCAAGAGAAAGGGCATATATTTGAGTCACTGGCAAAAAAACAGTATTTAAAATCATGAGACCATAATGAGGTCACCTAGGGAGAAAATGTAATCCCAAGGTGCCTCAAAATTTGGAAGTGCTCCAGGAGAAGAGGAGTCTAAAAAAGAAGGAAGACAGAGAGAGAGAGAAAAGGAAGCCAAAATGGTAGGCAGAAACCCAGGAGAATGTTGTGTAGAGAAGTCCAAGAAAATAAAGTACAACTGAATGAAGAAGGAGTCAGCTGAGCCAATGCCAAAGATGAGGACAGAGGAGAACCACGGGGTCGGTCACCACGGAGGCAGTAAGAGCAGGGTCAGTGCAGTGTGATGACTGGAGCTGGGAAGAGGGGGCTGAAGGAAGGAGAGGTGAGGACTGACAAGCATTCACAGAGACAAACACTTTAAAAACCTTAGCTGTGAAATGGAGCACAGAAGTGGGGCAGCAGTTTAGAAGGGACATGCAGTCAAGAAAGGGCTTCTCCCTGACCCTGAGACAGGAGATACTAGAGTTTATCTATATAGAATCAGAAGGAAGGATTGATAATATAGAAAAGAGAGAGACTAACTAAACACATATATCTTTATTTAATTATTATAGATTTTAAAATATATTTGATTCACACTAGACTGAATAGGAAGTTGTTTTCCAACATGAGTATAATCCCGGCAATCTCCAGGAAATAAAATTGAGTGGCAATAATAATAACAATGTTAATGTAACTAGCATTGAGAGCTTGTAGCTTATCTTGCTGGGCCAGGCATCATTTCACATGCTGTCCATATACATTGGCTTCTTTATTCCTCCAAATGACAATGATTATTCTCATGTTACACTTAATGAGGAAACTGAGATATGCAGAGACTAAGTGACGTTTAGAGTTGTGTAAGCAGTAAGGGACAGAACCAGGTGGTGGTGGTGGTGGTGGTGGTGTAGTCACTAAGTCGTGTCCAACTCTTGTGATGCCAGTGGACTATAGCCCTCCAGATTCCTCTGTCCATGGGATTCTCCAGGCAAGGATACTGGAGCGGGGTGCCATTGCCTTCTCCGAAATAATCTACCTATGAAGCCTTAACTACCAGGATAAACTGGTAAATGGTATGTTGGTGTTTCCTCAGTTCATGATGTATTTTATGGTTCACCTCCTTTCAGTTACCTCTTCTTTCTCTCAAGGTATGTGGTTATAATAAATGGTTAAAAGGAATTGTTTTTCAATTCTTTCTTTGATTGAGGCAATCTTATGTGATAGTCAAACCAATTAGATGTGGGCAGCAATTCCATCGAAACTAACACTTGCCACACAATAAAATACAATTTTCAACAGTGAGTATATATTTTTTCCATACAAGTATTTCTTCTATAAACACATTTGATACACATTTATATACTACTTTAATAGCCAAATTGTATTCAATTGTTGAGACATATCACCATTTACTTAATCTTTCAAATATATACATATATGTGTGCTTATGTACTTAGAGAAGTTCAAGTTCTTGGCAGAAAAATAGAAAATACAGCTTAGCAAAAAGAATTCCCTCCATCCTTTCATTTAATAAATATTACTGAGTGTCCATTTTACATCATGCAGCCATTATAAATCATGCTTTCTAATGCTGTTTAAAAGCATGAGGAAAATGAAGAGGGAAAACTGCAAGATACAAAACTATATGGAAAGCATGTGAAAAAATAAGTAAAAAACAAATAAATCACACAACCACATACCACATGAGAGAGAGGCAGAAATGTAAGCAGTAGTTATTATTTCCAGGTGGTGAGATATTAAGGATAATTTTTGTTTTCTTCAGTTTGCCTTTCCCCCTTATTTTCTATAATGAACATACATTACTTTAACACTCAGAAAAAAATTTTAGTTCAAAAGTTAAATATTTCTACATATTGCACTGAGAGCACATGCATTATCAGATATCTAACTTGCAGTTAAAATGGAATCCATTAAGATAGCAAGGTATAGAGGATAGGAGGACATTTTTATTATTTCAATTACTCAATAATAAGGCTCCCAATCATTCCACTGCCTGGAACACCGTTCAGAGTGTGCATATTTCTGTGTGTGTGTGTGTGCATGCAATACATGCACACATGTGTGTTTTTTGTGGCAGTACAGAATCATCCAAGATAATTAGTATATATTTAACAAATGATAGACAATTAACATGGAGCTTCACTTCTTGCCACTAGGTCTACTGAACGGAGAAAGAAACAGAGGAGATCCAGGAGACATTTCCAAAGGAAAAAAGTCCCCTAAACTATAGGTAAAAAAATTTTCCCATATCCCTTGGTTCAGGCTATCTCTTTAAGATGCACTTTTTTCTTTCTTTCCTTTAAAAAAATATTTACTTCTTTGGCTGTGCTGAGTCCTAGTTGCTGCATGCAGGATCTTTAATGGCCACATGTGAACTCTTAGTTGCAGCATATGGGATCTAATTCCCCGACCAGGGATTGAACATGGGCCCCCTGCATTGGGAGTGTGGAATCTTAGCCACTGGACCAACAGGGAAGTCCCTAAAATGCAATTTTTTTTCTTTTAAACTTCTTATTCTGAAAATTTTCAAATATACTAAAAATATGTACATCTGAGTTCTCAAAAATAGGTACAATAAACCCCATGATTCCATCACTAATCTTCAATAATTATCAACATTTTTCAGAATTTTCTTTCTACTTGCTTATCTTATGTCAACTAAAAAAGATGTACAACTTGAGAGCTGTGAGGTAAGTTTTATTTGGGGCACAATGAGGACTGCAGCCTGGGAGGCAGCATCTGGGATAGCTCTGAGAGACTGCTCCAAAGCGGTAGTGGGGGAAAGTCAATATATAAGGTTTTGGTGAAGGGGGAGTTCAATACCATGCAGCACTCATTTTACAAAAGATTTCTTGTTAGTCATGAGGATCTGATGTCACCACGAAGGGATTTAGTACTTCTCCACATATGAGGCGATGCAAGGATTGAGTCATAAAATCTGTTCCTAAAAACATCCAACTATCTAAAGACCTGTCCCATGAGATTCCCTGGAGCACAGAGTACCTCACTCCACCCTGAACTCCCTCAGGGATTGTTTTAGGTCAACAGCTAGAGCAGCATGGGGTTCAAATTCCATAGAGGCAGATGGCAAATGCCTTTGTTGTTCAGTCATTGGCAATGCTCTTGGTAAATGCCAAACAATAATACTTATGAACAGGAAAACTAAGCTTGTAGAAATATTTTTAAACACAAATCAAAAAAGAAATAGTTAAAAACTTCATTATGCAGACCTGAAAAGCTTTCCAATGTCTGCTGATGCAATTACCACCTTTCCCATCCAGTTTGCCCTTCCTCCCCAATAGTTATGTGAGTGTATTATTACAGGTGGGAAATGGAAGAACTAAAATAAAGTGAGCAGTAAACCAAGAACTGGGAAGCCATAGGACAGAAGTCGGCTTCCCCAGTGGCTCAGTGATTAGAACTCACCAGCCAATGCAGGAGACTCGGGTTCTATCCCTGGGTCAGGAATATTACTTGGGGGAGGAAATGGCAACCCACTCCAGTATGCCTGCCTGGGAAACCCCATGGACAGCAAGAACAGCCTGGCAGGCAAGAGTCAACACGACTTGGCAACTGACCACCACCAAGAAGAGGACAGAACCGTAACAGGAGGACAAGGGGCAAGGCACAACTTTTGAAAGAAGGTCACAGCCCAAGGACACAACATCAACCGAATCAAATGGGACCAAGATGGCAGACAAGACTAGACCTTGATCCTCAATCAGTTAGTGAAATGACACACCCAGAGGCACCATGACAGTTCCAAGGCACTGTCCAAAGACCAAGGAGTGGGCAGTGGCCCAATTCCTGGAAATCTCCACCCCTTCTCCAAAACAGACAGAATAATCCTCCCACTCATTAGGATATGAAATGACCCAGCCTGTAGAAACTAACTATGCCACATTTCAGGGCCCCTGCACTCATCCTCTGCCATGGCCCACACTCTGTGGAGTGTGCTTCTCTCTGAATCTGAATAAATCCATTTCTTACTTATCACTTTGTCGCTCACTGAATTCTTACTGAGATGAGACATCAAGAACCTGAGCTTCATTAGGTCCTGAAACCAGGTACCCTGGGTTTTGGCTGGGTTCAAATCCCAGCCATGTGGGTTTGAGTCCCAAACAGGATTCTGGCTGGGTTTGAGTTCTAGCACATGTGTTCAAGTCCCGAGCTGAGATACACAGTTTCAGAACTGGAAGATTAGCAAGTTATCACCCTGGGCAAGTGTGGCTGAGGAGACGGCCTGGGGACAAGCCATCCACAGGCTGGGCAGCCCTGTCTCCTGAAGGTCACAACACAGGGCTAAAGGTGCACTAGCAAACTGTCACTGGGTTGTACCTACCCAGACTGTTGTCACTGCTCGTGGGCCAGGAGGCAATTCTGTCCCTCAGCCTCTTCTTTTTCCAGGAGTTGTCTGACTTCTCAGAAAGGCCTATTTCCTCCTTCCTGATTTCTCTGATGAGCTGCATGCGGCACCGTGTAAAATCCTGAAGGGAAATCTTCCCATTTTCATCAGCGCCCAGTTGGTTCATGATCTCTGCCACAGACTCTTCCATATTCAATTGGCGACAGACCATCAACAAGTCATTTCTACAGAAGGGGGTTGAACAGAACAGCTTGTTAGGAGAGACATTTGAGCTAGAGAAAATAGTTAATGAAAAAAAAAAAAGAGTATTTCTTGAACATATCCACACGTAGGAAACCTATGTCCACCTTTCTCATTGCTTCTGGGAAAGTGTGCAAAAAGATCTGTTTCACCTGGGTTATTCTAGACGAGAACTCTATTATTATTTGGAAGAGAGAGGTAACTTTAAAACTTTGTTCTCTTTTTTCTTCCCTGTGTCCATATCCTTTCCTCTCTGTCTTTCTTTTGAAATTGATGAAGCACCTTAGTAGGCACTAATCTCACCATAATATAAACTTTCAGAACACAGGAAAGATACTGTTGGCACTCCTCAGAGTTGAAAATCTAGACAACTTGTAAAAGGAACACCAAAGACTTTAATGAGCTTGATTTTCAGTTTTCTGGACCAATCAGCTAATTTTACTACTTTAAAATGTTTTTTAAGCTCGACTTTCATGACTCAGTTCAGTTCAGTTGCTTAGTCGTGTCCAACTCTTTGCGACCCCATGGACTGCAGCACGCCAGGCCTCCCTGTCCATCACCAACTCCTGGAGTTTACTCAAACTCATGTCCATTGAGTCGGTGATACCATCCAACCGTCTCATCCTCTGTTGTCCCCTTCTCCTCCTGCCTTCAATCTTTTCCAGCATCAGGGTCTTTTCCAATGAGTCAGTTCTTCGCATCAGGTGGTCAAAGCATTGGAGTTTCAGCTTCAACATCAGTCCTTCCAATGAACATTCAGGACTGATTTCCTTTAGGATGGACTGGTTGGATCTCCTTGTAGTCCAAGGGACTCTCATGACTCAGTGCTCCCCATCTTTGTTTTTTTTTCTGATTTTCCTTGGGTATTTTCTACCTTCCCTTTAGCAATTTGCAAACCTTAAGCCTTAAAGCAGGGATCAAACTCCCAAATGTCTTCCAAGTCTAGGACGTAATATAAATGGGTAAAGTGGGTGGTGAAGGACAGGGAAGCCTGGTGTTCTGCAGTCCATGGGGTTGCAAAGAGTTGAACACGACTGAGCAACTGAACAACAAAAATGGGTGGATCTAAGACAAGAGGAGCTGATGGAATCTGTGGCTGGACTAGGGAAGTACATCCAGCATATAGGTTTTCAAGTTGAAGAAAAAGAAAGGAAAGGAAAAGAATAAAAAAGGAACAAGAATAGCACTATGCTGGCCAAGAACATTTATCTGGAGGAAATCATTTGACTCTGGACATAAAAGTCTTGCTCTTTTCTTTCCTTCTAAACTCTTTGGGAAAATACTTTGTTCAGATTGCTCCAACTCTAAGACTCACTAAAAATCAGAGGATTATGAATTTATTAATTAGCTTCTTTAGCTGATCACATTGCTCCCATATGCCATCCCATTTTCATGTTTCATAAAGAATTTTGACACACAACTACAAGTTTTATTTTGTTTGTATGTCTGAGTATACACACACACACACTCACACACACACACACTCACATACAGATATGGAAGGAAGTATGGTAGATTAAATTATTAGTCCTAAATTTTCATTTTCTGCTATAACTATTACACATCTGTACCCTTGCCTTGGTCCTGGAGTTAGGGACACTCATGGTAGTTGTGTTCTTCCCCATCCTTTTAATTTCAGACTTGACATCCAACCTAGCCTCTGAGATGTATGTGTTTATCCAGTTAATCACCAATTGGGTTTGTCCTCTTTTGCTTCTGCCATCATTAAGACAAAAACAAACCATAGTAGGTATTAACCCTCTAGCCTGGGCCCCAAAATAAGCCACCTCAGTTGATCTGCAGACCCATAGCATAAGAATCATTTTCAGCTGAGCCAAAGACATGTTGTGATCAAGAATAAATTGTATTGTTTATGCCAGTGAGATTCTGTGATTGTTCCCCAGCAATAGCTGGGTGTGTGGGCACGACTGAGCAACTGAGCACACAGAACATACTACACTGCTTTCATAAATCGCCATGTCATTTTTTAGGCTTTAAAAATGAGGATAATAATAGCATCTAGCTCTTAGGATTGTTTTGGGGATAAATGAGATAATGCGTGTAAACCAGTTAACTCCTGGCACAATAAATAATAAAAAATAGCCACCATTATGATTATAATTATTGATCATAAATCTTTAACAATGCCGCAGTTTCACAATTAAGTCTCTAGTAATTAAGCACAAACTGCTCAGGGGAAAAACAATACTTACTGAACTGAACTGACTCCCTCACTAAGTGGAGTGATCTGTCTGCAGAGGCTCGCTTCCTCCCTGCCTGTGGCCCACTTACACTTGGGCACCCTGGTGAGAAACCCAAGTCTGGCCAAGCTTGAGAAGCCCCATTTCACAAAAAGCAGCTCCAAAAGGGATCTGTGTTCTAGAAATGTCAACTCAGAGAAGAATGTGTAATACTGCATTTTAATTGAAAAACGGTGGGCTATTGAGAGACTGACATAAAAGATTAAAAGCAAAATACAGTACATTCAACTAAATTAAGTCAAAATGTAATCTTTAAACAGTAGTGCTAGTTTCTAAAAAGGAAATGACAGCTAAAGTTTCTCAGTACAGAAATACAGAACTAGCAATGACAGCTAACAAATCTATAGGGGGAAATGCTATTGCTTCCATTTTACAGGTGATGCGAAGGCAGAAAGAATCCCGGAGCTATGTGTGGCAGAGCCAGGAATCCAAATCAAATCAAAGCCCTTGCTCTTTCCATTCTACCAAACATTGCCTGGGATGTCAGTGATACTTAAACTTTCATCTTTGAACACAAACAAGGACAGCAATAATAAAGCAGCTCAGTAATCAACAGTTGTTAATTAACAGGTCAGTTCAGTTCAGTCGTTCAGTTGTGTCCGACTCTTTGCAACCCCATGAATCGCAGCATGCCAGGCCTCCCTGTCCATCACCAACTCCCAGAGTTCACTCAAACCCATGTCCATTGAGTCGGTGATGCCATCTAACCATCTCATCCTCTGTCGTCCCCTTCTCCTCCTGCCCTCAATCTTTCCCAGAATCAGGGTCTTTTCAAATGAGTCAGCTCTTCTCAACAGGTGGCCAAAGTATTGGAGTTTCACCTTCAGCATCAGTCCTTCCAAAGAACACCCAGGACTGATCTCCTTTAGAATGGACTGGTTGCATCTCCTTGCAGTCCAAGGAACTCTCAAGAGTCTTCTCCAACACCACAGTTCAAAAGTTTCAATTCTTTGGCGCTCAGCTTTCTTCACAGTCCAACTTTCACATCCATACAGGACCACTGGAAAAACCATAGCCTTGACTAGACGGACCTTTGTTGGCAAAGTAATGTCTCTGCTTTTCAATATGCTATCTAGGTTGGTCATAACTTTCCTTCCTAGGAGTAAGTGTCTTTTAATTTCATGGCTGCAATCACCATCTGCAGTGATTTTGGTGCCCCCCAAAATAAAGTCTGATACTGTTTCCCTATCTATTTCCCATGAAGTGATGGGACCAAATGCTATGATCTTCGTTTTCTGAATGTTGAGCTTTAAGCCAACTTTTTCACTCTCCTCTTTCAGTTTCATCAAGAGGCTTTTTAGTTCCTCTTCACTTCTGCCATAAGGGTGGTGTCATCTGCATATCTGAGGTTATTGATATTTCTCCTGGCAATCTTGATTCCAGCTTGTGCTTCTTCCAGCCCAGCATTTCTCATGATATACTCTGCATATAAGTTAAATAAGTAGGGTGACAATATACAGCCTTGATGTACTCCTTTTCCTATTTGGAACCAGTCTGTTGTTCCATGTCCAGTTCTAACTGTTGCTTCCTGACCTCTCTCAAACAGCTGGAAATAAATGACACGCCCCTGTGATCATGCCCCTTTGCATTAAATTCTTTGCCATTCCTCCCATCAACAAGTAGTAGCTATTTCCCAGACCTTGAATTGGGCTGGCCTTGTGACTTTCTTCTACTAGTGGAGCGTGGCAGAAATAACATTCTGGGATCCAAGAACACAGGCCTTATGATGCCTTATAGTTTCCACTTGAAAGTCCAAATCCTTTCAACTTCATGCTGTCCTTGTTGCCCACTCAACAACACAAGTGGTCTCTTCCTTCTGCTAGCATTTAGCACCTGTATCATTTATTCAGTGACTATATAAAGCCATGGGACAACTTTTAGGTTGTTGTACTAAACTTTCATTTCCCTTACTCTTTTTAAAACATTACCATCACACACTTAAGTCTTATTTCCCCAAACTGACAGGCTCCTGGAAGCCAGTGGTCATGCATCAATCTCCCTTAAGATCCACGCACCTAGCTTATTGCCCTGTACACAGCAGAATTTCAACATATGTGTTTTGATAGATGGATTTGTGAACTCTCAGAAGTTAAACATGATCATTCTTTTGGAGGGGGCTCCTCACTTCACCTTATATCTTCCCACAATACATTTGTATCTTTTCACAGAAGACAGTGACACATGGGATGCTCAGTGAATATGAATGACCAATGGGTACAATGAAAACCAACGGAAACTTCATAGCCTTAGCGACAGCAGTATGACAGTTTTTCTGCCCCAGGCCAGGAACATTTCTCAGAGGAAGACATACTAAGCAGTGGCTGTTCAAAACTAACAATGGAGAACTATTTCAGTAGTAACAACGTCATCATATAAAGCACCTGCCTTTAAAATAAAAACCAACAAACTTTTGTATATAATATCAGAAAATGCACTCACTCATTGTAGAAAATGTAGAAGAGCAAAAAGAAGAAAACACAAATTATGTGTTATCCTTCGACCCAGCAATAACTACAGTGAACATTTTAACTAATTTCACAAAATTCTGGTAAACATTTTTTCCTCTAAGTTTCCTCTAAATAAATAAATTTCCTCCAAATAAAATTTTCCTTTCATCATTGCTGCAACTGCTTTAAAACGTGTTTCATATTTATTCATATATGTATATCTTATCTTCAGAGGATAAGATAATCTAACCTCGGAAGTGAGGCAAAAAAGGAATAGATTCCAGTTTAGCAGAGGAACTGGTCAAGTCAGGTAATATTTAGCTCTGCAGTGAACAATGATCACCAGGCAGAAATGAGGATCTATGCTTCTAGCTCAAAACCACGTGGTTTTACAAAGCACGGCTATTACTTCCTGTATATAAAAGTTTTTCTGTCTCTTGGTTTTTTTTTTTAACATATAAAGAAATAGAGTAAGAAGTGAAAATTCAATAAAGCTATTCATCATTCTGTGAAATTCACAGCATAACATCAGGGATAAATAATGGGAAAGATGGGCTTAGGTCTTTTAAGCTCAGATGCAGAGAAAAACACTATTCTTCCCCACAAAGACTTCCCTGGTGGCTCAGACGGTAAAGCGTCTGCCTACAATGTGGCAGACCTGGGTTCAGTCCCTGGATTGGAAAGATCTCCTGGAGAAGGAAATGGCAACCCACTCCCAATTCTTGCCTGGAAAATCCCATGGACGAAGGAACCCGGTAGGCTACAGTCCATGGGGTCACAGAGAGTCAGACACGACTGAGCAACTTTACTTTTCCCACAATGATACTAAACCACAAACCCAGCTGGAATGAGGGCTATGCAAAAGTAACTGGTACTTTGAGGAAGAGGTAAGATGCTTCTGTTCACAGTTCTCAATAGTCACCTTAGGAACTAGTAGGTATGCCATAAATAGCTGCTTATGGAAGAACTCAAAAAGAGCCTAAAGTTTGCCCCTAACCATTCCATTTGAGCCACACAAAACTGTCATTTAGGAGACTTTAATTCCAGTTCTATAAATATTCAGAGTGTGAAAAGTCATAAATAGTTCATTAAAAAACAGGCTTCTGGGCTATAGCTGGTAATTTCTCAGTGTAGTTGGAGGAAGCAAAGGCACGTGCCCTTCATTGTTGTTTCTATTTATCTAAAGTGAAGAACAAAACAAACCACTAACTACGCAAACAAACCCATCATTAAGATAAAAGGAGAGGAGATGATCAATCTAAGGGATTTCAACAAATTTCAGAAAGAGAGTAAAGAGACAGGAGATGATAGCCAGGATGCTGTGTGATGAGAATGAGAATCGGGGCTGCAAACAGTGGGGCTACCTTACCGTTCACAGCATGGATCAAACAGATTTTGTTCAAAAGTGATGAATCAGGATACTTACACAGTGGTATAAGCACACTATGGGAAAAAAATCATCAAGAGACTAAAAGCACAAATGGTAAAAACTGCCCCAGGGGAGTGGGCCTGGCACGGAGAGGTGGGTGGGGCAAGAGATCTGTGTTTTGTCATATGTTCTTCTGTACCACTTTATGTTTTAACTTTTTTTTTTTTTTTTTTTTTACCATATGTGTGAATCATTTTGATAAAAGTAATGTTTTCAAATTAAAAAAATTCAAATGTCATTCATTTGAGCTATAATAGACAAAAGCTTAGAATTTAAATATACAAGAAATTCCTACAATATAATAAGAAAAAGATGATAACCCAGTTGAAAAATGGGCAAATGATGAGAACAGAAAATTAACAAAAACTGATCAATAAAGATATGGAAATATTCTCAACTTCAACAAATACAAGGAAAACGCAAATCAAACAAACAATGGGATACTATTTTAACATATGTCTCTTGCGTCTCCTGTATTGACAGGCGGATTCTTCACTACTGAGCCGTCCTGAGTGTTCACTGGAAGGATTGATGTTGAAGCTGAAACTCCAATACTTTGGCCACCTCAT
The DNA here is from genome assembly GCF_029378745.1 of Bos indicus. NCBI lineage: Eukaryota > Metazoa > Chordata > Mammalia > Artiodactyla > Bovidae > Bos > Bos indicus. The sequence goes on along the minus strand of NC_091769.1, from coordinate 633,641 downwards.
GCAAAGAGTTGACTCATTGGAAAAGACCCTGATGCTGGAAAAGATTGAAGGCAGGAGGAGAAGGGGATGACAGAGGATGAGATGGTTGGAGGGCATCACCAACTCAATGAACATGAGTTTGGGTAAACTCTGGGAGTTGGTGATGGACAGGGAGGCCTGGTGTGCTGCAGTCCATGGGGTTACAAAGAGTTGGACATGACTGAGTGACTGAACTGAACTGAACTCAACTGAGCCAGCAAGGAAGCCCTTAACATATACAGGATTGGAAAAAATGTTAGTCTGACAATACCAAATGTTGACAAAGAAGCAGAAATTTTCATGCGGTTTTGGTGGGGAAGAAAAATTGGTACCTCTTCTTTAGAAAGAATTTTGGCAACAGCTAAAAAAATGCCCACCTTTCAACCAGAAATCTAACTTTTAGTTATATATGTTTGAGACTTACGCAAGGACAGAAGGGGACATGCACATTATCTGTAACAGCAAAGATTTGGAAAAGGCTTAGTATTAGGTTGGTACAAAAGTAATTGCAGTTTTGGGCCATGAATTTTAAATCATTATAACTAGGCTTAAACACATTTTTATTAATGAAAATAGGAACTATTACAATCAACATATTTTTGCCAATGATAAATAAGTTGGTTTATTCCTGTAGCATAAAAATCCATGCTTCGGGATTTGATGAACTCTTGGAAATCATTTTCTGTCTCCTGCTGGCTGTCGAAGTGTTTTCCATGCAAAAAGTTGTTGAGATGCTTGAAGAAGTGACAAGTTGGTTGGCAAGAGGTCAGGTGAATATGGCAGATGAGGCAAAACTTCACAGCTCAATTCATTCAATTTTTGAAGCATTGGTTGTGTGATGTGTGGTCAGGCACTGTAGTGGAGAAGACTTAGGCCCATTCTGTTGACCAATATGGGCTGCAGGCACTGCAGTTTTCAGTTCATCTCATCAATCTGCTGAGCTTATTTCTCAGATGTAATGGTTTTGCCAGGATTCAGAAAGCTGTAGTAGATCAGATGGGTGGCAGACCACCAAACAGTGACCATGACCTTTTTTTGGTGTAGGTTTGGCTTTGGGAAGTGCTTTGGTGCTTCTTCTCAGTACAACCACTGAGCTAGTCATTGCTGGTTGCCATATAAAATTCACTTGTCACACATCACAGTCCAATCAAGAAATGGATCACTGTTGCTAGAATAAGAGAAGATGACACTTCAAAAAGACAATTTTTTTTTTTTTTTTGATTTGTGGTCAGCTCATGAAGCACCCCTGAAGGAGAGCCTGGCAACCCACTCCAGTATTCTTGCCTGGAGAATCCCATGGACAGAGGAGCCTGGAGGGCTACAGTCCATGGGGTCACAAAGAGTCGGATACGACTGAAGCAACTTAGCATGCACACACACATGAAGCACGCACTTAGCAAGCTTTTTCACCTTTTTGATTTGCTTCAAATGCTCAATGACTGTAGAATGGTCAACACTGAGTTCTTCAGCAACTTCTTCTGTAGCTGTATGAGGACCAGCTTCTACGATAGCTCTCAGTTGGTCATTGTCAACTTCCGAAGCCAGCCACTGTGACCCTTGTCTTCAAGCCTCTTGTCTCCTTTGCAAAACTCCTTGAACCATCACTGCACTGTTAGCAGTTCCTGGGCACTATTGATGTGGCGAGTTGTCTCTATTGGTTTACAATCCATTTTCAACTTGAAGAAGAAAATGACTTGAATTTGTTTTTTGTCTAACATCAACCCCATGGTTTAAAATACATATAAAATATACAGCAAGTAATAAGTCATTAGCAAAAAAAAAAAAAAAAGAGAGAGAGAGAGAAATGCCCATTAAATGATGTATAACCTCATTTATTTAAGAATGCATTTCAATATCAAAGGGCAAAGTTCAACAGTGCAAAACCACAATTACTTTTACACCAACCTAATATAATACTGTGTGCCAGGGCCTGAGCTAATGGATAAGTAAATTGAGGAATCATCAGCTAATGATATAATATAAAATACAGTTTTCAGAAAATATCCCAAATCCTGAATATTTATATCATAATTAACAAATCTCACAAACAGCAGTGAATAAAAAAATCTTGAAGTTGATGAATAACATGAATGACATACAGTACTTAAGTTTAAAAATAAACCAAAAATACTATAAATTATATATGAATTTACACATAGGCAAATAATAATTAAAAAAAGTCAACCATAAAGTGGTGAGGGAGAAAGGAGGATAGGACTGGGAGGGTATAAAGGTGTTTTAACATACTTCCCTGGTGGTTCAGATGGTAAAGCGTTGCCTGCAATGCGGGAGACCTGGGTTCAATCCCTGGGTCGGGAAGATCTCCTGGAGAAGGAAATGGCAGCCCACTCCAGTATTCTTGCCTGGAAAATTCCATGGACAGAGGAGCCTAGTAGGCTACAGTCCATGGGGTCACAAAGAGTTGGACACGACTGACCGACTTCACGTTCATGTTCACGTATAATGTCATATTAAAAATCATAGGCAAATATGACATAATGTTTACATCTTTCCAATCTGGGTAATGGATGTATCCTTACTGTACACTTTGTAATTTTCAATATTTAAAATCTGTCTTAATAGAAAAAAAATCTAACACATGAAAAGCGAACTTAAATTTGGTCTGAGGCCATAGTTGGATAAAAGGTTAAAATGAACAATGTCACTCGAGTCAGTAAGCACTTGTAGGACACGCCTCTTGGAGTTAATCAAATTAGATGATCTAAAATGACACTGTTCATCCTTACAGGCTACAGGACATCTGGTTATTATCCTGGTATAATTTTCTAAAAGTGCAATTACTCACTGTTAAATGGTCTAGTCTGTCAATATAGTTTTTCAAATATCCTTTGAAAAATATCTACCAATTTTTAGCCCCAGCAGCCGTGGGGTCTACTGCCCACACTTCAGCTATTTTTCTAGAGAGCAGAATCCAATTCTCTATTGCTATGGTTTCAATTTCTTTTCTGCAAAAGCATACACACCACCCAATCCCAGAGATACATTTCTTTCCTGCTTGTCAGAGTTCAACACTGACAGCTACCTTTTCTTGAAACACCTTTCATTAGCTTGTGTAACAGCCCTGTCTTCTAGTTTCCTCACCTCCACATGACTGCTCCTTCAAAGTTCTTGACCTTAAATAGCCATGTTACCAGGTCTTGTCCTTTCCCTCTGTTTTTTTTTCACTTTATAAACTCTCTATAGCTGATCTAACCTAAATTTATGGCCTTATCTATCACTAGGACCAGCGACTTCCAAATCTCTCTTTCCAGTTAAGCATCAAATCATTTCAACTGTACAGCTATATTTCTGTGTCATACATTTATCTTGTACTCAAAGTTCAAAACTGAATTAATCATCTTATATCCCTTTACAAGTTGATTACTCCTACCTACATAAATTACACTACTGGTTACCCACAGCAGAAGTCTAGAAACATTCTAAATTATTTCCTTCTTGTTTACCCCCAACCAGTCACCAAAACTGATTCTGTTGTTCCAAACAGTTCTCATTCCATCCCATCCTGTTCATCTGGATCACCATCACCATCTTTCATTTGAATGACTACAATGGTCACCCTCTTTACAACTTGTAGTCCACACATCAATTTTCCTTGCTTACAATCCTTTATTTGTTCCCCTCAAGACTGTCAGCTTCATATGCATGTTTCTCATTTCAGAGTCAAGGCCCTATCTCTCTAGCTTCACTCTCCTGCTAAATTTGGCATCCTGCATTCTAGCCCACTGAATTTCTTTGGGGTTCCATAAAATGCATTGTTGTTTTACACACCTCTACATGTCCCTCTGCCTGGACAATCCTCCCTTTATGCTTCTCCAAATGCCAGCCCATGCTTCATAATTCATTTGAATAGCATCTCCTTCAGAAATCTTCCTTAAATATCTCAGGTACCCACAGTTTAATTTAATGGCCCTTCTCTATATCACAAAGGGACCCATCCTTGATACGATCTCTTACCCCACTGTACAGTAATTACTGATTTATTTTGTCTCTCTTCTACTAGGCCAGTAGAAGACTCTTCTGGAGAGGACTCCCGAGAGTCTTTTGGACAGCAAGGAGATCAAACCAGTCAATCCTAAAGGAAATCAATCCTGAATACTCAATGGAAGGATCAATGCTGAAGCTGAAGCTCCAATACTTTGGCCACCTGATGCGAAGAGCCAAATCACTAGAAAAGACGCTGATGTTGGGAAAGATTGAGGGCAGGAGGAGAAGTGGGTGACAGAGAATGAGATGGTTGGGTGGCATCATTGACTCAATGGACATGAATTTGAGCAAACGCTGGGAGACAGCGAAGGACAGGGAAGCCTGGTGTGCTGCAAGCCATGGAGTTGCAAAGAATCAGACACGACTGAGCGACTGAACAACAACTAGACCAGCAGTGCGTAACTAAAACCTACGGCCAAATCCAGACCCTTGCCTTTGGTAAATAAAGTTTATAGGAACAAGGCACAGCCACATGCCTGTGTATTGTCTATAGTTACCTTTTTACTACAACAGCTGTGTTGAATACTTGTGACAGATACTACATGGCCCATAAACTCCAAAATCTTCACTATACGACCTTTTATTTAAAAGAAGGTTGCAAATTTCTGTACTAGACTGTAAACTCTTAGAGGACAGGGTTCATTCTTTGTTCATCTTTGAATCCCTAATACCTGACATACAACAGCTGTTAAATAAATGATTAAGTGGGTAAATGTTAGATTTGAGGTAAAAGAGGAGGGGAAGAGATGTTAATGAGAACCTTCAATCTCATTTCCTTTCTGGCTTTTGCATTTCTCAATTTACAATCACAAATGAAAACAGACAAGTTGATATCATTAGGTTTTAAAATATCTCCTGGTATATGTAAGAGCCTCTTGATAAAAGCAAAAGAGGAGAGTGAAAAGTTGGCTTAAAGCTCAACATTCAGAAAACTAACATCATGGCATCTGGTCCCATCACTTCATGGCAAATAGATGGAGAAACAATGGAAACAGTTAGAGACTTTATTTTTTGGGGTTCCAAAATCACTGCAGATGGTGACTGCAGTCATGAAATTAAAAGACGCTTGCTCCTTGGAAGAAAAGCTACGACAAACCTAGACAGTGTATTAAGAAGCAGAAACATTACTTTGCCAACAAAGGTCTAACTAGTCAAAGCTGTGGTTTCTCCAATAGTCATGTATGGATGTGAGAGTTGGACTATAAAGAAAGCTGAGTGCCAAAGAATTGATGCTTTTGAACTGTGGTGTTGGAGAAGACTCTTGAGAGTCCCTTGGACTGCAAGGAGATCAAACCAGTCCATCCTAAAGCAAATCAATCCTGAATATTCATTGGAAGGACTGATACTGAAGCTGATTCTCCAATACTTCGGCCACCTGATGTGAAGAACTGACTCTTTTGAAAAGACCCTGATGCTGGGAAAGATTGAGGGCAGGAGGAGAAGGGGACGACAGAGGATGAGATGGTTGGATGGCATCACTGACTCAATGGGCATGAGTTTGAGCAAGCTCTGGGAGCTGGTAATGGACAGGGAAGCCTGGCATGCTGCAGTCCATGGGGTCGCAAAGAGCTGGACATGACTGAGCAAGGGAACGGACTGATATATGAGAGAATCTGTATCCTTCAAGCCAGTAATCTAATCTTTCTAGGCTAGCGGTACTCAACTTCGGTAACATATGATGATCGCCTGGGGTGATTAAAACACACTGATGTTCCTGCTCCACAGCTGACAAATTAAATCAGGATGGGGGGGAGAGGGCAGCATCAGTATTTATTAAAAGGCTTCCTAAGTGATTTAGAGAACTTCTATACCAACAGGGGCTTCCCTGATAGCTCAGTTGGTAAAGAATCTACCTGCAATATAGGAGACCCTGGTTTGTTTTCCTGTGTTGGGAAGATCCCCTGGAGAAGGGAAAGGCTACCCACTGCAGTATTTCTGGCCTGGAGAATTCCATGGGCTGTTTAGTCCATGGGGTCACAAAGAATCAGACATGACTGAGCCACTTTCACGTTCACTTTTTCTATACCAACAGTCTGAAAGGATGCGAACTTTGAGGCAATTGAAAAATCATAAATAAAACCAACCAACCAAAGAAACACACTAGATTTTGATAAGCTGTATACTTGCAAGAAGAAAAGAAAGAGATGTTTTAGAAAAATTGTCTACAGAACTGGAAACAAAATGATTCCTCCAGTATTTAAACTCCAGGAGGATGAAGGATTTTATATTGTTCACTCTTACATTCCTAATACCAAGAACAGTACCTGGCACAAAACAGGTGATAAATAAATGACTGATGAATGTATCAGTTTTTCATTTGCTTTCAATCAACCAGAAGCCCCTGATTTGAAATATTCCAGTTAACTGAAAATTTGATACAGAAAGAAGGCAAGTTGACAAATATACTCTTCAGTTAATCAACAGACAACATTCTTTAAGGGGAAAAAGATTACGTTCTACAATTTAAAAGAGTATTTGGATTTTAGAAAGGGAAGGCAAAGAGATATTGCTATTGGTAAACACAGCCCAGTCCTTTTAAAAATTGAATCTTTACTTTTAAAAAGGTTAGCTGTCATCTGTAAATTCGTGGGATGAGAACATGGAAAGTCAAGAAGGAGAGAAAAAGTAATTGGTGACTTTACCTAAACAAAATGCCATATGACATGCATCCTAAGGAATTAACAGAAATCATCCTGGACTTCCCACTATGGTCTTAAAGCACTCAGTACATCAGCCCAAGGAAAAACATCTGAGACTGGCTCAAACTTGAGTCTATGCATTGACTCTATTTCCCCGTTTTTTTCTCCCTCTTTCTCATAAACGTACTCCTAGAAATGATAAAGCTGTTAGCCTAATTTTTATATCTAAAAAATGCTTTTGTTTGAGGTTACCAACTTGAAAAAAATACAGAAAAACAGGAAAGACAAAACAAAAGTCAAGACTGAAAGAAGAAACATTTTGTCATCCAATTTCTATTACAAAGATTTTCTTTTTGAAACTTCACACCTAAAGGAATATTTGAGATATAAGCACTTTGAAAAGCACAATATCAATTTTCTCAATATTGTCTATGTGGAAATTTATTTTAACTCTCATGAATTAATTTTTATAGTCTTGAGTTGCATTGTTCAAAATGGTAGTCAATACACACAGGTGCAAATTTACGTTTGCATGGTAATTAATTTAAATTAAATAAGATTAAAATCCTCAGTTGTACTACTACCTCAATAGCCACATGTGGCGAGTGGATGCCACACTGCACAAAGCAGACACAGGAAATTTCCATCAACACAAAAAGCTCTATTGGATAGCACTGGGAAAATAAAATACAGGACACTACCCTCAGAAAGCTTCAAGCAATAGTATCAGTCAGACCAGGAAATTGTTACAAATATCAGTTATTATTTCTAGGTAAGGAAGGAAATGACAAAACTGGATATAAAAAAGTCTGAATATAGAAAATCTATTATGTTATAAATCTTGTTAGCTTTCTTTGCAGCTAATTTTCAAGTTTGGGGCTCACTCTTATTCACAGAACATACGTATAAACCCCACTCCTTGATTAAGGAAATCTGACCAGATTCAAATTCATGTCCAGTACTCTACCCACTGATGAAAACACTTTGGTTGAAAGATTTATCCTAAGACTTTAGGGAGCAGGTGGAAGGATGCATATACCCCCTAGAGGAAGCACTAGCTTTGTCTTCTTGGGTTTGAGTTACTGTAACATTAATTCTTTCTGATGTCTAGCCTGAACTTTCTGAGAGTTCACTGAAATAATAAATAGCCAAGATCAGTCAATGACATGATGGTTTCCTTCTCCAGGTGAAACATCAAGATGACTAAAAGCCAGTACTCAAGGAGAAAGCATCTGCAAGCAAATAAAATACAACTTTTACTTATTTTTAAAAAGCTCTTTTATTCTATAATTCTTTTACATGTGACTCCCAATACTTTTTACTCTTCATTCTTTTGGCAATCTCTCACTTTGGCTTTTTCTATCGATAGTCCAGTGGGAGAGAATATTTTTTTGTGTTTGGTCCTTGGATTATTTTTTTAATCAGTAAATTAACATTATTAAGCAAGATTCAGCCTATCTTCACAGCGATTTATAAAAGCTTCTTAAAAGAAGTCGCTGACATTCCTGGGGGAAAATACTCATTCAAGGCACTGATGGTTCAGGGACTTGCTAGGTGCTTTAGAAAAAGGATTTCATTTAAGCCTCATAATAACTTTAAGAGATATTACCACCATTTTACAGGGTCTATCAGTTTTGTATAAAAGGGATCTTGTCTGAAGTTCCTGGCACCATACTTGGTCCATCACAGGTACTTCAAGTTGGTGCATGCATGAAAGAACAGAAGGAACCTCTTCTGTAATCTCAGTGACAGACATGGAACCTTGTAGTGAGCACTCAAAAAATCCTGAGGGTTAGTTGCTCAGTCGTGTCCAACTCTTTGCAACCCCATGAACTGTAGCCTGCCAGGCTTCTCTGTCCATGGGATTCTCTAGGAAAGAGTACTGGAGTGGATTGCCATTCCCTTCTCTAGAGGAACTTCCTGACCCAGGGTCTGAACCTGGTCTCCTGCACTGCAGGCAGATTCTTTACTGTTTGAGCTACAGGGAGTTAGTTCAGTCGCTCAGTCGTGTCTGACTCTTTGCGACCCCATGAATTGCAGCACGCCAGGCCTCCCTGTCCATCACCAACTCCCAGAGTTCACTCAGACTCATGTCCATCAAGTCGGTGATGCCATCCAGCCATCTCATCCTCTGTCGTCCCCTTCTCCTCCTGCCCCCAATCCCTCCCAGCATCAGAGTCTTTTCCAATGAGTCAACTCTTCGCATGAGGTGGCCAAAGTACTGGAGTTTCAGCTTTAGCATCATTCCTTCCAAAGAACACGCAGGACTGATCTCCTTTAGAATGGACTGGTTGGATCTCCTTGCAGTCCAAGGGACTCTCAAGAGTCTTCTCCAACACCACAGTTCAAAAGCATCAATTCTTTGGCGCTCAGCTTTCTTCACAGTCGAACTCTCACATCCATACATGACCACTGGAAAAACCATAGCCTTGACTAGACGGACCTTTGTTGGCAAAGTAATGTCTCTGCTTTTCAATATGCTATCTAGGTTGGTCATAACTTTCCTTCCAAGGAGTAAGCGTCTTAATTTCATGGCTGCAATCACCATCTGCAGTGATTTTGGAGCCCCCAAAAATAAAGTCTGACACTGTTTCCATTGTTTCCCCATCTATTTCCCATAAAGTGATGGGACCGGATGCCATGAATGTTGAGCTTTAAGCCAACTTTTTCACTCTCCTCTTTCACTTTCATCAAGAGGCTTTTTAGTTCCTCTTCACTTTCTGCCATAAGGGTGGTGTCATCTGCATATCGGAGGTTATTGATATTTCTCCTGGCAATCTTGATTCCAGCTTGTTCTTCTTCCAGCCCAGCATTTCTTATGATGTACTCTGCATATAAGTTAGATAAGCAGGGTGACAATATACAGCCTTAACGTACTCCTTTCCCTATTTGGAACCAGTCTGTTGTTCCATGTCCAGTTCTAACTGTTGCTTCCTGACTTGCATACAGGTTTCTCAAGACGCAGGTCAGGTGGTCTGGTATTCCCATCTCTTTCAGAATTTTCCACAGTTTATTGTGATCCACACAGTTAAAGGCTTTGGCATAGTCAAGAAAGCAGAAATAGATGTTTTTCTGGAACTCTCTTGCTTTTTTGGTGATCCAGCGGATGTTGGCAATTTGATCTCTGGTTCCTCTGCCATTTCTAAAACCAGCTTGAATATCTGGAAGTTCACGGTTTACGTATTTTTGAAGCCTGGCTTGGAGAATTTTGAGCATTCCTTTACTAGCGTGTGAGATGAGTGCAATTGTGTAGTAGTTTGAGCATTCTTTGGCATTGCCCTTCTTTGGGATTGGAATGAAAACAGACCTTTTCCAGTCCTCTGGCCACTGCTGAGTTTTCCAAATTTGTTGGCATATTGAGTGCAGCACTTTCACAGCATCATCTTTCACGATTTGAAATAGCTCCACTGGAATTCCATCACCTCCACTAGCTTTGTTCGTAGTGATGCTTTCTAAGGCCCTTTGACTTCACATTCCAAGATGTCTGCCTCTAGGTGAGTGATCACACCGTCGTGATTATCTTGGTTGTGAAGATCTTTATTGTACAGTTCTTCTGTGTATTCTTGCCACCTCGTCTTAATATCGTCTGCTTCTGTTAGGTCCACACCATTTCTGTCCTTTATTGAGCCCATCTTTGCATGAAACGTTCCTTTGGTATCTCTAATTTTCTTGAACAGATCTCTAGTCTTTCCCATTCTGTTGTTTTCCTCTATTTCTTTGCATTGATTGTTGAGGAAGGCTTTCTTATCTCTCCTTGCTATTCTTTGAAACTCTGCATTCAGATGCTTATATCTTTCCTTTTCTCCTCTGCATTTCGCTTCTCTTCTTTTCACAGCTATTTGTAAGGCCTCCCCAGACAGCCATTTTGCTTTTTTTGCATTTCTTTTCCATGGGGATGGTCTTCATCCCTGTCTCCTGTACAATGTCATGAACCTCTGTCCATAGTTCATCAGGCACTCTATCTATCAGATCTAGGCCCTTAAATCTATTTCTCATTTCCACTGTTTAATCATAAGGGATTTGATTTAGGTCATACCTGAATGGTCTAGCGGTTTTCCCTACTTTCTTCAATTTAAGTCTGAATCTGGCAATAAGGAGTTCATGATCTGAGCCACAATCAGCTCCCAGTCTACAGGGAAGTCCTTACAAATTGAAAAAATCCTTACTAATTGAATATACTAACAGTAATAGTATGACAAGTGGTTAAGTGATTATTTTTTAAAAGTTAATTAATTTATTATCTTTGGCCATGCCATGTCTCAGTTGTGGCACGCGGGCTTCTCGCTAGTTGTGGTGAACAGGTTTAGTAGTTGCAGCACATGGCCTTAGTTGCCTCACGGCATGTAGAAAATTAATTCCCTAACCAGGGATCGAACCAACATCCCCTGCATTGGGAGGCAGATTCTTAATCACTGGACTGCCAGTGAAGTCTCCTTGATTCTTTTTTTTTTTTTTAAATATCCCCAGCATCTTGTAATTTTATTTGCAGTTTTATCCTTTTTAAAAAAGCAAAAAATAATATTTATTTTTCCAATAAATTACAATTGCATTTACTGACATATTTTATAAATTTCTGTGCTCCTCATTGTTTCTTGTGGTCCAGATCATCCCTTTGGGTTTACTTTATTTCTAAATGAAGTACATCTTTGATAGTACCTTTAGTGAGAGGCTGTGGGTGTTAAGTTCCTTTAGTATTTTTTATGGTTAATAATGTGTCTTTATTCTGCCTGAACTCCTAAATAGTAGCTGGGGTAGAGACTGCTAGCTGCCCAGCCCACAACTTGTCTTCCTCCTTCCTTGGAAACAGAATTGGAACACATTTTATTTAGGGCTGCTGTATGCTCAGCAGAAAGCCTATATTTTCTAGACGCTCATAGCCATGGGTGACTAATTAGATGAAAGCAGAAAACACTGAGTCAGGGGAGAGCGTCCTAAAGAGAGCTGCCTTAGCCAAGAGGAGCACACTTTCATCCCTGTCCTTTTTTTGTGGAACACAGGAGCCTTTCTTGGACAATGAAGAGAGAAGCCACAAGTTTAGGAAAGTAGAGGAGAAGCTCAGGAATCGATTTGGGTTCCTTTGATACGACACAATGAAACCCTCATTTAATTTGTGTAAGCCTCTTTTTAGGTCTCTGACACTAACAGCAAAATTCAATTTTAGGGTGATGTTTGTTTTCCTCTCAACCTTTGAGGATGCTGTTTTATTGTACTTAGCAATCTATTATCTTTTGTGTGTGTGTGTGTGTGACTTGAATTGCCTTTTTATTTTTTTTCCTTTTTTAAAAAAAATTTTATTTAATTTTTAAACTTTACATAATTGTATTAGTTTTGCCAAATATCAAAATGAATCCACCACAGGTATACATGTGTTCCCCATCCTGAACCCTCCTCCCCCCTCCCTCCCCATACCATCCCTCTGGGTCGTCCCAGTACACTAGCCCCAAGCATCCAGTATTGTGCATCGAACCTGGACTGGCATCTTGTTTCATACATGATATTTTACATGTTTCAATGCCATTCCTTGATTCTTAATATGTAGATGTTCCCACAAAACCCCAATAAGGCCAAGCCATCGACCCTAGATCCAAAAACTATATAAGGTAGTCATGTCTGAAAGATATAGACAGAGAAGATACACAGAGAAGGCTGACAGATATGTTTGGAGGCCATAAAGGAATTTGGGAAGAGTGCCACTCTTAGAAAAATATATTTCTAAGTGTATATTAACAACATCCTGAGAACAGTTATCCTTTCAGATCATTTTAGATCACACTTTCTGTCATCTAACACCCCTCATTACTTCCTGTTTCACATGTCATGGGGACCCGTACATCTGACCTCCTAACATCCATCGACTCTGCTCACAACCAGGGAAGGCTTGTCACTTCCATAACTCAGAACAGATGTTTTCAGCATTTCTTCTGGCTCCTTGAGTCTTATTTTGGCCCAGATAGAAACCCAAACCTCTTTCTAAGGCTGACATTACAGGGCTTGCAAATTTTCCCTACTTTTATTATGTATATATTCTCTTGTGTGTGTGCACTCAGTCACTCAGACTTGCCTGACTTTCTGAGACACCACAAACTGTAACCTGCCAGACTCCTCTGTCCATGGAATTTTACAGGCAAGAATACTGCAGTGGGTTGCCATTTCCTCCTTCAGGGGATCTTCCTGACCCAGGGGTTGAACCTGAGTCTCCTGCATTGATAGGTGTATTCTTTACTGCTGAGTCATTAGGATATACTCCCCAGCAGCACTTAAAAGCATTCAACATGCAGAGATTTTTCTTCCTCAGTGCAAAGCCATTGTGTCAAAATTCTCCTAAATATCTTCGGAGGTCTTCCCTGGTGGCTCAGATGGTAAAGAATCTGCCTGCAATGCAGGGGACCCCGGTTCGATCCCTATGTTGGGAAGACCCCAGGAGAAGGGAAGGGCAACCTACTCCAGTGTTCTTCCCTGGAGAATTCCATGGACAGAGAAGCCTGACGGGCTACAGTCCATGGGGTAGCAAAGAGTCAGACACAACTGAGTTACTAACACACTAAATATCTTCCAAAGTACTTTAGTTTTAGAAAATGGTAGTAAATGAAAAATAATATGGGAGGAAATGTTATTTACATTTTCCTTTGAAGGATTAAAAAAAATTGCAAGATTCTTTCCATGAGTAACTTTCTCATTCAACTCACTCAGATTCTAACTAAAATATCATAATGTGAAAAGCTGAGAAGGCCTTGTAGTCTGATCACAGAAATGAGAACTGAAGGATTTAATCCCAGTATGTGCAGCAGCCTGAGGCAAGAAATGTTGCCACTGTGCCTCTTTCCCATTCATGTCACACACGGGGATGTCACAGCTCTCCCACTACAAAAGCAAGCCAGGGCTGTGATGCTCAGAGCACTGCATCTACCTTACAAGCTAGAGAGTCACCAACATTTGAAGAATTTTCTAGATTATTTTAGAAAATCTAAACTGTGATAGGTTAATATTTTATAGAATAAAAGAAAATGAGTTTTCTGAAAAAAATAATCTGTCACGTTGGTATAAAAGTTTCTGAACACATATTTCCAATTCCTATGCTCACTGTGTTGCAGTCAGGTAAGAAAAGTGCTGCTCTGTGGGCCACTCTTGGAGCAGTCTGTTCTGGATACCACAACATGACTAAAGCAGTCCCTGACGCCATAAACAAGAGGCCAACATGGGACGAGTGCTACCAAACAGCAGCAAGACCGCTACCCTTGACAGCTCTCCATCTTTGGTTACCTGGACTTAAAATTCTGAGGAACAGAAGTACCCACTGTGATACCATTTAAGTCTATGTTCAGTCTTGGTGAACACGGTACTAGAAATCACCTACAGAAATGGCATCATAGCTTTAGAGTTTATCAGTTCAGTTCAGTTCAGTTGCTCAGTTGGTCCGACTCTTTGCGACCCCATGGACTGCAGCAAGCCAGGCCTCCCTGTCCATCACCAACTCCTGGAGCTTACTCAAACTGATGCCCATTGAGTCGGTGATGCCATCCAACCATCTCATCCTCTGTCGTCCCCTTCTCCTCCTGCTCTCAATCTTTCCCAGCATCAGGGTCTTTTCAAAAGAGTCAGTTCTTCACATCAGGTGGCCAAAGTATTGGAGAATCAGCTTCAGTATCAGTCCTTCCAATGAATATTCAGGATTGATTTCCTTTAGGAAGTACTGGTTGGATCTCCTTGCAGCCCAAAGGACTCTCAAGAGTCTTCTCCAACACCACAGTTCAAAAGCATCAATTCTTCAGCACTCAGATTTCTTTATAGTCCAACTCTCACATCCACACACGACTACTGGAAAAACTATAGCCTTGACTAGATGGACCTTTGTTGGCAAAGTAATGTTTCTGCTATTTAATATGCTGTCTAGGCTGGTCATAACTTTTCTCCCAAGGAGCAAGCATCTTTTAATTTCATGGCTGCAGTCACCATCTGCAGTGATTTTGGAGCTCCAAAAAATCAAGTCTGTCACTGTTTCCCCATCTTTTTTCCATGAAGTGATGGGACCAGATGTCATGATCTTAGTTTTCTGAATGTTGAATTTTAAGCCAACTTTTTCACTCTCCTCTGTCACTTTCATCAAGAGGCTCTTTAGTTCTTCTGCGCTTTCTGCCCTAAGGGTGTTGTCATCTGCATATCTGACGTTACTGATATTTCTCCCGGCAATCTTGATTCCAGCTTGTGCTTCTTCCAGCCCAGCGTTTCTCATGATGTACTCTGCATATAAGTTAAATAAGCAGGGTGACAATATACAGCCCTGACGTACTCCTTTTCCTATTTGGAACCAGTCTGTTGTTCCATGTCCAGTTCTAACTGTTGCTTCCTGACCTGCATACAGATTTCTCAAGAGGCAGGGCAGGTGGTCTGGTATTCCGTCTCTTTAAGAATTTTTCACTGTTTGTTGTGGTCCACACAATCAAAGGCTTCGTCATAGTCAATAAAGCAGAAATAGATGTTTTTCTGGAACTCTCTTGCTTTTTCCATGATCCAGCGGATATTGGCAATTTGATCTCTGGTTCCTCTGCCTTTTCTAAATCCAGCTTGGACATCTGGAAGTTCACAGTTCACGTACTGTTGAAGCCTAGGTTGGAGAATTTTGAGCATTACTTTACTAGCGTGTGAGATGAGTGCAACTGTGCAGTAGTTTGAGCATTCTTTGGCATTGCCTTTCTTTGGGATTGGAATGAAAACTGACCTTTTCCAGCCCTGTGGCCACTGCTGAGTTTTCTAAATTTGCTGGCATATTGAGTGCAGCACTTTCACAGCATCATCTTTCAGGATTTGAAACAGCTCAACTGGAATTCCATCACCTCCACTAGCTTCTGTTCATAGTGATAGTTCCTAAGGTCCACTTGACTTCACATTCCAGGATGTCTGACTCTAGGTGAGTGATCACACCATCATGATTATCTGGATCATGAAGATTTTTTTGTATAGTTATTCTGTGTATTCTTGCCACTCCTTCTTAGTATCTTTTGCTTTTGTTAGGTCCATACCATTTCTGTCCTTTATTGTGCCTATCTTTGCATTAAATGTTCCCTTGGTATCTGTAATTTTCTTCAGGAGATCTTTAGTCTTTCCCATTCTATTGCTTTCCTCTATTTCTTTGCATTGATCACTGAGGAAGGCTTTCTTATCTTTCCTTGCTATTATGCTGCTAAGTCACTTCAGTCGTGTCCTACTCTGTGCAACCCCATAGATGGCAGCCCACCAGGCTCCCCCGTCCCTGGGAGTCTCCAGGCAAGAACACTGGAGTGGGCTGCCATTTCCTTCTCCAGTCCATGAAAGTGAAAAATGAAAGTGAACTCGCCCAGTCATGTCCGACTCTTGGCGACCCCATGGACTGAAGCCTACCAGGCTCCTCCGTCTAGGCAAGAGTACTGGAGTGGGGTGACAAATATATTTAAATTAACTTTTAAAAACACAGTATTAAAATGCATTTGTAAATGAAGCCTTTTGATTTATAAATATATGTGTATTTAAACAAAATAAATTTAAAGCTAAATTCTTGAAAAAAAATATCTTTCAAGTTAACCACAGTATTATGGCTTCCCTGGTGGCTCAGATGGTAAAGAATCTGTCTGCAATGTGGAAGACCTGGGTTCAGTCTCTGGGTTGGGAAGATCCTGTGGAGGAAGGCATAGTAACCCACTCAGTGTTCTTGCCTGGAGAATCCCCACGGACAGAGGAGCCTGGCAGGCTACAGTCCATGGGCTTGCAAAGAGTTGGACGTGACTGAGCAACTAAGCAGAGCACAACCACAGTATTATATATTCAAGAGAGCAGCTGTGAGCTAGGTGTTTTATGTAATCGAACAGAAAAGTTCTTCAGACTTAAGAAGTTTGGAATACAAACTATAGCTCAGATTACAAAACACTAAACATGGGGAGAAAGATCTATAGATAAAAAAATCAAAGGGAGCTCATTCTGGTTTGTGCCTGAACCCATCAGTGTTACAATGGTGGCTAAAGGGGAGGTGGTAAACTTCCAATAGGAGTCATAAAAAGCTATCTGGATAAGGAGAATAGGAAATGAAGGAGAGGAACCAGAATAGGGGAGGAAGCTGCAGAGGGAGTCACACCCCTCGCTGTAGGGCACCCCAGGAGAGCTGGCGGGGAGCCAGACCCAGGAGTGAGAGTTATATGGGGCTGGCAGAGAGGGCTCAGGGTTGGAAGTGATAACTGTAAGACAATACCAACGCTCCAGCTTTAAATGTCAAAACTTCAGTTTGTTTCTCTATGTGATGGAGGGAAGATTCCTTCCCATGTTGATTTTCTTTTTTTTTTTTTTTTTAAATTTTATTTTATTTTTAAACTTTACAATATTGTATTAGTTTTGCCAAATATCAAAATGAATCCGCCACAGGTATACCCACGTTCCCCATCGTGAACCCTCCTCCCACCTCCCTCCCCTACCCTCCTCCCTCTGGGTTGTCCCAGTGCACCAGCCCCAAGCATCCAGTATCGTGCATCGAACCTGAACTGGCGACTCGTTTCATACATGATATTATACAAGTTTCAATGCTGTTCTCCCAAATCTCCCCGCCCTCTCCCTCTCCCACAGAGTCCATAAGACTGATCTATACATCGGTGTCTCTTTTGCTGTCTCGTACACAGGGTTATTGTTACCATCTTTCTAAATTCCATATATATGTGTTAGTATACTGTATTGGTGTTTTTCTTTCTGGCTTACTTCACTCTGTATAATAGGTTCCAGTTTCATCCATCTCATTAGAACTGATTCAAATGTATTCTTTTTAATGGCTGAGTAATACTCCATTGTGTATATGTATCATAGCTTTCTTATCCATTCATCTGCTGATGGACATCTAGGTTGCTTCCATGTCCTGGCTATTATAAACAGTGCTGCGATGAACATTGGGGTACACGTGTCTCTTTCCCTTCTGGTTTCCTCAGTGTGTATGCCCAGCAGTGGGATTGCTGGATCATAAGGCAGTTCTATTTCCAGTTTTTTAAGGAATCTCCACACTGTTCTCCATAGTGGCTGTACTAGTTTGCATTCCCACCAACAGTGTAAGAGGGTTCCCTTTTCTCCACACCCTCTCCAGCATTTACTGCTTGTAGACTTTTGGATCGCAGCCATTCTGACTGGTGTGAAATGGTACCTCATAGTGGTTTTGATTTGCATTTCTCTGATAATGAGTGACGTTGAGCATCTTTTCATGTGTTTGTTAGCCATCTGTATGTCTTCTTTAGAGAAATGTCTATTTAGTTCTTTGGCCCATTTTTTGATTGGGTCATTTATTTTTCTGGAGTTGAGCTGTAGGAGTTGCTTGTATATTTTTGAGATTAGTTAACTAACCCCCCTAATGCCTCCACACCGCCTAAACTCTGAAAGGCTCTGAAACATCAGAAGCTCCCTTAATCCCCTCATCTATGGGGACACTCATACAAAAATAAGCCTATTTCCTATTGAGGTTTAAGTGATAACCTCAAATAGCTGGGAAAAAAAATATACAGCACCCAGGAGTGTTGAAAAATGAGTCCTTGTCACAGACAGAAAGCCACCAACATAACACATGTGAACCAGAGGTTTGAGACTGTGATTAGATAAAAGCATCCTTCAGTGACAAAGGATTTAAAAATATGAACCACTCTTACACCCCGCTGAGGGGAGCAGAACTTGTCTGACATCTCCTGTATTTGCACAGCATTTGTCAGAATAAAAAAATGCACAGACTGCTTGATGCAGCAATTCCATTTCTAGGAATGTGTCGCACCAATACGGTAATGCATGCAAAATGATGAGGGTACAGTTATTCGATGCAGTTCTGTCTGTAGTATTAGCAAAAGGTCAGAAATCATCTAAATATCTGCCAGTGTGTGCTCAGTCTCAGTCATATCCGACTCCTTGTGACCCCATGGATCCTCCAGGCTCCTTTGTTCATGGGATTATCCAGGCAAGAATACTGGAGCGGGTTGCCATTTCCTACTCCAGGGGATCCTCCCCACCCAGGGATAGAACCCATGTCTCCTGCGTCTATTGCACTAGCAGGTGGATTCTTTACCACTGAGCACCTGGGAAGCCCATCTGACAGTAGGGGTCTGGCAAATAAACTGTGGTCAATCTATACAATGCAATGAATAGTAAACCACCTTTGAAAAGAATAAGGCAGCTATGTATCATGATGGCACAATTTCCAGTATAGGTTAAGTTAAAAAAGGCAGGTGACGGGCACTGTATATTCTCTGATTATAGATATAAAAGCAGAAGTATGCACTTGATACGTACAGATTCTCTCTGTACACCTGAGGAACTGTCACCAGGGATCTGCCTCCAGAAAGGACACAGTGTCTGGAGGACAGAGATGGGACAGAAACTTACCCCACCTTCTGTCTTTTGGGCATATTGTAAATTTTGATTCACGTGATTCACATGTAAGGAATCCTGGTATCTACAGAGTAGTAGTAGAGAAAAGTGAACAAGGATCTTAGCTTTGTCACCCAGTGTCCCACCAAGAGGAAAACCAGATGCCATGTATTAGCTTACAGGTTACCAGTTATTACGCTGTCAAGATTTTTTAGTAGCTTGTAGTTTATACTTTCCCTTAACAACTCACTTCTATCATCCAGACCTCATTAGAAAATCTTTGGTAGGAGACTTTTGTAATAAAGATATCACTATATAAGATATCAAAACAGGACTTAATTATCTGGTAGTTGGAGAGAACTGGAATTCTTTTCACGTTCCAAACTTTGTAAAGATGTTTGAGAAAAGTGTCATTCCATGATATGATGTTTTCTCAAAGTGTAAAGCACTTTGAAAAAAGTGCTCATAATCTACTAGGCAAAGTGATTTGGGGAAAAGTCTTAGGATTTATACTGCAATTTTTAAACAAAAAGTTAACAATATTATTTCAAGTATCCAGCTTATGTCTGCATGACTATATCTTCTTTTTGAGCATTAATGTATGATTTTCAGTGAAGGGTGTCATTTTTCTTCTGAAGATTTAGAAAATCAAGATGCTCTTTATGGTCCATTCTTCTTCTAAAGAATTATGCTTTAAAACCTAGACAATTCAAGGGTTAATTACTCCAAACCAACGTATAAAATTAAAAGTTGTCTCACATACAGGGTTGTCGTTACCATCTTTCTAAATTCCATATACATGCGTTAGTATTGGTGTTTTTCTTTCTGGCTTACTTCACTCTGTATAATAGGCTCCAGTTTCATCCACCTCATTAGAACTGATTCAAATGTATTCATTTTAATGGCTGAGTAATACTCCATTGTGTATATGTACCACAGTTTTCTTATCCATTCATCTGCTGATCAACCCTGTATGCGAGACAGCAAAAGAGACACAGATGTATAGAACAGTCTTTTTGGACTCTGTGTGTGTGGGGGGGGGATGATTTGGGAGAATGGCATTAAAACATGTATAATATCATATAAGAAACAAATCACCAGTCCTGGTTCGATGCAGTATACAGGAGGCTTGGGGCTGGTGCACTGGTATGACCCAGAGGGATGGTATGGGGAGGGAGGTGGGAGGGGGGTTCAGGATGGGGAACACGTGTACACCCGTGGCAGATGCATGTTGATGTATGGCAAAACCAATACAATATTGTAAAGTAAAAAAAAAATAATAATAAAATAAATTGTAATCCAAAAATAAATAAATAAAATTAAATTAAAAGTAAGTCTTGGAAACTGCAACCAGGAAAAAAAAAATCACACTTGTTAAAAGCCTTACTTCTTGCCTTCCCTATCTAATGTGCTATTTGTTCATCCTGAAAAATCATGGTGACATTAAACACAAGCAGTACTTTCTCTGTTAATTACAGACACATCATCTTCTCTGCAATTTACATCTTAGAATCCAGCTCTATGCTGTTTGATCCTGCCAAATGAAGGAAAGAAGTTGTCCACTAAAACTGTCTTGCATGTGGGTATTTACTGTTAGCCAAAAAAAATCAAGTGTCACAAACTCATTTATACCATGGAATAACAATTCTAATCCCATTGGAGAATCTCCTAAAATTACCCAAATTAGACACATTCTGTTGGGACATAATTAACTCTTGCCTATGTAAATTAATGCAGTCTTCTCAAACTGAAACTCTGTTGCATTCCTCTGCCCTCTCCTCTGAACCAGCAAAAAAATAATTCATTATAATCCTGTTTGTAGTCTACGTCTGTACCTACTAGTGAAAGCATAATTAAACCATATCTTGTTCAAATCAGTCCAAATATAGCTGGCTATTCATTCAGAATAATGTTAGATAATTTTCACTCATAGAAAAGCAAATAAGAAACGAATTAAAAAGTAAAGATTACTTTTAAGGCCAGGCATCTTCCCTGGTAGCTCAGTTGGTAAAGAATCCGCCTGCAATGCAGGAGGGCCCGGTTGATTCAATTTCTAGGTTGGGAAGATCTGCTGAAGAAGGGATAGGCTACTCACTGCAATATTCTTGGGCTTCCCTTGTGGATCAGCTGATAAAGAATCCACCTGCAACACGGGAGACCTGGGTTAGATCCCTGGGTTGGGAAGATCCCCTGGAGAAGGGAAAGGCTGCCCACTCCAGTGTTCCTGCCTGGAGAATTCCATGGACTGTATTCCATGTGGTCACAAAGAGTCAGACACAACTGAGCGACTTTCACTTTCACGATCCACAGAGACTCAGGTGTCACTGCTCTCCTACCAGCAGGTTCCAGCAGAGGCCTGCAGGCACAGAACCTCAGTGAGGTCTGCGTGGAGCCATAAGAAGAGCTTCCCGGGATGGGAACGAGGGCCATCACCAGTCTGCCTTAAAGGTTCCACACCTTGAGCCTTGCCCATGTCTTGACATGATGTGCCTGGCAAAGTGTTAGAAGTTTTACAGTGGTTGCTTGTCTTATTTAATTCTCAGAACAATGCTGCGATGTATTACCTAAAATTTTTTTTACATAGTCTAACTCATTTAATTTTCCAAAGGAAAATGTGGATTAATACTAACAGAATTGAAATGACTTGTCCACTGTGACACAAATAATACCTATAGTAGAGCTTCTCACACAGCTAGTTAGATGTGTAAAAAAATACGGTTCGTCTTTTTGCATAAATGATCAAATCATCTTTAAGAATCCTCCACTCTCTCCCCCAAATTAAATTTTATATTGGGGAAAAATGTAAAATTCACTTGTATGGTTTAAAATTTAGTTTGTGCAATTAGGTCTCTTCTAGTACCCTGGTGGGCTCAGTTGGTAAAGAATCCACCTGCAATGCGGGAGACCTGGATTCAACCCCTGGGTTGGGAAGATTCCGTGGAGAAGAGAATGGCTACCCACCCCAGTGTTCTGGCCTGGAGAATTCCATAGACTGGATAGTCTATGGGGTCACAAAGAGTTGGACATGACTGAGCGACTTTCACACCCACCAGTATCCTTAAGAACCGCTTAGACTTTCAGGTTTCTTCAGTCTTCTTTCTCATACACACGTGGTTAGCCTGTCCTTGTGCCTGTGGACTGGAGTCATTCTGGAATCCATACAGGGTCCTGTCACTCCCTTGGTCTTTACTCAATGCCCTTGCCCTCTTGATCATCCCCAGTGTGCCAGCAGATGGCTTAACTTGGAGTAGGGTTTAATTCCCAAGGTGCTGTCTCCTGACTTCGTCAGGGGCTAGTAGTTGATGAATGGCTGTTAGCACCCTGATTCTCTCTTCCTTTCTGGGTAGCCTTATGTTCTAAGGAGGGACTTAAGCGGTGGCAAAGTGGAGAGTGGGTATATCTGGACTACATGAACCAGGGGCTCCATTTTTTTTGGGGGGGGGGGTGGGCTGTTACAGAGATGCAGAGAGGTCTGCAGTGAAAGCAGGAGTCAAGATGAGGTCAAGTCAGCCACTGATCACAACATAAGTGTTATTACTGCCAGAAAATTCAAGCAACTGATCCAAAACCAAACAGCGGTAGAATTAGAAGTTTTAACTCAGATAACGTCTGGCTCTTAAAATCTATGTGCATTCCACTGTAGGAAAATAAACAATACCACCTAAATACCAGTCTTAACAGAAAAGATGAGTAAACACTATTTATAGATTTAGTGAAAACAGATGTAGCCCCTGCATATAAATATTGACATCCTGGGCAACATAAAAATTACTGATAATAAATTATCCAAAATGGAAGAGTACAAATTTATGTCTACAATGATTATAATTCCAGAATAAGTTAATATAATTATTTATTGAGTACTTACTTTGTGCTCAGCACTTGACATAATCCTCACACTAAACATGCAAAGAGGATATTATTATCCTCTTTTTGAAGTAAAGGATATAACTAAGGATCATGAGAGTTGAGTAACTTGTTAGCTATAAGCATCTGAGCTTAGTCCAAAAACCACCTGATCTCAAAGGACCTCCAGGAAAAATTTTTTTTTTTTTTAAATGAAGCAGTTTAAGGAGAAGCTGGCTGATAAGTATAGTATGGCAGTGGGCAGAGTGGAAAGCATTCTTCAGGCACAGATATAGGCTGAAATCCTACCTTTGTTATTTTCCAGGTATTTGACTTAGTTACTGAACCTTTCTCAGTCCCCACAATTACGCAAAAACTGGCACCATTTTCTATTTAGGATGATGTCTGAGAAAGTGGTGAGCCCAGTGCCTTCCCTACAGCAGGGCCTACACATTCAATACATTCTGCATTATTCTGTTATTCACTTGGCCAGGCAGAGACTTCAGGCTGAAGAATGTGAGAGGTGCAGTCTCTGGATTCATGCATCTGGTTAGAGGTCCTCAGTTTACAGTAGGAAGCTGAGGCCTGGAGGCTAAATTAGCTACGAGTTAGTGGTAGAGCTGGGACTAGAGTTTAGAGTTCTTGATTCCCAACCCCACTGTGCTTTCCAGCTCAGCCAAAGGCCTGGTTAGGAGGGGAAGCAGGGAGAGCAAATGGAGATACGTTAATACAAATGCCTAATATTATTCCAGTAAACAACTTCAAGCCCATTTGAAAGATTTATGCACCAGACAGAGAAAGTTCCTCATCTAACACTCATGCCCAATACTTTAATTATAAGGGATTCGCTGGTTTCTTAAAGAAAAAGCTGTACTTAGGACAGTAGTCGAAGCCAAAGGAAGGCCAATTTCTGGAGCAAGAAAAATAAACTTAATACACAGAGTATATCATTTTACCCTGTGTCCCAATTTTTCTGAATTCTACCTTTGGTATATACATTATACCATTTTCTGTGCTCATTTTATTTTCAGAAGAAAAAAAAGGACAGGAATAGTGTTCCAGTCAACTACTAGATCCTTCTCTTAGAGATACAAAATGTATCATTTAACGCTATAAACTTTTGAATGTGCTGTGTTGTGCTAAGTCACCTTAGTTCTGTCTGACTCTTTGCGACCCTATGGACCATAGCCCACCAGGCTCCTCTGTCCACGGGATTCTCCAGACAAGAATACTGGAGAGAGTTGCTATGCCCTTCTCCAGGGGATCTTCCCAAACCAGGGATTGAACTTGTGCTTCTTATATCTCCTGCACTGGCAGGCAGGCTCTTTACCATTAGTGCCACCCAGAAAGCCCAAACTTTAGAATAGCCCCGTTCAATTCTTCTTAACCCAGCATTTTCCAATCTTAACCTGACGATGGAAGAGCCCACTGAGTGTGAAGCAAATATCCTGTAGGATATCCACGGGCCTGAGGTTCTCAAAATGTGGTCCCTGGGACAGCAGCATCTACACCACCTGGAGACTGGTTAGAAATGTGGATTATCAGGCATGAACACAGAACTAACAAATTATTAATTAGAAGCTGCTGGGGTTTTTATCAAGTTCTTCAGGATATTCTGATAAGAAAGTTTAATAGCTGCTAATCAACGCAAACTGTGAAGGTTGCTGATCATGAATATTGGTTATTTTAGGGGTTCTCTTGGGGCAGTGGATTTCAAACTGCTCCTCAGAACCGAAGGGAGCCAGGATGCAGGAGACAGATGACAGTAAGCCAGGTCAGGGCCATTGCCACCCCATCCCCACCCTGCACAGCCATTTTATATAAAGAGTAAGGCTCTAGGGTGAAACAGGGGCTGGGATTCCCCTGCAAAACCCTGTAGTTATCCTTGTCTTCTGCTCTTGGGAATTTAAAACATGTATTTGTACTTTTCTGAAAGGCGGCCAACTGGAAAAGCCTTGATGTGTGCTCTTACCTTTATTTCCATTCCTTATTAAAATAAACTGGTCTTGCATAAAAGCCTTCTTCTTGAGAACAATGAAAATGCAACTTGAAGATTCTGTTAGTAACACTGTTCAATATTTAAGCAAAAATCATCATGATAATTTTTACCAACTGAAATTTGCTAATTTTAAAGAAAAATAGGACTCATGTGCTCCTCATTCACTCCCAGCCCACTCCAATACTCAGGACAACTTATATGTCAGATCATGAGACAGGGCTGGTTAAGTGGTCTGTGTCTCTTCTCCAACATGTAGACCAGAGGTCCATACATGGCAGACAATTAATAAATGCCACCTGAATAAGTGATTTTTCAATACATTCGATAGGTTTTTCTGTTTTAAGAGAAAATATTTAATACATGCACCTTGATTCTTATAGAGAATTCTTATGTGTAAAAAATAATAACTCAGCATGAAAATGAGCAAAAGATGAACTGGCATAGAAAGCAGACGTTATCCAAATGGACAATAGGTATAGAATTTCAATCCCATAAGTAATCAGCAAAATTCAAATTGTCAAGAGATTACCAAGACAATGTCTCATATCAAAAATAACCACAACCCCAAGTACGGGAAGGATGTGGAACAAGTAGAATTCTTCATACACTGCAAGCAGTTAAAATGTCAAAAAACTATCCATCGGCATCTACTAAAGCTAACAAATGCATAGACTGTAACCTAGAAATTCCACCCTATTTACAAAGCTATCTGAAACACATGATGTGTCCTTCTGAAAACAAGTCAATAATGTTCCTGCACATACCAAAAACTTTACTACTCTCTATTTTCTGTCAACAAGAGAGTGGATAAAGAAATTGTGCTATGGGGACTTCCCTTGTGGTCCAGTAGTTAAGACTGCGCTGCCAATGCAGGGGACACAGGTTCCATTCCTGGTCAGGAAACTAAGATCTCACATGCTGTGTGGTGTGGCCAAAAGATTAAAATAATAATAATAATAATAAAATAAAGAAATTGTGCTACACTCACACAGTGGACTTAAGTAATGAAAATGCATGAACTACAACTATATGTACAAACACAGATTATTTGGTACTATGGATTTCACGTGTAATTTTCTTTCCATTGTATTATTTTGTGACATTAACAATAAGTAAAGCATATGCTAATGATAAAAATGTTTTAGTATAGGAAATAAAACAAGAAAAATTATCTATATTTTTCGTAGTATACAATGATAGTATGTCCCATTCCAAACATGTATATTATGCAGACATTGCTCCAGGTATATCTATGCATGGACAGATGGCTAGATCAACATTTGCTTCTGTCTATGTTATGGTATTTATTTCTCAAATTAGATATCTCTGTATCTATCTCTTCATAGATGCTGTATGAACTGTTTTGTAACATGGGTATTCATGTAGCCAAAAAACAATAAACATCTTTCCATGACAATAAGTCAGGCTGTCTTGTGGGGCTTCCCAGGTGGCACTAGTGGTAAAGAATCCAATGTATGAGATGCAGGAGATGACAGTTTGATTCCTGGGTCAGGAAGATCCCCTGGAGGAGGGCATGGCAACTCACTCCAGTATTTTTGCCTGGAGAATCCCATGGACAGAGGAAGCCTGGAGGGCTATACTCCATGGGACTGCAAAGAGATGGACATGACCGAACTATTGAGCAAACACACGGTGTATGTTTTAATACTAACAAGGCCTCCATTGTATAGCCATAACATAATATGTTTTAAAACTTTATTTATTTTGTTGTTTCCATCATTTTTCTCTTATAAGCACTTGTCTGATTACTTTTTTAGGTTATAAGGTGGGATTGCTGGGTCAAAAAAAAAACATGCTTAGAAAGGACTTTTCCACATGTTAAACATTCCTATGGTTGGTGGTTTAGTTGCTAAGTTGTGTCTGACTTTTGCAACCCCATGGAATATAGCCTTCCAGGCTCCTCTGTCCAAGGGATTCTCTAGGCAAGAATACTAGAGTGGGTTGCCATTTCCTTCTCCAGGGGATCTTTCCGACCCAGGAGTTGAACCTGGGTCTCCTGCATTGCAGGCGGATTCTTTACCCACTGAGCTATGCTGCTGCTGCTGCTGCTAAGTCGCTTAAGTCGTGTCCGACTCTGTGCGACCCCATGGACTGCAGCCTACCAGGCTCCTCTGTCCATGGGATTTTCCAGGCAAGAGTACTGGAGTGGGGTGCCATTGCCTTCTCCGCACTGAGCTATGAGGGAAGCCTAAACAATTCTATAGAAAGGCTGAATCAATCTTACTTTTACCAAAATGTATGAATCCTCCTTTTTTTTGGTCACACCTACACCAACACTGGGCATGATCTTACTTAAAAATATTTTCCTGGAATTTTTCTGATGTTCCACTGGTAAAGAATCCACCTGTCAATGCAGGGGACAAGGGTTTGATCCCTGGCCTGAGAAGATCCCATGTAATACGTGGCAACTAAGCCCATGAGCTGTATCTACTGAGCCCATGCACCCTAGAGTCCATGTTTCACAATAAGTGAAGCCACTGCAATGAGAAGCTCACCCACCACAACTAGCGAAGCTAGTGCACGGCAATGAAGACCTGTGCAGTCAAAAGTAATTAAATAAATAGAAAAATACTTTTTAAAATAAAATAAAAATATTTTCCAAAAAAAGGAAAAAAAAATAGCATTTTGATTTTTATTCATTAAAATTGTCAAAGATCAAATTTTTGATAACACTTCAGGTGACAGTGTGGGATAACAGCCACTTTCATATACTCTTATTATAAGTATACAATCTCCATGGAGAAAGTCTGACAATATCTATAAAACTAAAAATATATATACTCCTGATCCAGTAATCCCACTCTTAGGGAATTAACATATTGATATTCTCATATATCATAGGTCATACATAGGTCATTCTCAAATGACCTATGTATAAAGATTTTACTACAGTATTATTTTATAAAGACAAATGATGGGAGATAATTGAAATATATGTTAATAGAAGACTGGTAACATGAATTGTGGTACATTCACATAATGAAATACTATACAACTATTAAAAAGAATAAAGTCTCAACTTTTCTGTATGGTTGAAAAGTTTTATTAAAAAAATGTTAGGAGGGTAAAGAATGAGGTAGATATATATGCATCTATGTGGAAAAAAATGTGCAATAGCTGTTATGTGAAAAAGCATGGTGAAGAAGACTGTGTGTAATATTATGAATGTATATATTTTCCATCTATACACAGACATATATACATGTATGCACATATATGCATACACACACCCATGTTCATGGACAATCATTAAAGAAGTCCATAAAAAACTTTTAACAGTAGTTGCCTTTGAGAAAGAGAAAGGAATGGCTGGAGAAGAGCATGGGGGGAGAGAAATATATATTTCATTGCATATAATTTTGTGTTCTAAAATTTTATAGCATGGGCATATATTACCTGTTAAATAATAAATAGATAAATTTTACATCTAGTTTTAGTTTATATTTTTGACAACTAGAGTTGAGCAGATTTTTATCTACCTATTGGCTTTTTTATCTACCTTTTTAATTTTATCTACCTTTTCATTTTTTTACATTTTGTTTTATCTACCGTTTTTTACTACCTTTTTGTTTACCTATTGGCTATTTATTTCTATCTACTCTGAATTCCATGAAATTAAAAGATGCTTACTTCTTGTAAGGAAAGTTATGACCAACCTAGACAGCATATTAAAAAGCAGTGACATTACTCTGTCAACAAAGGTCCATCTAGTCAAGGCTATAGTTTTTCCAGTAGTCATGTATGCATGTGAAAGTTGGACTGTAAAGAAAGCTGAGGGCCAAAGAATTGATGCTTTTGAACTGTGGTGTTGGAGAAGACTCTTGAGAGTCCCTTGGACTGCAAGGAGATCCAACCAGTCCATCCTAAAGGAGCTCAGTTCTGGGTGTTCATTGGAAGGACTGATATTGGAGCTGAAACTCCAATATTTTGGCCACCTGATGCGAAGAGCTGACTCATTTGAAAAGACCCTGATGTTGGGAAAGATTGAAAGCAGGAGGAGATGGGGATGACAGAGCATGAGATGGTTATATGGCATCACTGACTTAATGGACATAAATTTGGGTAAACTCCAGGAGTTGCTGATGGACAGGGAGGCCTGGCGTGCTGCGATTCATGGGGTTGCAAAGAGTTGGACACGACTGAGTGACTGTACTGAAGTTTGAATCCAGGTCTATGGATCTCCTTTCCTCCTCTTTTTTTTCTGTTTTAAGATCCTATCTCTCTCTCACCCTAATTCACTCTTCATTCTTTAATTACTCTTAGATTTCTTCCTGCTAGTGGTGTCAGGCCCTGTTATGAGGAGGGTCAGGGATGATCACAAAACAGGGCTTCAGGGTAGATTCTGGGAAGGCAAGGGCTCTCCTGGTCTTCTGGACTAAGGGATCCTGTGATATATTAAAGCTTTTGGAGGTTATGTTTCCTCATGAAGGTGAAAGAGGAGAGTGAAAAAGCTTGTTTAAAACTCAACATTCAAAAAACAAAGATCATAGCATCTGTCGCCATCACTTCACGGCAAATAGATGGGGAAACAATGGCTCCAAAATTTCTGCAGATGGTGACTACAGCCACAAAGTTAAAAGAAGCCTGGTGTGCTGTAGTCCATGGGGTTGCAAAGAGTCAGAGATGACTGAATGACTGAACAACAACAACAACAACACTGTCTATTAGAAAATTCTTAAAAAGACAGGAATACCAGGCCACTTTACCTGCTTCCTGAGAAACCTGTATGCAGGTCAAGAAGCAACAGTTAGAATCAGACATGGTTCCAAACTGGGAAAGGAGTATGTCAAGGCTGTACACTGTCATCCTGCTTATTTAACTTATATGCAGAGTACATCATTCGAAGGGCTGGGCTGGATGAATCACAAGCTGGAATTAAGGTTGCCAGGAGAAATACCAACAACCTCAGATATGCAGATGATATCATTTAAATGGCAGAAAATGAAGAAGAACTAAAGAGCCTCTTGATGAGGGTGAAAGAGGACAGTGAAAAAAGCTGCCTTTAAATTTAACATTCAAATAATTAAGATCATGGCATCCAGTGCCATCACTTCATAGAAAATAGAAGGGGAAAAGTGGGAACAGTGACAGATTTTATTTTCTTGGGCTCCAAAACCACTGCAGATGGTAACTGCAGTGATATTAAAAGACACTTGCTCCTTAGAAGAAAAGCTATGACAAACCAAGACAGAGTATTAAAAAGCAGAGACATCACTTTGCTGACAAACGTCCATATAGTCAAAGCTATGGCTTTTCCATTAATCATGTACAGATGTAAAAGTTGGAGCATAAAGAAGGTTAATTGCCAAACAATTGATGCTTTCAAACTGTGGGCCAGAGAAGACATTTGGGTGTCCCTTGGACAGCAAGGAGATCAAACCACTCAATCCTAAAGGAAATCAGTCCTGATATTCATTAGAAGGACTGATGCTGAAGCTCCAATACTTTGGCCACCTGATGGGAAAAGCCAACTCGTTGGAAAAGACCCTGATGCTGGAAACGACTGAGGGTAGGAAGGGAAGGGGGTGACAGTGGAGGAGATGGACAGTGGAGTCCAGCCATCCACTGACTCAGTGGACATAAGTTTGAGCAAACTCTGGGAGATGGTGAAGGACAGGGAAGCCTGGTGTGCTGCAGTCCATGGGGTTGCAAAGAATTGGACACGACTTAGCAACTTA
The DNA here is from genome assembly GCF_029378745.1 of Bos indicus. Lineage (NCBI taxonomy): Eukaryota > Metazoa > Chordata > Mammalia > Artiodactyla > Bovidae > Bos > Bos indicus. Next base: position 603,084 of record NC_091769.1, on the reverse strand, counting down.
ACAACAAAATTGGCTATTTGTACTTTTTCTCATCTAAATTGCCTTTTAATGCTCTTGCCTATGATGTGTCTTTCTAAAAACTCCTGTAATGGTTTTAAAATTCATAGGCATCTTGGGCAAATCTATTCACAACGTAGAACTGCTTGTTACTATGCTACCAGTAGCCGAGCTTCTGTTTAGAGAAAAGCTGCTACAGCTTATACCCTTGTCACCTAAGCAGTCAAGGCTTCCCCTTGGCACCATGCAGCAAGGGAGGGCCACTGAGGCACAAAACAGCTTCTGCATTTGAAAAGCCACAATGAAGATAAACCTTGGAGAGAATGATTTTTCATCTTGGAGATCTAAAACCCAATAATCATTTGTGTACATTTTTCTAGGTTTATGCTATGTGTAATGGACAACATTACAATGCCATATTAAAGTGAAAATAAGAAACAATCCTCCTAGTGATGAAGGACAATAGACTTAAATATTACAGAGTTGAGAAGGCAACTTCATGCTACTTTTATGGTAATTTTCTCCCTAGTGTATTTTTTTAGGTATAGAATTTGAAACTGCAGGGTAGTTCTTCCTAAGGCCACCTTTTTTCCTTTATGGTTGATATGTTCAGGTATGATCTCAGTTTTTAAATACAGTAGGACAAAACTAGAGTGAACAGTCATAGGTTAACTTTCCCAAGGAGTTGGAGGGCCCAGCCTCAAAGCACCTTCCTAATGTGCAGTCAACCTCCATCCATGTGCAGTGTGTTCACTGATTTAAAACTTGGCCTAGAGCACATGGAATCTTCTCCAGGATAGATCACATCCTGGGCCATAAATCTAGCCTTGGTAAATTCAAAAAAAAAAAATGAAATAATTCCAAGCTTCTGACCACAATGCAGTAAGATTAGATCTCAATTACAGAAGAAAAATTATTAAAAATTCCAACATATGGAGGCTGAACAACACGCTGCTGAATAACCAACAAATCACAGAAGAAATCAAAAAAGAAATCAAAATATGCATAGAAAGGAATGAAAATGAAAACACAACAACCCAAAACCTGTGGGACACTGTAAAAGCAGTGCTAAGGGGAAGGTTCATAGCAATAGAGGCTTACCTCAAGAAACAAGAAAAAAGTCAAATAAATAACCTAACTCTACACCTAAAGCAACTTGAAAAGGAAGAAACGAAGAATCCCAGGGTTAGTAGAAGGAAAGAAATCTTAAAAACTAGGGCAGAAATAAATGTAAAAGAAACAAAAGAGACCATAGCAAAAACCAACAAAGCCAAAAGATGGTTCTTTGAGAAGATAAATAAAATTGACAAACCATTAGCCAGACTCATCAAGAAACAAAGGGAGAAAAATCAAATCAATAAAATTAGAAATGAAAATGGAAAGATCACAACAGACAACACAGAAATACAAAGGATCATAAGAGACTACTACCAGCAACTATATGCCAATAAAATGGACAACTTGGAAGAAATGGACAAATTCTTAGAAAAGTACAACTTTTCAAAACTGAACCAGGAAGAAATAGAAAATTTTAACAGACCCATCAAAAGCACAGAAATAGAAACTGTAATCAGAAATCTTCCAGCAAACAAAAGCCCAGGACCAGACAGCTTCACAGCTGAATTCTACCGAAAATTTAAAGAGCTAATACCTATCCTATTTCTGCTTTATTGACTATGCCAAAGCCTTTGACTGTGTGGATCACAATAAACTGTGGAAAATTCTGAAAGAGATGGGAATACCAGACCATCTGATCTGCCTCTTGAGAAATGTGTATGCAGGTCAGGAAGCAACAGTTAGAACTGGACATGGAACAACAGACTGGTTCCAAATAGGAAAAGGGGTACGTCAAGGCTGTATATTGTCACCCTGTTTATTTAACTTATATGTAGAGTACATCATGAGAACTGCTGGACTGGAAGAAGCACAGGCTGGAATCAAGATTGCCGGGAGAAATATCAATAACCTCAGATATGCAGATGACACCACCCTGATGGCAGAAAGTGAAGAGGAACTAAAAAGCCTCTTGATGAAAGTGAAAGTAGAGAGTGAAAAAATTGGCTTAAAGCTCAACATTCAGAAAACGAAGATCATGGCATCCGGTCCCATCACTTCATGGCAAATAGATGGGGAAACAGTGGAAACAGTGTCAGACTTTATTTTTCTGGGCTCCAAAATCACTGCAGATGGTGACTGCAGCCATGAAATTAAAAGACGCTTACTCCTTGGAAGGAAAGTTATAACCAACCTAGATAGCATATTCAAAAGCAGAGACATTACTTTGCCAACAAAGGTTCGTCTAGTCAAGGCTATGGTTTTTCCTGTGGTCATTATGGATGTGAGAGTTGGACTGTGAAGAAGGCTAAGTGCCGAAGAATTGATGCTTTTGAACTGTGGTGTTGGAGAAGACTCTTGAGAGTCCCTTGGACTGCAAGGAGATCCAACCAGTCCATTCTGAAGGAGATCAGCCCTGGGATTTCTTTGGAAGGATTGATGCTAAAGCTGAAACTCCAGTACTTTGGCCACCTCATGTGAAGAGTTGACTCATTGGAAAAGACTCTGATGGTGGGAGGGATTGGGGGCAGGAGGAGAAGGGGACGACAGAGGATGAGATGGCTGGATGGCATCACTGACTCGATGGACATGAGTCTGGGTGAACTCCGGGAGTTGGTGATGGACAGGGAGGCCTGGCATGCTGCGATTCATGGGGTTGCAAAGAGTCGGACATGACTGAGCGACTGATCTGATCTGATTTGAATACCTATCCTACTCAAACTCTTCCAGAAAACTGTAGAGGATGTTAACTTCCAAACTCATTCTATGAGGCCACCATCACCCTAATACCAAAATCTGACAAAACTGCCACAAAAAAAGAAAACTACAGGCCAATATCACTGATGAACAAAGATGCAAAAATCCGTAACAAAAATTCTAGCAAACAGAATCCAACAACACATTAAAAAGATCATACACCATGACCAAGTGGGCTTTATCACAGGGATGCAAGGATTCTTCAATATCCACAAATCAATCAATGTAATACATCACATTAACAAATTGAAAAATAAAAGCCATATGATTATCTCAATAGATGCAGAGAAAGCCTTTGACAAAATTCAGCATCCATTTATGATAAAAACTCTCCAGAAATCAGGCATATAAGGAACACACCTGAACATAATAAAAGCTATATATGACAAACTCACAGCAAACATTATCCTCAATGGTGAAAAATTGAAAGCATTTCCTCTAAAGTCAGGCAGAAGACAAGGGTGCCCACTCTCACCAGTACTATTCAACATAGTTTTGGAAGTTTTGGCCACAGCAATCAGAGCAGAAAAAGAAATAAAAGGAATCCAAATTGGAAAAGAAGAAGTAAAACTCTCACTGTTTGCAGATTACATGATCCTTTACATATAAAACCCTAAAGACTCCACCAGAAAATTACTAGAGCTAATCAATGAATATAGTAAAGTTGCAGGACACAAAATCAACACACAGAAATCCCTTGCATTCCTGTACACTAATAATGAGAAAATAGAGAAATTAAGGAAACAATTCCATTCACCGTTGCAACAAAAAGAATAAAATACTTAGGAATATATCTACCTAAAGAAACTAAAGAAAGACCTATATATAGAAAACTATAAAACACTGGTGAAAGAAATCAAAGAGGACACAAATAGATGGAGAAATATATCGTGTTCATGGATCAGAAGAATCAATATAGTGAAAATGAGTGTACTACCCAAAGCAACCTATAGATTCAATGCAATCCCTATCAAGCTACCAATGGTAATTTTCACAGAGTTAGAACAAATAATTTCACAATTTGTATGGAAATACAAAAAACCTCGAATTGCCAAAGCAATCTTGAGAAAGAAGAATGGAACTGGAGGAATCAACCTGCCTGACTTCAGGCTCTACTACAAAGGTACAGTCATCAAGACAGTATGGTACTGGCACAAAGACAGAAATATAGATCAATGGAACAAAATAGAAAGCCCAGAGATAAATCCACACACCTATGGATACCTTATCTTTGACAAAGGAGGCAAGAATATACAATGGGGAAAAGACAATCTCTTTACAAGTGGTACTAGGAAAACTGGTCAACCACTTGTAAAAGAATGAAACTAGAACACTTTCTAACACCATACACAAAAATAAACTCAAAATGGATTAAAGATCTAAACATAAGACCAGAAACTATAAAAATCTTAGAGGAGAACATAGTGAAAACACTCTCTGACATAAATCATAGCAGGATCCTCTATGACCCACTTCCCAGAATATTGGAAATAAAAGCAAAAATAAATAAATGGGGCCTAATTAAAATTAAATACTTCTGCACAACAAAGGAAACTCTAAGCAAGGTGAAAAGACAGCCTTCAGAATGGGAGAGAATAATAACAAATGAAGCAACAGACAAAGAATTAATCTCAAAAACATACAAGCAACTCCTGCAGCTCAATTTCAGAAAAATAAACAACCCAATCAAAAAAATAGGCCAAAGAACTAAACAGACATTTCTCCCAAGAAGACATACAGATGGCTAACAAACATATGAAAAGATGCTCAACATCACTCATTATCAGACAAATGCAAATCAAAACCACATTTCACACCAGTCAGAATGGCTGCTATCCAAAGTCTACAAGCAATAAATGCTGGAGAGGGTGTGAAGAAAAGCGAACCCTCTAACACTGTTGGTGGGAACGCAAACTAGTACAGCCACTGTGGAGATTCCTTAAAAAACTGGAAATAGAGCTGCCATACGACCCAGCAATCCCACTGCTGGGCATACACACTGAGGAAACCAGAATTGAAAGAGATATGTGTACCCCAGTGTTCATCGCAGCACTGTTTATAATAGCCAGGACATGGAAGCAACCTAGATGTCCATCGGCAGATGAATGGATAAGAAAGCTGTGGTACATATACACAATGGAGTATTACTCAGCCATTAAAAAGAATACATTCAAATCAGTTCTAATGAGGTGGATGAAACTGGAACCTATTATACAGAGTGAAGTAAGCCAGAAAGAAAAACACCAGTATAGTATACTAATGCATATATATGGAATTTAGAAAGATGGTAACAATAACCCTGTATGCGAGACAGCAAAGGAGACACAGATGTATAGAACAGTCTTTTGGACTCTGTGGGAGAAGGAGAGGGTGGGAGGATTTGGGATAATGGCATTGAAACGTGTATATTATCATATGTGAAATGAATCACCAGTCCCGGTTCGATGCAGGACACAGGGTGCTTGGGGCTGGTGCACTGGGATGACCCAGAGGGATGGTGTGGGGAGGGAGGTGGGAGGGGGGTTCAGGATGGGGAACACATGTACACCCACTGTGGATTCATGTCAATGTATGGCAAAACCAATACAATATTGTAAAGCAATTAAAATAAATAAATTTATATTAAAAAAATAAAACTTGGCCTGGCCAAGTGAGAAGGGAATTTAAAATATTCACCTCAGAAGCATATTGTGGGGATTAAATAAAATAATGTATGTAAAGCTCTGAGCGCAGTGCCTCACAGGACAGCAGCTAACAAGTTGTGATACAACCTCATGATCAAGAAAGTAAACACAGAGTGTAGCCATTTATCAACATGAAGGCAGTGTGGACCTGTAAGCACAACTGCGTTTACATATAGCAGTTCTGGGAATATGAAGATCTTTACGTGAATATTTCCTGACAAGCTGCAGAAAAGCAAAACAAAACAAAAATCACCAACTTGCATGCTGTGTCAAGTGGCACCTTATCCCAGAGAAGGGATGGATTGCTTCATCACAGAACAGCACAACTGGCACAACCAGCTGGGGAGGGATATTTGGAGAGAACCAAACAATGAAGGATGTAAGGGTAAAAGACCAGCAGAGATGAATTCACTGGAAAATACTTGGGTGGCTCCTCAAACAGTTCAATATAGAACTGCCATGACCCAGCAATTCCACTCTAGATGTATATGCCTGGGAACTGAAAAGGTAACTGGCAACAGGAAATGGCCTTCCTTTTGGGGGTGATGGAGATGTTCTGACATTAAACAGTGTATGGGGATGGCCGCGCCACACAGCGGCTATGTTACAAACCACTGGCTTGTGCATTTTAAAACGGCAAATTGTATGTTATGCAAATTACATCTCAATTGATAAATAATCACTGACTGTGCCAAAGATTATGCATATTTAAGATTAACATGGAAATTTAGAAAAATGATTTTATGGTGCCCATGGAAGAAAAAAGCAGATGCACCAACAGCAGCACTAAAAGCAAGTGAGACACGAAGTGGGAACAGTTCAAATAAAGAAAAGGAAAAAAGATACTGATAGGAATATTCACAAAGTCTCTGTAATGAGGAAATTATACCAAACAACCCAGGAAAAGCATTTTGGCCTTATCCCTTGAGCAACTTTATGAAGTCTTTCAATTTACTTCAAGGGCTAAACACTTCAAGCAAAGATTATCTTTGTGAAGCACACTTTAATATATAAACCTGAATTCTCTTCTTCCCTCAGAGACACTACACTAAAGGGTTTGCCAAACCAGAGTTTGGGACAAAAACTAACAATTAGTATGTCATTAGTAGGCCCAGGGGTATGCTTTCCCCTACACACAAATATGCTTGTGACTATGGAAAGAAATCATTCTATTTTTAAAGGAGAAACAGTTTTTGTTTTTTTTTTTCCATGACAATGATAGCTGTGAAGGACAGCAGCATTACTATTTTCTCTTTTTACCTTCTACACTTATTTTCCCCACCCTAACTTTCTTTCTGACAGAGGATGAGATGAGATGGTTGGATGGCATCACTGACTTGATGGACATGAGTTTGAGCAAGCTCTGGGAGTTGGTGATGGACAGGGAAGCCTGGCATGCTGCAGTCCATGGGGTCACAGAGTCAGACACAACTGAGCAACTGAACTGAACTGTCTTTCTAGGGATATATCAGCCAACTTGCTTTTTCCACTCTTTGGAATCAGCTGATTGTAAGCACTTAAAAGCTAAATCTAACACATTTAAATCTCCTAAAAATACTTACTGACTTTGTAAACCAGTAACTTGAACTTCACAATGATCTACAACTAGTAGAAATTTCATAAAATAATTTTAAATGTGTTTTTTTTTCCCTTCTGGATTTTCCTGCAACAATTATTTCAAGAAACTACCCTAGAGCTATTGCTCAGGGAAAATACTAACATTCACTCTAATTTCACAGCAGCACTAACTGGGCAGAGAAATAACCTATTAAATGGGTCAATCACTTCTTATTCACACATATTAAGTTTCCTAGGCAATACGATTCTGTCTAGGTATCAGTAATTTTTAATCCCTGTCTGTTAATGATAAAAGTTTAGCTTTTCCAAGCTCACATATACAAGACCCTTAAGCTCAGTTGGGTCCAATTCTGTAATATAATAAATACACTGTGACTCTGTCTATCAGTCTTCATTTCATTTTCTTTCATTTTTAAAAAGAATATCCACTTTTCTTCTATTCTTTTTTAAAATAATTATTTATATTTGTCTGTGCTGGGTCTTTGTTGCTGCATGGGCTTTTCTCTAGCTGTGGCTTCTCTTGTTGCTGAGCATGGGCTCCAGGGCATACGGGCTCAGGAGCTGTGGCGCATGGACTTAGCTGCTCTGAGGCATGTGTGATCTTTCTGGATCAGGGATTGAACTCATGTCTCCCATATTGGCAGGCAGACTTTTTACCACTGAGTTGCTAAGGAAGCCCTTCTTCTTTATTTCTGTTTATGAAACATCCAAGTAGCTAATGTATGTTTGGCTCTAGCAACTGACTCCTTCCCCAATGTCTTTGCCAGTTAATTTCTATTTCCAATTCCACACAATTTTTCAGGCTGTGAGGGTGAGTGGTGAATGTTTAACAATGGGCCAGCTCCCTTGAGGGAAAAAGCCCAGATCTGGAGTGCTTGCTGATTACCATGGTATAAACACTTCTGCCACTGCTGATTTGAAACTATCACTATCATTTCACTGAATGTGAATTTGGGAGAGATGTGCAATATCACACCACAATAAAGTTTTTTCACCAGAGAGATACAAGAGACATAAATAACCTCAAGAACCTAGATAAAAGGGACTTCCCTGGTGGCCCAGTGGTTAGGACTCTGTGCTTCCACTTCAGGGAGCCCAGGTTCGATCCCTGCTTAGAGAACTAAGATCCTAAAAGTGGGGTGGGACAGCCAAAAAGAAAAAACAATACACACAATAGTAAATAATTAGGAAGTCACAAACTTTGAATGTTTATTATCTTGGTGTTAATATAATTCAATTGTAAGCTTATATGATTTGATTTTTAACAATGGTTCTGTGTAACAGTAACCACACAAAATTCCTCAAAAATTAGCTATTGGCTTTTGTTAGCCAGAATGAGCCAGGTCCCACTACAGTACTCTTGCCTTGAAAATCCCATGGATGGAGGAGCCTGGTAGGCTGCAGTCCATGGGATCGCAAAGAGTCGGAAATGACTGAGTGACTTCATTTTCACTTTTCACTTTCATGCATTGGAGAAGGAAATGGCAACCCACTCCAGTGTTCTTGCCTGGAGAATCCCAGGGACAGCGGAGCCTGGTGGGCTGCCATCTATGGGGTCGCACAGAGTCAGACATGACTGAAGCGACTTAGCAGCAGGAGAAGCAGCAGCATGAGCCAGGTCTAACACACCACTGATATGGGATCTATGAAAACCCATCTGTTGCCATCAGTGTTCTGTGACCAGGTTGTCACAGAGGACCTGGACCACCTGAATAGTGTTACGTACACCTGGATGAGCCCAGTCAGGGAGCATAAGGATGGGAGAGGCAGCCTAAGCTGGGATGTCTGACATGCCACTGTAGACAAGAAGTGTCAGTGGGTCCCACACAAACTAACCAGGAGGAAGGGCAGACATCCAGTTAAATGTGGTACATTTAATATGCTCATTTATCTTACTTGTTTCCCTATGATTGTTCCTGAAGCCACTGTAAAAATATAAAGGAATAAAAAAAGAGTAAAACTATGGTTGGTTCTCCTTATTTGCAGATTCTCTGTTTTGTAAACTTATTTCTAAACCCAACATCAATACACATGGTGCTCTCACTGTCATTTGTGGACATGCTCAAGATGGTAAAAATCTGGTCTCCTGATGCTCATGTTTTCAATTGAGGTTGAAAAAGGAGACCCTCTGCCTTCTTGCTTCAGCTCTCACAGTGTAAACTAAGCGTCATTTTAATCTTCTATTTAGTGACACTTTCTTTAGGTTGGTGATTTTACTGTTTAAAATGGCCCCCAAGTGCTGCTGAAGGGTTGTCTAGGTTCCTAAGCATGAGAGGGCTGTGAGGTACCATATGGAACGTGTGTGATGGACAAACTTCACTGAACCTAAGTTCAATGTTAATGAATCAGTCCTATATATAAATAAGATGTCTTCAAACAGAAATGCATTAAACGCAAAGTTATGTATCCATTAGTTGATGAGATTTGCAGGTACCTAAACCTGTATTTCTCCTCAGAGCAATGGTTCAGTTCAGTTCAGTTCAGTCGCTCAGTCGTGTCCGGCTCTTTGTGACCCCATGAACCACAGCACGCCAGGCCGCTCTGTCCATCACCAACTCCCAGAGTCCACCCAAACCCATGTCCATCAAGTCGGTGATGTCATCCAACCATCTCATCCTCTGTCGTCCCCTTCTCTTGCCCTCAGTCTTTCCCAGCATCAGGGTCTTTTCAAATGAGTCAGCTCTTTGCATCAGGTGGCCAAAGTATTGAAGTTTCAGCTTCAGCATCAGTCCTATCAATGAACACCCAGGACTGATCTCCTTTAGAATGGACCGGTTGGATCTCCTTGCAGTCCAAGGGACTCTCAAGAGTCTTCTCCAACATCACAGTTCAAAAGCATCAATTCTTTGGCCCTCAGCTTTCTTTATAGTTCACCTCTCACATCCATACATGACCACTGGAAAAGTCATAGCCTTGACTAGATGGACCTTTGTTGACAGAGTAATGTCTCTGCTTTTTAATATGCTGTCAAGGTTGGTCATAACTTTCCTTCCAAGGAGTAAGCGTCTTTTAATTTTGTGGCTGCAGTCACCATCTGCAGTGATTTTGGAGCCCAAAAAAATAAAGTCTGACACTGTTTCCACTGTCTCCCCATCTATTTGCCATGAAGTGATGGGACCAGATGCCATGATCTTCATTTTCTGAATGTTGAGCTTTACGCCAACTTTTTCACTCTCCTCTTTCACTTTCATCAAGAGGCTTTTTAGTTCCTCTTCACTTTCTGCCATAAGGGTGGTGTCATCTGCATATCGGAGGTTATTGATATTTCTCCTGGCAATCTTGATTCCAGCTTGTGCTTCCTCCAGCCCAGCATTTCACATGATGTACTCTGCATATAAATTAAATAAGCAGGGTGACAATATACAGCCTTGACGTACTCCTTTTCCTATTTGGACCCACTCTGCTGTTCCATGTCCAGTTCTAACTATTGCTTCCTGACCTGCATATAGGTTTCTCAAGAGGCAGGTCAGGTGGTCTGGTATTCCCATCTCTTTCAGAATTTTCCACAGTTTATTGTGATCCACACAGTCAAAGGCTTTGGCATAGTCAATAAAGCAGAAATAGATGTTTTTCTGGAACTGTCTTGCTTTTTTGAGTTTTGAGGGACTTTATAGAACATGATTTCTGCAAACAATGAGAACTGATTGTGTAATGTCAAGGACAGATTCTAACTCAACTTCAGAAGTTACCAGGCAGATGGCTGAGTGGATTCAGCTCACCAGAAAAGCCAGAGTGAAACGACACCTTGGACAGGCTCAGAAATAGGAGAGCCAATGAAGGAAGGTAAAGCCCCAAACAGGTAGATAAGTTGAAGATGATGGTAAGAAGCTCTGAGATCCCCAGTTTCCTTCTCAACCCAGCACAGTCGAGTTCCCTCATCCACAGAAGAAAAGCAGAAGTTTATTTTCTAAAGAAGTTGATCCCAAATTGATTCCGGATTCAGTTTCACCATTCAGAGGATAAGGGTTCTGTCCTGAAAATAGGACATTAAGTCTACATGTTGAATGATAGCACATTGGACTCCTGCTACCCCACTCAGCTCTGAGAACCCTTGTTATCAGTATTATACCATCCAGGCAGGAGACGGAAGAATGTCCCTCTGGAGATGTTACCTGGGCCAAAAGAAAATACCTTCAGGGACTTTCCTGATGGTCCAGTGAAGACTCTGCCCTTCCAATGCAGGGGGCATGAGTTCAATCCTTGGTCAGGAACTCAGATCCCACATGCCAAATAGCATGTTTTCTTCCCAAAAAGAAGAAAACACTTGCATATTGCAGGCAGCTATGGTGAAGCCCACTGACTCATAAGTCTTCCCTTCCTAAATACACACACACAATTTCTAAGTAGCTGTGCTGTGCCTTACTCTTCAGTATGAGGAGATAGGCAGCAACAACTGGATATTTGAAGAGAGCATCGAACATAAAAGATAAAGACAAAAATGAATGCAAAAAGAAAAAACTGTTCAGAGGAAACTGAGAAATCATGCTGGAATGTAAGAAAACATCCTCAGAACTATCATGGGGGTTTGTATAGGGTTAAACAATGATATGATATTCATGGAAGCAGAAAAGGGAGGTTTCAAAAAGATACCCAGAGAATAACAACATAAAAAATATTAGAAATTAAAAGAAAATACTACAATTTTAATAAAATAAATGAAAGGTAACTTTGGGAAAATCCAGGAAATAGGACAGCAACACGAGAAACAAAAACCAAAGAACTAGAAAATGTAAGAGACAAAATAAAATTATTAGATTGTTTTAGAATATTTAATATCAAAATTACAGGGTTTCCAGAAAGAATCACAGAGAAGATAAGAGAGGAGGAAAACTAACATAAATATGTTTTACGAATTTCCCAGAGCTGAAGGATATCAGTTTCCGTAAGAGAGGGTCCTTCTTGGGACAGGATAATGGACTTAAAAAGAAGTCTTGACACCCACAGAAGACACATAAACACGAAATTTCAGAACACTGGGTAAAGAGGATTCTAAAAGCTTCCAGAAGAGTAAAAGAGAAATAACAAGAGATCTCATACAAAGGATTGGATATCATAACAGAACTTACTTTTTGGATTGCAATTCTGGGTGCTGGAAGACTCTGAAACGATTACTTCAAAATTCCTAGAGAGAATAGTTTCCAACTTCAATTTCTATGCCCAGTCTATAAATCAAATGAAGTGGCAGAATTATGACATTTCTCAAAACATTTATCTGTCATGGATGCTTTCTCAGGAATCTCCTTTTGTGGAGAAGGAGTCCACAAAAAAGCTTTCATAAGAAGGACAGAAACGCAGTATACCAGTTACATAGAACTGGTAAAAGTAGAATTAGCAATAAAGTTGTTTTTTCCTCTCACATAACAAGCAATCTGAATATCAATCTAACAAAAAATTATAATTAGGAGAAAGGGGAGGTAATGCATGTTTGGGGAGGGACATTAAATTCACGTATTCCTTTGTAGAAAATCAATATATAGTATCTATGATAAAGTAAAATGGAAGAAACAGCAACACAAGCAAATTATTATGGAGGCAAATGAAAAGAAATATGTAACAGTATTATACATGTTGTACAAAAAAGAACAGGAAGTAAAGAGGGGCAGACAGGACAGTGCTGTTTTTCATTATCAATTTTGAATATCTATCTGATACTTGTTGTTCATGTATCTTTGATTAGGCACCCGTGTGTGTGTGTGTGTGTGTGTGTGTGTGTGTGTGTGTGTGTGTGGTCATGGTGGACTGAAAGGCAGAGGCCAAGCCAAGGATCTGTTGTCATGGGAGCTGGCAATGCTCTGAAGCCCTCAGGATCATTAAGTCTGTCAGAAGAATGTAGAACCCCAGCCATTAGGCAGAAGTTCAAACCTAGAATTTCCCTCCCTAGAGGGGAGAAAATAAGAACTAGGCAGGCCAAGTTCTCCATGGACTGAGGGCTGGTAGGTTTCCAAGGCAGGGAGTCAGGCCCAGGAAACAATGTAACACCGAAACTTGGGGATCAGAACTGGGACACCAGGCTGGAGCCGGTATGACAGCAATGTGGGTGGAAGCTGAGGCCCACAATGCTTGGGGCTCACTCTCTACCTTCGTCTTATCTGAGTTAAGCACTGGCCAAGCCTGGAACAACAAGGGAAGTAAAACTAGAAACCTGGGTGGCCTGATAAAACACTAAATCAACACCACCCTCTAGATCTGAGAGCCGTAGGTCATTCTTTTCCTTTACAATGTCTGTTAGTTGCTACCTGGATGCCATATGTAGCCCAATGAAATTTACCTCGAAGACTAGTTAAATTGTGCTACATCCATACAACTAAATAATATGCAGCCATTGAAACAAACATGGAAGGTTCTGGGAAAGCCTCCTTTCTAGATACAGATGTCACAATTTCCTATTTCTTTTTTCCATCTTCCTCATGCCTGGAATATGGTACCTGAATATGTAGCAACATCTGCATGGTACAGCATTTTACAACCCAGTGGTAGCAGGTATTCTAAGGCTAGCAGAGCCTAAAAATAAAAAAAAATTAAAAAAAAGAAAAGAAAATGATTCATTGAAGGCACCCCTGAACCACCTATACCAGAATTCATGATGCCTGAAACAAAGTAACTGAACACATTATTTACACAGGAGCCCTTCCAATATTATGGGAGTGAATTTGATTGGAAACTATAACTTCTAGGCTTTTTAAAATATTTTGGAATCTCAAAATTCACTCCTCTATAACCCCCAGGGAGTGGAAAATGAGTTTAACATTCTCCCCCAGGATTCCTGTTTGGCGTAATTATCTCTCCACAAATGAAATCTACAAAATTCATCCTCAAATAAAATTGCGTTTGAAGACCTTGGAGAACTCCAAGTGTGCATACTTAATCATGCACTGCCTTATCACAACCTAATTGGCTTTTTTCCTATTCCTATTTTGCAGATCGGAAAACCGAGGGATACACCTTCCCCAGGTCCAAATAATTCATTAGGATAATAAATGACAAAACGCATTTATCAATCCTGAGAAGTTTGCTAAAAATAACTTTGGCCGTATCACATAAAGGGGGTTTATATTTGGTTTATAAGTGCTTGCTGCTGCTAAGTCACTTCAGTCGTGTCCGACTCTGTGCGACCCCATAGACGGCAGCCCACCAGGCTCCCCTGTCCCTGGGATTCTCCAGGCAAGAACGCTGGAGTGGGTTGCCATTTTCTTCTCCAATGCATGAAAGTGAAAAGTGAAAGGGAAGTCGTTCAGTCATGTCCGACCCTTAGCATGGACTGCGGGCTACCAGGCTCCCCCATCCATGGGATTTTCCAGACAAGAGTACTAGAGTGGGGTGCCATTAGCCAATTTAAATGAATCGCTTACTTTGGAAAAGCTATAATAAGAAGTTTGTGTCATTTCACTAAAATGCAACTGCAGAAATTAAAAACATTTCCCAAATGCTTATGTGGACCACTGCTGATGCAAGCTGCTGCTGTTCAGGAGTTGATTGTAGAGTTCCCACTGATTTCTCTACATGTAAGAAACATTCTGTTGACATCTCATAAGAAAACCAAGTTATTCAATTTAATGGATCAGTACAGAAAACAAAACCCTGATTGCCAAGCAGAGTATTTTGCTATGTTTGTGTTTCCTCTGATCTAAATTTGCTAGCTTTGAATGTTGCTTTTAAACTAACACCCACAAATGGCATCTTATATGGCCTGCTTTATTCATTAAAACAAACTGAAGATCATTATGGAGTCACTTTGAAAGGTAATTTGGGCTTCTTATTTAATTAATCCATTACACTTAACCTTCCAGTATTTTGTTCTCTGAAAGTCCTACAACCATTATTAGCACACTACAAATATGTTTTGCATTATTAAATTTAAAATTTAGTGCCCAATAAAATTCTCAACACGAATATTGTTACTAGATGAGTTCATTAAACCTAACCATACTAATTAACAGTCAAGTGTTGAGGTACACTTATAAAGCAGTAGACTGTCTTCCATATTCATAACACCTCTGCTAATTCTAGTAAAAGAACATAAACAGTCTCAGAGGAAAAACACGCCCAGGGAAGTCACAGAAACCATATGTACTTCTGTGACAATCAGCTCCTTCAAAATAAATGTCCAGGCTTGTCTGATATTGGCTTCTCATCACATCATCTATCAGTCATTTTCAACTAAGTGTACAATGGGTTCTAGCTCCTCCCTCCCTTAGGCTTGTAAGGACATGACTGGAAATAGTGTGCATTTCAGTTTTATAACAAATCACGTCTTAGCTGCAACCCAGCATTTTCAGAGGGATTCTACATACATATAAAATCTTTAACCTCTAGCACAAGGATGATCTTTTAGCCACAAGAAGAAAGTGTGGAAGAAAGTCCTTGGTCCTAGTTCACATCCCAGTTAGTGGCTGCAGTGATACAGCAGCAGAACTCTGCCTTTATGGATCGAAGCTGTGAGGAGTGTTACCTGCTGAAGGCTCATGACTTTCTGGGAATTTCCCTCCATGTAATGGAGCCAACTTGACCTAAGTTATGTCCCTTCCCCAGAGGCAGTCAGTATCTAATGGCTGGTTGACAAAGACCTGGCCCCCTTTCCTCAACTCTTGTATAGGTCCACCTTACTTCCAAAGCGTCCCATAAGATCAGCTGAGACACCTCTTGAAAAAGGATCACAGTTCCACCTCTCCATCTGCCTGCTCCTGCTTCTTTCAACTCTCTCACAAGTATGAATCCCAAAGGTGCTCCCCAACAAACCTTCTGCATGCAAATCTCTGAGTCAGTTGCCTAGGGAACCTGGCCTAAGACATCCCCATTTGAAGAGCCCAAATTCAAGGAAGGTTTTAAGGGGAACCCCATCTACATAATTTGGCTTTCTGTAGGGAAGTAAATTAATTGTAACCAAACACAGTTGAATTTTCTAGATTATGGGTTCAAGTCTTCACAGTCCATAAGACATTAAATGAAATTTAAACCTTCTATTAGAATAGCTGTCTCTGAGGCCCCTAGGTTCACTTATTTTAAAATAACAAGACGGTATCAGCCTGAATTGCTTCCCAGTTCAGCTGCTAACCTAGAACTATTAGATAGGTACAGTGGGTCAGAATCTACTGAATCTCTATTCACACTCTAAGTATCCTGCTATCCAGCAGTTCTCTTTCACTTACTCAAAGGGGAAAACTTTATGTCTGCTTTTTTGCGAGGGAGGTCCTATGGACTGAATTTTGTGCCTCCTTCAAATATTGAAGCCCTAACCCCCCGTGTAACTGTATCTGGAAATGGGGTCTTTAGGACGTAATTATGGTCAAATGAAGTCATGGGGCAGGGGCCCTAATGCTATAGGACTGTGACCTCTAAGAAGGGAAGCGAGTGACCCTTCTTTCTCTGCCATGGGATGGTCCAACGAAAAGGTGGCCACCTATAAAGAAGGAAGAGAGCTCCTGCCAGAAACCAGATTGGCTGGCACCTGGATTTTAGACATCTTAGACTTCTTACCCTTTAGAATTGTGAGACGGTAAATTTCTGTTTAAGCTACACAGTCTATGGTATTTTGTTATGGTGAATATTATCATTAGTCAGGCCAAGCTGACTAGTATGGGCAGAGTGGTGTGAAATACAAGTAAATGATACCACTGTATTATTCCTCACAAATGCATCATTTGTTTTCCTTTTTAGCTTTGCTTCTCTCCTTCTGCTCAACTTCTCTTTAGCTCTTTATTTTCCCCCCTCATTCAGTGTCAGTGCCTCAAGGGTATACAGAATATACATATAAATCAAAGGGCATAACTCCAAGGTATACAGAAAAAGGGCACAACTCAAAGGGTATAACTCAAGGGTATACAGAATATACATAACAAGTGAACGGACAAAGAAATCAACACTTGAAAGAGGTTAGCAACCTACGGAAGTAGCAAGGCCCAGACTTTGCTACTTTGTGGTTAAGACTTTGCCTTCCAATGCAGGGGGTGCAGGTTCAATCCCAGGTAGGGGAGCTAAGATCCTACATGCCTGGAGGCCAAACAACTAAAACATTAAAACAACTGAAGCAATATTGTAACAAATCAATGAAGACTTTAAAAATGGTCCACATCAAAAAAAAAAACAACTTAAAAAAAAGAAAATAATACATCCTGTGAGAGTAACCTACAGTTATGGAAACACTAAAACGCAATCATATACTCAGATAGGCAATACAGTTAAAACAAGTTTTGTGTCTTTCATTAATTTTGTTAACGTGGATTAGCTCAGTTGAGCCAGGTCATCTTTAAAGGAATGATAAAATCTAATTTTAGACTGTGAAGTTTCCATTAAGGCATGAAGCCCAGTAAAGCTCTTTCTGTGTGGACAGCTGGTCTCCCTTGATTATCTGAGGGGACAATACTGAGGTGAGCTGGAGCTGGATTAAAGAGCAGCCTCAAATGCTACATTGAGATGGGGCTTTATTCTGTATGTAACCAGGACTCAGCCCGGCTAGGGTAGTGACATGAGTGTAATTCTATGTGGAGAGGATGACTCTGGCAGCCTACACAAACCAGGAAGACAGTAAGCTACTCCAGTTGTTGCAGATGAGGGTCTGAAATGGCTGAGGGAAATTACAAAGTGTGTATGTGAGAGGCACTGCACAAAGAATCAACATGTCTTGTGACTGTTTGCAGAAGGACACGGAAAAGAAAGCTTAGGGGTCTGACTGTGGAGAAAGAGAGAAGCAGCTGGTACAGAGGTTAGATGACTGCTTACTGGAGTGTGGCGGGGATCAGAGAACTGGCAGCTGCAACTGACTGTGAAGTGGTTGCAAATGGGGAGTGGGGCTCTGAGGGAAGCTGGGCTGCAGGAGTGAGCCTTAGAGTTCCTGAGTGAGTGAGTGAAGTCGCTCAGTCGTGTCCAACTCTTTGGGAGCCTGTGGACTGTAGCCCGCCAGGCTCCTTCATCCATGGGATTTTCCCAGTAAGAATATTGGAGTGGGGTGCCATTGCCTTCTCCAGGAGATCTTTCTGACCCAGGGATTGAACCCAGGTCTCCCTCATTGCAGGCAGACTCTTTACCTTCTGAGCCAGCAGGGAAGCCTGGAGCTCCTGGTGCAGGGTTAATCCCTAAAATTACGGAAATGAATATGAACACTAAGAGAAGCATGTGGAAAGAGGAAAGACAGAGCGGGACCAGCCTGTGGAAAGCAGAAATGTGAGTGACAGCAAGAGAAGAGGTCTGAGGGGAGAACAGCCAGTGGTGACACGGGAGGATGAGGCACAGTGAGTGGTCTCACAGGAGGTGGTGAGGCCTGAGGGGAGGAGATAATCTGCTGAAGGAAGAGGGACAGGAAGGAGCCCGAGATCGTGAGAGGACGGGGAAACTAGGGGTGGGAGGCAGACGCGCTGGGCAGAGCTGAGGGCCTAACAGGTGGGTGCACATGGTGGGCATCTATGAGTGCCTCAGGAACGGTGTACCACGAACTGAGCAGCCCGACGACCAGCCGTGTACTGTCTCGGGGTTCTGGAGGCAGCAGGTCCAAAGTCAAGATGCTGGCAGGACCATGCTTCTTCTGAAGGCCATAGGGAAGGATTTGTTTGAGGCCACTACTAGCTACTAGGAGTTACCTGGCTTGTGGCCCGGAACTGCCATCTTCACATTACGCATGCGCACGTTCCTGTGCGCATGTCTATGTGCAAATTTCCCCTTTTTACAAGGACACCATCATATAGGATTTGGTGCTCAATCGACTCCAATATGACTTCATCTTAAATAATTAAATCTACGATGATCCTATTTCCAAATAAGGTCACATTCCGAGGTCCTGGAGGTTAGTACTTCAACGTACAATTTGACTTCAGAGGATGAGGGCTTTCTGAGGCACTGGGGAAAAGGGAGGCAGAAGTGCTGTGCAAGGACACCTGGACGCTGACTCTGAGTCCCCCACCCATTCCTGCACAAGGCCAAAGGGTGGGGGCCTTAAAGAGGTCCACCCTGAAGCAACAGCTTCGTAGTTGAGAGTATGGATTCTGAAGCGAGAGTGAGAGTTTTAAATTCAGTTAGGTCACTTATTCATCACGTGATCAAGTTATTAAAACTGACTTTTCCTCAATTTCCTATTTATAAAATGGCAATAACAGTAAGATCTAGCCCATGGAATTATGAGAACTAAACATATTAATAAACAGCACACCTAATGAAGCTAGTACAATTATTTTTCTCCATTTATAGATGAAAAAACCAATATTCATACAGGTTAACTAACTTGCCCAAGATCGTGTATCTAGAAAAAGAGTGTATGGAAATAAAAAAATTTATGCTAATAACAATTATGTTTTAATGCTTCTGCAATTAGCTGATGCATTTGCCCACTAATGGGATATTAGCTTTTAAATAAAAGTAAATTAATAGAAAAGAAAAAGAAAACCTTTTTCCTAATCTATCAAGTTTTCTTTCATGGAGGGTGATAGTAATTAGCTACAATATCAATTACAAAGAGAAGGCTCCATAATACAGAAGAATTAGAAGTGGAAATAAAACGTCCAACTCCTCATTTTCAAATACAGAACATCTACCAATATAAAATTTGAACAAGAGAAAGAGAATAATGAAATAAGAAAATAAAAATTAAATAAACGAGGTTAAGTCAGCTTCTATTTCTTCTTGTCTTTCCTTCCATTTTCTCCAGTTTCTATGTTACTCTGGAGAATCTAAGATAATATTGAAAGAAGCACATATAGGGTAAAAGATTTTCAGCATTTCCATCAACTTAATGCTTTAAAAATATTTTTCAAGTGTTCTTAAAAGTTTATCTTTATTGCTGTCTGCAATGATAAACATCCAGTGTTATGTTTACCCTTAGGAATAAAGTAGCTAGAACAATTTTATTTTGTTCCCAGTGCTGTTATCTTACAGAGGAAACAGAGAAAGACAAGCAAAGGCAAACACAAGAGAGAGGCAAGGAAGACAGCTTCTTACAAACTGGGCTTTCCCATCTATGTGTCCCTTGGCTGCCCTCTGTACAGTCTCACACACAGTTATGCACTAAATAAACACTGCTGACGTGACTGACTGTGGCACAGAAGGGGAGAGGGGAAAACCCATTTTCCTTTATAACTCTTTTATTCTATTTGTGTTCTGTGTTGTCCAAGGAAAAAGACAGTGAGGTATGAGGTATTCACTCAGAATGACAAATAATTACCTTAGGATTATGGAGGAACAATACATCTAAAATTCTAAATGAATGGGGTCATTGAATATTTGCCTTTCACAAAAATCTGGGCGACAGATGATATACACACACACTCATACATGGACACACATACAAAACACTTGGAGATAAAGCAGAAATCCTGTAGCACTCATAATGCTATCTGTTTTTGCTCAGAATTCCCTGTGCATACTTCTGAAATCAATTCTCCAGTCTCCTCACCCCTTTGGTCCCCTTTTGATTCTTTAGATGCTTTTCGTACAAAGAGCTCCTTATCTACTCTACAGGTAACAGAGCTATTTCAGAACTCTGACTAAAGCATTTTATGATTGATTGGATTGCTCTTGGGTACAGAATGAGTGGATAAATGCATTCTGTGAATTTTGGAGGGGGATGAGAGGCAGAAAGACCCCCAACTTTTGCAGCTAGTGCTGCTTCACGCCATATGTCTGTCCGTTGGTGCCTCGTGAGACTCTTTTTGAAAACCACTGAAGGTGTCCTAAAATCGATGCAGAAGTTGTTAGCATCGCCCTTCTACAAGACCTAGTGACAGGGCAAGCAGAACTCTGAGGATCTGGGGAGGAAGATACTTGTCATGTGTGGAATGCCTAAAAGGAAGCCCAGTCCTGGTCCTAGGGTTCTGATAACTCATTGTGACTTTAAGCAGATGATTTGTGCCTCCCTTCCTTAGTTTTCTTATTTGCATTAAAAAAAAAAAAAAAAAAGCATTTTCACTGAAAAGTCTAGCACTTTGTGATTCTATACTGAAGAGATGCATCCTCAAGGGCTCCATTTGCCCTATGATGAAGCACAAAAGCCAAGGCAGGTTAAGAACATCAGACATGGAGCAGATAAATCTTTTTTTAAATCCCAATGGCTCCATCTTATGAGCAATGTGACTTTCAGAAAGTAAGTTGTGTTCTCTGATTATCAACTGTGAAATGAGAATCTACTTCACATAGTTACTGTAAAGATTAAATGTGGTTAATTCTTGGAATATTAGCTCTTATTATCCTGGGATTGCATTATGTCATAATGGTCTATAGTAGAGCCATTCTATTATATTAGGCCTGAGTTATATTCAAAATTACATTCAGAATAATGTAGATCTATCTTGGAATCTTCTAGAAAGAATCCTATAAACAAATAAGCTTTACATATCTGTTGATATGTAAAGAGTGTTGAACACTCTTCTCAATACCATTAGGCACTGTGCGGAAGCTAAAAAATTACAATATGGCCCCATCTTTTAAGAAATTTTTATACTTTTTTGGAGAAATCACTAGAATATAGGTTTAATGTTATAATGTTAACATTATATATAATATATATAACATATAAAATATTAAAGTATCAACCTAATATAGTGGCTGGGAAGTGACTCATGGCAAGGTGTTGGGGCAGTATCTTCTAAGACCACAGTTCTTGAAACCAAAGAACAGATACAAGGAACATAATCTCCATGAGCCAAGGCTCACTCTGGGTGGACATTCCACAAGGTAGGCCCAAGGTCTGAGTGAACGAGACCAGCAACAAACCAAGCTGAGAAACCCAAGGAGTCACATAGAAAAGTGGGAGAGTGGGAACCAAAGATCAGTATGTAAAAGCCTGAAGAGCCCAGGTGATGTTCAGTTAGATAGTTCAAAGCTACAGGGTCTGGGAGTGAGACCAGTGGCGGGTAACTGCCCCGGAGTGAGCTGCACTCAAGCCTGAGAATGGATGGTGAAGGCATGCTGAGGGCATGTCAGGTGGCTAACAAGGGATAGACAGAGGGTTACATGGAGGTGATGAGACATCTGGGGCTCTGAAATAAGGGTAGAAGTTATATATAAGGTGTAGCTAGGAGAGATAGGAAAGGGAAACATTTGAATAAAACAGAACTGAATGACTAAATAGTAAGGACAAACCTTTATTATATGAAACACCACAGAGAAGGCAGGGATGAATAAAACACAGCAGGTGCTCTCAGAAGTCCTCTCAATGCCCTGGCTATCTCACAATCAACAGTACTAGGAAGGAAAATCCAGTGATCAGTCGCAGATTTTCCACTAGTGCCTCTGATGTTGTTGTTGTAGTTTAATTGCTAAGTCATGTCCAACTCTTGCGACCCCATGGGCTACAGCACACCAGACCTCCCTGTCCTTCACTATCTCCTGGAGTTTGCTCAAACTCATGTCCATTGAATTGGTGATCCCATCCAGCCATCTCATCCTCTAATGAGAGTTCAGTCGTTCAGTTGTGTCCGACTCTTTGCGGCCCCATGAATTGCAGCACGCCAGGCCTCCCTGTCCATCACCAACCCCCGGAGTTCATTCAAACTCACATCCATCGAGTCAGTGATGCCATCCAGCCATCTCAGCCTCTGTCGTCCGCTTCTCCTCCTGCGCCCAATCCCTCCCAGCATCAGAGTCTTTTCCAATGAGTCAACTCTTCGCATGAGGTGGCCAAAGTACTGGAGTTTCACCTTTAGCATCATTCCTTCCAAAGAAATCCCAGGGCTGATCTCCTTTAGAATGGACTGGTTGGATCTCCTTGCAGTCCAGGGACTCTCAAGAGTCTTCAACACCACAGTTCAAAAGCATCAATTCTTCAGTGCTCGGCTTTCTTCACAGTCCAACTCATTTATCCATACATGACAACTGGAAAAACCATAGCCTTGACTAGATGGACCTTTGTTGGCAAAGTAATGTCTCTGCTTTTCAATATGCTATCTAGGTTGGTCATAACTTTTCTTCCAAGGAGTAAGCGTCTTTTAATTTCATGGCTGCAATCACCATCTGCAGTGATTTTGGAGCCCAGAAAAATAAAGTCTGACACTGTTTCCACTGTTTCCCCATCTATTTCCCATGAAGTGATGGGACCAGATGCCATGATCTTATTTTTCTGAATGGTGAGCTTTAAGCCAACTTTTTCACTCTCCTCTTTCACTTTCATCAAGAGGCTTTTTAGTTCCTCTTCACATTCTGCCATAAGGGTGCTGTCATCTGCATATCTGAGGTTATTGATATTTCTCCTGGCAATCTTGATTCCAGCTTGTGCTTCTCCCAGCCCAGCGTTTCTCATGATGTACTCTGCATATAAGTTAAATCAGCAGGGTGACAATATACAGCCTTGACATACTCCTTTTCCTGTTTGGAACCAGTCTGTTGTCTATGTCCAGTTCTAACTGTTGCTTCCTGACCTGCATACAAATTTCTCAAGAGGCAGGTCAGGTGGTCTGGTATTCCCATCTCTTTCAGAATTTTCCAGTTTATTGTGATTCACACAGTCAAAGGCTTTGGCATAGTCAATAAAGCAGACATAGATGTTTTTCTGGAACTCTCTTGCTTTTTTGATGATCCAGGGGATGTTGGCAATTTGATCTCTGGTTCCTCTGCCTTTTCTAAAACCAGCTGGAACATCTGGAAGTTCACGCTTCACGTATTGCTGAAGCCTGGCTTGGAGAATTTTGAGCATTACTTTACTAGCGTGTGAGATGAGTACAACTGTGTGGTATTTTGAGCATTCTTTGGCATTGCCTTTCTTTGGGATTGGAATGAAAACTGACCTTTTCCAGTCCTGTGGCCACTGCTGAGTTTTCCAAATTTGCTGACATATTGAGTGCAGCACTTTCACGGCATCATCTTTCAGGCTTTGAAAGAGCTCCACTGGAATTCCATCACCTCCACTAGCTTTGTTCATAGTGATGCTTTCTAAGGCCCACTTGACTTCACATTCCAGGATGTCTGGTTCTAGATGAGTGATCATACCATCATGATTATCTTGGTCATGAAGATCTTTTTTGTACAGTTCTTCTGTGTATTCTTGCCACCTCTTCTTAATATCTTCTGCTTCTGTTAGGTCCATACCATTTCTGTCCTTTATTGAGCCCATCTTTGCATGAAATGTTCCCTTGGTATCTCTAATTTTCTTGAAGAGATCTCTAGTCTTTCCCATTCTGTTGTTTTCCTCTATTTCTTTGCATTGATTGCTGAGGAAGGCTTTCTTATCTCTTCTTGCTATTCTTTGGAACTCTGCATTCAGATGTTTATATCTTTCCTTTTCTCCTTTCCTTTTGGCTTCTCTTCTTTTCACAGCTATTTGTAAGGCCTCCCCAGACAGCCACTTTGCTTTTTTGCATTTCTTTTCCATGGGGATGGTCTTGATCCCTGTCTCCTGTACAATGTCACGAACCTCCACCCATAGTTCATCAGGTATTCTATCAGATCTAGTCCCTTAAATCTATTTTTCACTTTCATTGTATAATCATAAGGGATTTGATTTAGGTCATACCTGAATGGTCTAGTGGTTTTCCCTACTTTTTTCAATTTAAGTCTGAATTTGGCAATAAGGAGCTCATGATCTGACCCACAGTCAGCTCCCAGTCTTGTTTTTGTTGACTGTATAGAGCTTCTCCATCTTTGGCTGCAAAGAATATAGTCAATCTGATTTCGGTGTTGACCATCTGGTGATGTCCATATATACAGTCTTCTCTTGGTTATTGGAAAGGGTGTTTGCTATGACCAGTGTGTTCTCTTGGAAAAATTCTATTAGCCTTTGCCCTGCTTCATTCCGTATTCCAAGGCCAAATTTGCCTGTTACTCCAGGTGTTTCTTGACTTCCTACGTTTGCATTCCAGTCCCCTATAAAGAAAAGGACATCATTTTTGGGTGTTAGTTCTAAAAGGTCTTTTAGGTCTTCATAGAACCGTTCAACTTCAGCTTCTTCAGTGTTACTTGTTGGGGCATAGACTTGGATTACTGTGATATTGAATGGTTTTCCTTGGAAACAAACAGAGATCATTCTGTCATTTTTTAGATTGCATCCAAGTACTGCATTTTGAACTCTTTTGTTGACCTTGATGGCTACTCCATTTCTTCTAAGGGATTCCAGCCCACGGTAGTAGATATAATGGTAATCTGAGTTAAATTCACCCATTCCAGTCCATTTTGGAGAAGGCAATGGCAACATACTCCAGTACTTTGGCCTGGAAAATCCCATGGATGGAGGAGCCTGGTAAGCTGTAGTCCATGAGGTAGCTAAGAGTCGGACATGACTGAGCGACTTCACTTTCACTTTTCACTTTCATGCATTGGAGAAGGAAATAGCAACCCACTCCAGTGTTCTTGCCTGGAGAATCCTAGCGACGGGTGAGCCTGGTGGGCTGCCGTCTATGGGATCACACAGAGTCGGACACGACTGAAGCGACTTAGCAGCAGCAGCCAGTCCATTTTAGTTCACTGATTCCTAGAATGTCGACATTCATTCTTGCCATCTCCTGTTTGACCACTTCCAATTTGCCTTGATCATGGACCTAACATTCCAGGTTCCTATGCAATATTGCTATTTATAGCATTGAACCTTGCTTCTATCACCAGTCACATCCACAGCTGGGTATTCTTTTTGCTTTGGCTCCATCACTTCATTCTTTCTGGAGTTATTTCTCCACTGATCTCCAGTAGCACATTGGGCACCTACTGACCTGGGGAGTTCCTCTTTCAGTATCCTATCATTTTGCCTTTTCATACTGTTCAGGGATTCTCAAGGCAAGAATACTGAAGTGGTTGCCACTCCTTTCTCCAGAGGACCACATTCTGTCTAATGAGAGAGGCAGAAGCAAAATCCTAGGCTGGGATCACAGTAAATCAACTGATTCCATCTCTTTGAGCTTCTGTATCCATATTTGTAAAATAAAGACAATAATAATTTCTATCTCATAGGCTTATTGCAAGGAACCAATGAGATAATGGTGGATGGTGCTGAGCAAAGGAAGCACACAGTAGGTGCTTAACAAGCATTAGTTGTTATTATTAACAGTCACTTTAACACGTCTGAGCCATCATTCCTGTTGTTGCCTTCATGTATAACCTCACCTTTTCTCACCCATTTGCTGTGACAGCCTCTAATTGGTCTCTATCTTTCCAGTCTAGCATTTTCCCTCAATGTAGCCTCAGTGTTCTTTATTAAAGACCAATCAGATATTTTATTACTCTACTTCAAATTCTTAAATAGATCTCCACTGCCTTTGGGAAAAAGTTACAGATTCCATCAGAATTTCAGGTCCTTTGGCACTGGTTCCTGCTAGTCTCTCTTAACTCCCTTCAATATTATACTTTCACTATGTTCTCCATGTCTTTCATCTCTGGGCCATTGTGTGTGCTGCCAATCTTGTCTGGATTGTCCTGTCCCGCCCCCCCCCCTTTTTTTTTTGCCTGGTTCTGTCTTAGTTTCAACCTTCCCTGACTTTTCCTCTTCACTGCATTCCCAGTCAGGCCACAATACCTTGATCTCATTTTTATCACAGGTGCATAACACTCTAGAGTGTAGCTGTTCATTTATGTATCTGTTACCCCAGCTAAGTGTTTCCATGACAAATTCAAATCTTATTTGTCCCTGGATTTTCAGTGCACAATGCTCTGTATGTTGTCAATAGATACTTATTCAAAGAAACAAGAAAGAAAGGAATGACTATCATATGACCCAGCAATCCCACTCCTGGGCTTACAACTGGAGAAAACCATAATTCAAAAAGATACATGCACCTCCAAGTTCACTGCAGCACCATTTGCAACAGCCAAGACATGGAAGCAACATAAATGTCCATCAATAGAAGAGTGGATAAAGAAGATACGGTACATACATACAATAGAGTATTAGTCATAAAAAAGAATGAAACAATGCCATTTGCAGAAACATGGATGTACTTAAGACATTGTCATACTGAGTGAAGTCAGACAGAAACACAAATATCATATCTCTTTTATATGGGATCTAAAAAAATGGCACAAAGAACTTATTTACAGAACAGGAATGGGATCACAGATGTAGAAAATAAACCTATAGTTACAGGGGGAAAGGAGGGATAAATTGGGAGATTGGGACTGATGTATACAAACTACTATATATAAAATAGATAACTAATAAGGACCTACTGTATAGCACAGGAAACTCTACTCAATACTCTGATAATGCCCTATATGGGAATAGAATCTAAAAAAGAGTGGATTCACTTTACACCTGAAACTAACACAACATTGTAAATCAGATATACTCCAATACAAATTTAAAAAGGAAAAAAAGAGAAAGAAAAGGATGGAAGGAAAGAGAAGGGAAACAGCCAGAAAGAGAGAATGAGAAGAGAAGAGGAAAGGAGAGGAGGCAAGAAGAAAAGAAAAGATGCCTATGTCCTTTAAGGGAACAAGTAAGAACCTATTTTCAGTAAACTTGTTGGTAAATGAAGAAAGAGGAACAAGAGAGAATGGAAAAGAGAGAAAGAGAAGAAAGAAAAAGAGGATTTTATCAGAAGTTTAACATAACAATTACTATGGTTGATAATGAAAGATTATCACTTCTTTTTTCCTATTTATGCTGGAATCATGGTGTGACAGGGACAAAAACTGTTAATGCCTGAGAGCTTACAGCTTCTTCTCTTCACCCCCATCTCCACTGTGTATTTGCCGATTAGGTTAATACGGCAGGTGAAAAATCAAGGAAGACAGATGGGGAATTAGGAGCAAACAAGATCTCTGTGTCGCAGAGGAAAGGAAGCGGTGTACAACTGGTGTTGGCAAACATTTGCTATAAAAAGCCAGGTAGTAAACATTCTACACTTCGAGGGACACATGTGCTGTCACAAATTATTTTTCTTTTTTTGTACAACACTTAAAAATATATAAAAGCCATTCTTATCTTGAGGACTGTACAAAATAGATTACAGGTCAAATTTGGCTGGAAGGCCATAGTTTGCACAGTTCTGAAAGGAGAAAGAAAGAGCAAAGAGCCCAAAGTCCAGGAAAGAGTTTTAGTTGAAAGTGGGGGATGGGAAGAGAGATATTGGGTAGTTATAATATTAATACAAGGTAAAAGATATTGAGACATTGGAATTATTAAACCTGTAGCTGTAGCTTATGGACTGGACCTCTTTTGATGTCCTTCAAAGGTTACTGGATAAAGTTTCTTTGAAGGAATAAAGAAAGAAGCGAGACTGGGTCATGTGGACCCCAGATTTATCTGGGTAACAGTTTTATGGTCCACATCTAGACCATACAACCTGAGGATGATTAAAGGAAGGAAGGAAGGGATGGATGGTCATCTGTATGATGTTTGGCCCTCAAACCAATGCCTGGTTTCACTATAGGAGCTCAAAGCCCATCTATTTCCTCCTTATTGTTGCTACTGATTCCCGGCTCTTTAATTTACATTAAAGGAAAAGCTTCTTTTGTTCAACAGTCATTATAGCTCTTTTAAGTTAATGGTTCATTTAGTATTATAATTGTCCATATTGGAGGGCTTGAATTGGTTTCTAGGCCAATGACCCAATGGCAATAATAACAACAATAATAATGTAAAAGTGGGCTTTAGACTATATGTCACTTATCCCCGTAATGATCCTATAAAGGAAATACAGTTGTAGATGAGGAAACAGGTTCATTTGAGTAACTTATCCAAGGTCAAGGCAAGTCAAGGGTGGAGTTGTATATTTAATAATGACATGATGTGATACATAATCTTAAACTATTCACTCTCCCGGAATGACAACAAGTATTTCAGGTATAGCCCAGGCACACTTCAACTCTCTCCACCTTGGAGTATGGTCCCTTTTCATCCCCACTTTCCAGAAAGGCTAATGCTGTCTTGTCTTTCTGGGTCCCAAATTGGGTCCAGTGGGTCTTGGGAACATGATGTGCAGTAACTGGTCCAGTCCTTCCTTCACCCCTCTTTCCTCAGCTTTGATTAAACCTCTCTTCTTGAGGGTTTGCAGGTACCTGTGTCCACTTTGAATTTTCTATGGCTGAATTCAGAGCTCAAAGAGGTCTCAGAAATATCTAGCCACCGCCCCCAACCCTGCACCTCCTCTGACAGATGAAGAAAACCACATGTTCAATATGAATATATTCTGACATTCTCTTAGACTTGGCTAATTCCCCAAAGATTTTTTTTTAAGATTTATCTTTTAAAAACAAAACAAAACAAACTTGAAATACTGTTAAATTGACTAGAATTCAAATAAACACAACCCTCCCCACATTTTCTCTCCAGATCTGCTCTCTGAGAGATGGAAGATGATCCCTCTGAGACTGCGACACAAGGGCTCTGTGCTCGTGCCAAGCATCCCGTGGTGACTGCCCTGGTGTGGGCAGCCCGCCGGGCAAGCATCTGAGGAGCGCCAGCTGCCTCACCCGGGCAGCCCCTGGGGTGGCGCCAGCAAACACAGCAGCTTTGCTGGCCTCCTTCAGGAGTCCTGTGGGGCTGGAATCTGGCCATTATTTGGGGAAAGGTGGAAAGGGGAGAGGGAAGAGGAAGGGAGGGAGGAAAATGCAAACTCCCTGAAGTAGCAGAACTGAAGTGTAGATTTCCCCATCACTGTAAATAAAACGAGGAACACACATGACATCTCCCAACAGGATGTTTCTGTCATGTGCCTACTCTCAGCTTCCGAAAAGTTTTAATTATGCTGAGGCTTAGAGTCCTTTTTTGAGGGACCCACACTGTTAGTGGGGTGGTTGGTCTGCTTGTCTTTTCTTCTGCTTTCTGGTGCATAACCTCTGAAGGAAGAACATATGGGGAAGAACTGTGAGTCTCGTAAGGACACACAACTTGTGAAAATATCATGGTTCCAGATGCAACTGGCTTCACATCAGAAAAATCTTCCCAGGGTAAACATTTTGCTTAAATATTAAACTTAAGTAAAGCCAGACACAAGAATATGGTCTAAGTAACAAAGAGAGTCAGTGATGACCTCAAGTGAAAGGGAATTCCTAAGCGCTTCCCCAGACTGTCAGACCCTGACACAGAATGACAGCTGGAGGTTCAGTGACCTCTCCCCACCCCCTCCCCAACCTGTTTTACTTTTCAAATTTGATACACTGCCTTTAGCTGTGTATCCAGACTCCAGATTCTTTAAAAATTACTCTTTACATTGATACTGGGAATAAATACTTTATTTTGGATTTCTTCTTTAATGTTTCTTTTTCCTGACATTACAAAATTGTCCACCTTAAAGAATCCTTACTGTAAAGCCCTTAGATCTTGATGTTAACAATAAAGGAGAGAAAGAAAAAAAAAAAGAGAGAGAGATAATCTTTAAAGAAATCTCCAAAGCAGCTACACAAATGAAGACACAGCATTTGATCCTGACCTTGTCAATCTTGTTTTGATTTATGACTCTCTAGTGAAGAAGGCCTGCAACATAGATTCAACTTTTAATCACTCCATTTTGTGTCACATATACTGCACATAACAGTTAAGAGTTAACACTGGTGCTCTGATTAACTGTTATCATTCAATAACTCCTCAGCGCCTGCTCAACCTCTCATGGTCACCAGGAAAATCCTATGGGGGTCGGCTCACCTGTTTACTGGGAATAAAACAGCACAAACAACTCATGAACAAATCAACTGTACAATGACTCTCAGGGTAGGGCAGATCTTTACTGGAAGCCAAATGGATATTCATCAGCACCAGGGATTAAGTGAGAGAAAAAGAGCTAATTGTAAAAGCTAGAGAATGGTACCCATGAGGAAAGCTAAAAGAAACAAATTTCTTAACCTGGAAAGGACAAAGTTGAAGAATGTTCTAATAAAGATCTTCCTGTATATACAAAAAGTGGAAAAGATGGTTGAGGCAAGGAAGCAAGAACAAGGATAAAATAAGGCCGATACACTGATGTCAGGGATCCAACACTGTAAGTGGGAACTGAGAAAGAGGGTCTTGGCTTTCTTTCCTTCCTTTCTTCATTCCTTCCTCGCGTCCACAGTAAGACCTAGGTTCCTACCCCCAGCAATTCACTGGCTGAGTGCTGCCTCAGCAGAGGGCAGTCACCCACTCTTCTGGGATGATTTCTGTGCAGATTTATCTAAAAACAAAGCAGTAAGTTGGGATTTCACATAAGATTCTCCTCTTCCTTTCTGAGAGAAGCAGAGCAGTGTAAAGTGAAATAGGAAAAAAGCAATATTCAAACTCAGAGCAGTCACTGAGCAGGTTCTGAGAGGAGGCTGCCTGAGAGTGACAGCTGCTAAGCCCCAAGACAGTCTACACGACAAACACAAGGCATGAACTTGTCTTTTTGGTCACATCTGTCTAATCTGATCCTAGCAGTATCTTCAAATCACAACAAATAAATAATAATTTTAAAAGTACATGATCTTCGTGCATGAGTGCTCTGTCACTAAGTTGTGTCTGACTCTTTGTGACCCTATGGACTGTAACCCACCAGGCTTCTCTGTTCATGGAATTCTCCAGCAAGAATACTGGAGTGGGTTGCCATTTCCTCCTCCAGGGGACCTTCCCAACCCAGGGATCAAACCTGCATCTCCTGCAACTCCTGCACTGGCAGGCAGATGCTTTACCACCGCGCCACCTGGGAAGCCCTACATGATGTTCAAATCACAACAAATAAATAATGATTTTAAAAGTACAGATGAGAGATGTCATTTATAGTTCTGCATGGGACAAAGAAAAGAACATCTTTGGAAGAGGAGGCCTGGGTGGTCCCACACATTGTTGAAGTATTTAACTGCATCTGGAGTCTGACTTCTTCAATTTTAAAAAGTTTACTTTTTTCCTTAAAAAAAGGGGACATAACTCATGATGCACAATTTAAGAACACACTGTCAGGACTTTAGTGGATTCTTTAAAGATATGATTTTATGGACATTGGAAGGGTCTCTCCCTGTATACTCCTAAGGCCCTAAGAAAGAAATTTCTTCATAAACTCTTCCCTTGAGTTAGCGCAGATGGTCACAGCTAAAATCTAATACTGGGTTGAGGAGGAAATAACATTGTGCGTTATCTTGTTCTTAATAATTTACTTTGAGTTTGTTTATTAATTTGAGCCTAGAGAACAGCCTTGCAGCAGCTGGGCTACCACAGGGGCGCTCAGATTACAGAACGGCCTGGGCGGGGAGGTGCAGGTGAGCTCCAGTGGGCCTGGGCCTGGGGACCTGGCAGCTTGAGACAGTTACTTTGGCAAATATAACTGTCTGTGACTGACGTGATGCCCCCTCAAGAAACTTGACAGCATCATGCACAGGAATGTGTCTGAACCCCGGGAGAGAAAGCATTTTGGCTGAAACTATTTGCTTACCATGACCCTTAGGCGACAGGCACACTTTGAAGCCATTTAACAGATGTTCCCACGGGACACCACATAGTTTGGTTCCCTTAAGTGGAACTCAGAAAGTAAAATAAGACTTCCTACCTGGTGGTATACTCTTAACCACACCTGATTAGATGTTCTACTCATTCATCTCTTCCCTAGACCCCTGAGATGAACCCAGATATCTGGAGGAGGGCATAGAGTGGGTGGTAGGGGTAGTGGAGACATTATAGAAAGGTGATAGGGCTTTATTATAACAACAATAGCTAACACCTATTAGGCTCTTATTATGATCTGAATACTGTTCTATGTGCTCTACATTTATATCAAGCTCTATAATTCAATAATACTTTCTCAGCTTCATACTTAAAAGCAGAAAGGAGAACATATTCCATGTCTGAATCCTTTCATTTATACAACCTACACGAAATAATTCAGAGAACCTCTTCTCAAGCGAACATTGCAATGTTCCTATATTTGCAAATAAATACACACATACTCATATACATATCAAATTGTCAAAAGGCAAAGGGCTAAAGGTATAGAAAAAATAACACCAAGAAAGAACTTTTTAAATACCTTGACTGAGGTGCATGTATTCCCTCCCGAGGGGCCTGCCTTCCCTCTATACTATAACAAAAGTGAAAGTTGCTCAGTCGTGTCTGACTCTTTGCAACCCCATGGACTATACAGTCTGTGGAATTCTCCAGGCCAGAATATTGGAGTGGGTAGCCTTTCCCTTCTCCAGGGGATCCTCCCAACCCAGGGATTGAACCCAGGCCTCCTGCATTGCAGGCGGATTCTTTAGCAGCTAAGCCTCAAGGGAAGCCCCCCTATAAAAAGGCCCTAAGATAAAAATAAGTGTTTCTTCAAGAGGAGGTGAAGAAGGAATAACAATTCAACAACTAGTATTTTAAATCCAATTTACAGCCTATTCAGAACAGTTACCTACCTTACTGGTCACCATGACAAGCCCATGAGGCAAGTATCGTTCATATAATCCCTGTTCCACAGATGAAGAAAACTGAGGTTTGGAATAGTCATATCATTTGCCCAAGTCACACATCAAAGTGTTTCAGTTATCTACTGTGGTATAACAAACTATCCCCAAATTTAATGGTTCAGAAACATTAACTTATAATTACTCATGATTCTCTGGGTTGGCTGGGCAGTTCTTCTGCTTCACAGAGTATCCATCTGGAGCTTGGCTGGGGCTAGAATAATCAAGCGGGCCTCACTCTCATGTTCGGTCGTAGATGCTGGCTATTGGTGGGGGCACCGTGGCTCTCCTCCACCTGACTTCTCATCGCCCAAGACCTCTCTTCCAGTGGTCCCTCTACTAAGACAGTCCAGACTTCTTTATATGGCAGGATTTCCAAAGGGGAAAAATGGAAACTGCCACATCTCATAAAGCCTAGGCTTAGAAGTCACACAGCATCACTTCCACTGCATTCTAATGGTCAAAGCAGGCCATGGCCAACCAGATTCAAAGGGAAGGAAATAGATTCAATCTGTTGAGATTGGAGCCACATGCATGTGCAGGAATAGGAAGAATTGTAGGCAGCTATATTTACAGACTACCACATCAAGCAGAGTAGAGTTAGGAAAACCAGTGAGAATACCACTACTCTACTAATTCTTTAATGTTCAACTCTAGGTTTAGCTTTCATGACAGACACACAGAAAAGGAATGCCCTACATGCTCTCAGGCTGATGCTGGCATCGTTGCATCTTGCCTTCCTACGTCATTTATTTGGAAGGCAGAGATTAACCTAGGTCCATATATAATTGTTTGTTGACTTAATAAGCTGCCTAATGCCAACATTCTCAATAAGGATTTTAAGAGCAAGGTATGAGGTAACAAATGATTGGCTGCACAATGGGACTTGCTGATGAATGTTAATGGCAAAGAGCCACTTGGCAGCAGAAATCATGGGAAGAAGGTTTTTTTTATATGACTGACTCACACTTACTGAATTTTCCAGCTTGAAGTCACATTTAATGGTCATCCAATTAAACCTTCTCCTTAGACAGTTACACGGTTACAGCTGAGATTCTTTAAGACATAAAATTCTTCCATGCCTCACTCACCTGACACACCCACTGTCTGGTTCCTCAGCTCCTGTGCATGTATGTGTGCGTGCACTCACACACACACAGTCCTACCACTATAAAATGTTGTAGAACAGCTACTTTAAATAAGTGAAAATTAAAGTTAACACTTTTTTTTTCAGATTTTCACAAATCTGAAGTAATCAGAGACCCCATGGAACGTCACAGTCTAGGCTGCCATCACTTCACAAGCGGGCAGCAGTGGCCATGACACTTCCACAAGGGCAGGTGAGATGACTCCCTCTCTGGTACTGAGGGCTTCCCTGCTAGCTCAGCTGGTAAAGAATCCGCCTGCAATGCAGGAGACCCCGGTTAGATTCCTGGGTTGGGAAGATCCGCTGGAGAAGGGGTAGGTTACCCACTCCAGTATTCTTGGGCTTCCCCTGTGGCTCAGCTGGTAAAGAATCCGCCTGTAATGTGGGAGACCT
Source organism: Bos indicus (assembly GCF_029378745.1). Classification (NCBI taxonomy): domain Eukaryota; kingdom Metazoa; phylum Chordata; class Mammalia; order Artiodactyla; family Bovidae; genus Bos; species Bos indicus. The sequence goes on along the minus strand of NC_091769.1, from coordinate 568,245 downwards.
GAGTTCAATCCCTGGGTTGGGAAGATCCCCTGGAGAAGGGAAAGGCTACCCACTCCAGTATTCTGGCCTGGAGAATTTCCTGGACTGTATAGTCCACAGGGTCGCACACAGTTGGACATGACTGAGAGACTTGCACTTCACTGGTACTGAGCCATCAGGAGAGGCGCTGCCCTGCTGTGAGAGCAGGCCGAGTTTATAAGGGACTTCACAGCTGCCTCCCAGGTGTTTTCTGTGTCATCAAAGTTACACCAGATGAAATAACAAGAAGAGAGTTACAGAAGAGAAGATCCCTGGGGGAAGGGCACAGGGACTAATTCAAAAATTATTAAAGTAATAAATATATAATAAAGAGTATTCGAAAAAGTATCCCCCCAAATTGTTCCTATTCCTATTAAAAATAGACTGTTTTGTTCGTTTTTCAGGAGTCTGTAACAACTAACATAATTTACACAATAAGCATTTGTACTAGTTCACTCACATTTAAGTCTCACAGCAGTCCTCTGAAGTGGCAAGCACATGTCCAAAACCCCTCTTCCAAATCTCTTGGGGTTAGATATGATGCAAATTTCAGAAACTTTTACATTTTAGAAAGGTGATATGTTACACAAAAAAGTATATAATATCCCCAGAGTGATCTGGGCATCATTAATAATCATACACATATAATCACATACAATCAGCCACACATATGAACAATCACATGAAGTAGAATAAAAATTGAATATGAGTTCTATGAAGACCTACAAGACCTTTTAGAACTAACACCCAAAAAAGATGTCCTTTTCATTATAGGGGACTGGAATGCAAAAGTAGGAAGTCAAGAAACACCTGGAGTAACAGGCAAATTTGGCCTTGGAATATGGAACGAAGCAGGGCAAAGACTAATAGAGTTTTGCCAAGAAAATGCACTGGTTATAACAAACACCCTCTTCCAACAACACAAGAGAAGCCTCTATACATGGACATCACCAGATGGTCAACACCGAAATCAGATCGATTATGTTCTTTGCAGCCAAAGATGGAGAAGCTCTATAGAGTCAGCAAAAACAAGACCAGGAGCTGACTGTGGCTCACATCATGAACTCCTTATTGCCAAATTCAGACTTAAATTGAAGAAAGTAGGGAAAACCACTAGACCATTCAGGTATGACCTAAATCAAATCCCTTATGATTATACAGTGGAAGTGACAAATAGATTTAAGGGCCTAGAACTGATAGATAGAGTGCCTGATAAACTATGGAATGAAGTTCGTGACATTATACAGAACACAGGGATCAAGACCATCCCCATGGAAAAGAAATGCACAACAGCAAAATGGCTGCCTGGGGAGTTCTTACAAATAGCTGTGAAAAGAAAAGAAGTGAAAAGCAAAGGAGAAAAGGAAAGATATAAGCATCTGAATGCAGAGTTCCAAAAAATAGCAAGAAGAGATAAGAAAGCCTTCCTCAGCAATCAGTGCAAAGAAATAGAGGAAAACAACAGAATGGGAAAGACTAGAGATCTCTTCAAGAAAATCAGAGATACCAAGGAAACATTTTGTGCAAAGATGGGCTCGAAAAAGGACAGAAATGGTATGGACCTAACAGAACCATAAGATATTAAGAAGAGATGGCAAGAATACACAGAAGAACTGTACAGAAAAGATCTTCACGACCCAGATAATCACGATGGTGTGATCACTGACCTAGAGCCAGACATCCTGGAATGTGAAGTCAAGTGGGCCTTAGAAAGCATCACTACAAACAAAGCTAGTGGAGGTGATGGAATTCCAGTGGAGCTATTTCAAATCCTGAAAGATGGTGCTGTGAAAGTGCTGCACTCAATATGCCAGCAAATTTGGAAGACTCAGCAGTGGCCACAGGACTGGAAAAGGTCAGTTTTCATTCCAATCCCAAAGAAAGGCAATGCCAAAGAATGCTCAAACTACCGCACAATTGCACTCATCTCACATGCTAGTAAAGTAATGCTCAAAATTCTCCAAGCCAGGCTTCAGAAATACGTGAACCGTGAACTTCCTGATGTTCAAGCTGGTTTTAGAAAAGGCAGAGGAACCAGAATTCAAATTGGCAACATCTGCTGGATCATGGAAAAAGCAAGAGAGTTCCAGAAAAACATCTATTTCTGCTTTATTGACTATGCCAAAGCCTTTGACTGTGTGGATCACAATAAACTGTGGAAAATTCTGAAAGAGATGGGAATACCAGACCACCTGATCTGCCTCTTGAGAAATTTGTATGCAGGTCAGGAAGCAACAGTTAGAACTGGACATGGAACAACAGACTGGTTCCAAATAGGAAAAGGAGTACGTCAAGGCTGTATATTGTCACCCTGCTTATTTAACTTCTATGCAGAGTACATCATGAGAAACGCTGGATGGGAAGAAACACAAGCTGGAATCAAGATTGCCAGGAGAAATATCAATAACCTCCGATATGCAGATGACACCACCCTTATGGCAGAAAGTGAAGAGGAACTAAAAAGCCTCTTGATGAAAGTGAAAGTAGAGAGTGAAAAAGTTGGCTTAAAGCTCAACATTCAGAAAACAAAGATCATGGCATCCGGTCCCATCACTTCATGGGAAATAGATGGAGAAACAGTGGAAACAGTGTCAGACCTTATTTTTTGGGGCTCCGAAATCACTGCAGATGGTGATTGCAGCCATGAAATTAAAAGATGCTTACTCCTTGGAAAGAAAGTTATGATCAACCTAGATAGCATATTCAGAAGCAGAGACATGACTTTGGCAACAAAGGTCCGTCTAGTCAAGGCTATTGTTTTTCCAGTGGTCATGTATGGATATGAGAGTTGGTCTGTGAAGAAGGCTGAGCGCTGAAGAATTGATGCTTTGAACTGTGGTTTGGAGAAGACTCTTGAGAGTTCCTTGGACTGCAAGGAGATCCAACCAGTCCATTCTGAAGGAGATCAGCCCTGGGATTTCTTTGGAAGGAATGATGCTAAAGGTGAAACTCCAGTACTTTGGCCACCTCATGCGAAGAGTTGACTCACTGGAAAAGACTCTGATGCTGGGAGGGATTGGGCGCAGGAGGAGAAGCGGACGACAGAGGCTGAGATGGCTGGATGGCATCACTGACTCGATGGATGTGAGTCTGGGTGAACTCTGGGAGTCGGTGATGGACAGGGAGGCCTGGCGTGCTGTGATTCATGGGGTCGCGTAGAGTCAGACACGACTGAGTGACTGAACTGAACTCAACTGAGACTCTGGTCAGTCAGGTCAAGTTTTGCCTCCTACTGAGTTTGCAGCAACCTTATGAAAAGAGCTGTCCGTTTTGGAGCTTTCTGGATTTCAGAAATGCTAATAAATGAGTATGGAACTGTACAATTATCCCTATATATTACAGAAATGAAGAAATGGGCATAAAAAGTTAAGTAACTTGCCCCATATCATACAGCAAATAAATTAAAACCCAATGCCTAACTCCAGCACTCAAAATTTAAAAAGGTTAAATGACACCACATTTGATATAGACAAAATGACATATGCAACATTTATGAAAACCAACACATAACAATTAATGTAATAAACATTAACCTGCCACCCAGCTTACAGAGATGAGTACTGAACCCAACCCCCAGGCACAGCATCCCGAGGCAGGCTAAGGCTAAGTCCTACTGCTGTGTTACAGTAGGTTGCCCTGGTGGTGCGACACAGGCTGGGTTTTAACGGCTTCAATGTCAGCTTCCTGGGTGGGGCCCAGGATATCATGCTGGGGAAATTAAGTTCTTTTATCACATCAAGGGACTTATGAAGAGGAGGGGTAAAGTCACATTGCTTCCAAGTTGTAAAAATGATGCAATTTGAGGTGTAGATAAATGAAGACTCCTACACAAAGCACCACACAGGTGAAAACATAGCATTGTAGGATGTCAGAACAGACTGGGGTGTGCTGCTCGTGCAGCCAGTGTAACAGGCGTGCAGGCTGGGCTGGCCTGGCTGTGGACCAAGAAGATGGGAGGAGAAAGGCAGGCTGGAGGGGTTATACACAGGGAGAGCCCCAACCAGCAGGGGCCTAGTGCGGCCGTCTGCTGCTGCTGCTAAGTCACTTCAGTCATGTCCGACTCTGTGCGACCCCTGAGACGGCAGCCCACCAGGCTCCCCCGTCCCTGGGATTCTCCAGGCAAGAACACTGGAGTGGGTTGCCATTTCTCTCTCCAATGCATGAAAGTGAAAAGTGAAAGTGAAGTCGCTCAGTCATGTCTGACTCTTAGCGACCCCACGGACTGCAGCCTACCAGGCTCCTCCATCCATGGGATTTTCCAGGCAAGAGTACTGGAATGGGGTGTCTGCAGATAAAGGCAAAACCCAAAGGGGCCTGGCTTCTGTACTAAGATGTCTGTTTTAGCACTTCAGTTGACCAAAGGGATCTTCAACTCACCTAGATCATAGGTTCAGAGGATGAAAGGCTTTTCACCTCTGCAAAGTGGAACTGGCTTTGAGGGAGAGTCTTCCTGAGAACAAATATCCCAGTGGTGCCAGACATCAGCTTCTCTCAGACAGCTTGTGCAAGAAGATTGGTCAAGCTGAGAGGGCCAGGTGAGACCAGGGCCAAGGGTGTTCGTGTGTGTGTAAAATAGAAAGATCTTGGAAAAAGAGAGCTTCTGAAAAAATAAGAATTCTATGTTCATAGAATCTTATCTGAACTATTTTCTTGTTCAGTTGCTAAGTCGTGTCCGACTTTGTGACCCCATGGATTATAGCACGCTGGGCTCCTCTGTCCTCCACTGTCTCCTGGAGTTTGCTCAAATTCATGTCCACTGAGTCAGTGATGCCATCTAACCATCTCATCCTCTGCCTCCTCCTTCTCCTTTTGCCTTCAATGTTTCCCAGCCTATCTGAACTGTAAACAGTGTTATTCTCTGACTGGTGGGAGAGGAGGAGTAATCCTGATTTAAGGCACCTTTGGCAGCAGAAGTAGCCAGTTAATCATGTCCTACCTCAGGAATCCGTGTTCCTACCGAACCAGAGCACCTTTAGATCAATGATATGAAAGGGCAGATAAATGCTTCAAAGGAAACCAGATGTCTCAGACACCCACTTCAAAAAATCAGTCAGTCAGTCCCAGATTTACTCTGTAAACACGCAAGCACACATGTGGCACACACGTACCTTAGTAGCATTCTGTGGCTGCAGACATTTAAAGAAAGGGAAACTAGATATCCTAGGGCAGGGAACTGAGTTGTAAACTTTTGCTTCATTCACATGATGCTCATGGAAAGCTGAGAGAAAAGGAAAGCCAGAAACAACAGAAAGTAGGTTGCCTAAGAGAGTCCTCTACATGAAAACAGATACAGTGTTTGTGTCTAAACTATAAAAAAACAAAAAAACTCTAAGGAAAAAAAAAAATGACCTCCCAAGTGGTTGCAGTTGAAATTGATTCTAGCTTTTGATTCTTGCCACAGCTGGATTTGGGTAAAATCTTATTTATATAAAGGGAACTCTCTTTCCAATGGAAATCCCGACCATCTGGGGAGCCAGGAAAGAGGGTCAAGCCTGAGGCATGTGACACCTCCTCAAAGGCACACTGTCAATGAGGACCCACCCAGTGGAAGAGGCAAGGTAACCTTTGTTTGAATGGAACCCTTTGTTCTTATGTTCAAATAATATGTGGCTGGATATCTCTTTCCCTGTGAATTTTCTTAGCAGTCCCGCTTCTTCCTTCTCTTTCCCCAGAAACACACACCGCATACACTGTGAGCCTCTTAGAAATGCAGATTCTCAGGTCCCACACAACTGCAGGGTCAGAATCTGCATTTTAACCCTGTCCTCAAATCACCTCTACGCACATCGAAATTTGAGAAATATTGGTTTATGGAACTTTATCACATTTGTTCTATTTAAGAAACATTCATAGTATTACTCAGAGAAGGCAATGGCACCCCACTCCAGTACTCTTGTCTGGAAAATCCCATGGACGGAGGAGCCTGGTAGGCTCTAGTCCATGAGGTCGCTAAGAGTCGGGCACGACTGAGCAACTTCACTTTGACTTTTCACTTTCATGCATTGGAGAAGGAAATGGCAACCCACTCCAGTATTCTAGCCTGGAGAGTCCCAGGGACTGGGGAGTCTGGTGGGCTGCCATCTATGGGGTCGCACAGAGTTGGACATGACTGAAGCGACTTAGCAGCAGCAGCAGCAGCATAGTATTACTACAAGCCAAACACTTGGAAATAAAGACTTTTTTTCCAATAGCAACTCATTTACTCCTCAGAACAACCTCACTCATAATAGTATAGAAGACACCACTATGCCCTCATTTTACAGATGAGGAAGCCAAGGTATGAAAGTATTAAGTACTCGCCAAAGGTCACACAGCTAGTATGTGACAGAGTCAGGACTAGAACTCCAGAATCCATTCTGTATTTCATAACTCTATACCGCTTGCCTCTTGGAGACATATAATACATAATTATATATAATATTAAAGGATGCACAATTTGTACCATTAAAAAATATACACAGATATGTTGAAAACAATAACAGTTCTGGAAGCTACAGATTACACTAGACTGTCCAGAGGGATTTGTTCCAAAAGGACTGTTAACTCAGGAAGAGCTACAAGAAGTAAGTGGTTTCCCTAGAGGCTCACGATGGTAAAGAATCTGCCTGTGATACAGGAGACCAGGGTTTGATTCCTGGGTCAGGAAGATCCCCTGGAGGAGGAAATGGCAACCCACTCCAGTATTCTTGCCTGGAGAACTCCATGGACAGAGGAGCCTGGCGGGCTACAGTCCACGGGTCACAAAGAGTCGACACAACTGACCAACTAACACTTTACAAGAAGTAAAAGCTTCTTCCCATGAGATGGTCAAAAATGCAAGACAAGTAGGAGTAACAACTTATTTAGTAAATACATAAACAAAAATTAATATACTTTAGTGATACATTTTAAAATGTTTTTAGAAGTGAAGGTCAGTTTGAATGGTAAAGCAAAAAGGTTTAATCCACATGTTTGGGAACCTTACCCAGTCAATACCCATACAATGCATTAGAAACTGAGGGAATGTGTAAGATTTGAATACTGGTAGTTTTTTTGCTTGTCTTGTCAAAATCCTGTCAAAATTCTTCAAAACTAGTTGCAGACCACTGTCAAAGCTCGGTCTCTGTCCTTCTGGAACTGTCTATGTGGTGATGTGACTTTAGCAGACCCAGCCATTCACCTACTTCCTACTTTCTTTGCAGAGCCTTGCACTTTTTGGAAACACCTTGCAACTATGATCTCAAATACGGCCACAGACTTGAGTTTCCTGGCTGCCTGTGTCATAGTCCCCTAGGCAGTGTCCAACAGAAATATCAGGAAATAGCACCTCGGGCTGCAATGTTTTCCTGAAGCCTCCAGAAAGTGGATTTCACCCTAGTCAAAACAACACTTTTAACACATTTGGAAAAGTCATTAACAGTGTTGGATAGCTATCATCTCAGAATCTGTGTATCTACTCAATCCTGAGTCCAGGGGGCATGCATAAAGAACAGAGGAGTTATATAAGATCTTAATATGGTAAGAAAAATCCCAACAGCAATTTCTTCTTTAGCAACTCCAGAAAAACTCAGAAACCTCTCAAAAAGGGTGCTTTTATGTTTACAGAAATAAAGTATCTATAAAAATAAAAATAAGTGTACTAGTGTACCAGTAATGCAAAAATGCAACTTTTGATTTAGGCCTAAGAAGCAAAAAGGACTTCACTGATTCTTTCCACAAATATTTACTGAGTGCCTACAAGGTGCCAGGTTCCTGTGCTAGGCCTGAGGATTTAACAGTGAACAAAACCAGATAGTCCCTGTTCTCAAGAACTCATAGTTGAGTGAGCCACAAGCACATTCATCAACCACTTCCTACAAGTGGACATACTGTTACAAACTGAAATAAGAGCTTGGAAGGCAAGAAAGACGGGCAGGAGGGCCAAGGAAAGGCTGGAAAAGCGATGCAGAAGCTGAGTTCAGGAGTTTGAGAACAGCTGGATATAGTCAGTTATTACAAGAACTGGATGGGAACTGACAGCAGAATAAAATGGAGAAGCTGAAATTCAAGGACTTAAGTCATTAGTGGACAGAGAGCCAGGAGGAGAGAGAACTAGATGAGGCAGGAGAAGAAGGAGGGAGAGAACCACATAGGGTTTGTGTTGGCCAAGTTAAGAACGTGAGTTATCCAAAGGGCTTTCAGCAGGGGTGACATGCACAGACAGACCCTTCAGAAAGAGCTCCCCTGGCTACAGTGTGGAAGACTGGAGGCGAGGAGGGCCTCAGGAGACCCAAGGTTGGTCAGGAGTATCTGCAGAACTCCAAGTGACAGAAATAGGCTGGTAGAAGAAGACATAGAAAGAAGTGGACAGATTTGAGAGATTTAGGAGGTGAATGAATAGGACTTGGCTACTATACAGCACAGGAGACTCTACTCAATACTCCATAATAACTCTTACGGGAAAAGAATCTAAAAAAGAATGGATATATGGATATATGTATAACTGAATCACTTTTCTGTACATCTGAAACTAACACAAAATTGTTAATCAACTATATTCTTATAGAAAATAAAAATTAAATTAAAAAATAGGACTTTGGTGGTAAAACCAGTATAGGAGTTGATGGAAAAGGACGTGTCAAGGATGATACCAAGATTTCTTCTGGTTTGTGTAAGTGGGTATACATGTGGACACATTCGCTGACAGCAAGACTAGTGGGGATATCATGAATCCAATTGTGGACTTGTGCAATTCAATATGTTTTAGAAAAATCTGGGGGGGGGGATGATTTATAGGCAATTAGGTTTATTTATTTCCCTGGTAGTTCAGACGGTAAAGCATCTGCTTACAATGCGGGAGACCTGGGTTCAATCCCTGCGTCAGGAAGATCCTCTGGAGAAGGAAATGGCAACCCACTCCAGTACTCTTGCCTGCAAAACCCCATGGACGGAAGAGCCTGGTAGGCTACACAGTCGAAGGGGTCGCAAAGAGTCAGACACGACTAAGTGGCTTCACTTAAGAACTTAGGTTTATTTATCCTACAGGTCTCAGGCACAGAAGAGAAGTCAGAGCTAGACATTTACTATGGCAATCAATGATAACTCCTCAAAGATAACTGAGTTCAGTTCAGTTCAGTCGCACAGTCATGTCCGACTCTTTGCAACCCCATGAATTGCAGCACAGGTCTCACTGTCCATCACCAACTCCCGGAGTTCACTCAGACTCATGTCCATCGAGTCAGTGATGCCATCCAGCCATCTAATCCTCTGTTGTCCCCTTCTCCTCTTGCCCCCAATCCACCCCAGCATCAGAGTCTTTTCCAATGAGTCAACTCTCTGCATGAGGTGGCCAAAGTACTGGAGTTTCAGCTTTAGCACCAATCCTTCCAAAGAAATCCCAGGGCTGATCTCCTTCAGAATGGACTGGTTGGATCTCCTTGAAGTCTAAGGGACTCTCAAGAGTCTTCTCCAACACCACAGTTCAAAAGCATCAATTCTTTGGTGCTCAGCTTTCTTCACAGTCCAACTCTCACATCCATACATGACCACAGGAAAAACCATAGCCTTGACTAGACGGACCTTTGTTGGCAAAGTAATGCCTCTGCTTTTGAATATGCTATCTAGGTTGGTCATAACTTTCTTTCCAAGGAGTAAGCATCTTTTAATTTCATGGCTGCAATCACCATCTGCAGTGATTTCGGAGCCCCCAAAAATAAAGTCTGACACTGTTTCCACTGTTTCTCCATCTATTTCCCATGAAGTGATGGGACCAGATGCCATGATCTTCGTTTTCTGAATGCTGAGCTTTAAGCCAACTTTTTCACTCTCCTCTTTCACTTTCATCAAGAGGCTTTTGAGTTCCTCTTCACTTTCTGCCATAAGGGTGGTGTCATCTGCATATCGGAGGTTATTGATATTTCTCCTGGCAATCTTGATTCCAGCTTGTGTTTCTTCCAGTCCAGCGTTTCTCATGATGTACTCTGCATAGAAGTTAAATAAGCAGGGTGACAATATACAGCCTTGACGTACTCCTTTTCCTATTTGGAACCAGTCTGTTGTTCCATTTCCAGTTCTAACTGTTGCTTCCTGACTTGCATACAGGTTTCTCAAGAGGCAGGTCAGGTGGTCTGGTATTCCTATCTCTTTCAGAATTTTCCAGTTTATTGTGATCCACACAGTCAAAGGCTTTGGCATAGTCAATAAAGCAGAAATAGATGTTTTTCTGGAACTCTCTTGCTTTTTCCATGATCCAGCGGATGTTGCCAATTTGATCTCTGGTTCCTCTGCCTTTTCTAAAACCAGCTTGAACATCAGGAAGTTCACGGTTCACGTATTGCTGAAGCCTGGCTTGGAGAATTTTGAGCATTACTTTACTAGCATGTGAGATGAGTGCAATTGTGCGGTAGTTTGAGCATTCTTTGGCATTGCCTTTCTTTGGGATTGGAATGAAAACTGACCTTTTCCAGTCCTGTGGCCACTGCTGAGTCTTCCAAATTTGCTGGCATATTGAGTGCAGCACTTTCATGGCATCATCTTTCAGATTTGAAATAGCTCCACTGGAATTCCATCACCTCCACTAGCTTTGTTTGTAGTGATGCTTTCTAAGGCCCACTTGACTTCACATTCCAGGATGTCTGGCTCTAGGTCAGTGATCACATCATCGTGATTATCTGGGTCATGAAGATCTTTTCTGTACAGTTCTTCTGTGTATTCTTGCCATCTCTTAATATCTTCTGCTTCTGTTAGGTCCGTACCATTTCTGTCCTTTATCGAGTCCATCTTTGCATGAATTGTTCCCTTGGTATCTCTAATTTTCTTGAAGAGATCTCTAGTCTTTCCCATTCTGTTGTTTTCCTCTATTTCTCTGCACTGATCGCTGAGGAAGGCTTTCTTATCTCTTCTTGCTATTCTTTGGAACTCTGCATTCAGATGCTTATATCTTTCCTTTTCTCCTTTGCTTTTCGCTTCTCGCTTCTCTTCTTTTCACAGCTATTTGTAAGGCCTCCCCAGACAGCCATTTTGCTTTTTTGCGTTTCTTTTCCATGGGGATGGTCTTGATTCCTGTCTCCTGTACAATGTCACGAACCTCTTTCCATAGTTCATCAGGCACTCTATCTATCAGATCTAGGCCCTTAAATCTATTTGTCACTTCCACTGTATAATCATAAGGGATTTGATTTAGGTCATACTGAATGGTCTAGTGGTTTTCCCTACTTTTTTCAATTTCAGTCTGAATTTGGCAATAACGAGTTCATGATGTGAGCCACAGTCAGCTCCCAGTCTTGTTTTTGTTGACTGTATACAGCTTCTCCATCTTTAGCTGCAAAGAACATAATCAATCTGATTTCGGTGTTGACCATCTGGTGATGTCCATGTGTAGAGTCTTTTCTTGTGTTGTTGGAAGAGGGTGTTTGTTATGACCAGTGCATTTTCTTGGCAAAACTCTATTAGTCTTTGCCCTGCTTCATTCCATATTCCAAGGCCAAATTTGCCTGTTATTCCAGGTGTTTCTTGAGTTCCTACTTTTGCATTCCAGTCCCCTATAATGAAAAGGACATCTTTTTGGGGTGTTAGTTCTAAAAGGTCTTGTAGGTCTTCATAGAACCGTTCAACTTCAGCTTCTTCAGCATTACTGGTTGGGGCATAGACTTGGATTACTGTGATATTGAATGGTTAGCCTTGGAAACGAACTGAGATCATTCTGTCGTTTTTGAGATTGCATCCAAGTATTGCATTTCAGACTCTTGTTGACCATGATGGCCACTCCATTTCTTCTGAGGGATTCCTGCCCGCAGTAGTAGATATAATGGTCATCTGAGTTAAATTCACCCATTCCAGTCCATTTCAGTTCGCTGATTCCTAGAATGTCGACATTCACTCTTGCCATCTCTTGTTTGACCACTTCCTATTTGCCTTGATTCATGGACCTGACATTCCAGGTTCCTATGCTATATTGCTCTTTACAGCATTGGACCTTGCTTCTATCACCAGTCACACCCACAGCTGGGTTTTGTTTTTGCTTTGGCTCCATCCCTTCATTCTTTCTGGAGTTAATTCTCCACTGATCTCCAGTAGCATATTGGGCACCTACTGACCTGGGGAGTTCCTCTTTCAGTATCCTATCATTTTGCCTTTTCATACTGTTCATGGGGTTCTCAAGGCAAGATAACTGAAGCTGACCATAATTAAGAGAGATGCTTAGACACAATGTACGAGATTAAAAGAGGACGTGGCAAAAGTTGATGTGGAATTCTGGCCCTCAATAGTTAGATAGAAGAGGTGAGCTTGCAAATGAGATGGAAAGGAGAAGCCAGACAGATGGAGAAAAGCAAGAAGACTGTGGGGTCTCGGGAGTCAGGAAGAGAGGGGCTGTGTGAGGTGGGCAATGGTCAGCATGGTCGATTGCTGAGAAGGAATTAATACACACACAACAAGGACTCAAAGTGCCCATTTTACCTACTGACAAGGTCACCAGTGACCTTAGCACAGTTTCACTGTCATGAAAAGTATAGACTGATGCGTGACAGATGCCAGAACTGAGTGGACTGTGGACGTTATGGGGAGTAAAAAAATGGAGGAAGTAAGTAAAGACAATTCTGCAGCAACAAGCAGGAAACTCTGACTTGGATAAAAACCCAACATCCTTACAGTACATACAACCTACCCTCCTTCCTGCGTCTGCCACTTCTCTCCTTTCTCACGCCACCCACACTGGCTTCCTTATTCTCTGGATGCACCAGCCTCTGCCCCATGTTTTTGCATCTGATGTTCCTTCAGTTAGGAACCTTATTCCTCCAGGTAAAGAAATGGCTGCCCCCTAACTCTTCAGGTTTTTGCTCAAAAATTATTTTCTCAGTGAGGTCTCCCCTAACTATCCTATTAAATATTAAAATTAACTTCTTTGCCTATGCTTCCTGTTTCCTTCCCTGCTTCATTGGGTGCTTCTTACCATCTGACAGATCACATTTTTTGTGTTTACTATTTACCTCACCCCCTCTCCTAAGAATGCAAGTTTCTTGAGGACAGAGAATTTTGTTTATTTTGATCACTGCTGTGGTCTCAGTGATTAAACCAGCATCCATTACTTAGTAAGCAATCAGTAAATATATGTTGAAAAAAGAAAACATTTGAATAAATAAAATAAATAGCTTTAATATATACCATCAATTATCAACTAGAAAAAAAAAAGAGGTCTAAAAAAGTTCCATTCATGATAGCAACAAAATCTGGAGGAAAATATAGAGGAAAAAAAAAAATAATGTGCAAATATGAGGAAAACCACTAAGTGACATAAAAAAAGATGAGTAAATGTAGAGATCTCTCTTATGAAGAAATTGACTTGAAGAGATATCAATTTTTACTATATTAATTTAGAAATGTATCACAAGCTCAATTAAAAGTCAGTGGAATTTCTACATCAAACTAAAAAGCTTTTGCATAGTGAAGGAAACTATCAACGAAATAAAAGGCCACCTACTGAATGTGAGATATTTGCAAATGATATATCTGATAAGGGGTTAATATCCAAAATATACAAAGAACTCATACAACTCAACATCAAAACAATAAACAATTCAATTTAAAAATGGGTAGAGGACCTGGGCTTCCCTGGTGGCTCAGACAGTAAAGCATCTGCCTGCAATGCGGGAGACCCAGGTTCGATCTCTGGTTCGGGAAGATCCCCTGGAGAAGGAAATGGCAACCCATTCTAGTCCTCTTGCCTGGAAAATTCCATGGACCGAAGAGCCTGGTAGGCTACAGTCCTTGGGGTTGCAAAGAGTCAGATATGACTGAGCAACTTTACTCACTCACTCAGAGGACCTGAACAGACATTTTTCCAAAGAAGACATACAGATGACCAACAGGCACATGAACACATAATAAACACCACTAATTATCAGGAAAATGCAATTCAAAACCATAATAAGATATTACCTCATGCCTGTCAGAATGGCCGTTATCAAAAAGACAATAAATAACAAGTATGCATGAGAATGTGGGGAAAAGGGAACCCTTGGCACTGTCAGTGTGAGTCTAAATTGCTACAGTCACTACAGGTGAAGTTCCTTTAAAAATCAGAAATAGAATGATCCAGCAATTCCATGCCTGGGCATTTATCTGAAGAAAAGGAAAACACTAATTTAAAAAGGTATCTGAAAGGTATGTTCATCATAACATTTACAATAACCAAGAGGTAAAAGTGAAAAAAAAAAAAGCAACCTAAGTGTCCATCAATAAATAAGTGGCTAAAGAAAACACACACACACATATATATAATGGAATATTACTCAGCCATAAAAATGAAATGTTGTCATTTGACAACATGGATGAACCCATAAAGCATTATGTCAAGTGAAAAAAGAGAAAGACAAATATCATATGATTTCACTCACATGTGGAAGATAAAAACAAAACAAACGAACAAACATAATGAGACAGAAGTAGAGTCACAGATACAGAGAATAAACAGATGGTTGCCAGAGGGGAGGGGGTTGGGAGAGGAGGAAAATCGGTAAGGGAGATTAAGAGGTACAAACCTCCAGTTACAAAACAAAGGAGTCACTAGACGACAGGGGCAGCATGCAGAATACAGTCGAAAATAATGTAACACCTTTGTATGGGGACCGATGGTAACCAGACTTGTCATGGTCATCATGTTGTATTGTATAGAAATAGTGAATCATGATGTTGTACACCAGGAACTAATACAATGTTATAGGTCAATTATACTTCAAAAGCAAACAAACAAGCTCATAGAAAAAGAGATCAGATTTGTGGTTCCTGGAGGTGGGGTGGAGGAAAGGGAAACTGGGTGGAGGTGAACAGAAGGTACAAAATTCTATTAATATAAAATAAACACTAGGAGCGTAAGGTACAGCATGATAAATGTAACCGACACTGTTACATGTCATACATAGAAGTAGTTAAGAGTAAATCCTTAGAGTTATCATCACAAGGAAAAATGTTTTTTCCTTTTTCTTTTATTTTCTATCTATATGAGATGATAGATGTACACATGTGGTAATTATTTCATGATGTATGCAATTCAAATCTTTATGATCTATACCCTAAACCTATACAGTGCTGCACGTTAATTATATCTCAATAAAACTAGAAGAAAAAAAAAATTCAGTGAAACTTCTAAAGTTCTTTCAGGAGAGAAAAATGCCTAGAAATAGTCACGATGTTTTTAGGGGGTGAGGACAGATGAGGGAAGCCAATCTGTATGGAATATTTAACCATATTATGAAGTAACAGTATGAATACAAGAACAGATAGATCAATAAAAGAAAACGCAGGATCTATATGCAGGTGCAATATATATACTTGTAATTATATAATACGGAGAAGGTAATGGCAACCCACTCCAGTACTCTTGCCTGGAAAATCCCATGGATGGAGGAGCCTGGTAGGCTGCACTCCATGGGGTCGCTAGGAGTCGGACACAACTGAGCGACTTCACTTTCACTTTTCACTTTCATGCATTGGAGAAGGAAATGGCAACCCACTCCAGTGTTCTTGCCTGGAAAATCCCAGGGACGGGGGAGCCTGGTGGGCTGCCATCTATGGGGTCGCACAGAGTCGGACACGACTGAAGCGACTTAGCAGCAACAGCAGCAATTGCATAATAAAGTATACTTTCAGATCATTAGGGAAAGAATGGATTTATTAAATGGAATTAGAACAAGTGACTAATCATTGGGGAAAATGATGTTTCCTGTCTTGTAAATCATATACACATAAATTCAAGAAGAATTAGATATTTATAAGATGAACCCATAAGATAGCTATAAGAAAATAATATCAATATTTATCTACTGAACTCAATAGTTAGAGACTTCATATGTGTAGGAGTAAAAGAAGAAAGTGATAGATCTTTATGATCTTTCAAATCTTTATGATCTATACCTTAAACCTATACAGTGCTGTATGTTAATTGTATCTCAATAAAACTAGAAGAAAAAAAAATTCAGTGGAATTTCTAAAGTTCTTTCAGAAGAGAAAAATGCCATCTCTTTTAAATTTAAAATTTATGTTTTGCAAAATATATCACAAATTTTAAAGCAAAAATTCAGGGAAAACATTTGCAACCTGATGAAAAATTAATATCCCTAATGTCAAGGACTCCTTATAAACCAAAAAGAAAAATACAAATTCTCTAACATAAAAATGAGAAAATTAACACAAAATTGAGAAAAAATACACAAATTAGAAACAGATAGTCAATAAATAAATGGAAAAAGATGTCCAAATTTACTAGAATTCAAAGAAGTGTAAAATCAAATAATATGATACCAGATGTCAGATTGATGAAGGCTAAAAAAGGTAATAATGTGTAATGTTACTGAATACATGAGGAAGTGGGCACTTTTATAGATTGCTGATGGCAATGTACATTCTGGAAGGCAATTAGTAATATATTAACCCAGATATTCATAAAGGGGTTTATTAGTTTTCTAGTGTTGCCATAATAAAGTACCACAGACTAGGTGGCTTAAACAACAGAAATTTACTTTCTCTCTGTTCTGCAGGTTAGAGGTCTAGATTGAGGTTTTGGAAGCGCTGATTTCATTCTGAAGCCTCTCTCCTTGGCTTGCAGATAACCCTTTGTCTCCACGTGGTCTTCACTCTGCATGTCCGTGTCCTAATCTCCTCTTATAAGAGGACCTCACTCCATGTTGGTTTAGGGCCTACCCCCACAAGGCTCATTTAACCCTAATTATCTCTTTAGTCACATTTTGAGGTACTGGGGATTACAACTTCAACATATGAATTTGGGGTACACAACTGAGCCCACATCAGAAGGGGTTTTGAAAGATGCATATATAAGAACATTCACCACAGCACTGCTTATAAAAGTCAGAAAGTGCGACAGGTAGCCTTCTAAAACTGATCCCAGGCTCCCAGCAGTGGCACCCTTGTGTAATCCCCTCCCCTGGAGTGTCAGCTGGATCTTGGGACTTGCTTCTCAAGGACAGGATACAGCTAACATGATGGATGTCACTTCTGAGATCATGGTACAAAAGACTGTGGCTTCTGTCTTGCTGGCTCTTCTTGTCTGATTGCTCTGGGGAAGAGGAGCATCAGGAAGGAGCAGAGGTTACTTAACATCAACAGTGAGGAAGGAACTGAAGTCTTCTATCCACAGGCTCTCCAGGAGCTGGATCCTGTCAACAATCACTGAGGAAGCTGGGATCTGCCCAGTTGAACCTTGAGATGATTCTGTCTCCAGCTAATACCATGACTGCAGCCTCTTAAGAGACTTCAAACAGAGGACCCAGCTAAGCCATGCTTGGATTCAAGACCTATGAAACCATGAGATGATAAATACGTGTCATTTTAGCCACAGAGTTCTTGGGCTAATCAACAAATAAACTAAAAGTAAAATAAAATTTCTGTAGAGAGATAACTAGTACAATTTATCAAGCAATCCCTTGGAGAAGGAAATCCACTCCAGTATTCTTGCCTGGGAAGTCACACGGACAGAGGAGCCTGGCGGACTATAGTCCATTCAATCACAAAGAGTTGGACATGACTGAGTGACTAAACAACAACAACAAAGTCAAGTTATACACACACATACACACACACACGCACCATGAACTAATTAATTTTAAATGGTGATATGAGATCCATATTTACATGGTAAATTTACATAACATCGGTTCAGTTCATTTCAGTCCTCAGTCGTCTTGCGACCCCATGAACCGCAGCTCACCAGGCCTCCCTGTCCATCACCAACTACCGGAGTTCATCCAAACTCATATCCATCGAGTTGGTGATGCCATCCAACCATCTCATCCTCTGTCCTCCCCTTCTCCTCCTGCCTTCAATCTTTCCCAGCATCAGGGTCTTTTCAAATGAGTTAGCTCTTCGTGTCAGGTGGCCAAAATATTGGAGTTTCAGCTTCAGCATCAGTCCTTCCAATGAACACCCAGGACTGATCTCCTTTAGGATGGACTGGTTGGATCTCCTTGCAGTCCAAGGGACTCTCAAGAGTCTTCTCCAACACCACAGTTCAAAAGCATCAATTCTTCCGTGCTCAGCTTTCTTTATAGTCCAACTCTCACATTACATGACTAGTGGAAAAACCATAGCCTTGACTAGATGGACCTTTGTTGGCAAAGTACTGTCTCTGCTTTTTAATACGCTGTCTAGTGAAAGTGAAGTGAAGTCGCTCAGTCGTGTCTGACTCTTTGCGACTCCATGGACACCAGGCTCCTTCATCCATGGGATTTTCTAGGCAAGAGTACTGGAGTGGGTTGCCATTTCCTTCTCCAGGGAATCTTCCCAACCCAGGGATTGAACCCA
Organism: Bos indicus; assembly: GCF_029378745.1. Lineage (NCBI taxonomy): Eukaryota > Metazoa > Chordata > Mammalia > Artiodactyla > Bovidae > Bos > Bos indicus. Next base: position 549,957 of record NC_091769.1, on the reverse strand, counting down.
GGTCTCCCACATTGCAGACAGACGGTTTACCATCTGAGCCACCAGGTGGATCATAACTTTCCTTCAATATGCAAAAAAAAAAAAAAAAAGATCACAAAATAGCCTGCCTAGTAAAATCCCATTTATATAAATACAATAATATGTTTTAGGGCATAACAAAGAAGATAAAACTCAAGAGATCTTAAATAACAAAGAAATGTATTGTATAGCAGGAAGGCTAGAGGCAGGGCAGTTCAATCAGTCTCATCAAGGCTCTAGCTTTTTCCATGATGCTCCTCTCCCTTAAAAGTATAGTCTTCTTTCTAACATTAATCCCCCTTTGGATCCAGAATCAACAGTTTGTGCATCCTCTTCCTGTCATCTCCCATTTGGGAGGGAAAGAGAGAAGGAGCTGCTTTCAGAAACTCTACCAGAAGAATGTGGAAACCATTTCTAGCAATCTCCAGTACACTTCTTCTAGATACTCATTAGTGCAAATCTTATCTCATGGCCTTTCCTAACTCGAATGCTTCTTAGAGGCTGGGATTTCCCTTGGATGTTCCAGGCTTCCCCTTACATTTGGAGGTGGGACCCTGCCACACAGTCTTGTAGGTTTCTTGTAGGAAGAGGGGCTGCTTGCACTTTTGACATTATTCACCGTGAGCCATCAGGGTGAGGCACCTGGCACAGCCAGGCAGTCACCGAGGAAGCTAGAGTCTCTGGAGGGACGGTTGCTTCTCTGTCATCAGGGCTGCCCTTGGCTCCTCTGTCTGTCAGGGAGGGCAGGGCAGCACGGAAGCCACAGATAGAGCCACTCTGGCTGAAGACAGCCATGATCGAGGAGGGCAGGTGAAGCTAAGTGATGATTCTGGGCCAGTGACATATTCCCTGCAATAAACTTACTAGAAAAATATCCTCCTATAAGACCAGCTGTTTTCTTCCCGTCACTGACCTTCCTAGATGCTTTGTACTTTTCCTTGTCATGTGTGTACTTATTGCATAAGACCAAATACTCCTTAAGAGAAGAGGTTCTAACACATCCATCTTTGAAGTCTTCTGTGCACACTGTGGGCACTCAATAAACATTTAAAAATAAAAATTGACATTCTTACATTTGCTCTGGTATGACAATCATCAGATGCTATAGGTAATGAAAACTGAGAAGGAATCTAGAAAGTAAAAAACCACTATGGACTGCAAATTACTCCTTTAAGGGAATGTGTATTTTATATTATCAAAATAGGGACTTCAATAAACTAACTTACATGGCAATAGTCTTTGTGTTTTCATCATTTCATGTTATTTTACTGATAATTCTGGAAGTATGTAAGCATACAGTTAGAAGCAAGTTAACACTGGCACAGGAATTTTTCTCTATTTTAGGAATGAGAAAAAAAATCCTATATTGCAAGTGTAGAAGTAGCAACATAATTTTATCTTAAGGTAGTATTAATACATCACTTCATTCATTCAACACTGATTTAACATCTACATTCATAGCATTTATGTACAAGGAATAGTATCTCGTGGTGTGAGAACTACAAAGGTATGGCTGTTATAAAGTTTATAATCCGGTAGGTGAAACAAGTTGAAGAGAAGTCACTATAAAACAAGTAAATTTTCTTATTTTGATTCTACTATTAGTTGAAACTGTTTGTTCACTGTGAAACCTAGTAACCAGAGAGGAATAGTAATGAAAAGTGGACTATAAACATTAACTTGAAAATATTTTATAACATTTATATACATGTACTACTGTGGGCAGGAATCCCTTAGAAGAAATGGAGTTGCCATCATGGCCAACAAAAGAGTCCGAAATGCAGTACCTGGATGCATCTCAAAAACGACAAAATATCTCTGTTCATTTCCAAGGCAAACTATTCAATATTACAGTAATCCAAGTCTATGCCCCAACCAGTAACACTGAAGAAGCTGAAGTTGAACGGTTCTATGAAGACCTACAAGACCTTTTAGAACTAACACCCAAAAAAAGATGTCCTTTTCATTATAGCGGATTGGAATGTAAAAGTAGGAAGTCAAGAAACACCTGGAGTAACAGGCAAATTTGGCCTTGGAATATGGAATGAAGCAGGGCAAAGACTAATAGAGTTTTGCCAAGAGAATGCACTAGTCATAGCAAACACCCTCTTCCAACAACACAAGAGAAGACTCTACACATGGACATCACCAGATGGTCAAAACCGAAATCAGATCGATTATATTCTTTGCAGCCAAAGATAGAGAAGCTCTATATAGTCAGCAAAAACAAGACCGGGAACTGACTGTGGCTCAGATCATGAACTCCTTACTGCCAAATTCAGACTTAAATTGAAGAAAGTAGGGAAAACCACTAGACCATTCACATATGACCTAAATCAAATCCTTATGATTATACAGTGGAAGTGAAAAATAGATTTAAGGGCCTAGATCTGATAGACAGAGTGCCTGATGAACTATGGATGGAGGTTCGTAACATTGTACAGGAGACAGGGATCAAGACCATCCCCATGGAAAAGAAATGCAAAACAGCAAAATGGCTGTCTGGGGAGGCCTTATAAACAGCTGTGAAAAGAAGAGAAGCGAAAAGCAAAGGAGAAAAGAAAAGATATAAGCATTTGAATGCAGAGTTCCAAAGAATAGCAAGGAGAGATAAGAAAGCCTTCCTCAGAGATCACTGCAAAGAAATAGAGGAAAAAAACAGAATGGGGAAGACTAGAGATCTCCTTAAGAAAATTAGAACATTTCATGCAAAGATGGGCTCGATAAAGGACAGAAATGGTATGGGCCTAACAGAAGCAGAAGATATTAAGAAGAGGTGGCAAGAATACACAGAAGAACTGTACAAAAAAGATCTTCATGACCAAGATAATCACGATGGTATGATCACTCACCTAGAGCCAGATATCATGGAATGTGAAGTCAAGTGGGCCTTAGAAAGCATCACTACGAACAAAGCTATTGGAGGTGATGGAATTCCAGTGGAGCTATTTCAAATCCTGGAAGATGATGCTGTGAAAGTGCTGCACTCAATATGCCAGCACATTTGGAAAACTCAGCAGTGGCCACAGGACTGGAAAAGGTCAGTTTTCATTCCAATCCCAAAGAAAGGCAATGCCAAAGAATGCTCAAACTGCCTCACAATTGCACTCATCTTACACGCTCAAAATTCTCCAAGCCAGGCTTCAGCAATACGTGAACCGTGAACTTCCAGATGTTCAAGCTGGTTTTAGAAAAGGCAGAGGAACCAGAGATCAAATTGCCAACATCTGCTGGATCATGGAAAAAGCAAGAGAGTTCCAGAAAAACATCTATTTCTGCTTTATTGACTATGCCAAAGCCTTTGACTGTGTGGATCACAATAAACTGTGGAAAATTCTGAAAGAGATGGGAATACCAGACCACCTGACCTGCCTCTTGAGAAACCTGTATGCAAGTCAGGAAGCAACAGTTAGAACTGGACATGGAACAACAGACTGGTTCCAAATAGGAAAAGGAGTATGTCAAGGCTGTATATTGTCACCCTGCTTATTTAACTTATACATAGAGTAAATCATGAGAAACGCTAGGCTGGAAGAATCATAAGCTGGAATCAAGATTGCCAGGAGAAATGTCAATAACCTCAGATATGCAGATGACACCACCCTTATGGCAGAAAGTGAAGGGGAACTAAAAAGCCTCTTGATGAAAGTGAAAGAGGAGAGTGAAAAAGTTGGCTTAAAGCTCAACCTTCAGAAAACGAAGATCATGGCATCTGGTCCCATCACTTCATGGGAAATAGATGGGGAAACAGTGGAAACAGTGTCAGATTTTATTATTTTGGGCTCCAAAATCACTGCAGATGGTGACTGCAGCCATGAAATTAAAAGACACTTACTCCTTGGAAGGAAAGTTATGACCAACCTAGATAGCATATTGAAAAGCAGAGACATTACTTTGCCAACAAAGGTCCATCTAGTCAAGGCTATGGTTTTCCCAGTGGTCATGTATGGATGTGAGAGTTGGACTGTGAAGAAAGCTGAGTGCCAAAGAATTGATGCTTTTGAACTGTGGTGCTGGAGAAGACTCTTGGACTCTCTTGGAGAGTCCCTTGGACTGCAAGGAGATCCAACCAGTCCATATAAAGGAGATTATCCCTGGGTGTTCATTGGAAGGACTGGTGCTAAAGCTGAAACTCCAATACTTTGGCCACCTCATGCGAAGAGTTGACTCATTGGAAAAGACTGATGCTGGGAGGGATTGGGGGCAGGAGGAGAAGGGGCCGACAGAGGATGAGATGGCTGGATGACATCACCAACTGGATGGACATGAGTTTAGGTGAACTCTGGGAGTTGCTGATGGACAGGGAGGCCTGGCGTGCTTCAATTCATGGGGTCGCAAAGAGTCGGACATGACTGAGCGACTGAACTGACGTGAACTGAATTGATAGCTTGAAAGTGTCAGAATAAAACCATATGAACAACTGCCAAACATTTTTTTTTTATAACAACCAGAATACACAATTACAAATATTTTTTTTTTAATTTACTTCATCTCATAACCTTTTCAGGAAGCAGCAGAAAACCTAACCAATGGTTCAATGTTTTTGAAAATACTACTAACTAGATGGTATTGAAGCTGACTGGATAATAACAACTCCCAGTATAGGAAAACTATGGATTTATCATTATGGAGAAGGAAATGGCAACCTACTCTAGTGTTCTTGCCTGGAGAATCCCAGGGACGGTGCAGCCAGGTGGGCTGCCGTCTATGGAGTCACACAGAGTAAGCAGCGGCAGTAGCAGCATGGATTTATCAGGGTCAGTTCACAAGCAAACACCAACAGTTGCCCAACGGGACTAATTTAAATGGCATGCTTTTCTCAAAGAACATGCTACCAACAAAATCCTAAACTAGTACCAGCAGTCCATAAAATAAAAATATTTCAGTCATTACCAAAAAAAAAAAGATTTGTTAAAATCACTTTACAAAAGAAGACTGCTTGAAGAGGTCTGTGTGACTTGCCTAAAGTCATACGACTAGTTAGTTAAAGGGGCACACAACCCCCATCAATGTAGTATACTAGATTGTGTAAAATGCACACAACATGGATGTTCAAATATAAATTCCTCAGCTTCTTTTTTATGAAGCATAGTTGGCTTTACATGATTTACAATGTTGTGTTAAAATGGTATATAACAGTCATTCAGTTATATACATATTCTTTTTCATATTTTTTCCATCATGGTTTATTACAGGATATTGAATATAGTTCCCTGTGCTATAAAGTAGGACCTTGCTTTTTAACTTACACGTAGTGTATATCATCTGAAATGCTGGGCTGGATGACTTACAAGCTGGAATCAAGATTGCCAGAAGTATCAACAACCTCAGATATACAAATGATATCACTCTAATGGCAGAAGACAGAAAGTAAAGATGGACTAAAGAGCCTCTTGATGAGGGTGAAAGAGAAGAGTGAAAAAGCTGGCTTAAACAGTCATCAAGACAGTATGGTACTGGCACAAAGACAGAAATATAGATCAATGGAACAAAATAGAAAGCCCAGAGTTAAATCCACGCACCTATGGACACCTTATCTTTGACAAAAAAGGCAAGAATATACAATGGAGAAAAGACAATCTCTTTAACAAGTGGTGCTGGGAAAACTGGTCAACCACTTGGAAAAGAATGAAACTATAACACTTTCTAACACCATACACAAAAATAAACTCAAAATGGATTAAAGATCTCAACGTAAGATCAGAAACTATAAAACTCCTAGAGGAGAACATAGGCAAAACACTCTCCGACATAAATCACAGCAGGATCTTCTATGACCCACCTCCCAGAATATTGGAAATAAAAGCAAAAATAAACAAATGGGACCTAATTAAACTTAAATGCTTTTGCACAACAAAGGAAACTATAAGCAAGGTGAAAAGACAGCCTTCAGAATGGGAGAAAATAATAGCAAATGAAGCAACTGACAAACAACTAATCTCAAAAATATAAAAGCAACTCTTGCAGCTCAATTTCAGAAAAATAAACGACCCAATCAAAAAATGGGCCAAAGAACTAAATAGACATTTCTCCAAAGAAGACATACAGATGGCTAACAAACACATGAAAAGATCCCCAATATCACTCATTATCAGAAAAATGCAAATCAAAACCACAATGAGGTACCATTTCATGCCAGTCAGAATGGCTGCTATCCAAAAGTCTACAAGCTATAAATGCTGGAGAGGGTGTGGAGAAAAGGGAACCCTCTTACACTGTTGGTGGGAATGCAAACTAGTACAGACACTATGGAGAACAGTGTGGAGATTCCTTAAAAAACTGGAAATAGAACTGCCATATGACCCAGCAATCCCACTGCTGGGCATACACACCGAGGAAACCAGAATTGAAAGAGACACATGTACCCCAATGTTCATTGCAGCACTGTTTATAATAGCCAGGACATGGAAGCAACCTAGATGTCCATCAGCAGATGAATGGATAAGAAAGCTGTGGTACATATACACAATGGAGTATTCAGTTCAGTTCAGTTCAGTTGCTCAGTCGTGTCAGACTCTTTGCGACCCCATGAATCGCAGCATGCCAGGCCTCGCTGTCCATCACCAACTCCCAGAGTTCACCCAGACTCACGTCCATCGAGTCAGTGATGCCATCCAGCCATCTCATCCTCTGTTGTCCCCTTTTCCTCCTGCCCCCAATCCCTCCCAGCATCAGAGTCTTTTCCAATGAGTCAACTCTCTGCATGAGGTGGCCAAAGTACTGGAGTTTCAGCTTTAGCATCATTCCTTCCAAAGAAATCCCAGGGCTGATCTCCTTCAGAATGGACTGGTTGGATCTCCTTGCAGTCCAAGGGACTCTCAAGAGTCTTCTCCAACACCACAGTTCAAAAGCATCAATTCTTTGGTGCTCAGCTTTCTTCACAGTCCAACTCTCACATCCATACATGACCACAGGAAAAACCATAGCCTTGACTAGACGAACCTTTGTTGGCAAATTACTCAGCCATTAAAAAGAATACATTTGAATCAGTTCTAATGAGGTGGATGAATCTGGAGCCTATTATACAGAGTGAAGTAAGCCAGAAAGAAAAACACCAATACAGTATACTAACGCATATATATGGAATTTAGAAAGATGGTAACAGTAACCCTGTATGCGAGACAGCAAAAGAGACACAGATGTATAGAACAGTCTTTTGGACTCTGTGGGAGAGGGAGAGGGTGGGATGATTTGGGAGAATGGCATTGAAAAATGTATAATATCATATAAGAAACGAATCACCAGTCCAGGTTCGATGCAGGATACAGGATGCTTGGGGCTGGTGCACTGGGATGACCCAGAGGGATGGTATGGGGAGGGAGGTGGGAGGAGGGTTCATGATGGGGAACACGTGTATACCTGTGGCGGATTCATGTTGTTGTATAGCAAAACCAATACAATATTGAAAGTAATTAGCATCCAATTAAAATAAATAAATTTATATTAAAAAAGAAGCAAAAAAAATATTATCTTGCAAAAAAAAAAAAAAAGCTGGCTTAAAACTCAACATTCAAAAACTAAGATTGTGTTACCCTTTCCCACCACTTAATGGCAAATAGATGGGAAAAAGTAGAAGCGGTGACAGATTTTATTTTCTTGGGCTCCAAAATCACTGCAGATGGTGACTGCAGCCATGATATTAAAAGACACTTGCTCCTTGGAAGAAAAGCTGTGACAAATCTAAACAGTGTATTAAAAAGCAGAGACATTACTTGGCCAACAAAGTCTGTATATTCAAAAATATGGTTTTTCCAGTAGTCAGGTATGGATGTGAGAGCTGGACCATAAAGAAGGCTGAGAACTGAAGAACTGATGTCTTTGAACTGTGGTGCTAAAGACTCTTGAGGTCCCTTGGACTGCAAGGAGATCCAACCAATCCATCCTAAAGGAAACCAGTCTTGAATATTCATTGGAAGGACTGATGCTGAACCTGAAGCTCCAATACTTTAGCCAACTCATTGGAAAAGACCTTGATGTTGGGAAAGATAGAAGACAAAAGGAGAAGAGGGCATCAGTGGATGCAACGGTTAGATAGCATCATCAACTCAATGGACATGAACCTGAGCAAACTTTGGGAGATACTGAAGGACAGGGAAGCCTGGCATGCTGCAGTCCATGGGGTTGCAAAGAATCAGGCGCAATTTAGCAACTCAATAATAACAACAAATACAGTATTAATAGTTGGTATCTGCAAAATCCCAACCTCCTAATTTATCCCTCCCTGACCCCCTTTTCCCTTGGTAATCATATATCTGTTTTCTTCGTGAGTCTGTTTCTGTTTTATAAATAAGTTTATTTGTATCATATTTTAGATTCCACATATAAATGATATCATATGGTATTTGTTTTCTTCTTTCTGACTTACTTCACTTAGTATGACAATCTCTAGGCTCATCCATGTAGCTACAAATGGCATTGTTTCCTTCTTTTCTGTGGCTAAATAATATTCCATTGTATACATATGCCATGTCTGCTTTATCCACGCATCTGGTAATGGAAACTTAGGTTCTCATCTTCTTCTAAGTTGGACAAAACCTAATAATATTTTTCTAAATATTCTAAAGTGTTTGAAATGACCATTACACATGAACAGTTTTATGCATTTGATCAATATTTAATAAGTTTCTATTACATGCTAGGCACTGAGTCTATAAAGACAAAAGACAAGAAACGTATATAGGCTTTGCCTTGACTGTGGGGAGCAAAGAATTGGAAACAGTGGGAATACCACACGTGAGCGGTGCTGGCCTAGGAGTGTGTGTAAGGCCCTGAGACACGAGAGAAAGTCTCCAGAGAGCAAGAGCTGCGTGAGAACTAAGTCTAGAAAAAGTGAGAAGGTGGTCATCACACAGACGAGGACAGGGGGAAGAGCACTTAGAGAAGGAGCTGCAAGTGCAAAGCACTGACGCTGGAACAGCTGGGTGTGCTGGAGAAGGCAGTGTGAACAGTCATGTCGAAGGCGGTACAGTGACCGTTCCAGAAGGCCCAGGGGCTTCTCCTCAAACAGCCCAAGGAGCAGTCTCAACTTATCTGCACGGAACAGGCAACTGTTGAGAACTTTATGAAGCGCTGCCTGCTCAGTTTTATGTTATATTGATAGAGAGATGACTTTAATGTCCATGTAAAGTGGCCTGGAGGAGCAAAGCGGCAGGTTATGACACCAGGAGAATAATTCTAGTGAGAGATGAAGGGACTTCGGAAATCAAGAAGGGGGAGGGAGACGAGCAGTACTGATTTTTCCCTTTGCTTATGATAAATATAAAAACTGCTTACATGTTTTTAGAGGAGTAAATATTTCCCCAACAATATTATCACAATGATTTCCACTCTGCTTAACACGAGGTACACTCAGGTTAGGGCTTCCCCTGTGGCTCAGCGGTAAAGAATCCACGAACAATGCAGGAGATGCAGGAGACGCGGGTTCAATACCTGGGTCAGGAAGATCCCCTGGAGGCAGGCATGGCCACCCATTCCAGTATTCTTGCCTGGAGAATCCCATGGACAGAGGAGCCTGGAGGGATGCAGTCAATGTGGTCACAAAGAGTTGAACACGACTGAAGCAAGTGGGCATGCACACACACTCAAGTTAAGACTCTACAGTATATAAAACAGTCAAAGTAAAAATCTTGCCTTAAAGCACTAACCTCTAATGTAGAATATTCTGTTAAGCTTATCAGTCTCACACTAAACACACTCCTGATTTTTTGTAAATAAGTGAAAAATTCTGACATTTAAAGGAAACGTAGTCACACTTTTACAAAAATGCCCTCCATAGGCTATCTACGTTTTTACCTCCTTCATCTGTATCACAAATATATGTGTGTTGAACTTTTAAATAATAGACAACAGGTGTCTTAATCTGTGACACTTGCCATACTGTTTCATAAATGCCCAATTAACACCAACATCAAATCTGAGATGCATTTTCAAGTATCTTCTACATTGGGATGTGAATATTTAAAAAATTAAACAAAGAGCTCATCTAGCTATTCTGCCTAGAATTTTCCAAGCAGAAGTTTCACAGCGAAATTTTCAACTGAGGGCTACACTTAAACTCAGCTAACAACTGTCACATCAGACAAACAAATTTAACACTTACTGGTCCACCTAGCAATTGGTTCCATTTACATTTTCACTCTGTTAAGGGAACAGGGATCCAAATATTTGAACAATGAATAGGTCCAGAAAGTCCTTCTGCCTACCAACTCTTTTTCTCCCATCAGTTAGAGTCATCAATAATCAATTGCACGACTTCAGTAATTACTTATTTACATATTTAAACTGACATTTTGAAATGACAGTGAGAAGCTGACAATTAACTATTCTCTAAGGAAATGCCCTTTCTCTCTATATGGTTTCTACTCTGGGACTGACACTTAGAGAGGTTTTCAATTTACCAAACAATGGAGAGTCTCCCCAGCTGAGACCCCCATGTAAATTTATTCAGAATGCAAATAACCTCAACTTCTGTACCAAGAATTTAAATGCCATCCCCACTGATGCTAAGAAGCCAGTTTTAAAATGAAAATTCATCTGCACCATAGACCTTGGATAAATTAAACAGGAAATAACTGTAAGGCTTTAAGGGTTTTAATAGGTTTTCTTGTGATAGCTGTGCAGCATTTATGGGGGGAAGAAAAGTCGTTAAGGAAAGGCCACCAGGTGCATTCTTTTTCCTCAGAGGCTCTGTTATCTTGGCTCTCTGTCTTAAAATAGAGATGGTAAACTCCTGATGCAAGAATCAAATGAGGTAAGGTTTAGAACAATTGATTGTAAACTATAAAAGCTTCTATAAACATTTGCTATTATTACTTTAGATGTTCACTAACCTGGCTACTCCAAATTAAAAAACTATAAAACAAAGGGCTGGTGGAAAAAAACAAAACTGTCCTGAAAAATATATTTACTAAAAGTGCATGTGAACAAACTGACCTATAGATTCAATGCAATCCCAATGAAACATCTCAGCTGCCTGTGTTGAAGAAATTGACAAGCTGATCCTAAAATGTATAAGGGAACTTAGAGGACTAAGAATAGCCAACCTTAAAAAGAGAAGAACAAAACTGGAGGATTCATACTTCTCAATTTGAAAACTTAAAACAAAGCAACAGTTATCAGAATAGTGTGGTACTGGTATACGGATGGCACACCCACAGACAGAGAAGAACTGGGAGTCGAGAAATGAACGTTTATGTTTATGGTCAATTGGTTGGTGATAAGAGAGTCAAGAAAATAGCAAAGAATAGTCTTTTCAACAAATGGTACTTGAACAACTTGATAGCCACATGTAAAAAAATGAACTTGGATCCTTCTTCACACCATACACAAAAATAAACTCAAAATGGATCACAAATCTAATGTAAGAACAAAACCTATAAAACTCTTAGAAGAAAATAGGAGTATATCTTTGTGACTGTGGATTACCCAAAACTTTCTTAGATATGACACCAAAACACAAGCAACTAAAGGTTACATAGTGTATGATTCCATTTACATGAAATATCCATAACAGGCAAATCTATAGAGACAGAAAGTAGATTAATGGTCGCCTAGAGCTGGGGAGGTTGGGGGGAGTGAAACAGGGGAGTACTGACATCATAACAATATTAAATCTTCCTAACCAAGAACACAAGATGCTTTTCCTTTTAGCCAATCATTTTTAATTTTACTAGAGGAATGTTATGATGTAGATATGTCATCAGGAAAACAGAAATGATACTCCTTAGTTATGGGATGTGCATATGTGCTCAGCCACTTCAGTCATGTCTGACTCTTTGTGACCCCATGGACTGTAGCCTGCCAGGCTCCTCTGCCCATGGGATTTTTCCAACCAAGAATACTGGAGTTAGTTGCCATGCCCCCCTCCAGGGGATCTTCCTGACCCAGGGATTGAATCCACATCTCCTGCATTGCAGGCAGATTCCTTATCCACTGAGCCACCTGGGAAGCCCAGTTATGGGGTACTGGATGATTTTGATTTGATTTGATTATATATTTTCCAAATTTTCAGCAACAAAAATATCTTTTATATAACTAGGAAGAAGTTATTTTTAAAGGAAAACATATAATAAAATATACTTACATTTAAAGTATCTCATAAACAAGGAAAATGCCTGAAAGATTTTTCAATATACATGACATACCACTGTTTATTCTTGGTTATTTATTCATCAGAATTTACTGATTGAGGGCTATATGGCAAATACTGTGCTAGATCCTGAGTGTACAGTTGATAAAACATGATTCTGTCCCTCATGAAGGCTATATTTAGTGGGAGAATGACAATAAATTGGCAAACAAAGCAATAAACAAATGCAATTACAAGCTGAAAAGGGTTCTTTGGAAGAAAGCCATTGGTATTATGATGGAGAATAATGCTGGGGTAGAGATGACTCACTTCATTTATTATTTTCTTATTTTGGTGACACCACTCAACTGGTAGGATCTTAGTTCCCTAACCAGGCATTGAACCCAAGCCCTCGGCAGTGAAAGCAGAGTCCTAGCCACTGGACCCCCAGAGAAGTCCCTAACTCACTTTGATACAGTGGTCATGGAAGCTCTCTCAAAGGCAATAAAGTCTGAGCTGAGGTTTGAAGACTAAGCCTAAATGAAACCGACGGTTTATGATATTTGTCAAAATGTGCAACATAAACAGTTTCTTAAGCTGAAGGATAAAGACAAAAACCTTAGAATTCCAAAGGGAAATTAATGTCAGCCAGTAGAGTAAAACCACCATCTCCAATCACAGGATATCTAGGGACTGCAAAACTCAATACCAGAAAGTGTGGCGTGAAGTCATCGTGAGGTTACTGAAGGCGCCAGCAGAGCCTGCAGCGGTCACCGTGCAGCCCAAACCCCTCCATCTTCAAGCTGTGGCTTGGCTCTACCTCATGGCAGTTTAAGTATCTATGGGAATGATTCTGGATTCCCCTGGAAGCCTCGGAGTTCCTGGGCAGCAACAACAATTCCAGGAATCTCCAGTTAGATAATATCTTTTTTTGTCAGTTTGATGGGGAAGGCTGGGCCTAGAGGATATTTAAGACACAAAGCCCTAACTTTTTATCTCCCTTCTTCCTGAAAATGGTATGCCTTGACATGTCCCCAGGGCCTCAGGCTCTCTTCTCCTTATCCCTTCTCTGAACCCAATACCTCCAGTTCACTCCTCTTTGAAGATGAGGGCTAGGGTAAAGGACTGGAGCCAATACAGTTGAATTTGGGTTAATATGGGGAGTTTTATTACATGTATTGGTTGCCACTTGCCTACCCAATATCCATTTCTCACTCTTAATAACCAAATGGATAACATGCTTCCTTAAACTCTACTGCATGTAAAGTTTGACCAACATTACGTCAATTAAGGGATCTGGGAAAGTTGTACAGGCATCATCCACTTCAGCTTCCTCTTACACTTTTCTCCCCAGAACTTGGAGATGAAGCTGGAGACACAGCAATCATTTTAGGACTGTGAGATAACCATGAAGATGAATGCTCCATGTGAAGAATGGTGATACAGAAGACAGAAAGAAGCTACGCATTGATCCCATTATGGAGCTGCTGCCTAAGCCTGGCCAGCCCACCTCCAGACTTCTAGGTATTACAGTCAACCCTTATTTGATTTATATATTCTATTACGTACAGCCCAAATGAAATCCTAACAGATACAGCTATTGATGTTAGCACAAACTTCATATCTTTTAAAGAATTCAAGGTTTTAATTTAGAAAGCCTAACTCTCAAATTTAATATAAGAGAAAATTCACAGCATTCCACACCTTACCACACACTATAGAGAGGTCAGTAAAGTCATTAAACAGTGGCAGCACGAAGAAGTCACACTGGAAATGGAGTCATTTTCATTAACCTCATTCCTCCAGCATACCAAATAAACATGTGCTCCAGGAAAACTGTGCTTGCTGTGTAAAGACACTTCTGGACAATGTCTTTGCTTCCTCCTCTCAATGAAATTGCCACCCTGAACTCCTCCTATATGGAAATTCTGTGACAGCCTAAAAATAACTGCCCACAGCTAAAGTTTTGGCTCTGCAATACGTGAATCGTGAACCGTGAACTTCCAGGTGTTCCAGCTGGTTTTAGAAAAGGCAGAGGAACCAGAGATCAAATTGCCAGCATCTGCTGGATCATCAAAAAAGCAAAAGAGTTCCAGAAAAACATCTATTTCTGCTTTATTGACTATGCCAAAGCCTTTGACTGTGTAGATCACAATAAACTGTGGAAAATTCTGAAAGAGATGGGAATACCAGACCACCTGACCTGCCTCTTGAGAAACCTATATGCAGGTCAGGAAGCAACAGTTAGAACTGGACATGGAACAGCAGACTGGTTCCAAATAGGAAAAGGAGTACGTCAAGGCTGTATATTGTCACCCTGCTTATTTAACTTCTATGTAGGTACATCATGAGAAATGCTGGACTGGAAGAAGCACAAGCTGGAATCAAGATTGCTGGGAGAAATATCAATAACCTCAGATATGCAGATGATACCACCCTTATGGCAGAAAGTGAAGGGGAACTAAAAAGCCTCTTGATGAAAGTGAAAGAGGAGAGTGAAAAAGTTGGCTTAAAGCTCACCATTCAGAAAACGAAGATCATGGCATCTGGTCCCATCAGTTCATGGGAAATAGATGGGGAAACAGTGGAAACAGTGTCAGACTTTAGTTTTGGGGGCTCCAAAATCATTGCAGATGGTGATTGCAACCATGAAATTAAAAGACGCTTACTCCTTGAAAGGAAAATCATGACCAACCTAGACAGTATATTAAAAAGCAGAGAGATAATACTTTGTCAACAAAGGTCCATCTAGTCAAGGCTACGATTTTTCCAGTAGTCATGTATGGATGTGAGAGTTGGACTATAAATAAAGCTGAGTGCCAAAGAATTGATGCTTTTGATCTGTGGTGTTGGAGAAGACTCTTGAGAGTCCCTGGACTGCAAGGGGATCCAACCAGTCCATCCTAAAGGAGCCCAGTTCTGGGTGTTCATTGGAAGGACTGATGTTGAAGCTGAAACTCCAATACTTTGGCTACCTGATGCAAAGAGCTGACTCATTTGAAAAGACCCCGATGCTGGGAAAGATTGAGGGCAGGAGGAGAAGGGGATGACAGAGGATGAGACAGTTGGATATCATCACGACTCAATGGACATGAGTTTGGGTAAACTCCGGGAGTTGGTGATGGACAGGGAGGCCTGGCGAGCTGCAGTTCATGGGGTCGCAAAGATTCGGACACTACTGAGCAACTGAACTGAACTGAACCACTACTGAACATACCTTCCAACTTTCAAGCAGATATATTAAAGTGATGTAGCTCAAAGGATAAAGTTTTTTCCAACTTTTACTCCAGTGAATTTCTACCTCCCTCTAAAATTCCTTCTTTAACATCATGCCCTTATAATGCTTCACCTTCCAAAACAAAGTTCTCAAGCAAAATTCGTTATCCTTCAGGGTCCACACAGACCCCATTCAAAATAATATGAACATTTATATAGAAAGTGTATTTAAGATAAAGTAACAATATTAATAATATTAAAGGAAAGGAAGGAGAGAATTTCGATCGTTTTCTATATGCACTCTTGCCCATATGAAATTAATATTTTTTTGCATTCTAACATGAAGAATGCAGATAGCTTATATTATTGCAAATGAGATAATGCCCTTTCAGGTAAGGAAATAACAACAACAAAAAAACTAAACTATATGATGAAATTTTTTTATTCTGGAACCCAAAAAGGGAAAGACTTCCAGATGAAAATATATACAAGGTCACCTGGAGTTACATATTTCTTTCATTTCAGGACATAATTACTCCATAAAGTGTTCTGATATCTTTCTAATGTTTTCCAATGAAACTTCAAAAAAGTAATAAAATTCAGCTAGGAATTGTCATAATTGAGTCAAGTCCGAAAGAATTTTGTCTTTTTTTCCCCATACGTCTAATCACCTGTTTCAGAGATTTTTTCTTTTTTAATTTGGGGGTGGGGAGGGATCTCCTACTCTCTTTCTCTGTGTAAGCAAGTACAATCAGTAGGAGGCACCCTGGGATTTTCAGAGTATCTTCACCATCACCAAGACAAAGGCTTAAAAAAAAAAAAAAAAAGTAGCACACAATTTAGGCTGCCTACCCCTTTGAAGGCAATTCAAATTTCGGCGCGTACAGGCTTCAGCGCCCAGTGTCGACCTTACATATAAGCATTCTGGAAGACGTTAAGATTGCCTTCCTCACCATCAGTGTGGCAGAGTAATTATTTTGCCAAGCCTCGCCGCTTGATGTTGCAATACCGCCCCTGCAGGGGAGCTGGAAGCCAGCACAGCGAGGATTTGAAGTGATCACGCAGAGGCGCCCCGAGGCCCCTCGAGAGGCTCACCTGGTTAGAGCCCTGAGCAGGGATAGGGAGTAGGGTCTATATTCCAGCCTCACCTCTCAGCCCCCACTTTGCGCCTGAACGCTTCGCTCCCCTCAGGCTAGGAGGTTTAGATCAGTACTGAGCGGCAAACTATTAATAGGCTCACTTTGGGGGCTCCGAAGTTTGGAACTCAGGGTCTCTGTGGCACACGAAAGTTTTTCACAGCTTGTTTTTCTGCTCAGCTCTGTCGCTGAGCGTGCATCCCTCTCCCGGTGCGGTCCCGGGTCTGTCCGCCGAGCAACCGGAGAAGACCGCTGCCCGGTGGCCACAGCGTCTTGACACCCTAAGGCTGCAGGGCAGCCTCTTCTACCTGGGCAAGCAGCCAGCACTCGTCTCCCCAGAGGCAGGAGCGCTCCCAGTCCCGGGGGAGGATCCGCATCCGAAAGAGAGGTCTCCCTGTGCCCAGACAAAGGCAGCGCTGGGGAAAGTTGCACCAACCGGCACCTCCAGAAGACGAGTTGAGCAGCTAGCTCCTCGGCCTCCGTGGCCGAGCCGGCGACGCGCTCTCAGAGTCGCGGGCAACTTTTCCCGTGAGCTTCGGAGCAACTTGGGGGAAGTTGGGGGCGAGGGGGCAGAGGAGGGATCTCGAGCAGCGCGGAGAGGCGGGTCGCGCCCCGGCCCGTCCCGCGGACCTCCCCGAGTACCTGCTGATGTAGCCGTCGCCGTCGCCGTCGCAGGTCTGGAAGAGGCGCCGCATCCTCTCCTCCTCGCCGGTGCTCGACGTGTCACTGCTGCTGCTCCCGCCGCTGGCGCTCCCCGGCGCCGCCGCCGCCGCCATCACGCGCCCGCCTCCGGCTCGGGAGGCGGAGGACGTGCGGCAGCGGGAGGAACCCGCCGGCGCGCACGGCGCTGGCCGCTCCCGGCCCCAGCCTGACTGACGACGGAGCATGCCCAGTGGCCGCCGGAGCGCTCCGGGCGAGGGATTCCACCGCTCCGGGTTTTGTTCGGGCTGGGAAAATGGG
The DNA here is from genome assembly GCF_029378745.1 of Bos indicus. Lineage (NCBI taxonomy): Eukaryota > Metazoa > Chordata > Mammalia > Artiodactyla > Bovidae > Bos > Bos indicus. The sequence continues at coordinate 532,560 of NC_091769.1, read as the reverse complement.
CGCTCTGCAATCGCTGGAGCAGGTACCTCAGGGGAGAGGGAGGAGGGGGAGATGGCTCGTGGAGGTAGGGAGCTGGGGATGGTGACGGGCGGGGGGCGGGGGCGGGGTCCTGGGCAGGGGGATGAAAGTCTTGGTTTGATGCAATCTGCCCAGAGTATGGTGGTGGGACTTTAAGTTCAGTTTTGTTTTCCCCAGGTCAGGTGGTCCAGCCTGGGCCTTTGAGGTCGTTATCTTCTTTTTCCAGGCCCGAAGACTCCTTCATTCCCAGCCCAGGTGCTACACCTAGGTGAGTGAGTGAACCCTCAGAGTGTGCTAGCCAGCCCTGGTCGCTGCAACTACATGGGAGACCCTGAGCAATAACTGTCTAACTGAACCTAGGCAACCCCCAGAGATACTAAAAGGGTTGTTGTTTTAGGGCATAAGTTTTGAGGTGGTTTGTCATGCCACAATAGTGAAAGTGAGAATCGCTCATTCGTATCCAACTCTTTGCCACCCCATGAACTATACAGTCCATGGAATTCTCCAGACCAGAATACAGGAGTGGGTAGCCTTTCCCTTCTCGAGGGTATCTTCCCAACCCAGGGGTCCAACCCAGGTCTCCCGCATTGCGGGCAGATTCTTTACCAGCTGAGTCACAAGGGAAGCCCAAGAATACTGGAGTGGGTAGCCTATCCCTTCTCCAGGGGGAGGGTCTTCCTGACCCAGGAATCGAAGCCGCGTCTCCTACATTGCAGGTGGATTCTTTACCAACTGAGCTATCAGGGAAGCCATGCCACAACAGATAATGAAACACATCCATTGGCCTTGAGTCTGTCTGCCAGGTCAGAAGGAAGATGTCTATCCTCTTCTCTCCTGCCTCTACGCCATTCACCACCTATTCCTACTTTAGTTCTTTTTAATTTTGTACATTCCCAGTATTTCAGAGCACTTATAATCTTATGATGAAGTCTTTTCTCATCTGAGAAAAGTCTTGTTAATATATCCAATAATGTTTTCTTAAAAGATGGTGTTGGCGATACAGATATTCCTGTCTACTTGTCTCTAATGCCCAATTTTCAATAAATAAATATTTTAAATCCTTATTTTTCCAATTTTTCATAGAATAAAACTTTTATTATTGCCTGACAAGGAACAGTCAGACACCAGTTGTTACCTTCAAATTCTCCTAGAGAGTTGATAATGGGTGGGGGGGTGGGGTGGGGAGGATAATGCACTCTTATAAATATGCATAAAGGTTCTGGAAACCCAAACAGGTTTCCAGGATCTGAGCAGATCTCTTCCTAACCACACCCCATTGATACAGAAAGTGGAGTGTAAACCTCAACTGGTTATATCTCAAAGCAAAGAATGTTTTTCTCCTGAGAGAACACATGCATGACAGCTCTGGGAGGTTTAAATTTAAATCATCTTGAATTAAATCTGAACACTTAAAAAGTGGATCTTGACACATTTCCTAAACAACCTTCCTTCATGCTTGAGTAACTCAGAAATGGCTGAACAGATAGGTTCAACTTTCCAGAAAAGAATTTGCTTCTGAGCTAATATGAAGCATATGAAATTTCAGCTGAAAAGGTTACTAGGAGAGGGAGAAACTTGTAAGACATTGAAAATGGAGATGCAGTATGAACATAAAGATGATAAATGTAAAGTAGGAGCTTGGAATGAGAGTGATACCCATAACCATAAATCTAACAGTACTGGTTATGTCATAATTTCAAAGGTTTTATGTATTTATCTGCGATGAGTGCATAGCTCAACATTGCTGTTCTTATCCAGTTTTTTCCCTTCTCAGTTTCCTCTTGGTTATAATAATATTTCATATTTATGTAGAATATATCAAAAGACACTGTTTGTATTACAAGATATACTGTCTTCCATGTCTAATGTTGCCAGTTAAAATGACTAAAAGTGCGGCACTGTGCAAACTTGATTATTGGGTACTTGCTCTTCCAAATTCTGTTTACTTGAACTACACACTAGAGGTGGATTGAGGACCCCTATGGCAACCTCTCCCGACCTTTCTTTCACATGTTTTTTTGAGCCCAGCTAAGTTCCCTGTCCCTCAAGAAGCCTTCCATCGCCTCTCAGGTCACACTGATCTCTCAGAGCTCTCCTAGGGTGAAGCACACATTTTGACAGCAGACTCATGTAGCTTAATGGTGACTCGCCTTCCCACCCAGAGTATCAGCTAGAACAGTGGAGTAGAGTTGAGGAAGTTTGATTCTCTTTCATCGAGCCCTTATTACAGATCAGTAATCATATTTAAATACTTTAATGCTACCTGGTAGGGGAAAGTATTTTTCATTCCTACTTAGGGGGAAGGGAATGGTAAGTGAGGGGGAGTTAAAGCCAAAAAGTTTAAGTAATGTGACCAAGTAAAGGTGCTGGAATTGAACTCATATCTTCCTGTCAAGCTCATGTTCTTCATATTTACTTCACATTGTGTTACTATCAGGGCCAGGGCAATTCGTGTTAGGCATTATACTTTTTGAGTGACACTGAAAGTGATAAAATTTACCTTTATATATTTGTTGTTCATATATTTACAATCATATGGGATGTTAATATGAGCTGTTGCCATCTGTCCCAGGTTGGTTTTCTGGGGAGCAGACTCCAAGACAGAGTTCCACATGAAGAATGCTTACTTGGAAAAGCCCTTGGTGCCCCAACATGTGTGGAAAGGAGATGAAGGGAGCAGTGTAGAAAGAGGGAGAAGTCCTACTATGCTGCAGCCCCAGAGCAGCCTGTCTGACCTCACAGAAAGCTCTGGTGCTAAGACAGCCTGTGTTGCTTCCATACTGTACTTGTCTTAGTCTCTCAGTTGTGTCCGACTCTTTGTGACCCATGGACTGTAGCCTGCCAGGCTACTTTGTCCATGGGATTCTCCAGGCAAGAATACTGGAGTGGGTTGCCATGCCCTCCTCCAGGGGGTCTTCCCAACCCAGGGATCAAACTCAGGTCTCCCACATTGCAGCTGGATTCTTTACCATCTGAGCCACTAGGGAAGCTCAAGATTACTGGAATGTGTAGCCTATCCCTTCTCCAGGGTATCTTCCTAACCCAGACATTGAACAGGGGTCTCCTACATTGCAGGTGGATTCTTTACCAGCTGAGCTACCAAGGAAACCCTACTTCCCTATTAACTGTTGTAACAAATTATCATAAACTTATTTCTTAAGCAGCACTAATTTACTATCTTACAGTTCTGAGGGTCAGAAATTTGAAATAAGTCTCACTGAGCTAAAACAAAAGCATCAGCAGGGCCACATGCCTTATGCAGGTTCTAGCAAAGAGTCCATTTGCTTACCTTTTCTAGCTTATTCTCTTTCTCCATAGCCAAGAGCTCCTTTTATTATGTTCATCATTCATTCTGTCTTCCAAGCCAGAAATCCCAAGTCCTTACCTCCCTCTGCCCCTCACTTCCCACCACATCCTGCTGAATCTGCCTCCTTAATGCCTCCTCGAATTAAACTTTTTCCTCCATCCCCATTACCACAGCTTTTATAGAGACTCATTTATGTCTTTTAAATGATCTCTCCTTCCAACCTAACCTTCCAAGCCCTCATTATAAAATGAAAATATGATCAGGTCCCTCCTGGCTTAAATTCTATCTCATTGGATCATTCTTGCCCTTAGGATAAAATCCACCCTCCCAGCAGAACTTTCTAGGCCGTCCATGATCTGACCCCCTTTCTCTCCTCTTGCTTCTTCCCTTGCCCCTGTGCTCTAGTGAAAGTCATATTAACTTTTCTTTTCCCTACATAAGCTATCCTCACTTGTGTTTATATACAATTGCAAGAGTCTCATACTTTCAGACTAGAAATGAATGAAGGAGGTGGGGAGCTCATACCCAGACTCTAGCAAATTGGAAAGAACAAGATAGCTAGGGACAACATGGGTAGTGGCAGTTACTAAGAGGAGAAGAAAGGAGGCTAAGGCCTAGAGATCCTTGATTAATAAGAAATAAGAGTGGGGTTTATAAGTGGGAGCACTTCTCTCTTAGCTCAGTTGGTAAAAAATCCTCCTGCAATGCAGGAGACTGGGTTCGATTCCTGGGTCTGGAAGATCCCCTGGAGAGGGAAATGGCAATCCACTCCAGTATCCTTGCCTGGAGAATCCCACAGACTGAGGAGCCTGGTGGGTTATACTCCTTGGGGTCGCAAGAGTTGGACATGACTAAGGGACTAAACCACCACCACCACTCAAAGAAGAGGAAAAGCAAGGGAAATGTTTGGAGGAGAAAGAGGAAATGTCACAATTGACAGAACTAAGGAAACCATGAACCCCCTTGACCCACAGCCCTCCAGTAGGCATTGGGCAATGCCATTTTTTTTTCTATCTTATCAGGCCCTTTCCTCTCTAGTTAGTAATGGAATTAATAATGGCTAGTATGTACTGCAATGGCACCCCACTCCAGTACTCTTGCCTAGAAAATCCCATGGGCAGAGGAGCCTGGTAGGCTGCAGTCTATGGGGTCGCTAAGAGTCAGACACGACTGAGTGACTTCACTTTCACTTTCCACTTTCATGCATTGGAGAAGGAAATGGCAAACCACTCCAGTGTTCTTGCCTGGAGAATCCCGTGGACTGAGAAGCCTGGTAGGCTGCAGTCCTTGGGGTCGTGAAGAGTCAGACACGACTGAGTGACTTCACTTAATATGCACCCATCATTTTCCTTAAGTGCTTTAAATAATATTTAATTCTCACATCAATGTTAAGAAGCATGTTGTTTTATTCCCATTTTACAGATGATGGCACTGATGTACATATGTCAAATGGCATAGTTGCACAGCTAGGAAAAGGAATGATTTACTCATATGTATGCCTAGAATCATGTTTACAGAAAACTGCCATATCTTAACATGGCTGTCTCTTTTATCTGTGGGTAAAGACTAAAACAAAGCTAGTGGAGGTGATGGAATTCCAGTGGAGCTATTTCAAATCCTGAAAGATGATGCCATGAAAGTGCTGCACTCAATATGCCAGAAAATTTGGAAAACTCAGCAGTGGCCACAGGACTGGAAAAGGTCAGTTTTCATTCCAATCTCAAAGAAAGGCAATGCCAAAAAATGCTCAAACTACCAAACAGTTGCACTCATCACACACGCTAGTAAAGTAATGCTCAAAATTCTCCAAGCCAGGCTTCAGCAATACATTAACCGTGAACTTCCAGATGTTCAAGCTGGTTTTAGAAAAGGCAGAGGAACCAGAGATCAAATTGCCAACATCCACTGGATCATAGAAAAAGCAAGAGAGTTCCAGAAAAACATCTATTTCTGCTTTATTGGCTATGCCAAAACCTTTGACTATGTGGATCACAATAAACGGTGGAAAATTCTGAAAGAGATGGGAATACCAGACCACCTTACCTGCCTCTTGAGAAACCTGTATGCAGGTCAGGAAGCAACAGTTAGAACTGGACATGGAAAAACAGACTGGTTCCAAATAGGAAAAAGAGTATGTCAAGGCTGTATATTGTCACCCTGTTTATTTAACTTATATGCAGAGTACATCATGAGAAACGCTGGACTCGAAGAAGCACAAGCTGGAATCAAGATTGAAGGCAGAAATATCAATAACCTCAGATATGCAGATGACACCACCATTATGCCAGAAGGTGAAGAGGAACTAAAAAGCCTCTTGATGAAAGTGAAAGAGGAGAGTGAAAAAGTTGGCTTAAAGCTCAGCATTCAGAAAACGAAGATCATGGCATCTGGTCCCATCACTTCATGGGAAATAGAGGGAGAAACAGTGGAAACAGTGTCAGACTTTATTTTTTGGGGCTCTGAAATCACTGCAGATGGTGATTGCAGCCATGAAATTAAAAGATGCTTACTCCTTGGAAGGAAAGTTATGACCAACCTAGATAGCATATTCAAAAGCAGAGACATTACTTTGCCAGCAAAGGTCCATCTAATCAAGGCTATGGTTTTTCCAGTAGTCATGTATGGATGTGAGAGTTAGACTGTGAAGAAAGCTGAGGGCTGAAGAATTGATCTTTTTGAACTGTGGTGTTGGAGAAGACTCTTGAGAGTCCCTTGGACTGCAAGGAGATCCAACCAGTCCATTCTAAAGGAGATCAGTCCTGGGTGTTCTTTGGAAGGAATGATGCTAAAGCTGAAACTCCAGTACTTTGGCCACCTCATGCAAAAAGTTGACTCACTGGAAAAGACTCTGATGCTGGGAGGGATTGGGGGCAGGAGGAAAAGGGGACAACAGAGGATGAGATGGCTGGATGTCATGACGGACATGAGTTTGAGTGAACTCTAGGAGTTGGTGATGGATAGGGAGGCCTGGTGAGCTGCAATTGATGGGGTTGCAAAGAGTCGGACACGACTGAGTGACTGAACTGAACTGAAGGACTAAAAGACGTTTATTCCTTGGAAGGAAAGTTATGACCAACCTAGGTAGCATATTCAAAAGCAGAGACATTACTTTGCCAACAAAAGTCCATCTAGTCAAGGCTATGGTTTTTCCAGTGGTCATGTATGGATGTGAGAATTGGACTGTGAAGGAAGCTGAGTGCTGAAGAATTGATGTTTTTAAACTGTGGTGTTGGAGAAGACTCTTGAGAGTCCCTTGGACTGCGATCCAACCAGTCCATTCTAAAGGAGATCGGTCCTGGGTATTCTTTGGAAGGACATGCTAAAGCTGAAACTTCAATGCTTTGGACACCTCATGAGAAGAGTTGACTCATTGGAAAAGACTCTGATGCTGGGAGGGATTGGTGGAAGGAGGAGAAGGGAATGACAGAGGATGAGATGGCTGGATGGCATCACCGACTCGATGGACGTGAGTCTGAGTGAACTCTGGGAATTGCTGATGGACAGGGAGGCCTGGCGTGCTGCAATTCATGGGGTCGCAAAGAGTCAGCCATGACTGAGCAACTGAACTAACTGGCTGAAGTACTTTGTTTACAGGGTAGATTTTTTTTATTGAAGACAAATTATTTTATGATTGATACTAAATGTATAAAATTTTATATCCTTTATTTAATGATTGCCATGTGCATGCAATGAACCTCCTCCTTGAGAAAAACTGGAGTTTGATGATTATCTTTGTTAGATTATTCTTTTCTCCTTTACAATAGAAACATGGAATCAGAAATGGTTAATAATGGTAGTTTGAGGTTTCTTAACTGAGCTGAATTTAATGCAAGGTTAATTCAGTCATTTAATTCACTGGCCTTGTAGAGGCATGACCTTTTTCATTACAGAACTAGAGATACAATTTATTAATGACATCATTCCAAATCTCTAGGTGTATAAACAAAAATTTTAAACATTAAGAATTCTCAAAGCTATGAGAAACCATGAACCAGACTTAGTAGAATGTGTTAGTGCTAATGCTTTATTGGCATCAGAGCCCAATGTCACATCAAATAAGATTCTAGCTGCCTAAAAGAACAGAGGAGGTTTTTAGCATCTAAATGTGTCTCCTTCTTTCTTCCCTAATACTAAAGCTATTTAGGAGGATATATTTTAAAAACAAATATAAATGACAGCCTCTAACAAACACGACACCAATCAGAGTCTCAGAATTAAAAGTGCTGATAAAACATGGTACATATTCTTCCCTGGAGAGTCCATCTGGGAATGTGTATTTCTCATACTACTGTTTTTCAATCTAGCGTATATCTTGCATCAATCTCCACGTGAACAAATCAGATAATTGTATTAAAAAATGCACTCAAATTGAGAGAAATGAGGCAGTGGGAGAGTGGAAAGATGTAAGGAAGAGATATTTGAAAACAGTGGCCCATATTTTAAGAAATATGGTTTATTTTGAAAGATCTCATTCTGTCTGTACTTGGAAAAAATCCTTATATTCTAGCCAGAGCAAAATTAATTTGGATGTACTTTATTATCAAACTTGTATGTGGTGTTATTTCCTTGTCATCTGGTGGTCTGGACATTGACTTTCTGAGACTTGACAACTGATAATATTTAGAAACATGTTAATTCTTTCATGTGAATAGGAACTATATATTAGTCTGCTGGTGTTGTGTACAAAATACTTTTCTTGTGTCCAACAGGAACTGCTGGTCAACAATTACTTAAATTAAGTGTCAGGGGTATAAAATGTCCTTGCCTTATGTAAAAACAGCAACCATATAATACTTTATATTTTTTGTGTGTGAGCCTATTGAAATCCAAGGTTATAGGCTGTGTCTGGCGGACAACACAGTAAGAAAAAGCATGTTGGCATGGCATCTTGAGGCATCTGGGTGACTCAATGGGGTTACTGCTCAGAGCTGATGAAAACTGTATGGTGGATTTCATCAAAATAGACCCTAGTTCTGGGTAATTCAGACCAAAGAAATGATGTTTCTTCTTACTGGAGAATCTTGAAGAGGGAATTTAAGATCAATGTGGACTGTGTCTTCAGTGCCTCCCTTTACTGGGTGAAGGCAAAGTCTTGCCCTACATAGGGTCACTCATGGGACCATGTGAGGGCCAGTGTTTTAAAGGGCAACTGGGAACCATTTGGATACTTAAATCCTTTTCTAAAAGTAACCATCACAGCACCCATGAAGGTTCTTTATGGTGTTACCATTCATGAGCATCACTAACAGACAAAGTGGAGAATTTACTGCCAAACCTGCAAATTTGGCAAAAAATCATCCAGTCTTTGAACTGGGCTCAAATTGAGTGGTAGAGTGTATTATTAGAATTCTGGTCACTCAATCTAAGGACACAAGGAAACTATTCAGATTAATAAAACAAACAAACAAAACAAAAAAACAAGTCATATGTGGTGAGTAGCTGAGGGAAAAGTAAATGCATTTATTGATGCAATTAGCCACTTTGATGGAAAGGTCAATCAGTGAAAAAAGTTGAAATAGCCTGCATGAGTTTTGGTAAGAGTTTAGTTTAGCAAATATTTATTTCCAACCATGTGATCATTATTGTACTAATTGATGGAATAAGATATTGTCCCTGCTTCAAATATATCAAATAGATAAATCAGTACTTGTAGTTCAGTATTCTGGTGATGGGTGCATGGACAAGAATCAGGATTTCCATAGACTTTGAAGTAAAAAATTAGGGATGGGAGAAGAAAGAAAATCAGGAGATGTGTCATATTTTCAGTGATTAATAAAGTGGAACTTAAAAATAAATCACCAGAAATTCCCTGGTGGTTCAGTGGTTAGAATTCTGTACTTTTACTACCGAGGGCCCATGTTCAATTCCTGGTCAAGGAACTAATCCTACAAGCCATGTGGTGTGGACAAAAATTAAAAATTAAAAAAAAAAAAGTAACCAAGATGGCCTTAAGGTTCCCCTGAGTTTGACTGAACTTCACAAAGACTTGCTTCTGACTCTAGGCACTGATCTCCCTTTTCTTAGAGAAGTTACTTTAGAACACTTGTAGTTGTCCATTTTTTCTTCCTCTTGAAATATAAACCTTCATAAAAGCCCCTTGCCAGTTTTACATCCCAAGACTCTGTTTCTCAAGGACTCTGGAACTATTCCTTTGAGTTATAATCATCAAGGAATATGGTACCCCCATGCCCAATCTCTGTGGGAGGGAGGAACCTAAGTTCTATGGCACCAATTGACAAATACATGGCCTAATCATAGAGAAAACTTGACAAACTCAGGAATAGCTCAATGCGCTGGACATATCCCATTGATCAACCTCCTTCTAAAGTCCCCCAGCACTCTTCCACTTGTTCATCTTGCTCTTAAAAACACTTCTGCCCTTTGTTAAGTTGAGTTCAGACTTGGTTCTGGATCCTCTCCTCTATGGCAGTTGCTTTGAATTAGATCTTCTTTACCTGTTTAACTTTGGTGCAATTTTGCTCTGACAATAGAAGATCAGCAAGGAGACAAGAAAGGAGGATCTCTCCAAGCACAGAGCCAAGCATTGATCAAGGCATGGAAGCATCATATTCTACTATGTATTGGGGGAGATCTACCCATATTTGCTATATATATGATGCTACAGTCCTCTCTGCCCACACTCTGCCTTTTGTGCACTTATATATGAGAATTTTCCACCTTCACCCTGGTGGCTCAAATGGTAAAGAATCTGCCTGCAATGTGGGAGAACTGGGTTTGATCCCTGGGTCCAGAAGATCCCTTGGAGAAGGGAATGGCTGCCCGCTCCAGTATTTTTGCCTGGAGAATTCCATGGACAAACGACCCAAATGGGCTACAGTCCATAGGGTTGCAAAAAGTTGGATACAACTGAAAGACTAACACACACACACCATCAATAGGGCTAGGACACAGGTGCACTTGTGAGAATCCCACCCATTATCTTCGACTCTCTCCCTCCCAGTCTGGAGGAATCTTATCCAAGACTTACATCTTCAGTCCTCTCTTAGTACTATTTCCCTCTGCTCCCTTCCTCCACATACACTCCTAGGTTAGTAGTTTTGAATACAAACCACTCTGCCTTCTTCCTATCCTGGGGCAAGAAAGTCTGTCTAACTGTCTGAGTTGAATTGGTGCCCAGAACTCCTAAATGTCTGTTTAGAGCTTGCCTCTTCTACTGCACCCTGAGCTGCTGAACTCCTGTGGACAACTTGCTAGATCATTCTAGGTTTCAGATTCCTTATGTGAAAAATAGGGTAAAATTTAGCTGAGTAACTACTTTGTTGTTGTTGTTGTTTAGTCCATAAGTTGCGTCCGACTCTTTTGCAATCCCATCCACTGTAACCCACCAGGCTCTTCTGTCCCTGGGGTTTACCAGGCAAGAATACTGGAGTGGGTTGCCATTCCCTTCTCCAGGGGACATTCCCGACCCAGGGATCGAACCTGGGTCTTCTGCATTGGCAGGCAGATTCTTCACCATTGAGGCAACTACTTTACAGGGCTATTATGAAGAGAACTGAAATGCATAAGCACTCTGGTGCAGTCTGACAGTTTGTGTTCTATAAACACTAGGTCTCTAGCCAGTTCTCTTTTCTTCTTTCTCTATTTGGCATTTATCACACTGCACTGATATCATTTATCTACCTCAGTTCATTGCAAGCTCCTTTGCTGCAAGTTCCTTCAGGTATTTATTTGATTTCACCCAGCATGGTTGCCCAATAAATGTTTGTTAAATAAATGAAATAACAAAGTCTTTTAAACAAGGTGTAAAAACAACTACAGGTTTTGTGGGAATCAAATCTGTTTAAGGTAACCCCCTGAGGGAGGAGGTAACAGGAAGTTTTTGTTCAATGTGCACATATTTCCATTTGGGAAAATGAAAAACTTCTGGAAATGGGCAGCAGTGATAGCTGCACAATTTGTGAATATGCTTAATGCCACACAACTGTACTAAAAATGGTGAATTTTATGTTTTATACGTTTTTGTTTCCACCAATAGTTTCAAGTCTCTCCCTTGATAGAAATCCTTGTTGTTGTTTAGTGGCTAAGTTGTGTCCAACTCTTTGTGACCCTTTTGGACTGTAGCCCGCCAGGTTCCTCTGTACAAGGAATTTCCCAGGCAAGAATACTGGAGTGCGTTGCCATTTCTTTCTCCATTTCTTTCATCTCCTTAACCCAGGGATCAAATGTGCATTTCCTGCATTGCAGATGGCTTCTTTATCGCTGAGCCATCAGGAAAGCCCTTTATATGTTTATATCTAGTGCATGCAAGTGGAATCACTTCAGTCCTGTCCAGCTCTTTGTGACCCTATGGACTGTAGCCAGCCAGGCCCCTCTATTCATGGATTCTTTAGGCAAGAATACTGGAGTGGGTTTCCATGTCCGCCCCCAGGGGATCTTCCTAGGGATCAAACCCCCATCTCCTGAGTTGGCAGGTCGGTTCTTTACCACTAGTGCAACCACAGTAATAGTAATTAATTCATCCATGCTGCGCGGGTGCAGGAGGGCCTAGAGGAGCTATCCCACGTTGAAGGTCAGGAAGGGCAGTGGTGAGGAGATACCCCTCATCCAAGGTAAGGAGCAATGGCTGCGCTTTGCTGGTGCAGCCGTGAAGAGATCCCCCACGCCCAAGGTAAGAGAAACCCAAGTAAGACGGTAGGTGTTGCAAGAGGGCATCAGAGGGCAAACACACTGAAAACATACTCACAGAAAACTAGTCAATCTAATCACACTAGGACCACAGCCTTGTCTAACTCAATGAAACTAAGCCATGCCCGTGGGGCAACCCAAGATGGGCGGGTCATAGTGGAGAGATCTGACAGAATGTGGTCCACTGGAGAAGAGAATGGCAAACCACTTCAGTATTCTTGCCTTGAGAACCCCATGAACAGTATGAAAAGGCAAAATGATAGGATACTGAAACAGGAACTCCCCAGGTCAGTAGGTGCCCAATATGCTACTGGAGATCAGTGGAGAATTAACTCCAGAAAGAATGAAGGGATAGAGCCAAAGCAAAAAGAATACCCAGCTGTGGATGTGATTGGTGATAGAAGCAAGGTCCAATGCTGTAAAGAGCAATATTGCATAGGAACCTAGAATGTCAGGTCCATGAATCAAGGCAAATAGGAAGTGGTCAAACAAGAGATGGCAAGAGTGAATGTCGACATTCTAATAATCAGCAAACTGAAATGGACTGGAATGGGTGAATTTAACTCAGATGACCATTATATCTACTACTGCGGGCAGGAATCCCTCAGAAGAATTGGAGTGGCCATCGTGGTCAACAAAAGAGTCCGAAATGCAGTACTTGGATGCAATCTCAAAAATGACAGAATGATCTCTATTCGTTTCAAAGGCAAACCATTCAATATCACAGTAATCCAAGTCTATGCCCCAACCAGTAATGCTGAAGAAGCTGAAGTTGAACGGTTCTATGAAGACCTACAAGACCTTTTAGAACTAACACCCAAAAAAGATGTCCTTTTCATTATAGGGGATTGGAATGCAAAAGTAGGAAGTCAAGAAACACCTGGAGTAACAGGCAAATTTGGCCTTAGAATACGGAATGAAGCAGGGCAAAGACTAATAGAGTTTTGCCAAGAAAATGCACTGGTCATAACAAACACTCTCTTCCAAAAACACAAGAGAAGACTCTATACATGGACATCACCAGATGGTCAACACCGAAATCAGATTGATTATATTCTTTGCAGCCAAAAATGGAGAAGCTCTATACAGTCAACAAAAACAAGACCAGGAGCTGACTGTGGCTCAGACCATGAACTCCTTATTGCCAATTCAGACTGAAATTGAAGAAAGTAGGGAAAACCACTAGACCATTCAGGTATGACCTAAATCAAATCCCTTATGATTATACAGTGGAAGTGAGAAATAGATTTAAGGGCCTAGATTTGATAGATAGAGTGCCTGATGAACTATGGAATGAGGTTCGTGACATTGTACAGGAGAAAGGGATGAAGACCATCCCCATGGAAAAGAAATGCAAAAAAGCAAAATGGCTGTCTGGGGAGGCCTCACAAATAGCTGTGAAAAGAAGAGAAGTGAAAAACAAAGGAGAAAAGGAAAGATGTAAGCATCTGAATGCAGAGTTCCAAAGAATAGCAATAAGAGATAAGAAAGCCTTCTTCAACGATCAATGCAAAGAAATAGAGGAAAACAACAGAATAGGAAAGACTAGGGATATCTTCAAGAAAATCAGAGATACCAAAGGAACATTTCATGCAAAGATGGGCTCGAAAAAGGACAGAAATGGTATGGACCTAACAGAAGCAGAAGATATTAAGAAGAGATGGCAAGAATACACAGAAGAACTGTACAAAAAAGATCTTCACAACCCAGATAATCACGATGGTGTGATCACTGACCTAGAGCCAGACATCCTGGAATGTGACGTCAAGTGGGCCTTAGAAAGCATCACTACAAACAAAGCTGGTGGAGGTGATGGAATTCCAGTGGAGCTATTCCAAATCCTGAAAGATGATGCCGTGAAAGTGCTGCACTCAATATGCCAGAAAATTTGGAAAACTCAGCAGTGGCCACAGGACTGGAAAAGATCAGTTTTCATTCCAATCCCAAATAAAGGCAATGCCAAAGAATGCTCAAACTACCGCACAATTGCACTCATCTCACGTGCTAGTAAAGTAATGCTCAAAATTCTCCAAGCCAGGCTTCAGCAATACATGAACCGTGAACTTTCTGATGTTCAAGCTGGTTTTAGAAAAGGCAGAGGAACCAGAGATCAAATTGGCAACATCCGCTGGATCATGGAAAAAGCAAGAGAGTTCCAGAAAAACATCTATTTCTGCTTTATTGACTATGCCAAAGCCTTTGACTGTGTGGATCACAATCAACTGTGGAAAATTCTGAAAGAGATGGGAATACCAGACCACCTGATCTGCCTCTTGAGAAATTTGTGTGCAGGTCAGGAAGCAACAGTTAGAACTGGACATGGAACAATAGACTGGTTCCAAATAGGAAAAGAAGTTCGTCAAGGCTGTATATTGTCACCCTGTTTATTTAACTTATATGCAGAGTACATCATGAGAAACGCTGGGCTGGGGAAAGCACAAGCTGGAATCAAGATTGCCGGGAGAAATATCAGTAACCTCAGATATGCAGATGACACCACCCTTATGGCAGAAAGTGAGGAGGAACTAAAAAGCCTCTTGATGAAATTGAAAGTGGAGAGTGAAAAAGTTGGCTTAAAGCTCAGCATTCAGAAAACGAAGATCATGGCATCTGGTCCCATCACTTCATGGGAAATAGATGGAGAAACAGTGGAAACAGTGACAGACTTTATTTTTCTGGACTCCAAAATCACTGCAGATGGTGACTGCAGCTATGAAATTAAAAGACACTTACTCCTTGGAAGGAAAGTTATGACCAACCTAGATAGCATATTCAAAAGCAGAGACATTACTTTGCCAACAAAGGTTCATCTAGTCAAGGCTATGGTTTTTCCTGTGGTCATGTATGGATGTGAGAGTTGGACTGTGAAGAAGGCTGAGCACCGAAGAATTGATGCTTTTGAACTGTGGTGTTGGAGAAGACTCTTGAGAGTCCCTTGGACTGCAAGGAGATCCAACCAGTCCATTCTGAAGGAGATCAGCCCTGGGATTTCTTTGGAAGGAATGATGCTAAAGCTGAAACTCCAGTACTTTGGCCACCTCATGCGAAGGGTTGACTCATTGGAAAAGACTCTGATGCTGGGAGGGATTGGGGGCAGGAGGAGAAGGGGATGACAGAGGCTGAGATGGCTGGATGGCATCACTGACTCGATGGACGTGAGTCTCAGTCAACTCCGGAAGTTGGTGATGGACAGAGAGGCCTGGCATGCTGTGATTCATGGGGTCACAAAGAGTTGGACACGACTGAGCGACTGATCTGATCTGATCTGAGGAGAATGGAGTCCATATTTAGACCAATTGGAGACTTGACTTGGATCTGAAAGTTACTCCCCAACAAAAGGAAGATGGAATGTGACTCTCTGAGCTCCACACGTGTGGCAGGCAGGGGCAATAGTGAGAGTCACACAGACACTCTTTCCGTTAGTGCGGAGAGGAGCTATAGCTTGGTGAGAAATGACTGGTGGGGAATTCCCTGGTGGTCCAATGGTTAGGACTTGGTGCTTTCGCTGCTGTGGGCCTGGATTCGATCCCTGGTTGGGGAACAAAGATCCTGCAAGCTGAACAGCATGGCAAAGAAAAGACTTGTTGTAACTTCCCTGGCTTCCAATGCAGGGGGCACAGTTTCGATGCCTGGTTGGGGAATTAAGATCCTACATGATGCCTACTGAGACCAAAAAACAAAACTGAAAAAGACTGGTGACTGGTGGCAGCAATGTTGGGAAGAATATATTCAAGAACTTTAAATACACTGGATAGCCCCATAATTTAAACCTGAATGCTGAGGACTCGCAGATACAGAGACTAAGAGAATTTTGTATTTATAATATTATTAGAGCACTGACCCCTGGTACTTAGGCCTTCCCTTGAACTTGGACAGTCTGCTCAGGAGTCACTGATAACCTCCCCAGCATCAAACCTCATTTCTGTCTCCTTCCTGCTGGAAGCCTGTGGCCTAGCATGTCAGACTACAGCATTTTCTGTTGTTGTTCAGTGGCTCAGTCATGTCCAACTCTTTGTGACCCCTGGACTACAGCACACCAGGCTTCCCTGTTCATCACAAACTCATGTCCATCGAGTCAGTGATGCCATCCAATCATCTCATCCTCTGTTGTCTCCTCTTTTCCAATGAGTCAGCTCTTCCCATCAGGTGGCCCAATATTGGAGCTTCAGCTTCAGCATCAGTCCTTTGAATGAATATTTAGTGTTGATTTACTTTAGGATTGACTGATTTGATCTCATTACAGTCCAAGAGATTCTCAAAAGTCTTCTCCAACATCACAGTTCAAAAGCATCAATTCTTTGGCGCTTAACCTTCCATATGGTCCAACTCTCACATCAGTACATGACTCCTGGAAAAAGCATAGCTGTGACTATATAGACCTTTTCCGGCAAAGTAATGTCTCTGCTTTCTAATATGCTGTCTAGGTTTGTCATAGCTTTCCTTCCACAGAGTAAGCAGCTTTTAATTTCATGCCTGCAGCCAGTGTCTGCAGTGATTTTGGAGCTCAGGAAAATAAAGTCTGTCACTGTTTCCACTGTTGTTCCATCTATTTGCCATGAAGTGATGGGACCACATGCCGTGATCTTCGTTTTTTGGATGTTGAGTTTTAAGCCAGCTTTTTTTCACTCTCCTCTTTCACTTTCATCAAGAGGCTCTTTAGTTCTTCTTCGCTAGAAGCCATAAGGGTGGTGCCATCTGTGTATCTGAGGCTATTGATATTTCTCCCTGCAATCTTGATTCCACCTTGTGCTTCATCCAGTCTGGCATTTCACATGATGTACTCTGCATGTAAGTTAAATAAGCAGGGTGACAATATACAGCTTTGGCATACTCCTTTCCCAATTTTGAAGCAGTCCATTGCTCCATGTCTGGTTGTAACTATTGCTTCTTGACCTGCATACAGTTTTAGCAGGAGGCTGGTAAAGTGGTCTGGTGTTCCCATCTCTTTAAGAATTTTCTATAGTTTGTTGTGATCCACACAATCAAAGGCTTTAGCATAGTCAATAAAGGAGAGGTAGATGTTTTTCTGGAATTCTCTTGCTTTTTCTACAATCCAGTGGATGTTGGAGATTTGATCTCTGGTTCCTATGCCTTTTCTAAATCCAGCTTGTAAATCTGGAAGTTCTCAATTCACATACTGTTGAATCCTAGTTTGAAGGATTTTGAGTGTTACCTTGCTAGCATATGAAATGAGTGCAGCTGTGCAGTAGTTTGAACATTCTTTGGCAGTATTCTTACCCATGGAGTAGTTAGCCAGAGGGAGCTTGCAGGTAAAGAATCCTCTCCTATTTTTAGGCAGCAATCTATGGAAAAATAAAGATTCCTCATGTCTAGAGTGCACAGCTAAGCACAGGCAAGCACTGCTTCAGATAGAACCTGACCTTTGCCAGGCTTCTTGTTAGAGTGTGCAGCTGAGCTGGGGAGGTCCCCAAAATTCTAGCTCCTCTGACCAAGCCCACTGGTCTCAAAGAGGAGGAATTTGACTCCTGGTTCCCTTTCTGTCCATCTTCCCTATTTGAGGAGAGAGAAATTAGAAATTATGCAAGTAAATGTGGATTAGGGATCATTTCTTTAAATTATCGGAGAAGGCAATGGCACCCCACTCCAGTACTCTTGCCTGGAAAATCCGTGTCTGACCCTCAGTGACCCCATGGACTGCAGCCTTCCAGGCTCCTCTGTCTATGGGATTCTCCAGGCAAGAATACTGGAGTGGGTTGCTATGCCCTCCTCCAGGGGATCTTCCTGACCCACGGGTGGAACCTGGGTCTCCTGCAGATACTACATTGCAGGTGGATTCTTTACCACTGAGCCACTGAGGAAGCCCAGAGTCCTTAATGATGTTTAGCTAAATAGATGATGAAGGTTCTCCAAAGTCTCTTCTGCTGTTGATTTTAAAACTCATAACTAGTGTTTTATTGCCACCTTATGGCAAAAGTTGGGCTTTGCAATGAACATTTAATTTTCAGAGCTTCCCTGGTGGCTCAGATGGTGAAGTATGGGCCTGCAAAGCAGGAGACCTGGGTTGGGAAGATATCCTGAGGAAGGAAATAGCTACCCACTCCAGTATTCTTGCCTGGAGAATTCCATTTTAAAAATAATAGCTAGCGTTTTATTGTCACGTTGTGTCAAAAACTGGGCTTTGCAATGGACATTTAATTTTCAATCAGCTCTAAATTCTAACTTTATTTGCTGCCGAAGTACTGCTTAGAGACAGATAGCATATGAGAAATCTTAGATAATTTAAGGAGACTAAATAATAGAAATTCAAATTTAGGGGTTATTTCAGAATGCTTTCTAAGCCCTTAAATTTCCAGGTTTACCCAAAGGATACATATAACTGAGACTTGGTTTTGAGGTTGTGATGGTGATAAAAACAATCATTGTAATTATATAGCTAACATCCATTGAGTGCTTACTATGTTCCAAAAATATTCTAATATTTTTCAGTAGTACTCATTTACCAACAACAACTCTCTGAGGTAAGTTCTCTTGTCTGTGTGTTAGTCACTCTGTCGTGTCCGACTCTTTGTGACCCCATAGCCCACCAGGCTCCTCAGTCCATGAAATTCTGCAGGCAAGAATGCTGGAGTGGGTAGCCATTTCCTTCTCCAGGGCATCTTCCCAACCCAGCGATCAAACCTGGTCTCCTGCATTGCAGGTAGATTCTTTACTGTCTGAACCACCAGGGAAGCCCAAGTTCTCTTATCTACAATTTTTAAAAGAGAAAACTGAGATAAAATGAAGTTAATAATTTGCACAAGGGACTTTCCTGGTAGTTCAGTGGCTAAGACTTTGCGATCCTAATGCAGAGAGACCAGGTTTGATCCATAGATGGGAAATAGATCCCACATGCTGCAAAGAAGAGTTAGTTCTGTTTTTTATTACAGTGTATATCTATTATAAGTAAATAAAATAGAAGCATAAACATTGAAAGCTAAACTAAAATTATAAGCAATTTCAAGCTCCTACTATTAACAATCACTTTTATTGTGTGTGAATTCATGTATTTATCTGTGTGTATCCTTTTGAAAAAATACAGATCCTATTCAAAAATAGAATAATAGTTTGCCAAACTGTTTTAGACCTTGCAGTTTTTTCTCAATACATTATGGATATCCTACTATGCTGACATATGTATTTTTATAGCAAAATTTAAAGGCTGCATCTTATACAAAATAATTTACTCTAACCTCATACTTTCAAATTACCTTTGCATCTTTGTTGAAATCAATTAGGCATATGTGTGTGGGTCTACTGCTAGATTCTCTCTTCTGTTCTACTACTGATCTATTTGTCTTTCTTGATTCTAATGTCGCAAATTGATCAGTGTAGCTTTATACTAAAACCTGAAGTCAGATGGTGTAAGTTAGCCCACTTTGTTTTTTTTCAAAGTTGTATTGAGTGTTCTATGTCCTGTGCATTTCAACATGAATTTTAGAATTAGCTGTCAACATCTACCAAGGAGTCTGCTGAGATTTTAATTGGGATTGCATTAAATCTATATAGAAATTGGAGAGAATTGATATTTTATCCATGTTTATCTATAAACATGCCATCTATCTCCATTTAAGAATAATTTCTCTCATTATATTTTGTAGTTAGTAGAACACAGGTCTTTCACATTTTTTCCTTATATTTATCTCTTAAGTAATTCATGTTTTATGTGATCATAAATGGTATTGTTATTCTAAACTTCCAGTTGTTTGTTGCTTGTATATTGATTTTATATTTTCCAACCTTGCTAAACTACTTATTAGCTCTAGTAAATACATAGATATATAGATTTCATATGATTTTCTATAGATGATCACGTTATCTGTGATTAAAGACAATTTTACTTCTACATCTCCAATCAGGATATTCTTTATTTCTATTTCTTGCCTGGTGGGCTGGTGAAAACCTTCAGTACAATGTTAAATGGAAGTGATGAGAGTAGACATCTTTGCCTGTTTCCTCATCTTGGTAGGAAGAATTTCATCTTTGAACAGGATGGTGTTAGCAGTACAGTTTTCATAGAAACCTTTTAACAAGTTGAGGCTATTTCTTCTATCCCTAGTTTTTGAAGGAGTGTTTTTTTTATCAGGATCAATGCTGGGTATTTTTCAAGCTCCTTTTCTTCATCTATTGAGATGATGGTATTGTTTTCCTTTTTTAGTTTTTTAATAGGGTAATTTTCATTGATTGGTTTTTCAAATGCTAAACTAACTTTGCACCCCTTAGACAAACTCTTCTTGGTCATGATGTATTATCCTTTTAGTATGGTGTTAGATTTGATTCAATGCTTTCAATAGATATCTAGTTCCTGACTAATTTTCCTAAATCACTGCTTTTATGAGGTCAATATTTTCCCACAAACTAATGATCCACAATGTGATTTATTAAAGCATTATGGAAATTTGTCTCAAATCAGAAAGAGCCAAGATGTCCAACAATAGAGAAGTATTAAGTGCAATTTGATGTATCAATAATTATTCAGTCATAAAGAACATAGTATAGAGAAAATTGATCTGAAGAAAATATTTGAACATTATTAAATATAAAGAAAAGCATGAAACAAGCCACCTGGCAGTAAGTACAAATTCTATAAAAAGAAGTAAATATCCATTGACTCAGAATTTTTGCTTCTTGGAATTCATCTAAGAAAATACTGAAGAATGAGTGCAAAGATTCCAAGTTCATTTCACGTAAGAATTTTTAAATTTTTATATTTTCCTGTTTATTAGTATATTAAAAAACACACATTAAAAAGAAGAAAGCTCTTTTTAAAAATATAAATTTATTTATTTTAATTGGAGGCCAATTAATTTACAATATTGTATTGGATTTGCCATACATCGACATGAATCTGCCACGGGTGTACACGTGTTCCCCATCCTGAACCTCCCTCCCACCTCCCTCCCCATGTCTCTTTTGCTGTCTTGCATACAGGGTTATTGTTACCATCTTTCTAAATTCCATATATATGCATTAGTATACTGTATTGGTGTTTTTCTTTCTGGCTTACTTCACTCTGTATAATAGGCTCCAGTTTCATCCACCTCATTAGAACTGATTCAAATGTATTCTTTTTAATGGCTGAGTAATATTCCATTGCGTATATGTACCACTGCTTTCTTATCCATTCATCTACCGATGGACATCTAGGTTGTTTCCATGTCCTGGCTATTATAAATAGTGCTGCGATGAACATTGGGGGACATGTGTCTCTTTCAATTCTGGTTTCCTCAGTGTGTATGCCCAGCAGTGGGATTGCTGGGTCGTATGACAGTTCTATTTCCAGTTTTTTAAGGAATCTCCACACTGTTCTCCATAGTAGCTGTACTAGTTTGCATTCCCACCAACAGGGTAAGAGGATTCCCTTTTCTCCACACACTCTCCAGAATTTATTGCTTCTAGACTTTTGGATAGCAGCCATTCTGACTGGCATGAAATGGTACCTCATTGTGGATTTGATTTGCATTTCTCTAATAATGAGTGATGTTGAGCATCTTTTCATGTGTTTGTTAGCCATCTGTATGTCTTCTTTGGAGAAATGTCTATTTAGTTCTTTGGCCCATTTTTTAATTGGGTCATTTCTTTTTCTGGAATTGAGCTGCAGGAGTTGCTTGTATGTTTTTGAGATTAATTCTTTGTCAGTTGCTTCATTTGCTATTATTTTCTCCCATTCTGAAGGCTGTCTTTTCACCTTGCTAATAGTTTCCTTTGTTGTGCAAAAGCTTTTAAGTTTATTAGGTCCCATTTGCTTATTTTTGCTTTTATTTCCAATATTCTGGGAGATGGGTCATAGAGGATCCTGCTGTGATTTATGTCTGAGAGTGTTTTGCCTATGTTCTCCTCTAGGAGTTTTATAGTTTCTGGTCTTACATTGAGATCTTTAATCCATTTTGAGTTTATTTTTGTGTATGGTGTTAGAAAGTGTTCTAGTTTCATTCTTTTACAAGTGGTTGACCAGTTTTCCCAGCACCACTTGTTAAAGAGATTATCTTTTCTCCATTGTATAGTCTTGCTTCCTTTGTTGAAGATAAGGTGTCCATAGGTGCGTGGATTTATCTCTGGGCTTTCTATTTTGTTCCATTGATCTATATTTCTGTCTTTGTGCCAGTACCATACTGTCTTGATGACTGTACCTTTGTAGTAGAGCCTGAAGTCAGGCAGGTTGATTCCTCCAGTTCCATTCTTCTTTCTCAAGATTGCTTTGGCTATTCGAGGTTTTTTGTATTTCCATACAAATTGTGAAATTATTTGTTCTAGTTCGGTGAAAAATACTGTTGGTAGCTTGATAGGGATTACATTGATTCTAGATTGCTTTGGGTAGTACACTCATTTTCACAATATTGATTCTTCCAATCCATGAACACGGTATATTTCTCCATCTATTTGTGTCCTCTTTGATTGCTTTCACCAGTGTCTTATAGTTTTCTATATATAGGTATTTAGTTTCTTTCGGTAGATATATTCCTAAGTATTTTATTTTTTTCGTTGCAATGGTGAATGGAATTGTTTCCTTAATTTCTCTTTCTATTTTCTCATTATTAGTGTATAGGAATGCAAGGTGTTTTTTCTGTGTTGATTTTATATCCTGCAACTTTATTATATTCATTGATTGTGTCTAGTAATTTTCTGGTGGAGTCTTTAGGGTTTTCTATGTAGAGGATCATGTCATCTGCAAACAGTAAGAGTTTAACTTCTTCTTTTCCAATTTGGATTCCTTTTATTTCTTTTTCTGCACTGATTGCTGTGGCCAAAACTTCCAAAACTATGTTGAATAGTAGTGGTGAAAGTGGGCACCCTTGTCTTGTTCCTGACTTTGGGGGAAATGCTTTCAGTTTTTCACCATTGAGGATAATGTTTGCTGTGGGTTTGTTATATATAGCTTTTATTATGTTGAGGTATGTTCCTTCTATTCCTGCTTTCTGGAGGGTTTTTATCATAAATTAATGTTGAATTTTGTCAAAGGCTTTCTCTGCATCTATTGAGATAATCATATGGCTTTTATTTTTCAATTTGTTAATGTGGTGTATTATGTTGATTGATTTGTGGATATTGAAGAATCCTTGCATCCCTGGGATAAAGCCCACTTGGTCATGATGTATTATCTTTTTAATGTGTTGTTGGATTCTGATTGCTAGAATTTTGTGAAGGATTTTTGCATCTATGTTCATCAGTGATATTGGCCTGTAGTTTTCTTTTTTTGTGACATCTTTGTCAGGTTTTGGTAGTAGGGTGATGGTGGCCTCATAGAATGAGTTTAGCAGTTTACCTTCCTCTGCCATTTTCTGGAAGAGTTTGAGTAGGTTAGGTGTTAGCTCTTCTCTAAATTTTTGGTAGAATTCAGCTGTGAAGCTGTCTGGACCTGGGCTTTTGTTTGTTGGAAGATTTCCGATTACAGTTTCAATTTCTGTGCTTGTGATGGGTCTGTTAAGATTTTCTATTTCTTCCTGGTTCAGTTTTGGAAAGTGGTATTTTTCTAAGAATTTGTCCAGTTCTTCCAAGTTGTCCATTTTATTGGCATATAATTGCTGATAGTAGTCTCATGATACTTTGTACTTCTGTGTTGTCTGTTGTGACCTCTCCATTTTCATTTCTAATTTTGTTGATTTGACTTTTCTCCCTTTGTTTCTTGATGAGTCTGGCTAATGGTTTGTCAATTTTATTTATCTTCTCAAAGAACCAGCTTTTGGCTTTGTTGATTTTTGCTATGGTCTCTTTTGTTTCTTTTGCATTTATTTCTGCCCTAGTTTTTAAGATTTCTTTCCTTCTACTAACCCTGGGGTTCTTCATTTCTTCCTTTTCTAGTTGCTTTAGGTGTAGAGCTAGGTTATTTATTTGACTTGTTTCTTGAGGTAAGCCTGTATTGCTATGAACCTTCCCCTTAGCACTGCTTTTACAGTGTCCCATAGGTTTTGAGTTGTTGTGTTTTCATTTTCATTCGTTTCTATGCATAGTTTGATTTCTTCTGTGATTTGTTGGTTATTCAGCAGCATGTTGTTCAGCCTCCATATGTTGGAATTTTAAATAGTTTTTCTCCTGTAATTGAGATCTAATCTTACTGCATTGTGGTCAGAAAAAATGTTTGAAATGGTTTCAATTTTTTCGAATTTACCAAGGCTAAATTTGTGGCCTAGGATATGATCTGTCCTGGGGAAGGTTCCATGTGCACTTGAGAAAAAGGTGAAATTCATTGTTTTTGCGTGAAATGTCCTATAGATATCAATTAGGTCTAACTGGTCTAGTGTATCATTTAAAGTTTGTGTTTCCTTAATTTTCTTTTAGTTGATCTATCCATAGGTGTGAGTGGGGTATTAAAGTCTCCCACTATTATTGTGTTATTGTTAATTTCCCCTTTAATACTTGTTAGCATTTGTCTTGTATATTGCAGTGCTCCTATGTTGGGTGCATATATATTTATAATTGTTATATCTTCTTCTTGGATTGATCCTTTGATCATTATGTAGTGTCCTTCTTTGTCTCTTTTCACAGCCTTTGTTTTAAAGTCTATTTTATCTGATATGAGTATCGCTATTCCTGCTTTCTTTTGGTCTCTATTTGCATGGAATATCTTTTTCCAGCCCTTCACTTCCAGTCTGTATGTGTCCCTTTTTTTGAGGTGGGTCTCTTGTAGACAACATATGTATGGGTCTTGTTTTTGTATCCATTCAGCCATCTTTGTCTTTTGGTTGGGGCATTCAACCAATTTACATTTAAGGTAATTATTGATAAGTATGATCCCATTGTCCTTTACTTATTGTTTTGGGTTCGAGTTTATACACCCTTTATGTGTTTCCTGTCTAGAGAAGATCCTTTAGTATTTGCTGGAGAGCTGGTTTGGTTGTGCTGAATTCTCTCAGCTTTTGCTTGTCTGTAAAGCTTTTGATTTTTCCTTCATATTTGAATAAGATCCTTGCTGGGTACAGTAATCTGGGCTGTAGGTTATTTTCTTTCATCACTTTAAGTATGTCTTGCCATTCCTTTCTGGTCTGAAGAGTTTCTATTGAAAGATCAGCTGTTAGCCTTATGGGAATTCCCTTGTGTGTTATTTGTTGTTTTTCTGTTGCTGCTTTTAATATTTGTTCTTTGTGTTTGATCTTTGTTAATTTGATTAATATGTGTCTTGGGTGTTTCGCCTTGGGTTTATCCTGTTTGGGACTCTCTGGGTTTCTTGGACTTGGGCACTTCATTTTCAAACAAAGAATTTTGTGGCCTGTTATTAAAATTCAGAATCTCATATATTCCTCATAGAAGTAGATATTCAACCTTACTAGTGTTCAGGTAAATAAAACTGAAACAAAAACTAAAGTCATATTTTATCATGTACAGAATGGCAAAACATAAGCAATTGAAATATCAACTACTGGTAAAGTTGTGAAGCACCATGGCCTTCACACATTGACAGTAGATGGAAAATTGCCACAGCACTTGGTAAAACTCCATGGCTGACTCTTCTATAGTTGGCTGTACAAATGTCCTAGGACCAAAAATACCATGCCTGGAATTATGCCCAAGAGGAAAGAATGAATATCTTCACTAAAAGACATGTACAGAAATATTCACCATAGTAGTATTTGAAATACTATAACACTGAAAATAACTCAACTTCTTCCCAGTACATTAGTATAGGACTTGACAAGCTTGTCTTTAATGTTTTAAAAGTGTATATTTTAGGCTTTTTAGGCCGTAAATTCTTAGCCACACCTAAACAGTTTTTTTTTTGCTGTATCCCAAAAGCAACCATCTGTGATACACATAGAAATGGCGTGTCTCAGCTTAGGTAAAATATCATGGATCAAGTTTGTTGACTCCTGCTCTGGATTAGATAGATAACTTTATGGTAAGATTGCACGTTGAAAAAGTAGACTGCAATGTAGTTCACAAACATAATACTGAATGAAAGAAGCCAGACATAATAGTGTAAAGGCAATATGATTTCCCTGGTATATACCTCAAAAATACACAAACTAAGTCACATATTGTGAAAGTCGTTCAGTCGTGTCTGACTCTTTGTGACCCCATGAACTATACAATCCATGGAATTCTCCAGGCCAGAGTACTGGATGGGTAGCTTTTCCCTTCTCCAGCAGATTTTCCCAACCCAGGGATTGAAACCAGGTCTCCCACATTGCAGGCAGATTCTTTACCAACTGAGCCACAGGGGAAGCTCTAATATATTGTACTGAACACTAATTTGTGATGGATGTGGGGAAAATTGCCAAGATAACACTAATTTTTTCTTTGGTTTGTTTATAGTTTCATTTCTGAAAATATATTTTTCAGTGTACTTTTTTTAGGTGAAACTCTATGTATATTAAACTCTGATTTTCCATAAGCAAAGCATATTCAATGAGAAATGGTAAGAAACCTTATTTGTAGTTTTTTAATCTAAAGGCCTATTGTACAAAATGAATGTTCAGTGTACATATGTGATTTTAGTGCAGTGCATAATTCCACAGCGTATCTCAGTACAGTATGCGTCTTTATGTTATTAGAAGTGCTGCCTTGCTTATAGAAAAACACTGTCCTTATTCATACACTGGCTTTCCCTGTCATTCTCTTAGCTGTAGTGAGACATAATGTATTTAGTACTGTTTCATCCAATGAATTCTGTGTCATAGTACTCCAGGTTTGAGGAACAGAAACAATGTTCTGAAAAAAGTAATTTCCTTGGTACACATTTGCCAACAGAGAACTGTCTTAATGTTACCAGGAGTACCAGGAAAATCCTAGAGACTTTTTCCCACTTGCTTATGTATGAGGAAGACATTTTCTTCTAAAGACATGTTTTTCGATTATTTAAGATCTCCATCTTTAATGAAACATAGATCCCATTGGGAGATATTTTATGTTATCCAACTTAAAATAATAAATTAGCTGCCCAAACTCAGGTGTAAATTGTTGGGTGAGAGTAGATTGGAAAGTGTTGGTTGACATGGTCTTCACAGCAGCACTGTTAAAAAGCTAAAGCCGGATTCTGGATGAATGAAATACAACCCAAGGGATTTTTGCATCCCAGAAGACAAGGATGTAGCTGAGGGAAAGTTAAAATGAATAGGAATAGAATGAGATGACTAAAACAGTTCTATGTATACTATATGTGTGACAGTGAAGTAAATAAAGATAGTAAAACTCTTTTGTAATGCAAATGTATCAGTTTCTTGATTTTAGTGAGAAATTATTAATGATTAGTTATGTGGTTTGATCTTTGCCTCAAAAATATCTCCATAGAGTACTGTATTTGATACCTTAATATTGGTGTGGTTTGGCTTCCCTAGTGGCTCAGTGGTAAAGAATCTGCCTACCAATGCAGGAGACACAGGTTTGATAATTGGGAGAAGATCCCCTGGAGAAGAAAAAGGCAATCCACTTCAGTATTCTTGCTTGGGAAATCCCACAGACAGAGGAGCCTGGTGGGCTACCGTCCATGGGGCCACAAAAGAGTCAGACTTGACTTAGTGATAGTAATAAACAACATTTGGGATTATTACACCAAGAATGGGAATAACAATTAAAAATCAACAAAAATTTTCACTAGGTATCATTTCCCCCAAGTTAAAAATGGACTAATTAAATGAATTTTAACCTGCTGAATTTCCTAGTCTTAGAGAAAATAATGTAGATAAGAGCAAGAAACAAATAAAAGAAGCAATCAGAAAAGGAACACAAACATCTGTGACTCTGTTTCTGTTTTGTAAAAATGTTAGCTTGTACCATATTCTAGATTTCACATGTAAATGTTATCTGATGATATTTAACTTTCTCTGTCTGACTTGTTTCATTCAATATGAAGATCTTTGGGCCCATCCATGGAGCTATGCTCCAAAAGCATATGTATATGTTCCATACATATACATATATGTATATATGTATATATATATATATATTTATATATGTATAAATCTGACATATTTATCTGTCAGATAAATATATGGTTTTCAAAGATTTTCATCAATCTGTATGTGTGTGTATATATATATATATTTGTATGGATATATATATATATATTTGTATGGATATATATATACTTGTATGGATATATTTGTATATATATATATATTTGTAAATATATATATATATATTTGTATGGATATATATATACTTCCTTGGTAGCTCATAGTATATATAGTATATATATATATATATACTATATATAGTATATATATATATATTTGTAAATATATATATATATATTTGTATGGATATATATATACTTCCTTGGTAGCTCAGATGGTAAAGAATCTACCTGCCACACAGGAGACCCTGGTTCAATTCCTGGGTGGGAAGATCCCCTGGATAAGGGAATGGCTACCCACTCCAGTATTCTTGCCTGGAGAATCCCATGGACAGAGGAGCCTGGTGGGCTACAGTCCATGGTACTACAGAGAGTCAGACATGACTGAGTGACTAAGCACAGCACAACACATTTAAATTTTGTTTTTCTCTGATTTATTTTCCCATTCAGTTCCTGTTATCTCTTACTTCATAAAACTGTATTTCAAACCTAAATGACTTAAAAGAATGGAAATTGATTCATTATCTTGCTTTATTTCTCATGTTAACTGAGGATGCATGAAATATTCATGGAAAGATGGGTTAGGTTGCAAGGTCTTTCATAACTGCACAGGATGTAAATGACTAGCAAAATGAACTCAAAATTCTCCCCTTCCCAGTCCATGTTTTCTCAGAACTTGTCAAATCTGTTATTCAGATGATTTTTCAGACTTTCTGTACTATAGGCCATGACTTTCAGATACTGTCTTCTTAAAGGCTAGACTCAGAAGTGACTTACAATATTTCTGACCATTTTTGTTCATCAAAGTAGGCAGAGTATGGCAAAAATTCAAATGAAAGATAAAGAGGTACTATATCTCTAAGGAAAATATGTGAAAAGTGTGTACAATCTGCTTTATTCTTCCCAAACTATCATTAGTTCATTGTTAATATCTAGTTACTGATTTGCTTATTAATAGTTTTTCAATGCTATTATGATTAAATCTGTGATCAGGTGTGTAGTCTCTTCTTACTTTTGTTGTGCATATACATACACAAAGTGCCTTTATGAAGCACTTCTTAAATAGCACACATATACAGGCAGAGTGCCTGACATTTTGGTCATTCAGGTCATTATGAAAGGAAGATGAGTTCTGAGACCTCATGAAGGAACTCTGTATTACCAGATAGCAAGATGTAGACCAAGTTTTAGGAGAATGGAGAATTTCACTGGTTTCTGCTCAGGATGATGTGACATCATGAAAATGCAAATTCTGGTGTTTAGTTTGCAAATACCTAATATGGATAACAGCAAACAAGATATTTAAAGCAAAAGAATGGAACTCCGCTGATGCAGAAAACTCATCACCATGCATAATGTTTTAGATGAGTCATCTTTGTATATGTGTGTGTGTTAGTCTCTCAGTTGTGTCCAATTATTTGAGCCCACTAGGCTCCTCTGTCCATGGAATTCTCCAGGCAAGAATACTGGAGTGTGTGTGGCCATCCCCTTCTCCAGGGGATCTTTCTAACCCAGGGATTGAACTCTGGTCTTCTGCATTGCAAGCAGATTCTTTACCATCTGAGCCATCAGGTAAGGACATATATGGGCTCTATTCATAGAAAAGTCCCCAAAGCACATACATTTCTATTCCTTGTACATCATTTTCCACTTTAGTAGAAATACTTAATGATAAATATCTAGAAAGCATTATCTTTTCAAATCCTCATACTACAGAGTTTAGAAAATACAAAATAAACATTTCTATAATTCCTGAGGCCTTAAATGTAGTAGAGTGATTCTAAATTGAATAAAATAATTAGCCTCCAATTAAAATAAATAAATTTATATTAAAAAAATAAAATGAATAAAATAAACATAACTCAGAAAAGTATGCACTGTTTAGAGGATGTGAAGGAGTCATAAAGTCAATTAGATATCTCTGAGTAGATGGTTGGAAGACAGGAATATAAGTAGTTTGGTGATGAAGGAAATATTGCCTTGAAAGGACATATTGACAAGAATGACATAGCATCATTTTTCATAATAGATTAAGAGTAGAAATAGCCCAATGTTTGTCAACTGAACAATAGATCAATAATATGTATTATATCTGTAAAATGAAATATTGTTAGATCATTTAATGAAACAGGATTCTGACACATACACAACATGGATGAACCTTGATAAGATTTCACTGAAGAAAAAATGTCTGATAGAAAACACACTCACACACACACACACACACACACACATATTGCATGATTCTGTTTATGTGCAAGGCCAAGAATAGGAAACCACAGAGAATTAGAATGCAGATTAGTGGTTCCCAGGGTAGGGGAAGTGAGGGGAGATTAGTGAGATTAGTAATTAGGAGATTATTAAGAGTTAATAAGGTGGGTTTCTTATTGGACTGATGAAACTATTCTGGAGGTGGATAGTGGTGATAACTGAACAACCTTGTTAACATAGTAAAAACAACAAAAAAAAATGTATATGTTAGAAGGGTGAATTTTATGCATTTGTAATGAATATGCATTATGCATGCATGCAAAGTCACTTCAGTCCTGTCCAACTCTTTGCAATCCCAGGGACTGCATAGCCCACAAGGCTATTCTGTCCATGGGATTCTCCAGGCAAGAATACTGGGGTGGGTTGCCATACCCTCCTCCAGGGGATCTTCCTAACCTAGGGGTTGAACCCATATCTGTTATGTCCTCTGCCTTGGCAGGTGGGTTCTTTACCACTGCTGCCACCTGAGACCCCATATGCATTATATTTCAATATAAAAGAAAATACAATTGGAATAAAAAGTTGGCTTAAAGCTCAACATTCAGAAAACGAAGATCATGGCATCCAGTCCCACCACTTCATGGGAAATAGATGGGGAAACAGTGGAAACTGTGTCAGACTTTATTTTTGGGGGCTCCAAAATCACTACAGATGGTGACTGCAGCCATGAAATTAAAAGACGCTTACTCCTTGGAAGGAAAGTTATGACCAACCTAGATAGCATATTCAAAACCAGAGACATTACTTTGCCAACAAAGGTTCGCCTAGTCAAGGCTATGGTTTTTCCTGTGGTCATGTATGGATGTGAGAGTTGGACCTTGAAGAAGGCTGAGCACCGAAGAATTGATGCTTTTGAACTGTGGTGTTGGAGAAGACTCCTGAGAGTCCCTTGGACTGCAAAGAGATCCAACCAGTCTATTCTGAAGGAGATCAGCCCTGGGATTTCTTTGGAAGGAATGGTGCTAAAGCTGAAACTCCAGTACTTTGGCCACCTCATGTGAAGAGTTGACTCATTGCAAAAGACTCTGATGCTGGGAGGGATTGGGGTCAGGAGGAGAAGGGGACGACAGAGGATGAGATGGCTGGATGGCATCACTGACTCGATGGATGTGAGTCTGGGTGAACTCTGGGAGTTGGTGATGGACAGGGAGGCCTGGCGTGCTGCGATTCATGGGGTCACAAAGAGTCGGAAACAACTGAGCAACTGATCTGATCTGATCTGATAATTTCTAAATGAGGTATGAAGGAAAATGTTTCAAAAACACAATGAACCATCTAGAAGAGTTGGAAATGATGAAGGATAGATCTTTTTGAGAGTCAGGAGGTTTCCTTTTTGACTAGAGAAGGAGGAGATAGTTTCAGGGTAACTGTGAAACACACCATGCAAGCAATCTGCAGTTTCCTTCCTACCGTAGATCAGCTTGGTGACAATAGTGAAGCATAAAAATTCAACCTTTGCTAAGTTGTTTCTGAATTCACAGGGGCATATAAAGAATTGAAAATATAATTAATAAAGTGTCTATCTAACACAAAGCCTAAGGGCAGCACCACAGGGATTTAAGCTCCGGTGTATCTGGTAAAAAGGCCGTCTGACTATTGCTTAGCTACACAAGACCTGCTCATCTCAGGTAGGTTTCCAGGTCCTAACTTAATGAATATGGGAGAAAATACTTAAGTTTTAAGGAAAAAAAAAAAAGATTTATAAGTGAAGCATTTATGCATCGAAACCTTCATTTAATGGTTAGAAATAATATTTTTTTTTTTTGGAATTGAAAAAATCTGTCTGCACTTGTTATTAACCGCAATATAACAGTCCATTTATTTTATTATGTTCTTGGTTCACAGGAAAGTCTTTACTTCTTTTATCACTGGACAAGTGTATACATATATTTAAGGTATGTTTTCTTTGGTCTGTTTTATTAAAAAAAATAGTGTAGGAACCCAATAAAATTTTTTAAAAATGCACAAATTCATCTCCATGTGAACCATATTCTATATTTTTGTTATTTATTCGCTAAGTCATATCTAACTCTGCCAGTCTACTCTGTCCATAAAATTGCTCTGAAGCCTACCAGTCTACTCTGTCCATAAAATTTCCCAGGCAAGAATACTAGAGTGGGTTGTCATTTCTTTCTCCAGGATATCTTCCAGACCCAGGAATCAAACCCAGTTCTCCTGAATTAATAGGCAGATACTTTACTACTGAGTCAACAGGGAAGCCCATATGCCATATTTACTTAGTTCTAAAGAAAAACTCCATAACTTATATTCTATTCCTGTAAACATTAAAATATATATGCATGCACATATATAAATACACATATGTAACAGAGACAGAAATCTATGTATTTTATAAATATTTATTTTTCTTCATTGCATTTCTATTTTATAATGTAAAAAGGCATTTAAACTCTAAAGTGATGCAAATGTTTGTGATAAATTCTGTCCTTTTCACTTCTATTTAGTTATTTTCTTCCAACAGTCAACATATTCATCCTTTAACAAATACCATTCCTCAAAGAGATAATGGACATTATGGGAAAGCAATAATAAATTTCTAGACAAGAGGTTAGTAAAACTTATATATCCCCAAATACCAAACACAAGATAAACTAAAATCAGTAACATAATTATTTATTATGATCATTATTCATTCCGTGAACTAAAAAAATGCACAAGGTGAGAGTTGCAAGTTAAGTTTTATTTTAGGCAATATGAGGACTGCAGCCTTGGAAATAGCACCCTGTAGAGTTCCGAGAAACTGTTTCAGAGAGATAAGGGGAGAAGATAGTACATATATGATTTTGGAAAGGGAGAGTACAAGCAATCAAGCACATATTGTTTTATAGAAAGTTTCTGCTGGTCTCATGAAGATTCTGCTAGCCAGGAGAAACAATCGTCATCACGAAGGATATTAGTGCTTTTCTAGATATGAGGATGGAGAAGGCAATGGCACCCCACTCCAGTACTTTTGCCTAGAAAATCCCATGGTCGGAGAAGCCTGGTAGGCTGCAGTCCACGGGGTCGCTAGAGTCGGACACGACTAAGCGACTTCACTTTCACTTTTCACTTTCATGCATTGGAGAAGGAAATGGCAACCCACTCCAGTGTTCTTGCCTGGAGAATCCCAGGGATGGGGAAGCCTGGTGGGCTGCTGTCTATGGGGTCGCACAGAGTCAGACACAACTGAAGTGACTTAGCAGTTATGAGGAGATACAAGAATTGGGCTCATGAAATCAGCTCCTGAGAATATCTAACTATCCAATGGCCTGTCCTGCCAGTTTTTCCCTGGCCACTGAGTGCTTCATTTCTGCTCTCCACCCTGAATGCCTCCAGGAGGTGTTGGAGGTCAGCAGGTGCAGCAACACATGATTTAATCCTTCTAGAGAGAGATGGAGAAGGAAATGGCAACCGACTGCGGTACTCTTGCCTGGAAAATTCCATGGATGGAGGGGCCTAATAGGCTACAGTCCATGGGGTCGCAAAGAGTCGGACACGACTGAGTGACTTCACTTTCTTTCTTTCTATAGTTCCTTTTGGAGAAGGAAATGGCAACCTGCTCCAGCGTTCTTACCTGGAGAATCCCATGGATGGAGGGGCCTGGTGGGCTACAGTCTATGGGGTTGCAAAGAGTCGGACAAAACTAAGCAACTGACACACACAACACACAGAGAGAGATGGCAAGCAGTCATGGCAAGGGCCAATTTGTGGCTGACAATTCATGCACTCACTGTTTCTGGAACTAGGTCAGACACATTTAAGCCAGTCATGATTTTTTAGGAAACATAGACATTGTGATTATTTTTTTGCATCCAAGTGAATATGTTTAAGCATCAAGAATGCTTAGTCCTATGTCTTATGGTCTGGTCTCTCTAACACTGGTGTCTCTTCCAAAGTATTTTGAAGAGGTAAAGGGAGTTAAATTTAGTAAATTTACTCCTTGAGATAAGGAGAGCAATGCTCAGAGAAGAGCTTGTAGGAAGTAACTTACCTCGTGAATGACATCTAGATTTATATAAAACTTTCTCAAATGTTTATCCTATAAAATTTTTGTTGCTGCATAATAGATAACTATCCTTCCTTAAGAGTGGATATTCATGATCTGAATAATTTTCTAAGTATAAAAAAGACAATTAGAGAGAGAAACTTTGTCCTGTTTTATATTATTTTGCAGATGTGCAGAAGTGGTACACATCCATGTATTATTTTCTTGATCATTTTCTCAAAAGTTTACCTAAGAACTAAGAAGAATGGATACAGGAACTGCTCCTCTGTGACTGATTTCACTTTCTAGGGGATAACACTGAGAACAAAGTGATCCTATTTACCATGTTTCTCCTTGTTTATCTCATCAGTCTTTTGGCAAATCTTGGAATGATAACCCTGATTAGGATGGATCCCCAGCTGCACACATCCATGTACTTTTTCCTCAGCCGCCTCTCCTTCTATGACCTCTGTCTTTCCACAGCCATTGGCCCAAAGATGCTGATGGACCAATTTGCTAAGAAGAAATCAATTCCCTTCTATGGCTGTGCTCTGCAATTATTGGTGCTCTATACCTTTGCAAATTCTGAGTGTCTCCTGCTGGCAGTGATGGCCTATGACCAGTACAAGGCCATCAGCAGCCCCTTGCTGTATGTGGTCAGCATGTCCAGCGGGGTGTGCTCCCTGCTCATGGCTGGGGTTTACCTCGTAGGAATGGCAGATGCTCTGATACACACGACATTAGCATTCCACTATGTTTCCACTTCCCTGGTGGCTCAGACGGTAAAGCGTCTGTCCGGGAGACCCGGGTTTGAGCCCTGGGTTGGGAAGATCCCCTGGAGAAGGAAATGGCAATCCACTCCAGTACTATTGCCTGGAAAATCCCATGGACAGAGGAGCCTGGTAGGCTACAGTCTATGGGGTCGCAAAGAGTCGGACATGACTGAGTGACTTCACTTTCTTTCTTTCTATGTTTCTATGGGTCAAATGAGATTAACCATTTTTTCTGTGATTTACCTCCACTTTTTTTCCTTTCTTGCTCAGGTGCACAGGTCAATGAGTTAGTGATATTCACTAACTTGGTTAGTGGTTTTGGTTTTTATTGAACTGAGAACTATTTCAGGAGTCCTTGTCTTTTATTTTTATATCATCCTTTCAGTCTTGAAGATCCACTCTGCTGAGGGGAGAGTCAAAGCTTTTTCCACCTGCACCTTCCATTTAACTGCTGTGGCGATTTTTCCAGGGAACTTTGCTTTTTATGTATTTCAGGCCAAGTTCATCCTACTCTCTAGGTGAAGACAAAATGACCTCTTTGTTTTAAACTCTTGTGATTCCCCTGCTAAATTCTCTTATATTTAGCCTACGAAACAAGGATGTAAAAGAGGCCTTAGTAAAATTGAAAGCTATATTTTTAAATATTTGTATTGTGCACATGTGCACAAAACCACACACATATAGTAATTGTGTAATTAAAATTATATGGCATGACACATGAGAAACAAGTTTCTCAAATTCCTAAATGAATAATTATTTGTATTAAACTCCACTGTTAAGACTGGAGGAGGAAATGGCAATCCACTCCAGTATTCTTGCCTGGAGAATCCCCAAAGAGAGAGGAGCCTGTGCTGAGTGACAAAGCACAGCACCGCTGTTAAGAAATATTGCAGTTTTCTTCAGATTTCATACTTAGTATGTGGGCAGGGTTTAAATATGGCACTTACTATTTTTGAAAAACCTTTTGACTTTTCTACTTATGCTAATTTTTGATTTATTTGTCATTCAAACATTATTTCAGTCTCACTAAAACATTATGCAATGTCTTAAAGATTTTGTCTTAAAGTAAATCCAAGATTTACTGAGCAATCTTTCAGAATTCAGGTTTTTTATAATTTATAGTACATCTTATAGATTCTATACTAATGAATTTAACCTGGTACTAGTATTAGACATTAATGAACTAAGCAGTTTAGCAATAAATGAGCCACAAAATCATCATGGGATAAAAAATTTGAGGGCATTTGTGAGACATTATGGCATGTTAGGAAAAGTTCTCCTTGTGGAAAAAGCTACAAATTTATAAATTTTTTATTTTATATAAAAGATGTATAGGTTTCTATTCCTATCATATTTTATCAATTCACCAAACTCTTTTAGAACTGTTGCTCATAAAAGGCAGCCTAACTGAAAATATTGTCTGAAAATTAAATTCTAAGACAAACAGGGCATCAGTGGATTGGCAAGTATTGTGTAGTAAATAAACATGTAATCTAGTTAATTTGTCTCCATTCAAATGAAAGATGTATATTACAGCATCTAAAGACTGATTTGACCTGCATATTGGTCCATTTTATTGGATCTAATAAATCTAATATGAAAAAAAGAAAAAAATAAGCCCATTAAATGGAAGTCAAAAATAGTATTTACAGCAGACAACATTTGATTAATAATAGGCTTCCTTGTCTGGAATTGGATAACTTAAAGAAGAACTGAATCCTTTTTTTAGGAAATTCACAATTCAAATCCAAGTTGTGGCAATGGCATGGAGATACTCTTCTGTTCCATGAAAATTCTTGAAATTCCACGAAAATTCTTGAAATTCCACAAAAATAGGGACCAGCATATCAAAAGACTCTGATGTATTCTAGGCTGTCTACTTCAGTCCTCAT
Organism: Bos indicus; assembly: GCF_029378745.1. Lineage (NCBI taxonomy): Eukaryota > Metazoa > Chordata > Mammalia > Artiodactyla > Bovidae > Bos > Bos indicus. The sequence continues at coordinate 495,665 of NC_091769.1, read as the reverse complement.
CACTAACTTTCCTTCTTCTTTCCATAGTACATCCCTTACATATCACCAATGACTGATGGAAAATATCTGTAATGTCAGTTATTACTTCTTGTCTTTCATTTCTAATTTTATTGACGAGTCTTCTCTTTGCTTCTCTTGATGAGTCTGACTGAAGGTTTATCAACTTTACATTCTCAAAGAACCAGCTTTTAGTTTCACTGACCTTTGTTATTATTTTCTTTATATTTTTCATTTATTTATGCTCTGATCTTTATGTTTTGCTTCCTTCTATTAACTTTGGGTTTTGTTTATTCTTTCTCTAGTTGCTTTAGTGTAACGTAAGGTTGTTTATTTGTGATTTTTCTTGTTTCCTGAGGTAAGACTGTATTGCAATAAGCTTCCTTCTTAGAATTGTTTTTGCTGAGAACCTTAGGTTTGGGATTGTCATGTTTTGCTTGTCATTTGTCTCTAGGTATTTTTTGATTTCCTCTTTGTTTTCTTCAGTGATCCATTGGTTGTTTAGTCCCATATTGTTTAGCCTCCATATGTTTGTGTTTTTTACAGCTTTATCTTGTAATGGATTTCTCATATTGTTGTTGGAAACAGATGCTTGTTATTATTTCAATTTTTAAAAATTTACCAAGGCTTGGTTTGTGATCCATGATATGATCTACTGTGGAAAATGTTCCATGTTTACTTGAGATGAAAGTATATTCTGCTTCTTTCAGATGAAATGTCCTACAAATATCAAATCTAATGTGTCGTTTAAGACTTGGTTTACTTATTAATTTTCTGCCTGGGTGATCTGTCCATTGGTGTAATTTGAGTGTTAAAGTTCCCCACTGTTGTTGTGTTACTGCCTATTTCCCCTTTTATAGATATTAGCACTTGCCTTATATATTGAAGTGTTCCTGTGTTGGGTGCATATATATTTACAATTGTTATGTCTTCTTCATGGACTGATACCTTGGTCATTGTGTATTGTCTTTCCTTGTCTCTTTAAACATTCTTTATTTTAAAGTCTATTTTGTCTGATATGAATGTTGCTTTTCCAGCTTTCTTTTGATTTTCATTTGCATGGAATATCTTTTTACATCCCGTCATTTTCAGTCTGTTTGTGTCTCTAGGTCTGAAGTGGGTTTCTTTGTATATATTTTCTTGATGAGACTTAATTTGTTCAAATTCTTTGTTCAATTTTTATTAGGTTGTTTGTTGTCTTACTGTCTGTGGGGATTCTTCATATACTTTGGCCACAAGTTCTTTGTCATATCTATATCTATATGGTTTCCAAACATTTTCCCTCAGTCTTTAAATATACATGCATTTATATATATATTCAAAAGCTTGCTTCTCTGATTCATTTTTGCACACTGTTCCACTTATCTCTTGCTACATTAACTGCATTTCATAACTAGATAACTTAGGAGAATGACCACTGACCATGCGTGCTCAGTCATGTCTGACTCTTTGCGACCCCATGGATGGTAACCTGCCAGGCCCCCCTCCCCAAGAAATTTTCCAGTCAAGAATACTGGAGTGGGTTGCCATTTCCTACTCCAGGGGATCTTCCCAACCCAGGGATCGAACTCCTAAACATCTCCTGCTAGACAGTCAGATTCTTTTCTACTGAGCCACCTGGAAAACCCTTGAATATACATGCATTTATATATATATTCAAAAGCTTGCTTCTCTGATTTATTTTTGCACACTGTTCCACTTATCTCTTGCTACATTAACTGCATTTCATAACTAGATAACTTAGGAGAATGACCACTGACCATGCGTGCTCAGTCATGTCTGACTCTTTGCGACCCCATGGATGGTAACCTGCCAGGCTCCCCTCCCCAAGAAATTTTCCAGTCAAGAATACTGGAGTGGGTTGCCATTTCCTACTCCAGGGGATCTTCCCAACCCAGGGATCGAACTCCTAAACATCTCCTGCTAGACAGTCAGATTCTTTTCTACTGAGCCACCTGGAAAACCCTTGAATATACATGCATTTATATATATTCAAAAGCTTGTTTCTCTGATTTATTTTTTCACACTGTTCTAGTTATCTCTTCCTACATAAACTGTATTTCAAAACTAAATAACTTAAGAGAATGACCACTGACTCCTTATTTTGTTCTTTCTCATATTTACTGAGATTGCATGAAATATTCAGTGGAAAGGTGGGCTAGGTTGCAAGTTCTTTAATAATTGACACTAGATGAGAATGTCTGGAAAGATGGACCCAAATTCTCCCCTTTCAGTTCATGTAATCTCAGAATGTGCCACATTGTAAAATCAGATGGCTAGTTGGAATTTCTACACAGTAATTCATGGCTTTCACATACTGTCTTCTTCAAGATGAGACCCAGAAGTGACTTACAATATTTCTGCTAATTTTATTTGTCAAAACAGATGAAGTATGGCAAAAATTCAAAGAAGGATAAATATGCAATGCATACAATATAGATAAACCTTGAAAATATTTCAGTGAAGACAAGAAGGCTGATGAAAAGAATAACAACAACAACAGCAACAAAAAAAACCAAGCAAACTAACAAACAAACAAAAAAGTATGTTGCATAATTCTGTTTTAAAGGAGGCAAAGAATTTGAAAGCACAAAGAATCAGAAAGTAGATTAGTAGTTACCAGGGCTCAGGGAGAAATGAACGGAAAGTGACAGCTAATAAATATGGATTTCTTATCATAGTGATGAAAATGTTATGGAAGTAAATACTGGTGATAACCTAAGAACCTTAACAATATAGTAAAAACAAAGAACTGTATACATTAGAAGGGTGAATTCTATAATGTACACATTGCATTTCAGTAAAAAAAAAAAAAAAAAAAAACATGTGTGTGTGGTAATATCTTTAAATGAGATGTGAAGGAGACTCTAAAACACTATGAATGAATATAAGGAAATGGAAATAATGAAGGGAGGATCTTTTTGAGTTTCAGTAGGTTTACTCTTTAACTAAAGAAGGACAAAACCATTTCAGGATAACTGTGAAGCACATAACATGAAAAAAAACAAACCAGTTTTCTTTTTACCATAGATCAGTTTGATGACAGTAGTAAAGTATGAAAACTCAGCCTGTGCTAAGTGGCTTATGAATTCTCAGGGGGAAATACAGAAGCAGAAATATAATTAATGAAATGTTTGCATAACATCAAAGCAAAGGGGCAGTAGCACAGGGATTTCAGTCCCAATGTACCTGGTAAAATAAGAGGCCATGTGCTTATTGTTCAACTAGCTAAGACCTGCTCATCTCAGGTAGGTTTCCAGTTCCTAACTTAAAGAATATAGAAGAAAATACTTAACATTTTGAGGGAAAAAATTGTAAATTAACCATTTTGTGCCTGCCTATTCATTAAAATCTGAAATCAATGGCTAGAAATATTTTGATATCAGAATTACAAGAATCTGACATTGTTAATATCCATAATGCAATTGTTTATTTTATTTTGCTCTTTCTTCACAGGAAATATTTACTCTTTTTATCATTGGAAAAATGTATACATGAATTTAAAGTATGTTTTGCTTTATTAAAATAGAGTAGGTACCACAATAAAAATAGAAACATGTACAAATTCATCTCCATGTGAACTACATGCCATGTTTACTTAGTTCTGAGGGAAAAAATATCATTGCTTACATTCTATTCTTACAAATATTAACATGTATACACAGACACATATATTACAAAGAGAAAAGTCTATGCATTTTAGAAACATTATTGTTCCTCATCTTATTTCCACTTTAGTAACTAACAGGCCATTTACAATCTAAAATAATGTGAATTATACAATAAATTCTGTTGTTTTCACTTCCTTTTAGCTCTTTTTTTCCCCTACTCATTACGAGATTCACCTTTTGACAACTACCACTCCACAAAGAGGTAATGAGCATTGTGGGAAAGCAAGAATAAATTTCTAGAAAACCAGGTCAATAATATTTAATTCATGTCTCAGCAAATACTAAGTATAACATAAACTAAAGCCAGTAATATAATTATTTTTTATTACTAGTCATTGATATACTCACTGTTTCTGGAACTAAGTCAAATTCTCTGAAACCAAGCATGCTTTTTTGAGAAACATAAAAATTGTTATCATTTTTTGTATCTAAGTGACTATTTTCAGCCCTCATAAATGCTTAGTCCTATGTCTTACAGTCTGGGTCTCTCTAACACTGCTGTCTCTTCTAGGTTTTTCTCAAGAGGTAAAGAGTTAAATTTCTCTAAATCTACTCCCTGGGATGAAGAAACTAACACTCAGAGAAGAGCTTGTAGAAAGTAACAAACCTCATGAATGACATCTAGATTTATATCCAATTTCTCAAAGGTCTTTCTCAGGTACTTTTTTATTATTGCAGAATAGAGAGCCATGTCTCTTTAAAGGGTGGGTGCATGACTGAACAGTTTTCTGAGTATAAAAAGACACTTAACAGAAAAAAAATTTTTGTCTTATGACATTTTGTAGATGCTAAATCGTGTTACACATGCAAGTATCATTTTCTTGATTATTTTCTCCAAAACTTTGCACAAGAAAAAAAGAAGAATGGACACAGAGAATTGCTCCTTCTTAACTGAATTCATTTTCTTGGAATTACTGATAACACCGAGACCAAAGTGATTCTGTTTACCATATTTCTCCTTGTTTATTTCATTACTCTTCTGGCAAATCTTGGAATGATAACCCTGATCAGAATGGATCCCCAGCTGCACACACCCATGTACTTTTTCCTCAGTCACCTCTCCTTCAGTGACCTCAGCATTTCCACAGCAGTTGGCCCAAAGATGATGGTGGGCCTATTTGCTAAGAACAAATCAACTCCCTTCTATGGCTGTGCTCTGCAACTTTTGGTTCTCTATACCTTTGCAGATTCTGAGTGTCTCCTGCTGGGCAGTTATGGCCTATGACTGGTACAAGGCCATCAGCAGCCCTTTGCTCTATGTGGTCAGCATGTCCAGCAGGGTGTGCTCCCTGCTCCTGGCTGGGGTTTATCTGGTGAGTATAGCAGACACTTTGATACACATGATATTAGCATTCCACTTATGTTTCTGTGGGTCAAATGAGATTTTTTGTGATGTTGCTCCTCTTCTGTTTCTATCTTGCTCAGATACACAGGTCAATGAGTTAGTGATATTCACTGTTTTTGGCTTCATTGAACTGAGTAAAATTTCAGGAGTCCTTGTCTCTTATTGTTATATTATCCTGTCAGTCTTGAAGATCCACTCTGCAAAAGCAGGGTTCTGAGCTTTCTCTACCTAGATCTCTCACCTAACTTCTGTGGCGATTTTCCAGGGAACAATGCTCTTTATGTATTTCAGGCCAAGTTCTTCCTACTTTCTAGATCAAGACAAAATGACTTCTTTGTTTTACACCCTTGTGATTCCCATGTTAAACCCTGTGATTTATAGCCTAAGGAATAAGGATGTGAAACAGACCCTGAAAAAATTAAAAAATAAATGGTTTAAAAAATTTATATTATGCATATGTGCACACATACACATCCATACATATATAATGATTCCTGATTTATTAAAAATAAATGGTAGGTTATGAGAGAAATAGAATTTCTATTTGAGGTATATTGCTATTTCCCCCACATGTCATGCTTTCTCATATTTCCAGAATTTGTTTCTGAGAAAAAAAACTAAAAAACAAAACTTTTCTGACTTTTTCAGTATGTTAATTTTTGTCCAGTTTTCAGTCAAGCACTATTTAAATTACACTATTTAAATAAGATTTATAGTGCATTATATTCATTGATTGAGCTTTTCAGTTCTTTATGTACTACATAAATCTTATAGCTTCAGTTCAGTTCACTCGCTCAGTAGTGTCCTACTCTTTGCGACCCCATATATTGCAGCACGCCAGGCCTCCCTGTCCATCACCAACTCCCGGAGTTCACCCAAACCCATGTCCATCGAGTTGGTGATGCCATCCAGCCATCTCATCCTCTGTCGTCCCCCTCTCCTCCTGCCCCCAGTCCCTCCCAGCATCAGTCAACTGAGTCAACTCAATGAGTTGACTCATTGGAAATGAGTCACATGAGGTGACCAAAGTATTGGAGTTTCAGCTTTAGCATCAGTCCTTCAAATGAACACCCAGGACTGATCTCCTTTTGAATGGACTTGTTGGATCTCCTTGCAGTCCAAGGGACTCTAAAGAGTCTTCTCCAATACCACAGTTCAAAAGCATCAATTCTTCAGCGCTCAGCCTTCTTCACAGTCCAACTCTCACATCCATACATGACTACTGGAAAAACCATAGCCTTGACTAGACAGATCTTTGTTGGCAAAGTAATGTCTCTGCTATTGAATATGCTATCTAGGTTGGTCATAACTTTCCTTCCAAGGAGTAAGCATCTTTTAATTTCATGGCTGCAATCACCATCTGCAGTGATTTTGGAGCCCAGAAAAATAAAGTCTGACACTATTTCCACTGTTTCCCCATCTCTTTGCCATGAAGTGATGGGACCAGATGCCATGATCTTAGTTTTTTGAATGTTGAGCTTTAAGCCAACTTTTTCACTCTCTACTTTCACTTTCATCAAGAGGCTTTTTAGTTCCTCTTCACTTTCTGCCATAAGGGTGGTGTCATCTGCATATCTGAGGTTACTGATATTTCTCCTGGCAATCTTGATTCCAGCTTGTGTTTCTCCCAGCCCAGCGTTTCTCATAATGTACTCTGCATATAAGTTAAATAAGCAGGGTGACAATATACAGCCTTGACACACTCCTTTTCCTATTTGGAACCAGTCTATTGTTCCATGTCCAGTTCTAACTGTTGCATCCTGACCTGCATATAGCTTTCTCAAGAGGCTAGTGGTCTGGTATTCCCATCTCTTTCAGAATTTTCCACAGTTTATTGTGATCCACACAGTCAAAGGCTTTGGCATAGTCAGTAAAGCAGAAATAGATGTTTTTCTGGAACTCTCTTGCTTTTTTGATAATCCAGCAGATGTTAGCAATTTGGTTCCTCTGCCTTTTCTAAAACCAGCTTGAGCATCTGGAAGTTCATGGTTCATGTATTGCTAAAGCCTGACTTGGAGAATTTTGAGCATTACTTTACTAGCGTGTGAGATGAGTGCAATTGTGCAGTACTTTGAGCATTCTTTGGCATTGCCTTTCTTTGGGATTGGAATGAAAACTGACCTTTTCCAGTCCTGTGGCCACTGCTGAGTTTTGTATCTTAAATGGTACTAAATATAGGCAAAATATCTAAAACCAGTCTAAAGGAATGGCATCTTTGGATATTCAGTCAAATCAGAAAAGGATTCAATTTTTACATGAAAAAATAGTAGGCAGAGTATCTGACAGTTACTTCCATCTTGAAGTGTACGAGTGCATGCCTGTTAGAAGAAGTCATAATGGCTACAACATGGAAGAACCATGAGGAGCATATGCTAAGTGAAATAATTTATACAGAGGAAGACAAGTACTGTACGGTCTCACATAGAGGAAGAATCCAATTGTTCAAACACAGAAATAGAGAATAGATTGGCTGTTGCTACAGGCTGAAAGGTGGGAGCAATGGGTGATGTTGGTCAAAGTTTACAAACTTTCTGTTACTCAATGAATAAGTTCTGGGGGTCTAATGTGCATTATGACTCTAGTTAACAGTTGTGTATTGTAAGACTGAAATTTTCTGAGAGAGTAGACCTTAAGGGTTTTCATGGTATGCACAATTAAAATGATAGCTATGTAAATTGATAAATATATTAACTAACTTTATTGTAGTAATTATTTCAGAATGTAACATATATTAAATATTCATGCCCTATACCATATGCATGGTATTTGTCAATTTTATCTGAATACAGCTTGAAAAAAAAGAGTAAAAGCAGATAAGAGACAGTGGACAGAATCATGGTAAAGTATATAATTGTGCTTCATTATCAACTATCGATTTTTCTGTGACTCTCTCCACACCAATTTTCTTTCCTTTTTCCTATTCTTAGCTCCAGTTAAATATCCCTCTTTGTCTCTTTATGGTTCACAAAAAACCAGCTATTTAAAAGATAACTTTATATCAGCAGAGTTCTTGGCTAAAGATTGAGCATTGCATTATGTAAACAAAACACTACATGTTGCCTGGAAGGTCAAATAAACAAATATGTAATAAACTAAAAATAGAAGACAATACTTTTTCACTGCTAATTATATATCAATACAATTATATGTCAATACAAAATTGGGCTTCCCTGGTGGCTTAAGATGGTAAAGCATCTGCCTGCAATGTGGGAGACACGGGTGCGATCCCTGGGTCGGGAAGATCACCTGGAGAAGGAAATGGCAACCCACTCCAGTCTTCTTGCCTGGAAAATTCCATGGACTGAGGAGCCTGGTAGGCTACAGTCCACGGGGTCTCAAAGAGTCAGACATGACTGAGCAACTTCACTTTCACTTTAATACAAAATTAAATGAGGGTTTGATAAGTAGTTTAAAAATGTATATCAGAATACAGTTAACATATTGAATGCATATACACACGTTTGTTTGGAAGGTGCATAAAATGGTTTTGGGCATTAAGATAGCATACTATAAAAACATGCTTATTAATTTCACTAGAAAGAACAAGTTCTAAGTTATTGCTATTTGGCTGTTTCATCTGCCTTTGATCTGGTGTCCTGAAGGCTAAAGCACTAAATTAGTTTGTTGAGAAAGCTAGGATGGGACCATGTATTTAAAATTCCATAATGTATTGAAGGAGACTTATATTTATCTATTTTAAAAGCCTCTGATGGTCTTCAATTTTCTAGCTGCCACTGTAAAATGTCCTTATGTGAAAATATTTCAGAATGGAAAAATAAAACCTACATAATTCCTCTGTTGTTCAGGGTAGTATTTGTGAAATTCTATGACATGTTAAGAAAAACACTCATGATAAAAAAAAATTAGGATAATTCTTGCATAATATGAAAGACTTTAATGTGTGTACTCCCGGCATACTGTATCAATTCACTCAAACTTCTTTTGACTTGTTGCTTATGAGCAGCAACATGGCAGCAAACATGGTCAAAAATATAGTTAATCAAAATAGGGTGTCAATGAAAGTGAAAGTGAAGTTGCTCAGTCGTGTCCAACTCTTTGCTACCCCATGGACTGTAGCCTACCAGGCTCCTCTGTCCATGGGTTACCATTAATTCAGAGATTAATAAACATGGATCTAACTAATCCATCTTCATATATATGATCAGTTTTATGTCAGCATCTAAAGACTGATTCAATATGAGTACTAGCCCTTTTTATTGTATCTAGTGAGTAATATGTAAATAGAAGAAAATTTAAGCCCATTAAATGGAATTCCAAAAATAGAACTGACAGTTTCAGTTGACTGAAGGCTTCCTCTTCTCAAATTGAAGAAATAAATGAGAAATTATGGAGATTTTTTATTTTTAGATACTTTCTAAGTCAGATAAGAATTTGGGCAAAATGATTCTTCTTTCTTGATATTAATCTGTGAAGAAAAAAGGGAACAATACATCAAAAAATTTATTCTGGCCTGTTAATTTCAGTATTCTTCATTCTTTACCATTTTAATGTCTTCATATCATATTATCCTCATACATGCACCAATGACTCTTTGAAAATATCATTGTGCAAATACAATTTATCAATGACATATGTAATATTTTAATATTACAGTCAAATTGACCCCTTTCTTCATCCTTGCCACTGAAATACTTAGCATAAACATGGCAATCACCGACTCAATGGCATGAGTTTGAGCAAGCTCCAGGAGTTGGTGATGAACAGGGAAGCCTGGTGTGCTGTAGTCCATAGGGTTGCAAAGAGTCGGACACAACTGTGACTAAACTGAACTGAAACATGGCAAGGCAATGTTAGATTTGGTTAATGTCTAATGCAGAGAACAGACACACTCATACTTGTTATAGGCTGTACAAGTATACTTGTTACAAATAGAACAGCAGTAATGTTCAATACACAAATAAGTAGGAGGATCTGGGTTAAAGCTAGAGGCAGAAATCTTTAATGTCCCAAGATGTCTTTCTCTTTATTTAGAACCATGCTACGAACAAGGCAGGAACACCACTCTAAATACCTCACTCTTGCTTTCTATTCTTCAGATCACCCTGTGCAGAAGAGGGATTTAAGCTAGATTACCTCTAAGGTTCTTTCCAGGTGATATGATCTACCTCTATAAAATATGACTCTACTGTTGTGTAAACCCATCCCTATAATTGGAAAGAATTGAAAAAAAAAAAGTTACTTCACATTGAATCAAAGAATTGATCAGAACATATAGGCCAGATAGCTCAGTTGGTAAAGAATCTGCCTGCAATTCAGGAGACCCTGGTTCAATTCCTGGGATGGGAAGATCACCTGGAGAAGGGACAGGCTACTCACTCCCATATTCTTGGGCTTCCCTTGTGGTTCAGCTGGTAAAGAATCCGCCTGAATTGTGGGAGACCTGGGTTTGATCCCTGAGTTGGGAAGATCCCCTGGAGAAGGGAAAGGCTACCCACTCCAGTGTTCTGGACTGGGGAATTCCATGGACTGTGTAGTTCATGGGGTCACAAAAAGTCGAACATGACTGAGTGACTTTCATTCTCACTCAACCTGAAATTTCAGTTACATGAAGCCATAAATACACTGTGAGATTCAGTAGGACAAAAACTTTCAAAAACAGCTGTTTTACATGCCCTGTTATCCAAGTTCAAAATCTCATGGATTCCTTATGAGGGTAACAGGCAGGAAGGCTAGGGATCCCCAAGCAGAGGAAATAAACTGCAAGTGGCAGACTTTTTTTTTTTTCCTTCTCTATACAAAATTAAAAGGTTTCTTTTAAATTCTGTGTTGTCAGGAGGACCCCTGGTTCAGACTGAACTTAACTTTTCTCAAACCTTGAACTGATAATGACTCAACAGATCCGTATGTCTTACTCATGGAAATGTTCTCTTAAGCTATGCTAATGAAACTATGTATTTGCTTGGAAATCTGCCTTTCTTGAAGGTTCATGTCAGTCGTTTTATGGCTGGGGATGACTCACCTTGTGCCCCATGCTATCTCAAAATGCGTGTTGTGGGAGAGGGGCCTGATGCAACTCTCTCAGTTTTGAGGTGATTCTTTAACAGATATATAACTCCTTGGTAAAAGATAGCAAGAGGGCCACTTTTTCTGCCCCCCTTCTGATGTCTATGTCAGAGCTTCTTCTATCCTTCTATACTTTAATAATACTTTATTACACAAAAGCTTCAAGTGATCAAGCCTTCTCTCTGACTCCAGATCAAAATCCTCTCCTCTGGAGGTCACAAATTCTGGAGTAGTTCATGGCTTGAGGCTGCAGACTTTAACTTATAGAAGTGGATATACAACTTTATTAGTGCTCAAGTAAATGGAAGTGAAATAAATTGTTAAGAGTTGTGTTGACATTTACCAAATGGCAGAAGTACTTCTTTACATATCAAATAGTAAACAAATATCTACTATTGTTGAGGATGTGAAACAACCAGTTTTTATGCATTGACAGTAGATTGAGATTTGACATTGCACTTGGAAAAAATTCTATGAGTAACCTGTTGGTGCTGCTGCTAAGTCGCTTCAGTCGTGTCCGACTCTGTGCGACCCCGTAGACGGCAGCCCACCAGGCTCCGCCATCCCTGGGATTCTCCAGGCAAGAACACTGAAGTGGGTTGCCATTTCCTTCTCCAATGCATGAAAGTGAAAAGGGAAAGTAAAGACGCTCAATCGTGTCCGACTGTAGCGACCCCATGGACTACAGCCTACCAGGCTCCTCCGTCCATGGGATTTTCCAGGCAAAAGAACTGGAGTGGGGTGCCATTGCCTTCTCCGGAGTGACCTGTAGCTGGACCTATAAATGTCTTACGACTGTCAGGGGAGTGTAATCTCCTCGGTTCTGTCTCGTTAAAACAAAGATTTGAAGCGACGGATGTTAAATCCCTCAGCGCGTTACAGCTCTCAGACAGACCATGTTATAGCTCTCAGAACAGATCAGTTTTATTTAGAAAATAAAGGAAAATACATCCTGGAGTCATGAGGGCATGCTGACCCAAAAGACACAAAGAGAAGAGAAGAGAGAGAGAACAAACATGCATGCAGGAGAGAGAGAGAGAGAGAGAGAGAGAGAGAGAGAAACCCCTGGCCCTTTGGCTCCTTTTTATATGTTTTTTCCTCCCCCTGGGCCTGCTCTATGTAAATCGAGCTAGCCAGGAGGTCCTCACTCTGGTCCTGGGACCTTCCTTTGTTCTATTTTCCCGGGTGTTTCCCTTCCTTGTCTTTTTAGCCACTGCCATTCTGTACTCCTTTTCCCTATTCTAACTACCTAACAGGACCAAAATTCTCATTCTTAGAAGTATGTCCAAGAGTACAGAGTGAATATGTACACAAAAGGCATGCATAGAAAGGATCACCACTGTATTAATCACAGTAGCATAACACCAAAAGCAACTCATTTCTTTTAATACATTAGTTCAAGACTTTGCATACTTTCCTGAAAGTATTTAATACTGTATATTTTAGGGTTTGTAGGCCATAAAATCTTGGTATATCTAAATAGTTTTATCCTCTATCACAAAAGCAGCCATCCATAATACATGAATAAATGGTGTGTCACAGCTCCAATAGAACTTAACAGGTCAAATGTACTGACTCCTGCTTTAGATTAGACAAATGACTTTATGGTAAGTTTGTATGCTGGAAAAGTACACAGCAATGAGAATGAATAACTACATCCTCATACAAGAGCATGGGAAAACTTCACAAACATAACTTGAGTGAAAAAAAGCCAGACATAGACATAGAAGTGTAAAAGCTATATGCTCTCACTACTTTGTACCTTAAAATATACAAACTCACATATCATATGGAAAATCAATTTCTAATGGATGTAGGGACAGTTTCTGAGACTCTAGTAATTTTTTATTTGATTCTGGGTGCAGAAATCTTTCCATTTTTGAAAGTTTTCTTGCAGTATACAATTTTAGATGAAATTTTTTTTCTGTATGTATATTATACTTTAAAACCACCCTCTTTATTTTTTTTCTCTATGAGACTGTAAAAAATGTTAATATTTATTTTTAAGTCTAAAATTTTCTTATATAAAATGATTATTCATGTAGATTTATGAAATTGATGCAAAGCATAATTACTAGATTATCTCAGTATTGACTGTGATAGAGTATCACATTATTGATCTTTATATCACTGAAAGTGCTCCCTTGCTTGTATAACAGCACTGTATTCGTCCACCCACTGACTCTCCTGGTCACTCTCACAGCAGTGGGGAGCTCAAATGTACTTTAATATCAGACCATGCAATGAACTCTGTGTCATACTACTCTAGGTTTGAGGAACAGACCATTATATTCTTAAAAAAGATCATCTTCTGGGTAGTATTTGCCAACATAAAATTGTTTTCGTATCAGGAGAGGCACCAGGAAAAACCTAAATAATGACTTCTTTTTTTCTCACTTGTATCTGAAGCATACATTTTCTCCTTAAGATGCTTTTTGATTACTTAAAATCTCCATTTTTTAATGAAGCACGAATCCCATCGGGAGATATTTTCGGTTACCCACCTTGCAATTAATAATGTAGCTGCCCAAACTCAGGTTTAAATTGTTATGGGGGGAGAGAGAAAGGATGTTAGTCTACATGTTTTTGAGGAGCAGGCCTGTTAAAAAATTAACACTTGCTTCTGGCTGAACAAAATGTAACCCAAGGGATTTTTGCATCCCTGAAGATAGAGTTGTATCTGAGGGAAAAATTAATTTGGATAGGAGTAGAATTAGGTGACTGAGAACAACTCTACATACAGCATATGTGTAACAGAGAAGTAAATAATGATAGCAAAACTCTTTTCAAACATAATCAGTTTCTTGATTGTGTGTGTGTGTGTGTGTATGTGTGTGTGTGTGCATGCTCAGTCATGTCTGACTCTTTGCAACCCCTGGATTGTAGCCTGCCAGACTCCTCGGCTCATGGAATTTTCCAGGCAAGAATACTGGAGTGGGGTGCCATTTCCTCCTCTGGGGATCTTCCTGACCCAGGGATTGAACATATGTCTCCTGAATCTCCTGCAATGGTATTTGGATTCTTTACCACTGAGCCACCTGGGAGCCCTTCTTAATTTTAGTGGGAAATTATTAGCAATTATATTGTCATTTGAGATTGCCTCAATGATATCTCCACAGGTTACAGTTGACATTTTAGTGTTGAGCTCCTCACAACCAAGAATGACTATGACATGTAAAAAGGCATTAAAATTGCCATTAAGAATCAGTTTTACAAAATTATATATATACTGCTGCTGCTAAGTCACTTCAGTTGTGTCCGACTCTGTGCGACCCCATAGACCGCAGCCCACCAGGCTCCCCCATCCCTGGGATACTCCAGGCAAGAATACTGGAGTGGGTTGCCATTTCCTTCTCCAATGCATGAAAGTGAAAAGTGAAAGTGAAGTCGCTCAGTCGTGTCTGACTCCCAGCAACCCCATGGACTGCAGCCTACCAGGCTCCTCCGCCCATGGGATTTTCCAGGCAAGAGTACTGGAGTGGGGTGCCATGCCTTCTCCATATATGTACTACATTTATGAATTTTAGCATAATGAATTTCTCAGATTTATAGGAAAAAAAAGTAGGAAAACAACAATAACAATAACAACAAAAGAAAAATGAAATGAATTGAGAAAACACCCAAACCGGTAAGGAAGCCTGTGTCTCTGTAAATTCAAAAATGAGAATTCAGATGAAACAGACAATTAGTTATGACCGGTATTTAATTTCAGTCCATTAACATTTATGTCATGTTATCATATTGTGACTTTATTGCCATTACCTTAATACCTACTGTTTCACATAAGAATGAAATTCTTATGCTTTAACCTCTTGCTTATTTATCATCTTGTTGAGAGTATTGTTCATTTTTTTTTGTTCAGTTTTTGTTAAATTTTTTTTTTTTTCACTATTGATGAAAGTTCATATATTTTAGATACAAGTTCCTGACCCAGGATACAAACCCGGGTCTCCTGCATTGCAGGCAGTTCTTTACCAACTGAGCTACGAGGGAAACCCTCCTTATGCTAGATTAATTAAGTGACTATATTGATGTATACAAGGTCAGTTTGTGCTAAATTTGTCCCTGAATTCATGAGGCAATACGCAGAAGCAGAAACATAATTAATGACATGTTTGCATAACACCAACACCCAAAGGCAGTGACCCAGGGATTTAAGTCCCAATGTACTTGATAAAATAAAATGCTACCTATTTACTGTTCAGCTACCTAAGACCAGCTCATCTCAGTTAGGTTTTGAGGCCCTGATTTAAAGAACATAGGACAAAAACATTCCCATCTGGGGGAAAATCAATTTGTAAATAAAACATTTTATACCGGCTTACTCAGTTAAGTACATTCTGTAATTTAATGTTCAGTAAAAATATTTTCTCCTCAGAACTGGCAGATTTTTTACTTGTTAATATCCATAATATAACTATTAAATTAATTTATGTTGATTCTGGTTTATAAGAAAGATATTACTCCTTTTATCATCAGAGTAGTATATAGGTGAACTTAAAGGGGGCTTGGTGGGGTTGTTTTGCTTTAAAATATAATGTAGGAGCGAACTTAAAAATTAAAATGTGCATATTCATCTTCATGTGAAGCCTCATAGCTACTAAGGTCAAAAGAAAAAAATTCCTTACCAACATACTAGTCTTATATACATCAGATCTGCATGCAAACACATAACAGACACATAATGCAGACATACTAGACAGAGAAACCTATGTATCTCAGAGGCATTTATTGTCCCTAAATAGGAACAATAGGCAAATATCATCCCTATTTCCACTTTTATAATATAAAAATCCATTAAAATCCAAAGAGATGCTACAGTGGGTGTTAGATTCTGTGGCTTTCACTTCATTTTAGCATTTTTCTTTGTTCAAGAAACTCCTCCTTTGGCAGTAGAAGCGCTATAAGTAGGTAATAAGTCATGTGGAAAAGCAGTGATAAATTTTTAGAGAAAGGTTTCAAAGTTACTTATTTCATGTCTCACTAAATACTAAAGACCAGGATCAATAACATAATTATTTTCATTGTTATTAGTGTATATATTAGTGATATACTAGTAGATTGCAAAACTAATACATAAATATTTTAAATTATGTTTTATGTGCAACATGATAATGAAAATAAATTTTTATATCCACGGAATTTTTTCAGCATGCTGCTGCTGCTGCTAAGTCACTTCAGTCGTGTCTGACTCTGTGCGACCCCATAGATGGCAGCCCACCAGGCTCCCCCATCCCTGGGATTCTCCAGGCAAGAACACTGGAGTGGGGTTGCCATTTCTTTCTCCAATGCATGAAAGTGAAAGTGAAGTCACTCAGTCGTGTCCGACTCCCAATGACCCCATGGACTGCAGCCCACCAGGCTCCTCCATCCATGGGATTATCCAGGCAAGAGCATCAGACCCCAGTCCAGTATCAGGCCCTAGTCCAGCATCAGGCCCTACTCCAGTATCAGATCCTCCCACAGCATCAGGGCCTCCCCCAGCATCAGGCACTCCCCCAACATCAGGTCCTACTCCAGCATCAGACCCTAGTCCAGCATCAAAGGTTACCCCCAGCATCAGGTCCTAGTCCAGTATCAGACCTTCCCCCAGCATCAGACCCTTCCCCAGCATCAGACCCTAGTCAAGCATCAGAGGTTCCCCCCCAGCATCAGGCCCTAGTCCCGTATCAAACCCTCCCCCAGCATCAGGCCCTAGTCAGCATCAGGCCCTAGTCCAGAATCAGACTTTCCCCCAGCATCAGACCCTCCCCCAGCATCAGGCCCTAGTCAGCATCAGGCCCTAGTCCAGAATCAGACTTTCCCCCAGAATTAGACCCTCCCCCAGCATCAGACCTTCCCCCAGCATCAGACCCTCCCCCAGTGTCAGGCCCTCCCCCAGCATCAGACCCTAGTCCAGCATCAGGTCCTCCCCCATCATCAGACCCTAGTCCAGCATCAGGCCATCCCCCAGCATCAGAATGCAGTCCAGCATCAGGTCCTCCCCCAGCATCAGACCCTAGTCCAGAATCAGGTCCTTCCCCAGCATCAGATCCTAGTCCAGCATCAGACCCCAGTCCAGTGTCACGCCCTATTCCAGCATCAGGCTCTAGTCCAGCATCAGACCCCAGTCCAGTGTCACACCCTAGTCCAGCATCAGGCCCTCCCCCACCCTCACCCCCTGACCATTCCCCAGTATCAGGCCCCCCACCTTTAGTATGAGGTGTGGCAGCCCTACTTGTGTGATGCTCCTGAACACACTCAGGCAGCCCCAGAGCAGCAGGACAATAGCTCTTGCAGGAGGTTCATCTTTAGGAATCACCTGCGGAGGAGCAGCAGCAGCTGGGGTTTGTTTCAGGTCAAGGAGAGGCAAAGAAGAGGCACTTGTGCAGGACGCAAGGAGGCTGTGGGCACATTCCCCAGCTCTGCTTCCTCCCCATGGGGGCTTTGCTCTCCTGCTCTCTCACAGGCCCCAGGGCGGTGTCCTTCCAGATTCACGGTCTCCTTGATATCTCAAGCCCAAGTCCTGAGTTGCGTCCCAGTCCGGCGTGGCAGAGGGCTGGGAACACCCAAGCTCAAGGGCTGAAAGGATCTCAGGGGGAAAGCTGGGGCCCAGCGGGTGGCAGGGCAGGGGATGAGGGTGGCCGCCCACAGAGGGCCCCGGAGCAGCACTGGAAGGAGAGCAGTGATGCCTTAGCTCACTCGGGGATGCTGCCCCGCCTAGCACTCAGAGATGTTACCGCCAGCAGCTCTGGGGAGGCAAGAAGCCTGGTGAGCCATTCGGGCCATGTGGGTGGGCACTGCTGACCATGGCCTCAGTTTTCATTCTGTTCCAACTGTCCCTCCAAGGGCTGACAAGCTCCTCTTCCGAATGGCACAGATATTTTCTTTATGTGGGTGAATGCATCCCTGCTTTTTTCTGTTGGCACTGTTGTTGCTCATCATGTGTTTTCCTCTTTACAACCTGTGCTTGCTGCTCTTCCAGTTTAACTTAGGAGCAGCCCTTATTTTCTGCATTTCTAGTTGTCAGCGTTCACTGGGGCTTTCCAGGTGGCACTAGGGGTAAAGATCCTGCCTGCCAATGCAAGAGATAAGGAGAGATGTGGGTTCGATCCCTGGGTTGAGAAGATGCCCTAGAGGAGGGCATGGCAACCCACTCCAGGATTCTTGCCTGGAGAATCCCATGGACAGAGGAGCTAGTGGGCTACAGTCCCTGGGGTTGCAAAGAGTCAGACACGACTGAAGCAGGTTAGCACACACTCAGGTTTTAGTTCAGTCGCTCAGTTGTGTCCGACTCTTGCCACTCTGTGGATTGCAGCACTCCAGGCTTTCCTGTCCTTCACTATCTCCTGGAGTTTGCTCCAACTCATGTGCATTGAATCATCATGCCATAGAACAGAACCATCTCATTCCTGTTGCATCCACCAGAGAGGTGGCTGGGGCTTGGCAAAGTGCCTGGTCCTACTGTGTGGGTGTGAACCTGCCCTCACCACTCCCTGACCACGTGACCATCACTGTGTCTTCCTCTGTAAATTGGGAGGGGGCAGCACCTGCTTGTTAAGGGGCACACACAGCATCTGGTATATAATCAATGCACCATCCATCTCAGCATTGTATTTATTAATAATAGGGATAGCATTTAATAACCTCCTCCTTTTTTCTCTCTAGTCACTTAACTGTGCTCCAGACCGTATCTGCTTTACTTACCCCTGTAAATCCCACACCCAGCACAAACAAGACTCAACAAATTTGTGGCTGAAGAGGCAGGAACATACCCTGTCCTCAAGGAGATGAAGCCGAGCAAGATGGGAGCCTGATGATAACCCTGTGTGATGAGGAGGCCCCAGGAGGACCTGTGTGGCTGTGGGGTGGGGTGGGGGGCATTGGCAGAACCCCTGATGAGCTCCTGGGGATGGAGAAAGTGGCAGGAAGGAGGGGGTCTGTTCCTTGTGGGGTGTCCACAGATTGTACCTCACCCTTCACTGATGAGCACTTAGGCCATTTTCAAACACGTGTCACTGTTCTGGAGGAAACAATCATTGCCCAGCTCCTACTCAATCAATTTCGTAGATATGTCTCTAGCATTGGAGTATAAACGTCTGCTTTATTCATTCCATGCTCCGTTCATCCACCCATCCAGCCAGCCATCTGTTCATCCATCCATCCACTCACTAATCAATCCATCCATCCACTCTTAATTCATCCGATCATCTCAGACCCATTGAGAAGACAGACGCCTCCTCCGCTCCTGCTCCCAGGAGGACACCCAGTGTGAGTGACAGGAGCCTCGTGGGGATAAGGGGGGAGACACAGAAGGGACATGCCTGCAGGCCTTCCTCCCTCTGAACGGTGAAGCACCCACCTGGTCCTAACGCCTCCTTGCCGGGGTGTTCAGGCTGGCCCTTTTCCTTCTTGCAAAACAAGCGGCTGATGGAGGACTTGATGGCCTTCTTCTTCGGGGCTTTGTGCAGCAAGTCCTGGTGAGAGAGTCATTTCCTAGGCAGGTTGATAGGGAGTCTAGGGGTCCCCAAGGAGAGAGGGGTCTGGAATTCTCAAGGAGGAAGAAAGGACAAACTTTTTTTCTTTCTCCACATTCCTTAGGATTATATGTATCCTGCCTAAGGACAGTCTTTGGATTCAACCTTCTGTTATCTTAAAATGTTAATTATGGGAGTAGACCTGGTCTTTACAAGGATGTATCTTGCCTGAGGACAGTGTTATCTTAAAATGCATCTTATGGGTGAGGGGCCTGGTGCCATTCTGAATTTTAAGACATTCCTTTCTTTCATTAACAGACTGCTAGTGACTATATAACATCCAGCTGAAGACTAGCAGGCGGGTACTCTTTCTACCCCCTTCTGATGCCTATGTCAGAAGCTTTCTCTATCTCCTTTATACTTTAATAAAACTTTATTACACAAAAGCTCCAAGCGAGCAAGCCTCGTCTCTGTCCCCGGATTGAATTCTTCTCCTCCAGGGGCCAAGAATCCCGGTGTATTCGCGTGATTCAACAACAACCTTTCACTGGCTGCTGGTGCTGCTGCTGGGGTTGCTCCCGGGGCTGTCCTGATAGCCTGTCGAGCTTCCGGGAGAGAAAACGACCTTTAACCAGCACCCTCGTGCAAAAACACACACTCCACAAGACCTACTGATAGAAACGGGCACCCAGCAACACCGGTGCCTCAACCTCGCAGCAGATAGTGGAGTCTCCTTCACCAACAACACTCCACACGAGCAATGCAGTCTCCCGGCCACAGACAACCACCCCAGGAAGCTGAGATTCTCTGCCTTGAGCTCTCCTCCGAGGAGGGCTTGACTCCAGGCCAGCTGGTGCAGAGGGCGGTCCGACCTTCCCTCAGGGTCGCTGCTCGGCAGGTGACGACGCTCCAGGAGAAGGGGAGCTCCCCTGCTCTGGGCAGTTCCCCCCCACCTCCTGCAGGGTGACCGTCCCCGGCCATGGCAGGAGAGCAATGGTCACCGTGCAGGGCTGCTGGTCAGGTGACCACACGTGCCCTCCATCGAGTGCTGCCTGGCTCATGACGGGAGCTCAGGTGGTGGTCTGAATGAGGACAGTGTCAGTCACAGGAGGGGACAGAGTCTCCTGAGAGGGGACCCCTGAGGAAAAGGGAGGGACCCTCAAGAGCGAACCCGAGAGGCACGGGATCGTCACCATCAGGAACGCACCCTGGGCTGGGCAGACCTCTAGCAAGAGCAGGAAGAAAGCTCCCACAGGAATCAATCCGTAGAGATGGACGTTTTCTAAAATCACTGAGGTCACTGAGCTCTTCTCCCCCAGCACCTGAAGTTCACCACTAAACACAGGCACCAAATCCAGTGGGATTCCTTTACGATCATCCTTGCAACTTTTCCAAGACAAGAGGCTCAGGGTTCCTGAAACTGATGATGAGGCACGCAGGCCCCTTACTTGCGGGTGTCCCTGATGTCCTCGTGGCTGGCTGTGTGCAGCGCCCCTGTGTGCAGGCAGTCCAGCCGAAGGGACCGCGGCGAGGCCGGGGTCGAGGTTTCACATTTGATGGTGCTCTTGTCATCTCATGCCTCTTCCAGTAAAGCTGGCAGCAGAGTGAGTGAGGTAAGTGTAAATTTGGGTAACAATAGATTGTGTCGAAAAAGGCAATCCCACAGGCTTTACATTATAACCAGAAACTTATTTGAAAATCTATTAGTTATGTTATCCGCCAAGTATAAAAAAGTGCCTTGTTCTAGCTTAATGCCATCTTAATGGGCTGTCTTGTTCAAGAGAAGCGGGGCTGGGGGGCAGCGAGATCACCTGACTGAGTGCAGAGACCCCGGACGGGAGCCTCCCTGCAGCCGGGCTCCGCCCTCCCTGGAATCCAGCGACCAGATGGCCCCGCTGGGCAGGACAGCAGAGCGACGCTGGCACTGTGAACCCTGCATGGCATGAACTGCCCTGATGAAAGGACTGTGCTCATCACCAGATGCTGCTCAGAAGCACCACAGCTAGAGTAAGAAACCTCTTAGCAAAGCCGTCCAGACCTTTCTGTTTGAAGGAGAAAAGGACACAGCTTGTGCCACCACCCAAGATCATTTGTAGTGATGATGCAGGTTACTGGAACCCATGACAACAAGAGAAACACAGAAAAGGTACCTAATCCCTCCATACGAACACCATGTGCCTGGTAACATACAGACTGGGGGCTACCCACTGAAGTGCTTACACGTGGTGAGTGTAGTTCACTCACTGTGGTTTACACAAAGCACCCCTAGCTCTTCACTAAGAGATGATCTTGTATCAACCTAGAGCGGTGGGATGGCAAGGGAGAGGGGAGGGACGTTCAAAAGGGAGGGGATATATGGGTACCTATGGCTGATTCATGTTGAGGTTTGACAGAAAAGAACAGAATTCTGTAAAGCAATTATCCTTCAATTAAAAAATAAACGAATAAAAAAAGAGAGAGAGAGAGATGATCTCTCCTGGACTCCCAGCTTTTCCGCTGGTCCTGGGTGTGAGGACAGGAAAGACAGTGGTGGCAACAGTGTGGGGAACAGATTAACCCCTTCAGGGTCCAGACAGGTCTCACTGATACATTTGGGTGTGTGGTTAAGCTACTGCCTACAAAGTGGGAGACCTGGGTTCAATCCCTGGGTCGGGAATATCCTCTGGAGAAGGAAATGGCAACCCACTCCAGTGCTTTTGCTTGGAAAATCCTGTGGACGGAGGAGCCTGGTAGCCTACAGTCCATGGGGTCGCAGAGTCGGACATGAGTGAGTGACTAAACTTTCACTTAAGCCAGGGGAGGTTTTAGGAAACATGCATGGCATATATTTTTATAAACAATGAGTGCATAGTTTTAACCAACAGTTTTTAGTGGGATTCTGTAAAGAATACTGATCCCGTGCAGCCCCACAGGAGTTTGGTGACAACAAAGTGACTCAGTGCAAAATGCAGCTGAACTCTTTTAACAGCAGCTGGATAAACTGGGCACCCTCCCCTGAGCTCTAACAAGAACCCTCAGACAACAAAAGGCTACAAAGGCTAGAAATTATCCACATGGAGCTGAACAGCAATCAATCTCAAATTCAAGTTAAAATAAGCATTTATAAAAATCAGAAAACAACAACGAACAGAGCAGGGAAGTGACACACCTGGGTTGACAATGGACTCAGTGGAGACAAACATCTGCCTCAAAGTCAGGGCCCACTCCAGCCCGTTCCCCTGGGCCTCCTCCTGAGGAAGGCCTCTGGGTCCGCAGCCTGGCCACCCTCCCCCAGGATGGGAGCCGCCCCACTGGTGCCCATGTGGCTAGGATGGGCAGTGCCATGTCCTCACTGAACAGAAGGGCAAAGCAGGCCACAAAGCGGGTGAGTGGCACACCCAGGTCACCAACCCCAGGGTGATGGCGCTGCTCTGCTGTGCCCAGCAGAAGGGCTCCCAGGCACTGAGCTGCCTGAACTGGAGCGTGGCCACCCGAGTCCTGCGGGAAGGCCCAGGAGTGCTCGGTCAGTGGGCTGGGAGCAGGAGAGGGACAAGGAAGGCCAGCCCTTGGGGCACTGGACTCCAACAACAGGGTCTCATCCAAGTGACCTGAGGGGAGAGGCAGCGAGCTCCCTCCTGATGCTCCCTCCATCAGGGATGCTATGATGGACACGAGAGCCTCTGGAGGAAAGTGGGCTGGAGGGCACCACTGTTAAGTGTCCAGGCTCTGATCAGACCAGTCCACACCACACTGCTGGGTGTGAGAGCCTGGGCAGGGTGCCTGGCCTCACTATGCCTCAGTGTCCATGTCTGCTGAATGGGGATAGCAGCAGCCTGGACCTCACCTGGGGATGAGATGACAGACTCGGAAAGCACGTGCCCGGTGCAGAGTCTCCTGCACACTGCTACCCACCATCATTAAATTGGCTTCCTGCAAGTCTAACATCTATGGCTCTGATTCAGTCATTTCTTATAAGAAAACACTAAGTGGAAATTCCATGGTGTTCCAGAGGTTAAGACTTGGCACTTTCACTGCCAGGACACTGGTCTGATCCCTGGTTGGGGAACTAAGATCCCATAAGCTGTGCAGCATGGCCAAAAAACATAAGTAAAGAAAAATTTAAAAATAATAAATAATACTATGTCTATTATAAACAAGCATGAGATGATCAGAAGGCAAACAAGTGAGAGAAAGGCAAACTGTTACAATTGTCCCAACGAATGACCTATTTCCAACAGAACCATCAGCATATTTTAAGTGGTGGATGAGTTTCATTACTTCCATTAAAACATCAATTATTCACCAGTACATAACCACACAGTGTTCATTCACATTAAATGATAAGGACTCTTTAATACTTCACAGAGAAACAAAGGCCTGTTAAATTACTAAATAGTTTACCTTTTGATGCTGCTTCCTTAAATCACTAGGCTTATCAGATCAGATCAGTGGCTCAGTCATGTCCGACTCTTTGCGACCCCATGAATCGCAGCACGCCAGGCCTCCCTGTCCATCACCAACTTCCGGAGTTCACTGAGACTCACGTCCATCGAGTCAGTGATGCCATCCAGCCATCTCATTCTCTGTCGTCCCCTTCTCCTCCTGCCCCCAATCCCTCCCAGCATCAGAGTCTTTTCCAATGAGTCAACTCTTCACATGAGGTGGCCAAAATACTGGAGTTTCAGCTTTAGTATCATTCCTTCCAAAGAAATCGCAGGGCTGATCTCCTTCAGAATGGACTGGTTGGATCTCCTTGCAGTCCAAGGGACTCTCAAGAGTCTTCTCCAACACCACAGTTCAAAAGCATCAATTCTTCGGTGCTCAGCCTTCTTCACAGTCCAACTCTCACATCCATACATGACCACTGGAAAAACCATAGCCTTGACTAGATGCACCTTTGTTGGCAAAGTAATGTCTCTGGTTTTGAATATGCTATCTAGGTTGGTCATAACTTTCCTTCCAAAGAGTAAGCGTCTTTTAATTTCATGGCTGCAGTCACCATCTGCAGTGATTTTGGAGCCCCCCCAAATAAAGTCTGACACTGTTTCCACTGTTTCCCCATCTATTTCCCATGAAGTGATGGGACCGGATGCCATGATCTTCGTTTTCTGAATGTTGAGCTTTAAGCCAACTTTTTCACTCGCCACTTTCACTTTCATCAAGAGACTTTTGAGTTCCTCTTCACTTTCTGCCATCAGGGTGGTGTCATCTGCATATCTGAGGTTATTGATATTTCTCCCGGCAATCTTTTTTTTTTTTTTTCCCCCCAATTTATTTATTTATTTTTTTATTAAAAAATTTTTTTTTAAATTTTATTTTATTTTTAAACTTTACAATATTGTGTTAGTTTTGCCAAACATCGAAATGAATCCGCCACGGGTATAATCCGTGCTCCCCATCCTGAACCCTCCTCCCTCCTCCCTCCCCATACCCTCCCTCTGGGTCGTCCCAGTGCACCAGCCCCAAGCATCCAGTATCGTGCATCGAACCTGGACTGGCGACTCATTTCATACATGATATTATACATGTTTCAATGCCATTCTCCGAAATCTCCCCACCCTCTCCCTCTCCCACAGAGTCCATAAGACTGATCTATACATCAGTGTCTCTTTTGCTGTCTTGTACACAGGGTTATTGTTAGCATCCTTCTAAATTCCATATATATGTGTTAGTATACTGTATTGGTGTTTTTCTTTCTGGCTTACTTCACTCTGTATAATAGGTTCCAGTTTCATCCACCTTATTAGAACTGATTCAAATGTATTCTTTTTAATGGCTGAGTAATACTCCATTGTGTATATGTACCACAGCTTTCTTATCCATTCATCTGCTGATGGGCATCTAGGTTGCTTCCATGTCCTGGCTATTATAAACAGTGCTGCGATGAACATTGGGGTACACGTGTCTCTTTCCCTTCTGGTTTCCTCAGTGTGTATGCCCAGCAGTGGGATTGCTGGATCATAAGGCAGTTCTATTTCCAGTTTTTTAAGGAATCTCCACACTGTTCTCCATAGTGGCTGTACTAGTTTGCATTCCCACCAACAGTGTAAGAGGGTTCCCTTTTCTCCACACCCTTTCCAGCATTTATGGCTTGTAGACTTCGATGGCAGCCAGTCTGACTGGCGTGAAATTGTACCTCATAGTGGTTTTGATTTGCATTTCTCTGATAATGAGTGATGTTGAGCATCTTTTCATGTGTTTGTTAGCCATCTGTATTTCTTCTTTGGGGAAATGTCTATTTAGTTCTTTGGCCCATTTTTTGATTGGGTCATTTATTTTTCTGGAGTTGAGCTGTAGGAGTTGCTTGTATATTTTTGAGATTAGTTGTTTGTCAGTTGCTTCATTTGCTATTATTTTCTCCCATTCTGAAGGCTGCCTTTTCACCTTGCTAATAGTTTCCTTTGTTGTGCAGAAGCTTTTAAGTGTAATTAGGTCCCATTTGTTTATTTTTGCTTTTATTTCCAATATTCTGGGAGGTGGGTCATAGAGGATCCTGCTGTGATGTATGTCTGAGAGTGTTTTGCCTATGTTCTCCTCTAGGAGTTTTATAGTTTCTGGTCTTACGTTGAGATCTTTAATCCATTTTGAGTTTATTTTTGTGTATGGTGTTAGAAAGTGTTCTAGTTTCATTCTTTTACAAGTGGTTGACCAGATTTCCCAGCACCACTTGTTAAAGAGATTCTCTGTAATCCATTGTATATTCTTGCCTCCTTTGTCAAAGACAAGGTGTCCATATGTGTGTGGATTTATCTCTGGGCTTTCTATTTTGTTCCACTGATCAATATTTCTGTCTTTGTGCCAGTACCATGCTGTCTTGATAACTGTGGCTTTGTAATAGAGCCTGAAGTCAGGTAGTTTGATTCCTCCAGTTCCATTCTTCTTTCTCAAGATAGCTTTGGCTATTTGAGGTTTTTTGTATTTCCATACAAATTGTGAAATTATTTGTTCTAGCTCTGTGAAGAATACCGTTGGTAGCTTGATGGGGATTGCATTGAATCTATAAATTGCTTTGGGTAGTACACTCATTTTCACTATATTGATTCTTCCAATCCATGAACATGGTATATTTCTCCATCTATTAGTGTCCTCTTTGATTTCTTTCACCAGTGTTTTATAGTTTTCTATATATAGGTCTTTAGTTTCTTTAGGTAGATATATTCCTAAGTATTTTATTCTTTCCGTTGCAATGGTGAATGGAATTGTTTCCTTAATTTCTCTTTCAGTTTTCTCATTATTAGTGTATAGGAATGCAAGGGATTTCTGTGTGTTGATTTTATATCCTGCAACTTTACTATAATTTTTGATTAGTTCTAGTAATTTTCTGGTGGAGTCTTTAGGGTTTTCTATGTAGAGGATCATGTCATCTGCAAAGAGTGAGAGTTTTACTTCTTCTTTTCCAATTTGGATTCCTTTTATTTCTTTTTCTGCTCTGATTGCTGTGGCCAAAACTTCCAAAACTATGTTGAATAGTAATGGTGAAAGTGGGCACCCTTGTCTTGTTCCTGACTTTAGAGGAAATGCTTTAAATTTTTCACCATTGAGGATAATGTTTGCTGTAGGTTTGTCATATATAGCTTTTATTATGTTGAGGTATGTTCCTTCTATTCCTGCTTTCTGGAGAGTTTTTTTTTTTTTTTATCATAAATGGATGTTGAATTTTGTCAAAGGCTTTCTCTGCATCTATTGAGATAATCATATGGTTTTTATTTTTCAATTTGTTAATGTGGTGTATTACATTGATTGATTTTGAATTTGTGGATATTGAAGAATCCTTGCATCCCTGGGATAAAGCCCACTTGGTCATGAGGTATGATCTTTTTAATGTGTTGTTGGATTCTGATTGCTAGAATTTTGTGAAGGATTTTTGCATCTCTGTTCATCAGTGATGTTGGCCTGTAGTTTTCTTTTTTTGTGGGATCTTTGTCAGGTTTTGGTATTAGGGTGATGGTGGCCTCATAGAATGCGTTTGGAAGTTTACCTTCCTCTGCAATTTTCTGGAAGAGTTTGAGTAGGTTAGGTGTTAGCTCTTCTCTAAATTTTTTGTAGAATTCAGCTGTGAAGCCGTCTGGACCTGGGCTTTTGTTTGCTGGAAGACTTCTGATTACAGTTTCAATTTCTGTGCTTGTGATGGGTCTGTTAAGATTTTCTATTTCTTCCTGGTCCAGTTTTGGAAAGTTGTACTTTTCTAAGAATTTGTCCATTTCTTCCACGTTGTCCATTTTATTGGCATATAATTGTTGATAGTAGTCTCTTATGATCCTTTGTATTTCTGTGTTGTCTGTTGTGGTCTCTCCATTTTCATTTCTAATTTTATTGATTTGATTTTTCTCCCTTTGTTTCTTGATGAGTCTGGCTAATGGTTTGTCAATTTTATTTATCCTTTCAAAGAACCAGCTTTTGGCTTTGTTGACTTTTGCTATGGTCTCTTTTGTTTCTTTTGCATTTATTTCTGCCCTAATTTTTAAGATTTCTTTCCTTCTACTAACCCTGGGGTTCTTCATTTCTTCCTTTTCTAGTTGCTTTAGGTGTAGGGTTAGGTTATTTATTTGACTTTTTTCTTGTTTCTTGAGGTATGCCTGTATTGCTATGAACTTTCCCCTTAGGACTGCTTTTAAAGTGTCCCATAGGTTTTGGGTTGTTGTGTTTTCATTTTCATTAGTTTCTATGCAAATTTTGATTTCTTTTTTGATTTCTTCTGTGATTTGTTGGTTATTCAGCAGCGTGTTGTTCAGCCTCCATATGTTGGAATTTTTAATAGTTTTTCTCCTGTAATTGAGATCTATTCTTATTGCATTGTGGTCAGAAAAGATGCTTGGAATGATTTCTATTTTTTTGAATTTACCAAGGCTAGATTTATGGCCTAGGATGTGATCTATCCTGGAGAAGGTTCCATGTGCGCTTGAGAAAAAGGTGAAATTCATTGTTTTGGGATGAAATGTCCTATATATATCAATTAGGTCTAACTGGTCTATTGTATCATTTAAAGTTTGTGTTTCCTTGTTAATTTTCTGTTTAGTTGATCTATCCATAGGTGTGAGTGGGGTATTAAAGTCTCCCACTATTATTGTGTTATTGTTAATTTCTCCTTTAATACTTGTTAGCATTTGTCTTACATATTGCGATGCTCCCGTGTTAGGTGCATATATATTTATAATTGTTATATCTTCTTCTTGGATTGATCCTTTGATCATTATGTAGTGACCATCTTTGTCTCTTTTCACAGCCTTTGTTTTAAAGTCTATTTTATCTGATATAAGTATTGCTACTCCTGCTTTCTTTTGGTCCCTATTTGCATGGAAAATCTTTTTCCAGCCCTTCACTTTCAGTCTGTAAGTGTCCCCTGTTTTGAGGTGGGTCTTTTGTAGACAACATATGTAGGGGTCTTGTTTTTGTATCCATTCAGCCAGTCTTTGTCTTTTGGTTGGGGCATTCAATCCATTTACCTCTAAGGTAATTACTGATAAGTATGATCCCGTTGCCATTTACTTTATTGTTTTGGGTTCGATTTTATACACCATTTTTGTGTTTCCTGTCTAGAGAATATCCTTTAGTATTTGTTGGAGAGCTGGTTTGATGGTGCTGAATTCTCTCAGCTTTTGCTTGTCTGAAAAGCTTTTGATTTCTCCTTCATACTTGAATGAGATCCTTGCTGGGTACAATAATCTGGGCTGTAGGTTATTTTCTTTCATCACTTTAAGTATGTCTTGCCATTCCCTCCTGGCTTGAAGAGTTTCTATTGAAAGATCAGCTGTTATCCTTATGGGAATTCCCTTGTGTGTTATTTGTTGTTTTTCCCTTGCTGCTTTTAATATTTGTTCTTTGTGTTTGATCTTTGTTAATTTGATTAATATGTGTCTTGGGGTGTTTCGCCTTGGGTTTATCCTGTTTGGGACTCTCTGGGTTTCTTGGACTTGGGTGATTATTTCCTTCCCCATTTTAGGGAAGTTTTCAACTATTATCTCTTCAAGTATTTTCTCATGGTCTTTCTTTCTGTTTTCTTCTTCTGGGACCCCTATGATTTGAATGTTGTAGCGTTTAATATTGTCCTGGTGGTCTCTGCGATTGTCCTCATTTCTTTTCTTTTTTTTTTTTTTGTTTGACAGAAAATTTTAATAACTTTTATTAATTTTGAAACATTATTAAATATGAAGTATGGGACTAGATGCTTTACATAACATGTCATTTAATTCTATTAACCATTTAAGGTATTTCTTTTAATTCGTTTTTCTTTTATCCTCTCTGATTCATTTATTTCTACCATTCTATCTTCTAATTCACTAGTCCTATCTTCTGCCTCTGTTATTCTACTATTGCCTCCAGAGTGTTTTTAATTTCATTTATTGCATTATTCATTATATATTGACTCTCTTTTATTTCTTCTAGGTCCTTGTTAAACCTTTCTTGCATCTTCTCAATCTTTGTCTCCAGGCTATTTATCTGTGATTCCATTTTGATTTCAAGATTTTGGATCAATTTCACTATCATTATTTGGAATTCTTTATCAGGTAGATTCCCTATCTCTCCCTCTTTTGTTTCGTTTGGTGGGCATTTATCCTGTTCCTTTATCTGCTGGGTATTCCTCTGTCTCTTCATCTTGTTTAAATTGCTGATTTTGGGGTGTCCTTTCTCTATTCTGGCAGTTTGTGGAGTTCTCTTTATTGTGGCGTTTCCTCGCTCTGTGTGGGTTTGTACAGGTGGCTTGTCAAGGTTTCTTGGTTAGGGAAGCTTGTGTCGGTGTTCTGGTGGGTGGAGCTGTATTTCTTCTCTCTGGAGTGCAATGAAATGTTCAGTAATGAGTTATGGGATGTCTATGGTTTTGGGGTGGCTTTGGGCTGCCTGTATCTTGGAGCTCAGGGCTGTGTTCCTTGTTGCTGGAGAATTTGCTTGGTATGTCTTGCCCTGAAACTTGTTGGCCCTTGTGTGGTGCTTGGTTTCAGTGCAGGTATGGAGGCATTTGATGGGCTCCTGTCAATTAATGTTCCTTGGAGTCAGGAGCTCCCTGGAGTCAGGGTTTGGACTTAAGCCTCCTGCTTCCAGTTATCGGTCTTATTTTTACAGTAGTTTCAGAGCTTCTCCTTCTATACAGCACCATTGATAAAACATCTACGTTAAAGATGAAAAATTTCTCTACCATGAGGGTCACCCAGAGAGGTTCACAGCGTTATATGGAGAAGAGAAGAGGGAGGAGGGAGTTAGAGGTGACCCGAATGAGATGAGGTGGAATCAATGGTGGAGAGAGTGGGCTATCCAGTAATCTCTTCCTTATGTACACTCCACAACTGGACCGCTCAGAGTTGTTCATGGAGTTATACAGAGAAGAGAAGAAGGAGGAAGGTGACAGAGGTGGCCAGGAGGATAAAAAGGGGGGAATGAAAAGGAGGGAGACAGATCCAGCCAGTAATCAGTTCCCTAAGTGTTCTCCACCGTCTGGAACACACAGAAATTCACAGAGTTGGGTAGAGTAGAGAGGGGTTAGGGAGGAGACACAGGCGACCTGGTGGGGAAAAAGGAGTGTCCAAAGGGAGAGAGAGCAGTTAAGCCAGTAATCGCCCTCCCTAGTGAAAAATGGGTCCTGAAGATTGGGTTCTTAAAGGTACAAAATTGGTAACAAATACATAAAAGCAAAAATTAAAAATCTAGAGTAGAGTTTGGAATTTCAAAAATACTATGTTAAAGAAAAGAAGAAGGAAAACAAAGACAGAAAAAACGAACAAACAAAAACAAACAAGGTCGTGAAAATTATAAAGAAAATATAGGTGCAAAATTGATAACTAATACCAAAAAGCAAAAGTTAAAAATCTAGAGTAGAGTTTGGAATTTCAAAAATACAATGTTAAAAAAAGAAGAAGAAAAAGAAAGAGAGAGAGAAAAAACAAACAAACAAACAAGAACAAACAAAGTTGCATAAATTATAAAGAAAATACAGGTACAAAATTGACAATACCAAAAAGAAAAAGTTAAAAATCTAGAGTAGAGTTTGGAATTTCAAAATTACAATGTTAAAAAAAGAAGAAGAAAAAGAAAGAGAGAGGGAAAAAAAACAAACAAGAACAAACAAAGTCACATAAATTATAAAGAAAATACAGGTACAAAATTGATAACAAATAGCAAAAAGCATAAATTAAAAATCTAGAGTAGAGTTTGGAATTTCAGATATACAATGTTATTTAAAAGAAGAAGAGAAAGAAACAGAGAAAAAGAAAAAGAAAAAATAAAAATGGGTCACAGAAATTATATATATATATATATAAAAAACTATAGGTACAAAATAGATAACAAATACCAAAAAGCTAAAATTAAAAATCTAGAGTAGAGTTTGGAATTTCAAAAATACAGTGTTAAAGAAAAGAAGGAAAAAAAAAAACAAGGTCAAAAAAATTATAAAAAATATATATATATGAAGTTTGCTTTAAAAAAAATGGGCTCTTTTTTTTTTTTTTTTTGCAAAGTAATCGGTTATAAAAGTGAAAATTAAAGGAATAATAGAGGACTTAAAAATTTTTTTTTTTAAAAATTAAGAAAAAAAAAAAAGGGAAGAATGATCGTAAAAATAGTAAAAATATATCTAGGACTTTCTCCGGTTTTGTTGAGTATTGTGGGTTCAGTTCATTTTTGGCTAGTTCCTTGGCCCAGCTTATATTTCTCAAGATCTATAGGTCCCTTCCTATGTAGTTGGTACTAACCACAGGGTTTTAATCTATTGCCTGTAGCTTCCAAGGCGGTTCCCTCTGTTATAGCTTCTTCTGTTTGCTGGTCTCTTCAGTGTCTGGTTTCCGCCCTGACACAAAGGGGACGGTGGAGGACACTTTTTATTTATTTTTTTTAGGCTCACTTGTTCAGTAGCGCTGAGGGGAGGTACGGAGGGATACTGCAAACAAATAACACTGGCGTGTGCTCGCAGTGCCTCAGCCACACTGGGTCTGCCCCCCATTCATGGCGTGTGTAGCCTCCCTGCCCTCGCTGCTCAGGCTCTAGGTTGCTCTGCTGGGAACCATCCGTGGCCGGGCCTGGGCTGCCTGCACTTCCCAGGTCCAAGCCGCTCAGGTTCAGGCACTCGGGTAGTCCTCAGAGGCGCAGACTCTCGGTTGGGCCTGCGTTTTGTGCCCTTCCCAGATCCGAGCAGCTCAGGTGATGAGGTGTTTGGTGCGCGCGATTGCTGCGACTTATCGCCTCCCTGCGGCTCGGTTATCTAGGTGTGCACCAGCACACCTTCTCAGGCAGATGTTGACCATCCAGACCCTCAAGAAGTTTTAGTTAGCAAAGAAGCCTGCTTACAGTTTTATAGATAATGTCTCTCTGGGGCTGCGATTGTCCCCTTCTGGCTCTGGCTGCCTATCACCGGAGGGGGATGGTCTGCCGCCGGCTATCTCTGTTCAGTCCTTTGTTCTCTGCGTGGGTCTGGCGGTGTCTTAGGTTAGGGCTGGCTTTTCACGTGGTAGATATCCCACAGTCTGGTTTGCTAGCCCAAATTATTTCGCTCAGATAGCACTCCGGGTACTCAGGCCAGATCCTTGCGATGCAGCCCGCGCTGCACCTCCCTGCCCAGGCTCCACTTGCTAATGGTGGATGCAGGTGTCTGCACTGCTTCTCCACTGGGGGAGTTACCATAGGGCTTGCAATGTGTGGGTTTTAACTGTTTATTTATTTTTCCTCCCTGTTAATGTTGCCCTCTGTGCTTCCAAGGCTTGGCACAGATTCGGCAGTGAGAAGGTTTCCTGGTGTTTGGAAACTTCTCTCTTTTTAAGACTCCCTTCCCAGGACGGAACTCCATCCCTCCCTCTTTTGCCTCTTTTTTTATCTTTTATATTTTTTCCTACCTCTTTTCGAAGACTTGGGTTGCTTTTCTGGGTGCCTGATGTCCTCTGCCGGCATTCAGAAGTTGTTTTGTGGAATTTACTTGGCGTTTAAATGTTCTTTTGATGAATTTGTGGGTGAGAAAGTGTTCTCCCCATCCTACTCCTCTGCCATCTTAGCTCCTCTTCTCTCCCAGCAATCTTGATTCCAGCTTGTGTTTCTTCCAGTCCAGCGTTTCTCATGATGTACTCTGCATATAAGTTAAATAAACAGGGTGACAATATACAGCCTTGACGTACTTCTTTTCCTATTTGGAACCAGTCTATTGTTCCATGTCCAGTTCTAACTGTTGCTTCCTGACCTGCATACAAATTTCTCAAGAGGCAGGTCAGGTGGTCTGGTATTCCCATCTCTCTCAGAATTTCCCACAGTTTATTGTGATCCACACAGTCAAAGGCTTTGGCATAGTCAATAAAGCAGAAACAGATGTTTCTCTGGAACTCTCTTGCTTTTTCGATGATCCAGCGGATGTTGGCAATTTGATCTCTGGTTCCTCTGCCTTTTCTAAAACCAGCTTGAACACCAGGAAGTTCATGGTTCACATATTGCTGAAGCCTGGCTTGGAGAATTTTGAGCATTACTTTACTAGCATGTGAGATGAGTGCAATTGTGCGGTAGTTTGAGCATTCTTTGGCATTGCCTTTCTTTGGGATTGGAATGAAAACTGACCTTTTCCAGTCCTGTGCATGCAAAGAAATGAAAAGAAACTGTGACTTTGAAGCTAAAATTTCAAGAATCTGTATAGGCAAATACAGTAAAGCAAAAATGATGGCAAACATGTAAGTGACATGAAGACTTAGAGAACATGTGACTGGAAACAGAACACTTTTTTTGACCACAGAAGTTAAATAAGCTATTCAAGATTTACTAGAGAAACACTATAAATTACTACTCAGGAAGATACCATTCTATTACAACATCATGATTTATTAAAGCACAGCATTCTGTACAACAAAGGGCCTTAACAGTTGTCTATTCTCAGCCAAATTTCTCTATAAGTTAGTTTCTCTTAATAAAAAACATGTTATACTTTAAATTAGTAATTTAACTGATGAGGAAGTTACCATAATACCTAGTTTAACATTGAACAAATCTAACCACCTATTGGACATTAATGTAAAATCCTAACATAGAATTTGATTTAAAACTTCTCAAAATAAATTCATTAAAGCAGGTTCCCTGTGAAAATATGTAAGAATGAAAGCTAGCATAATAGCAGGTGCAGTCTTTACATTTTATTAACCACAGAAGATACTTTTATAACGAGTCTAATAGAGACATTAACTGTGCAAAAGCTGATGAGAGTTACAGTCTTCAATACAAGAAACAACACAGAAAGGATATTGTGTCAGTTCAGTTCAGTTGCTCAGTCGTGTCCGACTCTTTGTGACCCCATGAATTGCAGCACGCCAGGCCTCTCTGTCCATCACCAACTCCCCGAGTTCACCCAAACTCATGTCTATCGAGTCGGTGATGCCATCCAGCCATCTCAGCCTCTGTCATCCCCTTCTCCTCCTGCCCTCAATCCCTCCCAGCATCAGAGTATTTTCCAATGAGTCAACTCTTCGCATGAGGTGGCCAAAGTATTGGAGTTTCAGCTTTAGCATCAGTCCTTCCAATGAACACCCAGGACTGATCTCCTTTAGAATGGACTGGTTGCATCTCCCTGTAGTCCAAGGGACTCTCAAGAGTCTTCTCCAACACCACAGTTCAAAAGCATCAATTCTTTGGTGCTCAGCTTTCTTCACAGTCCAACTTTCATATCCATACATGACCACTGGAAAAACCATAGCCTTGACTAGCCTTTGTTGGCAAAGTAATGGCTCTGCTTTTGGTCATAACTTTCCTTCCAAGGAGTAAGTGTCTTTTAATTTCATGGCTGCAGTCGCCATCTGCAGTGATTTTGGAACCCCCCCAAATAAAGCCTGACACTGTTTCCACTCTTTCCCCATCTATTTCCCATGAAGTGATGGGACCAGATGCCATGATCTTCGTTTTCTGAATGGTGAGCTTTAAGCCAACTTTTTCACTCTCCTCTTTCACTTTCATCAAGAGGCATTTTAGTTCCTCTTCACTTTCTGCCATAAGGGTGGTGTCATCTGCATATCTAAACGTCCATTAATTCTACACTTAAGAGGATTATTTCTTTATGTGAGGACAATCTCATTTATGAATTACACATGATATGTAGTTTAGTATCCATCTACATTATGCTTGTAACTGCATGCTGCTGCTGCTGCTGCTAAGTCGCTTCAGTCGTGTCTGACTCTGTGCGACCCCATGGACTGCAGCCTACCAGGCTCCTCCATCCATGGAATTTTCCAGGCAAGAGTACTGGAGTGGGTTGCCATTGCCTTCTCCTGTAACTGTATAATGATACACCAATTCAGACTTACTGCTGTGGGGGAAAAACACCATTTAATGAGACATGAAGACAAAGCACAAACCCGACTAAGGGGACACACGCTGTGGACCACAGCACTGCTATGACCAGAGCAAGTGGGGGGAGGGGGGAGGGGAGATGGATGGGTAAACTACAGCCTCGGGTGTGGGAGGCTGGGGTGTGGATTGATGACGACTAAGCAGACAACAGGATGAGACAGGAAATCAAAACCAATGATGAAAGCAGACACACCATCAGAGAACTCCAATAGCAAGGAAAACATATACAGAACTGTTATTTTACAAATACTCGGAAAGCAGACCAGTTTAGATTCTTGGTTTTGTTCCCACCGCATGCCCTGCACCCTGCAACCAGGCATCCCCAATGGAAAATGTGCTGCATGGCTTTCCCACACCATAAGAGCTGCCTATGGTTACTTTCACAAAGCTGTCTACTCCCTGAGAACAGAAACTTCCCTGCAGCTGCTGTGCTCAGCACAGGCCAGGCCCAACGTTACAGAGGCACGCTCTGGCTGAGTTCATGATGACGTGCTAAGCCGGTGGTCCAAATATCAAGACTAATTTGTCGCTGTGCCATTGTGGAATGATTAAAGACTAGGCAGTTTAAAAGATTTTAGACCTCTGAGCATACTAAATGTACCTGATTTTCTTCTGGGTAAAAAGAGAAAAACCAAAAGGCAAACAAAAAAAAGAAAACCAGTGTCCTGGGGGAAGGATGCTGCAGGGAGGAGGCAGACACATACCAGCGTCATGATGCCCAGCGGGTCTCCCTCCTGCACTGGGCCTTTGGGGCTTGGAGTGCCCACTGCTCAGCGGGCAGGAGCTGGCACGTGAGGAGGAAGGATACAGGTTGAGGGAGCTCACTGATTTAAAACGACGGAGGTTGCCTAAGCTCCCCCTGCCCTCCATGCTCTCAAGTTTCCTCGGCCCACTGCTCTGTGTTCTCCTTCTCTTCTTCGATCAACCTAAAATAGAATAAAGCCCACCACCTGCCTCTGTCAGCAGAGGAATGTGTCTGGACAACAAATTAGGGCTGGCATTCTGTGTAATGATTAGCAAATTGCAGAAACAGTTGCTCAATTAACATCTCAGCAAAAAGGTTCAACTCTTCCTCTTTTGAATAGTCTCAAACTTAGAATAACTTAGCATTGAGTCTTACAAACTGGCCCCTGATCATTCAGGCTTGATTTCACTTCTTTACTCTAACATTCTGAAGGGGCCCTGGTGGCGACTCTCTTCCTGTAAGGAGATACCTGAAGTTGACAACCTTTACCTTTCCTGCTCTCAGGGCAGAGATGCACGTCAGTGCCTCAAGTCTTTTCCACTGGAAACTGGGAACTCTGTACAATCAAAACAGCAATTCATGAACAAGCTGGAGTTTCTAAACACAAGTCTCCAGACCAGATGAAGTGCTGAGTTGATCTTGTTTGTGTGTTTTCTTTTTTTTTTTTTTTTAAGGTTGTATATGTACAAATGCATCACTCGATGAAGTTCTCCACCAGCTTTGTGTGAGTTTCTGGATTCATGTCAATGTGCTGCATTAACCTAGAATTCATGGTTTCTGCTCTTCTCCCCTAATTTGTTATAGGTGATTTTATATAGCAGTTTAAATACATGATTATGCAAACAAAATGATTTTTGAATTAAAATACAAGATTCTTACAGGAAGTAAACTCTCCAGTTTCACTTCTACTTATACATCTTGAAAGTTTTTCACTGTTGATAACAAGTTGATGGACAGAATTTACCATTTACATCAAGTCAACTTGTTGCATAAGGAAAAATCACTTTTACCTGACAACATGCTGTAAAAATAAAAACATTAATATATAACCGTTCCATATTTCCTGCGGGAATGGGGAAAGACAATCTTTCTGAGCTCGTCTGTGCTCAAACACGGCCCACAAAGCCGTCTGTCTCGGTGTCAAATGGGCAGGCGGCACCACCTGTGTTTGTTGGTTGCTCCATTCACCCTCTGCCTTTCCCCCAGCCCCCCGCACTCGGCCGACAGGAACGGGCACCTTGGCCTGGGCTGACATGACAAGAACAGTCTGAGCAGCAGCTCTGCCAGGTCCTGTGCAGGGTCACTGGCCTGCGGCCACTCTGAACATGGACTTGGGACACGGGCATAGCTGTGTGGGTGTGGCACCAGGCAGGCCTCAGGGCCCCGAGCCACCTGGCTGCACCCAGACCCAAGGCCCCGTGCTCACCACGAGGCAGGCCTTTGT
This sequence comes from Bos indicus, assembly GCF_029378745.1. Lineage (NCBI taxonomy): Eukaryota > Metazoa > Chordata > Mammalia > Artiodactyla > Bovidae > Bos > Bos indicus. The sequence goes on along the minus strand of NC_091769.1, from coordinate 457,708 downwards.
ATTCTATCCCATTTTGTAAATTGTTATAACTGCCAAGATGGTGTCTAAAGAAAACATCTTAAATATACTGATGAGAAAAACTCAAACACATGTCCTTGGACCACTGTCTTACAAGCCAATCTTCACATTGTATTAAATTAAAAAGGAAAATGCATATCTGAGTGGGAATTTGCCAACCCCCAAACCCCAGCTTTTCTGTTCCAGCTTTTCACCAGAACGTGGGGCGGGGGGGAGGCTCCGAGGGACACAGGAGGGTGCACAGGCCGCAGGGAACACCGTCTCGACACCTCATCCACCTTGGGGCTCAGAGCTGGGGGGCAGTACACTCCACAACGCCCCCTCACAGAGTGCTGACACCACACCGTGGACAGAAGGCCCTGGCTGACTGAGCTCTATAATCAAGGGCAATCTCAAAACTGAAAATTCTTAAAGCAGACCTGAAGTCAGGTTTCTTACTATGGAACACTCAGACTTCCCTAGGAGAAGACAGCTCCTCAGAGAAACTGAGTTTCTGGGGAGTTGAGTTCGGGATCACCCACTGGATCTCTTCGTTGATGGCGTCCAGCTGCTCCTGCAGCATCACAGTCAGAGTCTTGGCATCAGCCTGCCCGCTGGGCGACAGCTGAGTGGCCAAGCTGAAGAGGGTGACCCTGTCACCCTCGCCGTCAGACACGCCCTCATCACTCTCGAATGCCTGGGCCACATTGGCCAGCATGCTGGCTTGCTGCACACGCTCCCAGTCCTGCTCCTTCAGGGTCTGCACCTGGGCACGAGAGGACCAGGTCTCGTCAGCGACATTCAGGGCAGCTCAAGTCTATCAGGAACCAAACACAATTTTACATGGAAGCTCTGACTGTGGATAAATGGGCCATGCTCATGAGACAATGCCATCTCTTAAGCGAGCAGTACTGAAGAAACGGGCAGGAGGAGAATCCAGTTCCTAGATGGCCTGGTGACACTCAGGTCTTAGCGTGGATGGAAGGCAATCCTATGAGGTTATTCACAAGAGTGGGCTGATGGAGTCAGAGACAAAAACCGAAAATTAAAAAAAATACATCCATCCCTTCATCAGCCAGGCTGAAGGAAAATAAGAGAAAAGAATCCTTCAGCTCTGAAGCTACTGGGTCCCCCTCAGTAGTCATCACTGGTACTAGTTCACCAGGGAGTGCCATCCTCGCAGGCTCCCAGCCCTCCGTTTCCCAGGCTGGTCTGAACACCCACAGACAGGAGCGAGCAGGGGCAGCCAGGGGATGGGAGGGCCAGGCCCCCGCGGCTCTCCTCTCGGGGCACAGGCCCTCGGGCTGTTCTGGGGGACAACCCCTCGCACCGCAAGGGTGGCTCTGTCATCAGAGACGCACAGGAGAGTGCCCGCAGGGCACCGTGCCACCCTCCCGCTCTCACACCTCACACTCTTCTCTCTGCAAACCTCCCCCCTGCCACACTGTCACCCAGGTCCTGCCTTCTTTCCCAGATGACCTCAAAGCAACCGAGGGGCAGCCTCGAGGTGCTGGCTTGCTGGCTCCCTGTCCCCTGTGGCCAGTGCCCTCGCCCCCTGTCTTCGTCACGACCCTGCCCCAGTGCTGGGCCACCCCCTTCGCTGGCTCCAGAACCACTTGCCATCATTCCCGCTCTGCTCCGGTGAACCAGCTGCCTATGTGTTCACCCCCATCAGCCCGGTCAGCATGTCCTCTCCCTTCTCTCGCCTTCCAATCACACAATGGGAACCAACAGATTCCTCCTAAAGGGCTCCCTGCAGCGCCCACTGCGGGTCTCTGAAAGCTCCCTGGGAGTGGCCTCTACTGTCCCCCTCCCCGCCCTGTCTCCAGTTCTCTGCAAGCAGGTAGTCTGCCCCGCCCCGCAGGGCAGCTCCCTGGGGGCTCAAGGAATCCATGTTACCAAACCCCCTCCCCTCCTTGCCCTCCCCCACGCCCCCCCAGCATGTCTTTCCCTGGGCTCCAGGCCACGCCCTCCCTGGGTTATTCCTCAGTCCCTTGCGCCCCTTCTCAACCTTGGAATGCGGGGTGCCCTACGGCTCTACCCTTGCACCCCATCTCTCTCCACTGGCACCTGCCTGGTGACTTTACCGTGCTCGTGCCTTTAAATGCCATCTGTATGCCCACGACCCCAAGTCCACCCTGAGCTGAGTGAGTCCTCTCCCGGATGTAGGCTGGAGCACTCAGCTGCTCTCCTGACACATCCCCTGGACACCCCATAGGCTCGTCCACTTCAACAGGGCTGAGGCCTGGCTCTTAACTCCCCACCCTGGCAGCCCTCCTCACCTCAGGAAACAGGCTCCGGCCTCGAGCTGCTCAGGCCTGAGCCCGGGGTCCTCCCTGATGCAGCCTGCTCTCTCCCTTGTCTCCGCTGGTTGACACGACCCTTTTTCTATCTCCGAGTGGCTACTTCTCTTCCTGCCTCTGGGTCTCTGGTTCAAGGTCACCCTCCTGGTGTCACCTCGCTGGCCACCCTGTTCACACACGATCGTCCCCTCCTCCTTGGGCAACTTGGGCACTCTGGTCTCCTTTCCCTGCTCATTACTGTCCGACAGGCTGCACGGGTTTAAAAGGGGGTCCATAAATTCTTCCATCCTCCTCCCTTCAAGAGGCAGAAGAGGCAACTCCTGCTTAGCCCCTGAGTGAGGCAGGACTTCGCACCTCACTCTTGCAAACAGAAGTGAAGGTGTGCGGCTTAGAGACCGGGGCGCTAAAGGCCCCGGGCTACACCCTGCACTCTCGCTCTCAGAGGGTGTTCTGAGGAAAGCCAGGTCATGAAGAGGTCCACACGGCAGGGACCTGGGCCTGTCCCCAGCAGCCAGGTGAGTCTGAAAGCCTGCCATCCAGCCCTGGGGGGCCTTCCCGTGTTTGTGCCCTCAGAAGGCCCTGAACCAGGCCCTCCTGCTACAATGCACAGGAACTGTGGACTGTGAGCTGCTCACTGGGAAGTCACTAAGCTTTGCAGTGATCCGTTACATAGCAGTGGATAAAGAACGCACACGGTTTTTAATTCATTGCTGGAGTCCTAATTCTGACGATATCTGGCCCAAACTAACTGCTCACTGAATATGGAAGCCCATACATACAGACATGTATGAAAAAATACATGCCATGAATGAGGTGAAAATACAAAGGCACTTAAACTTCCAATAAGAATTTTTTTCACTATAAGCTGATGGATATGTGTATCCATTTACTCATAGGATGATTTCAAAACTGTGCTAATTAGTACCATGCTGGGCCTCACAGTAGGCCACAAGTTATCAAAATTGGTTATTTTAAGAAAAAAAAGCATGCCTTAAAAGTAAACTCTTAGCCAGAAAAAGGAAAATGGGAAGACGTAAAGTGATCTGTCAATGTTTTGCTCCAAACCCATCTCAGGACCACAGTGTGAGAGGGCAGGTGCCCACAAGGTGCCCACCAGGGACGGGAAGGGGGTGGTGGGGGTCCTTGCCTTGGACGGCTCATCATGTAGTGCTGCCAGCCGGCCTTTCTGGGGGCGCCGCAGCACCGCCCCGTAGCTGGAGGAGTCTGCCGGCCGGTCCGTCACAGGGAACCTGAGGTCTGGGGTGCTGCCCAAGTGGGGTCGGCTGAAACACACAGGAAAGAAGAGTGCTGTTAGAAGAAAAGAGAGCTCAGTCTGTCAGTCAAGCCAGAGACTGTCCATTTGGAAGATCGGCAATTTCACAGCCAAAGGGCCCCTGGGAGGGCACTGCCTGGCTGGCTCCAACAGCAACAGCCTGCCCGCTGCCCCACAAACACTCAGGGCTCAGCCCCACCAGCTTGAAAACTCCCGTATGTGGGGAAGGCAGCGCTGACGCGAGGGTGTGGAGCTGACTAGGACAGGATCGGCTGTCTGGGGTTGGGGCATCCAGAGTCCCCCTGGAGCCCACTCTCAGGTCCCAGGGCAGGGCCTGCCCCTGCTCTGCTTTTTCCCTGGCACCCCACCTCCCTTCCGGACCACGCCTGCTCTGACCTCCCTCTCCCGCGTGAAGTCCATGGATCACAATCACCTGTCTTCCTAGAACACTGTCTGCACCGCTCTCAGTGCTTCTAAAGGTGCCTCAGACAACCCGCAGCAGAAAGGCCTCGGACCCACAGCTCGGAGCTGAGCCACATTGATGTCTCCCATTAAAGTAGAGGTGAGCGTGTCACCAGACTCTGGGCTAAACAAGGCCCAGCACAGATGCTCAGGCCCTGAGCACTAAGGCCTGGACCTGCCGGTGTCAGGAACTCACTCAGCAGGGGCCTGCTGAGAGGCAGGGTGGCCTCGCCTTGACTATGAGCCGCCTGCCCTGCAGGACCACCTGGGCTCTGCTCAGCCTTGTCTCTGGGAAGAGGGTGGCGCCTTCATGTGCAGGAGTCCCTAAACCCCGGAGACAGAGCCCTCCTCCGAGGACAGGACACCCCATACGTCTGCAGAGCGGCCAGGGCCAACCACCACCTCAGCCTGCTCGACGGTTTTGCGAGGAAAACTGTGCTGCACAGGAGATGGAGGTCTGGAATCTCCCAGACCCACGCCTGTCTTCCCTCCCATCTTCCCTCCCTCCTGATGGAACCGCTCCTTTCTCTGCTTCACTTCTACCCAAGGGCCTGGAGCCAGAGCACACTTGGGAACTGGTTGGGGGGTACGACATAGTCCCGCCGTGAACTGTGGACCCTCGTGGGTCTCTGAGGGCCACAACCATCACCTCCCAGCCCCTTGCAGAGTGCAGCCTCCATCTGTCTCCCCCTCTTCACCCGAGGCTCTTTCCTTTGGGAGAAGGTCTCAGAGACAAGGTGATCAATTCCTCTGGGAGGTCCTGCTCCCAGGATGCTCAGTAATCTGCTTGTCTCATTTACAAGCCAGGTGATTCCTCCCACCACAGCCAAAGGCAAGTCATGTGTCAGTCTCCATTCACGTAAAAAAACAAAAACAAACAAACAAAAAAAAAAACACTACAGGTCATTAACTTTCTGTGACTCTTCAGAAACATCAGTGTCACAGTCTGTCAGGCCCCTCAAATGAATACGCCCAAATATCAACTGGTCGGGCCCCCCACCTCCAAACCTCTGCCTGTGGTTGTGAGTTTTCTCAATACTGTGACCACCACTCTCCCTGGTACCAAGTTCGACCCTAAGGAACGATGCTTGTCTCTTCCCTCTCGCTGGCCATGAAGCTACAGGCTACTTGAGGTGCGACCATGAGCAACACCCAGTCATACTGTTCACACACCAGACAGGCCCTTGTCACACTCAACAGCGCTGAGGGGAGCTGCCTGGGGGAGCGGCCTATCCGTGGTGGAGGGGAGCCCCTCACAGCCTTGTCTGGTCCAGTTCGGCTCTCAGGGTTTCCAGGTTTAGAATCACCTGGTCCTACGAAACAGCAAATGACACAGCCTGCACCGCTTGCTTTCTGGATGTAAAATGACTTGCACCAAAATATGCATAACAGGTTATGTGAGTATTTATCAACTCTGAACATTTTATTTCTGAAAAAAAAAAAAAAAAGTTCTCTAAGAGTCCCATAGCAAATATAAACATTCAGAACAACATTAACCCTTATAAACCATAATGAATAGGAAGTTCCATCTCAAGGGTAGAAAAGCTTCTGGAGGAAACATGGAAAGTCATTAACAACGATGAAGTCTGTAGACAGAAGCTGGACTTGCGGTGGGGGTTTGGTTTAGGGGGACAGGACTCACTCTATTGCCCTCGCTCCTCTCACTGCTTTAAACTGTCTCCATGGAGCTCACCTGCATTCCTGGGCATTCCTCACATTCATTCCTCTACAGCCCACTTCACTTCCTCATGGGGTAAAACAAGTCAATCAGGCCAAATTTCCAAGTCACTTGACTCAACCTGGCAGCTCTGTGCTGTCAGCCAGGGCGGTCACTCACCTCGTGCAGCCCCTGAGCACGTGAGACAGGTCGGTGCAAAGCTCGATGTGGAAATTACACAGAAGATTTTAAGGCTCGCAGTGAAAAAAGAACGTAAAGTAGCCCGTTCATTTTTAGGAAATTTTAGATTGTGTATGTGGCTCGTATTATCTTTCTGACAGACAGCACTGTCCACATGAAAGGCTCATGCTTTGTCTCAGCTTTCGGGTGAACCCAGAAAGGACTACTCAGAATTCTGAACCACACACAATGGCCACACACTCTAAATCCACCTATAATGCAAACACATTCGATGTTTAAAACCAAAAATGGTATACACGATACAGCAGTCGACTAGCCATAAAGAAAATGCAACTCAACTTCTGCTAAGCATCTGTAGTGACTGTAACAACAAACCCAGCTCAATTCAGCTCTTAACAAATTTCTAAACGATTTAGAGATTTAAGAACCTTGTCCTTTTGCATTTCTTCTAATTGCTTTTTTGCATTTTCAACTTCCCATAGGAGAGAATTCTGAAAAAGATACAGTATTTTAGTGTCAATTCTTACAGACGTTGCGTGGACTGTGGGATGGCTACTCTTCTGTCTGAAAGCATAAAGCACCTGGAATGAGTGGCAGACCTCGCGCCCAGAGTTAAGTGCTGGCACAAGGCCGGTTGACAACTTTTAACTCTAACTTGTACACAGACAATCTTCTCCTTCCCCGACTGATCTAGACACAAGGAGGCCAGGTCCTTGGGGTAAGCGAAACTGCTTTATACTTGCTTTCAGCTTTTGCAGTTCAGTGGTCACTCAGGAAACTGGCGCAGGTTTCACATGCCAAGTTCAAACTTGAGACAAAACTATCCCTACCTCAGGGCCAGCCCAAAGGTCAGGGTGAAGTGAGGGGACCGCCCCGTGTGGTCTCTAGTGAGGGGTGTGTTTCATCTTGGGTTTTCTGGGGGAAAAACTTGCCACAGTACTTGTAGTGACCACTATACTCTCTCAGACAAGCGTTGCCCAAGCGCTGACCTTGGGGAAGGTTCTGGGCCTTGTCTTTAGTCCACTGGTGCCATGGACTGTTGCCCACTGAGCTGGTCTGATGGAGGTTCTCAGACATTTTCCAAAGTAAATGAAAAGAGAGAAGGCTGGAGTTGGAATATGAGAATGCTTGCTTTTAGTTGATTCAATTTTTTCTATCATATTATGTAAAAGATTGTGAACTAAACTTATTGATTTGACTGCGTCAGGCCTTAGCTTCCTCATGCGGGATTCCTTTGTCGTGGTTGCCATGTAGCATGTGGGATCTTATCTCCCCAACCAGGGATCAAACCTGCGTCCCTGACCTTGCAAGGCAGACTCTCAGCCACTGGACTGCCAGAAAAGCCCCAGAAATAAACTTCTAAGAAAGAAACGAAGGGGTGAGGGTGGACCTAGACGAAAGTTCTAGCACGGCGGCTGCTAACACCAGGGCCATCAGTGGATCTGGCTCACTGATGTTTTCTATAAGGGTTGCGGGCACACATCTATTTTTGTTCCTTTACACACTGCCTGTGGATGCTATCACGCTTATTGACTAGCATGAAATGCTGCTACTCCATTATTCATAACTAGTAAAAACATTCACTCTGGGGCCCTCTATGGGAACAGTTTTCCAACTCCTGTCCTGAAGATTTCCCCCACACACAGACCAGGCTGGGCCAGACCAGACCAGACCAGGCCAGATGCACCTCTTTCTAAAGAGGCCATGGGGCTAGTTCACCTTATCCTCCAGAGCAGCCATTCTCTCCTTCAGATGAAGCTGAAGCCTCTCATCTGATTTGGATAGAAGCTTATCCATGGTATCTGATAAGCGTTTATTGTATTCTCCATTCATTTTTTCTTTCTGCCTTGCCTAAAACAGGAAAAACAAAAACTCATAAACTTCAAGAGCAAGTACGGTCTTTCTTTTAAAAGCACTGAGGAGCAGCGATGTGAGTGGCCTGTGCCCTGGTTCCCTAGGTGGTCCCCTCCCACGGCCACCTCTGGTGGGCTCTTGGGCATCACCAGAGCAGACGGGCAGGTCCAGAGGGAGGCAGGGACTTCATTTGTCAAAGGTCACTCCCAGGTGGCCAAAGTATTGAAGCTTCAGCTTCAGCATCAGTCCTTCCAGTGAATATTCAGGACTGATTTCCTTTAGGATTCATTGGTTTGATCTCCATGCAGTCCAGGGGGACTCTCAAGAGTCTTTTCCAACACCTCAGTTCAAAAGCATCAATTCTTTGGTGCTCAGCCTTCTTTATCATCCAACTCTCACATGTGTACGTGACTACTAGGAAATCCATTTCTTTAAGTAGGTGGACCTTTGATGGCAAAATAATGATCTCAGTTTTTTTAATGTTAAGTTCAAGCCATCTTTTTCACTCTCTTTCACCTTCATCAAGAGGCTCTTCATCAAGGTCTTCATCGCTTTCTTCCATAAGGGTGGTGTCATCTGCATATCTGAGGTTATTGATATTTCTCCTGATAATCTTGATTCTAGCTTTTGCTTCATCCAGTCCAGCATTTTTCATGATGTACTCTGGATATAATTTAAATAAGGAGGATGATAATATACAGTCTTGACTTACTCCTTTCCCAATTTTGAACCAGTCTGCTGTTCCATGTCCAGTTCTAACTGTTGCTTCTTGACCTGCATACAGATTTCTCAGGAGGTAGGGCAGGTGGTCTGGTATTCCCATCTCTCGATGAATTTTCAACAGTGTTTTCTGATACACACAGTCAAAGGCTCTGGTGCAGTCAATTAAGCAGAAGTAGATGCTTTTCTGGAACTCTCTTGCTTTTTCAATGATCCAGAGTATGTTGGCAATTTGATCTCTGGTTCCTCTGCCTTTTCCAAAACCAGCTTGAACATCTGGAAGTTCACAGTTCATGTACTATTGAAACCTGCCTTGGAGAATTTTGAGCATTACTTTGCTACCATGTGAGATGAGTACAATTGTGCAGTAGATTGAGCATTCTTTGGCATTGCCTTTCGTTGGGATTGGAATGAAAACTGATCTTTTCCAGTCCTCTGGCCACTGCTGAGTTTTCCAAATTTGCTAGCATATGGAGTACAGCACTTTCACAGAATCATCTTTTAGGATTTGAAATAGCTCAACTGGAATTCCATCACCTCCACTAGCTTTGTTCATAGTGATGCTTCCTAAGTCCCTCTTGACTTCACATTCCAGGATGTCTGGCTCTAGCTGAGTGTGAGTGATCACATCATTGTGATTATCTAGGTTGTGAGAATCTCTGTTGCATAGTTCTTCTGTGTTTTCTTGCCACCTCTTCTTAATATCTTCTGCTTCTGTTAGGTCCATACTATTTCTGTACTTTATTGTGCCTATCTTTGCATGAAAAGTTCCCTTGGTGTATCTAATTTTCTTGGAGAGATCTCTAGTCTTTTCCATTCTATTGCTTTCCTCTATTTCTTTGCATTGATCACTGAAGAAGGCTTTCTTATCTCTCCTTGCTATTCTTTGGAACTCTGCATTCAAATGGGTGTATATTTCCTTTTCTCCTTTGCCTTTTGCTTCTCTTATTTTCATAGCTATTTGTGTGACCTCCTCAGAAAACCATTTTGCCTTTTTGCATTTCTTTTTTTGGGGGTATGGTCTTGATTACTGCTTCCTGTACAATGTCACCAACTTTTTTCCATAATTCTTCAGGTACTCTATCAGATTTATTCCCTTGAGTCTATTTATCACTTCCACTACATAATCGTAAGGGATTTGATTTAGGTCATACCTGAATGGTCTAGTGGTTTTCCTGACTTTCTTCAATTTAAGTCTGAATTTGGCAATAAGGAGTTCATGATCTGAGCCACAGTCAGCTCCTAGTCTTGTTTTTGCTGACTGTATAGAGCTTCTCCATCTTTGGCTGCAAAGAGTACAATCTATCTGATTGCGGTGTTGACCATCTGGTCATGTCCATGTGTAGAGTCTTCTCTTGTGTTGTTGGAAGAGGGTGTTTGCTATGACCAGTGTGTTCTCCTGGCAAAACTCTATTAGTCTTTGCCCTGCTTCATTCTGTACCCCAAGGCCAAGTCTGCCTGTTACTCCAGCTATTTCTTGACAAATTAAGGTGCGTGAGTACAAAGTCACTTCATTCATGTCCCACTCTATGCGACCCTATATGCTGTAGCCTGCTAGGCTCTTCTGTCCATGGTATTCTTCAGGAAAGAACAGTGGCGTGGATTGCCATGCCCTCCTCCAGCGGATCTTCCTGACCCACATAGTGGCACCTGTGAAGCCGCACAAATTGGGGGGGGGGGGTCATATGTATTTTCATTTTGTAATCTATGGCTCTGTACTATTAACAGTCTCTTAGTTCTTGGAGGATCTCTTCAGTATTGAAATGTTGCTGTGATCAGCTGTGACCGATGCCAGGATTCTTGGCCTCTGGAGAAAAGGAATTCGATCCAGGGCCAGTGATGAGGCTTGATTGCTCAGAGCTTTTTATGTAATAAAGTTTTATTAAAGCATAAAAGAAAGAAAGCTTCTGATATAGACATCAGAAGGGGACAGAAAGAGTGCCCCCTTGCTAGTTTCTATTAAGGAGTTATATATGTATTAGCAAGCTACTAATTAGAGAAAAGAAACACGTCAAAGCTGAGAGAGTTGCACCAGGCACCTCACCCACAACATGCATTTTGAGATAGCATGACACAAGGTGAGTCATGCCAGGCCATAGAACAATTGACAAGAATCTTAAAGAAAGGCATATTTCCAAGCAAATACATAGTTTTTTTTTGACATATTAACATAGTTTAAGGAACACATTTCCATGAGAAAAACACATTGGTAATCCCAAGATTTGAGATCAAGTTAAGTTCAGGCAGAACCAGACATTGTCATGACAATACAGAATTACAAAAGAAAAAAGGAATAAAAAAAGTGCACCAATTGCAGTTTTATTTTCTCCTGCCACTTGGGCACCTCTCACCTGCCTACAGAGGGTATTAACATTCTGAGTATGTATACAGTTTTTTTGTGTTGTATAAGCATGAATGGGATTACCCAACTTTCACTCTTAATAAATGGTCTGAGTCAGAAACCAGAAATAAAATAAGAGCAGAGATCTCTGAATCGGGAGGCACCTAACAAGTCAAGAGTCTTCAGAATAGTGTTTTCTGTAGTGGTATCTGAGCCAATAATGAAACTTGTAACAATAGTGGCCTGGATTCTTTAAAAAAAAAATGATAATAATCCTGGCTTTAAAATCTGTCTTATCTCCTGGTAGGCCTTATCACACCTCATCACTGGACCTGGCTTTTTTCCCTCAGGCTTCCTAGGTGTTCTTGCTCATTTTTCATGTGAAACCTAGAATCAGTTTATCCTGAAAATCAGTCTGAATGGTTGTAAATTAGGATTGCGTTAGATGTTAGACTAATGAGAAGTGACATTTATATGACATTCAGTCTGATCATTAAGAACACTGCGTGTCTTCACAATGACCCAAGTGCTTGCATGTGTGTAGTTTCCTCCAGATGGTGCTTAAGTTTCCTTTATGTTCCCTCTGGAAACCCTGGGCATCTACACTGGAGATGCAGCGTGAACACAGCAGACACAAATTCCTGCCCTTGGACTTTTGGCTACCTGAGGTCATGAAGATATTCCCCTACGTCATCTACCAGTTTTTCTTTCCTTTCCACTTAGGTTCACTATTCACTTGGAACTGACTTTTGTTGGATTGATTTTATTCCATCTAGATGGGCAGTTAATTAAGCAGCATTTACTTAATATCTACTTGCCTGCTCACTGGTACTGAGTCAGTGAGTGAATGAATGAAAGTCACTTAGTCATGTCTGACTCTTTTCAGCCACCTGGACTGTACACTCCATGGAATTCTCCAGGCCAGAATACTGGAGTGGGTAGCCTATCCCTTCTCTAGTGGATCTCCCCAAGCCAGGAATCGAACTGGGGTCTCCTACATGGCATGCAGATTCTTTACCATCTGAGCTATCGGGGAAGTCACTGGTACTAGTAGTGTAATAAAGCAAGTGCTCATGTATGGGCAGAACTAGATATATCTCAAAGACAGAATCAACTTTATTTTCTTCAATTCATGTCTGGAGCTGGTGGAAGGAAGGACCCAAGAATGGAATCGTTGTTTGGGCCTGAGAAACAATAAGCGGTGACTATTACAGGGCGGGGGGGGGGGGGGGGGGGGGGGGGGGGGGGGGGGGAGGGGTGGCGGGCAGGGGCGGGGGCACCTGCAGGAACAGAGTAGAGGCAGAAAGTCATGGCTGTGGGCCCTGCTGATACCGAGGCAGCGCTTAGACTTCAGAATGAAGATGGGAGGTAGGCAGGTGGAGATGAAAGTATCAAGTTATATCTCTGAGCACCATTCCCTTTACAAAATTAGTTCTCTGAACACAAAAAAGTATTAAGATCCTCCACGTAGCCAAAAATATGTGTACACTTTACAGTCAGCCCTCTATAAACTCGGTTTAACTTCTGTGGATTCAAAAACCATGGGACATGTCATACTATGTATTTACTGAAAAACATACGGGTGTAAGTGGACCTGTGCAGTTCAAATCTGTGTTGTCTGAGGGGTAACTGTGTATGTAACGCATTTTGCTTATCCGTTGCCCATTGATGAACGTTTGGGTTGCATCTCCCTTTTGTCTGTTGTGAACGGTGCTGGTATGAATATTCGTGTACAAGTATCTGTTGGAGTCCCTACTGGCAATTCTTTTGGGTTTAGACCTAGGAGTAGTTTTTCCAGCTCATATGTCAATTTTAACTTTTTGAGGAATGTGTGAACTGTTTTCCACAGTGGCCACATCATCTTCCATTCTCCCCAGCAAGATACAGGGTTCCAGTGTCTCCACGTTCTCCCACCACTTGTTAATCCTGTGCACTCTTGTTATATTCTGTTGTTTCTGATCTTTACATTGAAGCTATCTTAGATGTGAGATAGTTTCTCATTGTGGTTTTAACTTACATTTCTCTAGTGACAAATCATGTTAAGTATTGTTTCATGACCTTAGTATAATCTACATGCAATAAAACTTAATTTAAGGGTATAGTTTTATGATTTCTGACAGATAAATACACCCATGTACAGCCACCACAGGCAAGATACAGAATATTTCCATCACCACATACCTCCTCTTGTCCTTTTCCCAACCACTTTGATCAACACCAGGCAGCCAATGATTTGCTGGTTTTGAGAGATTAGATCTATCATCTAGAATTTCATAAAAACTGGATCATGTATTTGAATTTGTGTCTGACTTCTTTTGTTTGGCATAATAGGTTTTCTGTTGTTTTTTGTTTGTTTTTAAATTTCCTTAATTTATTTCTAATAACCCTCAGGTCTTTTCCTGAAAAGGAAATGTCCCCATTTTTTTAAATAACATTTATCAGAAATATATGGATACTGTTTTATTTTTTATGCTGTCTGTGGCATTTGTATTTCTTTTTTTATTTTTTTTTAAATTACTTCTACTCTGGGTCTCAGTTGTGGTATGTGGGATACACTTACCTGACTATGAATCAAATCTGGGCTCCCTGCTTTGGGAGTGCAGCATCATAGCACCAGGACCACCTATTTGTTTTTTCTCTCTCTCTTTTTAATTGTGTTATAGTCATTTTTCAATGTTACATTATTTCCTGCTGTACAGTGAAGTGAATCATTTATATGTATACATATATCCACTCTCCTTTGAGCTTCCCACACACCCCCTCATTCCTCTTCTTTAGGTCAATGGAGAGTACCAAGCTGAGCTCCATATGCTACACAGCCACTTTCCACTAGCTGTCTGGTTTAAAGACCTGAGGGTTATTAGAAATAAATACAGGAAACTTAATAACAAACAAAAGCAACAACAGGAAATGTATATCCTAGCAATGCATGCATGTCCGTGCTGGTCTCTCAGTTTGTCCCCTCCTCTCCTTCCCCTGCAGTGTCCTCAAATTCGTTCTCTGTATCTGTGCCTCTATTTGAGCTCTGGAGATAAGGTCATCAGTACCATTTTTCTATATATGCTATGCTTAGTTGCTCAATCTTGTTCATTCTGTAGCCTGCAAGGCTCCTCTGGCAATGGACTGTATCCTTCAGGCTCCTCTGCCAAAAGGGATTCTCCACACAAGTATACTAGAGTGGGTTGCCATGCCCTTTTCCAGGGTATCTTCCCAAACCAGGGATCAAACTCAGGTTTCCCACATTGCAGGCAGATTCTTTACCATCTGAGCCACAAGGGAAGCCCAACAATAGTGGAATGGGTAGCTTATCCTTTCTTAGGGGATATTGCCAACCCAGGAATTGAACCGGGGTCTCCTGATTACAGGAGGATTCTTTATCAGCTGAGCCACCATGGAAGCCCATATATACATATACATATACATACATACATATACATATATATACACGAATATACAATATTTGTTTTTGTTTTTCTGTCTCATTTCACTTTATGACTGACTGTCCATCCACATCTCTTCAGAGGACCCACTTTCATTTCTTTAATGGCTACATAATATTACTATATATATATGTAGCACTTTTCCTTACCCATTTCTCTGTTGATGAACATTTAGGTTGATTCCATGTCCTGCTGCTGCTCCTAAGTGGCTACAGTCATGTCCGATTCTGTGCAACCCCATAGATGGCAGCCCACCAGGCTCCTCTGTCCCTGGGAATCTCCAGGCAAGAATACTGGAGTAGGTTCCCATTTCCTTCTCCAATGCATTAAAGTGAAAATTGAAAGTGAAATCGCTCAGTCGTGTCCGACTCTTCCTGACCCCATGGACTGTAATCTACCAGGCTCCTCCATCCATGGGATTTTCCAGGCAAGAGTACTGGAGTGGGTTTCAATTTCCTTCTCCAGATTCCATGTCCTAGTTATTGTAAATAGGGCTCCAATGAACATGAGTGTGCATACGTCTTTTTGAATTATGGTAGTCTCAGCAAACACAGTGGGATTGCTGGGTGGTATGGTAGTTCTATTTTCAGTTTTTTAAGGAAACTGCATACTGCCCTCCATAGTGGCTATATCAATTTACATTCCCACAAACAGTGCAACAGGGGTATCTTTTCTTTACATCTTTTCCAGCATTGTTTGTAGATTTTTTGATGATAGGCATTGTGACTGATGTGAGGTAATATCTCATTTGCAGTTTTATTTGCATTTCTGTAATAGCGATAAAATAGTGAGTGATGTTGAGATTATGTTGTGTTTGGTATTCCATCCTATGACTTATACAATCAGTTCAGTTCAGTTCAGTTGCTCAGTCATGTCCAACTCTTTGCAACCCCATGAATCACAGCACGCCAGGCCTCCCTGTCCATCACCAACTCTCAGAGTTCACTCAAACTCATGTCCATCAAGTCGGTGATATCATCCAGCCATCTCATCCTCTGTCATCCCATTCTCCTCCTGCTCCCAATCCCTCCCAGCATCAGAGTCTTTTCCAATGAGTCAACTCTTCGCATGAGGTGGCCAAAGTATTGGAGTTTCAGCTATAGCATCATTCCTTACAAAGAACACCCAGGACGGATCTCCTTTAGAATGGACTGGTTGGATCGCCTTGCAGTCCAAGGGACTCTCAAGAGTCTTCTGCAACACCACAGTTCAAAAGCATCAATTCTTCAGTGCTCAGCTTTCTTCACAGTCCAACTCTCTTATCCATACATGACCACTGGAAAAACCATAGCCTTGACTAGATGGACATTTGTTGGCAAAATAATGTCTCTTCTTTTGAATATGCTATCTAGGTTGGTCATAACTTTCCTTCCAAGGAGTAAGCATCTTTTAATTTCATGGCTGCAATCACCATCTGGAGTGATTTTGGAGCCCCCCAAAATAAAGTCTTGCACTGTTTCCACTGTTTCCCCATCCATTTCCCATGAAGTTGTTTCCCCATCCATTTCCCATGAAGTGATGGGACCAGATGCCATGATGTTAGTTTTCTGAATGTTGAGCTTTTTTTTCACTCTCCTCCACTTTCATCAAGAGGCTCTTTAGTTCCTCTTCACTTTCTGCCATAAGGGTGGTGTCATCTGCATATCTGAGGTTATTGCTATTTCTCTCGGCAATCTTGACTCCAGCTTGTGCTTCCTCCAGCCCAGTGTTTCTCATGATGTATTCTGCATATAAGTTAAATAAGCATGATGACAATATACAGCCTTGATGTACTCCTTTTCCCATTTGGAACCAGTCTGTTGTTCCATGTCTAGTTCTAACTGTTGCTTCCTGACCTGCATGCAGGTTTCTCATGAGGCAGGTCAGGTGGTCTGGTATTCCCATCTCTTTCAGAATTTTCCACAGTTTATTGTGATCCACAGAGTCAAAGGCTTTGGCATAGTCAATAAAGCAGAAATAGATGTTTTTCTGGAACTCTCTTGCTTTTTCGATGACCCAGCGGATGTTGGCAATTTGATCTCTGGTTCCTCTGCCTTTTCTAAAACGAGCTTGAACATCTGGAAGTTTACGGTTCACGTATTGCTGAAGCCTGGCTTGGAGAATTTTGAGCATTCCTTTACTAGTGTGTGAGATGAGTGCAATTGTGTGGTAGTTTGAGCATTCTTTGGCATTGCCTTTCTTTGGGATTGGAATGAAAACTGACCTTTTCCAGTCCTGTGGCCACTGCTGAGTTTTCCAAATTTGCTGGCATATTGAATGCAGCACTTTCACAGCATTTCAGGATTTCAAATAGCTCCACTGGAATTCCATCACCTCCACTACTTTTGTTTGCAGTGATGCTTTCTAAAGCCCACTTGATTTCACATTCCAGGATGTCTGGCTCTAGGTGAGTGATCACACCATCATGATTATCTTGATTGTGAAGATCTTTTTTGTACAATTCTTTTGTGTATTCTTGCCGCCTCTTCTTAATATCTTGTGCTTCTGTTAGGTCCATACCATTTCTGTCCTTTATCGAGCCCATCTTTGCATGAAATGTTCCCTCAGTATCTCTAATTTTCTTGAAGAGATCTCTAGTCTTTCCCATTCTGTTGTTTCCCTCTATTTCTTTGCATTGATCGCTGAGGAAGGCTTTCTTATCTCTCCTTGCTATTCTTTGGAACTCTGCATTCAGATGCTTACATCTTTCCTTTTCTCCTTTGCTTTTCACTTCTCTTCTTTTCACAGATATTTGTAAGGCCTCCCCAGACAGCCATTTTGCTTTTGCACATTTCTTTTCCATGAGGATGGTCTTGATCCCTGTCTCCTATCACGAACCTCCATCCATAGTTCATCAGACACTCTATCATCAGATCTAGGCCCTTAAATCTATTTCTCACTTCCACTGTATAATCATAAGGGATTTGATTTAGGTCATACCTGAATGGTCTAGTGGGTTTCCCTACTTTCTTCAATTTAAGTCTGAATTTGGCAATAAGGAGTTCATGATCTGAGCCACAGTCAGCTCCTGGTCTTGTTTTTGCTGACTGTATAGAGCTTCTCCATCTTTGGCTGCAAAGAATATAATCAATCTGATTTCGGTGTTGACCATCTGGTGACGTTAATGTGTAGAGTCTTCTCTTGGGTTGTTGGAAAGGGTGTTTGCTATGACCAGTGCATTCTCTTGGCAAAATTCTATTAGCCTTTGCCCTTATACAATACATAAGTACATTTGAACAGATTCTGATTGACCCTTTGTGCTATATAAAGTGATACACTTAGACAAATGCATATTGACATGTATCCATCCTAAATGATTACTGCCAATTCCCCACTCCATGATCTGCTTATCATCTATGTAGCTTTACCTTTCCAAAAATGTCACAATGGGGTCATACTGGGTGCAGCCTTTTCAACTGGATTCTTTCACTTAGCCATATGCATCTAAGATTTATCCCTGTCTTTCAAGGATTGATGTTTCATTACTTTCCACTGTTGAGTGTTATTCCTTTGCATGTATATAAGAGGAAAATAAATTTCCCTCTCTGCTCCCAGGTTCTTGGTTGAGCCCTCCTTCTCCATCATTAAACACAAATTATCAAGAGAAAAACAGAAGTTTAATGAACATGTATACCTTTTGCATAGAGAGGAGATGCCAAGGAAAACTGGGTCACTCCCTGAAATAACCAAAGACTTCACCTTAAATAGCTCTTCAGCCCCACACAGAAGACAGACCTTGCGGGGAAGGTAAAGGGAGAGGCCCTTTATGGCAGGTTACTATGCAAAGCACAGTAAATAAACAGATGAATATTTGCAGGTTTAAGTCCTAACTTCTTCACTGATAAGTATTCCTTCCTTGAGACATAATTATCCTTCTCTTAGGTTCAAAGAGGGGCACCCTTACAAATGGAGATTTCCCAAATAAATGTAAATGAATCTCACAGAAAGGCAACCTCAGTCTTCCCTGGTGAGCTAGCTGCTAAGAATCTGCCGGCTAATGCAGTGGACACAGGTTCTATCCCTGAGCCAGGAGTATCCCACGTGTCTCAGAGCAGCTGAGCTCATGCACCGCAACTACTGAGCCAGCGCTCTAGAGCCGGGGAGCCACAACTACTAAATGCAGGCACCACAACTACTGCAGCCCACACACCTAGAGCCCATGCTCTGCAACAAGAGTAGAACCAGCTCTCCACAACTAGAGAAACCCTCTCAAAGCAACGTTGACACAGCGCGGCCATAAAGACATGAATAAGTCTTTAAAAAAAAAATAGGGGGCAACCCCTACTCAGTTGTTTTTATTATTATTATTAAATTTATCAAACTAAAATACTCATCTCAAACAGACATAATTTTGGGTGGTGTGTTCTGGTCCCCTTGATATCTGTGTACACCAATTTGCTTGCACATTCATTTACTAAATGATATCCTGATTTCTTCAAGTTTGTAGCCCTTGTGAATAGAACTGCTGTGCAAAACTGCATCCTTGTTTGCATTTGGACGTAGAATTTCAATGCAACTGCCTAAATACTGAAAGCATGATTGCTGGATCCCCAGGTGAGACCTGTTGAGCTTTGGGGGAAACTGCCAGACTGTCTTTCATGGGGGCTGTACATGCATTCCACCAGCAATGAGGAATGGTTCCGGTTGTTCCTCACCCTCCAGCAATTAGTATTATCTTATATTTGGAGTTTAGCAGTCCTAAGAGGTGTGGTGTGATATATCACGATTTTAATTTGTAATTCCCTGATTGCACATGTTGGTGAGCCTATGTGCTATTTATTTTTAATAACTAAGGAAATTCTGACATGTGTTGCAAAGTGAGTAAAATTTGAAGTCATATGCCAAGTGAAACAAGCTAAACAGAAATGGACAAATAATCTATGATTCTACTCTGAGATGTCCAGATAACTCCACTGCAAACACAAAGCAGAATAAGGCTGCCAGGGGATAAGGGGAGTTGGGCCTGTTGGACTTGGACAAGGGCCAGTGACTGTGCATGATGATGGTGGTGGTCAGTCAGTTCAGTTGCTCAGTCATGTCCAACTCTGCCACCCCATGAATCGCAGCACGCCAGGCCTCCCTGTCCATCACCAACTCCTGGAGTTTACCCAAACTCATGTCCATTGAGTCGGTGATGCCATCTAACCATCTCATCCTCTGTCATCCCCTTCTCCAGCCTTCAATCTTTCCCAACATCAGGGTCTTTTCAAATGAGTTAGCTCTTTGCATCAGGTGGCCAAAATACTGGAGTTTCAGCTTCAACATCAGTCCTACCAATGAATACCCAGGACTGATTTCCTTTAGGATGGACTGGCTGGATCTCCTTGCAGTTCAAGGGACTCTCAAGAGTCTTCTGCCACAACACAGTTCAAAAGCATCAGTTTTTCCTGCGCTCAGCATGAGACATAGGACACAGCCAGCAGCAACACCTTCTCACACAGATTTCCAATCAGCACCTGTCAACTTTCTACACCCTTGGTTTCTCTCCTTTGGGTCTGAGAGCTCAAGACCTCATGAAATTGAGATGTTCTCCTTCTCAGAAAATGGAACCTAGCACACAGCCCCATACCTCATTCTGCCAGCCAAGGCTATCAGCTCCTCTAACTGAAGAGCCATGTGTCACACATGTCCTATAGAAGTCCTCAAATTAACAACAATGCCAACGAGAAGACCTAGGGTGTGGGAGGGCTGAGCTTAATGAAATTATCACCAGATGTGCCAGACTGCCAGCTGCTAAGGTGTGTGGCATCAACTTCCCACTGGCCTTACATCTTGGAGGTCATGTCCTCAAACTGGTGACAAGACACCTATGAGGGACACTCTGACAACATGATCAGCAGGTAGTGAAACTGGAGGGAAAAGTGGAACTGGACAGAAGGTGGGTCCTGCAGCAAGAGCAGATTCTCTGAGTTGCTGTGCTTGGCATGTGCTATGTTTAGTTGCTCAGTCATGTCCGACTCTTTGCGACCTCATGAACTGTAGCCCTCCAGGCTCCTCTATCCACGGGGATTCTCCAGGCAAGAATACTGGAGTGGGGGATCTTCCCAACCCAGGGATGGAACCCATGTCTTCTGCATTGCAGGCAGATTCTTTTACTGTCCGAGCCTCCCCAGAAGAGAGATTGTAAATGAAACTGAGTAAAGGTCAGGTTATTTGACCAGAGACCAAGCCCTTGGCCTCAGAGCTCTTGAATTTTTATTTGCTTTGCTCTATTGTTTCTTGACTTTCCAAGAACTTCAGAAGGTTAGAGGGTAGGGAGAGGAAAGGAGTGAACGATCAAGGAGAATTGTAGTCCTACATCTAAAGTATGATCCTAAGATACTTTCAGTTATAAAAAGACATCCACCTCCAAGAACCCAACTCAGGAGATATTCAGAGTTTGAATGTCATGGAAGAAAATTTCATTTGCTTCTTCCATATTGCATAGTGCACCCTCCTTAATTTTCAGTCTCTAAAATCTAAATTAATGGGGACATCTGCTTTTAGCAAATGCAGTCAGTGTTGTCTTGCCACCATCAGTATGCAGTCATAAAACCAAAGGAAGAGAAAGAAGAGTAATAAAGGACAACACGGTACAGCTTCCAGAAACCAGACCCTTTCCCAAATCACCCCCTTTCCACACCCATCTTGCTTCCTCCCACGTGTCTCAATCTGCTGTCATAATTCAACTGCAAATACACATGTGTGCTTGGTCGCTTCAGTCATGTCCGATTCAGTGCATCCCCATGGACTGTAGCCCACCAGGATTCTCTGTCCATGGGATTCTCCAGGCAAGAATACTGGAGTGGGTTGTCTTGTTCTCCTCCAGGCGATCTTCCTGACCTAGGGGTCAAACTTTTATCCCTAGTCTTCTGTGTGTCCTAAATTGGCAGATGGGTTCTATACCACCAGAGTCACCTGGGAAGCACCCTGCTACAAATATACTTAACAGGAAATGCACTCCAGGCCTGTTTGGTCTGTCATCAATTAAAAACAACCAAGATTTGGTCAGAACTGAAAAATTCAAACAATAAAAACTTTGTAAAGACAAACTACACTCAAGGAATCTGTATGCCCCCAACCAGTTCATCCACAAATGACTCCAAACAGGAGAGTCTAACTCTTTCTTGGGAGAGGGGTGCCCCACTCTCAGCCTGATGGTCGTTAGGTCCCCCAACATGGCTTTCGCTCTAAGCCAAAGCTGTCCAGTGAAGTGTACTGTGGGCTACAAATTCAAGCTCCATATAAAACCTTAAATTTTCTAGTAACCACATTTAAAAACAAGCAGATTAAATTAATTTTCAAATTATATTTTAATTCAGTAAACAAAAAATACTATCATTTCAACGTGATGAATATGTCACAAGTCATGGCTGGTGTGCAGATAAGTCTGACCTTATTTTGATGACTAAAATACATTCCTTTCTAAGACAAAGTGCCACTCCTAGGATGGGAAGCTAAAATGGGAACCCCTTTACCTTGGGAGCAAGCTTGTCAGGTAAAATACAAGATATCTAGTTAAATTTGGTTTTCAGTGAATAATTTTTAATAAGTACATCTCAAGTATTGCAGGAGATGGACTTCTACTAAAAAAAAAAAAAAAAAGAGAAAGTTTTCATTGTTTCCTTAAAATTCAAATTTAACTGGGATTCCTGTATTTCTGTTTGGTAAATCCAGCCACCTAAAAGACATGATTAGAACGGATTCCTTCTTTAGCTAAAAGAGAATACATCAGTGGTGAGTGAACACAGCTCTCTCCCATCAGGGCCAGAGTTATGATCACGGGAGTATGATGTGTCATCAGGTGGCCAGTAGAGTTCAGAAGTGCAAAGGTGTGTCTTCCTTGGCCCAGCACAGATCACAAGGTACTGGCAACCCCACAAAAGAGGAGGAGATAAAGGCAGAGGAGATGAAGGCAGAGGGAGAAAACGTGGCCAGTTAAGGAAGCAGCAGAAGGTGATGGTGCCCAGGAGGTCACAGGCCACCCTGTTGGGGAGCCTCACAGTTCAAGGTGTGAAGCGCTCTTCCCAGGGTCCAGTGGTGATCACACCTGCAGGAAGGTGGAAGCAGCAGAAGGTGATGTTGCCCAGGAGGTCACAGGCCAGCCTACTGGGGAGCCTCACAGTTCAAGGTGTGAAGCGCTCTTCCCAGGGTCCAGTGGTGATCACATCTGCAGAAAGGTGCACAGCTGAGCAGCAGGGGTCACTGAAGCCAGCGGCTACTCTGCTCCACCCTTGTTTCTTTTCCAGGAAGTTTATAAAATATCCATACATCCTGTACTCCCATGAACCTTGTGCAAGACCTTGATCTTAATGCGGCATCTGCACCTTTCTAACCTGCTGTAGAATTTTCTTAACCAATAAAATTGTCCTTTATTTTTACTTTATGTACTAAGAACTCTCACAATGGGTGATGAGAGAGAAGTATCATGTCCAACTTATTAGATATTCCTTAGTGTCTTCCAAGTGAGAGTGGTGAAACATGCCCCCCCCAAATTCCTAAAATTCCTCAGAATTCTAAAACAGTGCTGCTAAGTCACTTCAGTTGTGTCCGACTCTGTGCGACCCCATAGACGGCAGCCCACCAGGCTCCCCATCCCTGGGATTCTCCAGGCAAGAACACTGGAGTGGGTTGCCATTTCCTTCTCCAATGCATGAAAATGAAAAGTGAAAGTGAAGTTGCTCAGTCGTATCTGACTCTTCTCAACCCCATGGACTGCAACCTACCAGGCTCCTCCACCCATGGGATTTTCCAGGCAAGAGTACTGGAGTGGGGTGCCATTGCCTTCTCTGTCTAAAACAGTAGTACCTGGTTAAAGCTAAGGGGCACGGTGGTCCCAGAACCTTGGGGAAGATGTGTTTCAGGTTGATTTAGTGTTGAGCATGTGTAAGGCTTGGAGGAATGATTCAGAGTATCTCATACAGTAGATCAGGGTGGAATCTTGAGAATCTCCATTTTTAACCACTTCCCAGGTGATGCTAACACGGCTGGTCCAGTGATGACACTTTGAGAACCACTGACTTACACAAGGAGAGAGCTTCCACAGAAATTGAAATGGCACTTTTTAAGACACTTACTCTATTCTATTCTGACAGCTTCCTCACACAGAAAACCCAGATGCCAACCTGAAAACTAGCAGAGTAGCTCTTCCACAACTAAGGATGTAAAGAAAAAAATCACATGGAGATGCATTGTAAGGGCAGAGATGCAGTCTAGTCAGGACCCATACTCCTCATGGGTGACCCAGAATTAGAAAGGGACATTACCAACTTGGTATCTTCCCTGGGAGGACATGCTGAGCACCTGAGCCCTGGTAACCTGAATGAGGAAGATAAGACCTCATAATATCTTGATTTGAAACCAGCAGAGCTATGTCTGGGAGAGAGCTGGGGGCTGTGGTAAGCCAAGACCCCATGCTTAATAGTTAGTGCCAAACTTATTGATGCTGAATATTGTCAGTAATGACGCTGAATGTTGACACAGATCACATGGGAAAGAGAATTATGCACTAATTTTAGGACATGTGCCAAAGGGGTGAGGATTTCTTGAAACTTTCTCCAGGGATGAGATCACTGATTGACGATGTTAAAAAAAATCCTCCCTGTACCCAGCTGGCCCAGTGCTAGCAGGAGACTTTTCTGACATTCCTCACTTACCTTGCTAGCACTGCTTGCCCTGCTATGTCTCTGTGTTCCATGTGGAACAGATATATCCAGCCCAGCAATGCCCACAACGCTCCTCCAAAAAGGCTTAACCCCCAAGGGCCTGGATTCCCCCACAGTAGCCTCCTTGCCTACCACTCACAGTGGGTGGACTCAGCCGTGACTTGCGTCCCCTCAAGGTGATTCCCACTCCAGGTCAGCTCCAGCCAGAAGTACATCTGCAACTGTTGAAGTGGGGCTCACATTCAGCTGCACTGGTGGCCAGCCAGACCCACCAGCATGCCCAAATCAACGCGGGCACATCTAACAGGACACCACACTCAGCCTACACAGGAGACACCCTGGATTTCCTGTCTCTAGTGACCTGAGAAAACTGTTCCTTTGGGCCACACAGAAGACACTCTACAAAAATCCACTTATTCAACATGGAGACATAGTTCATCTACCTAATATTAATGCATAGAAACAAAAAGGCAAAATAAAGAAACAAAGAATCTATGCTAAATGAACAGCTAAGACATAAACTCAGAAAAAGAACTAAACAAGATGGAGATAAATAATCTATATCAAATGACTGCAAAGTAAGTGTCATAAAGATATTTACTGGGTCTTCCCTGCTGGTTCATTTGTTAAGATTTTTCTGACAATGTAGGCAACAAGGGTTCAACCTGTGGCCTGGGAACTAAGATCCCAGGCTGTGGGGCAAATAAAACTGCGTGTCACAGCTATTGAACTCATGCACCCTAGAGCCTGTGCTCCAGAACAAGAGAAGACAGAACAATGGGAAGCCCATGCACCAAAACTAGAGTGCAGCCCCCACTCTATGCAACTAGAGAAAGCCAATGTCACAGCAAGACCCAGTGGACCCATTAAATCAATGAATAAAAGATAATTACTTCTATCAGGGAAAGCATGAAAGAACGGAGTGAGAACTCCACAAAGAGGCAATAAGTATAAAAAAGAACTGATTGTAATAGAAGAATACTATAACTGACATGAAAAATACAGCAGATGAGTCAACAGATTGGATGATTCAGAGGACAGATCAGTAAGCTGACACACAGAGTAGTGCCGGTGCACTGGGCTGACCCAGAGGGAGGGGGCAGGGCCTCAGGATGGGGAGCACATGTGCACCCGTGGCGGATTCATGTCAATGTATGTCAGAACCACTGCAATACTGTAAAGTAATTAGCCTCCAGTTAAAATAAATACATTTATATTTTAAAAAAAGAAAAAGAAATAGAGTAGTGGAAATCACCCAATCTGAGCACCAAAAAGAAAAAAATAAGCCAAAAAATTGAGGATAATTTAAGGCATTTGGTGGATAATGTGTATACTAACATTCACATTATAGGAATTCAAGGAGAAGAGAAAGAGAAAGATAACATCTCACTTGAAGAAACAATGGCTGAAAATTTCCCTATATTGTTGAAGGAAACACACCCAGGTCCAAGAAGCACAGAGTCCAACACAGGGTAAACCAAAGGAGAAACATGCCAAGGCATATATTAATTAAACTAAGAAAAATTTAACAAAAAGAGAAAATATTAAAAGCAGAAAGGGAAAAGCAACAAATAACAAGGGAATCCCCATAAGTTTAACAGCTGATCTTTCCGAAGAACTGCTGCAGGCCAGAAGGGTGTGGCATGATATACTTAAAGTTATGAAAGGGAAAAACTTACAGCAAGATTACTCCAACCAGCTAGGATCTCACTAGATTCAAAGAACTCAGGACCTTTACAAATAAGCAAAAGTTAAGAAATCCAGCACCACCAAAATAGCTTTACAACAAATATTAAAGGACGTTCTCTAGGCAGGAAATAGAAGGAAATGAATAGACATTAAAAAAAAAACAGAATAATAAAGTAAATATTAATAGTATCATGCATATCAATAATTACCTTAAATATAAATGAATTAAATGGTCCAACTTAAACACAGACTGGCTGAATGAAAACAAAAACAAGCCCCATATAAATGTTGTTGATAATACATCCACCTCAGACCTAGGGACACACACAGACTAAAACTGAGGGCCTGGAAAAAGGTATTCCATGCAAATGGAAATCAAAAGAAAGCTGGAGTAGCAATTCTCATATCAGATAAAATAGACTTTTAAATAAAGACTCTTATAAGAGACAAGGAAGGACACTACATAATGATAAAGAGATCAATCCAGGAAGAAGATATTGCAATAATAATACACACGCATCCAACACAGGAGCACCTAAATATGTAAAACAAATACAAACAACCAGAAAACGGGAAATCAACAGTAAGAAAATAATACTAGGGGATTTTAACACCCCACTTATACCAATGTACAGATCATCCACAAAGAAAATTAATATAGAAACATATGCTTTAAATCACACATTAAACTAGATGGAACTTATTGGTATGTTTAGCATAGTCTATCACCAAACAGCATAATACATTTTTTTTTTCTCAAGTGCACATGAAACAGTCTCTGGAATGGATCACATCTTGGGTCACAAATCAAGCCTTGCCAAATTTAAGAAACTGAAATCAGAGCAAGCATCTTTTCTGATCACACTGATACATGATTAGGGATCATTTATAGGAAAATTTGTAAAAAACACAAACACATGGAGAAATCAAACAGGTCACTGAATAAATCAAAGAGGAAATTTAAAAATACCTAAAAACAAATTGTAATGAGTAAATGACAACCCAAAACCTATGTGATGCAATAAAACCAATGCTAAGAGGGAAGTTTATAGCAATACAAGAAGCCTACCTAAAGAAATGAAAAGAACATCAAATAAACAACCTAATCTAACACCTAAGGAACCTAGAAAAAGAAGGAAATGGCCACAAAACCTCCAAAGTTAGCAGAAGGAAATAAATCATAAAGATCATAGCAGAAATAAATGGAAATGAAGGAAACACTAGCAAAGATCAATAAAACAATAAGATACATCCTGGAGAACATGAAAAAATTGACAAATCATTAGTCAAACTCATCAAGAAAAACAGGGAGAAGACTCAAATCAACTCGAAATGAAAAAGGAGACATTACAACAGACAACACAGAAAGAGAAAGGGTCATAAGAGACAATTAGAAACAACTGCATGACAATAAAATGGATAACCTGGAACAAATGGACAGATTCTTAGAAAAGTGCAATCTCCTAAGACTGAACCAGGAAGAAATAGAAAATATGAATAAACCAAGCACCAACACCAATCACAAGCTCTAACTATGAACATGTCAATCACAAGCACTACTAACTGATCAAAAGTCTCCAACAAAGAAATGCACAGGACTTAGCAGGTGAATGCTCTCAAATGGAAGAGATGTGATAATACCTATGCTGGTCAAACTCTTCCAGAAAAATGTGGAGGGAGGAGCATTCCCAACTCATTCTGTGAGGCCACCATCACCATGAACCAAAATGAAGCAGAAATGCCACACAGAAAAGAAAATTACAGGCTAACATCACTGATGAACATCAATGCAAAAATCCTGAGGAAAATGCTAGCAAAAACAAAACAAAACAAAAACACATGAAAAGGATCATACACCAAGTTCAAATGGGGTTTATCCCAGGGATGCAAAGATTCTTCACTATGTGCAAATTAATTAACGTGGTACACTATATTAACAAATTGAAAGATAAAAACCTTTGATGATAATCTCAATTGATGCAGAGAAAGGGTTTGACAAAATTAAACACCAGTTTATGATTTAAAAATCACCCCATAAATGGGCATGGAAAAACCTACCTCAACATAATAAAGGTCATATAGGAAACTCTTTCAGCAAACATTATCCTCAATGGTGTCAAAATTTAAGCATTTCCTCTAAGATCAGGATCAAGACCATGGTGCCCACTCTCATTCCTATTATTCAATATAGTTTTGTAAGTCACAGATACAGCAATCAGACAAGAAAACAAAAAAGAATGCATATTGGAAAAGAAGAAGTCCATCTCTCATTGATTGCAGATGACCTGTTTCTATTCACAGAAGTACCTAAAGATAGAACCAGAAAACTACTATAGCTAATCAGTGAATTTAGTAAAGCACAGAATACAAAATACACAGAAATCCTTTGCATACTTATAGCACAACAAGAAAAATCAGAAAGAGAAAGTAAGGAAACAGTGCCATTCCCCACTGCAGCAAGAAGAATAGCATAGCTAGGAATGCTGCTGCTGCTAAGTCACGTCAGTCATGTCTGACTCTGTGCGACCCCATAGATGGGTGCCCACCAGGCTCCCCCATCCCTGGGATTCTCCAGGCAAGAGCACTGGAGTGGGTTGCCATTTCCTTCTCCAATGCATGAAAGTGAAATGTGAAAGTGAAGTCGCTCAGTCGTGTCCGACTCTTTGGGACCCCATGGATTGTAGCCTACCAGGCTCCTCCATCCATGAGATTTTCCGGGCAAGAGTACTGGAGTGGGTTGCCATTTTCTTCTCCAATAGCTAGGAATAAACCTACCCAAACAGACAAAACAGCCTTTCTGTCTGAAGAAAGTGTTTCTGTATGCAGAAAGACAGGCTGTATGATGAAGGATAGCAAAGATGAAACAAACAGATAGAAAGATATGCCATATTCTTGAATTGAAATAAATCAATATTGTGAAAATGACTATACTACCCAAAGCAATCTTCAGATTCAATTCATCCCTATCAAACAACCCATGACAGTTTTTAAAGAACTAGGACTAATAATTTTACAATTTATACTGGGGGAAAAAAGACCCAGAAGGGTCAAAGCAATCTTGGAAAGAAAGGTGGAACTGGAGGAATCAACCTTTCTGACTTCAGACTATACTACCAAGACACTATGGTACAGGCACAAAAACAGAAACATAGAGCAATGGAACAAGACACAAAGCTGAGAAATAAACCCTCACTCCTATAGGCACCTTTTCTTTGACAAGGGAGGCAAGAATGTACAATGGAGAAAGGACAGAAAAGAGAGCCTCTTCAGTAAGTGGTGCTGGGAAACTGGACAACTACATGTAAAAGAATCAAATTAGAACACTTCTTCACACTATACACAAAAATAATTCACAATGGATTAAAGACCAAAAGTAAGGCCAGAAACTATAAAATTCTTAGAGGAAAACATAAGCAGAACACTCTTTGACATTTATCACAGCAAGATCCTCTTTGATCCATCTCCGAGAATGATTGAAATAAAAACAAAAATTAAAAAAAAATGGCATCTAGAGAAACTTCAAACTATTTAAGCAGAAAAGAAAACTATAAACAAGATGAAAAGACAACCCTCAGAATAGGAGAAAATAATTGTAAATGAAGCAATTGACAAAGGATTATCTACATAGTACACAAGTAGATCATCGAGCCTAATATCAGATAAAAAGCAACCAACTGAAAAGTGAGCAGAAGACATGAACAAATTTCTCCAAAGAAGACATTAAGAAGGCCACAAAACACATGAAAAGATGCTCCACATCGCTTATTAAGGAAATGCTAATCAAAACTACCTCACACCAGTCAAAATGGCCATCATCAACAATTCTACAAATAATAAATGCTGGACAGAACATGGAAGAAAGGGAACCCTCTTGCACTGTTGGTAGACATGTAAATGGATACAGCCACTATTGAGAAGGAATGTAGGTTTCTTAAAAAAGTAGGAATAAAACTACCATATGATGCAACAATCCCCTACTGGCCATATACCCTGAGAAAACCATATCTCTATAAAGACATATGCACCCCAATGTCCACTGCAGCACCATTTAAAATAGCCAGGGCATGGAAGCAACCTAATGTCTATCAAGAGAACAATGGATAAAGAATTTGTGTAACATATACACAATGGAATATTACTCAGCCATGAAAAGGAACAATACGAGTCAGTTTAACTGAGGTGGATGAACCTAGAAACTGTGATACAGAGTGAAGTAAGTCAAAAGAGTAAAACAAATATAGTATATTAATGCATACACATGGGATCTTGTAAAATGGTACTGGTGAATATTTGAAGGGCAGAAATAGATACACAGATGTAGAGGAAGGACTTGTGAACTCAGCTGGAGAAGGAGAGGGTGGGACAAATTGAGAGAGTAGCATTGAAACATCGCCACTACCATATGTAAAATAGCTAGCTAGTAGGAAGTTGCTGTATAACATAGGGAGCCCAGCATCGCACTCTGTGATGACCTAGAGGGTGGGATGGCGGGAAGTGGGAGGCAGGCTCACCAAAGAGTGGATAATATACTTATGGCCTATTTGCGTTGTTGTATGAGGAAAACCAACCAAACATTGTAAAGCAGTTATCCTTCAATTAAAAAATAAATACAATCTGAAAACTATCATTCAACATACCAGTACTGTCATCTAAAGATATATGGGATCATCTATTCCTAGCTATTTTTCCACTATAAATGCTTATAAATGTCACTAAAGTTTTTGAAAATATGATTTTAATAGCTACACAGTATTGCTTAATATCTCATACATAAATAATAAAATTTCAGTCTCAACATAGAAACATAATACCAAAAAGTTTTCCATTTTAAACTAAAGCTTGCATTTTAATTCAGTTTAATGAGAATTCCTCTGAAGATCTAAAATTCTTATGAAAAGTAAATTATGTGGAGCCCTTCTTGCTTTCATCTGTTATGCCTTATTGTCATTTACTTCTAAGGACTCTTGGATTTTTGCCTTAGACTGTAATTTTTGACTGAGATAAAATCTTAAATTTAGATATTAAGAATGTCAAGAAGCACTCTTGTAAGTGTGAGTCACTCAGTCATGTCCAGTTATTTGTGACCCATGGACTGTAGCCCACCAGGTCCTCTGTCCACAGAATTTTCCAGGCAAGAATATTGGAGTGGGTAGCCATTCCTTTCTCAAGGGAATCTTCCTGACCCAGGGGTCAAACCCAGGTCTCCCGCACTGCAGGCAGATTCTTTACCATATGAACCACCAGAGAACCCTGACCCTGGTGTACACGGATGTAAAAATCCTCAAAAGAATATTAGCAAACCAAATTGAAGATACATTAAAAAGAATCATAGACTATGATCAAATAGAATTTATTTTGTGCCTGCAAGCATGATTTATTATCTGCACATCAATCACTGTGATACACAATATGAGCAAAATTAAGAATGAAATCATGTGATCTTCTCAATAATTGCAGAAAAAGCTTTTGACAAAGTGTAACATCAATTTTGATACAATCTCTCAATACAGTGGTTATACATGGAACATCCTAAAGGGTATATAAACAAGCCCACAGCTAACATCCAACTCAGTGGTAAAGAGGTGAAAGATTTTCCTAAAAGATCAGGAATGGTACAAGGATGCCCACTTTCACCAATTTTGTTCAACATGGTAGTGGAAGTGTCCTACCCAGAATAACTAGGCAAGAAAAGGAAATAAAAGGCATCCCATTGGAATAGATGAAATTACACTGCCACTATTCGATTATGACAGGATTTATATGAAACCCTAAAAACTCCACCAAGTAGCAAGTATTAAAACTAATAAACTCAGCAATATAGCAGGATATGAACCATGAGAAAGAGAACAGAACAGTCCCGTATACAAATGCATTAAAAAAAAAAAAAAAACCTGAAATAAATTTAACCGAGGAGCAGAAACACCTGTAGATTCATGGGCTCCAAGACATAGAGTCTGGGTTCAAATCCCACCTCACCCACTGACCTGAAGAGTGACCCAGGGCAAATCACACAATGATCTGAGGCTCAACATATTCAACTGTAAAATGGACACAAACCCAGTATCTCCTCCCAGGGCTGTGAAATTCCAAGGAAATGCTTATTTAGGCCTGGGGGTTGGAGTGTCTCTGGGAACCTCTCCTTGTATGGAACTCCTCTAGAACTGGGCTCTCCTGATCCTGTGGGTGAGGGTCAAGTGTAGAGCCTGGGGGCCAAATGTGACTGGACAAGGACGAGGACAAAAAAATAATACTAGTTCTGTGTCAGGGAGGGAAGCCACCTCCTTTCCAGATCTCAGAGTGGGGCCTGCACTGAGGGCCCAGGGGATGCACAGTCAGATGTGAACCCCGAACCCCCTACAGCAGGGATGGAGCCTTCCTCGCAAGAACCTTCTCTCTGACCCAGGCTCCAGTCTGATATGGAGTTCTCCATGTCTCCACCAGGCAAAGAGCTCTCAGGAGGTCTATTAAACCACAGGTGCCTGAGAGTCAGAATGACACAAGGACTAACAACATTGAAAATTAGCTATATTTAAAGAAAAAATGACAGAAATACAGATGAGGCAGGGGATGAGAAGCAGAAAGATTGACTACCTCTCAAGCCTTTAGCAGAAATATCTCCATATCAGCTCAGCAGAGCCCTCAGGAGGAAAAAATAATGGAAAAGCAGGCTATGGGTACATCTCTACACTGCTGGACCCGCGGACCCAAGTCCCAATCCACCAACATCGATTTGCGAATACAAACACCAAGAGGAAGAAACACAGAGCTTGCCTGAGGAAGTCTCAGCTAGACTTAATATTGGGGTTGCTGAGCATGGTCACATGCTCACTATGGACTCAGACCCTCCTCCATGCTCACATCCTCTCTCCTCACAGAAACATAAACGGTTCACTACAGAGAATCCTCTGAGGGTATTTGTGTATACTAGAAACTGGCAATGGTGAAATGTGAAGAGAAGACACAGAAATGGAAACATGCCTCTGGGGTGCTGTACAAATTTCCAAAGATCTGAAGTTCTTCATGCTTGGCATTTTAAAAAAAGCTCCTTAATGTGTAAATGCAGAAAGGACATTTCCAGGAGAAAGGACAAAGGAATCGTCCCATTGGAACAATTTGGTATCCATGTGGGAAAGTAAGTTGGATCCCTACCTCACAAAACACCACCAAACCAATTAGACACATACTAAGAACCAAAAATTGAAGGAAAAACTACAAAATTTCGAATAATTTTTGATGACGGAATATCTTTTCTTTAAATTGAGGTATTGTTGCTTTACAATAATTTTTGTTTAAAGTGTACAGCAAAGTGATTCAGTTATTCAGCCTCTCAGGGGCTTCCTTGGACAAAATTCATTCCCTTTGGGAGGCCCCTGGGCCAGGCCCTCTACTCAAAACAGCTAAGAATCCTGAATAGGCAAAGCAGCATGTGGTGGTGCTCCTGGGGCGGGGCGGGGGGGGGGGGGTGGTTAGACTGAATAAATTATTCTAACATGATACAAGAAACAAGCCCAGAGGTTGAGAGAGGATCTCCAAACCTACCTTCAAACAGGAGGTCTTGCTCCCTTGAATGTGGGTGCATGAAACAGCGTTTGGGAAGGGAAGAGGTGTGTCATGAATATTTTGTCTGCAGAGGACAAAGCGGTGTGTAGAGAGGATGCGCAGGCACATCCCAGGACACTGAGCACACGGACACAGTGACTGGACTCTCGGCCCTGCTCTGGGGGCATCACACTCTCTCCACCCCTGACACAGGGTGAGCAGCTCACACGTGTCCTGGAGAGTATGGTCACATGACCTGGACCTGGCCAATAGGTGTGTTCCATCCTCTCCAGCCACCGTGATTGGCTCAGGACTGGGGCAGTGACCAATTGGGGCCCAGGGCCAGGCCTCACGCTGGAATCAAAGAAAGAGGAGCTCTGGTTCTGCCGGAAGGGGTGGGGCCGGGCGAGGTCAGGCTACAGTACTGGGAGGGGCGTGAGGTCAGTCTGGGGCAGTTGGTGGCCTTCCCACGCCCCTCAGGGTAGAGCCACCGGCTTGAGGAGGACGCTGCTGAGCCCAGGGATTGAGAGCGCTGGTTCCTGCTGTGGTCCCGGAGCTCCACCTGAGACCAGGGGGGAAGCCGTCTGCCCGTGAGTCCTCTCCTGCTTGTCTGTCAGCTTATTTGAACTACACTGGGTTTTCTGTCCAGCTGGCTAAGTGGAGACCCTGGAAATGCACCTGTGTGGGTTTTGGCTGGCTTCAGGAAAGAAATGCCAGATGACATTGGAAGACTCCAGTTTAATCTGGATTCAGGTCATATCTCTTGAAAGTGAAGTGAAAGTCCCTCAGTCATGTCCAACTCTTGGCGACTGCATGGGCTATACAGTCCATGGAATTCTCCAGGCCAGAATACTGGAGTGGGTAGCCTTTCCCTTCTCCAGGGAATCTTCCCAGTCCAGGGATTGAGCCCAGGTTTCCTGCATTGCACGCTTTTTAACAGCTGAGCCACAAGAGAAGCCCAAGAATACTGGAGTGGGTAGCCTGTCCCTTCTGCAGTGGACCAGGATTCCCAACCCAGGAATCAAACCAGGGTCTCCTGCATGGCAGGAGGATTCTTTACCAGCTGAGCTATCAGGGAAGCCCAGTATCTCTTAAGGTCAGCTATTAATTGTAGGATTACCCTAATTAGTCTTCATGGGATTAAGGCAGCAACCTGCTAAGGTAGCAATCGATGTCCTTTTTCTAGAGGACAAAACTGGGGCTCAAAGAAGAGGGTAACACAGTTACAGCAAGGAAGTGTGTACCTAGACAAAACCCCCAGATCCTGCTGTTAGAACTCAGGGAAGCCATATGGTGTGGCTTGTCCATGTGACAGGGGCTAAGGCACCCAGCCCACGCTGGATACTGCGGGGACCTGGCTTGGTAACTGCCTTCTGGCAGCTCTGAGACTCACAAAAGCAATTTGCACTGAAGAGAGGAGGGACAAGTCCCTCCATCCACCCCACCACGCCCTCCAGGTACTCCCACACCCTGCCCCCTTTCTCTTGCTTTGTGAGGGAATAAGCATCATGCTCATGTGACCACATTGGCTGTCCACTGTTCACGAGCTACCAACTGGAGCTGCTACAGGAGAGGTCAAGAGCCTTTGCCCCAGAGTACCTCTCTCTTCTTTGCACCGTGGGGGCCCTCCCCCACACCTGCACACCAGAGGCCTTTTCTGAGACATGCAGGGACCCTCCTTCAGTTTGCAACAGGTTGCATCCATCACTGTCCTTTCAATGCCTCCTTTGAAACTCAGCTCCTGAGCTCCTTTGTCTGCATTGCGGCCCACCTGGCTGCCACGGGAGGGACAGAGCTGACAATGAATCCAAAGCTCAGATTGGACAGGCGGGAATCTGTGTATAAAGGACCTGGTTAATCACACTGTAGAGGCTGTAGTGGGCTCCAGGGATCCGTAACTAGGGCTTGGGCCAAAGTGACTCCACAGCTGTTTTAATGCCTGGCGTGGGTCCTGGCTATAGTGGGGGTGGGGTGAGTCTCTTGAGGTTCTGAAAGCCCACTGTGTGCAGGTTTGTGGCGCACAGAGAAGAAAAGGTGGAGTCCTTCCCTGGAGGTGGTCACAACTCATGGATGAGCCAGACATGCAGGCAGGCCATGATAGCACCTGAGCTGCTGTCATGAGTGAATGGTATGGGGGCAGAAGACGAGAACCAGGTCTGCTCCCTTACTGGAGCCCAGGGCAGGTTGTCACTAGACTAAACACTTACTATGGTGATGACCATCACTGCTGTCTGCAAAGGGTTTACATTGGTGTGTATCTTCATCTAAGTGGTCAGGCCGTCTCTAAACTACACTGGCCATGGGCATTGCCTCTCCTTGGAACTTGACATGTTTCATCTCTTCCTTACTGAACATTCATTTCCAAGAGGGTTTTTGGGCCACAAGGATGTTGGGTTTTTCTCTAGCTTTGTCTCATGAGGAACACTTTTCTTCTTGTTGGTATGGTTTGTTTTCCCAGCTCTTTTTCTTGGCTTACTTTGTGAATTTCTTTCTGCCAGAGGAAGAGCTCAGAATTTGCCTTCTGGCTGAGATGTGACACTTAAAACAGCAATGCCTACCTGGATATCATGACCACATTTGCTGAAAGGGCTTTGTTTTGCAGAAGACATCTTTAAAGTACCTACACTGTCCTTTCAGATACCCAGAGGCTATTTGAAATGAAATAAAAAACAAGAATTCTCAAGTTTAGTCTTATAATATATGGGGAGTCAGAAAAATCCCCTGGAGAAGGGAAATACTACCCACTCCAATATTCTGGCCTAGAGAAGTCCATGGAGTGTATAGTCCATGGGGTCACAAAGAATCAGACAAAATCTAATGACTGAACAACAACGAAGCTTCACTATTTGTCAAACAGAGATAACAACAGTATTTACATGACGGTGTGTATGTTCAGTGGCTCATTCGTGTCCAACTCTGCAGCCCTGTGGACTGTAGCCCCCAAGATCCTCTATCTGTGGAATTTTTCAGGCAAGGAAACTGAAATGCATTGCCATTTCCTCCTCCAGGAGATCTTCCCAACCCAGGAATTGAACCCAGGTCTCCTGCATCTCCTACATTAGCTGGCGGGTTCTTTTCTGCTGAGCCACCTGGGAAACAAGTCATTACATCACTGGGTTATCCTAAAGGCCTTGACTTAGAGTCTGGCATTTGGTAAATTCTCGCTGGAGATGTGAATATTCAGCCATCTATCATTGTTGCTCATGTGATAATGGAATGGCCATGCTCACATAGGAGAAAGAAGAGCCTTTCCAAGTCCAATTAAATCCTTTGCCACACGTATCTTTTTAAAACTTCTTGACTTTGAAATGAACATCAAACATAATGACATTGGTTATGTGCCAAGGTCCAGCCCCAGCTGATCCAGGGTATTCGAAGGAGAGACGGCTTTGGCGACCTATTTATTTATTTATTTATCAAAGATATAAAGAGTAATAGAATGAGGATAGCTCAGTAGGAAAATTCAGTGGAGAAAAGAAGCTGGGTAGCTTGGTTTATTTGGAAAATCAATATAACCCGTGACACCAGGTTAGTTCTGACCACGGAGGCCGCAGGCGCCCTCTCGAATAGCGGAAGGTACCCCACCTTAGACACCTTCTCGAGTGGGTCTTAGAAGCCCAGGTCGCAGAGGATATCCACGCTCCAGATGGAGACTCAGCTGGAAGTTAAGGGGAAGAATGACATGGGAAGACCAAGCATTGGTGAGCAAGGCCCGTAGCTTTATTTTCAACAGGGGTTTTTATACCCTAAGTTACACATAGAGGATAATAGGGGATGCAAAGTCAGCAGTCTTTGATTCTTATCAAAAACTAGGGTTTCTTTCCTGCAAATTTATTGTATACAAATGGTTTAGGTGATTTACATCATCTTCTGGCCAGAAGGCCTATTAACGTTTTATGACTCTTGACAAAGACTTATCAACAAAGACTTATTTTCCCTAAGAGTAATTATTTTAAGGTTTGGCACCATCTTCCGAAGATAAAATTGCATTCCTATAGGGCGGATGTGTAATGGGTTTACAACAAAGGAAAGAATTTATTACCTTAAGGGTCTAAAGTTACTAACACCAAGGCCACTAATTTTTTCTACATACCAACTATATTAATTAATACACATTCAAGGATACAATTCAGGGGATGTGGAAACTTGGCAACAAACATTGGCTCATCAATGAAATCTTTTACTAGTTTTATTCTGACAGTTTCTAACTCTCTGAGAGGCTCTAAGCTATTTGAATATCTTAAGCTTCCCATGCCTCTGGAGGCTGGGAGACTGCAAACAATTGTATGCATAGCTGTAGGAGTCTGGGTAAATTTGTCAGGCGAGTTAGAGAGCCATCTGAGGGGTTTGGATTTAAACACTCCTAGTTGCCCAGGAACTTTATTAATTGGAGCTGTAAGTTAACTCTTTGACAGAGAGAGTGAGATGGTGGTGGGCGACAGCTCCCAGTAAAGTCAGAGGTGAGAGCACAAAGCAATAAAGTAGGCAGACTCTGGTTTTTTTGGGGGTAGATGCTCGAGAATATCCAGGGGGACTCCTGAGGCTCGATCCCGCCTTTGTATATGCCGAGCCTCCTTCCTCATGACCTTTGTCACGAGTGGAATGCCTCACCGGCTCCTGGCAGTTATGGCCACCAGAAAAGATGGAGTTGTACCAACAAGTGATGAGGATCCTTCTCCCAGTTCCAGCATGCATGTGTTGTTTCCCCGGCACCACCCAGCACTTCTCCAGTGGGCTCAGAGAGGCTGAGTCACTCACCAGAGACAACACAGCAGCAGACCGAGATTCCGATCCAGGTCACTGAAACCATGGCTCCCTCCTGTGCCCATCTGACCTGTCCCTTGAGGGCAACAGAAAGATCTGGGCTCCCCTGGCCTGAGTCCCCAGGCCTGCCTCCCCTCGTCCGTGCTGGGATATGTCCATTCCCAAACTATGCACTGTGTCCCCCAGCCCTGGGCCGTCATGTCCGGATCCAGGCTCCCTGCAGGTGAGCCCCATGCCCACCAGCACACCTCCGAGCCCTGCCCATCTGGTCCCTGTGTCCAAGTGTCCTGATCCTAAGTGTGTTCTTGAGGCAGTCCCAGGACTGAGGTCCTGGAACCCTGCTTCTTCGAAGCTCCCTGCACCAAGCCCAGTGAGGCTCTGCCCTGTGGCCTCATGACAAGTGTGGTGGGCTAAGTGGTGGCCCCAAAAGCTGTCCATCCTTCTGCAGCCTGCAAAGGTGGCTTTATTCCGATGAAAGGTCTTGGCAGATGGAAGTAAGTTCCTGACCTCTGCACCAGATCACCCGGGATGCATGTGGACCCTAAATCCAATGACGGGTGTCCTTGGAAGAGAAGAGGGGGTGATCTGAGGCACAGAGCCACCCAGGGAAGAAGGTTTGTGCAGATGGATGCAGAGGTCGGGGTGATGTGGCCACAAACCCAGGGAGACCTGGAGTCCCCCAAGGGCTGGACCAGGCCAGAGGGACCCTCCCCTGGAGCCTCTGGAGGGAGCTCAGCCCTGCCCACACCTTTATCACAGGTTTCTGACTCCAGAACTGGGGGAGAGTGAATTTATGTTAAAGCTGTCCAGTTTGTGGCCAGTGGCTGCAGCTGCTCCTGGACACTGAGAGTGAACTTGCTGGCTCCAAGGTGAGAACAGTGTCAGGACCCGCTCCACAGCCCCCCAACCCCACCCTCACACAAAATCTTGTCATGAGTTTAAATGAGTTAATATGCACAGATGCCTGAATCAGGGACTGACACTTGGATCTCAGCCCCCTTCACTTCCTCCTCCTCGTCATCATCACCGTTATTGTTAGGGGCCCTCATCCACTTGTTCAGTGGACATGCAGTGCTCCTGCACGGCCCCGATGTGGGCAGCGAGGCCAGTGAGCTGGGAGGCTCTGCACAGGACTCACCCTGCTGGCTCGGGCCTCATGGAGAAGGCCTGTGCAGTGACATGGAGGCCTCGGGAGAGGCTGGATCCTCTGGTCATGGGAGGCACGGCGGCCTCAGCATCAGAGGTGGAGGGGTGAGCCAGGTTAATCCAGGGGGGTGCAGCCCTTCACTCAAAGTGGGGGAAAAACCCCACATGGCACCCGGTGTCTGGGAGCCTCCCCTTGCCCTGGCGGGCTGCGGGCACAGCCATGGATGACCAGGAGTCTGCATCTCACTAGGGGCTGAGGTTGGCACTAAGTGAATCTTCAGTGAGGATTTTTTCTTAAAAACCATCCTAAGTGACTTCGGCTCCATTGCTTTTTATGAAAAACCTACAATGATCCCAAGAACTTTGTACACTCCAAGGGTGGTGACTGGATGTGGAGCCCAGCACAGACCCAAGTCAGTCCTTCTCTGAGTCCCACAGGCCAGGCACATCATCCCCCTTATGTGGCCTGGCTTTCTTCTGCCAGGACCCCCAGAATGGTCGAAAGGCAAGTGTGACCTCAAGCTGAGGGGCCCAGTGTGGGCTCCAAGCCCCTGGGGGTCCCCTTGGGACGTCTGGTGGACCTAGTTCCCACTGCCGTCGGGCAGCTCTCTCTTGAGGAATGTCGTGTTTCTTTGCTTTCTGTTGTGATGGGGCACCTCAGTTATCTCAGGGCAATTGGGAAGTCTGCTGTTGTTACATGCTCCCACCTTAGATGGGGAAACATTATTGCTGCATTGACGCTGCTCACTTGATACTGGGCATCTGTTAAACACAAATGGCAAGGGGAACAGAGAAAAACAGAAAAAGAAAAACGGAGACTTGCTGGGTTGCTTCAGATCTCACCTGTGATTAAGAGTGTGCACAGCCTGCACGTGAACCCGGGTTCCCACACCTGCCAGCTACCAGGTGCCAGGCCCTGATTTTAGACCCCCAGCTTCACTAAGGAGTCATTGACAGATACAGTTTGTGTGTATTTCAAGTCTACATTGTGATGACTTGATGCCCATATATGTCATGGGATGATTGCCCAACATACGCATTGCCTCACACAGTTAACTCTGTGTGTGTCTTTTATGTTCTTATAATCCATGAACACAATATAGATAGCTCTCCATTTTTTTAGATCTTCTTTAATTTATCTTAGAAGTCTATAGTTTGCTGTAACTCCTATGCATGTTTAATTAGATATCTTGATATTTTCAGTACCATTATAAATTCCTAATAGATATAGAATTGATTTTTCTATATTCACTTGCTAAATCCACTTATTTCAAATCATTCTAATTGTATTTTTTAATGTATACACAATTATGTCTGCAAATCCTTTTTTTTCCCCTTTACAACTGTGATAACCCTTTTCTTTTTCTTGCCTTATTGTATGGACTAAGATCTCCAGCACAGAGTACAGTGGTGAACAGAAATAGTGAGAATAGAAAGAGACAAGAATCCTTGTCTCTTTCCCATTATCAGAGGAAAAGCTTTCAGTATTTCACCATCAGATATGATATTAGCTTTTTAAAGATATTTTTATCAAAATATGTAAATTCTTCTCTGTTAGTTTATTAAGTTTTTTCTAAGTTATGAACTAAAATTATTACATTAAATTTTCTTAAGTTTATTTTCTGCAGATTTTGAAACAGGTGATTTTTCTTTTATGTGGTGATTTAACTTTTTAAAAATTTTGTGCTTCTAAAACAACCCCAAACTGATCTCAATGTATTCTCCTTCTGTTGGACTTTATTTGTTAGTGTTTTATTTAGGATTATTTCATCTGTACTCAGAGTCTGTAATTTTACTTTTTTGTACTTCTTCCTTGTTGGTTTTAGTATCAAGGTTATGCTAGTCTTATAAAACAAGGTTGGAGAGTGTTCCTTCTTTACCCTGAGAGTTCCTGTGAGATTATTGTTTTCATCCCTAGATTTTTGGAAGAATTGACTGGCAAAACCAGTTGGTTTCATTGTGGGGAGGCTTTTAATTTCAGATTTAATTTTTTCCATGCAAATAAAATTTTCTGATTTTGTATGTCTTCTTGGGTCTATTTAAGTAAAGCATTTCCCCCCTGCTAGGAATTTATCGAGGCCAGCAGACTCTCCAATTAGTAAGTGAACTGTGGTTCATAATATCTTTCTTATCTGCAAGATGTGTCATCTCCCCTTTTAAAAACCCTTGATACTGGTGATTTGTGCTTTGTCTCTTTTTCTTAATCAGTCTCTCTAGGGGTTTATCAGTTTTATCGGTCCTTTCAAAGAGCCAACTTTTGGCTTTGTTTTTAAAAAATTTCACATTTGCTTTCTGTTTCCTTATTTTCTGCTCCTTTCCCCCCCATCTGCCTTGTGTTTCATTTGCTTTGCTTTTTTCCTGGTTTCTCAGGATACAGGCTTAATTGATTTTTAGCCTTCCTTCTTTTCCAGTATATGTGTTTAGGGCTTTAAGTTACCCTCTAAACACAGTTCGCTGTGTTCCAAAAGTTTGAATAAGCCAGATTTTCATTATCTTTTATGGAAAAGTATTTTCTAATTTTCATTGTGTTTTTTAAATTATTATTCATGAAATTCTTCAAGCATTATGTCATTTAACTTCCCAATGTTTGGGCAAGTTTTTCTAGTGACCCTTTTTTGACTTCTACCTTAATTCCATGAAAAGCCCCATCTTAGTCTTTTTGGGCTACTAAATGCCATAGACTAGCTGATAAACAACAGAAAGTTGATTCTTGTAGTCCTGGAGGCTGGGGAGTCCCAAGATCATCCTCAGGTGCCATGTCTGCTGAGGCCTGTTTCCTGGTTCCTAGACTGCCTGCTGCTTCTCCCTGTCCTCACAGCACGGGAGCCCATTCCCTCCTGACCTGACCCCTCCCAGAGTGCCTGCCTCCTAGGATCATCACCACGTGCAGAGTGAAGCTTGAAGGCACATAAACCATCAGCCCACTGCAATCCCTAAGTATACCCTGCACTATTTCAGTCCTTTGAAATAATTCGAGCTTTCCTAATGGTCCAATATATATTCTTTTTGTTATATGTTCCTTGGGCTCTTGAAAATAATATGTTATCAGTGGGAATGCAGTGTTCCGTGTGTATCAGTTAGATCAGGTTTGTCACTCATGTAATTCAGATTCGGGTAGCCACGTTGAGTAAAGCAGAAGTAGGTGAAATTACCTGTAATATATTTTATTTTAGCACACCCAAAATACTGTCATTTCAGTGTGTAACCAGCATGATAAAACCTAATGAAATAGTTCACGTTCTTTTTTTCATGCTAAGTCTTTAAAATCCAGTGTGTGTTTCATGCTTGCAGCACATCTCATTGTAGAGCCAGCCGCATTTCAGGTAATTTGTGGCTGCAGGTGACTATGTACCAGGGAGCCCAGTTCCAAGAGAGTTGTGTCTTTAATGTCTCCCACTGGGATTATGAACTTGGCTGTTACTCCTTTTCTATTTCTGTCAGTTTTTATGTATTGATATTTTGAGGTTATGTTATTAGGTACATTGAAATTTAGAATCCTCATCTTCTTGCTAGACTGAACTTGTATCAGTATGAGATGCTCCTTTTTATCGCTAGTAATGCTTCTTTCTTTAGACACTATTTGACAGTGATATTGCCACATCAGTTTTCTGTCCTTGTTTGCCTGGGTATCTTTTACTTTCACCTGTCTAAAAGACCTTCCATCTTAACATGTACCTTTGTAAATAGTGTATAGTTTTCATTGTAATTAGTTTGACACTTTATCTTTTAATGAGAGTATTTGCTGTGTTTATAATGTTGACATTTCAGTGTGTAGACACCATGTTGTTGTGTGTTTTCTGTTTGTCCCAGCTAGTCTGTGTTCTTTTCTCTTGCCTTCTTTTAGAATTATGAAGTGTTTCTCTAGTTCTGTGCTCCTCTGTCAGGTTGTTGGGTGTACATTCACAGATACAGCGTGTGTTTTATATTCAAGTCTAACTTAGTACTTTTACTGCCTCCCTGACACGACTGTTTCCTCCTTGTCACTGTTACCTTTAAATTGTTAGATATATTTTTGGCGTTAACATCATTGTTTTGTAGAGTTAATATGTACCCTCACAGTTTCCTCACTGTTGGTCTTTACTTGTTTTTTATATTTCCATCAGAGACTACTTTTCTTTTTCCCAAAGCACTGCCTTAATATTTTTTTACTTCATGTCTGTGGGTGATGAGTTGTCTCATTTCCATTTGTCCTAAAAGTCTTTATTTTGCTTTCACTTTCGAAGAGTGTTTCTGTTGGGTATAGAATTCCGGGTTGGTCGTTATTTGTTTTTCAGCATTTTACAGATGCCAGTCCATTATCTTCTGACTTCCTTGTTCTTGAAAAGTCAGCTCTCAGTGTTGTTCTGCCATTAAAAGCCACACCTTTTTTCCTCTGAGCGCTTGAACATTTTCTTCTTGCTTTAGGTACCCCCAGAGCTGCTAAAACCAATGTGTGGTTTTCATTTTTGAGTCAATGGTCTGATTTTTGAACCAACTCTTGTCACTGTCCCTGTCAGTCAGTTCAGTCACTCAATGTCTGACCCGTTGTGACTCCATGGACTGCAGCATGCCAGGCTTCCTTGTCCATCACCAACTCCTGGAGCTTGCTCAAGCTCATGTCCATTGATTTGGTGATGCCATCCAACCAGCTCATCCTCTGTCGTCCCCTTCTCCTCCTGCTTTCAGTCTTCCCCATCATCAGGTTCTTTTCCAATGAGTTACTTCTTCACATCAGGTGGCCAAAGTATTGGAGCTTCAACATCAGTTTTTCCATTGAATATTCAGGACTGATTTGCGTTAGGATTGACTGATTGGATCTCCTAGCAGTCCATGGACCCACTCCAGTGTTCTTGCCTGGAGAATCCCAGGGACGGGGGAGCCTGGTGGGCTGCCGTCTATGGGGTCGCACAGAGTCAGACACGACTGAAGCAACTTAGCAGCAGCAGCAGCAGTCCATGGGGCTCTCAAGAGTCTTCTCCAACTCCACAGTTCAGAAGCATTGATTCTTAAGCATTCAGCCTTCTTCATGGTCCAACTCTCACATCCATACATGACTACTGGAAAAACCATAGCTTTGACTAAATGAACTTTTGTCGGCAAAGTAATGTCTCTGCTTTTTAATATGCTGTCTAGGTTTGTCATAGCTTTCCTTCCAAGGAGAAAGCATCTTTTAATTTCACCATCTGCAGTAATTTTGGAGCCCAAGAAAATAAAGTCTGTCACTGTTTCCATTGT
The DNA here is from genome assembly GCF_029378745.1 of Bos indicus. NCBI lineage: Eukaryota > Metazoa > Chordata > Mammalia > Artiodactyla > Bovidae > Bos > Bos indicus. The sequence goes on along the minus strand of NC_091769.1, from coordinate 413,485 downwards.
TTCCCCATTTATTTGTCATGAAGTGATGGGGCTGCATGCCATGTTCTTCGTTTTTTGAATGTTGAGTTTTATGCCAGCTTTTTCACTCTCCTCTTTCACTTTCATTAAGAGGCTCTTTTAGTTTCAACCCCTGGAGGCATTTCTTATTCCCCTTTCTGTCTTTTCTCCACCATAAGGGTCCCCACTTATAGTTTTTAACAACATAGTTTAACAAGATGCTCCTTCAAAATATTTTATATTTTCCCCCTCATATATATATATATATTTTAACCAATCCATCCTTCAGTTCACTGATCTCTTCAGCTACGTCCAATTTGATGTTAACCCCATAGACTGAGTTCTTAAATTCAGTCACTGTTATTGTAAAGTTCTAGAGTCAGTTTTGATTCTCAGAAATTTTTCCTTTTGTTAAGTATATTTTTGAACAGGTGATGTTTGCATCTGATACCTGTAGCATACCTCTGATATGCTGATACACATCTGATACCTCTGGATCTGGTTCAGGTATTTTTCTCTTGGTCCTGTTTGTTGTTACACCCTTTTTTGCTTTTTTGGATGTTGGAAATTATGTTTGGAAAACCCTAGAGGTTCTGAGTGGTGCTGTCTTTTCCAGAGTTTCCTCTGACGCACACCTCCAGTGGGGACAGAGCTGTCTGTTCACTCAGGGCCTGAGGGACTTGAGGCTGGGGCGGGGGGGGGGGGGTGTCCTTGTAAGCTCAGTTCTCAGCAGCCTTCACCCACCCACCCCCCCGACCCCAGGGAGGAGCTTTCCAGCATCTCGGTCTGGAAGCCTGGGGTGCCTCCCAGGGCCCCCCTTTCTTGGCAGGTCCTGAAGCCCACCGTCTGTCTCCTGAGCACCACGAGGTGACTGATACTCAGCACTCAGCCAGTTTGGGCAGAGTGTTAGGTACGTTTTGTGACATCTGGACTGACATCATGGACTGACTGCGCTCGAATTTTTGTCTTCCCAGCCCAAAGAACCCTCCAGAGCTGTGTTAGCCAGGCCCCTCTGCTTGACTTTTTCCCTGTCTTTTCTTTGCAGAGTCGGCTTTGTTCAGATGCCCCTAGGAAAGGAGCAGCCCTCAGAGTCTCCAGCTCGCTCACTGGGCTTCCCTTTTGTTTGAAATCTTGGATTGTGGCTGCCTAAGGACGTCTTTTAAACTGTATTTAGCTTTTCTAGCTTTTGGTGGGCTGACCTACAAGCTGCTTGCATCTGTCACTGGAAGTGGGCACGCCCTGGGTGTCTTCTGTCATCTGAAGCTACATGTAACAGTCACAGTAATTGTATCGATCAATTTTATTTGATACTGGGGAAAACAAGAACCAGGGTCCTTGTTTGGTACCCATGATTGTGTTTCTGATCAGAATCCCCAGCTTGCCCGGGCTGTTTCAGTGCCATGTGAACTTGGGAAGGAAGTGGAGCAAGCGGCCCACGGGGCCTGGAGACAGAGAAGCTGGTCTGCCCTCTTCCCCTTCCCCTGCCCCTGCCAGCCCAGGGCAGGCCTTGTGATTACGAGTTGCTGGTGGTGGAGGAGAAGGCTGAGGAGGAGGGAGAGGTTACATGACCTGTCACATGTGGGTTTTCTTTTTCAGTTTGAAAAAATGACTGCTTTTAGTCTTCCCTCCGGTTTCACTTTAAGGTTGAAAATGAAGATTTTATTCTTAAAGTTGAGCTCAATGATTTTACAGTCTTTTGAAAGCAACAGTTGAGGTTTTAAAAAGACATCTCAGAGAACTCCAGTGGATAAAGCCAAAAAGAGAGAACATGTTCAAAGTGAACTGCAGGAAGGACCCCAAACTGTACTCTGTCTCTCCCAGAGTCTGTAATTGCTGAGATGGGTGGATATAGGACCCCAAGCACCCTGGGGACTGAGGTCCTCAAGTGACAGCAGAGGTACAGGCTGAGCCAGGAGCAGCGTGGCCTGTGCCCTGACGAGTGGAGAGCCGTGAGGGTGGAAGTGGGGCCAGGAGAGGGGTGGGAGAGTCGGGGGCGGAGGGTGGGGCAGCACTTGGCGGGGTCTGGGAGATGCTGGCTGTCACAGCTCGAGGCAGGGACATCCCTGAACCTCCACCGTACAGCCCCCATGGGGCAGAGTCGTCTGGCAGCCAAGGGTCGAAGTTAAGAGGGTGAGTTCGCAGCAGGTTGAATGAACCTCTGTACCCACTGTGGGTTCATTTTAAGTGCCTGGAGTGAGGTTGGTTAAGCCCTTGCTGAGCTCAAGTGAGGGAGTCAGTCAGGGAGGACCGAGCTCAGGGTAAGTGAGGGGCAGCTAGCGTGGTGAGTCCTCCTCAGCTGGGTGGGTTCTGGGGATGCCCTTGAGTTCAGGGGTGCCCTTTCAGTAGACTCACTGGAAGCTTGTTTTGGGGGTAAAGAGGGCAGAAGCCCACTTAGAAGACATGCTCATTCCCAGGGATGGTGGTTTCTGAAGCAGTTTATACTGGTCAGTTTGATTGTGACCCAGTACCTTGCAGGGTCATGTTTGACAGGGGGCTTGAGCTGTGGGCATGGCCTTCCTTCTCCCGCACCCCACACTCACCTGTCATCTTTTTGGCAGCCCCTCCCCCTTCTCTGCACCCTTGACCGTGGGCCTAAGCCCAGTCCCCCTGTTACCACGGAGCCCCTTGTGACTGAGTGGATTCCAGTTCCGGGCCCCTGGGAGACGTGCTGGAGGCAGAGCCTTCGTGCCATTTCTCCTTGAGACAGCGGTGCTGGTGGTCATAGTGTGAGAGCAGTGGTCATAGTGTGAGAGCGGTGTGTGTGAGAGCGGTGGTCGTAGTGTGAAATCGGTGGTGATAGCTCAGGAGCCCCCGAGTTGGGGGCTGCCCTCATCCGCGAGGATGGGTCGCAGAAGGGCCCACCTGTGGGTGCTTTTTCAGTGCTGCAACCCCAAGGCAAAGGCCAAGACAAGAGACTTGGCCTCGGCCCAAGTCCTGGAAGGAGAGTAGCCTGAGGTGAGAGCAGCTGAGGGCTGGGCCCGTTGGATTGGCCCTCACCCGGTGATGCATCGGGATTGTGTTTCATTTTGTTAGTATGGCTGTGGGCCCTGCCGGCCAGGGCGTTTTGGCCTTAGTGGGCAGGATAGACCCCAGCAGGTTTACCTTGTAAGAGGTTGTGCAGGTGCTGTGTGGAGGATGGGCAGGGGCCCCATAAGAAGGGAAACACTGACTGGAGGAGCTATAGACTCAGTCCTTGAAGCAGAAAGGCTAAGCCCCTTAACATCTCCCTTCTTCCAAAGAAAGGATACACTGGCTGGAGGAGTCTCTGGGGCATGAGGATCGAGCTAGAGAGTCAGTCCTTGAAGTAGAAAGGCTAAGCCCGTTAATGTCTCCCATCTTACAAAGCACAGACCAGTGTGTCCAGTATTTTAATGATAGGTACCTACTGCTTACATGTATAACATACACCCTGATAGCTTCATGTGTTTACTACATACCTCTTACAAGTGCTGGGCACTGTTCTGGGTGCTGAACACTCAGTATGTAGTAGGGGATATGTAGCCCAGGATTTATTCTTTTCTGCAAAGAAAAATAGAAGAACGAAAGACTCCGTGTGGTTCAGTTTGAGCAAGTTCACCACGTGGATGGCCCCACATGCATGCAAATTGTGGTAAAATATATATTACATAAATTTAACATTTTAACCAGTTGAATTACTGGTTGACTTCAGTGGAGTCAGGCTAACAGATGGCCTTGGGGTGCCATCAGCCTTTTTCTAAGAGGAACACTCCAAAGCCTGGTGGCCTTGTAGACCTTCCCTTTTTTCTTCACCCTCCCCAGTGGTTCTAGGTCACTTGTCTGTGTGTCGTTTAAGAATCTCTTTATCCACTTTGTTAGATTTATGTTTTGGAAAGCTTCTCAGATGTTCCTGGGTCTTGAGAAGGCAGGCTTGGATTCTGGGTTCTCCCCTGCCGCATGCCTGCCAGGTCAAGGTGGAGGCTGAAGGCCGGTCTGAGTTGTGGTGGTCTGTGTGGTCTTGGGGTCAGTGGACCCCCTCTTCTCTGGAGGGGCAAGGAGATCCTTTGTGTGGAGCCTGGAGAGACTTGACAGGATCAGTCTTCACAGTCTCGCTCTCTTTTTAATTTGTGTTTGCATTTAGTTTCTCATTTAACTGTTTTCTAGGAGTTTCCAACTCCTACTGAAGAACTAAAAATATTCAGGGAGCAGCTTCTTAGAAGAAGAAATCACTGAGCTGAAAGCAGAAAGAAATAACACTAGGGTCAGTAGGGGGATTCTCATGTGTTGACATTTGCCCCACGGGGGTCACTGCTGGACTCCGCGTTGCTGTCTTTAAACTTTGATTTTCAAGTCATTTTTCACATCTTCCCACTGAGCAGACCAGGGTGGATCAGTTCGGGGTTCTCATACCTTACTTCAAATTTATGATGAGAGCTAATGTAATTTTAGTACATTTGGGGGGGGGGTTCTTTTAACTTACATTTTTGCCCACGCTACACTTTGTGTGGGATCTTAGTTCCCCGACCAGGGATTAAAATCCATGACCCCTGCAGAAGTGTGGAGTCTTAACTACTGAGCCACTGGGGAAGTCCACTCTGACTTTAGTCTGAACTGGTGGGATTCTGACATGCGTGTTTTCGGCTATAGTGTGAGGCTGAGAGGAGTTATCGGCCCTGAATTCATGTATGAGGTTGAAGATGCTCCTTTGGCCCTGCCCTGCAGCAGCTGCTGGAGCACCTGGAGTGCCTGGTTTCCCGGTAGGTGCCGTGCCTCTGGATGACGGCAGGCAAGCAGCAGGCGCAGTCCCAGCCGGCATGACCAGTGAGATGGAGGTGCTCAGGGCGCTGAAATTGCTGTTTGAGCACCACAAGGCCCTGGACGAGAAGGTACCAGCCACCCAGCCATCCTGGATTTGTATACTTGCTGCCTTGTTAGGTGGATGATGCACGTATTTATGTAACTAGTTGACTTTTGAGCTTCTTGAATTCTTATATACACATTTTTTCTGTAAGAAGTCAGAGTTTTATATGGTTAAAAAGTGTTGCCTGCATACATGCTCAGTCATGTCCGAATCTTTGTGACCCTGTGGATTGTAGCCCACCACGCTCCTCTCTTCATGGGGCTTCCTAGGCAAGAATACTGGAATGGGTGGCCATCTTCTACTCCAGGGGATCTTCCTGACTCAGGGGTCGAACCTGCCCTCTTGCATTGGCAGGCGGATTCTTTATCACTGAGCCACCTGGGAAGCCCCCAGTTGAAAAGTATTAGTTGGCATAAATGTCTCAAGATTTATTATATTCTGTATATCAATTTGCAGTTAAAAACTGGGCCATAGAATTAATTTAGGATAACATTTTGTTCTCTCAAACTTAGAATTTAAAGCTGTTAACAAGCAGATTTTCTTGACGTTAAGATCAATGAGAGACATTAAAGGTATTCTGTGACAGTATCCATGTGTTAGGGTGAGTATACACTAAGAAGTGTACTAACGTATATACACACATCAACACAGAGTGACTCGGCCCCTTTTATTTGAGTTGAGAGTGCGATTACGAGTAGCACTCGAAAGGTATAGTTTGTTAGAAGAAGAATTAGGTGCCACACATAAAGGGGTAAGTTTGATCAATCATCTTGTAATTTCAGTTAAGGGTTTGTCATTTGTATCCTTTCATTTTAAAAAAGAATGAAGGCTGTAGTGGTGGGCATCAGATGTTATTTGTCTTTCTGATTGAGGACCCGCCCACCTGGGTTATTTTAATGACTAGTAAACTAGACTTGTGGCTCAGAGCTGCAGGATCTCTTAAGTACCCCTTTGTCCAGAAGAAGACAAATTCTGACTCTAATCACCTGGTTGTATTCGGGATGGATAGCATCACCATATATTTTCTTTTTATGTTGTGTTTTCTGTTTTGAGTTGAGGTTTTCCAGGTGGAGTTTTGCTGTCTTTAGTTATTTCTTTACTCTGATTCAATTTTTTGGTTTTAGCAGATGATTCTTAAAGAGGAGAATAACCAAGAAAAGATACTACCAGACGGGGTGCTTGATGTAAATCACGAGCAAGAAAACATGCCAAGCGCCAATGGAAAGGCAAGTCCTTGGTCTCGCTCTCTGTCTGATTCTCATCATACCATCCAGTCTATGCAGGGCTGTTGGAACCTCTCACCAATGCACCATGTAGGTCTGAGTGGCGGTGAGGGTCCTGTGAGCTCCCAGAGTGCAGAAGGCAGTTTTGACTTCACTGATTGCCCAGAAGTGCTGTGTTCCCTCCCTCCCAAAACAAGGCTGTCGAAGGCTTACTTTCCCCCTTAGAGACCCTCCAATGGCTCTCTAAGCCATGAGGAAGACCTGGTTAAGGTGGTCGAGCTCCAGGAAGTCCTAGACAAGCAGTCGCGGGAGCATAGCCAGATGAAGGAGCGCCTGGCAGCACTCTCTGCCCACGTGACAGCTGGAGGAGGACCTGGACATGGCCAGGAAGGACCTTCTCAAGTCCGAGGACGTGAACATGAAATTGCAGTGGGATGTCTGCGAAGTGAGTGATGGCGGCCATGTCTGTTGTCTTGAGGTGGAATGTGGGTCCCTTGTTCTCCCGGTGATCTCAGCCTTGGGATGGCTGCGTGAGTAAGAGTGGAGCACTGGAGAGACCACGACTGGCTGCCTCCCCGCCTTGCATCGAGGTCTATGGGGTAGAAGAGGCCTGGTCCAGACTGTCCATTGGCAGTGGACCAACATGAGGGCAGCCCTAGCACTGTGCTGCACCCTGGGTGTGGACTCCTCATTTCTACAAGTTCTAGGGGGCCCAGTGTGTTCCTTTTTAAAAATTCATTCATCCATTCATTCATTTATTGGCGTATAGTTGCTTTACACTGCTGTGTCAATTTCTGCTGTACAGCAAAGTGAATCAGTCATCTATCTATCTATCTATCTATCTATCTATCTATGTATCTCCCTCTCTTTTAGATTTCCTGCCCATTTACTTCACCACAGAGCACTGAGTAGACTTCCCTGTGCTGTACACTAGGTCCTTACTCATTGACTTTATGCGTAGTATCAGTACTGTATATATGTCAACCCCAGTGTCCCGGTTCATTCCCCCCCCCCCCCACCCCCCACCTGCCTGTCGAATGTGTTCCTGATGATGCTGAAATTTCCTTCTGATTCACTCAGGCGAGTCTGGTGACGTCTGTGGAGCCCGTTCTCTCGGAGAGATGGGAGCATGCTGTGTGGGCTCTGCTGAGGCAGCTTGCCTGGCCATCTCTAGTTTTCTGAGGTTCTGCTCCTTGAAGGGATGTGTGACAGTGATACCGGTGGTCAGACAAGTCGAGTGGTGTTTGCTCACCCTCAGATCCTCGGGCCCGAGCTGTGTGACCATGTGGAATCATGATGTTTCTGGCGGTCGTGTATGCAGGTGTCATGATTTATGAGAAACTCCCCAGTGGTCACTGTGAAAACAGAATAGAACTGGGGCTCAGGCCTCCCTCTGTGAGCCTCGCCTCTCCTCTGTGCACAGACAGTGCCCACCCTGCCCCCACCTCCCCCGTGAGACTGTCTCAGAGAGAACCCTTCCAACATGTGGTACAGCAGGTGTACTTGTTTAGTAGCTTGGTGTGAGTAATTCTGTGTGAGAACGCAAAACAGAAATATTTGCACATGTTTGTATAACCTGTTCACACTAATCTTTGGCAACAGGAAAAGATTAGGTGTCAGAGTTTAATACGTATAGAATTCTGGAAAAAGCGTTTTTTAAGACCTTTCACTTTTAATGTTAGGACTTTGCCCACATTGGTTACTTAGTGACCAGGGAGGGACCTGAAATGGATTTTGAGCCGGCAGACAGGAGTTGCACCAGCAGCAAGTTCTGGTCCTGATTTGAGCGTTTCATACATGCAGTGTAACTCTGCTTTAGAAGAATTAGGCTTCAGAAGGCTGTTCCCAGTTGTGTTACACTTTGACTTCTGTTTCCAGTCGTTAATATTCTTACTTTAATTCTGAGGAAATTGCATGAGATTTTTCCAACTTTTACCTGAGGAAACGAGCCTCAGAGCTCCCCGCTGGGCCTGTTGAAGGTCCCTCCCTGTTCTGGGTCAAGCCCACCTGTATGGTGTAGCAGACAGAGGTCCTGACTTCATGCCAGATAACTTTCTTCCTGGAATTCTTGCAATAACAGGGTAGTTTAGTACACTTTTTGTTTGCTGTTTAGGTTTATTATGTAGAAAAGAAGCTTGGTAAACCGAGTGGCTGGACAGAACATTAAGACAGATGGGTGCCAATCGTGGCAAATGTGACCTTTGAGGTAGGTGCATTTTTGCTCACGTCCAAGAAAACTGCCATGTCTGGGACTTTAATTTTGAGGACGTTAACTTTATGTTTGACTTGAAACTTAGGACGACCTCAATGATAAACTTGAAAATGAAGTTGAAAATAAGGATTCTATGCATCGACAGGTAATGGCCTTTACTAAACTGTGTCTGACTTTTGTAGTAGTGAATTACTGAGGAAGGAAGGTAAAGACCTTTTCATGTGACTCCCATGTTGGAAATCAAGTCCCAGTTTAAAGTTCTTATGACCCTACAATATTGCGTTCAAAAGTGTGGATGTACATCATGGCAAATCAGCTGTACTGGAAGGAAATACATTTTTAAAAAATTGGGGGTGACTGCAACTTACAGGTTTGAATTATTTGGGACTTGGTTTAACCATTTTGCGGAATTCCACTCCTGACTCTTTTGTTTTACTTGAACGTTAATTGTTGGCTTGTTAGCGTTTTTACTGAAAGAGCAGAGAGCAGCAGGGAACTTCACAGCAGCTGGCTGCCTGTTGGGAACTGGGGTCACTGTGAAAAAAGACAAGGTTAGAGCTCCAGTCTGATTAGGGTTGGTACTTCCTGTGGTTTGGTGAGCCTTACTCGCTCCTGTTCCCGTGTGGTCTCAGATAATCAGGACTTAACCAGGAAAACCAGATCTGGCTTCTCCAAAACACAGTAAGTCAGTCTGGTGTGTGCCAAAGTGTATCATTGTCCCCACTACAAAAATAAAATACAAGAAAGCCATTGAAATGTATGATGTGGAATGCTAATTAAGAGCATTACTATATACAAAATAATGGCTGTAAAAGGCAGATCAGAAAATATTACGTACCATATGCTATTGTTTTCTGAGGGTTTTAAAGCATATCATATTGTTTGTGTATGTAAATAGAGTAATAGGCACAGAGAAAAAGTAAGAAAGCTGCTTAGAAACAAATGCTAACCTCAGGAACCTGACCTTATAGATACTTTTTTTTTTTCTTTTTTAAAAAAGAATCTGTCTAAATGTTCTACATTGAAAGTTTTTCAGATTAAGAAGGTCTGTTGAAAGAATGATTGTGCATTTACAAATATTAGTTGACTGGCATTTCACCAGGCACGCTCTTATCAGGTCTGTATTTCAGAAGAGATGAAAGCCATATTTTGGCTTACATGCCCATGGCCACCTGCAGTCAGTAGGGTTCCCTTCAAATGATGATTCTGGTGATGTTTTAAGAAGGGTCGGTACTGAACCCTTCTTCCCTTAACTTGTTAATAAGAATGAATAAGATTCTACAGAAAACTGATCTTCTTTAATATATAAGAACATTTTTTTTTTTTTTTTTGGTTTTTCAAAGACGTCTTTGGGGAATGTTTAGGAAAAGCAAATACTCTGGCAGGAGGTGTTCTGCTCACTGAGACCAAGCTCAGGAACACTGAGAGAAAATTTACCCTGACGCAGCTTCCGAAAGAGAACGAATCCAGTAGCCACGTGCATTTAGGTTTTGTCTCAGCTTACTTAAAGTGACAGTGGCTACACCACTCGGCCTGTTTTGATCCTCTGCTCTCCCTTTGTAGACAGAGGATAAGAACCGCCAGTTGCAGGAGCGCCTGGAGCTGGTGGAGACGCTGCAGCAGACGCTGCGGAGGGCGGAGACGCTGCCCGAGGTGGAGGCCGAGCTGGCGCAGAAGGTGGCCGCGCTCTCCAAGGTGCTGCTCTGGGTCCCTGGGGGGCGGGCGCGGGGAGGGCCTGTTCCCGTGCTGTCCCACCATGCCCCTGCCCGTACTGCTCAGTCCACACAGGAGCGCAGACGCGGGGGTCGTGCTGCTCATCTCAGATAGGAGCGCTCCCTGAGTGTCAGACAGTCCCCACTTCTGTGTCATCCCTACGTTAATTTCCCTCCAGTTTTGTCCTGTGTTCTGTGTGTCCCCAGGACGCTTCAGCTCCGAGTCACTGCTGCTCAGAGTTGAGTCAGCAACTCAAAGCCTAGCAGGATAGAGACCTAGAAAAATCCCATTCTCGTTTAAGAGATGGCCAAAAGAGCTCTGTAATGAACACAGTTTTAAGTCTTTATCCACACACTTGTTCAAGAAGTCACAGTGGGGCACGTACAGACCCGGGGTCCCACTCCCAGCTCGCCATCCCCGGGAGCCTGTGGGTGAGAGGCCTTGTCTTGGGGATGTGGCGCTGCTGGGGGCATCGTCCCCACTGCCAGCCAGCCAGCCACCCCGTTCTTCTGGCAGGAAAGGTGTTGCCCTGCGCTGCCGGTGGGCACTGGCTGGGCATGGAGAGTCGGGCCGGGCCTGTGCTGGCGTGGCTGTTGGGAGTGTTGCCCGGAGCTCAGTGAGCGGCTGAGGGGCCATCCGATGACAGGTGGCCGGCGGTGTCGGGTGCTCACAGACCCTCCCAGAGCAGGGTCACTAACAGCCGCCAGGGGGCGCCCTTCTGCCTGTGATCTTCCTCTCAAGGCTTGGTTTCTTCTCCCCCGCAGCACCTCTGCTGTCCGTCCCAGGTAGGCTTTGTAGTTCGACCTTTTGTCTTCCGGAAGCTCTGCCACTAAGGAGGCTAAACGGTTCGAATTTACCTCCCAGCTTAGGAAGGTAGAACATGTGCCTCGCGCTTCCCGCACTTGCCACTGCCTGCTGCCTGCGTGGCTCGCTACAGGCAGTCTGAGGAGGGGGCGCAGCGGCCGCGGGTGTGGGACCCGGGGCGGGGGCGAGCATGTCTCCTCTCACGAGCCAATCACCAGCACCTTCGGTGACCTACGTGTCACACACGAAGCCGCGCAGGCTGCGTGAGCAGGCGTGCAGGTGTGTACCCCGCGACCCTGGGGCCCCTGGTCCGCACAAAGCATGGCCTGCTTGCCGCCCCTGCCGTCACAGCCCGCGTGCCATCAGGACAGGGTCATTGAGAGCGGAGCTGACGCTGTTCTTTGCCGACAGGCGGGAGAGACACGCAACATCGAGGAGAGGCTGCGCCAGATGGAGCCCCAACTGGAGGAGAAGAACAAGGAGCTGCAGCGGGTCGTGTGCTGACGGGGAGGCAGCGTCTGGGTGGGAGACGCGGCTTGGGCGAGGGCCAGCGATGCCTTTCTCCGCTGCTCCCGTCTCTGCCACCGAATGTGTGCGTGTGTGGGCCCATCTGCTGATCCGGGCACCCACCTCCTTGGGAGCAGGGCCAGAGGTGGTCACCCATAGGTAGTGGGCAGGGGCCAGGGCGTCCCCACGTTCAAAGAGGCTGCTTATTGCTCTGACCAGCCAGTCCGGGGAGCTGCTTGGGATACAGGTGGACCTCAAGACTGCCCCTCAAACAAACCCGAGGGTGTCAGCCCGGGGCCCATGAAACCAAAGGCATGGTTCCCAGGTGTTGGAGCCTGCTTGCCTCGGACGTGGCGCTGGAGTCCCACATGCCAAACTGCTGGTCCAGATATGGTGTGTGTGTAGGATGGCTGCTCCTAGGCAGGAGGAGAACCGTAGTTGCACTGCAACAGAAGGTGCGTCAGGAAAGGGTGATGGTGGAGGTTCGCATCACCGAGTCCTGAGAGAGGTTTCCTGGAAGGGTTGGCCACACGGCGATACAGACCATCCAGGAAATGGAGTGGGGATCCCGGGTCCAGCCTCACGTGTCAGTGCTGTCCCCAATATGCCTGTGTTCTTGGGCCTGGACTGCAGAGCCTCACAGGCGGGCTCCTAGGGGGCAGTGGTTCTGACTCCCATCATGAGACCCGCGGTGAGGCGCCCTCCCCGCTTAGGCAGAGAGCTCAATGGCTCCCAATCAGGGGTGCTCTTCCTTACTTTCAGAACTGCTGCTCAGAGGCTGTTGAGATTGGGATGCTGTTTATAACTAAGCCAATTCAAAGTAAACTTTTGTTTTGCTTTAAAAATATTTGAATGCCGATGCCTTATTGTGGAAGCTGTGACAGGGTTTGTTTCCTTGGGCTCAAAAATCACTGCAGATGGTGACTGCAGCCATGAGATTAAAAAATGCTTGCTCCTTGGAAACCTATGATAAACACAGACAGCATATTGAAAAGTAGAGACATCACTTTGCCGACAAAGGTCCATATAGTCAAAGCTATGGTTTTTCCGGTAGTTGTGTATGGGTGTGAGAGTTGGACCATAAAGAAGGCTGAGCACTGAAGAATTGATGCTTTCCAATTGTGTTGCTGGAGAAGACTCTGTTTTAACAGAAAATAAACTGTTTTTAAATATATTACCATGGAAAATTTCAAACATGCACAAAAGTGGATGGACCCGTCAATTAATCTCAGCAGTTTCTAACACAGAGCCAATCTCAAATAGATCATTCTTTTGTCTTCTCTCCATTTTTTTTTATACAGTAGGTCCTAAAACAGCTTTTTAAACCTTGAAATAGATGCTCATTTTATAAAACACAGACTTGCCAACTTTGTTATTACATTTAAAAGTTGCTTGAGGTAATTATTTCATTTTTTAATATGAATTTTCATATTGGAAAAGACCCTGATGCTGGGAAAGATTGAAGGCAGGAAGAGAGTGGATGACAGAGGATGAAATGGTTGGACAGCATCACCAACTCAATGGACATGAGTTTGAGCAAGTCTGGGAGTTGGTGATGGACAGGGAAGCCTGACATGCTGCAGTCCATGGGGTCGCATAGTCAGACACGACTGAGCAAGTGAACTGAACTGAATATGAATTATCATTGGAAGAAAAGCTATGACCAACCTAGACAGCATATTAAAAAGCAGAGACATTACTTTTCCATCAAAGGAACACCTAGTTAAAGCTGTGGTTTTTCCAGTAGTCATGTATGGATGTGAGAGTTGGACCATAAAGAAGGTTTGGAACTGAGGTGTTGGAGAAGACTCTTGAGAGTCCCCTGGACTGCATGGAGATCAAACCAATCAATCCTAAAGGAAATTAGCCCTGAGTATTCATTGGAAGGACTGATACTGAGGCTGAAGGGTCAATACTTTGGCCACCTGATGCGAAGAACTGACACATTGGAAAAGACCCTGATGCTGGGAAAGATCGAAGGCAGGAGGAGAAGGTGCGACAGAGGACTAGATGGTTGGATGGCATGACTGACTCAATGGACGTGAGTTTGAGCAATTTCTGGGAGATAGTGAAGGACAGGGAAGCCTGGCGTGCTGTAGTCCATGGGGTCACAAAGAGTCAGATACGACAGAGCGACTGAATTACAGCAATCATTACAAAGAATTCAAGTGATGTTGCATGTAAAGAAAAATATGTGAAAGTCTATCTCCACTGGCTTTTTTCCCAAAATGAACTTTCTCACCTTTTGCTTTATAAACTGAATTCATTTTACCCTCTTAATCCAGAATCAAGCTTCTGTTTATATACTGGGGAATTCCTCTACCAATGTGTGTGTATGCCAATCCCCTTTAAAGTCTGCTTGTTTCTGAGTGTTAATCTGCTTGCTCCCCGAGCCTCTCCGACAGGTAATGGCTGTTGACAGTAAGGTCCCCCAGATGCTCTGCCAAAGAGAAGCATTGGAAGTGACCTTTGACAGTTGAAGTCCCTGCCTCCCTCTGCACCTGCCCGTCTGCTCTGGTGATGCTCAAGAGCCCACCAGAGGTGGCCGTGGGAGGGAATCACCTCGGGAACCAGGGCACAGGCCACTCACGTCGCGGCTCCCTGATGCTTTTAAAATAAGGACTGTACTGTGCTCTTAAAGTTTATGAGTTTTTGTTTTTTCCTGTTTTAGGCAAGGCAGAGAGAAAAAAATGAATGAAGAACACAATAAACGCTTATCAGATACCGTGGATAAGCTTCTGTCCGAATCAGATGAGAAGCTTCAGCTTCATCTGAAGGAGAGAATGGCTGCTCTGGAGAATAAGGTGAGCCAGCCCCACGGCCCCTTTAGAAAGAGGCGCATCTGGCCTGGCTTGGCCTGGCCCGGCCCGGTCTCTGTGTGGGAAATCTCCAGGACAGGAGTTGGAAAACTGTTCCCATAGAGGGCCCCAGAGTGAATGTCTTTACTGGTTATGAATAATTGAGTAGCAGCATTTCATGCTAGTCAATAAGCGTGATAGCATCCACAGGCAGTGTGTAAAGGAACACACATAGATGTGTGCCCACAACCCTTACAGAAAGCATCAGAGAGCTGGATCCACTGATGGCTCTGGTGTTACCAGCCGCCGTGCTAGAACTTTCTTCTAAGTCCACCCTCACCCCTTCGTTTCTTTCTTAGAAGTTTATTTCTGGGGCTTTTCTGGCAGTCCAGTGGCTGAGAGTCTGCCTTGCAAGGTCAGGGACTCAGCAGGTTCGATCCCTGGTTGGGGAGCTAAGATCCCACGTGCCACGTGGCAATCACGTCAAAAGAATCCCGTGTGATGCAACTGAGGCCTGACGCAGCCAAATCAAGAAGTGTAGTTCAGGATCTTTCATATAATGTGATAGAAAAGATTGAAGCAAGTAAAAGCAAGCATTCTCATATTCCAACTTTAGCCTTCTCTCTTTTTATTTGCTTTGGAAAATGTCTGAGAACCTCCATCAGAGCAGGTCAGTGGGCAACACTCTGGTTCAGGTCTGGTGAAAACCTGTCCCAGCTGCACCAGTGCCCTAAAGACAAGGTCCAGAATGAGGCCCAGAACCTTCCCTGAGCAACGCTTGTCTGAGAGATACCAGTGGTCACTACAAGTTCTGCAGCACGTTTTACCCCCACAAAACCCAAGATGAAACACACACCTCAATAGAGACCACACAGGGTGGTCCCCTCACTTCACCCTGACTTGTGGGCTGGCTTTGAGGTGGGGATAGTTTTGTCTCAGATTTGAATTTGGCATGTGAAACCTGTGCCAGTTTCCTGAGTGACCACTGAACTGCAAAAGCTGAAAGCAAGTATAAAGCAATTTCACTTAACCCAGGGACCTGGGCTCCTTGTGTCTAGAATACCAGTCTGGCAAGGAGGAGATTGTCTGTGTACAAGTTAGTGTTAAACTTAGTCATCCTGCCTCGTGCTGGCACTTCACTCTGGGCTCGAGGTCCACCCCTCCTCTGGATGTGCTTTATGCTTTCAGACAGAAGAATAGCCATCCCTCAGTCAACACAGCATCTGTAAGAATTGACCCTAAAGCACTGTGTATATCTTTTTCAGAATTCTGTCATATGGGAAGTTGAAAAAGCAAAAAGGCAATTAAAAGAAATGCAAAACGACAAGGTACTTAAATCTCTAAATCGTTTAGAAATTTGTTAAGAGCTGAATTGAGCTGAGTTCATTGTTACAGTCACTACAGGTGCTTAGCAGAAGTCGAGTTACATTTTCCTTATGGCTAATCCACTGCTGTAACACGTATAGCATTTCTGGTTTTGAACACTGAATGTGTTTGCATTATAGATGCATTTAGAGCGTGTGGCCATTGTGTGTGGTTCAGAATTCTGAGTAGTCCTTTCTGGGTTCACCCAAAAGCTGAGACAAAGCATGAGCCTTTCATGTGGACAGTGCTATCTGTCAGAAAGATAATACGAGCCACATATACAATCTAAAATTTCCTAAAAATGAACGGGCTACTTCACGTTCTTTTTTTACCGTGAGACTTAAAATCTTCTGTGTAATTTCTGCATTGAGCTTTGCACCGTCCTGTCTCATGTGCTCAGGGGCTGCACGAGGTGAGTGACCACCTTGGCTGACAGCACAGGGTCGAGTGAGTCGAGTGACTTGGAAACTTGGCCCGTTTGACTTGTTTTACCCCGTGAGGAAGTGAAGTGGGCTGTAGAGGAATGAATGTGAGGAATGCCCAGGAATGCAGGTGAGCTCCATGGAGACAGTTTAAAGCAGTGAGAGGAGCGAGGGCAATAGAGTGAGTCCTGTCCCCCTAAACTGAACCCCCGCTGCAAGTCCAGCTTCTGTCTACAGACTTCATCGTTGTTAATAGCTTGCCATATTTTCCTCCAGAGAAACCTTTTCTATAACTGAGATGGAACTTTCTATTCATTATGGTTTATAAGGGTTAATATTGTTCTGAATGTTTATATTTGCTATGGGACTCTTAGAGAACATTTTTTTCTGAAATAAAATGTTCAGAGTTGATAACTACTCACGTAACCTGTTATGCACATTTTCGTGCAAGTCATTTTACATCCGGAAAGCAAGCGGTGCAGGCTGTGTCATTTGCTGTTTCTTAGGACCAGGTGATTCTAAACCTGGAAACCCTGAGAGCCGAACTGGACCAGATAAGGCTGCGAGGGGCTCCCCTCCACCACGGGTAGGCTGCTCCCCCAGGCAGCTCCCCTCAGCACTGTCAAGTGTGACAAAGGCCTGTCTGGTGTGTGGACAGTATGACTGGGTGTAACTCATGGTCATACCTCAAGGAGCCTGTAGCTTCGTGGCCAGCGAGAGGGAAGAGACAAGCATCGTTCCTTAGGGTCGAACTTGGTACCAGGGAGAGTGGTGGTCACAGTATTGGGAAAACTCACAACCACAGGCGGAGGTTTGGAGGTGGGGGGCCCGACCAGTTGATATTTGGGTGTATTCATTTGAGGGGCTTGACAGACTGTGACACTGATGTTTCTGAAGAGTTGCAGAAGGTTAATGACCTGTAGTCTTTTTTACGTGATTGGAGACTGAGACATGACCTGCCTTTGGCTGTGGTGGGAGGAATCACCTGGCTTGTGAATGAGGCGAGCAGATTACTGAGCATCCTGATTTTTTTCTTACTTGTTATAGGGGCAGTAATTCTTATTAAGTATTTAAATGTTTCTTTGTCTTCTTCACGGAAAATGATCACAAGTGAGAGATAAATTTTAGCAAAGGTTATTAAGTGCTTAACTGGTGACATTCATTCACCTGTAGGAAATGGACTACTGCTTGAATCCTGAGTTAGGAGACAGTTTGGAGCCCATACGCATATTTCTGTGTTTGTGTGCTTAGAGGATCCTCACAGTCCAGGGCCCCTGCCCAGCCTTCTTCTAGAGTAAGGGGATATAATTTGAGACAAAGGCCGAGCCAGAAACTGGCCCTATGTCCAAAACCACGGCAGGTGGAGTTCATGGAGAGCACATGCCCTGCAGAACGGATAGGGAACATGGCCAAATTTGCTGGCAGAGCTCCTCCAGGGTGAGGGACTGGTGCTGTCAGAGGTGGAGAACCCCTGCTCCCAGGGTGGACGAGGTGAGTGTGCGGAAGACTGTGTAGACAGTGGAGGAAGAGGAGGTGGACACGGCCTCCTGCTCTTGGGGGGTTTGGATATGGAGGGATGTGCTGGTGCCTGGACCCGAGGCCTGGCACGGTTGGGGGGTTCAGATGGTGAAGCCTGGGGCCTGGTCACCAGTCCCCTGTGGTCAGTGAGAGTGAGAGACGAGATGAGGAAGCAGCCGCAGGGCGGGAGGGGCCGCTGTGCTCTGAAGAGAGTGGGCCGCAGCGGCTGGTGTGAGGGAGGGGTGTCTCCAGGAGGCAGCTCTCGAGGGGTCATAGCAGTGACTTAGCAGCACAGGTGGGGCCTCGGAGCGGGGCTCTCGGGCAGTGTGGTCTGGGTGAGGGGCACTATGCTGGCTCAGGAGGGAGGGAGTGGGGATGAAAACCTGCCTCACAGGCAGAGCAGGCACCGCATATTTGGTAGGACCTCCCAGAGGAATTGGTCACCTTGTCTCTGAGGCCTTCTCCTGGAGGAAAGAGCTTCGGGTGATGAGGGGGAGAGAGATGGAGGCTGCACTCTGTGAGGGGACTAGGAGGTGATGGTTGGGGCATGCCCCAACCCGGAGGCCTCTGTGGCCCTCAGGACCCGAGAGGGTCCGCAGTCCACGGCGCAACTGTGTTGTAACCTCCACCCAATTCCCAAGTTTGCTCTGGCCCCAGGCCCTTGGGTAGAAGTGGAGCAGAGAAGGGAGCGGTTCCGTCAGGAGGTAGGGGAGACGGGAAGGAAGACAGGCATGCGCCAGGGAGATTCGAGACCTCCATCTCCTGTGCAGCACAGTTTACCTTGCAAAACGGTCGAGCAGAGCAGCGTGTGACCCTGAGCAGGCTGAGCTGGTGGTTGGCCTTGGCCGCTCTGCAGACGTATGGGGTGTCCTGTCCTCGGAGGAGGGCTCTGTCTCCCGGGTTTAGGGACTCCTGCACGTGAAGGCACCACCCTCTTCCCAGAGACAAGACTGAGCAGAGCCTGGGCGGTCCTGCAGTTCAGGGGGCTCACAGTCAAGGCGGACACGACTAAACGACTGAACTGACTGGTTGAAACATCAGTAGGAACACAAATTAGCAAAAACAAAAAACAAAACAAAACAAAAAACTCACAAAAACTGATAAATTAAATATTTCCCAATTCTGTGGCTTCCTTCCAGCTCATAAGCACAATTTTATAAAACTGCTATCTCTGTGTATTAACCATTTCTATTTCTTCCTTTTTCACTTACTTTAAACGGACTATATGTTTCTACATGATTCTCATAGTCATCTCTAAAGAAATTCTATGTCTGTCTCAGTGCTTCCTGAATAACAGTTTGTAGATAGAATGGAGATTTCATCAGACCACACTTAAATGAAATAAGCAAAGGCAAGATACTGAGTTTTTAGTAAAGCTAAATTTATTGAATTTACTTTATTGAATTTATTCAGTTCAGTTCAGTTGCTCAGTTGTGTCCGACTCTTTCTGACCCCATGAATCGCAGCATGCCAGGCCTCCCTGTCCATCAGCAACTTCCTGAGTTTACCCAAACTCATGTCCATCGAGGTGGTGATGCCATCCAATCATCTCATCCTCTGTCGGCCCCTTCTCCTCCTGCCCCCATCCCTCCCAGCATCAGGGTCTTTTCCAATGAGTCAACTCTTCACATAAGGTGGCCAAAGTACTGGAGTTTCAGATTTAGCATCAGTCCTTCCAATGAACACCTAGGACTGATCTCCTGTAGGATGGACTGGTTGGATCTCCTTGCAATCCAAGGGATTCTCAAGAGTCTTCTCCAACACCACAGTTCAAAAGCATCAATTCTTTGGCACTCAGCTTTGTTCACAGTCCAACTCTCACATCCATACATGACCACTGGAAAAACCATAGCCTTGACTAGACAGACCTTTGTTGGCAAAATAATGTCTCTGCTTTTGAATATCTAGGTTGGTCATAACTTTCCTTCCGAGGAGTAAGCATCTTTTAATTTCAGGGCTGCAGTCACCATCTGCAGGGATTTTGGAGCCCCCAAAAATAAAGTCTTGCACCGTTTCCACTGTTTCCCCATCTATTTCCCATGAAGTGATGGGACTGGATGCCATGATCTTCGTTTTCTGAATGTTGAGCTTTAAGCCAACATTTTCACTCTCCTCTTTCACTTTCATCAAGAGGCTTTTTAGTTCCTCTTCACTTTCTGCCATAAGGGTGGTGTCATCTGCATATCTGAGTTTATTGATATTTCTCCCGGCAATCTTGATTCCAGCTTGTGCTTCTTCCAGCCCAGCGTTTCTCATGATGTACTCGGCATAGAAGTTAAATAAGCAGGGTGACAATATACAGCCTTGACATACTCTTTTTCTTATTTGGAACCAGTCTGTTGTTCCATGTCCAGTTCTAACTGTTGCTTCCTGACCTGCATATAGGTTTCTCAAGAGGCAGGTCAGGTGGTCTGGTATTCCCATCTCTTGAAGAATTTTCCACAGTTTATTGTGATCCACACAGTCAAAGGCTTTGGTATAGTCAATAAAGCAGAAATAAATGTTTTTCTGGAACCCTCTTGCTTTTTCAATGATCCAGTGGATGTTGGCAATTTGATCTCTGGTTCCTCTGCCTCTTCTAAATCCAACTTGAACATTTGGAAGTTCATGGTTCATGTATTGCTGAAGCCTGGCTTGGAGAATTTTGAGCATTACTTTACTAGCATGTGAGATGAGTGCAATTGTGCGGTAGTTTGAGCATTCTTTGGCATTGCCTTTCTTTGGGACTGGAATGAAACCTCGCCTAACAACCTAGATCTTTTCAATTGCATATGCTAAAAGAACTGGCTTTGTAGTTTCCAAGGGGAAAAAGGTTCATTTTAACCAGTTTCTCTGAAGTCCAAGGAATATCACGGCCATCCTGCATCAAAAAGTCATCTTTCAAAAAAAAAAAAAAAAAAAGTCATCTTTCGTTTATGTAGTCATAGTTTCATGCCTAAATTATAGACCAACTCGTGCTCAAATTGACTCTGATATCAGGGGCAGATCAGCTGATAAAAAGCTTGGATTGTCTCTCTGGAGGGAAGTGAGACCTTGGTCCCATGAGAAGAATCTAAAGGATTAAGGGAATTTGCAGGAGTGGGGAAAGCTTGGTCCGTCCTACGTGTACCATAATCTTAAATAATGCTTATTTTCTTTACTGAAGTAAAAAAAAAACAGCTGATAGAAACAAATATAAATCACTGAAAGGTAAAGAAATTCATCATCTGTGATCAAAAGCTGCATTCTAAGGAAACTTTGTTCTCTTAACCTAGAGAGGAGACTAAATTCCAGTCTGGTACCAGCTTACCAGGTAACAAACAAACAAACAAACAAAATTGTTTACGGGTAAGCTTAGAAAAGTCTTTTCCACGTATAATTGGAAGTAGCAGTATTTTTGCAAAGGCATTGGTGTGAAACCATACAAGGCATGTTTAAAACCTGATTAGATAGAAATTGACAAAGTAGGCTGGTCACTGCTGTGACTTGAAACACTTGAATATGATAACTAGAATTATAACTGACAGCATTTTACCAGGATGTATCAGATTTTCATGGATGTCACATTATTTCTAGGATACCCATATTAGTAACTGAAGGAGTCTTTGGGCCTAGAAAAGAAAAGAACAGTCTTAAAGGCCCTTGCTTTTGAGAGGGCCACCTGTAAGACAGAACTGAATCATCTAACTTTGGAGAAAACAAAACCGAACTTTAGGTCCCACCCTGAGGCTCCAGGCCAGTTGTATCTATCTGGGACTTATCACCCCCTGCCCAACTACAAATGCCATCTCTCTCTCCTTCTTTTCTGCCTCGGCCCAAACTATACCTTACAGTAACATCCACCACATAATATAAATTGGGAAGATTCATCACTCTTTCTGACAGCACTTCCCATGTAGTTTAACATGCCAAATGAACTCAGGTTGTTTAATATCTCTCTTTGGGAGGTCTCAGGGGCCCTCTGAAGCATCCCAAAGCTAGCTAGAAGTCAATTATTTAGGCAGGCTTGTTCATAGATATCAAAAGGGTTTATAACAGTCAGGTAGGATCACATAAGTCACCATGAAACAATACTTCTCCATTTAGCCAAAGTTAACAAAAGATTTCAAAGGTAAACCTAGAACAGACCACTTAAGATGTAAAGAAACTTAAAATCCATTAGCAAAGGCAGTTCAACATCTCAAGAAAACTTGTACTAGGCACAAAACTCTTTTCTGGGGGTCCACTTTCCATAAAACCTCCTTATCCCGTTCTGAACCCATTCCTTTGCTTCTCCCATCCTGAAACTGCCACTTGTAAGACAGAACTACTTCTTTTTCCTTCATAAAATGTGATTTCATTCCTCATACCTTCTTTAATAACAAGTCATACATTTCCCTTAAGCAACCAAGAACTGACTTTTATATTGGCATTCTATAGATTGGTGAGCATACATATCAGTGATAATACAATTTTTTTTTTTGCTTTCTTACACTGAACATGTCAGGATGGCACCAGACACTATTCATGGCTAGTCAAAAATCTCTTTTGTTTCTGTGTAAGAGGGAGGTTCTTTCAAGTAGTGAATGTTTCAGAACCTTAATTTATTTGGAAATGACCTAGCTATTCAATACACTGTCATCACTTAGTTTAGCACAACAATAGAAACTCAGGTAAATCTGGAGAAACTTGTAAGTTCAGTTCAGTTGCTCAGTCGTGTCTGACTCTTTGTGACCCCATGGACTGCAGGACGCCAGGCTTTCCTGTCCATCACCAACTTCAGGGGCTTGCTCAAACTCAAGTCCATCGAGTCAGTGATGCCATCCAACCATCTTATCCTCTGTCATCCCCTTCTCCTCTACCTTCAATCGAGACTATTATAGACAGATATTTTAGAGTATAATTATTGTTAATAGTTTATCTAAATATCACATTTACATTTTTTAGTTTTTTTTTGTTGTTGTTGTTTAGAGGTACTTTCTTTTGACAAGCTTGTGACAGATATAACAACATAGCAATTTTTAACTTATAATAAACTTAGGCACTATGAAAATTTTGTGCTTAATGTTAATGACTTAGACATGTCTATAGTAGAGTAGCGAAAAAAAAAAAAAAAAAAGATATTTAATATTGACTATTTCCCAGTTCATGTGAATCTGAAATTCATTTAGGTCAATGTTTTCTTGTATTTCCAACTGTTTGATTTGTAAGGGCTTCCTTTTCTTGAGATCATTTAAATAAGAACTCAGAACTTGAGCAATATTATCAAAAAACAGAAGACTCACACTAAGACATGCATAAATCCAGACAGACAGACAAGGGATCTTCTAGTTTTCCGCCTGAGATTTAAAATATTTCTTTGAGCTGCTTTTTTTGGGCGGGGGGGGGGGGGGGGGGGGGGGGGTGGGGGGGCGGGTGGTGGCAAGAATACTGGAGTGGGTTGCCATTCCTTTCTCCAGGAGATCTTCCCGACCCAGGGATTGGACCCATATCTCCGGCATTGTAGGCAGACGCTTTACTGTCTGAGCCACCAGGGAAGTTGTTGAATTCTGTGGCAAGGGTTAACTTCAAGCGTTGTCCTAGGCAGGCCTTTGTAACAAGCTAATTGTTTTTAATTGCATATGCAAAAGAACCAGCTTTAGGGTTTCCAAGAAAAAAGGAAGTTTCCTTGTAACCAATTTTGTCTGATTCTATAGAATATCATGTCCGTCCTAGGTCAGGTCATCTTTCCTTTCTGTAGTCAGAGTTTTATCCCTGAATCATAGATCAGCTGATAAAAAGCTTGGATTGTCTCTGAGGGGTGGATTTGCTTGTCCTTGTGTTTCACCTGGTGGCAGTAGTGAGGCCTGCGGGCCTCTCCTGGAATTGGGCGTTGGGGCGGGAAGTACTGAGAGCGCGTGTTGGTCTGGGGGCGGCCCACCAGCAGCACCCCGGGGGCTGGGCGAACCCGGGTGGCGGGCGTAGCGGGCAGGGCGAACGCAGGCATCTGGGGCGTGGCACACCGTGAGCGCGCCGGGGGTGGGACGAACCTGAGCGTCGCGTGGTTGGGGGGGCTCCCAACTGTGCTCTCAGGGGTCGCCATTGCAGCTGGGAACGTCCATTTCTGTGCTCCTGGGTCCCCATCCATCGGCATCCAGTGAGCAGAGTTGAGGGGTGCGGACCACAGGTAAGGGAACTAGGACTCGGTGGAGCAGGGAACCACGTTTTCCGCCCTCTCTGTTGGCACCGTCTTGGAGCCCCTTAACCTAGTGGTCGCGGAAAGGCCTCACCTTTGGGGTCAAGGCCTTTACTGCTTTACCCCTTCGCATAAAGTTCAGACCCTCACGGTTCTCCCAAGTAGCCTAGTGCCTGCTGGAAGTCCAAGGGATTTATCCTGCCTGGTGATTTTACCTGCAGGGACTTCAACCCTTACTCTGGCCAGCTGGCCCAGCCCTGCTTCTGGCACTTTGCCGTCCAGTGGGCCCTTGACCACCTGCTGGGATGGGAAAGGGAAGGGTCCACTAGTTGCACCCTAGAAACTTAGTAAGGTGCATGGATTTAAAGATCTGGTGGCCACCCAGGCAGAAAAGAAGGGAGGAGGGCACCTTGCTGCCCTTTCATGGTGGAATCTGTGGCTGTCCTGCTGAGAGGGGGCTTTTCCATGGGGACCCTGTGCAATAAGTTTGGTGTTTTTGAACTAAATAATTAGAACGTGTAAAAACTTTAAATTATGTGGTGCTTTAATTAAAACAACAACAACAACAACAAACAAGCTCCAAGTTTTTTGCAAATTGAGGTCTAAAAATTGAAGGCCTATTTTCCTTCCACTGTGGCATTCTATGAAGAAATGTGCGTTTTTTAAAGAAAAGAGTCAGAAAAGTGAGGGAAACAGAAAACCCAGAGGTGCCCCTGTAGTTTGGTGAAGGCCTTAGGAGGTCACTTGTAAATGCTGCTGGCTGTCGGGAGGCAGTCTCTTCCTGTGGCTGATGGGCACAGAGCTCTGCAGGCTTGTCCTTTGCATGGATGTTCTTGTTGGTGGAAATCCAGCTTGGAGCCATCTCCTGATGTGTAAGAATTTCCCAGACTAGACCCCTAGGCAAATCCCGCAGGGCCAGGGGCTCCTTCCTTCATTGTATCTGTCTGTTTGACTGAAAACCAGCAATGCCATATTTTTCTTTCAATCTGGTCTCTCATCCAGGCCTTGGAGTAATATTTCCCCTCCCCCTCAATAGGCTTGGGTTCCAGGGATGAATTATAGTCAGTTGTCCATGAGTTTGCAGATGAGGAAACAAAGCCAGAGAGGGTGGAGGACTGTCCAAGGGAGAATGGGATATCCTTCCAGGAACCCTGGCCCCTGGTTTTTTAATGAGCTTCCTACCCAGCATGGTCATTAAGTGGCAAGTGTTGACATTGAGAATAAACTATTGGTGGAAATGTAAAAGGCTTTTTTAAAGAATGTGCCTACCAGCTGTGCATCTTATGGAGTATTTTCATTGTACTCCCTAACCCTTGGAAAGTGCTGGGCACAGAGCAGATGCTTCATCATTTTTATTTAAAAGTTCAATTTCACATAATTATATCCATAGTGTCAGCAACACTATGAGGTATATTAGAACAGTGATTGTCACAGTTGGTACTTCACAGATCAGTAAAGAAAGAAAACATTTTATTAGGAAGACTGTAAGAGAATTGCTAAGTTTTAAGTTTACCCCACAAGGATATTTAAAAAAAAATGAAACAAATCTCTCCCTTAATCACCAAAGCTATTGGAGGTCTGTTGAGGACCCCACGCAAGGGAGGTTCTACGTCTTGGGACACCCCTGCTTCAGCATCTCCCTAAGCCAGCAACCTGTGACAGTCGAGTACACTTGAAGTTCCTTCCTTGACCTCGGGAGTGTTTTTGGAAGACAAATTTTTTGACAGACAGGGGTGGTGGAAGGTTTTGGGATGTTTCAAGTGCAGTCCATTTTTTGTGCACTCTGTTTCTATTTCTGTTCCCTGGTGGCTCCGTTGGTAAAAAGTCTGCCTGCAGTGCAGAAGACCCGGGTTCAATCCCTGGGTCAGGAAGATCTCCTGGAGAAGGAAATGACAGCTCACTCCAGTATTCTTGCCTGAAGAATTCAATGGTCTGAGGAGCCTGGTGGGCTACAAAGGGCTGGACATGGCTGAGTGACTGAACACTTATTTCTAGTATGATTTCATCAGCACCACCTCAGATCATCAGGCGTTAGATCCTAGAGGTTGGGGGCCCCTGCATTAGTTTCCTCTTTCATCTTCTACACAGCTCCAGCCTGCTTCCTCCTCCTCTTCCATCTGCAGAACTACCTGCAGGGCTTCTCTGAGTGTGATTAAGAGTCACCTTCCCTCACTTCCTTTCCTTTGAGTCTCTTCTCCTAACTGGGTTTCCCTGATCTCCATTTAGGTACTTTTGCCCCAGGTGGTGCTAGTGGTAAAGAACCTACCTGCCAATGCAGGAATCCGATCCCTGAGTTGGGAAGATCCCCTGGAGGAGGGCATGGCAACCCACTCCAGTATTCTTGCCTGGAAAATTCCCATGGACAGAGGAATGTGGCAGGCTCTGATAGTCAGACGTGACTGAAGCGACTTACCACAGCATACCAGAGGACCTTAGAACTGCCGACTCACATGATTTTTCTGGCTCTTTGGAGTCCCTTGTCATTCCACGTGTATGTTAGGGTCAGCTTGTGTATTGCTTCCTAAAGGCCCTGAGAGGGTAACAGGCAGGAAGGCCGGGGGTCTTCAGACAGAGGGAATAGGCTGCAAGTGTCAGATGTTTTTTCTCTCTCTCTTAAGCAGCCGAGGGAAACAAACTAGTGTTACATTTTTTCCCCTTTTCCATACAAATTTAAAAGGAGATTTCTCTGAAAATTCTGTGTTGCCATGACGATTCCTGGCTCCACCTGAGCTTAACTTTTCTCAAACTTTGAGCTAAGCAATGCATTTTTTCATAAGGAAATGTTTGTCTTAAGCTATGTTAATATACTATGTATTTTCACTAGACTCTGGCTTCAGGTCGGTTCCCCCTAAAGGCTCAGAACCGACTTGACAAACCAGTATGTCTTACTCATACCTTGTTCTCCTAATCTATGTTAATGAAACAATATATTTGCCTGGAAATCTGCCTTTCTTCAAGATTCATGTCAATCATTTTATGGCCCGGGATGACTCACCTGCTGCCAATGTTATCTCAATGCATATTGTGGGTGAGGGGCCTGGTGCCATTCTCTGAGACATTGCCTTTCTTTCCTTAGCAGACTGCTAGTGGCTGTATAACATCTGGCTAAAGAGCAGAAGGGGGTACTCTTACTGCCCCCATCTGAAGTCTGTGTCAGCAGCTTTCTCCTTCTCTTTTATACTTTAATAAAACTTTATGACACAAAAGCTCTGAGTGATCAAGTCATATTGGATCTTCATTTCAGATTGAAGATGCATTCCATGGTATTGCCATCTTAAGTCTTTCCTTCACTATGGGATATCTGTACATGTCTTCAGGATATTTTTCAGCAATCATGTATAATTTCCAGTGTGCCAGTCTTCTCATCCTTGTTACATCCATGGAAAAGTATTTTATTAATGTTGACATTATTGAAAGGGAATTGTTTTTTTAAATTCCTTTTCAGATTATTATTTGCTAGTGTATACAGATAAAACTGTGTAATCATTCATTTTTATCAGTTGGGACAGCTTGATGGTTGTCTTTACTTTCTTTACTTTCTCATACTTTAAGATTATCCTGGCTCATATATTTACTGCTTCACCCCTAATCTCTGTCATTTATTCAAAGAATTTCTGCCCTTTTTTTAAAAACATTGAATTATTTTTGACTATGCTGGGTCTTTGTTGCTAGATGTCTAGTTGTAGTGAGCAGAAGCTGCCCTCTAGTTGCCGTGCCATGGCTTTTCATTGCAGCAGTTTGGTTGCAGAACTTGGGCTCTGGAGCATGCAAGTACTCCAGTAGTTGTATGGGGGCTTAGTTGCCCCTGGGCATGTGGAATCTTGTAGCACCAGGGATCGAACCCATGTTCCCTGCATTGGTAGGTAGATCCTTTACCATCAGACCACCAGGAACATTTCCTGTTCCCTTTCATTAGAGAATGATATGAAAAACATACATGTAGGAGCTAAAGATGCTCAGCTGACAATACTCGGAAATATATACAGGTATTCCAGCTTACCTTTGAACACATTCAGTTAAAGGTAGTTTGTGATGATATCTCCGTGGATCTTGTAACCTTTCCTTTTGTTTCTCCGTAACTTCCCATTCCAATGGTAACACACCTGGCTTCCATCACTTGTCATGTATAGAATTCAGTGCTTGTCCCATGTGGTTGCTGAAAAAACTGTCAGACTGTCTTCCAAAGGGGGCTGTGCATGCATCCCACCAGTATCTTGAGTATGTTTCTGTAGGATAGTTTACTATCAGTATACTCTCCGTGGCCAGGTGTCTATTTCAATCTTTACCAACCAATTATGAATGGGCTTGTTTTCTCTAGTGTTCTTGGACAATTTGAGTACAGATTCTTTGTCAGATATGCATTTTTTAGGAAAACAATTGTATTTATTTTTGGCTGTGTGGGGTCTTCGTGTATAGGCTTTTCTCTAGTTCAGGTGAGCGTGGGCCATAACTAGTGGTGTGCGGGCTTCTCACTGCAGTGGCTCCTCTTGTTGTGGGGCACAGGCTCACAGGCTTCAGTGGTTGCAGTATGTGAGCTTGGCATTGTGTCTTCCAGGATCTAGAGCACAGGCTCGGCAGTTGTGACACATGGGCTCCATAGCATGTGGGATCTTCCCAAAGCAGGGATCACACCTGCATGTCCAGCACTGGCAGGCGGATTCTTTACCACGGAGCCACCAGGGAAGCGCTCAGGCATATTTTTGATTCTAGTTTTCCACACATGTACCTGGTGAGAGAGGCCAGGATCAAGAGGCCTGGCCACTGGAAGTCCTCAGCCACAGTTCTGGCTGTGCCATCCAAAGCTCTGGGGCCTTTGGCGAGCACCTCAGCTTCCCTGGGACTGTTTCCTCCCCTCAGAAATGCCCTGCTGTTGGACTGTAGCCCACCAAGCTCCTCCATCCTTGGGATTTCTGAGGCCAGAATACTGGAGGGGGTGCCATTTCCTTCTCTACAATGTAGCATTTGGAAGATATTTTCTCCTGGATTGTGGTTTTGATGAAGGAAGGGGGATCCCTTCCAGGGCTTGAGAGTGGCTTCTCGTATGACACTTGGAAATGAATTGTCCGAGGACAGGAGTGCTGTCCAAGCGAGAAACTTCATTGGGAAGGACTGCTGACTTCAGTTTCACTTTTCACTTCCATGCACTGGAGAAGGAAATGACATCCCACTCCAATCTTCTTGCCTGGAGAATCCCAGGGATGGAGGAGCCTGGTGGGCTTCCATCTATGGGGTCACACACAGTCGGACATGACTGAAGTGACTTAGCAGCAGCCGGGGTGGAGTGCAGGAGGGTGAGGGAAATGGAGAGAACTGCTCTGCCACTTGGCTCACCTGCAGGGAGCGAGCTCCGCCCTTGGCAAAGGTCATGAGGAAGGAGGCTCGGCATACACAAAGGCGGGATCGAGTCTCAGGAGCCCCCCTGGAAATTCTCGAGCATCTACCCCCAAAACCAGAGTCTGCCTACTTTCTGCTTTGTGCTTTCACCTACACCTCTGACTTTATGGGGGGTTGTCCCCCACTACCTCTCTCTGAAAAAAGAGTTAGCTTACAGCTCCACTTAATAATTCCTGGGTGTGACAGTGTTTCAACCTACAAACTCCTTTGGAAATCCTCTAGCCTGCCTGAATAAGTTTTTTCGGCCACATGTGATTGTTCAGAGCCTCCCAACTTTGAGAGGGAGGAGATGTTCTAAACTGTCTAAACACAGATTCTTTTGAGTAGTTAAAAGACTGATTAGAAATTGTATTGGTGAAGGGTTTTTCACTTATTGAGCCAATGTTTGCTGCTAAGTCTCCATACCCCTTACCTACTGTGTCCTTGGCAGTGTATTGATTGATATAATGGGTGTATAGAAATGTAAGTAGTAGCCTCAATGTTTGTAACCTTGGACCCTTGAGTTAATTCTTTTCTTGATTGAGCCCACCTCACCTTTGCCCTATAGGAATGCAGCTTTGTCCAGTGCTTTTTTGGAGGCTGGTGTCTGACTTTGGAATAATCACCTTTAGAGAAAGATAAGTTTCTTAAAATGTTAACAGGCCTCCTGGCCAGAAGATGATGTAAATCACCTGAACTTTTGCATATGATAAGTTTGAAAGCCTGGCTTCGATTAGAACCAGGAACTGCTGTCCTTGCATGACTCCACCCCTTCCCCCATTATCCTCTATGCACAACTTAAGGTATAAAACTACTTTGGAAAATAAAGTACGCCCCTTTTTGTTCACTGAAATTTGGTCTCCCCATGTCGTTCTTTCTTTCACCTTCTGGCTGAATTTTTCCTCTGAGGCGGGGAAGCTCATCAAGCCTACTAATTTTGCCTGGGCTTCTAAGGTCCGACCGGGAGGCATTAGTGTCTTCTCTCCTTTGGGAGAACGGGAGGATGCCTGCGGCCTTCGTAGGTGACGTTAATTCCCTGCTTTGGAATTTTATTCAGCCTCTTTTCTTCACTGAATTTTCCTACTGAGCTATCCTTATTTCAGCCGCTTTTCTCCACTGAATTTCCTCACTGAGCTATCCTCATTCTATTACTCTTTATATCTTTAATTAACGTTTAATTAAGCAGTTGTTTCCTGATCGTCGCCGATGCCATCTCTCCTTCGAATACCCTGGATCAGCCGGGGCTGGACCCCAGCACTCACCATCTCAGGGTTTATGGTCATTGGGTTAGTTTCTGGTTTGTCTCTTGCCAGTCATTCTGAATTGGGATCCTTCCTGGGGGCACACGCATCACTCAGCTGAGATGGATTCCAGCGAGGAGGATCCTGGGAAGTTGGTAGGACCTCTGGACTACAGTCTTCCATCTCTTTTTGACCTCTCCAGAATCCTGGTTGGTGGTAGCTTGTTAGTTCCTTGTTCCTTACCAGGACCTCCTCTTGTAAGATGACTCCTGAAAGTGTTTTCTCTTCTCTGTTGCCCGGCAAGGGTGGGTGGTCAGTGGTTCATTTAACAGTTTGTCTTTTGGTTCTCTCGAATAAGGTCCTTCACAGAGTAAATGTATAAAATTGTAAAAGTCAATGTTTTAAATAATTTGTATTCATAATTTGGTAAGTTGGCTTTTTTGTTGTGTGTTAGAACTCATCACCAGACCAAAGGTCATGTAAATCTTTTGTTGTTTTATAAAGTTTTATAGTTTTTTAAATTGAATTACAGTGTTAGTTGCAAAGTTTGTGTTTCTGTTCATCTTTTTTCTTTTAAACTTTTATTTATTTTTAGTTGATTGATCACTGCTTTACAATATTGGTTTGATTTGTCATACACCCACATGAATTAACCATAGGTGTACGTGTGTCCCCTCACTCTTTTTTTCCTTTTTATTTATTTATTTTTATTATAAATTTTTAAATTTTAATTGGAGGCTAATTACGTTACAATATTGTATTGGTTTTGCCATACATCAACATGAATCCACCACGGGTATACACATGTTCCCCATCCTGAACCCCCCTCCCACCTCCCTCCCCATACCATCCCTCTGGGTCATCCCAGGGCACCAGCCCCAAGGATCCTGTATCATGCATCGAACTTGGACTGGCGATTCGTTTCATATATATTATACATGTTTCAATGCCATTCTCCCAAATCATCCCACCCTCTCCCTCACCCACAGAGTCCAGCAGACTCTTCTATACATCTGTGTCTCTTTTGCTGTCTTGCATACTGGGTTATCATTACCATCTTTCTAAATTCCATATATATGCGTTAGTATACTGTATTGGTGTTTTTCTTTCTGGCTTACTTCACTCTGTATAATAGGCTCCAGTTTCATCCATCTCATCAGAACTGATTCAAATGCATTCCTTTTAATGGCTGAGTAATACTTCTTTGTGTATATGTACCACAGCTTTCTTATCCATTCATCTGCTGATGGACATCTAGGTTGCTTCCAAGTCCTGGCTATTATAAACAGTGCTGTGATGAACATTGGGGTACACGTGTCTCTTTCAATTCTGGTTTCCTCGGTGTATATGCCCAGCAGTGGGATTGCTGGATCATAAGGCAGTTCTATTTCCAGTTTTTTAATGAATCCCCACAGTGTTCTCCATAGTTTGAGTTCCCTGAATCATACAGCAAATTCCCACTGGTTGTCTATTTATAAATGTTGGTGTACATGCATCCATGCTGCTCTCTCCATTCATCTCACCCTCTCCCTCTTGTTCCCCACCCTTGTCTGTAAGTCTCTTCTCTATGTCTGCATCTCCGTTGCTGCTATGTGAACAGATTTGTTAGACCCATCCTTCTAGATTCCATGTTTTTCTCTTTCTGACTGACTTCCTGTTTAATACGCTCTAGGTTCATCCCATTCATTAAAACTGACTCAAATGTGTTCCTTTTTATGGCTGCATTCCATACAGGCTCTGATTGTTCCTTAGCCATGTTTTGAGGAGGGTCATGGAGCTATTCTGCTCCATTTCAGTTTGGGCTTCCAGTCTGAGTACTCACAGCAGAGCTGCTTCTGGGTGAGCCCTCTGAGGTCTGTGAGCGCGGGGATGCCCGCTCTTCTCTGGTGGCTCGCAGGGGGCGCCAAAACCCCCTCTGACCCATGGGCGCAGGACGCTTTGCCTTCAGACTGGGCTTGGTGACCAGCTGGCGGGAGCTTTGTCTCCTCAGGGCCATCAGGGCTCGGGCTCCTGGATAACGGGGCTGTGTCCAGGCTGAGAGGAGCAGGGTTGCCTCACTGCTCGCCAGCAGGGAGGCACTACAAGAGAAAAAAATGAGGATGAAGTAGACGTTTCCTGTGTCCAGCTGAGTGCTGACTGGAGGTCCATCTCAGAGGACTCGGGAGGGAAAGAGCTCCATGTGCAAAATGGCGGGTTTTCAGTTCGATTTCTGTTAGATGATCTAGAGGATGACCTTCACTGATGTTCTTCAGTGCAGGTGGCCAGTTTTCCTGTCACTGTTTCTTGAGAAGACTGTCCTTTCCTCTTTGCTCATTCCTGGTTTGATTTTCATGAACTGACCACGTACATGTGCGTTCATTCCTGGGCTCCTATTCTTTCCTGGAGTCCATGTGTCTGTGTTCCTGCCAGTTCCTCATTGTGGTGGTTACTACAGCTCTGTGATGTAGTTTGAAGTTGAAGAGGAAGCTGCCTCCAGCTGTGTTCGTCTTTGTCAGAGTCTTTTTGGCCATTTAAGGTCCTGTTCAATATTCAGTTCAGTTCAGTTCAGTTGCTCAGTCGTGTCCAACTCTTTTTGACCCCATGAATCGCAGCACGCCAGGCCTCCCTGTCCATCACAAACTCCCGGAATCCACCCAAACTCACGTCCATCGAGTCAGTGATGCCACCCAGCCATCTCATCCTCCGTCGTCCCCTTCTCCTCCTGCCCCCAATCCCTCCCAGCATCAGAGTCTTTTCCAATGAGTCAACTCTTCGCATGAGGTGGCCAAAGTCCTGGAGTTTCAACTTTAGCATCATTCTTTCCAAAGAACACCCAGGGCTGATCTCCTTTAGAATGGACTGGTTGGATCTCCTTGCAATCCAAGGGACTCTCAAAAGTCTTCTCCAACACCACAGTTCAAAAGCATCAATTCTTCGGCGCTCAGCTTTCTTCACAGTCCAATTCTCACATCCATACATGACCACTGGAAAACCATAGCCTTGACTAGACGGACCTTTGTTGGCAAAGTAATGTCTCTGCTTTTGAATATGCTATCTAGGTTGGTCATAACTTTTCTTCCAAGGAGTAAGCGTCTTTTAATTTCATGGCTGCAGTCACCATCTGCAGTGATTTTGGAGCCCCCAAAAAGAAAGTCTGACACTGTTTCCACTGTTTCCCCATCTATTTCCCATGAAGTGATGGGACTGGATGCCATGATCTTCGTTTTCTGAATGTTGAGCTTTAAGCCAACCTTTTCACTCTCTCTTTAACAATTTTCATATATAACATAGAATAGTGTTTATTAATTGTATTTACTGTGTTGTAGATTATATCCCTAGTACTTATTTTATTTATCTTACAACTATAAGGTTGTACCTTTTTTTAAAAAAATGTATTCATAGATAAGGTTTATTCCAGTGTTTACATAAAAATGAGTTGATGTAGAACAGGAAAAGGTTTTTCCAAAGGGTTAAAATGTATTAAACAACAGAACTTGGTCCTTCCATTTAGTTTGAATTCAGTTGGCTGACTGCACCATTATTAATATCCACCCTCACTAATCATTTTCATCACACACAATATCAAAAGTCTTCTGGTGGCACTTCCTATTTCCCCGGAAGTCTCTTAAACTGCTTTCAGTTACAAAAGAAGGGCAAGGATTTTATCAGCTCACACTCCACTCCTTTGGAGACAAAAATACAGCCCTCAATTCTGTTGTTTAAATTGTGGCTCTTGGAAAACAGGGACCAAATGAAGAAATTAGCACTAACACACAAAGAACACAGTATAATCTCTGTATAACAGTAAGTTTGCTTCAAATTTTTTTTCATTAAGAGTTATTTTTATTATCTCTCCACAAGGAAGTTATAAAAATACCTGTAAAAACATTGAAAAGGCTCTTTAAAATCCTGGAATGAAGAATTCTGAAGTATGAATTATGATACACCTATTGTTTGCAAATAAAAGAATCAAATTTTACAAGTTGGAATTTCTGAACGGCTTTGGTAGGAGTTTACCAGAAGGAGGTAAAACATCAGATCAGATCAGATCAGTTGCTCAGTTGTGTTCGACTCTTTGCAACCCCATGAATCGCAGCACGCCAGGCCTCCCTGTCCATCACCAACTCCCAGAGTTCACCCAGACTCACGTCCATCAAGTCAGTGATGCCATCCAGCCATCTCATCCTCCGTCGTCCCCTTCTCCTCCTGCCCCCAATCCCTCCCAGCATCAGAGTCTTTTCCAATGAGTCAACTCTTCGCATGAGGTGGCCAAAGTACTGGAGTTTCAGCTTTAGCATCATTCCTTCCAAAGAACACCCAGGGCTGATCTCCTTCAGAATGGACTGGCTGGATCGCCTTGCAGTCCAAGGGACTCTCAAGAGTCTTCTCCAACACCACAGTTCAAAAGCATCAATTTTTCGGTGCTCAGCTTTCTTCACAGTCCAACTCTCACATCCATACATGACCACAGGAAAAACCATAGCCTTGACTAGACGGACCTTTGTTGGCAAAGTAATGTCTCTGCTTTTGAATATGCTATCTAGGTTGGTCATAACTTTCCTTCCTAGGACTAAGTGTCTTTTAATTTCATGGCTGCAGTCACCATCTGCAGTGATTTTGGAGCCCATAAAAATAAAGTCTGACACTGTTTCCACTGTTTCCTCATCTATTTCCCATGAAGTGATGGGACTGGATGCCATGATCTTCGTTTTCTGAATGTTGAGCTTTAAGCCAACTTTTTCGCTCTCTGCTTTCACTTTTATCAAGAGGCTTTTTAGTTCCTCTTCACTTTCTACCATAAGGGTGGTGTCATCTGCGTATCTGAGGTTATTGATATTTCTCCCAGCAATCTTGATTCCAGCTTGTGTTTCTTCCAGTTTCTCATGATGTACTCTGCATATAAGTTAAATAAACAGGGTGACAATATACAGCCTTGATGTACTCCTTTTCCTATTTGGAACCAGTCTGTTGTTCCATCACCAGTTGTAACTGTTGCTTTCTGATCTGCATACAAATTTCTCAAGAAGCAGATCAGGTGGTCTGGCATTCCCATCTCTTTCAGAATTTTCCACAGTTTATTGTGATCCACACAGTCAAAGGCTTTGGTATAGTCAATAAAGCAGAAATAGATGTTTTTCTGGAACTCACTTGCTTTTTCCATGATCCAGCGGATGTTGGCAATTTGATCTCTGGTTCCTCTGCCTTTTCTAAAACCAGCTTGAACATCAGAAAGTTCACGGTTCATATATTGCTGAAGCCTGGCTTGGAGAATTCTGAGCATTACTTTACTAGTGTGTGAGATAAGTGCAATTGTGTGGTAAAACATCAGACCTTAACAATTTTCTGTTTTCATCTCAATTGAATTTTTGATCTGTTGACAGGCACAGTGCACACAGGAACTTGCTTCTGCCACTAATGATGAAGTCAATCTGAGGGACAGATATTTGTATCCTGGATGCACCAGGCTCTTCCATGCACCTGACTGGAGTGGTCTTCTCTTATTTGTTCCATCATGTTTTAAATAAAAGTAAATATACATATGGTAAAACATTTAAATGGTACAAGAGGATTTAAAATAATCAGTAAATGTCATTTTCTCCTATAACCTAGAAAATCTGATGTTTTCCAAATCATCAAACAGTCATATGAATAATTTGAAAAGCGAAGTCAACCTTAGAGTATCTTCATCTGAAAATTATTCTCAGGATTTCTGGAATACCTTGATTCTCTCATATTTTACCTCTGGTACAGAGGAAAGCCATGCAGTCTTCTCCTTCTCAAAAAAACTAACTAGGAAAGCAACTCACACACTCTGCTCAGAGACAGCAAGTGCAAGCAACACCTTGTACCCCATGGATCTGGTCCTAGCCATGGGCAGGGGCTCTGGTATCCACCAGAGACACAGGCGGGTGCCCGGAGCCCAGCGGTGCCCTTGAATGCCTCTGATCCTCTGGGCCAGCTGAGATTCCTTTGAGGAGAGCGTGACGCGGCTGGCGTGTAAGGAGAGGAGACCGGCATCCTCGAAGAGACGAACTAGAAACGTTTCTGTTGCCTCTTGCAGGGCCAACAGGGCCTGGGTTTGCCAACTGAAGTCCACACCATGAGTGAATTTAACACGTATTTCTCTTGCTGGTGAAGGAGTGGGGATGGGGGGAGGAGTGGAGAGGAAAAGGAGACTCAGGAGAAGATAGACTCTCTCCGCGAGTCTCTGTGAATCTTCACATCTGTTCTTCTTTCCTGGCTTTTACTCTTGGGACCTAATTGGTGGCTGATGTCAGCTCCAGGGAGCTTAGAGACAGCGGGCACAGCTCTCCTGGTCTCGGCGGTGCGAGAGGAGGAGACAGTTTCTCGGGGCAGGGGAAGGGACGGGAGGCTGGTTGGATGAGAGAGTTGCAGGCGGCTGAAGGGGGTCTTTCTTGGCAGCAGGCGCGTGCCCTTCTGGAGCGCTTGGATCGCCTGCAGGAGCGCATGTCTCTTGCGAGCCTGTGGACGGGAGGAAGCACCTGGACACAGGCCGGCGGGCTGGCGGCGGGAGCCGGGCTCACCGGGTGCCCCTCGGTGTTTCGGGCTCGCGGCTCCAGTGGGCCGGTGGCGGGCGCGCAGAGGGTGTTTCGGCCCTGGGGCTCCTTCTAGATCTGGGTCTGGGTGCAGAGGCCGGGAGGGCCGGGTCTCCCCGGCCGGCTGCCTGACCCGGCTGGGTGGTGCTCTGGAAGTTTGTACCCTTTGACCAGATTCTTCCAATTCCCGTCCCAACACCCCTCTGCGTACCTCCAGTAAAGACTACAGCACTCTGTTAGTTCCCCGGTGCACAGCATAGTGATTTGACATTTCTATACATTTCAAAATGATCGCCGTAAATCTAGTTACCATCTGTCACCATGAAAGGTATTACTTTATTACTGACTATATTTGCCTACATTATTATCGACTGTATTGATGATTATATTCTTAGTGTTCAATATTGATGTTTTCCCCTATGTATCTCTGTATTTTAGTGGTTGCTCTGGAGATTATAGTATTCATATTTAGCTTTTCTCTGTCTGCTTGGAAATAAGATTGTGCCACGTCAAGGTGAACACAGAAGCCACACTACCACTTAGTGCTACATCTTCGTGCATCAAAAACTGCTTCAGACAGTGTTAGAAATTTTGCTTTCTGCTGTCATACATATATACATCATATATACATACAGAATAGTCTCGGGACTTCCCTGGTGGTCCAGCGGCTAGGACTCTGTGCTCCCAGTGCACGGGGCCTGGGTTTGATCCCTGGTCGGGGAACTAGATCCCACGTGCTGCAATGAAGATGGAAGGTCCCAAGTGCCACAACTAAGACCTGGCACAGCTACATAAATACATAAAAATAGATATTTCTTAAATAAGAAGTATAAAAAGCTGACTGCTTTGGCCACTTCTTTAAAATTAGGGACTCCCTGGCAGTCCAGTGATTAAGACTAGGAGCTCCCACTGCAGTGGGCAAGGATTCCACCCCTGGTCAGGGAACTAAGATCCCACACGTTGGATGGCACAGACCAAAAAACCATAAGACTCATCTTTACATAGTTATTTGCCATTTCTATTGCTCTTCCTTTATTCTTGAAATTTGTTTCCCTCTGGTATTATTATTCTCTTTGAATCTGAAGAATTTCCTTTAGCCTTTCTTTCAAAGTGGGTCTTCTAGAGAGCTCCCTTCTCGCTTTAATGCAGATGGTACAGAAGGTGAGGATTCAGCGTAGCGTGGCTGATCAGTGAGTGTCCAGGGTGCCCGGTCACTGCTAAATTTCCTTGTGTGACCATCATGGTTAGTGTACGGGAATTGCCTGGTTTCAGTCACACAACATGTACACCACACGGCAGACAGCTGCCGTGTCCTGCGCCAAACAGGCAGAGGCAGCTGAGCCAGGATGAGTGCCGTCTGATAGCCGCCTTTGCTCCTTCTGACTCAGTGACCCACCTATCTTCTTGAAATGTGTGCTCCCCTTCCCTTGTGATGGAGCAAAGTCCAGACATCAACCGTATGCTTCCACAGTCACCTGGTAACATGGGAGCACTGTGCACCAGCTTTTCCAAAATCATCAGATATTTCTCTTTGATAGTACAGAATTAAATAGGAATTTAATAGAATTAAATGGAATTAAATAGGTTTCTTTTCCCCCTCATTAAAGAAGTTTCAGGCTTTAGAAGAAGGCAGGGGAATACTCGGGGGTTTAGGGACCTCTTGAAATCATTTGAGGCCAGGCTGGCTTTTCAAAAATATTTAGTATTTATTTATCTATTTGGTTATGTCGGGTCCTAGTTTCCACACGAGGGATCTTCGTTGTGGACTCTAGTTGCAGCTTGTTGGCTTAGTTGCTCCATGGCATGTGGGATCTTATTTCCCCAACCAGGAATTGAACCTTTGTTCTCTGCATTGCAAGGTAGATCTTAACCACTGAACCACCAGGGAAGCACCAGGCATATGTATGCAGACCAAGATACACTACCTTCAGACACGCAGAAATGTCCCCTTCTCAGGAAGGCCTTCCTCATCTGCCCCATTTAAGGCTGTGAGTCGATGATACCCCGCCTCCTCCTGCTCTGTTTCTCTCATGTTACTTATCACCGTTTAAGACAGGGTTTGCTTATTTGCCAGGTTTGTCTGTTTCGTTGGTTGCAATGTCCTAAGTGCCTAGAATGGTGCATGCTCAGTAAATCTATATATATATATATATATATATATATATATATTTTTTTTTTACCTTGCTGCATGGCTTGTGGGATCTTAGTTCCCTGACCAGAGATTGAACCCAGGCCCTCAGCAGTGAAAGCATGGAGTCCTAACCACTAGACTGCCAGGGAATTCCCTCAGTAAATATTTCTTGGATGAAAGAACACAGTTTTGCAACTTGCTTTTCTTCCTTTTTAAAAAGAAGTTGTCTCTGACACCCTCCCATGGTATACATAACCACACCAGGCACCTTCTCTCTTTTAATGTTCCCCCTGCTATCCTTGGGCTTCCCAGGTGGTGCTGGTGGTAAAGAACCTGCTTGCCAAGGCAGGAAACATAAGAGACCCAGCTTCAATCCCTGGATCAGGAAGATCCCCTGGAGAAGGGAATGGCAACCTACTCCAGTATTCTTGTCTGGAGAATCCCATGGACAGAGGACCCTGGCAGGCTACAGTCCCTGGGGTCACAAAGAGTCAGACACAACTGAAGTGACTTAGCACACATGCACACTGCCATCCTAGCTTGGTCCTAAAGCTACAGAGTGTGCTGTTACCACCTGCAAGTGATTTGAGGGAAATGACATGCTATGGGACCCTTGAGCTTTAGGATGGAGAAGCACGGGCCCCTGACATGGCCTCTTCTATGTGAAGGAAGGCCGTGTGATGTGCTGACACCCCAACACAGGCCTGTCCTTTCAGGTCTTATGTGGGTCATTATATGATAGTCCCTGGTGCCTCAAACGTAAAGAATCTGCCTTCAGTGCAGGAGACCTGGGTTTGATCCTTGGGTTGGGAAAATCCCCTGGAGAAAGTTATGGCAACAAACTCCAGTATTCTTGCCTGGAGAATCCCCATGGACAGAGGAGCCTGGCGGGCTAGAGTCCATGGGGTCACAAAGAGTCGGACATAACTGAGTGACTAAGCACAATCTGTTGAAGGAGGTTGTACAGGTCTCATGAGTCAGAAGCTGGCAGGTAACTGCTGAAAAGCAACCGTGCTAGGGAACCTAAGACCCTGGATAGCATCACAATGCATTGGCAGTGAAACCACCTCCTGGGAAAAGCAGGAGGCTCCAGCTCGTGCCTCGCCTTTGGGGCTTGCTGATAGGAAATGAACAAGTGCCTGCCAGGTGCCACTGCTGTGTGATGAAACGGGGGTGCAGACCAGGCCCATTTCCTTAACCCTAACCCACCCGCCTGGATGCTATCTATCTCTGGCTGACGGCTTGTGATTGGCCCCCAGCACATTTCTGCAGGGGAGCAGGGCTTCTTGTCAAAACCATCTGGGTTCCAGGGAGTAGAGAATTAAAACATCTAAGAGGAAAGAATACAGGGACTGTCTTGGGGAAAATGGGATGGTTTTGAATAAGTCTTCATGTTTGGAAAGGATGTTAAGAAGGAAAAAGGCATCTGTGCAAATTACTTTGGTCACCTCCTTTAAGAACACTGACTTGATGGTTCATCTAGTGGTTAAGAATCTGCCTATGACACAGGTTCCATCCCTGGTCCAGGAATATTCCATATGCTGCAGGGCAATGAAGCCCGTGTACCACAACCTCTGAGCCTGAGCTCTAGAGCCTGCGCTCTAGAGCCTGCAGGCCGCAGCGTCTGAAGCCCACGCATCCTAGAGCCAGTGCTGCACAGCCAGAGAAGCCCCCCGCACCGAGAAGCCCACACACTGCAACCAGAGAGTGGCCCCCACTTGCCGCAGTCAGAGAAGGCTCATGTGCAGCCGCGGAGACCTGGCACAGCCCAGAGTAAATATGTAAATAATAAGAGTAAAGAAGATAATAGTAAATCTTAAAGAGAGATTTCAGACCACTGAAAGATCCTTAGAGGTTCCAAGGAGACAAAAAATTATTATGAAGTGAATGCTTAACCACTGCTTGTTATACTCAGCGTATTTTAAAATTAATTTTTATTGGAGTAGAGTTGCTTTGCAATCTTACTTTAGTTTCTGCTGTACAGCAAAGTGGATCAGTTATATGTATACATATATCCCCTCTTTTTTAGATTTCTTTTCCGACTTAAGTCACCACAGAGCATTGGATAGAGTTCCCTGAGCTATATAATACGTTCTCATTAGTTATCTCTTTTATACATCAGTAGTGTACATGTGTCAATCCTCAACATATTTATTTTAGACAAGGTGGTTGATGGTATTGTGTACATTATTTATATCCCCGCCCCCCCTACTTTGGATCTACTTCTATTACCTGTTAAGAAACTGGTGTTTAAAATTTCCATCTGTTTCTAGCTTTGGTTCCTTCAGTTCTTGCTTTGTTTGTTTTGAGGCTCTGTTGTTAGGCATGTGGATATTTATGACATGCCTTCCTGCTGAATTATCACTATGAGAAGTCCATCTTCTAACTCTAGAAGTCTAGAGACTTCTTCAGTATTCTTCAGCATTCTAATGTTTAAAGTATGCATGCTATGGGTTCTAACCAGTTACTTTATAAAAATTGTGGCTTTACTTAAGATAATGACAGTTTTATTGAGATACAATTCACATACCATCAATTCACCCATTTAATATGTAATTAAATTCACTGGTTTTTAGTATATTCACAGGGTTGTGCAACCATGGCCACAACAACTTTCAGAACATTTTCATCATCTCAAAAGAATCCCACATTAGCAGTCATTCCCCGTTTCATTCAGACACCCCACCCCCATTAGCCCAGGTCAACCACTAATTTATTTTCTGTCTCTATAGATTTGCCTCTTCTAGACATTTCATACACATGAAATCATACTATATGTGGTTTTTATGACTGGCTTCTTTCACTTGGTATAATGTTCTCAAGGGTCCTAAGTGTTATAGCATGTTTCAGTATTTTATCCAACCATTGTTTCTGATTTCTTAAAAAAAAATAATAGACTTTATTTTTTAGAGCACTTTTAGGTTCACAGCAAAATTGAGTAGACAGTGCAGAGAGTTCCCATATATTGGGTTAGCCAACAAGTGCATTCATGTTTTTATGTAATATCTTATGGAAAAACCCAAACAAACTTTTTAGCCAACCCAATACTTCTCCCACCCCATAGCTTTTAGGCTCCATCTTGTATTCCATTAATTTTTTTTTCAAACATATTCTCTTAGAATTCTGACTACCAGTCCTTGTTCCCAATGAAATGTTAGGAATATCTCTTTATCAATTCCTCTCTCTCTAATATAATACTTGACAACATTCAGGTAGTGATAGATGACCACGTGTGGCTAATTGAATGACTTTTTTTATAGTGGCAAAATTAAACTCTTTATTACAGTATTATTTATAAACAGTTTTAAAGTAATATAAATCACTATTATTAGGGATATAAAATGAACAAAAGGCTCTGTTTTTTTTTTCAAAAGGCTCTGTTTTAAATATATGTTTTATATATAATTTGTGTTGATATTTTCATAAAACTTGAATAGTGTAGATATATAATTTATGTATTAATAAAAACATGTAAAGCACAGGCTTTGTTCATAGTGTATCCTTAACAATACTGATATATTACTGATTTATTGTATATAAATTCTAAATATATATGTTTTTCCACATACCTCATTATACTTATGCTTTTCTTTTTTTTTTTTAAGTTTGTACTTCACTAGGCATGTCTCACTTTTTCCTTTCTTTTACCTCCCCTACCTTTTGTCATTTTTAATATTTACTGTTAATCTAATTTTTCCTTGCAGAATACATTTCTTCAGTGTCTGTTCTTTGAGTCCATCTCTCTCTGCCTGTATTGTTAGCATGTTTGCTTATGGCTTTCTGTTTAGAGTGTTGTGGCTTTCATTCATGATCATTGCCCTACATGTTTACTCTTGTTGTTTTCCCTCTTTCTTAGAATGAGTTGAATTTAAAAAATCATTTGTCTTTAGCTCTTTGACAAACAGAATAGAAATAACTTTTCCTGTTTGCAGTTCTAACCCATCTAAATAAGGTTCTGCTAAAAACTAAACTTTCATATTTCCCTTTGCAAGTGATAATTCATACATATAGAAATCATGCAAGCAAATTTCAAAACATAGCAACTAATTTAAACAGCTTAGTTTTTCAGACATAGTACTCTAAAGTATTGGGGATAAATTTTTATTCTAGAACATTTTGGTAGAGAAAGTAATCTAGTAGGTGTCATAGCCTTTGTATAGCAGTATATTAGGGGTAAGGAGAGGAACATCTGGGGCTTCCTATGTCATCTGTCATAATCCTTACCCCATGAGAAGGTTAGTCAGTGGCAGAACTGGGATTTGAATCCACATCTGAATGACTCCAGAGCCTGTGCTCTTTGTGTTAGATCATAGAGTAATGGGGGATGTTATAATTATTTTATTAAATTTTACTCTTATTATTCTTAAAGTTCTTATTTTCTTCTCCAGAATGTCCTGAAACCAAACTTAATGAAGCTAATGAATGCTTCTCAGCAATCCAAGAGAAACAGTAAGTTATCTAAGACTGTCCTCTTGGTGACAATTATTCACTGATTTGAAATTCAATTCAATTATTCACTGATTTGAAATTACAGATGTTCTCATGTACTCGCCCTTGTTTTCACTGTAGTAGAAGCAAAATGTGGCATTGTGAGACCAGAGAGTACAACGTTCTCTGAGGACAATAATTCTGATAGGGAAATTGAAGATGTGGTTGAAACCATTCCCGAACCATCACCTGGAGTCCAGGGCTTCTCTCATCCTGCCTTCCCATCGCCTGAGCCTCTTCCACAACCTCTCAAGTCTCTCGCAGGCCTTGGTCTCACAAAGGCAAGTTGTTTTGTTTGTAACTCTTTTTCCCCTGTACTTTTTCACATGCCATTTGCATGTCATGTCCCCTTATATGACAGAAAGGATCCTACCACAGAAATGGAACCCTTCAAAGTCATGATACAAAATGTTGTGATAATAAGAGCAATATATATGCATGACTCAGATTTATAAATGTTGGCATACTAAGTATGCCATTATGAAAGAAAGAAATTACAAATCAATTAGGAAGAAGAGCTAGATGAATATGAAGATGGGGAGGGGGATGAAGGGGAAGAATTCATTTAAGAAGGACAAGATGAATATGAAATGGAATGAGGGTCAGGATGAGACAGATTATTATACAAACACAACAGAAATAGTGGGGGTATGTCAGACAAGGAACTCTATTTATGAATACGAGAAGAATTATTTCAAATTCAACTTGAGACAGTGAGGTTGTGAAAGAACAATGCTCATACTCTTTTGAATGACATATAGCTGATTTTTATGAAGAACTGAAAGAAAATTTATTCCTTACCTTTTTTGGTGGTTGTTTTTGAAGTTGGTGGTGGTTCTTGTTTTTTTTTTTTTTTTTAAATTGCAGTATAATCAATTTACAATACTGTGTTAGTTTCAGGTGTACAGCAAAGTGTCTTGGTTATACTTATATATGTATCTATGGCTTCCCTGGTGGCTCAGTTGGTAAAGGGTCTGCCTGCAATATGGGAGACCTGGGTTCAATCCCAGGGTTGGGAAGATCCTTTGGAGAAAGAAATGGCAACCCACTCCTGTATTCTTGCCTGCAGAATTCCATGGAGAGAGGAGCCTGGTGTATTACAGTCCACGGGGTCACAAAGAGTCAGACACAACTGAGGGACTAACACACACACATGTATGTATATATCTATATTGAATATAGTTCCCTCTGGAAGTTCATTTCAATTTGAAGTGATTTGTCTTTTTAAACAAATTCTCACTTTGAAAGTAATGAAGCCATGTCTTCTATTTAATATAGCAAAACTTTAGTTCATAGACAATTCAAGGTGAGTTCTTTTTTAGGCCTTAGCAGATTTATTATGATTTAAGAATTTTTGGCCTTTCTGTTTCTTGTGGTTTCTAACTTACTGTTTGATAAATACTTAATGTACTTAACTAATTTATCTTACTGTTTGGTATAATCTTTGTGGGTGTTTTAGGTCTTTTTGAAATTAAAGAGGAAATAAATAAGCATTTTATCTAGTCTTGTTACTAAAGTTATAATTTATAATTATATAAATGAGATTCTTACTCTCTCTTCGGAGAAGGCAATGGCACCCGACTCCAGTACTCTTGCCTGGAAAATCCCATGGACAGAGGAGCCTGGTAGGCTGCAGTCCATGGGGTCGCGAAGAG
Organism: Bos indicus; assembly: GCF_029378745.1. Taxonomy (NCBI): domain Eukaryota; kingdom Metazoa; phylum Chordata; class Mammalia; order Artiodactyla; family Bovidae; genus Bos; species Bos indicus. The sequence goes on along the minus strand of NC_091769.1, from coordinate 368,550 downwards.
TCAGACACGACTGAGTGACTTCACTTTCACTTTTCACTTTTATGCATTGGAGAAGGAAATGGCAACCCACTCCAGTGTTCTTGCCTGGAGAATCCCAGGGATGGGGGAGCCTGTTGGGCTGCTGTTTATGGAGTTACACAGGGTCGGACACGACTGAAGCAACTTAGCAGCACTCTCTCTTCATTAAATGAGACAATTTTCAGCTGCAATAGTCTTAAAGAAAAAATGTAGAACTTTTTCTTGCTGAAGAGATTCTGATTTGTCTTTTCCTAATATATACATGCAATGGCAATTACAGTAAATGAATGAAATCACAATTTACGATTTTTTTCTTATACAGACTACTTGTTATTATAAAATCATAAGGAAAGAAAAATTACCAACAGGGTTTAAAAATTATCTCTGGAAGATAATTTTTTACTTTTTAAAATATCTCTAGCCATATGTATACTCCATGTTATTCTTAAGAAACTTTATATTAACTTCAGTATTTATAGGTGTTAAACTAGCCTGTCAATTCTTTGTTATACATATGAAACTAATGTATAAATTCTTTTGTATCCAAAACTCAGAAATTGTGGTTACTTGATTTTTTTTTTTTAGTTTGTTTGTTCTTTCCTGATATGAAGTTTGAGCCCTGCTTGATAATCATAGATGTATTTGAAAACCTTTATATCTCCAGCTAGGATAATAATAATTTTACTACTATTTTTAATATCTAGATCATTCCTTCAATCTTTACCTACTATTCCAGAAGGCACAGATAGGAAATTAGAGTTGTTAGTGTGCTGTTTACAGGAAAATAAGAAGAAAACCTTGTGAATTTTCAAATGGGGTTTTATATTTCTTTCTTACTTCATAGTAGTACTTTAAAATGACTCATAATTCCATATTCACATAAGCATTTCTCATCTACAATTTAAAACTTGTCTTTTAAGATCAATTTTAAAAAGGAATCTTCTTGTAGCATCTTGAATTGGTGTTTTACTATTAAACCTTTTCATTACACTCAAAAATGCTTATTATTATGATATCCCAGAAATGAATATTTGCACATATTTATAAAAGTATATTTTTATGTCCTTGAAACAGATGTTAAAATATATAACTGAAAATTTTAATGTCATAGTTTTCTTCCCCTGGTATTGTTTTATTTTTGTAAGTTCAGAATTCTGCATAGGTTTGCATTAATTATACCAGGTTAGCATATTTTACAAATAGTTATCTTAACAGCTATGCTTTTCCTGAATAAGGCTATCTATTTCTAATCCAAAGGTATTTATCCAAATCCTTTCTTCTGAGTCCCTTGTGTGCCTCAAATTAATTCATTACTCCCCAAACTGAAGGCCTTGTTCCTGATGCTTCCCTCGTCCCTGACTCTTTGTAAGCTACACTGTCGTCTGTTTTCCCCATCCTAGTAGACAGCATCACTGAAATGCCACAGCAGGAAAGATCCCGGACGCCAAACTTCCTTGAAATTACTGCATCCAGTCACTCAGCAAGTTCAGTATTTTCTACATGCTTATCATTTTTAATGTCTTATTGTCATAATCCACTTTCTCACCTATAATGTTGAAATATTCTTTTCAAGTTTTGCTTCCCTGATGTTTATCTTTAAGTTGCTGCCAGAGTAATCTTCCTAAAATATGTTTGTCAATCTTTTCATTCCTCTTGGCTTTGAAGTTTGTTTCAGAATGATTTTTACTGTTTTTATTTGGCTGTTTTTAAAGCCAAATTCAACTTTTTAATTACAGTTTCATGGAAACTCTGGGTAATGTGCAGTGTATAGTTTGCTTCCTGTCCACTCTGAGCATTGCTTGTAGTGTTTTTTTGTTTGTTTGTTTGTTTTACAATGCTGTCCTGTAAAATGATGTCATGTTTGCTACTCCCTGGTGCAGTGTAGTCTTTCCTCTTTCATTTGAAAAAAAGCATGGCACCAGATAAAATAAAATATATTTGTGATGATGTAACCAATTGCCAACATCCGCTGGATCATGGAAAAAGCAAGTGAGTTCCAGAAAAACATCAATTTCTGCTTTATTGACTATGCCAAAGCCTTTGACTGTGTGGATCAAAATAAACTGTGGAAAATTCTGAAAGAGATGGGAATACCAGACCACCTGACTTGCTTCTTGAGAAATTTGTGTGCAGGTCAGGAAGCAACAGTTAGAACTGGACATGGAACAGACTGGTTCCAAATAGGAAAAGGAGTACGTCAAGGCTGTATATTGTCACCCTGCTTATTTAACTTCTGTGCAGAGTACATCATGAGAAACGCTGGACTGGAAGAAGCACAAGCTGGAATCAAGATTGCTGGGAGAAATATCAATAATCTCAGATATGCAGATGACATCACCCTTATGGCAGAAAGTGAAGAGGAACTAAAAAGCCTCTTGATGAAAGTGAAAGAGGAGAGTGAAAAAGTTGGCTTAAAGCTCAACATTCAGAAAACAAAGATCATGGCATCCGGTCCCATCACTTCATGGGAAATAGATGGGGAAACAGTGGAAACAGTGTCAGACTTTCTTTTTTTGGGCTCCAAAATCACTGCAGATGGTGACTGCAGCCATGAAATTAAAAGACACTTACTCCTTGGAAGGAAAGTTATGACCAACCTAGATAGCATATTCAAAAGCAGAGACATTACTTTGCCAACAAAGGTCCATCTAGTCAAGGCTATGGTTTTGCAGTGGTCATGTATGGATGTGAGAGTTGGACTGTGAAGAAAGCTGAAGGCCGAAGAATTTATGCTTTTGAACTGTGGTGTTGGAGAAGACTCTTGAGAGTCCCTTGGACTGCAAGGAGATCCAACCAGTCCATTCTAAAGGAGATCAACCCTGGGTGTTCTTTGGAAGGAATGATGCTAAAGCTGAAACTCCAGTACTTTGGCCACCTCATGCAAAGAGTTGACTCATTGGAAAAGACTCTGATGCTGGGAGGGATTGAGGTCAGGAGGAGAAGGGGACGACAGAGGATGAGATGGCTGGATGGCATCACGGACTCAATGGACGTGAGTTTGAGTGAACTCCGGGAGTTGATGATGGACAGGGAGGCCTGGCATGCTGCGATTCATGGGGTTGCAAAGAGTCAGACACGACTGAGCGACTGAACTGAACTGAATTGAATACTCCATTGTGTGTATGTGTGTGTGTACCACATCTTCTTTATCCATTCATCGCTTGATGGATATTTAGGTTGCTTCCATGTATTGGCTATTGTAAATATTGCTGCAGTGAACATTGGGGTGCATGTATATTTTTAATTATGGTTTCCTCTGGATAATTGACCAGGACTGGGATTGCTGACTCATATGGCAACTCTATATTTAGTTTTTCAAGAAACCTCCATACTGTTCTCCACAGTGGGTATACCTAGTTACATTCCCATGAACACTGTAGGAGGGCTCCCTTTTCTCCACACCCTCTCCAGCATTTATTGTTTGTAGATTTTTTATGCTGGCTATTCTGACTGGTGTGAAATGATACCCCATTGTAATATTTCTGCACTTCTCTAATAATTAGGGATGTTGAGCATCCTTTCTGAGCATCGTTTCATGTGCTTTTTGTCATTTGTAAGTGTTCTTTAGAGAAATGTCTATTTAGATCTTACACTCATTTTTTGATTGGGTTGTTTGTTTTTTGATATTGAGCTCTTTGAGCTGTTTGAATGTTTTAGAGATGAATCTGTGCGTTGCCTCATTTGCAAATATTGTCCCCCATTCTGTGGGTTTTTTTACTGTCTTGTTTGTGATACCTTGTGCTGTGCAAAGGCTTTTAAGTTTAATTAGGTCCCATTTGCTTACTTTTGATTTTAGTTTCATTACTCTAAGGGGTGGGTCATAAAGGATACATTGCTGTGATTTGTGGCAGAGTGTTGTGCCTGTGTTCTCCTCTAAGAGTTTTATAATGTCTGTCCTTATGTTTAGGTCTTTAATCCATTGTGAGTTTATTTTTGTGGATGGTGTTAGGGAGTGTTCTGATTTCATTCTTATACATGTATCTGTGCAGTTTTCTCAGCACTGCTTATTGAGGAGGCTGTCTTTTCTCCATTGTACAGTCTTGCCTACTTTGTCCTAGATTAATTGACCACAGGTGTGTGGGTTTCTCTCTGGACTTCCTATCCTGTCCCATTGATCTATGCAATATATTTTGTGTTTTGTGCCAGTACCAGTGTTTTGACTACTGTAGCTTGTCATGTAGTCTGAATTCAGGGAGCCTGATCCTGTCAGCTCCTACTCTTCTTCCTCAAGATTGTTTTGGCTCTTCAGGGTGTTTTGTATTTCCATACACACTGTAAAATTTTTTGTTCTAGTTCTATGAGAAACACCATTTGTTATTTGATACAAATTACATCGAATCTGTAGATTGCTTTGGTTAGTACAGTTATTTTGACAGCAGGAAATGGTTTATTCAGAGTGGTTCTAGAGATGCGGTGGCCACCTTAAATTAAATCAGATTCAATCAAATTCATTAAATCAGATCTGATTTTCCAAGCCTGTGGCTCTTTGTGTCCTGCAAAAGGTGCCAAATGACTGTCCAGGGCTCTGATGCTTTGGAAAACAAGAGATGTAATTCTAAAAGGCCAGCATCTTAAAGCATTCAGTAGTCTGCCTGCAACCCTTCCTTTTGCTTCATTTTAGTGTAATGTGGGTCAAAAGGAGAAGCAGACAGGAAAATGGTTGCCTCTCCTGGCATGTGGTAGTATTGTGGAATATGAAAATGTGAGTCAAACACAGAGACAGCCCAGTCAAACAGCATCTAAACACAGAGCTTGTATGGAAACTTGTGTGTGTGTGTGTGTCTGTGTGTGTGTGCACTTGTGCTTCTGAGACAGATTAAACTGTAAAGAATGGAAGAGATGAAACATACTCCAAAAAAAAAAGGTAAAGAGAAAATATTGTAGAAAAACCTATAAAAAGAATAAAAAAGTGGGTCATGAAAGAGAGAGAAAGAGAGAAAGGAAAGCTCAATGGGGCATGAGACCGGGGAAGGTGGATAAAAGTACTGGCAAGGGAGCTCCTGGAGGCAAGATCCTAGTCCTCTCTTTCTTGCTGTTCTAATAATAGTTGAATTTCAAATGACTGTCATACAAGTAGAGGACACGAAAAAACACACCAAGTCATCTGGAACCAATTCAGTGGAATTCTTTATTTCAAGGACTCTTTATAATTTCTCTATATTAAATTTGCATATATCTACATCCTATATTTTACATATTATATATAATATATATAGTATATTTATATATGAATGACAATGTCAGGTGGTAAGTTTTGAATTTTCAGTGATATCAAAGAATGTGTGGCAGGAATTCAGGAGGAAGTTGCATGAAAGTGAGCTAGTGTGCTCAGGAGATAAGACTAGGTCGGGAGGGCTGGGACATGGCCTGGGCCCTGATTGATGGCAATGAACAGGATATTTGAGATGAATGAACAGAATTCACTTCCTAGAATAGTTGTTAAGCAAGGATGTTATGAACATCCATAAACCTACAGTAAAGATGGCAGAGTGGCAAAGGGATTAAAAGAATACTCTTGTTAACAACCTTCAGTTATAAAGGATGAGAAGCCAGAAGTTCCTAATGTAGCAACATCATCTCCTTGGTTTTTCAGTGTTCTCGCATGAATTGTACCATATTTTTTTAAAAAAGTAATGAGTTGGTAAATGGTAGGAAAGCTTGACATGACATATTTATTGTATGCTTTTCACAGAACCATATTTATGTCATCCAGCTGCTTTAAAGAGTTAAAATTATGATCATAAGACACATGAAGGGCATAGACAATAAGCATAATAAGAAGAGGATCAGGATGATTTGAAACCAAAGGAGGAATTTTAGTGTAATTAAAAGTTGCTGCTGCTGCTAAGTCACTTCAGTCGTGTCTGACTCTGTGCGACCCCATACTTCTTGTTTAATAAAGAAAGCTGTATTCCTTAAGACTTACGCTTAGACATATTATTATTTGAGGTTATATTTTGCCTATCTCATTACACAGAAGAAATTTTAATCTCGGTACTTTGTTTTCCTCACCCAGCTCTTCTTACCAGCCCTCCTACAAAGCTTTAAATAGAAAATATTCAAGCCAAATTTGTCCAGGAGGTTTCACTGAGCATGTAGAGTATCCTTCTCACAGACTCGCTGTGTGGTGTTTATTCCCTGGCACTTCCCTGCAGGTTTCTCTGAACCTTAACATCTAAAACCTGAAGTGCTGAGAGCTCTTCCCCTTCACCTGTAGGCAAACCATTTGATTTCTGTTCCCCTTGTCTTCCCATAAAAGGGAGTTTGGGAGGATGGTTTCCCAGGAAATTTCTAGTGGTTTTAAGATCAGAAGCTAGTTGTGATGCCTTATCTCATTTCTTCCAGCTGTTTTGAGTTCTGTTCTTGGTTTTCAGAGGCTTATAAAAATGCATTGGTTATTTTTCAGCTTCACAGGTGAGAGCACAGGTTTCCCAAGGGCCAATCCAGTTCCATTTGAGGCTGGACCAGTCATTCATGTGCTTGGACTCTGGTTCTCATCAGCTGTCTTGTTCTGTGTAGAGTGAAGATTGTGTGCAGAGTGAAGGTACAGTCAGAACCCTTCACGGTTCCTGTGTTCCAAGAACAGAGATGCTCCGCCAGCTCACTCTTCAACGTTGTTCCCAGCAGGTATGACGGATTTGTTTGAGTTCTGAGCTGCTGTCAGAGTGGAGAGTCTGATTGGATTTCCATGCTAACCAAAATGTTCAGCACTGGTGCATCGCATATTGACTGATTTCTAACTTGAAGTCCTGGGGTCTTCCTGGAGGAAAGGATAGCAGGGACTTGTTCTTGTGTATTGTCAGTGGTGTCTTAGATCAAATGCCTGTGAAGTTCCAAAATGTGACCCAAGTCAGGTGACCCAGCCCTCTTTCCCATGTAGTGAACAGCGTCAGAGACATCTCTCCCCAGCGGGTACTTGAACTGTGTATTCTCATCATAGTAATGTAGGGAACTCTTTATGCTTGGCAATGAAAAGATGGACAATTCAAATCAAATGATTATAATCCATGTGGCTCTGGATGTAATAAAGACAGTCATATGATGAGACACAGTCTCTTTCTGACACACACATTCCACTCATATATGTTTGATTTTAATTGTATTCTGCATCTAAGTATACTTCTCTCTTGACTTGGCCCACACCATCATGGACCATGGGGTGCAGAAAGACAGCTAGGGAGGCACCAAACTGATCCTCCACTGGTGGTTATTTGAGAGCTGATCGTAAGGCTTTAAGTTCATGGCTGCAGTGGTTGCTACCCCTACATCAGTAGCACAGAAACCTTCCTGTTGTACTAGAACATCCATCTAAAAACGGGTAACATCAGTAGGAAGACTGGAGCAGACAGTAACACTGCCCTAGCAGGTTAACAACCCTTGAAAACCAACCAATCTCAGGTCCCCTGGAAACTAGAGGGGCCTGTAGCTGTCACAAACAGGTCAGACCACATAGATCTCATAGGAGACTACGTCTGGCACTCTGGGGATCAGAACAGATGATTTAAAGTCTCTTTCTATATAACTGTTTGTCCTTTGGGAGAAAATATTGGGGTGGGGGAGCAAACTGATTTCCAAAAATCTATGCTAAAGAAAGTTAAACAGCTTTCTTTAGCCTTTAATATTCTGGTTTGATTGCAAATCTCTAAGAGGGGGAAATAAAAGGGAGCTTTTCCCAAATGTTTTTCAACAGGGATTCTGTCTTCACTGGAAATAACTCACATTTTCAACGTGCACAAATGCCCTCCTGTGCTTTCGCCCCAACCCAGTTTGGAAAATGCCAGCTGGAGAGGTCAGGGAATCTCCTGCTGTCCAGGGTTGCCAGCTCTGCTGAGACTCAGCTCCCAGGCCAGTGGAAGTTAGCTCCCAGACAGTCCAAAGGTGTAGCCTTCACAATTGGACCCCCACATGCTTGGTGGTATGTTAATGCTGGCTAAGGTGACATCAATACTTGGATTTAAAAAAAAAAAAAAGATGATCCACATCTTGCCTGTGCACCCTTTCCAAAGGTTGCTCTGCCAAGAGCTGAGCAGCAGTGAGCAGTCCCAGGTGGGCGGAGGGTCTTGCTTTCTACAAAGACCTCTCCATAAAGGTGAGACCTGCCTCTCTCCCTCTGCTTACTATGATGAGTTTCTCCAGGGCCCACAAATCTTTTGAGTGCCAGACAAAATAGTATTTTTTGAGAAAGTGAAAGTCTGTTGATTTAGTATTAAATCTTTTTGCAACTCAGATGATTTCTAATATTTTGCTTTCATGAAATTTGAGGGAAGACCGAGTTGAGCTCTGTCAAAAGTTAGATCATTAAAAATCATTTTGATGATAAATCACCCTATCAGAGGGAGCTCGGTAATGGACATTACTATGATAAAGTTCCTTTCGTTTTCATGAAAACTATTTCTTAGTGTGTACAACAACTGTGACAGCAATAATTATAAAATGAGATTAATGTTGGTGAGCATTGCCATCTATTTTAGGAAATAGATACATCTTCATTTAGTAAGTCTGATGAAAACTGTTTTTTTTTCCAATAAAATTTTATTTTTTATGTTTAATATTAAAAAAAATCCTGTGTGATAAATCACATATTAATAGTATCTATAGTGATAATTCAGTTTAGAATTATTTCTTTACTATCTAGAGCTATTTGGCTACAGGATTTAAACATTACCTTCAAATTAAAATGTACAAAATTGAATTCAAGTTATATACATATTTTTGCTGCAAATAATTATGGATGATCAATGAAAGGATTTTAGGCATAAAATGTATCACATTAACATAAAATTATGTGAAGAAAGTAGAGTGGAAATACAACTTTAAGGAGTAAATGAAATAAATTTTTCCTACTAAAGATGAGCTTGTAGGTGTATATTAAAATGAATTTTGGTAGATATCAAGTTGCTGTGGTATTAGATTGTCCTGGAAACAGTGAAGAAGTCATATTAGGATTTAATTTTTTAAATTTCCTATTTCTGATTCACCACAGATTTTATCCTTTGCAACGATTTAAGTTGATGAAGAAATGGTTGAGATGTTAACTTAAACACATGTGAAGAGACATATAGTGGTTTTTGTTTTTTGTCAAATGATAGTGTTACTATGCATTTTGAAAGATGCCCAAATGAATAATTTGAAAAGACATACAGTTTAAAGAATTATTTTAAGGGATAACCAAGCAGGAAATTGAAGCTTTCTATATCCAACAGCACATAAAGAGAATGAAAAAACAGGGGTCCAGAAATGGCTCCATTTGGTTTGGTTCAGGCTCTTTCCACACTTCCTCCTACTGCCTTCCTTCTAGTGCAGGATCCAGGTCTAACAGGTCCTCAGCTCCCAACTTATTATTCCACATTACCACTACTCTCCTCCTCTGACATGCGACACTCATTTCTTTCACACTTAATGACAATCATGGTGACTTGGCCCCGGGACCACCTCATGGAACTATCTGGGGAGTCATCGTCCCCTGGCCCACACTCCCTGCCTCACTCTTGCCTCAAATCCCAGAAACTCTCAGACAATAGAAAGCCCAAATTTAGGCCTAGGCCCTAAGCCCTTGTCCATCTATCATCATCTGAACAATTGCTATTAATTTGTGCATTTGCGGTTTTCAAAGTGCCTCCTTCTTTATACTTCCTCTTTTCCTCTTTACCACAACCTGGGGGATAGATGAAGGTAGAAGATGGATGGATGGATGGATGGACGGATGGATGGATAGGTAGGTAGGTAGGTAGAAAGAAGAAACTGGGGCTCAGAGGATTTAAATGGTTTGCCTGTGATGACACAGCAAGAAATGGTGGAGTTAGTATTTGGAAGCAGGTCACCTGTCTTCAGACTCTTCACCTTATGCACGACATCACTGTCAAGTCCAAGGTCAAAGAAAACCAATTGGAATCTTTTGAGTCTGGGGTGGCCTACTCAGAAACCTTACTGATCATATAACCCTGGAGAGTGTAGTGGGTGTTAGCACATGGTCCTTGTCTGATGGCTACTGTCTGGGGCCTTCACACTTCATTCAGGTTCTCTGTCAGACATTTGGAAAGGACTTACAGCAAGGCAAAATGAACATGTAAGTGTACTTCCATGTAATGTTGGACAAGATTACTTAACTCAGAACAGGATATGATGGTGTGGAGCTTAGAGAGCTGAGTATAAACAAACATTCACATAAAAATGGGCAAGTTTTGCCGCGAGTGGTGTTTTAGTCTGGATACTTGTACCTGAGATAAAACTTGGTTGGATGTCAAAACACCAGACATCTAACTTTAGTTTTAATTTTAATTAAAGACACTGATTTTAGAAACCAAGAGAAATACTAAACCCGTTTCAACTTACCTCAAAGTGCCCAAATTTATAGTTATTTATGGCTAAGCTGACTTCACCTATGCTTTTGTGTCATTTTTTGGAAAACTTTTGAGGATACCTTTTTTGTTGTTTTTTAAGTGCATTCAGACATACAGTTAAAAAAAAATTACTTCGACTTTGGAGCTTTATATTTTATTCTTCAATATGAGGTATTTCATTTAAGGTGTTTCCTTCTGCTGCTGCTGCTGCTGCTAAGTCGCTTCAGTCGTGTCAGACTCTGTGCGACCCCATAGATGGCAGCCCACCAGGCTCCCCCATCCCTGCAATTCTCCAGGCAAGAATACTGGAGTGGGTTGCAATTTCCCTCTACAATGCATGAAAGTGAAAAATGAAAGTGAAGTCATTCAGTCATGTCTGACTCCTATCGACACCCATGGACTGCAGCCTACCAGGCTCCTCCATCCATGGGATTTTTCCAGGCAAGAGTACTGGGGTGGGGTGCCATTGCCTTCTCTGGTTTCCTTTTTAGCATAGCTCAACTTGCTGAGTAGTCAGGCTCACTGTCAATGACCAACGTGCATAGATTGTACAGCAGGGAAGGGTGAAAGGGACCAGTGTAAATGACCTCCCCTGGCATTTGGGGCAGGAAAATCTATTTCTGTGAAACTTAGCTGTACAGGAGAAACAGCATCCAGACCCCTGGTGTCTACATATCAATAATGCTTCTGCTACTATTATGATGAATAAAACTCACCTCTCCCAGAGTTTCAAATACCGAGGATCATTTTCTTTTCAGCTGCCAGTACTGCATACAGAGAGGACACAGGGCTCCAGGGAGGTGGAGGAGTTTGCCTGAGATCATAATGCAAGTTTTAACGGTAAGTCAGAATTTTTTTTGATATCTCTCGACTCTACACACCCACCAACTACTATCTATCTGTGAATTTGGAATCAATTTACAGATGAATTTACTACTCATGGCCAGTGTTTGTGAAGTGTTGTAATGTCCTGTGCAAAAGATACTTGTTGCTAAGCTTTGTCCAACTCTCTGCGACTCCATGGACTGTAGATCACCAGGTTCCTCTGCCCATGTGAATTTCTAGGCAAGAATACTGGAATAGTGGGTTGCCATTCCATCCTCTAGGGCATCATCCCAAGCTCTCCTGAATCTCCTGCATTGACAGGCAGATTCTTTACCACTCTGCCACCTGAAAAGTCTTCAAAGATGTTAATGGTATTTAATTAGTATGATTTGATATCTGTTTATAGTGTAAGGCAGTAGCAAGAGGAGTATAAGTTATAGAAGAAACATTTAAGTTGGAATCCATTCTGAAAATACTTGGGAAAAAAAAAAAAAAAAAGATCAGGGATGGATAGAACACTATTGTGCCCAGACTGACAGCTTTGGGAGGAATGGGATATTCTAGTCTGGAGTAGTCTGGAATATTCTCCATATGCCCCAGTGCTGAGCACCAAGCCTGGCTCAAAGCTGACAGCCAGCCAGCATGTGTTCATCCAGACTGAAGCACGTGCATGTTTGCATTTGAGCTGCTCTCTTAGCTCATCAAAAGGAGTATCTTAGAGTTTTTCATTTCTGATTCCTCCAGGGGTTCCTATCAGGCTCCCCTGGATTATTGGGTGGAAACTGGACCCTGAAAGTAGCCCAGGTGAGTGGGAACTCAGAAGGTATGAGTTCTTGCCTTGAAGTTCAGAACCTTGATGCAGCCATGCAAGATGTGTCCAGGACGAGCTGCCAGTGCTACTGGGCTGGTGTGTAGAAGAGGACCCCTGGCCAGCTCATCAATCCCCCTGCCCAGGAGCCTTAGCATCCAGAGCGAGGTGCTGGCTCCCAGGTGCTCTGAGCTAGATCTGTGGGCGCTTCATCCATATTATTGTTTCTAACCTGCTGATGCAGGCTGCGTGTAAGTACAAGGAAAGGAGCAACTTGGGTTCACATGAAATCCACCTGAGCACCCCAGCCTGCTGCTTGCTGCCTGCCTTCCAAGAAGAGATGCAGCAGCTCTGCTGCTGAACCTCAGCAAGTCCTCTACGTGTGTTTGTGATAGGAGCTTCCTCTTCTAGAACACAGATACTGTTGGCTGTTTGTTTTCCTGAGACAATGAACTTGTGTTCTTTCCCAGCAGAGTGCCTACACAGCCCTAGGCTTCTGTTTCTCTGGATTGTGGAAACACTACTTTCCTTTTCAGCTCTCCTTGGGAAACTGTTAGGGACCTCCTAGAGAGGAAAGCTATTGCTTGGGGTTCTAAGTGGATTCAGGGAGGAGTAGGGTGGTGTGGGCACAGATGATACATGCACCAGTTTCATTAAGTGAGACAATGCAGATTGTCCACAATATTAAACGATACACCTCTGGAAATCCTAGCTGGCCAGGGGGTGGTTCACAGCTTAAGAAATGGCTTCGTAACTTATTCAGGGTGTGGCAAGTCCTTCAGGATTCTGAGCCCAGTTTTTTCTAGCTACTCAATGACATGGGAAAGGAAGGGGAATGTTCTCATGTGAAAGAAATCTAAAAGAGATCTAAGTCACATAATAATAACCTTACATAGTGTCTCAAAGAAGCCTACAGTAAGAAAGATTGCTTTAGGTATTTGAGGAACTTTTGGATATATGAGAGCAAAGAGGAATTTGTCTGTATCTGCTAGGTTATCTGATTTTTTGGTATACAATTGTTCATCGAAGTCTCTAACAATCCTTTGTTCTTATATCTTATCATTTGTAATATCCTCTCCTTCATTTAGAATTTTATTTCAATCCTTTCTTTTTCTTGATGAGTCTAGCTAAAGATTTGTTTATATTTTTTAAAAAACAGAGCTTATTCGTTTCATTGATTTCATGTTATTTTTTTAGTTTCTATTTCATTTATTTCCATTCTGTTATTTTCCTTATATTAATTTTGGGCTTGGTATGTTCTTATTTTTCTGGTTCTTTATTAGGTTCCTTATCTGAGAGCATTATTTTTTCTTAATGTACACATTTATTGTTATAAACTTTCCTCTGAGAACTTCTTTTGCTCCATCCATTAAGTTTTGGTGGTATTCGTTTTCTTTCTTTCTCTCTCTCTCTCTTTTTTTTTTGGTGCCTAATATCTATTGTTTAGCTGCTGTGCTATAAAACCCATCATAGTGTCATGCCAAAAGGTACAAGTTTCTTTATCTGACTTTCAGGAAGCTAGTAGAAAATTAATGTAAGACATATTGGAACAAAACAGGAGCAAAAAGCACTGAAGCTTGCAGAGGCCACTTCCACCTAGTAAAGTCCCTACATTTAAGATTGCTACCCAGAAATAGAGAGAGCCATAGTGTGCTCTACTTGGGCATCCTGAAAGAATCCCAGAGCTGCATGTTACAGCTCTGCATGATTTCCTTCATTCTTTTCTGTTTGTAACTCAAATGTACAGAATGAAACTAGTTCCTCAGGCAGTATAAAAGCAGCTTTCCTCATGTCACAAAAATTTCCAGAAGTTTGAGACTTATAAGTGGATCCCCAGTGGGGGCAGTTGTGTCAGAACCCAGAGCAGGAGCCCGGGGGAGAGGCTTGCAAGCCTCCATTCTCATCCTTGCTCACACACCACACACCTTGTTTAGAACAGGTTACTGTAAGTCAGCAGGAAATTCCATGCATGGTTAGATCACACAATGACCCATTCACTGTCTGTTGAGTGCTGACAGTGTGACCACCACTTTTCAGGGTGCAGCGATGTAACAGGGATGGAGACACCATGCTTCCTGTCATTGTGGCATTTATAGTTGAGCAATGTCTGAAGTAACCTCATTTATAAAGAGGCAGAAACCTGGTTTTGGTAGATTTGATTGTCAGAAAAAGAGATAGTACCCTTTACACTTTACTGTCCTTGTATTTTCTGTATTTGTGTTATTGCATCAATTTGTCCTCCTAGGACTCCAACTCAGACCAGTTATATAGTAGTCTAAGAAACCAGCAGAAGTCCACAAGTTGCCTCCAATACCACCCCCCCCCCTTTTTTTTGGTGGGTGAAGTAGTATAACCCACTAAATCCCTCAAGTTTTGGTACTGCTCTGTCATCTGGGAGTGCTCTAGGAACTGTGAATTAGAGAAAAGTTGACAAATAAATTAGAAATCCCAGTAAGGTTGTTCAGATGTCTGGGTCACATGCGTTCCCAATTCTGTTCTGAGATATTTCTTTGACTATCGACGCTGAGACACCATGTCTTATGTCGACCTGGCCTTTGTAAAGCAGGGGAAAGTGAAAGTGAAGTTGCTCAGTCGTGTCCGACTCTTTGTGACCCCATGGACTGTAGCCTACCAGGGTCCTCTGTCCATGGGATTTTCCAGGCAATAGTACTGGAGTGGATTGCCATTTCCTTCTCCAGGGGATCTTCCCAACCCAGGGATTGAACCTGGGTCTCCCACATTGTAGACAGATGCTTTACCGTCTGAGCCACCAGGGAAGTCCCCTTGTGAAGCAGGGGGGTCCTGGTCAAAAATGTGGTCAGCATTCCACTGCAGAATCATGGTATCTCCCTAAGAGGAATATTAACCTTGGTTTCCATCACTCATTGAGAAGATAGAATAGAAGGTTTAAATGCTGGCTCCAGCATTTACTCGGAGTACAACCCTGAGAACTTAAGCAAGTTAATATAACCTCTATAAACTATTGCTTTAGTTCATTATTAATAAATGAGGCTATAATATTTACCTTGTAGTGCTGCAGTGGTTAAATGATAAAGTCCGTGGTAGAGGGTTCATATACACTGTGGGCTTCCCTTGTGGCTTAGCTGGTAAATAATCGGCCTGCAATGTGGGAAACCTGGGTTCAATCCCTGGGTTGGGAAGATCCCCTGGAGAAGGGAAAGGCTACCCACTTCAGTATTCTGGTTTGCTTTAAACCTGTACCCTGGGCGTCCCCTCACATGCTGATTCTGGACTTGGCCATATGATGAGCCTTGACTAGTGGAGCATTAGCAAGAGTGATGCAAGTGAAAGCCTGGTAAGTCCTTGCACAATGGGCTCTGTTTTCTTGGAATCCATCTGCCATGCTGTGAAGAAGCATAAGCAGCCATGTGGAGAAGCCCACTTGGAGGAGAATGGAGGCCTTAAGCCAACTCCCAACTGGGCTCCCAGCCTGCAGCCAGTACTGATTTCCATCCATCTGTATGAGTCCATTTTAGATCTTCTAGACATCCAACTCAAAGCCAGCAACATTCTTGAAGCCTAGTAACCTTGAAGCCTAGTAACCTTGTGGTCAAACCCCAGATCTGTAAGAAGGATTAAGAAATTGTGAGAAGCCATTAGATTTGGGGTGATGTATTATGTAGCAGTCGATAGCTAAAACAGAGCCATGTGGAGTCCTGCCACCACAGGTGGCATTGATTTTGTGTCTGGTGGAAGATTGGAGAAGTTTGGAGGAATGACAACGAGACTGTTTGGTGCAGGCTGAAACACAGTGGAGGCTATCCCACTGGAAGCTGCAGGAAAGAGAACTTGAGTTCTATAGCCACAGAAGAGTTACCAGAACTATGCTGGTGGAAATATGGGAACTAGAATAGGCGCCTCATGAACTTGGGTTCTGGCTAAGGATTTTCCTGGACAGGATGTTGAAAGTGTCATCTGCCTCCTTTTAGACACCTGTGGTAAAGTCCAGGAGGAGCTACTTGAGCTAAAGAAGGGAATGTTTAGATTTCAAGCAAATTTAGAAGAACTGAAAAGGCACTAGACCTTGTGGGTTTGATAATAAAATTGCTTTCATCTCTCCAAGGAAAATTTCTAAAAGTGAAAAATGGCCTTGGTTTGAAGATGAAATCCAGAGTGCTGTTAGTAAAACATGACCTCAGGGCCAACATCTCTGTTAAAACATGAACAAGATTTAAAGAGTATCTCAGTGATCCTCTCAGCTAAACAAGAAAACTTCTAAGAATCTTAAAGGTACCATGTAAAGCAGAACTACCAGATCATCCAGAGGAATGGGGAGAAATGTTAAATTGTTATTAAGTCTTTAAATATATGGGTGGTTTCTTATGCAGCAATAGATCAGCCAAATGGGTCACTAATGTTTTTTAGATGCACTAGTATAATGGTAGGATAAAATATTTTTGACTTCACGTTTGACTTTTGCCATATAGTCAGAAAAGGGCTACTTTTGTAAAAATATTCAAAATGTTAGTTTTTACCCACGTGCTCTGTATTTTTGTCAACATCTTTATTTTCTCTTCTTAAATTGTTAACTGATCAAGTTGTATATAAGGGCTTCCCTTGAAAGCTCAGTTGATAAAGAATCTGCCTACAATGCAGGAGATCCAGGTTCAATCCCTGGGTCGGGAAGATATCCTGGAGAAGGAAATGGCAACCCACTCCAGTATTCTTGCTTAGAGAATCTCATGGACATAGGAGCCTGGCAGACTACAGTCCATGGGCTTACAAGAGTCAGACACAACTTAGTGATTAAACCACCACCTTCACAAGCTGTGTATATTCTCATTTATTATTGGCTTGACATATTTCAAGCAGTTCCATGATATTGCTTTCATCAACTTCATGAAATCCTGCACCTTTTGCAATATTTACAATTTCTTTTCACTTTTACTATCCTTGAATTTATTATCTGCTATAATGTTGGTAGGATGGATACTAATGTCTTGAAAGAACAGGTCTTCAGTTAGACATTAATTTTATAAGTAGTCAGTTTATTAATGAATAATTTTTCTTTAAGAAGTTTTGCTTCTTTTAAACAACCCAGACATTGGATTCTCATATAATGAGAGGCACTCTGGTACCACTTGATTTATAACTGAACAGGCCCTAGGACCAGACAGGGCTTAACGTTCTGGTAGAAGCTGAGTTGAAGTATGTGATTCAGGCTCATCGTCTAACAGGAAATTATGTTTTTCACCCTGAATCTAAATCTTGGTGCAACCAACTCAGATGTAACTTTAGAGTGCGAGAGAATTAGAGAGAACTCTGGCCCACTTAGCATGCCACTGTAAAGTGTGGAAGAGGTGGAGAAAAGAAATGAATGCTCTGTGAAGAGAGCTTCTGCACAGTGTGCAGAAGGACGCTGACAAGAAAGCTCTCCCCATCCGTGTAATCCTCCAAGGCACCATGAGCCTGCTCCTGGCAAGTGTGACCTGAGGCATGTCCTGGGTGCTGGGCAATAAAATCAGTACATCTTCATCTCTTGTGGGAAGATAGAGGAAGGAGGGGGTAAAGAAGTAGTAAACTAGGAAAAAAAGGAGTAAAGAATCTCCTGTTTCTAGAGTGTCTGTCATACTGGAGAGAATCCATCCATTAGGTGATGGGAGGCTGGTTTGTCAGAAAGTAGTGAAAGGAGGTAGGTATTGTACTCAGAGGGCAGATCCCTCTATATTTCCCTCTCACGTTCCCCCTTTGGAGAGGAGATAAGAGAACTGAGCAAAAGAAGCCACACTTCTGGGCAGCATTGCTTTAGCAACTGTGATCGTAGTTGGTTACAGGAATGAGCCCTCCTCCAAGTTGAAGTTCAGAAGTTATTGCTAAAAAAAGCTGTAAGAGTTTTTAAAAGCCCATTTTCCCCAAAGTCTGTTACTAGAAATCAGAGGGAATTGACTCCAGGAAAGGATTGAAGTGGAATGAGAAACTCTGGAGTGAAGATCTAGAGATTCATGTCAGATTAAGCTGAGATTGAGAAGAGGAGAGAGATCCAAAGGAACGTATTGTACGTCAAGTGGATTTCTTTAAAAGAGTTATTCCAGAAGAGTTACCTGCTTCTATTGCTGAGTGTTAAGCTTAGGTATTTCCACAAAGCGCTCCTTTTTGTAAATAAAGAGTAGAACATGTATAGCTATATTATACTATAGTTATAATCTACTCCCAAAGCCCACATTTTTTTTTTTTTTAGTTTGAACACACACATTTAATACATGAAAAGATGACATTTAAACTGAATAAATTGTTTCAGTGTCGGATAAACTTTCAGCTGAGGTTGTACATTTATAGATACAGAACATATATACTTGTCCATTCATTTAACTATTATTCAGTGCCTACTCACTGCTTGTCATTACAGGTAGTGTTCATATTATTAATGCAAATTTAGAAAGCTTATTTTTAAAGGCTGTAATGTGTAAAGAAGTGTCACTGGCAGTAAATCATAGAATTTTTAAATGCAAAAAAGTCAGTAAAGGAAAATTTGGGGAAAAAACAGATATTCTTCTGCAATGTACTTTATCTTAGATGTAGAAGTTGCCGAAATACTGACCACATTATGCCTTTGCAATGAGAGCACAGATAGAAAGGTTAATACGTGCCAAAGGCAACTGAAAAAAAATCAGGGGGGAAAACATTCTAACTGTGATGCCTTTGGGGTTTTGCTATAAATGAACCTGTTGGACTTTTTCTTGATGCCAGAAAAGGGGCTGCAAACTAGTATTATTTATGTTTCAGTTATATTTATTAACCCTGTTATTCCAATGCTTTCACAGTAAACATAAGAATCCCTGAACTGCTTCCAACTTTTCTATTCATTTCTCAATAGTCATCACAGTTTCCCATCAAGCCAAAAATCCTGTGAGATCCTTCCTCCGGAATAAGAGCCTGTTTTCTCAGCAAGGTTTCCAACAGAAATTTAACTCTTCTATGCAGCTGGCCAAAACATTGAACCAGCAAATTGAAAACACACAGTGGTCTGTATGCTTGGGTCTTAATGAAATTTCCCATGTGTGCTATTCAGTCAGCTTCATACATTCTCAGGACAGGTACTGAAGAGCTGAGGACTCAGGCAAGTGCTCGGAGGTGAGAATTGGTCCAGGCTACACAGTGTGTGAATTCACAGTCTAGAGAGTGGACCCAGCTGTGGGTCTTCTCTTTAGCAGGAGGGCTCTTCCCTTTTAAGAACTGTGTCCCATTCAGCCTTCCATGGCTTCTACTACCTCCGCGGGAGACTTCACTTCCTGTGGCAAAGAACCACTCATTGATAATATCTCAGGGAAAGTCAGAGCAGCATTAGAATAATCACACATATACCCTCTCTCCACTTCTCAACTGTGGCTTATTTCCATTTGCTTCCAAGGACACTGATGTGAAAGGGAACAGTGTGATATTGATGTCAATGAAACCCACCTTGCTCTCAGTCTGAGTGTTGAAATATAAAAGGGAACTTGGTTCCTTAGGGACTCATCTGAGCCTCACCATGCTAAATCTTAACCGTGGTCAGTTCCATGGACTTTATTTAAGTGAAGGTGTTTGCGAGGACGTTGAACAAGGCTCTCAAGCCATTCTTCCCCAGGTAAAGGCTGTGTCTTCCAAGGCAAGCCTTTCTCTCCCCAACCTGTTGATGGCACCAATTTGACTTTTGGTGGATATTACCCCCAAAATGAGGATGCTCTGTTTTATTCACTTCTGTATCCCCAGAGCCTAGAATAGTGCCTGACACATGGCAGTTGAAAGGGAAATGTTGCAAGTTATTTGTTGAAATGTACATTTGATTGACAACAGTGTCAAGATGTTCAATCTATGCCTAACCACTTCCATTTGGCATCTAGAAACTTACACGAGAGGATGGTGGGGATTTAGTTTGATAGACTTAAAATTGCAACAGGTATTCTTAGACCCTCAGCTCAGCTTCTGGAAAAATCAACTAGTCCCCCTGTTTCTGTTTTGCCAACTGTGAAAAGGGGTCCAGCCACGTCTTCACTGTACAGAGTGAGGAAAAAATGTGAGTGCAGTGTTTAACACCTAACAGAGTGATGCATTCCTGCAACGTGCTTGTCAACTCCACTCTTAGCTCCTTCTTTTTCTGAAATGCAGATATGGAAAACTATACTGTGAGATGTCTATCAAGAGTCCATCCCTCTTGTTTCTATCTTCTCCTGATAGAATCGTCATGGATTCAGCACCAGAATGGTTATTTAGGCTAAATATTGGTCCCCAGATTGGATGGATTGAAGCTATTTTAGACAATGCCTACGTGTCCTAAACCTGCCTTCTGAAAATGTACTCTTTTTTTTTTTTTTTTGAAAATGTACTCTTTATGAACAGGTAAGGGAAGGACAATGTATGTGCCATGTCAGCAGTCCCGTAACTTCTCTGTTATAGAACAAGATTCCCACAGAGTTTGAACACAGAATTATCTTTAAGGAAGGCGCTGTTTGGGAGCCAAGGGACCCCAGGCAGGGATTCCTAACTCCAAGCCCCATTCCCAGCACGCCTATCTGCCTGTAGTTATGTGACTGGGGCAAGGCATTTAACCCTTGGGACTCAGCTTCTTGGTCTGTGAAATAATACTGGCTTCCTGCCTCCCAAGGGGACAGAAGGAAGAATGATTTAATATTTACATAGCACATTGAGAACCTCCAAGAAAGGCACCATACAATTGGGAAATATGATATAATGGGAAGAATGTCTTTTAAGTTGTTGGTCTCTGCTCAGCCTTTCCACATGTCTCTCGTCAACCCTGTTCCACATGTACAATATTAAAATGACAGGTGAAGGGGTTTGACTGGATAGTGTGCTAGTCAGGCATTGTCAGAAAAACAGATGAAGATATATATATATATATATATCACCAATATGATATGTATATATGTATATATAATATATATCAGGACATACCTATATTTATATATACTTAGAATATAGGCATATATTTTTTCATTATGCTTCACTTCATTGCACTTTACAGATATGTTATTTACAAGCTGAAGTTTTGTGGTTAAACTTGGTGTTTGCCTGGTGTTTAGCAAGTTGGTTGGTACCATTTTCCCACCAGTATTTGCTCACTTTGTGTTTCTGAATTTATCTTACTAAGGTCAGCCTCACTAACCCCAAGGCTGAGGGCTTACTCTGTCAGTAGTTGGGACCTATACCAATGCCTTATGATGGTCCCAGGAGCTGCCTGTGGCTCAGATCATGAACTCTTTATTACAAACTTCAGACTTAAATTGAAGAAAGTAGGGAAACCACTAGACCATTCAAGTATGACCTAATTCAAATCCCTTATGATTATAAAGTGGAAGTGACAAACAGATTCAAGGGATTAGATCTGATAGACAGAGTGCCTGAAGAACTATGGATGGAGGTTCATAACACCATACAGGAGGCAGCAATCAAAACCATCGCCAAGAAAAAGGAACGCAAAAAGGAAAAATGGTTGTCTGAGGAGGCCTTACAAATAGCCAAGAAAAGAATAGAAATAAAAGGAAAAAAAGAAAAGGAAAGATACATCCATCTGAATGCAGAGTTCCAAAGAATAGCAAGTAGAAATAAGAAAGCCTTCCTAAGTGGTCAATGCAAATAAATAGAGGAAAACAATAGAAAAGGAAAGCCTAGAGATGTCTTCAAGAAAATTAGAGATATCAAGAGAACATGTCATGCAAAGACAGGCATAACAAAGGGCAGAAATGGTATGAATCTAACAGAAGCAGAAGATATTAAGAAGAGGGGGCAAGACTACACAGAAGAACTATACAAAAAAGATCTTCATGATCCAGATAACCATGATGGTGTAATCACTCAACTAGAGCCAGACATCCTGGAATGTGAAGTCAAGTGGGCCTTAGGAAGCATCCACTACGAAGCTAGTGGAGGTGATGGAATTCCTGTTGAGCTACTTCAAATCCTAAAAGATGATCTATGAAAATGCTGCACTCAATATGCCAGCGAATTTGGAAACTCAACAGTGGCCACAGGACTGGAAAAAGTCTGTTTTTATTCTAATGCGAAAGAAAGGCAATACCAAAGAATGCTCAAACTACTGCACAATTGCACTCATCTCACACGCTAGTAAAGTAATGCTCAAAATTCTCCAAGCCAGGCTTCAGCAATACGTGAACCGTGAACTTCCTGATGTTCAAGCTGGTTTTAGAAAAGGCAGAGGAACCAGAGGTCAAATTGCCAACATGCACTGGATCATGGCAAAAGCAAGAGAGTTCCAGAAAAACATCAATTTCTGCTTTATTGACTATGCCAAAGCCTTTGACTGTGTGTATCACAATAAACTGTGGAAAATTCTGAAAGAGATGGGAATACCAGACCACCTGACCTGCCTCTTGAGAAACCTATATGCAGGTCAGGAAGCAACAGTTAGAACTGGACATGGAACAACAGACTGGTTCCAAATAAGAAAAAGAGTATGTCAAGGCTGTATATTGTCACCCTGCTTATTTAACTTATATGCAGAGTACATCATGAAAAACGCTGGACTGGAAGAAACACAAGCTGGAATCAAGATTGCCGGGAGAAATATCAATAACCTCAGATATGCAGATGACACCACCCTTATGGCAGAAAGTGAAGAGGAACTCAAAAGCCTCTTGATAAAAATGAAAGTGGAGAGTCAAAAAGTTGGCTTAAAGCTCAACATTCAGAAAACGAAGATCATGGCATCTGGTCCCATCACTTCATGGGAAATAGATGGGGAAACAGTGGAAACACTGTCAGACTTTCTTTTTTTGGGCTCCAAAATCACTGCAGATGGTGACTACAGCCATGAAATTAAGAGATGCTTACTCCTTGGAAAGAAAGTTATGACCAACCTAGATAGCCTATTCAAAACAGAGACATTACTTTGCCAACAATGTTTCATCTAGTCAAGGCTATGGTTTTTCCTGTGGTCATGTATGGATGTGAGAATTGGACTGTGAAGAAGGCTGAGCACCTAAGAATTGATGCTTTTGAACTATGATGTTGGAGAAGACTCTTGAGAGTCCCTTGGACTGCAAGGAGATCCAATCAATCCATTCTGAAGGAGATCAGCCCTCAGATTTCTTTGGAAGGAATGATGCTAAAGCTGAAACTCCAGTACTTTGGCCACCTCATGCAAAGTGTTGACTCATTGGAAAAGACTCTGATGCTGGGAGGGATTGGGGGCAGGAGGAGAAGGGGACGACAGAGGATGAAATGGCTGGATGGAATCACTGACTCAATGGACGTGAGTCTGGGTGAACTCCGGGAGTTGGTGATGGACAGGGAGGCCTGCGTGCTGCAATTCATGGGGTCGCAAAGAGTCAGACATGACTGAGCAACTGAACTGAACTGAACTGAACCTGTCTCGTGATAAATCTGTATGCACACAAGATGCAATAGTTGGAACCCGACATGGATCAATGGACTGGATCCCAATTGGGAAAGGAGTACGTCAAGGCTATATACTGTCACCCTGCTTATTGAGCTTATATGCAGAGCACACCATGCTAAATGATGGGCTGGATAAAGCACAAGCTGGAATCAAGATTGCCAGGGGAAATATCAATAACCTCAGATATGGAGATGACACCACCCTTATGGCAGAAGGTGAAGAGGAACTAAATAGCCTCTTGATGAAAGTGAAAGAGGAGAGTGACAAAAGCTGAAAAGGCTTAAAACTCAACATTCAAAAAATGAAGATCATGGCATTCAGTCCCATCACTTCATGGCAAATAGATGGGGAAATAATAGAAACAGTGAGAGACTTTATTTTTGGGGGGCTCCAAAATCAGTGCAGATGGTGACTGCAGCCATGAAATTAAAAGATGCTTGCTCCTTGAAAGAAAAGCTATGACCAACCTAGATAGCATATTAAAAAGCAGATACATTACTTAGCTGACAAAGGGCCGTCTAGTCAAAGCTTTGGTTTTTCCAGTAGTCATGTATGGATGTGAGAGTTGAGCCATAAAGAAGGCTAAGAACCAAAGAATTGATGCTTTTGAACTGTGGTATTGCAGAAGACCCTTGAGAGTCCCTTGGATTGCAAAAAGATCAAACCAGTCAATCCTAAAGGAAATCAGTCCTGAATATTCATTGGAAGAAATGATCCTGAAGCTCCAATACTTTGGCCACCTGATGTGAAGAACTGACTCATTTGAAAAGACCCTGATGCTGGGAAGGATTGAAGGCAGGAGGAAAAGGGGATGACAGCGGATGAGATGTTTGGATGGCATCACTGACTCAGTAGACATGAGTTTGAGCAAGCTCTAGGAGTTGGTGATGAACAGGGAAGCCTGGTGTGCTGCAGTCCATGAGGTTGCAAAGAGTCAGTCACAACCGAGTGACTGAAATGACTGAACTGACTACACTGAACCTCTTCCATCTTGGATGGAGCAGAGACTTGTCCTCACTGGAGTAGATGCATTCTAGGTGTAGATCTGCCTTTCCTGCCCCAGAGTGCTTCTTCCAGGAACTCTGTCCACAGAACCCATTTTCCAGCATCGTGGTACTTCCTGTAGCATTGCTTCTGATCATTGATTTTTCATAGCATCTCTTCTTTGATGGAAAAGGGAATATAGCAATGTGTCCTTGGCCATAGAATTAACTGGTTTTACCGAGGGCGCCATCACCTAGAAACAACTGGGCAAATTTTGAAAGCTTACTGAGACAGTGCGACAGCTAACGAAGACTCAAGTGTGTCAGATGGGAGTCAACATCCTGAAAGGGTGGGGTGCAGTCTTAAAGGGTATTGTACATGCTGTGATGGATATAGTGTATATTTGAAGCATAATGGTGCTATCTTCCCCCTACAGCCAGAACATATGGGTCTTGTAATCAAGGAGTGGAAGCGGCTTGTTTCACTACTGACCCCACAACCCAGTTGTAGAATTTTTGCTTCCCATCCTGGCTTCCTTGAGCTCTGCTTCCTTGGAGATCTTGGTCCCCAAAGGGGAGCTGGTCACCAGGGGATGTTCGCATATGTCCAGGGCTCCAGGTGAACAACCCCAATCAGGGAGGCAGTTTGCCAGACCTTCTAGAGAAGCAAAAACATAACTGATGTGTCTGTGAAGAATCCAGGAGAAGGATAACCCTCACAGGCCCCTGCATCCAGAAAATGTATTCTGGGTGATACTGGAAGAGTTTTGATTCTGTCCAGTTTATACAACAAGAGAGACATCAGCTGTGCATACTGATTTTTACTTATTTGTTCATCTAAATGGAAAGAATAATCAGCGTCTTCAGGTCTGTAGAAACAGAAAAACTTTTTCCAGCCCTCTGAAGCACTGCTGCTGCTGCTAAGTTGCTTCAGTCGTGTCCGACTCTGTGTGACCCCGTAGACAGCAGCCCACCAGGCTTCATCGTCCCTGGGATTCTCCAGGCAAGAACACTGGAGTGGGTTGCCATTTCCTTCTCCAATGCATGAAAGTGAAAAGCGAAAGTGAAGTCGCTCAGTCATGCCCAATTCTTAGCGACCCCATGGACTGCAGCCTACCAGGCTCCTCCATCCATGGGATTTTTCAGGCAAGAGAACTGGAGTGGTCTGAAGCACTAGATACAATTAAAAAAAAAACAAACTTCCTTATTCCCTTGTCTGCATAAGTTACAGCACTAACTTAAAATAAACTTAACAACTTAAAATACAGCAGGGCTGCTGATGAAAACAAAATTAATGTTAGTCCAGTTAAATCCTCATTTAGCCATCACTGGTGATTATTCTGTGAAGGTTATTACTATTTATAAACTCAGCTTCTTTTTAAATACTCATTTATTTATTTGGCTGCACTGGGTTTTAGTTGTAACATGCGGGATCTAGTTCCTGGATCAGGGATTGAACCCGGATTCCCTGAATTTGGAGCATGGCGTCTTAGTCACAGACTATCAGGGAAGTACCCTTTACTTGTTTCTTGATAAACGGCCAACGTGTGCCTTTAAAACATTGCTTGTTTTGTCCATATTTTAATGCTGCAGTTAAGAACATGAACTCTGAAATCCGATGCTGGTGTTTGAATCCTGGCTGTTCCTTTCTGGCTGTGTGATCCTGGGTAAGTCAATTAACCTCTCCATACCTAAGTCCCCTGTCTCTAAAGTGAGGATGATAGCAGTGCCCATTTTGAGTTTTGGGAGCATTCATTATGATAACATAGACAATATGTTACAATAGTGCTTGGCACATAGTAAGTGGTGAATAAATGTTAGCAGTTGTTATTGTTAATATTATAATCTGGCAATGCTTGCTCTAAGTTAGCGTGCCAGAAATATAAACCATTTTATATCCCCTCTTTCTCTACAAACCTGCAGAACACCTGCAAAATGACTGTTATGGATTGAATTCTGTCCCTTGTTCACATCCCCTCCTCTCTGCCCTGAATTCTTCTGTTCAAGTTTTAACCCCCAGTGAGACTGTATTTGGAGATAGCACCTTTACAGAAGTGATTAAGGTTAAATGAGGTCACAAGAGTGTGGTCTAATCTGATAGGCCTGGTGTCCTTAGAAGAGCCAGACATTTATGTCTCTCTATATGTACAAAGAAGACAGGCCATGTGGGGACACAGAGGAAAGGTGGCCGTTTACTAGCCTGGAACCAATCCCATTGACACCCTGATCTTGGACTTCCAGCCTCCAGCACTGTGGGAAATAAATGTCCATTGTTTAAGCCCCTCAAGCTGTGGTATTTTGCCATGGCACCCTGAACAGATTAAGATGTTATGAAACGTTTTAACTCGTATAGTGAAGCAGAGACAAACGGGCAGTCCTAACATAGGATGTCTGATGCTATCCTCAAATGCCATTTCTCCTTGTGGGAAAAGCTTAACTCTGCTATCTCCCATGGTGGTGGTGGGGTTGTTGGGAGGAGTCATATAACATCAGGACTACTGTCCACTTGCTTCCCTCAATATAACTGTTTTCTACAGAATTATTCGAGGCTCCAGGCTGACTTCCAGCTATGTAGAGGTTAGTTATTGTCCGTGAGGAGCTCTTACTCTTACTTCTTTCCTCTTCCACCACAGATGATCTTGTAGGAATAAGAATCTGGTCCACTGAGTCACCACTTCCCTGGTGGATCAGATGGTAAAGAATCTGCTTGCAATGTGGGAGATCTGGGTTCAATCTCTGGGTTGGGAAGATCCCCTGGAGGAGGGCATGGCAACCCACTCCAGTACTCTTGCCTGGAGAATCCCATGAACAGAGGTGCTTGGGAGGCTACAGTCCCTGGGGTCGCAAAGAGTAGGACATGACTGAGCGATTAAGCACACATCTGTCCATTGAGTCACTGGTTGGATTCTGGATTGGTGTGACCTTATGGATCTTTAGCCTTCATTCCCTCAGAAGCTGGGCCACACTGGCTGGAGTCCTGGCCATTTCACTTCAAGGCACGCCCAAAGCCTTCCCAGGGTCTTCTGGTTCCCTGAGAACATGCTGCTCATGGCCTCTTCCTCCTGAGTCCCTGCCTCCTGCTAGCTGGATTTCTGCCCTGTCACAAGAAGCATGCATGAATTTAATTGTCCTAACTGAAGACTTGGGGATCACAGGAAGATTTGGTTGTCACGGGATGTGAGGCCTTGGAATTTTCTCTCTTCCCACCCCCTCCCCAATTTCCTCCTTACCTTTCCTTTCCAAATTCCCTAAGAACTCTTCCTTTCAGTCAGAGAAGACTTTGGCTGAGTTCTAAGACTTAAACTTTCAGAAAACCTGGTTAATAAGATGCTTGCAGAACAAAGAGCCTTCCATTTTACAGCAGTTTTGCTTATCAACTTATTGTAAATGTAATATGTATGACATATGCATGATGATATGTATATTAAATCCATGCTATTTCATATATATGATGTTTTGACTATACAAAATATTTGTACTTATAAATAATCTTTTTTTTTTTCTTACCACATAAAGAATAATTAAGGCAATTGAGAGATAAAAGGAACTGCCTAATTTAGAAATAAAGATTTAACTGTGGAGTTTAGGTCTCTTCAGAGTCACTCATTGACTTATGAAAAGCTCTTTGGAACTTCTGAATCTATTTCTCAGGTGTAGGGTGTTCAGAATCTGAACGTAGGAATGAGGTTAATCATGAGACCATGTAGCTGTAGGAAAATCCAAGCAATGTGGCTTTGGCTTTTCAGATGTCGTAGGCTTTCCTAAGAGCATCATTAAAACATGAGAGATGGAAAGGGAGAGAGAGAGATTCAGAAAAGTTTATTAGATCACACAGAATTTCCAAGGTAAACTCTGCTATGGTAAAGTTAGATTTTTGTGCCATTTGAGTGTAAATAAACTACTCAGAAAATGCAAAAACGTACTCTGAGTACTCCTGGCAATTAACAGCAATCATTCTAAGAAGGCCGTGTCTGGAGCTCGCTTTGTGCCTGCAAAGCTTCCACCTGGTCGGTGCGCAGGGCGCCAGAAGAGCGCTGGGCCGCCTCTCCCCATACTGACTTTTCTGCCGCGGACTTCCGCGCTGGCGCAAATACCGAGTTCGGCCCTGGGGCTCCCGGTCCAGCGCCGACTGCGCAGTCTCCCCAGCACCCCGCGCCCCTGGACAGCTTCCCGCCTCCGCCCCTCCCGCTGCCGCCCACGCCCCAGCCACGGGCGGGCAGTAGGCGGCGGTGGCCGGCCCTCCACGTGCCTTTTTAAAAGCCTCCCAAGCGAGGCCCCACAGGGGTATCCCGGCGGAGGAGGGAGCAGCACACTGAGCTTTCGCAGCGGTGCGCGGAGCCAAGCGCCCCGGGCTGCGCCTCCCGCTGGTGGGGCCCGGCACTTTGGGTTCCCTGACGCTCTCGCTGCCGCCGCGGGGCTCCCCGCCCCGGCCATGCGCTGCGGGTAGTGCGCCTGGGGCGCGGCGCCCACCCGGCGGCTCCAGCCGCCCGCCCTCGCCGCCGGCATGCTGCGCCCGCTCCTGCTCGCCACGTTCTGCCTGGCCCGCGGGCTGGAGGCCGCCCGCGGCTGCCAGCTGCCCTCCGAGTGGAGACCCCTGAGCGAGCAGAGCTGGCCAAGATCATCGTGCATGCCAAGGTGCTGGCGCTGCACGAGGAGGTGCACGGCCTGTACAACAACCTGCCCTGGCAGTATGAGGCCAGCCACGCGGGGCTCTTCTACTCCGCTGAGATCGAGATGGTGTGCAACCAGGCGTGGCAGCATGCTCGAGATACCCGGGGGCTCCAGGCTCAACCTCACTGGCCTGGGCTATTTCTCCTGTCACTCCCACACCATGGTCCAGGATTACTCCTATTTCTTCTTCCTCAGGTGAGCCTGCCACCTCTTGCCCATACCATCCCTTCGGGCACTTGGCATGGCCAGCAGAGATACCTTTATCCTCAGCAGGCTCAGGAACTCCTCCAGAATCCTGTCTGGGCGATGTTAAGTGATGCCTTGGTCTCCTTCCCTTTTTCTGCTCTTTGGTGTTCCTCATGTTGAGTCTACAGAGATCTTGGGTGCCTCTGGCTAACACTGTTGGAAAAACAGGGATGGCTCCCGTGCTTGACCAGGGAAGAGTGTTTCAGGCCAAAGCTCAAGGTGGTTTCCAGCAACAAACAGCCTATCCCCAATAGCAGAGGTTTATGTGGGGGTTAATGGGGGAAGAAGGCCCTGGTCACAGCGCTCTGAGGAGTATGAAGGGCAATCGGACAAGAGCCCTCTCTGGTTGAGTTCCGTGCAAGTTGGTCTGTGGTGCAGATGAGATGCCTGTGGATAAGAGTTCAGGCGATGGCATCTCCTGGAGTTTGAAATAAGAAAGTGGAACCCTAATTGAGGTGGAATCCTTATAGAGGAGGAAAACTATATTTTAAAGTGGATGCCGTGGGAGTTGTTTGGGGTGGACGGCGGTCAAAACCAATCCAAACACCTTTGGAATCAGATGGTTGTTGGAATTCTGGCTCCATTCTTCCTGTCATTTTGAGCAACTTACTGACCTTGTCAAGAACCTCAAGAGCCTCACCTTCATAATGTGCCAAACAAGGTTGGTTGAGATTAAATCCTAGTAAGTGATGCAGAACATCTGGTGCAGGTTAGATGAAGAATGTGTAGTTACTCAGTCCTGCACACCTGCTTGAATGCCAAGATGGGACTGGTGTGGAATGCAGCCCAGCTGTCCTCTTGTTTCACTCAGATTCGCTCATATCAGCTGCTAGCAGACCTCAATGCCAGGCTCTTCCAAATAGCAAAAGTTTATAGAGGAAGGGCCTGGGGGCGGGAGCATGAAGGGATTGGGAAGGTGCTCACAGGGCTTTGAAGAACAGAGAGGTGAATTAGACCAGGCCTTGTCTGTTGGGAGACTCCTGGAATCTTGTGAAGTTCCATGAAAGTTTGTCATGTGGTCACGATGAAATGAATGTAGATAAGGGTTCAGGTTATGGGCTCAACTGAAGTTTGCAATACAAAACAGCAGGTGGAACCCTAATGCATTGGTTCTCTCCAGTTGGAGGAGGAGGCTGATACAGAGGAACTGGGAGGAACCTCAAAATGGAATCTAACGGATAACGATTGGACAATAAGTTCCATCTTCCCAGAATGTGGCATAGCATTAAGGATATTTGGAATGGCCATGACCTTGGTCTGCAGACTAACTTTTAGCTCTTGAGATTTCACATCACTGAGAAAGAAGACAGAAGGTTCCACAGAGGGGCATCCGTAAGCTCGCGGTAACACCTGTTTTCCATATTAAAGCCAGAATATCTAAGTTTAGAATACATGGCATGCTCTGTGTTGGCTTGGGTGGTTTAGCCAGATTAAGTGGAATTAAAACAAAATACTGGAGAAGTACAGTTTCTAAATAAAACTGGCGAGGAATGAGGTAGTACCTTATTGATATGCAGAAACTTAGATTTTTACATGTCTTTATTTAGGGAAACCAGCTCTAAAACTATTCAACAATAATTTTTTATTTTCCAAAGTAAAAAGAGCCACAGTACTTAAGAAGACATTATTTTCTTTTCTGATTTTATAATGAAATACAGTTTTGTCCACTGGCTCTCTGGTGGTCAGCCAGCTCTTTCCTCTTTTTCTCTGACATATTTATAAAACGTTAAGGCAGAGATACAGAGTCAAATGGTAGTCTGACAAGATTTCTATTTCACAGGGCTGTGTTGCCCTGATGTGTGTTAACAACCACATACAAATCGTTCCTCTGTTATTCTGGGCCCCTCGGAGAGGAGAACAGATTCTGGTCAGTGTCACAGGAGAAAGTGGCAGTGGAGACTCCCTGGTGAGCCCCCAAATGCCTGCTTTGGGCTGGAGTGCCACTTCCATCTCTCCTTTTCCTTCTCTCAACTTCTCTATCTTGCCAACAGGTACTTTATGCAGGGTTCTGTAAAAATGTTAAGTTTTATACTGTGCTTACTTTGTGCCAAATACTTTACTTACTTTAAAAAAAATGCACTCCTTACACCACCATTAAACAAAGAAGGATGCTGATGTCATCCTCGTTTTATAGATTGTACATTTCAGCTTAGAGAATTTAAGAAATCCTTTGTGTGTCAAACAGGAGATAAGTAGCAGTGCTAGGACTTGAATCTTGGGTCATTGCAATTGGCTTTCCTTTGCCCAGGAAACAAGGAGCACTCCACTAGGAGAAGGAAGGTGGCTTGGGAGATACACAAATGTCCACCTGCACCCATCCCCCAGTTCATGTGTTTTGAAAAACTTAAGGATAGACACATGCAGTGTGAGGTAGAGAAACAATCAGAGAGAGTGACTCCTCTAATGTGAGCCATGTATATGTGTAATTGGAAGCTGCGTGTAAATCAGTGAAGTTAGAATATGCCCTCACACTGCACAAAAATATCTCACAATGGTTTAAAGACTTAAACATAAGACATGATGCCATGAAACTCCTAGAAGAGAGCATGGGCAAAATGTTCTCTGGCATAAGTTGGACCTTTGTTTTCTTAGGTCAGTCTCCCAAGGTAATAGAAATAAA
Source organism: Bos indicus (assembly GCF_029378745.1). NCBI lineage: Eukaryota > Metazoa > Chordata > Mammalia > Artiodactyla > Bovidae > Bos > Bos indicus. The sequence continues at coordinate 336,665 of NC_091769.1, read as the reverse complement.
ACCAAATATGAACAAAGAGGACCTGATCAAACTTACAAGCTTCTGCACAGCAAAGAAAACCGTAAACAAACAAACAAACAAACAAACAAACAAAAAAAACTAAAGAATGGGAGAAAATATTTGCAAATGATGCAATAGACTGGGGCTTAGTTTCAAATATACAGACCATATAATTCAACAACAACAACAACAACAACAACAAAAAATGGGCAGAAAATGGGCAGAAAACCTTAATAGACATTTCTTCAAAGAAGACATGCAGATGGCCAGTAGATACATAAAAATATACTCAGTGTCACTAATTCTTCAGTTCAGTTCAGTTGCTCAGTCGTGTTGCAACCCCATGAATCGCAGCACGCCAGGCCTCCCTGTCCATCACCAACTCCCGGAGTTCACTCAGACTCACATCCATCGAGTCAGTGATGCCATACAGCAATCTCATCCTCTATCGTCCCCTTCTTCTCCTGCCCCCAATCCCTCCCAGCATCAGAGTCTTTTCCAATGAGTCAACTCTTCGCATGAGGTGGCCAAAGTACTGGAGTTTCAGCTTTAGCATCATTCCTTCCAAAGTAATCCCAGGGATGATCTCCTTCAAAATGGAGAGAAATGGAAATCAAAGCTGCAGCCAGGTACCATCTCCTATCAGGCAGAATGGCTATCATCAAAAACAACAAATAGGAAATGTTGGAGAGAGTGTGGCAAAAAGGGAACCCTCCTACACTGTTGGTGGGAATGTAAGTTGGGGTAGCCACTATGTATGGGGGGATCCTCAGAAAATTCATAGGACCACCATATGACCCAGCCGTCCCCCTCATAGGCATGTCCCTGGACAAAACTGTAATTCAGGAATAACATGCGCCCCCATGTTCATAGCAGCACGATTCCCAACAGCCAAGATATGAAACAGCCTAAATGTCCCTTGATAGTTGAATGATTAAAGAAAATGTGGTATGTATATATGAATATTACTCAGCCATAATGAGAAAGAAATAATGCCATTTGCAGCAACATGGATGGAACTAGAGATAATTATACTAAGTGGAGTAAGTCACAAAGAGAAGAATAAATACCATATTATATCACTTATATGTGGAATGTAAAATATAGCACAAATGAACCTAAATACAAAACAGAAACAGACTCATGGATACAGAGAATAACCTTGTGGTTGCCAAGGGGAATGGAGGGAGGGAGACGGATGGACTGGGTGTTTGGGGTTAGCAGATGCAAACTGTTACATTTGCAATAAACAACAAGGTCCTACCTTAGCACAGGGAACCATATCCAATCTCCTGGGATAAACCATAATGCAAAAGATAGTAAAAAAATGTATGTATATGTATAACTGAGTCACTTTACGGCAGAAATTAGCACAACATTGTAATTAAAGTATGAAATAATAAAAAAAATGTTGTATAACTGGCAACACAGTTACAGTCTTCTGTTGACTCTTGATTCAAGATGGTACACCCCATGGGTGTCCAGTCTACAGCTCTTGCCTCTTTTTTTTTCCAATTAGGATGGATGAGAACTATAAGCTCTTGCCTCATGGCAAGATGCCATCTTTCCAGACACTCAAGAGAACAGAAGGATGTTTTCTAGCCTTTTCCAGTTTTCAAACTGTTCACAAGGGCAGCAGCTGGCAACTTTCTCCAGTGACTGGGAGGTCCAAGAAGATACTAAGGTAAGAATTGGCTATACCCTATGCTACAGCAAAATAATAAGAGAGCTATGACTCATATGAATGTTGTGAGCAAGGGAGTCAAGAGTCCTCTTCCAAAGTCCAGATCAAGAAGTATTTTTCACCCTCTCCACAGCCTTCCTAGAAGTTGACAAGCACTGCTCATAAAGTCTGGAGTCCTCAGGCTGTACTGTGTGGCATGAGGTTCCTCACAGAGTGAGGGGACAAGATGGGCTGAAGGTTGGCATGCTGTGCCTCAGTTTCCTCTTCTGTAAATTGGAAGCCATCGTAACATCTGTATCTTAGGGCAGATGTGACATGATTTAACTATGTAGGGAATGTCAATAGGTAAAGCCTTTAGTGAGGTGTTTGACTCAATACACTGAGCTGTTATGACTACTTCTGTTGTTGATTTCAAATACTTATGTATGTTTTTACTTGGCCCTGCTGGGTCTTAGTTGTGGCATGTTGGATCTTCAATCTTCCTTGCAGCATGCAAGATCTTCAGTTGCAGCATGCAAACCCTTAGTGGTAGGATCTAGTTCCCATGGAACAGAAGGATCCAGATCACTCTGCGCATGAAGATAGAAAAGGCATCTTTCAGCCTGAGACAGGTGCCTGAGTTGTGGGGATATTTCGAGGACTATCGCTTTCTCTGAGCAGAGACATTGTCACAACTGAGCCAGGGGAGCAGGGAGGCTGTGGCCCATCGCTCCCAGTCTCCCACCAAAATGTTTATAGGACCACGTGACAGACCACAGGAGACAGTTCTGATGTGGGTTAATGAACCAGTGTGCATGTATTAGGTGGTTTCCTTCTTTCCCCCATCTGTGGTGCCCTTGGTGGGGGCGCTGTCTTTCTCTTGTCTGGGGGGTTGGCCTAGGGGAGTGGCCTTGTTCTTCCAAACCTCCTGCCCAGGGCTCCATGGCACCTGGAGGCTTTCTTCATGTTCTTTGCACAGAAACTGTTCTCATCGTGGGCAAGTACATCCAACTGTGGAAAAGTGCTGATTCTTCCTTTCCATATATTATCCAGGGTTCCTTCCTTAGGCCTGCCCTACTGATAGTTATCAACTCCCTGACCCCTCTTCAAGATTTGCCAAAATTTTCTGAGTGCTTGTCATATATTTCACTCCCCACATGAATCTAAGCACCTTTCTTTCCCCCTGCCCCACTCTTTTTTTTTTTCCTACCTGACTCTTAATCTGTGCCAGCACCCACTCCACATTGAACTGGACCCACCAAATATAAGCCTGAGTATCCCCAGCCTGGGCCAGACCATAGCATGTTCAAATTAAATTTTTTAGTCTTGGTCCTGTGGTTCTCCATTTTGTTGGATTTTTGCTTCATGTACTAAATCCTTGGTAATAGTACATTAATGTCAAGAGATCAGATATTGATCCAAAAATACCTCAGGGCTGAGCCCCAAACTCTTTAGATATATAACTGATTAGCCCTGTTTTCACACAATGAAGCTATTAACATTTTACTGCAATTAGATTATCCATCATTCAAAACAAATAGAACAATGGGACTGTGGAAAATTGTTTTAATGTGAAGGTAGTCCTATTTTGGGTGGTCAGATGTTGATCTTGGGGAGAATTCCTTTTCCCTTTCATCATCCTGGTCTCTTAGATAACAGAGGTGGATATGTGTGTTTGCACTGAGTCAGAAGCTTTTGGGGAAGAGAATTAATTGTTCCAGGTTGCTGAGCTGCTGCAGAGCCAAATTGAGGTGTCGATGGACTTTGTATGTATCACATCTTGGCTCCTTCTTCTGCCCACTTTGAAAGGTACTACATCAGAGCTGAGTTAAATTAGCTAGTTCATTTGAGAATTTAGGTTTAAAATAAAACTAAGGCGCTAGCATTTATATTTTATGATATTCCTTGAGAAATTTTTACTTTCTCTGCGGTGATTAACATAGTTGTGAATTGAAGGTGTCAGAATTAGATGAAGAGTTATGGACAGTTACTTGTTCCTTTCTTGAAAAAAAAAAAAAAAAACTAAACTAAAAATTATCTGCCTTAAAAAACAAACAAACAAACAAACAGAAAAACAACTTATGTTCAGTTGTGCTGGATCTTTGTTGCCATGAGGGGTTTTCTCTAGTCATGGCAAGCAAAGGCTACTCTTTGTTGCAGTGCACAGGCTTCTTATTGCAGTAGCTTCCCTCGTCACAGAGCACAGGCTCTGAGCACATGGGCTTCAGTAGTTGTGGGTTGTGGGCTCACTAGTTTTGGCACATGGGCCTAGTTGATCTGCAGCTGTGGAATCTTCCTGGACCAGAGATTGAACCAATGTCCCTGCTCTGGCAGATGGATTCCTATCCACTGTGCCACCAGGGAAGTCCTCTCTGCTTTTTCTGTGTGAAGGTGAGTATCCTGCTTTCTCTCCTATTCAGGGTAAATAAATCATGTTACGACACAAACAGTCTGTTCTTCCTAAGGTGATGGGTCTTCCATCTTAGACGGGGTCAGAGGAGCCTGTTTGGGTCACCTTTTTATTCCAGTTAGACTCTTGCTAATGGGAACATGTGAATCCTTCATTTGTTCTGAGACCATTATGAATGGCCCTGGACAGTGCGCATTACACAATTTCCCTATATCACATGCTGTGTCTTAGATGACAATGAATTCAGGGGGCACACTGATGAATTCTCATCATTTCCACTTTTGCTGCTGCTCTTCTCTAAGTCCCCAGTCAGCTTGAACAGGGTGTTTAGATCGTGGTCATGAAGGGTGCATCTCCTCCTTCTCATTCTCTTGCAGCATCACATGAATCTGGGACTCTAGGGTCAGTCTGGAGATTAAGAAATGGAACCAGAGGAAAATCTGATGTAGGGAAACTTTTTGTGATACGTACCCAGGACAACCTGCAACTCTGTTCTCAGCAGCCAAATCCTCCCATTCCCTAACTCCATCCTTAGACATCCCACCACTCTCCCCTCCCCCAACGCCCCCGCCCCTTGCTTCAGTCAGTGGAAACATAAGCTTGCTTTCAAAAGTTGCCAGGGAATCAGCAGCACTCCTAAGTGTTCAGCATCTCTCTGGTTCAGTATCATGGTGTTAATGGGGCCTCCAGGGATGTCTTTGGCAAGTTAGAGCATCCATCCCATTTTCTGGCAGAGTTCTCTCCATGCCAGCCAAGAACATTTTCCTTTCATTTTTCCTTCCCTGCTGGGTGAGTGTAACAATCAAAACAAAAGTTGGCTGTTTTCCTCTCTCAGAAAGTCCTGTCCCCCGGAACCGTGACTCAGACTGACCCACACATACATCAATCCAACCTACAGTGTCATGGGGCTGACATAAAATCTGTGGAAGACCTCCTGTCATCTTTCTTTTTTCCCTTTTTAGAGTTGGAAAGGATGGTGAGGGAGGTGCCATCCTCATTAGGCAATCAGGATTGGCTGTGCCATTTTCAGAGGCGTGACCTCAAGCAGAACCCTTAATTTCCCAAAACTTCAGTTTTCTCCTTCCATGATAGCTCAGTTGGTAAAAAAATCTGCCTACAATGCAGGAGACACCAGTTTGATTCCTGGGTCAGGAAGATCTGCTGGAGAAGGGATAGGCTACTCACATCAGTATTCTTGGGCTTCCCTTGTGGCTCAACTAGTACAGAATCCCCCTGCAGTGCAAGAGACCTGGGCTGAATCCTTGGGTCGGCAAATCCCCTGGAGAAGGGAAAGGCTATCCTCTCCAGTATCCTGGCCTGGAGAATTCCATGAACTCTATAGTCCATGGTGTCACAAAGAGTCGGACACCACTGAGCGACTTTCATTTTCAAAACATATAAACTGTCTCAGGTTGTCCTAAGGACCCAATTAGATCATAGGTTTGAAAGCACTTTGTCAGTTGTAAAGAGTGATGGAGGAGTTTATGACTATAAATGGATAGTTAGAAAGTACGGCTTTAAAACTTAAATATGGTGCAACTTTTAAAAAGCTTCCTGTGTCTTCCCAGGGCAGTGACAGTGGGAGCAATGGTGACAGGGTAGGTGGTGGAGAGGGGAACAGATGATGGGGAAGCTCTCATGTGTGTTATAATTCATTCAACAGAATTTACTGGGATCTGGTCACAGAGAACTTAAAAATTCATGTACTGAGTTATAAACCATGTTCATGTGGATTCCCAGATCTGAAAGTATAAAATGGTAGTCAGTAGAGTTTTTTCTCCCACCTCTGAGACCCATCCACCCAGTTCCCACCTACCCTCCAAACGAATAACCACTGTTAATAGTTTCTTGTAAGCTTCCAATGAGTATTCTCCTCCAAAAAACAGTCCAGTCAAGATTCACTGTCTTCTTTAAGGGCATGGCAGCCCATTCCTATATTCCTGCCTGGAGAATCCCATGGACAGAGGAGCCTGATGGGCTTCAGTCCATGGGGTCACAAAGAGTCAGACATGACTGTGTGACTAACACACACTTTTGGTACCAGTGGTACTGCAATGTGCACACGTGGTTGTGCCCTTCTTTGTTCACAAGTGGGTATGTGTAAGTAGACTTGTAAGTTGCTATATCTAGACATGTACGTTGGTTTAAACAGCTGCGTCTTATTCCATTGTATTAATGCCCTGCTGCTGCTGCTGCTAAGTCGCTTCAGTCATGTCCGACTCTGTGCGACCCCAGAGTCGGTGGCCCACCAGGCTCCCCGTCCCTGGGATTCTCCAGGCAAGAACACTGGAGTGGGTTGCCATTTCCTTCTCCAATGCATGAAAGGGAAAAGTGAAAGTGAAGTCGCTCAGTCGTGTCCAACTCTTGGAGACCCCATGGTCTGCAGCCTACCAGGCTCCTCCATCCATGGGATTTTCCAGGCAAGAGTACTGGAGTGAGGTGCCATTGCCTTCTCCAGTTAATGCCCTATTGTGTATTTAATCAAGTTCCCTGTTGATAGGTAGTTACACTGTTTCCAGCCCATGGATATTACATGGAGTGTGGACATGTATGACATTATATCAGTAAAACACCTCATTTTGTGGAATTGTTGAGTCCAGTCTTTAGCAAGTGACTGTTGAGTGACTGCCATGAGGCAGCTGCTGTGTTAGATACCAGAGTTTCAATGTTGAGAAAAACTTCTAAAATACAATATTAATATATTTATAAAAATATAAATTTTAGAGTATAATTATTGTTAATATTTATCTAAAAGCTCATATCATATTTACATTTTTTAGTTTTTTTTGTTGTTTAGAGGTATTTTCTTGTTGACAAGCTTGTGACAGATATAACAATATAGCAATTTTTAACTTATAATAAACCTAGGCATTATGAAAATTTTGTGCTTAATTACTCTTAGACATGTCTATAGTAGAGTAGCGAAAAAAAATACTAAATATTTAATATTGACTATTTCCCAGTTCACGTGAATCTGAAATTCATTTAGGTCAATGTTTTCTTGTATTTCCAACTGTTTGATTTGTAAGGGCTTCCTTTTCTTGAGACCATTTAAATAAGAACTCAGAACTTGAGCAATATTATAAAAAAAACAGTAGACTCACACTGAGACACACATAAATCCAGACAGACAGACAAAGGATCTTCTAGTTTTCCACCTGATATTTAAAATATTTCCTTAAGCCACTTTTTTTTGGGGGGGGCCGAGGGTTGGGGGAGGCAGGTGGTGGCAAGAATACTGGAGTGGGTTGCCATTCCCTTCTCCAGGATATCTTCCTGACCCAAGGATTGGACCCGGGTCTCCCACATTATAGGCAGACACTTTACCGTCTGAGCCACCAGGGAAGTTGTTGAATTCTGTGGCAAGGATTAACTTCAAGCGTTGCCCTAGGCAGGCCTTTGTAACAAGCTAATTATTTTTAATTGCATATGCAAAAGAACCAGCTTTAGGGTTTCCAAGAAAAAAAGAAGTTTCCTTGTTACCAATTTTGTCTGGTTCTATAGAATATCATGACCCTCCTAGGTCAGGTGATCTTTCCTTTCTGTAGTCAGTTTTATCCCTGAATCATAGACAGATCAGCTGATAAAAAGCTTGGATTGTCTCTGTGGGGTGGATTTGCTTGTCCTTGTGTTTCACCTGGGGCAGTAGCAAGGCCCGCGGGCCTCTCCTGGAAGTTGGTGTGGGGGCGGGGTGCACCAGGAGTGCATGCTGGGGTGGGCAGGGTGGTGCACTGGGAGCGCGTCCCGGGCAGGGAGTCCCAGTTGTGCTCTCAGGGGTCGCCATTGTGGCTGCAAACGCCCATTTTATGCACTCCTGGGTCCCCAGGGATCGGCATCCAGTGAGCGGAGCGGAAGGGTGCGGACAACAGGTAAGGGAACTGGGACTCGGTGGAGCAGGGAACCACATATCCCGCCCTCTCTGTTGGCACAGTCTCGGAGCCCCCTAACCTGGCAGTTGCGGAAAGGCCTCACCTTTGGGGTCAAGGCCTTTATGGCTTTACTCCTTCGCATAAAGCTCAGACCCATGTGGGTTTTCCCAAGCAGCCTAGTGCCTGCTGGAAGTCCAAGGGATTTGTCCTGCCAGGTGATTTCACCTGCAGGGACTTCATAACTCTTACTCTGGCTGGCTGGCCCAGCCCTGCTTCTGCCACTTTGCTGCCCAGCAGGCCCTTGACCACCTGCTGGGATGGGAAAGGGAAGGGTCCACCAGTTGCACCCTAGAAATTTAGTAGGGTGCAATGATTTAAAGATCTGGTGGCCACCCAGGCAGAAAAGAAGGGAGGAGGGCACCTTGCTGCCCTTTCATGGTGGAATCTGTGGCTGTCCTGCTGAGAGGGGGCCTTTGCATGGGGACCCTGTGCAATAAGTTTGGTGTTTTGTAACAGAATAATTAGAACGTGTAAAAATTTTAAATTATGTGGTGCTTTAATTAAAAAAAAAACAAAAAGCTCCAAGTTTTTTGCAAATTGAGGTCTAAAAATTGAAGGCCTGTTTTCCTTCCACTGGCATTCTATGAAGAAATGTGCATTTTTTTTAAACAAAAGAGTCAGAAAAGTGAGGGAAACAGAAAACCCAGAGATACCCCTGTAGTTTGGTGAAGGCCTTAGGAGGTCACTTGTAAATGCTGCTGGCTGTCGGGAAGTAGTCTCTTCCTGTGGCTGATGGGCACAGAGCTCTGCAGGCTTGTCCTTTGCATGGATGTTCTTGTTGGTGGAGATCCAGCTTGGAGCCATCTCCTGATGTGTAAGAATTTCCCAGACTAGACCCCTAGGCAAATCCCGCAGGGCCAGGGGCTCCTTCCTTCATTGTATCTGTCTGTTTGACTGAAAACCAGCAATGCCATATTTTTCTTTCAATCTGGTCTCTCATCCAGGCCTTGGAGTAATATTTCCCCTCCCCCTCAATAGGCTTGGGTTCCAGGGATGAATTATAGTCAGTTGTCCATGATTTTGCAAATGAGGAAACTGAGAGCCAGAGAGGGTGGAGGACTGTCCAAGGGAGAATGGGATATCCTTCTAGGAACCCTGGCTCCTGGGTTTTTATTGAGCTTCCCACCCAGCATGGTCATTAATTGGCAAGTGTTGACATTGAGAATAAACTATTGGTGGAAATGTAAAAGGCTTTTTTAAAGAATGTGCCTACCAGCTGTGCATCTAATGGAGTATTTTTATTGTACTCCCCAACCCTTGGAAAGTGCTGGGCACAGGGCAGATGCTTCGTCATTTTTATTTAAAAGTTCAATCTCACATAATTATATCCATAGTGTCAGCAACACTATGAGGTATATTAGAACAGTGATTGTCACAGTTGGTACTTCACAGATCAGTAAAGAAAGAAAACATTTTATTAGGAAGACTAAGAGAATTGCTAAGTTTTAAGTTTATCCCACAAGGATATTAAAAAAAAATGAAACAAATTTCTCCCTTCATCACCAAGGCTATCAGAGATCTGTTGAGGACCCAACGCAAGGGAGGTTCTACGTCTTGGGACACCCCTGCTTCAGCATCTCCCTAAGCCAGCAACCTGGAACAGTCGAGTACACTTGAAGTTCTTTCCTTGACCTTGGGAGTTTTTTTGGAAGACGATTTTTTGACAGACAGGGGTGGGGGAAGGTTTTGGGATGTTTCAAGTGCAGTCCATTTATTGTGCACTCTATTTCTATTTTTGTTCCCTGGGGGCTCCGTTGGTAAAGAGTCTGCCTGCAGTGTGGGAGATCCAGGTTCAGTCCCTGGGTCAGGAAGATCTCCTGGAGAAGGAAATGACAGCTCACTCCAGTATTCTTGCCTGAAGAATTCAGTGGACAGAGGAACCTTGTGAGCTACAAAGGGTTGGACACGGCTGAGTGACCAAACATTTATTTCTAGTATGATTTCATCAGCTCCACCTCAGATCAGCAGGCATTAGATCCTAGAGGTTGGGGGCCCCTGCTTTAGTTCTCTCTTTCATCTTCTATACAGCTCCAGCCTGCTCCCTCCCCTCTTCCACCTGTGGAACTACCTATCCAGCTTCTCTGAGTGTGTCTAAGAGTCTCCTTCCCTCACTTCCTTTCCTCTGAGTCCCTTCTCCTAACTGGGTTTCCCTGATCTCCGTTTAGGCATTTTTGCCTGAGGTAGTCAGAGAAGGCAATGGCACCCCACTCCAGTGCTCTTGCCTGGAAAATCCCATGGACGGAGGAGCCTGGTGGGCTGCAGTCCATGGGGTCACTGGGAGTCGGATGCCACTGAGTGACTTTGCTTTCACTCTTCACTTTCATGCATTGGAGAAGGAAATGGCAACCCACTCCAGTGTTCTTGCCTTGAGAATCCCAGGGATGGGGGAGCCTGGTGGGCTTCCGTCTATGGGGTCGCACAGAGTTGGACATGACTGAAGCGACTTAGCAGCAGTAGCTCCAGTTAGAGCTAGTGGTAAAGAACCTCCCTGCCAATGCAGGAATCCAAACCCTGGGTTGGGAAGATCCCCTGGAGGAGGGCACGGCATCCCACTCCTGTATTCTTGCCTGGAAAATTCCCATGTACAGAGGAGCGTGGCGGGCTCTGACAGTCAGACATGACTGAAGCAACTTAGCACAGCATACTAGAGGACCTTAGAACTGCAGACTCACATGATGGTTCTGGCTCTTTGGAGTCCCTTTTCATTCCACGTGTATGTTAGGGTCAGCTTGTGTATTGCTTCCTAAAGGCCCTGAGAGGGTAACAGGCAGGAAGGCCTGGGGTCTCCAGAAAGAGGGAATAGGCTGCAAGTGTTGGACGTTTTTTTTTTTTCTCTCTCTTTCTTAAGCAGCCGGAGCAAACAAACTAGTGTTACATTTTTTCCCCTTCTCCATATAAATTTAAAAGGAGTTTTCTCTGAAAAATCTGTGTTGCCATGACGACACCTGGCTCCACCTGAGCTTAACTTTTCTCAAACTTTGAGCTAAGCAATGCATTTTTTTGTAAGGAAATGTTTGTCTTAAGCTATGTTAATATACTATGTATTTCCACTAGACTCTGGCTTCAGGTCGGTTCCCCCTAAAGGCTCAGAACCGACTTGACAAACCAGTATGTCTTACTCATACCTTGTTCTCCTAATCTATGTTAATGAAATGATATATTTGCTGGGAAATCTGCCTTTCTTCAAAATTCACTTCAATCATTTTATGGCCCAGGATGACTCACCTGCTGCCAATGTTATCTCAATGCGTGTTGTGGGTGAGGGGCCTGGTGCTATTCTCTGAGACATTGCCTTTCTTTCCTTAGCAGACTGCTAGTGGCTGTATAATATCAGGCTAAAGACCAGCAGTGGGTACTCTTACTGCCCCCGTCTGAAGTCTATGTCAGCAGCTTTCTCTATCTCTTTTATACTTTAATAAAACTTTATGACACAAAAGCCCTGAGTGATCAAGTCATATTGGATCTTCATTTCAGATTGAAGATGCATTCCATGGCATTGCCATCTTAAGTTTTTCCATCACTATGGGATATCTGTATATGTATCCAGGATATTTTTTCAGCAAGCGTGTATAATTTCCAGTGTGCCAGTCTTGTCATCCTCATTATATCCATGGCAAATATTTTATTAATGTTGATATTATTGAAAGGGATTGTTTTTTTTAATTCCTTTTCAGATTATTATTTGCTAGTGTGTACAGATAAAACGGTGTAATCATTCATTTTTATCAGTTGGGACAGCTTGATGGTTGTCTTTACTTTCTTTACTTTCTCATACTTTAAGATTATCCTGGTTCATATATGTACTGCCTCACCCCTAATCTCAGTCATTTATTGAAGGAACTTCTGTCCTTTTATTTTTTTTTAACATTGAATTATTTTTGACTATTCTGTGTCTTTGTTGCTAGATGTCTAGTTGTAGTGAGCAGAAGCTGCCCTCTAGTTGCCGTGCCATGGCTTTTCATTGCAGCAGTTTCTCTGGTTGCAGAACTTGGGCTCTGGAGCATGCAAGTACTTCAATAGTTGTATGGGGGCTTCGTTGCCCCTGGGCATGTGGAATATTTTAGCACCAGGGAGTGAGCCCGTGTTCCTTGCATTGGTAGGCAGATCCTTTACCACCGGACCACCAGGGACATTTCCTGTTCCCTTTCATTAGATAATGATATGCAAAACATACATGTAGGAGCTAAATATGCTCAGCTGACAATACTCGAAAATATATACATGTATTCCGGCTTACCTTTGAACATATTCAGTTAAAGGTAATTTGTGATGATGTCTCCATGGATCTTGTAAACTTTCCTTTTGTTTCTCTGTAACTTCCCATTCCAATGGTAAGATACCTGGCTTCCACCACTTGTCATGTATAGAATTCAGTGCTTGTCCCATGTGGTTACTGTAAAAGCTGTCAGACTGTCTTCCAAAGGGGGCTGTGCATGCATCCCACCAGTATCTTTAGTATGTTTCTGTAGGATAGTTTACTATCAGTATACCCTCCATGGCCAGGTGTCCATTTCATTCTTTACCAATTATGAATGGGCTTGTTTTCTCTAGTATTCTTGGACAATTTGAGTACAGATTATTTGTCAGATATGCATTTTTAAGGAAAACAATGGTATTTATTTTTGGCTGTGTTGGGTCTTCGTGTGTGGGATTTTCTCTAGTTCGGGTGAGCATGGGCCATAACTAGTGGTGTGCGGGCTTCTCACTGCAGTGGCTCTTCTTGTGGGGCACAGGCTCATGGGCTTCAGTGGTTGCAGTATGTGAGCTCGGCATTGTGTCTTCCAGGATCTAGAGCACAGGCTCGGCAGTTGTGGCACATGGGCTCCATAGCATGTGGGATCTTCCCATAGCAGGGATCACATCTGCCTCTCCAGCACTGGCAAGCAGATTCTTTACCACGGACCCACCAGGGAAGCCCTCAGGCATATTTTTGATTCTAGTTTTCCACACATATACCTGGTGAGAGAGGCCAGGATCAAGAGGCCTGGCCACTGGGAGCTCTCAGCCACAGGTCTGGCTGTGCCATCCAAAGCTCTGGGGCCTTTGGCAAGTGCCTCAGCTTCTCTGGGACTGTTTCCTTCCCTCAGAAATGCCGTGCTGTTGGACTGTAGCCCACCAAGCTCCTCTGTCTCTGGGATTACTGAGGCCAGAATACTGGAGGGGGTGCCATTGCCTTCTCTACAAGGTCGCATTTAGAAGATATTTTCTCCTGGATTGTGGTTTTGATGAAGGAAGGGGGATCCCTTCCAGGGCTTGAGAGTGGATTCTTATCTGACACTTTGAAATGAATTGACTGAGGAGAGGAGTACCATCCAAGCGAGAGACTTCACTCGTAAGGGCTTCCAGGGTGGAGGGTGAGGGAAATGGAGAGAACTGCTCTGCCACGTGGCTCACCGTCTCAGGATTTATGGTCATTGGGTTAGTTTCTGGTTTGTCTCTTGCCAGTCATTCTGAATTGGGATCCTTCCTGGGGGCACACGCATCCCTCAGCTGAGATGGATTCCAGCGAGGAGGATCCTGGGAAGTTGGTAGGACCTCTGGACTGCAGTCTCCCATCTCTTTTTGATCTCTCCAGAATCCTGGTTGGTGGTAGATTGTTAGTTCTTTGTTCCTTACCAGGACCTCCTGTTGTAAGATGACTCCTGCAATGTTTTCTCTTCTCTGTTGCCTGGCAAGGGTGGGTGGTAAGTGGTTCATTTAACAGTTTGTCTTTTGGTTCTCTCGAATAAGGTCCTTCACAGAGTAAATGTATAAAATTGTAAAAGTCAATGTTTTAAATAATTTATATTCCTAATTTGGTAAGTTGGCTTTTTTGTTGTGTGTTAGAACTCATCACTAGACCAAAAGTCATGTAGATCTTTTGTTGTTTTCTCAAATTTTATAGTTTTTTAAATTGAATTATGGTGTTAGTTGCAAAGTTTGTGATTTTGTTTATTTCACCTTTTTTAAACAGTTATTTATTTTTATTTGATTGATCATTGCTTTACAATATTGGTTTGATTTGTCATACATCCACATGAATTAACCATAGGTGTACGTGTGTCCCCTCACTCTTGAATCTCCCTCCCACATCCCATCCATCCCCACCTCTCTAGGTTATTACAGAGCCCCAGTTTGAGTTTCCTGAATCATACAGCAAATCCCCACTGGTTGTCTATTTACAAATGTTGGTGTACATGCATCCATGCTGCTCTCTCCATTCATCTCACCCTCTCCCTCTTGTTCCCCACCCTTGTCCTTAAGTCTCTTCTCTATGTCTGCATCTCCGGTGCTGCTATGTGAACAGACTCGTCAGACTCATCCTTCTCTATTCCATGTTTTTCTCTTACTGACTGACTTCCCTGTTTAATACGCTCTAGGTTCATCCCCTTCATTCAAACGGACTCAAATGTGTTCCTTTTTATGGCTGCATTCCATACCTGCTCTGATTGTTCCTTGGCCATGTTTTGAGGAGGGTCATGGAGCTATTTTGCTCCATTTCAGTTTGGGCTTCCAGTCTGAGTGCTCACAGCAGAGCTGCTTCTGGGTGAGCCCTCTGAGTTTTGTGAGCGCGGGGCTGCCCGCTCTTCTCTGGCGGCCCGCAGGGGGCGCCAAAACCCCTCTGACCCGCCGGCGCAGGACGCTTTGCCTTCAGACTGGGCTTGGTGACCAGCTGGCGGGTGCTTTGTCTCTTCAGGGCTGTCAGGGCTTGGGCTCCTGGGTAATGGGGCTGCCTCCGAGCTGAGAGGAGCGGGGTTGCCTCAGTGCCCACCAGCAGGAAGGCGCTGCAAGAGGGAAGAATGAGCACGAAGTAGACATTTCCTGTGTCCAGCTGATCGCTGACAGGAGGTCCGTCTCAGGACTCGGGGGGTGGGGGGTGGAAGAGCTCCATGTGCAAAATGGCGGGTTTTCAGTTCGATTTCTGTTAGATGATCTAGAGGATGACCTTCACTGATGTTCTTCCGAGTAAGTGGCCAGTTTTCCTGTCACTGTTTCTTAAGAAGACTGTCCTTTCCTCTTTGCTTGTTCCTGGTTTGATTTTCATGAACTGACCACGTACATGTGGGCTCATTCCTGGGCTCTCTATTCTTTCCTGGAGTCCATGTGTCTGTGTTCCTGCCAGTTCCTCACTGTGGTGGTTACTACAGGTTCCTGATGTAGTTTGAAGTCGGAGAGCAAGATGTCTCCAGCTGTGTTCTTCTTTCTCAGAGTCTTCTTGGCCGTTTAAGGTCCTGTTCAATAGTAGCAGCCTAGTATGAAGAATATTTCTATTTCTTTGAAAAAGGCCATTGAATATTATTTTGTGATTGCAGTCAGTGTATTTGTTGATGGCTTTGGTTGGAATGGACATTTTAATTCCTCATTGTTCCAGTGCGTGAGCATGGAATAGTTTTCTGTTTATTTGACTTTGATTTCTTTATCAGTGCTTTCTAGCTTTCTGACTACTGGTCTTTTATGTCCTTGATTAAGTTTGTTGCTAGATGTTTTATTCTTTTGGATGCAACTGTAAGTGGGATTTTCTTAATTTTTGTTTCTGATTGTTATTAGTGTATAGAAAGGCAAGTAATTTTTGTATGTTGATTGGGATTGTAAGTTGTACTATTTTATATGATTGTAAATTGATCAGAAATTATTCAACTTTACTGAATGTAGTCTAACAACTTTTTGTGAAGTTATGGGGAAAATTTTATTTGTAAAATCTGTTTCTCCTGCAATAGGTCATCCAGAGGACCCAAGGCATGGTGATTACTAACAGACTTCCCACAGTACTTCTTCATTCCATGTGGACTCCTTCAAGGGCAGTGAGCATCACAGCTTCCCTTGAACCTCGTCTGGGTAAGTCTTGACCTCTATAGGAAAGTTTCATGCCTGTCTAATCTGATTTTCTTTTATGGTATTGACTTGTTTGTTTTGAGACATAATTTACTTTCTAGGAATTTAAAATGTACAGAAAACACCTAGCAATGGGAAAAAGTGCTCTCATTTGCCACATCATCTAAAATACTCTATGTGTTTTATCCAAAATGGTGCATTCTCCTGCAAAACCTGCACATAATCTCCAAAATCAGGAAATCATATGGTTTCTACAGTATAATGTAACCCACAGCCCCACTTCCATTTCAGCAATTGTTAAATTGTATGAATATATCTTTTCTTCCCATGCTTTTTTTTTTTGAAGAGTGTTACTGAGATTTTCAGTGATTTGGACAAACTTGATGGATTTAAAGCAGACATGGTGAATATGGGATCTGTGTGGCCTTGTCTATATGGATATTTTTCACTGAAGATGGTTTTAATGCTTATTCATGTTTATTCATGATACTCGGGGTTCCATTCAAATTGGTGCAGGGCCATCAGGCCTTATCTTGAGTGGATGGGGAAACCAGTGTCTTTGGCATTGTGGAATGTCCCACGAGGGTTCCTGTCTAGTTTCAATGTGAGACCGGCCTCCTCTTGAGGTGTGACAGGAATGTCGGGATTCCTTTCCAGACAAAGCAGGGGAATCGACCCTCATCTCAAGACAAGGAGGGGCAAAGGGGCAGAGATTGAGGTGTACCGGGAAACTGGGTATTCCTCTTGAGTGAGGATGGGTATGTCGGGGAACTTCTGGAGTTGCATAAAGGATGTTGAGTACCGTTTCGAGTTTCAAGAGGGAACGTGGGATTTCTCTCAAGATGATGCAGTGGGAAAGGGCCTCATCTCGGGTTGAGGGGAGAATCCCGTGGTTTTCCTCTAGGCTTGGCGGGAAGTTTGGGGTTTCTATCAAGTTGCGACATGGACCTCAGGCTCCCGCTTGTATTGCCTCAGGGAAGTCAGGTCTCATTTCGAGTTGTGACGGGCACCACAGGATTCCTTGCAAGTCACTGCAGGGGAAGTAGGCCTCATCTAGACTTGTGTCCAGAAACTCCGTGTTCCTCTCCAGTGGAGACAGGGATCTCAGGGTTGCATTCAATGTTCACCTGGGGAGTCAGGCCTCATCTTGAGTTGAAGCAAAGCACTCTGCTCTGCTCTCCAGTTGCAACAGGTATCTCCTGGAGCACTTTGAGTGGCCTAAAGGGAGTAAAGCCTCCTATGGAGTTTTGAGAGGGAACTCGGAATTTCTGTTTAGGCCTTGCAGGAAAAGAAGATCCTCATCTGCCAGTGATGTGGGAATTCTCGTGGATTTTCTTGATTTGCGGTGGGAAGTTTGGGGTTTCTCTCGAGTTATGACGGGGAAATAAGGAAGCCTCTCGTGTTGCCCCAGGGAATTCCAGTCCCCATTCCAATTGCGGGGGAAGCATGGGATTGCTCTCCAGTCCAAGCAGGGGAATTCCAAAGCAGGGGAATCGGGCCTCAATTTGCGTTGAAGGGGGAATCTCAAGATCTTTCCCGATTTGCAGCAGGAAACTTTGGTTTCCCTCGAGTTGTGACGGTGACCTCAGGGAATTTCTCATGGTGCCTATGGGAAGTCAGGAATCCTTTGGAGTTGTGAGGGCCCTCTCGGGATTCCTCTGGGGTCGGTGCAATGGAAGAGGGCCTCATCTCCAGTTGAGGCGGGAACCTCAGGGTTCCTCTCCTGTTCTGACGTGGATTTCGGGGTGTGTCTGCAGTTTCAAACAGCGAGTCAGGTCTCGATTTGAGTTGAGGCATGAAACTCTGCTTTCCTCTCTAGCTGTAAAAGATGTTTCAGGAATCCGGTTGAGTTGAATTAGGGACCTGGGTCTTTTCTCGAATTTGCAACCAGGGTATCAGTCCTCCCTTCATGTTGTGAGTTGATTCTCGGGGTTCCATTTGAATCGGTGCAATGGAATCAGGCCTTATCTCGAGTGGATGGGGAAATCCATGTCTCTTGAATTGTGGCAAGACCCCCGGGTTCCTCTTCAGTTTCAAGTTGAGACCGACCTCCTCTTGAGGGGCGATGGGGACGTTGGCATTCCTTTCCAGATGAAGCAGGGGAATCGACCCTCATCTCGAGTTGAGGAGGGGAAAACGGGGCTCTTCTTGAGTTGTGGTGGGAAGCTCAGCATTCCTTTCGAGGGGGGACGTGTATCTCGGGAAGCTTCTGAGGTTTTATAAAGGGTGTCAAGTTCCCTTTCGAGTTCCAAGAGGGAAGGTGGGATTTCATGGGAAAGTCTGCAGCGTAAAAGGGCCTCATCTCGCATGGAGGGGAAAATTTCGTGGTTTTTGTGGAGGTGTGGAGGGAAGCTAAGGGTTCCTCTCGAGTTGCATGGGGACCTGGGGAAACCGCTTGTGTTTCCTCAGTGAAATCAGATCTGCTTTCGAGTTGCTAGGGAGACCTCAGGATTCCTCTTGAGTCGCTGCAGGGATGAGTAGGGCTTCATCTCGAGTTGAGGTGGAAACCTCAGTGTTCCTCACCATTTCTGACATTGATCTTGGGGTTTCTGTAGAGTTTGAACAGGAGAGGCAGGCCTTGTCTTGTGTTGAGGCATGGAACTTGGCTTGCCTCTTGAGTTGTAAATGGGGTGTCAGGCCTCTTGTCGAGTTGGATTTAGAACCTGCAGCTTTTTTTTTGGAGGATGCAATCGGGGTGTCAGTGCCCTTTTGTGTTGTGACTCAATACTCGTGGTTCCATTTGAATCGGTGCAGGGGCATCAGGCCTTATCTCGAGTGGATGGGGAAATCAGTGTCTTGGCATTGTGGCACAACCCACGAGGGTTTCTGTAGAGTTTCAATGCGAGACCGGCCTCCTCTCGAGGTGCAACGGGAACGTCGGGATTCTTTTCCAGACAAAGCAGGGGAATTGACCCTCATCTCGAGAAGAGGAGGGGCAAAGGGGCTCAGATTGAGGTGTGCCGGGAAACTGGGTGTTCCTCTCGAGTGAGGACGGGTATGTTGGGGAACTCCTGGAGTTGCATAAAGGGTGTCGAGTACCGTTTTGAGTTTCAAGAGGGAACATGGGGTTTCTCTCAAGACGCTGCTGTGGGAAAGGGCTTCATCTCGCATTGAGGGGAGAATCCCGTGGTTTTCCTTGAGGCTGGGTGGGAAGTTTGGGTTCCTCTCAAGTTGCGACGTGGACCTCAGGGTCCCGCTCGTATTGCCTCAGGGAAGTCAGGTCTCATTTTGAGTTGTGACGGGCACCTCGAGATTCATTGCAAGTCACTGCAGGGGAAATAGGCCTCATCTAGACTTGTGTCCAGAAACTCCGTGTTACTCTCCAATGGCGACAGGGATCTCGGAGTTGCATTCAAGGTTCACCAGGGGAGTCAGGCCTCATCTCGAGTTGAAGCAAAGCACTCTGCTCTCCTCCCCAGTTGCGATGGGTATCTCCTGGAGCCCTTTGAGTGGCGCAAAGGGAGTAAAGCCTCCTATGGAGTTTTGAGAGGGAAGTCGGGATTGCTCTCTAGGCCCTGCAGGAAAAGAAGGACTTCATCTGGTGATGACGGGGGAATCTTGTGGTTTTTCTCGAGTTGTGGCGGGAAATTTGGGATTTCTCTCAAGTTACTATGGGGAACTCAGGGAGCCTCTTGTGTTGCCCCAGGGAAGTCCAGTCTCCACTTGAGTTGTGAGGGGGAGTGTGGGATGCTCTGGAGTCACTTCAGGGGAATTGGGCCTCAATTCACACTGAAGGGGGAATCTCAAGGTCTTTCTCAAGTTGCGGCAGGAAACTTTGGGTTCCCTCAAGTTGCGATGGTGACCTCAGGGAACTTCTCATGGTGTCTATGGGAAGTCAGGAAACCTTTTGAGTTGTGAGGGGCCTCTCAGGATTCCTCTGGGGTTGGTGCAATGGAAGAGGGCCTCATCACCAGTTGAGGCGGGAACTTCAGTGTTCCTCTCCTGTTCTGACGTGGATCTCATGGTGTGTCTGCAGTTTCAAACAGGGAGTCGGGTCTTGATTTGTGTTGAGGCATGAAACTCTGCTTTCCTCTCTAGCTGTAAAAGATGTTTCAGGCCTCCAGTCGAGTTGAATTGGGGACCTGGGGCTTTTCTCGAATTTGCAACCAGGGTATCAGTCCTCTCTTCGTGCTGTGAGTTGATTCTGGGGGCTCTATTCGAATCGGTGCAAGGGAATCAGGCCTTATCTCGAGTGGATGGGGAAATCTGAGCCTCTCAAATTGTGGCAAGAACCCCAGGATCCTCTCCAGCTTCAAGTTGAGATCGGCCTCCTCTTGAGGGGCGACGGGGACATTGGCATACCTTTCCAGATGAAGCAGGGGAATCGACCCTCATCTCCAGTTGAGGAGGGGAAAACTGGCCTCTTCTTGAGTTGTGGCGAGAAACTCAGCATTCCTCTCAAGTGGGGACTTGTATCTTGGGAAGCTTCTGGGGTTTCATAAAGGGTATCAAGTTCCCTTTCGACTTCCAAGAGGGAATGTGGGATTTCTTTCGAAATGCTGCAGTGTAAAAGGGCCTCATCTGGCATGGAGGGGGGAATTTCGTGGTTTTTGTGCAGTTGTGGTGGGAAGCTTAGGGTTCCTCCTGAGTTGCAGGGGGACCTGGAGGACAAGCTCGTGTTTCCTCAGGGAAGTCATATCTGCTTTCAAGTTGTGAGGGGCACCTCGGGATTCCTCTCACATCACTGCAGGGATTTATAGGGCCTCATCTAGAGTTCAGGTGGGAACCTCAGGCTTCCTCTCCATTTCTGACATCGATCTCTGGGTTTCTGTTTAGTTTGATCAGGGGAGGCAAGCCTCGTCTTGTGTTGAGGCATGGAACTCGGCTTGCCTCTCGAGTTGTGAATGAGGTGTCAGGCCTCATGTTGAGTTGGATTTGGAACTTGTGGCTTTTTCTGGAGTATGCAACCGGGGTGTCAGTGCCCCTTCGTGTTGTGACTCAGTATTCGTGGTTCCATTGGAATTGGTGCAGGGCCATCAGGCCTTATCTCGAGTGGATGGGGAAATCGGTGTCTTTGGCATTGTGACACAGCCCATGAGGGTTCCAGTTGAGTTTCATTGTGAGACCGGCCTCCTCTTGAAGTGTGACAGGAATGTGGGGATTCCTTTTCAGACAAAGCAGGGGAATCAACCCTCATCTCGAGATGAGGAGGGGCAAAGGGGCTCAGATTGAGGTGCACCAGGGAACTCTGTGTTCCTTTCTAGTGCAGACGATTATGTTGGGGAACTTCTTGAGTTGCATACAGGGTGTGGAGTACCTTTTGGACTTTCAAGAGGGAATCTGGGATTTCTCTTAAGATGCTGCAGTGGGAAAGGGCCTCATCTCACGTTGCGGGGAGAATCCCATGATTTTCATCAAGGTTTGGCAGAAAATTTGGTGTTCCTCTCGAGTTGCAATGTGTACCTCAGGGTCCTGCTTGTATTGCCTCAGGGAAGTCAGGTCTGATTTCAAGTTCTGACTGGCACTTCGGGATTCCTCGCAAGTCACTGCTGGGGAAATAGGCCTCATCCAGACTTGTGTACAGAAAGTCTGTTTTCCTTTCCAGTGGTGACATGGATCTCGGGGTTGTGTTCAAGATTCACCTGGGGATTCAGGCCTCGTCTCGAATTGAAGCAAAGAAATCTGCTCTCCTCTCGAGTTGCAACGGGTAACTCCTGGAGCTCTTTCAGTGGCCTAAAGGGAATCAAGCCTCCTATGGAGTTTTGAGAGGGAACTCGGGATTGCTCTCTAGGCCCTGCAGGTAAACAAGGGCCTCATCTGGTGATGATGGGGGAATCTCCTGGTTTTTCTCGGGTTGTGGCAGGAAGTTTGGGGTTTCTCTCGAGTTAAGACAAGGAACTAAAGGAGCCCCTCATGTTTCCCCAGGGAAGTCCAGTCTCCATTCAAGTTGCGAGGGGGAGCACGGGATTGCTCTCGAGTCATGGCAGGGGAATTGGGCCTCAATTCGCACTGAAGGGGGAATCTTGAGTTGCGGTCTTTCTTGAGTTGTGGCAGAAAAATTTGGTTCCCTCGAGTTGTGACGGTGCCCTCAGGGAGCTTCTCATGGTGCCTGTGGGAAGTCAGGAATCCTTTCGAATTGTAAGGGGCCTCTTGGGATTCCTCTGTGGTGGTGCAACTGAAGAGGGCCTCATCTCCAGTTGAGGCAGTAAGCTCAGGGTTCCTCTCCTGTTCTGACATGGATCTCGGGGTGTGTCTGCAGTTTCAAACAGGGAGTCTGGTCTCGATTTGTGTTGAGGCATGGAACTCTGCTTTCCTCTCGAGCTGTAAAAGAGGTTTCAGGCTTCCAGTCAAGATGAATTGGGGACCTGAGGATTTTCTCAAATTTGCAACCAGGATATAAGTCCTCCCTTCGTGTTGTGAGTTGATTCTTGGGGTTCCATTAGAATCGGTGCAATGGAATCAGGCCTTATCTCGAGTGGATGTGGATATCCATGTCTCTCGAATTGTGGCAAGACCCGCGGGTTCCTCTCCAGGTTCAAGTTGAGACCAGCCTCCACTTGAGGTGTGACAGGGACTTCGGCATTCCTTTACAGACGAAGCAGAGGAACCGACCCTCATCTCAAGTTGAGGAGGGGAAACTGGGGCTCTTCTTGAGTTGTATGGGAAACTCGGTGTTCCTCTTGAGTAGGTATGGGTATGTTGGGGAACTTCTTGAGTTGCCTAAGGGGTGTCAAGTACCCTTTCGAGGCTCAAGAGGAAACGTGGGATTTCTCTCGAGACGCTGCAATGGAAAGGGTCCTCATTTCTCGTTGAGGGGAGAATCTCCTGGGGTTTCTCGAGTCACAGCAGGAAACTTGGGGTTCCACTCGAATTGCGACGGGGACCTCAAACCTGCTCGTGTTGCCTCAGGAAAGTCAAGTCTTCATTCGAGTTGCAAGGGGCCTTTCGGGATACCTCTTCTGTCGGTGCAGGGGCATACCTCCTCATCTCAAGTTGAGGTCGGAACCTCAGGGTTCCTCTCCAGTTCTGACATGGATCTCGGGGTTCCTATGGAGTTTCAACAGGGAAGTCAGGCCTCGTCTCATGTGGAGACATGGAACTCCGCTTCCCTCTCGAGGTTTCAAAGAGGTGCCAGGCTTCCCATCGAGTGGACATAGGGGTCTGGGGCTTTTTCTCGTGGTGCCACGGGGATGTCACACCTCACTTCGTGTTTTGAGTCGATCCTCGGGGTTCCATTCGAGTCAGTGCAGGGGGAATCAGGCTTATCTGGAGTGGCTGGGGATATCAGGTTCTTTTCGAACTGAGGCACGACTCCCGGGGATGCACTTGAGTTTCAAGGTGAGACCAGCCTCCTCTTGAGGGGCAACGGCAATGTCGGGATTCTCTTCCCAACGAAGCAGGGGAATCGACCCTCATCTCAAGTTGAGTAGGGAGAAAAGGGGGCTCTTCTTGAGTTGTGGCATGAAATTCGGTGATCCTCTCAAGTGGGGACGGGTATCTTGGGGACCTTCTTGAGTTGCATCAAAGGTGTCAAGTATCCTTTCATGTTTCAAGAGGGAACAGGGGTTTCTCTTGAGACATTGCTCTGGAAAAGGGCCTCATCTAGCGTTGAGGGGAAAATCTCATGGTTTTTCTCGAGTTGTGGCGGGATGCTTCGGTTTCCTCTCGATTTGCGACAAGGACTTCAGGGACCCGCTCGTGTAGCCTTGCTATGCTATGCTATGCTAAGTCGCTTCAGTCGTGTCCGACTCTGTGCGATCCCATAGACGGCAGCCCACCAGGCTCCGCCGTCCCTGGGATTCTCCAGGCAAGAACAGTGGAGTGGGTTGCCATTTCCTTCTCCAATGCGTGAAAGAGAAGAGTGAAAGTGAAGTCGCTCAGTCGTGTCTGACTCCCAGCGACCCCATGGACTGTAGCCCACCAGGCTCCTCCGTCCATGGATTTTCCAGACAAGAGTACTGGAGTGGGGTGCCATTGACTTCGGAAGTCATTTATCTTTTCGAGTTGTGAGGGGCACATTGCGATTCCTCTCGAGTTGCTGCCCGCAAATAGGGCTGTGTCTAGAATTCAATTTGGAAACTCAGTGTTCCTCTCCAGTGGCGACAGGAATCTCGGCCTTCCTATCAAGGTTCATTAATGGAGTCAGGCCTCGTCTGGTGTTGAGGAATTGAAGTCTGCATTCCTCTCAAGATGTCAAAGGTGTGTCAGGCCTCCAGTCGAGTTTGGGGGGTGGGGAATTTGGGCTTTTGCAAGAGGATAGGCAGGGCGGACAGGCCTCCCATCCTGTTGTGAGGGTATACTCGGTGTTCCATTGGAGCTGGTGCAGGGGAATCAGGACTTATCTGGAGCTGAGGGGCAACTTGGTGTCCTTTTTCCTTGCAGCAGGATCCCCGGGGTTCCACTCGAGATTCAATTGTTGACACAGGCCTCCTTTTGTGGTGTGAGGGGAAGTTGGGATTCCTCTTGAGTTGAAGCAGGGAATGGGCCCTCATCTCCAGAGGAGGTGGGACACACGGTGCTCTTCTCCAGTTGTGGTGGGTAACTCGGCTTAAATCTCGAGTTGTGACAGGGATCTTTGGCCCCCTTGAGTTGAATGAAGGGTGTCAAGCTTCCTCTCCAGTTTTGAGAGGGAAATAGGGATTGCACTCGAGCCGTTTCAGGAGAAAAGGGCCTCATCTCACGTTGACGGGGGAATCTCGTGGTTTGTCTTGAGTTGCGGCAGGAGACTTGGGGTTCCTCTGCAGGTACCACCGGGAGATCAGGGAGCTTCTCGTGTTGCCTCAGGGAAGTCAAGTCTCCATTCGAGTTGCGAGGGCGAGCACGGGAGTGCTCTGGAGTCAAGGCAGGTTAATCAAGCCTCAATTCGCATGGAAGGGGGAATCTCAAGTTGTTTCTCGAGTTGCGGCAGGAAGTGCGGGTTCCCTCCAGTTGCCATGGGGACCTGAGGGAGCCTCTCATGTTGTCTCTGGGAAGTCAGGAATCCTTTCAAGTTGCGAGGGGCCTCTTGGGATTCCTCTCGAGTTGGTTCAGGCGACTAGGGCCTCATGTTGAGTTGAGGCGGGAAACTCAGGGTTCCTCTCCAGCTCTGACAGGGAACTCAGGGTCCCTATGGAGATTCCCCTGGGGAGTCAGACGTTGTCTAGTGTTGGGGCATTGAATCCCGCTTCCCTCTCGAGGTGGAAAAGGGGTGTTCAGGCCTCCTGTCAAGTTGAGGTAGGGATCAGGGGTTATTTCTAGAGGCACCACAGGGCTCTCAGTCCTCCCTTCATGTCGTGAGTTGATCCTCGGTGACATTTGAGTCATTGCAGGAAAATGAGGCCTTATCTCGAGTGCACGGGGACATCAGGGTTTTTTCAAACGGTGGCACAAACCCTGGAGTTCGTCTCGAGTTTAAAGGTGAGACGGGACTCCTCCTGAGGTGCGACGGGAACATCGGTATTCCTTTGCAGACGAAGCAGGGCAATGGAACCTCATCTCTAGATGAGGAGGGGAAACCCGGGCTCTTCTTGAGTTGTTGTGGGAAACTCTGTGTTCCTCTCTGGTGGAGACGGGTACGTCGGGGAACTTCTTGAGTTACCTAAAGCGTGTCAAGTACCCTTTTGAGGCTCAAGAGGGAAGGTGGGATATCTCTTGAGATGCTGCAGTGGAAAGGGTCCTCATCTTGCGTTGAGGGGAGAATCTCCTGGGCTTTCTCCAGTTCAGTTAGGAAACTTGGGGTTCCTCTCCAGTTGCGATGGGGACCTCAAACCCGTGCGTGTTGCCCCAGGAAAGGCAAGTTGCCATTCGAGTTGTGAGGGGCCTCTCCAGATTCCTCTCCAGTTGGTGCAGTGGCCTACGACCTTATCTCAAGTTGAGGTTGGAACCTCAGGGTTCCTCTCCAGTTCTGACATGGATATTGGGGTTCCTATGGAGTTTCAACAGGGGACTCAGGCCTTGTCTCCTGTGGAGACATGGAACTCCGCTTTCCTCTCGAGGTTTCAAAGAGGTGTCAGGCTTCCTGTTGAGAGGACATAGGAGTCTTGGGCTTTTTCTCGAGGTGTCACTGGGCTGTCACACCTCCTTTCGTGTTTTGAGTCAATCCTTGGGGTTCCAATCGAGTCAGTGCAGGGGAATCATGCTTATCTGGAGTGGCGGGGGAAATCAGGGTCTTTTTGAATTAAGGTATGACTCCTGGGGATGCGCTCGAGTTTCAAGGGGAGACCGGCCTCCTCTTGAGGGCAACAGAAATGTCGGGATTCCTTTCCCGACAAAGCAGGGGAATCAACCCTCATCTTGAGTTGAGGAGGGGGCTAACGGGGCTCTTCTTAAGCTGTGACATGAAACTCAGTGTTCCTCTTGAGTGGGGACGGTTATCTCGGGGATCATCCTGAGTTGCATCAAGGGTGTCAGGACCCTTTCACGTTTCAAGAGGAAACAGGTGTTTCTCTCGTGACACTTGTCTGGAAAAGGGCCTCATCTCGCGTAGAGGAGGGAATTTTGTAGTTTTTCTTGAGTTGTGGCGGGATGCTTGGGGTTCCTCTCGAATTGTGACAGGGACTTCAGGGACCCACTTGTGTTGCCTCAGAGAAGTCAGGTGTCTATTCGAGTTGTGAGGGGTACATGGGGATTCCTTTCGAGTCGCTGCCCGCGAATAGGGCTGTGTCTAGCATTTAGTCAGGAAACTCAGTGTTCATCTCCTGGCGTCAGGGATCTCGAGCTTCCTATCAAGGTTCAACTAGGGAGTCAGGACTCGTCTGGTGTTGAGGTATGGAACTCTGAATTCCTCTTGAGTTGTCAAGGGGTGTTAGGCCTCTGGTCGAGTTCAGGCGGGGAATTTGTAATTTTTCAAGAGAATAGGTAGGGCCAACAGGCCTCCCATCCTGCTGTGAGGGTATACTCGGTGTTCCATTGGAGCCGGTGCAGGGGAATCAGGACTTCTCTGGAGCTGAGGGGGAACTTGGCATCCTTTTTCCTTGTAGCAGGATCCGTGGGGTTCCACTCGAGATTCAATTGGTGACACAGGCCTCCTCTTGTGGTTCGAGGGGAAGTTGGGATTCCTCTTGAGTTGAAGCAGGGAATGGGACCTCGTCTCCAGAGGAGGTGGTACACACGGTGCCCTTCTTGTGTTGTGGTGGGAACGTTGGCTTTCATCTCGAGTTGTGACGGGGATCTTTGGGCCAACGGGAATTGCATGAAGGGTGTCATGCCTCGTCTCGAGTTTTGAGAGGGAACTCGGGATTGCTCTGGAGGCGCTGCAGGAGAAAAGAGCCTCATCTTGCATTGATGGAGGAATCTCATGGTTCATCTAAGTTATGGCAGGAGACTTGGGGTTCCTCTGCAGGTACCACTGGGAGATCAGGGAGCCTGTCGTGTTGCCTCAGGGAAGTCAAGTCTCCATTCCAGTTGCGAAGTCAAGTAAGGGAGTGCTCTGGATTCATGGCAGGGGAATCAGGCCTCAATTCGCATGGAAGGGGGAATCTTAAGGTGTTTCTCGAGCTGGGGCAGGAAGTGTGGGTTATCTCAAGTTGCCACGGGGACCTGAGGGAGCCTCTTATGTTGTCTCTGGGAAGTCAGGAATCCTTTCAAGTTGTGAGGGGCCTCTTGGGATTCCTCTCCAGTTGGTGCAGGCGACTAAGCCTTCATCTTGATTTGAGGCTGGAAACTCAGCTCTGACAGGGATCTCGGGGTTCCTATTGTTGATTCAATTGGGGAGTCAGACGTCGTCTCATGTTGGGGCATGGAACTCCGCTTCCCTCTCGAGGTGAAAAAGGGGTGTCAAGCCTCCTGTCGAGTTGAGGTAAGGATCAGGGGCTATTTCTAGAGGTGCCACAGGGCTTTCAGTCCTCCCTTCTTGTGAGTTGATACTCAGAGTGACATTCGAGTTGTTGCAGGGGAAGGAGGCCTTATCTCCAGTGGAAGAGGACATTGGGGTCTTTTCAAACAGTGGCACGATCCCTGGACTTCCTCTGGAGTTTCAAGGTGAGACGGGCCTCCTCCTGAGGTGCAAAGGGAACATTGGGATTCCTTTGCAGATGAAGCAGGGAATTGGACCCTCATCTCGAGATGAGGGGGGGAAACCGGGGCTCTTCTTGAGTTGTGGTGGGAAACTCGGTGTTCCTCTCGAGTGCAGACGGGCATGTCGGGGAACTTCTTGAGTTGCCTAATGGGTGTCAAGTACCCTTTCGAGGCTCAAGAGGGAAGGTGGGATATCTCTTGAGATACTGCAGCGGAAAGGGGCCTCATCTCGCATTGAGGGGAGAATCTCCTGGACTCTCTTGAGTCACGATAGGAAACTTGGGGTTCGTCTCGAGTTGTGACGGGAACCTCAAACCCGCTCGTGTTGCCTCAGGAAAGTCAAGACTCCTTTCGAGTTGTGAGGGGCCTCTAGGGATTCCTCTCCAGTCGGTGCAGGTGCGTATGGCCTCATCTCGATTTGAGGCCAGAACCTCAGTCTTCCTCTCCAGTTCTTACATGGATCTCGGGGGTCCTATGGAGTTTGAATAGGGGAGTCAAGCCTCGTCTCGTGTGGAGACATGGAACTCCGCTTCCGTCTCGATGTTTCAAAGAGATGTCGGGCTTCCTGTCGAGTGGACTTAGGGGTCTGGGGCTTTATGTCGAGGTGTAACCCGGCTGTTACACCTCCCTTCCCGTTTTGAGTTCCAGTTCCAGTAGAGTAAGTGCAGGGAAATCATGCTTATCTGGAGTGGATGGGGAAATTGGGGTCTTTTCGAACTGAGGCATGATTCCCAGGGATGCGCTCGAGTTTCAGGGTGAGACCAGCCTCCTCTTGAGGGGCAACGGCAACTTCGGGATTCCTTTCCCATCGAAGCCAGGGAATCGACCCTCATCTTGAGTTGAGGAGGGGGAAAACGGGGCTTTTCTTGAGTTGGGGTGTGAAACTCGGTGTTTCTCTTGAGTGGGGACGGGTATCTTGGGGACCTTCCTGAGTTGCATCAAGGGTGTCAAGTACCCTTTCACGTTTCAAGAGGGAACATGGGGTTTTTCTTGAGATACTGCTCTGGAAAAGGGCCTCATCTCGTGTTGAGGGGAGAATCTTGTGGTTTTTCTCAAGTTTTGGTGGGAAGTTTGGGGTTCATCATGATTAATGACGGGGACCTCAGGGACCCACTCATGTTGCCTCAGATAATTCAGGTCTCTTTTCGAGTTGCAAGGGTAACGTCGGGATTCCTAGCAAGTTGCAGCTGAGAATAGGGCCCTGTCGAGAGTTCAGTTGGGAAACTCAGTGTTCCTTTCCTGCAGTGACAGGGATCTCGGGCTTGCTATCAAGGTTCAACTAGGGAGTCAGGCCTCATCTGGTGTTGAGGCATTGAACTCTGCATTCCTCTCGAGTTGTCAAAGGGGTGTCAGACTTCTGGTCAAGTTCAAGTGGGGAATTTGGGCTTTTGCAAGAGGATGGGCAGGGCGGACAGGCCTCCCATCCTGTTGTGAGGGGACACTCGGTGTTCCATTGGAGCCAGTGTAGGGGAATCAGGACTTATCTGGAGCTGAGGGGGAACTCGGCGTCCTTTTTCCCTGTAGCAGGATCCATGGGGTTCCACTCGAGATTCAATTGGTGACACAGGCCTCCTCTTGTGGTTCGAGGGGAAGTTGGGATTCCTCTTGAGTTGAAGCACGGAATGGGACTTCATCTCCAGAAGAGGTGGAACACAGGGTGCTCTTCTCGAGTTGTGGTGGATTCAATCGAGTTTTGATGAGGATCTCTGTGCCCCTTTGAGTTGCATGAAGGGAGTCAAGCCTCCTCTCGAGTTTTGAGAGGGAACTCAGGATTGCACTTGAGGCATTGAAGTAGAAAATGGCCTCATCTTGCATTGACGGGAGAATCACGTGGTTTGTCTCGAGTGGAGATGGGAAGCTTGGGGTTCCTATGCAGGTACCACCGAGAGATCAGGGAGCCTCTCGTGTTGCCTCAGAAAGTCAAGTCTCCATTCAAGTTGCTAGGGCGAGTGCGGGAGTGCTCTGGATTCACAGCAGGGGAATCAGGCCTCAATTCGCATGGAAAGGGGAATCTCAAGGTGTTTCTTGAGTTGCGGCAGGAAGTGTGGGTTCCTTCGAGTTGCCACTGGGACCTGAGGGAGCGATTGTCTCTTGGAAGTCAGGAATCCTTTCAAGTTGTTAGGGGCCTCTCGGTATTTGTCTCTAGTTGGTGCAGGCGACTAGGGCCTCATGTCGAGTTGAGGCGGGAAACTCAGGGTTCCTCTCCAGCTCTGACAGAGATCTCAGGGTTCCTATGGAGATTCCCTTGGGAAGTCAGACGTCGTCTTGTGTTGGGGCATGGAACTCGGCTTCCCTCTCGAGATGGAAAAGGGGTGTTAGGCCTCCTGTCGAGTTGAGGTAGGTATCAGGGGCTATTTCTAGAGGTGCCACAGGGCTCTCAGTCCTCCATTCATATTGTGAGTTGATACCCAGGGTGACATTCCAGTCTTGGCAGGGGAATGTGGCCTTATCTGGAGTGGACGGGGACATGGGGTCTTTTC
Source organism: Bos indicus (assembly GCF_029378745.1). Taxonomy (NCBI): domain Eukaryota; kingdom Metazoa; phylum Chordata; class Mammalia; order Artiodactyla; family Bovidae; genus Bos; species Bos indicus. The sequence continues at coordinate 306,437 of NC_091769.1, read as the reverse complement.
GAACGGTGGCACGACTCCTGGAGTTCCTTTCGAGTTTCAGGGTGAGACCGGCCTCAGCCTGAGGTTTGACAGGAAAATTGGGATTCTTTTGCACATGAAGCAGGGGATTGGACCCTCATCTCGAGATGAGTAGGGGAAACCGGGGCTCTTCTTGAGTTGTGGTGGGAAACTCGGTGTTCCTCTCGAGAGGAGACAGGTATGTCCGGGAACTTCTTGAGTTGCCTAAAGGGTGTCAAGTACACTTTCGAAGCTCAAGAGGGAAGGTGGAATTTCTCTCGAGACACTGCAATGGAGAGGGGCCTCATCTCGCATTGAGGGGAGAATCTCCTGGGCTTTCTCGAGTCGTGGCAGGAAACTTTGGGTTCCTCTCGAGTTGCGACGCGGACCTCAAACCCACTCCTGTTGCCTCAGGAATGTCAAGTCTCCTTTCGATTTGGGAGGGGCCTCTCGGGATTCCTCTCCAGTCTGTGCAGGGGCATAGGGCCTCATCTCTAGTTGAATTTGGAACCTCAGTATTCCTATTCAGTTCTGACATGGATCTAGGGGTTCCTATGGAGTTTCAACAGGGGAGTCAGGCCTCGTCTCGTGGGGTGACATGGAACTCAGCCTCTTTGTCGAGGTGTAAAAGAAGTGTCAGGCTTCCTGTGGAGTGGACACAGGGTTCTGGGGCTTTTTCTCCAGGTCCCATGGGGCTGTCACACCTCCCTTCGTGTTTTGAGTAGATCCTTTGGGTTCCAGTCAAGTCCGTGCAGGGGAATCAGGCTTATCTGGAGTTAATGTTTAAATTGGGGATTTTTGAACTGAGGCACGACTCCTGGGGATGTGCTCAAGTTTCAGGGGAGACCAGCCTCCTCCTGAGGGCCGACGGCAACGTTGGGATTCCTTTCCCGACAAAGCAGGGGAATCGAATCTCATCTCGATGAGAGGTGGGGAAAAACGGGGCTCTTTTGAGTTGTGGTGTGAAATTCGGTTTTCCTCTCTAGTGGGGATGGGTATCTTGGGGACCTTCCTGAGTTGCATAAAGGGTATCAAGTATCCTTTCCCATTTCAATAGGGAACGTGGGACTTCTCTCGAGACACTGCTCTGGAAAAGGGCCTCATCTCGCGTTGAGGGAAGAATCTCGTGGTTGTTCACAGGTTGCAGCAGGAAGCGTGGGATTCCTCTTGACTTTCAATGGGAATCTCAGGTGCCGGCTCCTGTTGCCTCATAGAAGTCAAGTCTCTTTTCGAGCTGTGAGGGGCCCGTCGGGAATCCTCTCGAGTCGCCTCTGGTGAATAGGGCCGTGTCTAGAGTTCCATTGGGAAACTCAGTTTTCCTCTCTGGCGGTGACCGGGATCTCGGGCTTCCTATCAAGGTTCAACTAGGGAATCAGGCCTCCTCTGGTGTTGAGGCATGCAACTCTGCATTTCTCTCGAGTTGTCAAAGGGCTGTCAGGCCTTCGGTTGAGTTCAGGTGGGGAATTTGGGTTTTTCAAGAGGATAGGCAGGGCCGACAGGGCTCCCATCCTGTTGTGAGGGGATACTCGATGTTCCATTGGAAGCGGTGCAAGGGAATCAGGACTTATCTGAAGCAGAAGGGGAACTCGGTGTCCTTTTTCCTTGCAGCAGGATCCGTGGGGTTCCACTCGAGATTCAAGTGGTGACACAGGCCTCCTCTTGTGGTGAGAGGGGAAGTTGAGATTTCTCTTGAGTTGAAGCAGGGAATGGGCCCTCATCTCCAGATGACGTGGGACAGACAGGGTTCTAGTCGAGTTGTGGTGGGAAACTCGGCTTTCATCTCGAGTTGTGACGGGGATCTCTGGGCCCCCTTGAGTTGCCTAAAGGAAGTCAAGTTTCTCTCTAGTTTTGAGAGGGCACCTGGGATTGCTCTCGACGTGCTGCAGGAGAAAAGGGACTCACATTGTGTTGACCGGGGCATCTCGTGGTTTGTCTTGAGTTGCAGCTGGAGCCTTGAGATTCCTCTCCAGGTACCATGGGAAACTCAGGGAAAGACTCGTGTTGCCTCAAGGAAGTCAAGTCTCCATTCGAGTGGCATTGCGAGGGCAAGCGCGGAAATGCTCTGGAGTCACAGCAGGGGAATCAGGCCTCAATTTTCATGGAAGGGGGAGTCTCATGGTGCACTTCTCGAGTTGTGGCAGGAAACTCGGCTTTCATCTCGAGTTTTGACGGGGATCTCTGGGCCCCCTTGAGTTGGATGAAGGGAGTCAAGCCTCCTCTCGAGTTCTGAGAGGGAACTCAGGATTGGACTCGAGGCTTTGTAGGAGAAAAGGGCCTCTTCTCGCGTTGACAGGGGAATCTCGTGGTTTGTCTCAAGTTGTGATGGTAGGCTTGGGGTTCCTCTGCAGGTACCACCGGGAGACCTGGGAGCCTCTCATGTTGCCTCAGAGAAGTCAAGTCTCCATTCGAGTTGCGAGGATGAGCGCGGGAGTTCTCTGGAGTCACGGCAGGGGAATCACTCCTCCATTTTGTATGGAAAGGGGAATCTCAAGGTGTTTCTCAAGTTGCAGCAGGAAGTGTGGGTTCCTTCATGTTGCCACGGGAACCTGAGGGAGCCTCTCATGTTGCCTCTGGGAAGTCAGGAATCCTTTCGAGTTGTGAGGGGCCTCTCGGGATTCCTCTTAAGTTGGTGCAGGCGACTAGGGCCTCATGTTGAGATGAGGCGGGAAACTCAGCGTTCCTCTCCAGCTCTGACAGGGATTTCGGGGTCCCTATGGAGATTCCCCTGCGGAGTCAGACATCGTCTTGGGTTGGGGCATGGAACTCGGCTTCCCTCTCGAGTTGGAAAATGGGTGTCAGGCCTCCTGTCAAGTTGAGGTAGTATCAGGGGTTATTTCTAGAGGTGCCATGGGGCTCTCAGTCCTCCATTCATGTCGTGAGTTGATACCCAGGGCGACATTCCAGTCTTGGCAGGGGAATGCGGCCTTATCTTGAGTGGACTGGGACATCGGGGTCTTTTCGAACCCTGGCACAACCCCTGGAATTCCTCTCGAGTTTCAAGGTGAGACCGGCCTCCGACTGAGGTGAAACAGGATTATCAGGATTCTTTTACAGACGAGCAGGGGATTGGACCCTCATCTGAGATGAAGAGAGTAAACTGGGGCTCTTCTTGAGTTGTGGTGGGAAACTCGGTGTTCCTCTTGAGCAAAGACGGGTATGTTGGGGAACTTCTTGAGTTGCCTAAAGAGTGTCAAGTACCCTTTGGAAGCTCAAGAGGGAAGGTCGGATTTCTCTCGAGACGCTGCAAGGGAGAGGGGCCTCATCTCACACTGAGGGGAGAATCTCCTGGGGTTTCTCGAGTCACGGCAGGAAACTTGGGGTTCTCTCGAGTTGAGATGAGGACCTCAAAACCGCTCATGTTGCCTCAGGAAAGTCATGTCTCTATTCAAATTATGAGGGGCCTCTCGGGATTCCTCTGCAGTCGGTACAGGGGCTTACGGCCTCATCTCCAGTTGAGGCCGGAACCTCAAGGTTCTTCTCCAGTTCTGAAATGAATCTCGGGGTTCCCATGGAATTTCAACAGGGGTCAGGCCTCATCTTCTGTGGAATCATGGAACTTCGCTTCCCTCTCGAGGTTTCCAAGAGGTGTCAGGCTTCCTGTCAAGTGCACATAGGGGTCTGGGACTTTTTCTCAACTTGCCACTGGGCTTCACACCTCCTTTCATATTTTGAGTTGATCCTCAGGGTTCCAGTCAAATCCGTGCAGGCGAAACAGGCTTATCTCGAGTGGCTGGCGAAATCGGGGTCTTTTCAAATTGAGGCATGACTCCCAGGGATGCGCTTGAGTTTCAAGTTGAGACCGGCCTCCTCTTGAGGGGCAACGGCAACGTCGGGATTTCTTGCCCGATGAAGCAGAAGAATTGACCCTCATCTAGAGTTGAGGAGGGGGAAAACAGGGCTCTTCTTGAGTGGTAGTGTGAAACTCGGGGTTCCTCTCTAGTGGGGACGGGTATCTCGGGGACCTTCCTGAGTCGCATCAAAGGTGTCAAGTACCTTTTCACGTTTCAAGAGGGAACGTTGGGTTTCTCTCGAGACACTGCTCTGGAAAACAGCCTCATCTCATGTTGAGGGGAGAATCTCGTGGGTTTTACGAGTTGCGGCAGGACACTTGGAATTCCTCTGGAGTTGCAATGGGGACCTCAGGGACCCACTCGTGTTGTCTCAGGAAAGTTAATTCTCCATTCGAGTTGGGAAGGCCCTCTCTGGATTCCTCTCCAATCTGTAGAGGGGCATAGGGCCTCATCTCGAGTTGAATTCGGAACCTCAGGGTTCCTTTTCAGTTCTGACATGGATCTCGGGCTTCCTATGGAGTTTCAACAGGGGAGTCAGGCCTTGTCTCTTGTGGAGACATGGAACGCAGCTTCTTTCTTGAGGTGTAAAAGAAGTATCAGGCTTCCTGTTGAGTGGACACAGGGTTCTGGAGCTTTTTCTTGAGATGCCACGGGGCTGTCACCCCTCCCTTCATGTTTTGAGTCGATCCTCGAGGTTCCAGTTAAGTCTGTGCAGGGAAATTAGGCTTATCTGGAGTGGATGTTTAAATCGGGGTTTTTTGAATTGAGGCATGACTCCTGGGGATGCACTCAAGTTTCAAGGGGAGACTGGCCTCCTCCTGAGGACCGACGGCAATCTCGGGATTCCTTTCCCCAGGAAGCAGGGGAATCGACCCTCATCTCGAGTTGAGGAGGGGGAAAACGGGGCTCTTCTTGAGTTGTGACGTGAAACTCAGTGCTCCTCTTGAGTGGGGTTGGGTATCTCGGGGACCTTCCTGAGTTGCATCAAGGGTGTCAAGTACCCTTTTGTGTTTCAAGAGGGAACGTGGGGTTTTTCTCGAGACACTGATCTGGAAAAGGGCCTCATCTCGCGTTGAGAGAATAGTGTAGGTTTTCGTGATTTGCGGCGGGAAGCTTGGGGTTCATCATGAGTTGCGATGGGGACCTCAGGGACCCTCTAATGTTGCCTCAGAAAAGCCAGGTCTCTTTTCGAGTTTCTAGGGGCCCGTCGGAATTCCTCTCGGGTAGCTGCCGTGAATAGGGCCATGTCTAGAGTTCAGCTGGGAAACTCAGTGTTCCTCTCTGGCGGCAACCAGGATCTTGGGCTTCCTATCAAGGTTCAACTATGGAGTCAGGCCTCGTCTGATGTTAAGGCATAGAACTCTGCGTTCCTCTCGAGTTGTCAAAGAGGTGTCAGGCTTCCGGTCGAGTTCAGGTGGGGAATTTTGGCTTTCTCAAGATGATAGGCAGGGCGGACAGGCCTCCCATCCTGTTGTGAGGAGATATTTGGTGTTCCATTGGAGCCAGTGTAGGGGAATCAGGACTTATCTGGAGCTGAGGGCGAACTGGGCATCCTTTTTCCTTGTAGCAGGATCCCCGCGGTTCCACTCGAGATTCAATTGCTGACACAGGCCTCCTTTTTGGTTTGAGGGAAGTTGGGATTCCTCTTGAGTTGAAGCAGGGAATGGGAGCACATCTCCAGATGAGGTGGGACACATGGTGTTCTTCTCGAGTTGTGGTGGGAAACTTGGCTTTCATTTTGAGTTTTGATGGGGATCTCTGGGTCCCCTTGAGTTAAATGAAGGGAGTCAAGCCTCCTCTCAAGTTTTGAGAGGGAATTCGGGATTGCACTCGAGGCGTTGCAGGAGAAAAGGGCCTCATCTCAAGTTGATGGGGGAATCTCGTGGTTTGTCTAGAGTTGTGGTGGGAGGCTTGGGGTTCCTATGCAATACCACCGGGAGATCAGGGAGCCTCTTGTGTTGCCTCAGGGAAGTCAAGTCTCAATTCGAGTTGAGAGTGCGAGCACAGGAGTGCTCTGGATTCACGGCAGGGGAATCAGGCCTCAATTCGCATGGAAAGGGGAATCTCAAGGTGTTTCTCAAGTTGCGGCAGGAAGTGTGGGTTCCTTCGAGTTGCCACGGGGACCTGAGGGAGCCTCTCATGTTGTCTCTGAGAAGTCAGGAATCCTTTCGAGTTGTGAGGGGCCTCTCGGGATTCCTCTCAAGTTGGTGCAGGTCATGTCGAGTTGAGGCGGGAAACTCAGCGTTCTTCTTCAGGCTCTGATAGGGATCTCGGTGTCCCTATGGAGATTCTCGTGTTGGGCCATGGAATTCCTCTTCCCTCTCGAGGTGGAAAAGGGGTGTCAGGCATCCTGTCGAGTTGAGGTAGGTATCAGGGGCTATTTCTAGAGGTGCCACAGGGCTCTCAGTCCTCAATTCATGTCGTGAGTTGATATCCAGGGTGACATTCCAGTCTTGGCAGGGGAATGCGGCCTTATCTTGAGTGGACAGGGACATTGGGGTCTTTTCGAATGGTGGCATGATGCCTGGAGTTCCTCTCGAGTTTCAAGGTGAGACCGGACTCTGCCTGAGTTGTGACAGGAACATTGGGATTCTTTTGCAGACGAAGCAGGGGATTGGACCCTCATCTCGAGATGAGTAGGGGAAACCGGGGCTCTTCTTGAGTTGTGGTGGGAAACTCGGTGTTCCTCTAGAGCGGATATGGGTATGTCGGGGAACCTATTGAGTTGCCTAAAGGGTGTCAAATACCCTTTCCAGGCTCAAGGGGGAACGTGGGGTTTCTATCAAGACACTGCTTTGGAAAAGGGCCTCATCTTGCTTTACAGGAAGAATCCCATGATTGTTCACGGGTTGCGGTGGGAAGCGTGGGGTTCCTCTCGAGTTTCATTGGTGATCTCTGGGACCGGCTCATGTTGCCTCAAAGAAGTTAGGTCTCTTTTCGAGTTGCGAGAGGTGAGTCAGCATTCCAGTCGAGTCGCTGCTGGTGAATAGGGCCGTGTCTAGTGTTCAGTTGGGAAACTCAGTGTTCGTCTCCATCCGCGGCTGGGATCTCGGGCTTCCTATCAAGGTTCAACTAGGGAATCAGGCCTCCTCTGGTGTTGAGGCTAGGAACTCTGCATTTCTCTCGAGTTGTCAAAGAGGTGTCAGGCCTCCGATCGAGTTCAGGTAGGAATTTGGGTTTTTCAAGAGGATAGACAGGGCTTACAGGCCTCCCATCCTGTTGTGAGGGGATACTCTATGTTCCATTGGAGCTGGTGCAGGAGAATCAGGACTTTTCTGGAGCGGAGGGGGAACTCGGCGTCCTTTTTCCTTGCAGGAGGATCCGCGGGGTTCCATTAGAGATTCAATTGGTGACACAGGCCTCCTCTTGTGGTGCGAGGGAAGTTGGGATTTCTCTAGAGTTGAATCAGGGAATGGTCCCTCATCTCCAAATGAGGTGGGACACAAGGCGTTCTAGTCGAGTTGTGGTGGGAAACATGGCTTTCATCTCGAGTTGTGATGAGGATCTCTAGGCCCCCTTGTGTTGCCTAAAGGGAGTCAAGTTTCTCTCGAGTTTTGAGAGGGAACCTGGGATTGCTCTTGAAGTGCTGCAGGAGAAAATGTCCTCAACTTGTGTTGACGGGGCATCTCGTGGTTTGTCTCGAGTTGTGGCTGGAGGCTTGAGATTCCTCTCCAGGTACCACGGGGAACTCAGGGAGCCTCTCGTGTTGCCTCAGGGAAGTCAAGTCTCCATTCGAGTTGAGAGTGCAAGCATGGGAGTGCTCTGGATTCATGGCAGGGGAATCAGGCCTCAATTCACATGGAAGGTGGATTCTCAAGGTGTTTCTCTAGTTGCAGCAGGAAGTGTGGGTTCCCTACTTTGCCATGGGGACCTGAGGGATCCTCTCATGTTGTTTCTGGGAAATCAGGAATCCTTTCGAGTTGTGAGGGGCCTCTCGGGATTCCTCTCGAGTTTGTGCAGGCAACTAGGGCCTCATGTTGAGTTGAAGCAGGAAACTTAGGGTTCCTCTCCAGCTCTAACAGGGATCTCGGTGTCACTATGGAGATTATCGTGTTGGGCCATGGAACTCCACTTCCCTCTCGAGGTGGAAAAGGGGTGTCAGGCCTCCTGTCGAGTTGAGTTAAATATCAGGGGCTATTTCTAGAGGCGCCACAGGGTCTCACTCCTCCATTCGTGTCGTGAGTTGATACCCGGGGTGACATTCCAGTCTTGTCAGTGGAATGCGGCCTTATCTCGAGTGGACGGGGACATCGGAGTCTTATCAAATGGGGGCACGCCCCCTGGAGTTCCTCTCGAGTTTCAAGGTGAGACCGGCCTCCACCTGAGTTCTACGGAACATCGGGATTCTTTTGCAGATGAAGCAGAGGATTGGACCCTCATCTTGAGATGAGGAGGGGAAACCGGGGCTCTTCTTGAGTTGTGGTGGGAAACTCGGTGTTCCTCTCGAGTGGAGACAGGTATGTTGGAGAAATTCCTGAGTTCCCTAAAGGGTGTCAAGTGCCCTTTCGAGGCTCAAGAGGGAAGGTGGGATTTCTATTGAGACCCTGCAGCAGAGAGGGGCCTCATCTCACGTTGAGGGGAGAATCTCCTGGGCTTTCTCGAGTCGCAGCAAGAAACTTGGGGTTCCTTTTGAGTTGAGACGGGGACCTCAAACCTGTTCATGTTGCCTAAAGAAAGTCAAATCTCTGTTCGATTTGCAAGGGGCCTCCTGGGATTCCTCTTCAGTCAGTGCAGGGGCTTACGGCCTCATCTCGAGTTGTGGCCAGAACCTCAGTGTTCCTCTCCAGTTCTGACATGGATCTTGGGGTTTCTATGGAGTTTCAACAGGGTACTCAGGCCTCGTCTCGTGTGGAGACATGGAACTCCGCTTCCCTCTCGAGGTTTCCAAGAGGTGTCAGGCTACCTGTTGAGTGGACATAGGGGTCTGTGACTTTTTCTCTAGTTGCCACTGGGCTGTCACACTTCCTTTCGTGTTTTGAGTCAATCCTCGGTATTCCAGTCGAGTCAGTGTAGGCGAAACAGGCTTATCAGGAGTGGTTGGGGAAATTAGGGTCTTTTCGAATTGAGGCATGACCCCGGTGATGCACTCGAGTTTCATGGTAAGACCGGCCTCCTCTTGAGAGGCAACGGCAACGTTGGGATTCCTTTCCCAATGAAGCAGGGGAATCGACCCTCATCTCAAGTTGAGGAGGGGGAAAATGGGGCTCTTCTTGAGTGGTGGCGTGAAACTTGGGGTTCCTCTAGAGTGGGGACGGGTATCTCGGGGAGGTTCCTGATTTGCATCTAGGGTATCAAGTACCCTTTGGTGTTTCAGGAGGGAACCTGGGATTTCTCTCGAGACACAGCTCTGGAAAAGGGCCTCATCTCATGTTGAGTGAGAATCTCATGGTTTTTCTGGAGTTGCAGTGGGAAGCTTAGGGTTCATCATGAGTTGCGACAGGGATCTCAGCGACCGGCTCGTGTTGCCTCAGAGAAGTAAATGTCTCTTTTTGAGTTGTGGGGGGCTCGTCGGGATTCCTCTCGAGTTACTGCCCGTCAATAGTGCCATGTCTAGAGTTCAGTCGGGAAACTCACTGTTCCTCTCTGGCGGCGACAGGCATCTTGGGCTCCCTATCAAGGCTCAACAAGGCAGTCAGGCCTTGCCTGGTGTTGAGGCATGGAACTCTGTGTTCCTCTTGAGTTGTCAAAGGTGGGTCAGGCCTCCCGTTGAGTTCAGACGGGGAATTTGTTATTTTTCAAGAGGATTGACAGGGTGGACAGGCCTCCCATCCTGTTGTGAGGGGATACTCGGTGTTCCATTGGAGCCGGTGCAGGGGAATCAGGACTTATCTGGAGCTGAGGGGGAACTCGGCATCCTTTTTCCTTGCAGCAGGATCCTTGGGGTTCCACTCGAGATTCAAGTGGCCTCCTCTTGTGGTGTGAGGGGAAGTTTGGATTTCTCTTGAGGTGAAGCAGGGAATGGGCCCTCATCTCCAGATGAGGTTGGACACACGGGGCTCTTCTCAAGTTGTGATGGGAAACTCGGCTTTCATCACGAATTTGACGGGGATCTCTGGGCCCCCTTGAGTTGCATGAAGAGAATCAAGCCTCCTCTCGAGTTCTGAGAGGAAACTCGGGATTGCTCTTGAGGCTTTGCAGGAGAAAAGGGCCTCATCGCATTGACGGGGGAATCTCGTGGTTTGCCTCGAGTTGTGGTGGGAGGCTTGGGGTTCCTCTCCAGGTACCACGGGGAATCAGGAAGCTCTCGTGTTGCCTCAGGGACGTCAAGTCTCCATTTGAGTTGCGAGTGTGAGCGCCGAGTGCTCTGGAGTCACAGCAGGGGAATCAGGCCTCAATTCGCATGGAAAGGGGAATCTCAAGGTTTTTCTCGAGTTGCAGCAGGAAGTGTGGGTTCCTTCGAGTTGCCACGGGGACCTGAGAGAGCCTCTAATGTTGTCTCTGGGAAGTCAGGAATCCTTTTGAGTTGTGAGGGGCCTCTCGGGATTTCTCTCGAGTTGGTGCAGGCGACTAGGGCCTCATCTTGAGTTGACATGGGAAACTCAGGGTTCCTCTCCAGGCTCTGACAGGGATCTTGAGTTCCCTATGGTGATTACAGCGGGGAGTCAGAAATCATCTCGTGTTGGGCCATGGATCTCCGCTTCCCTCTTGAGGTGGAAAACGGATGTCAGGCCTCCTGTCGAGTTGAGGTAGGGATCAGGGGCTGTTTCTAGAGGTGCCACGGGGCTCTCAGGCCTCGCTTCGTGTCGTGAGTTGATACTCGGGGTGACATTTGAGTCGTTGCAGGGGAATTAGGCTTTATCTTGAGTGGAGGGGACATCAGGGTCTTTTTGATAGGTGGCACGACCCCTGGAGTTCATCTCAAGTTTCAAGGTGAGACCGGCCTCCTCCTGATGTGCAATGGGAACATCGGGATTCCTTTGCAGATGAAGCAGGGGATTGGACCCTCATCTCGAGATGAGGAGGGGGAACCGGGACTCTTCCTGAGTTGTGGTGGGAAACTCGGGGTTCCTCTTGAGTGGAGATGGGTATGTCAGGGAACTTCTTGAGTTGCCTAAAGGGTGTCAAGTACCCTTTAGAGGCTCAAGAGGGAAGATGGGATTTCTCTCGAGACTCTACAGAGGAAAGGGGCCTCATCTCGCATTGAGGGGAGAATCTCCTGGGTTTCTTGAGTTGCAGCAGGATACCTGGAATTCCTCTAGAGTTGTGACGGGGACCTCTGGAACCCGCTTGTGTTGCCTCAGGAAAGTCAAGTCTCCATTCAAGTTGCGAGGGGCCTCTTGGGTTTCCTCTCCAGTCGGTGCAGGGGCATAGGGCCTAATCTCGAGTTGAGGCCGGAACCTCAGGTTTCCTCTTCAGTTCTGACACGAATCTCGGCGTTCCTATGGAGTTTCAACAGCAGAGTCAGGCCTCGTCTTGTGTGGAGACATGGAACTCCGCTTCCCTCTCGAGGTTTCAAAGAGTTTTCAGGCTTCCTGTCGAGTGGACACAGGGTTCTCGGGCTTTTTGTCGAGGTACCACAGAGCTGTCACCCTTCCATTTGTGTTTTCAGTCGATCCTCACAGGTCCAGTCAAGTCCGTGCAGGGGAATCAGGCTTATCTGGAGTGGATGGGTCTTTTCGAATTGAGGCATGACTCCTGGGGATGCGCTCCAGTTTCAAGGGAGACCGGCCTCCTCCTGAGGGCCGACGGCAACTCATGATTTCTTTCCCAATGAAAGAGGGGTATCGACCTACATCTCGATGAAAAGAGGGGGAAATCGGGGCTCTTCTTGAGTTGTGGAGTGAAACTCAGGGTTCCTCTCTAGTGGGGACGGTTATCTCAGGGACCTTCCTGAGTTGCATCAGGGTGCCAAGTACCCTTTCGCATTTCAAGAGGGAATGTGGGGTTTCTCTTGAGACACTGGTCTGGAATAGGGTCTCATCTCGCGTTGAGGGCAGAATCTCGTGGTTGTTCATGGGTTGCAGCGGGACTCAACCCAGGAGACTCAAACCCAGGAGAAGCAAACCCAGGAGATTATCCCCATTTTGCAGCTTCTGTGGTGTCTTTTCCTGGACATTTTTCTGGCCACCTAGCACACATTTGTGTACACACGCTCATGCACACATGCACACACACACACACACAGAGGCTTTGTTCTTTTTCTGAGCCAGGAAATTCTCACTTCAAGTCAACACGTGAAGCCCTGCAGTGGTAAAACCTGGAAAATCTGATTCCCGACAATTTGCCCCATTTTCTAAATCAGATCCAGATCGTAGCTAGTCTAGGCCATGGGGGATGAAGAACAGAAGTCACACCTCCTGAGCTCCGGCCTGGATGGGCAACTCATACAGGCATTGGCCTGTCTGCATTTGGCAGATCAAGCCTGGGGGAAAGGCTCTCACTAAATTTTTCAGAAGATGCTGTGGTTAGGGAAATGGGAGGACATGCCCACAGTCACAGGTCTGGAGCTGAGCCTCTTTCTGTGTTTTGGGTCAGAGAGACTGCAGACTCTAGGATCAAGAGTGTGGGTGGCTGCCAATCGTTCTTCTCTTGTCTCATGACAGAGTGTCAAGGAGGAGGAAAAGGCACCCCCTAAGAAGTAGGCCATCAAACCGCCCAGGGACCTGACCAGCAGGTTTGAGCAGGGACAGGAGATGAAGAGGCAGGAGGCGATCAAGGCTGAGGAGGAGAATCGGTGGAAGCAGGAGGAGGCACACCTCTTGGTGGGTCCACCATCCTCAGCCCTCAAGCCATGAACTCGGCTCCAGAGAAGGGGCTGCTAGGAATGGCAAAACAGACACAGGCCACGAAGGGATGTGTTTATGGGCCCCAAGGTTCAAATCCCCTCCTCCCTCTTCCAAAAACCCCACCTCCACCCGGCCAGGCGGGAATCCCAGTGGTGGTCAGAGCTGTGCTGCCTGGGCCAATTCATTGTGTACTGAACAGTTCTGGGGTCCTCCTTGTTTCAGACCAGGAGCTCACTGAAGATACACCTGCATATACTCTACATCCATCCTCCATCCACCTTCCCACCAACCTCCCACCACCCTCCCACCACCCTTCCACAATCCTCCCACCAGCCCCCATTCCACCCTCCCATTCGTCTTCACACTATGTTCCCATCCTCCTCTCACAATCCTCCCACTACCCTCCCATCCATCCTCCCATCCACCTTCCCATCACCCTCCAACAATCCTCCCACCACCCTCCGAACACCCTCCCACAATCCTCCAACCACTCTCCCATCACTCGCCCACCACCCGCCCACCACCCACCCTCCACACTCCCACCAATTTCCCACCACCCACCCACCACCCTCCCAGCACCCGCCCACCACCTCCCACCACATGCCTACCACCCTCCCACCTCCTCCCACCACCCGCCCACCACTCTCCCACAACCCACCCACCACCCTCCCAGTACCCGCCCACCACCCGCCCACCACCCTCCCACCACACGCCCACCACCCTCCCACCTCCTCCCACCACTCGCCCACCACCCGCCCACCTCCCTCCTAGCACCCTCCCACCACCCGCCCACCACCCTACCACTGCCTTCCAATCCACCCTCCCATTCATCTTCCCACCCCTGTGGAGTAGGATGGACTAGGATGAACCTGTTTTCTTATACATAAGAAAGGGAGGATCTTATATATGTATGTATATATAGATATATAAGCTCAATCTGTGGTTTATAAACTTGACCTGTTTCAGCTCTAGGGTATCTATGATTTGTTGGCTTTTTGTGTTGTGATTCTGGGTGAGATTTCATCCAAAGAAAGATAGAGGGACACCATATGGCTTCCCTATCTGCACCCCTCTGGACAAAGGGCCACTGTGCCGTATTCATTATTGCATCACCAGGGTCTACTGCATCCTACAGTAGACCCTCAATAAATACTATATGGAAGGAAAGACAAGAAGGGAGGAGGCAAAGTATATGAGAGGAATGATGAGAGTGTGGGTGGATAGGAGAAGAGATGGGAGGATGGGTGAGAGGATGGTTGGAGGGTGGTTGGGGGGTGGATGGGAGGGTGGTGGGAGGGTGATGGGAGTGTGGTGGGAGGGTGCTGGGAGCATCGTGGGAGGGGTGGTGGTTGCAGTGGGGAAAGTGGTTGGGAGGGTGTTGGGAGGAAGGGGGGAGGGTAGTGGGAAGATGAATGGGAAGGTGAAATAGAGGGTGGTGGGAGAGTGGATTGGAGGGTGGTGGGAAGGTGGTGGGAGGGTGGATTGGAAGGTGGTTGGAGTGTTGTGGGAGAACCGTGGGAGGGATGGTGGTTGCGGTGGTGTTCATCTGGAATTGCAACGGGGATCTCAGGGACCAGCTCGTGTTGCCTCAGAGAAGTCAGGTCTCATTTCGAGTTGTGAGGGGCCCGTTGGGATTCCTCGTGAGTCACAGCTGGTGAACAGGGCCGTGTCTAGAGTTCAGTTGGGAAACTGTTCCTCTCCGGCGGTGACCATGATCTTGGGCTTCCTATCAAGGTTCAACTAGGGAGTAAAGGCTCATCTGGTGTTGAGGCCTGGAACTCTGCATTTCTCTTGAGTTGTCAAAGGGCTGTCAGGCCTCCGGTCGAGTTCAGGTGGGGAATTAGTACTTTTTTCAAGAGGGTAGGCAGGGGCGACAGGCCTCCCGTCCTTTTGTGAGGGGATACTCGGTATTCCATTAGAGCTGGTGCAGGGGAATCAGGACTTATCTGGAGTGGAGGGGGAACTCAGCGTCCTTTTGGCTTGCAGGAGGATACGCGGGGTTCCACTTGAGATTCAGTTGGTGACACAGGCCTCCTCTTGTGATGCGAGGGGAAGTTGGGATACCTCTTGAGTTGAAGCAGGGAATGGGCCCTCATCTCCAGATGAGGTGGGATACATGGGGTTCTAGTCAAGTTGTGGCAGGAAACTCGGCTTTCATCTCAAGTTGTGACGGGGATCTCTGGGCCCCCTTGAGTTCCCTAAAGGGAGTCAAGTTTTCTGTCGAGTTTGAGAGGGAGCCTGTGATTGCTTTTGAGGTGCGGCAGGAGAAAAGTGCCTCATCTTGCATTGATGGGGGCATCTTGTGGTTTGTCTCAAGTTTCGGCTGAAGGCTTGAGATTCCTCTTCAGGTACCACGGGGCCCTCAGGGAGCCTCTCGTGTTGCCTCAAGGAAGTCAAGTATCCATTCGAGTTGCGAGGGTGAGCGCGGGAGTGCTCTGGAGTCACAGCAGGGGAATCAGGCCTCAAGTCACATGGAAGGGGGAAGCTCAAGGTGTTCCTTGAGTTGCGGCAGGAAGTGTGGGTTCCCCCGAGTTGCCACGGGCACCTGAGGGAGCCTCTCATATTGTATCTGGGAAGTCAGGAATCCTTTCAATTTGTGAGGGGCCTCTCGAGATTCCTCTCGAGTTGGTGTGCTCGAGTTGGTGTGGTCAACTAGGGCCTCATCTTGAGGTGAGGCAGGAAACTCAGTGTTCCTCTTCAGCTCTGACAGGGATCTCGGGGTCCCTATGGAGATTACCCTGGGAGTCAGATATCGTCTTGTGTTGGGGCATGGAACTCCGCTTCTCTCTGGAGGTGGCAATGGGGTGTCAGGTCTCCTGTCAAGTTGAGGTAGGTATCAGGGGCTATTTCTAGAGGCGCCACAGGGCTCCTAGTCCTCCTTTCGTGTCTTGAGTTGATACCCGGGGTGAAATTCCAGTCTTTGCAGGGGAATGAGGCCTTATCTCGAGTGGATGGGGACAACGGGGTCTTTAACACGGTGGCACGACCCCTGGAGTTTGTTTCGAGTTTCAAGTTGAGTCCAGCCTCATCCTGAGGTGCGACAGGAACATAGGGATTCCTTTGTAAATGAAGCAGGGGATTGGACCCTCATCTCGAGATGAGGAGGGGAAACTGGGGCTCTTCTTGAGTTGTGGTGGGAAACTCGGTGTTCCTCTCGAGTGCAGATGGGTATGATGGGGAACTTCTTGAATTGCCTAAAGGGTGTCAAATACCCTTTCGAGGATAAAGGGGGAAGGTGGGATTTCTCTCGAGACACTGCAATGGAGAGGGGGCTCATCTCGCATTGAGGGGAGAATCTCCTGGGCTTTCTCGAGTCGCAGCAGGCAACTTGGGGTTCCTCTCGAGATACAACGGGGACCTCAAACCCACTCGTGTTGCCTCAGGAAAGTCAAGTTTCCATTCGAGTTGCGAGGGGCCCCTCGGGATTCCTCTCCTGTTGGTGCAGAGGCATAGGGCCTCATTTCGAGTTGAAGCTGGAACCTCAGGGTTCCTCTTTAAGTTCTGACATGGATCTCGGGGTTCCTATGGAGTTTAAACAGGGGAGTCAGGCCTCATCTTGTGTTGAACTCCGCTTCCCTCTCGAGAATTCAAAGAGGTGTCAGGCTTTCTGTCGAGTGGACATAGGGGTCTAGGGCTTTTTCTCAAGGTGTCACCAGTGTCACACCTCCCTTCATGTTTTGAGTCGATCCTCGGGGTTCTAGTCGAGTCAGTGCAGGGGTATCAGGCTTATCTGGAGTGGCTGGGGAAATCGGGGTCTTTTCAAATTGAGGCACGACTGCTGGATATGTGCTCGAATTTCAAGGTGAGACCAGCCTCCTCTTGAGGGGCAACGGCAACATCAGGATTCCTTTCCTGACAAAGCAGGGGAATCGACCCTCATCTCAAGTTGAGGAGGGAGAAAATGGGGCTCTTCTTGAGTTGTGGCATGAAACTCGGTGTTCCTCTGGAGTGGACAGATATCTCGGGGACCTTTCTGAGTTGCATCAAGGGTTTCAAGTACCCTTTCGCGTTTCAAGAGGGAATGTGGGGTTTCTCTTGAGACACTGTTCTGGAAAAGGGCCTCGTCTCACGTTGAGGGAGAATCTCGTGGTTTTTCTCAAGTTGTGGTGGGAAGCTTGGGGTTCATCTCGAGTTGGGACGCGGATCTCAGGGACCTGCTCGTGTTGCCTCAGAGAAGTGCAGGAGTGCCTCAGGGCGAGTGCAGGAGTGCTCTGGAGTCACGGTCTCTTTTCGAGTTGCGTGGGGCTCATTGGGATTCCTCTCAAGTCACTGCCCGTGAATAGGGCAGTGTCTGGAGTTCAGTTGGGAAACTGTGTTCCTCTCCGGTAGCGACGAGGATCTCGGGGTCCCTATGGAGATTCCAAGGCTCAACAAGGGAGTCAGGCCTCGACTGGTGTTGAGGCATGGAACTCTGAATTCCTCTCAAGTTGTCAAAGGGTTGTCAGGCATCCAGTCGAGTTTAGGCGGGGAATTTGGGCTTTTTCAAGAGCATTGGCAGGGCCGACAGGCCTCCCATTCTGTTGTGAGTGGATACTCGGTGTTCTGTTGGAGCCGGTGCAGGGGAATCAGGACTTATCTCGAGCAGAGGGGAAACTCAGCGTCCTTTTTCCTTGAAGCAAAATCCACCGGATTCCACTCGAGATTCAATTGGTCACACAGGCCTCCTATTGTGGTGCGAGGAGAAGTTGGGATTCCTCTTGAGTTGAAGCAGGAAATGGGTCCTTATCTCCAGATGAGGTTGGACGCACAGGGCTCTTCTTGAGTTGTGGTGGGAAACTCGGCTTTCCTCACGAGTTGTGACGGGGATGTCTGGGCCCCCTTGAGTTGCATGAAGGGAGTCAAGCCTCCTCTCGAGTTCTGAGAGGGAACTCGGGATTGCTCTCGAGGAGATGCAGAAGAAAAGGACCTCATCTCGCATTGAAGAGGGAATCACGTGGTTTGTCTCGAGTTGTGGAGAGAGGCTTGGGGTTCCTTGAAAGGTAATACCGGGAGCTCAGGGAGCCTGTCGTGTTGCCTCAGGGAAGTCAAGTCTCCAATCGAGTTGCGAGGGCGAGCACATGGGTACTCTGGAGTCACGTCAGGGGAATCAGGCCTCAATTTGCATGAAAGGGGGAATCTCAAGGTGTTTCTCGAGTTGCAGCAGGAAGTGTGGGTTCCCTTCAGTTGCCACAGAGACCTGAGGGAGCCTCTCATGTTGTTTCTGCGAGGTCAGGAATCCTTTCGAGTTGTGAGGGGACTTCGGGAGTCCTATCGAGTTGGTGTGGGCGACTAGGGCTTCATCTCTTGTTGAGGTGGGAAAATCAGGGTTCCTTTCCTGCTCTGACAGGGATCTTTGGGTCCCTATGGAGATTCCACTGGGGAGTCAGACGTCATCTCGTGTTGGTGCATAGAACTCCGCTTCCCTCTCGAGGTGGCAAAGGGGTGTAAGGCCTCCTGTCGAGTTGAGGTAGGGATCAGGGGCTATTTCTAGAGGTGCCACGGGGCTCTCAGGCCTCCCTTTGTGTCGTGAGTTGATCCTCGGTGTGACATTCGAGTCGTTGCAGGGGAATGAGGTCTTATCTCGAGTGGACGGGGACATCAGGGTCTTTTTGAATGGTGGCACGACCCCTGGAGTTTGTCTCGAGTTTCAAGGTGAGACCGGCCTCCTCCTGATGTGTCTGGAACGTCGGGATTCCTTTCCAGATGAAGTAGGGGAATGGACCGTCATCTCAAGATGATGAGTGGAAACTGGGTCTCTTCTTGAGTTGTGGCAGGAAACTTGGGGTTCCACTTGAGTGGAGATGGGTATGTCGGGGAACTTCTTGAGTTCCTAAAGGGTGTCAAGAATCCTTTCAAGGCTCAAGAGGGAAGGTGGGATTTCTCTCGAGACTCTGCCAGTGAGAGGGACCTTATCTCACGTTGAAGGGAGAATCTCCTGAGTTTCTCGAGTATAAGCAGGACACTTGGATTTCTTCTCGAGTTGCGATGGGGACCTCAGGGACCCGCTCGTGTTGCCTCTGGAATGTCAAGTCTCCATTCGAGTTACAAAGGGCCTCTCGGGATTCCTCTCCAGTCAGTGCAGGGGCATAGGGCCTCATCTCGAGTTGAATTCAGAACCTGAAGGTTCCTCTTCAATTCTGACATGGATCTCAGGGTTCCTATGGAGTTTCAATAGGGGAGTCAGGCCTCATCTCATGTGGAGACATGGAACTCCGCTTCCCTCTTGAGGTTTCAGAGAGGTGTCAGGCTTCCTGTCAAGTGGACACAGGGTTCTGGGGCTTTTTCTCAATGTGCCAGGGGGCTGTCACCCCTCCCTTTGTGTTTTGAGTCGATCCTCGGGATTCCAGTCAAGTCCATGCAGAGGAATCAGGCATATCTGGAGTAGATGGGGAATTCAGGGTCTTTTCGAATTGAGGCACAACTCCTGGGGATGCGCTCGAGTTTCAAGGAGAGACAGGCCTCCTCTCGAGGGCCGACGGCAACGTCGGGATTCCTTTCCTGATGAAGAGGGGGAATCGACCCTCATCTTGATGAGAGGAGGGGAAAAACGGGGCTCTTCTTTAGTTGTGGCATGAAACTCAGGTTTCCTCTCTAGTGGGGACGGGTATCTCGGAGACTTTCCTGAGTTGCATCAAGGGTTCAAGTACCCTTTTGCGTTTCAAGAGGGAATGTGGGGTTTCTCTCGAGACACTGCTCTGGAAAAGGGCCTCATCTTGCGTTGAGGGCAAAATCTTGTGGTTGTTCACGGGTTGCAGCGGAAAGCGTGGGGTTCCTCTCGAGTTGCAACGGGGATCTCAGGGGCTGGTTCGTGTTGCCTCAGAGAAGTCGGGTCTCTTTTCGAGTTGTGAGGGGCCCATCGGGATTCCTCTCGAGTTGCTGCTGGTGAATAGGGCAGTGTCTAGAGTTCAGTGGGGAAACTCAGTGTTCCTCTCCAGTGGCGACTGGGATCTCGGGCTTCCTATCAAGTTTCAACTAGGGAGTCAGGCCTCGACTGGTGTTGAGGCATGGAACTCTGCATTTCTCTCGAGTTGTCAAAGGGCTGTCAGGCCTCCGGTCGAGTTCAGAAGGGGAATTTGGGCCTTTTCAAGAGCATTGGCAGGGGCGACAGGCCTCCCATCCTGTTGTTAGGGGATACTGGGTGTTCCATTGGAGACTGTGCAGGGGTTTTAGGAATCATCTGGAGCGGAGGGGGAACTCATCGTCCTTTTCCCTTGCAGCAAGATCCGCAGGGTTCCACTCGAGATTCAAGCGGTGACACAGGCCTCCTCTTGTGGTACGAGGGGAAGTTGGAATTCCTCTTGAGTTGAAGCAGGAAATGGGCCCTCATTTCCAGATGAGGTAGGACACAGGGGGTCCTATTTGAGTTGTTGCGGGAAACTCGGCTTTCATCTCGAGGTGTGATGGGGATCTCTGGGCCCCCTTGAGTTGCATAAAGGGAGTCAAGCTTTCTCTCAAGTTTTGAGAGGGAAGCTGGAATTGCTCTCGAGGTGCTGCAGGAGAAAAAAGGCCTCATCTTGCATTGACGGGGCATCTCGTGTTTTGTCTCATGTTGCGGCAGGAGGCTTGAGATTCCTCTCCAGGTACCATGGTGCCCTCAGGGAGCCTCTGATTTTGCCTCAGGGAAGTCAATCCTCCATTCGAGTTGCGAGGGCAAGCGCGGGAGTGCTCTGGAGTCACAGCAGGGGAATCAGGCCTCAATTCACATGGAAGGGGGAATCTCAAGGTGTTTCTCGAGTTACGGCAGGAAGTGTGGGTTCCCTCCAGTTGCCACGGGGACGTGAGAGAGACTCTCATGTTGTCTCTGGGAAGTCAGAAATCCTTTCAAGTTGTGAGGGGCCTCTCGGGATTCCTCTATAGTTGGTGTGGGCCACTAAGGCCTCATCTTGAGTTGAGGCGGAAAACTCAGCATTCTTTTCCAGCTCTGACAGGGATCTCAGGGTCCCTATGGAGATTCCCCTGGGGAGTCAGAAGTCATCTCGTGTTGGGGCATGGAACTCCGCTTCCCTCTCGAGGTGGCAAAGGGGTGTCAGGCCTCCTGTCGAGTTGAGGTAGGAATCAGGTGTCATTTCTAGAGGTGCCACGGGGCTCTCAGGCCTACCTTCGAGGCATGAGTTGATCCTCGGGGTGACATTTGAGTCGTTGCAGGGGAATGAGGCCTTATTATGAGAGGACAGGGACATTGGCATCTTTTCAAACGGTGGCACGACCCCTGGAGTGCCTTTTGAGTTTCAAGGTGAGACTGGCCTCCCCCTGACGTGTGACGGGAGCATCGGGATTCCTTTGCAGACGAAGCAGGGGAATGGACCCTCATTTCGAGATGAGGAGGGGAAACCATGACTCTTCTTTAGTTGTGGTGGGAAACTCGGGCATCCTCTTGAGTGGAGACGGGTATGTCGGGGAACTTCTTGTGTTGCCTAAAGGGGGTCAAGTACCCTTTCGAGGCTCAAGAGGGAAGGTGGGATTCCTCTCGAGACTCTGCTGCGGAAAGGGGCCTCATCTCGCGTTGAGGGGAGAATCTCCTGGGTTTCTGGAGTTGCGGCGGTACACTTGGAATTCATCTTGACTTGCGACGAGGACCTCAGGGACCCGCTCGTGTTGCCTCAGGAAAGTCAAGTCTCCATTTGAGTTGCGAGGGGTCTCCTGGGATTCCTCTGCACTCGGTGCAGGGGCATAGGCCCTCATCTCGAGTTGAGGCCAGAACCTTAGGGTTCCTCTTCAGTTCTGACATGGATATCGGGAGGGATATTGTCTCATGTGGAGACTTTGAAATCAGCTTCCCTCTCCAGGTGTAAAAGAGGTGTCAGGCTTCCTGTCGAGTGATCACAGGGTTCTGGGGCTTTTTCTCGAGGTGTTATCCGGCTGTCACACCTCCCTCTGTGTTTTTAGTCGATCCTCGGGGTTCCAGCCCAATCAGTGCAGGCGAATCAGGCTTATCTGGAGTGGCTGGGGAAATCGTGGTCTTTTCAAATTGAGGCACGAATCCTGGGTATGCGCTCGAATTTCAAGGTGAGACCAGCCTCCTCTTGAGGGGCAACAGCAACATCGGGATTCCTTTCCTCATGACGAGGAGGAATCGACCCTCATCTCAAGTTGAGGAGGGGGAAAACAGGGTCCTTCTTGAGTTGTGGTGTGAAACTCGGTGTTCCTCTGGAGTGGACGGGTGTCTCTGGGACTTCCTGGAGTTGCATCAAGGGTGTCAATTACCCTTTCACGTTTCAAGAGGGAGCGTGGGGTTTCTCTCGAGACACTGTTCTGGAAAAGGGTCTCATCTTGCGTGGATTTTCTCGGGTTGTGGCGGGAAGCTTGGGGGTTCATCTCGAGTTGGGACGGGTCCTCAGGGACTGGCTCATGTTGCCTCTGGAATGTCAAATCTCCATTTTATTTGCGAGGGGACTCTCAAGATACCTCTCCCGTCGGTGCAGGGGCATAGGGCCTCATCTCGAGTTGAGACCAGAACCTCAGTGTTCCTCTTCAATTCTGACGTGGATCTCAGGGTTCCTATGGAATTTTAACAGGGGAGTCAGGCCTCGTCTTGTCTGGAGACCTGAAACTCTGCTTCTCTCTCGAGGTTTCAAAGAGGTGTCAGGCTTCCTGTCGAGTGGACACAGAGTTCTGGGGCTTTTTCTCGAGGTGCCACGGGGCTGTCACACCTCCCTTTGTGTTTTGAGATGATCCTCGGGATTCCAGTCAAGTCTGTGCAAGGGAATCAGGCATATCTGGAGTGCATGGGGAATTGGGGTCTTTTCGAATTGAGGCACAACTCCTGGGGATGTGCTCGAGTTTCAGGGGGAGACCAGCCTCCTCCCGAGGGCCAGTGGCAACATCGGGATTCCTTTCCTCATGACGAGGAGGAATCGACCCTCATCTCGATGAGAGGAGGGGGAAAACAGGGCTCTTCTTTTGTTGTGGCATGAAACTCGGGTTTCCTCTCTAGTGGGGACGGGTATCTCAGAGACTTTCCTGAGTTGCATCAAGGGTGTCAAGTACCCTTTCACATTTCAAGAGGAAACGTGGGGTTTCTCTTGAGATACTGCTCTGGAAAAGGGCCTCATCTCGCATTGAGGGGAAAATCTGGTTGTTCACGGGTTGCGGCGGAAAGCGTGGGGTTCCTCTCGAGTTGCAACGGGGATCTCAGGGACTGGTTCGTGTTGCCTCAGATAATTCAGGTCTCTTTTCGAGTTATGAGGGTCCCGTCGGGATTCCTCTCGAGTCACTGCTGGTGAATAGGTCCGTGTCTAGAGTTCATTCGGAACTCAGTGTTTCTCTCGGGCAGTGACTAGGATCTTGGGCTTCCTATCAAGGTTCAACTAGGTAGTCAGGCCTCGTCTGGTGTTGAGGCATGGAACTCTGCATTTCTCTCAAGTTGTCAAAGGGCTGTCAGGCCTCCGGTCGAGTTCAGGTGGGGAATTTGGTTTTTTTTTTCAAGAGGATAGGCAGGGCTGACGGGCCTCCCATCCTGTTGTGATGGGATACTCGGTGTTCCACTGGAGCAGGTGCAGGGGAATCAGGACTTATCTGCAGCAGAGGGGGAACTCGATTTCCTTTTCCTTGAAGCCACATCCGTGGGGTTCCACTCAAGATTCAAGTGGTGACACAGGCCTCCTCTTGTGCTGCGAGGGCCATTGGGATTCCTCTTGAGCTAAGCAGGGAATGACCCTCATGTAATGATGAGGTGGGACACACGGGGTTCTAGTCGAGTTGTGGCAGGAAACTCGGTTTTCATTTCGAGGTGTGACGGGGATCTCTGTGCCCCCTTGAGTTGCATAAAGGGTGTCAAGCTTTCTCTCCAGTTTTGAGAGGGAACCTGGAATTACTCTCGAGGTGCTGCAGGAGAAAAAGGCCTCATCTAGCGTTGACAGGGGCATCCCGTGTTTTGTCTTGTGTTGTGGCAGGAGGCTTGAGATTCCTCTCCAGTTACCACGGGGAACTCAGGGAGCCTCTTGTTTTGCCTCAGGGAAGTCAATCCCCATTCGAGTTGCGAGGGCAAGCGCGGGAGTGCTCTGGAGTCACGGCAGGGGAATTACGCCTCAATTCACATGGTAGAGGAAATCTCAAGGTGTTTCTCGAGTTGTGGCAGGAAGTGTGGGTTCCCTCCAGTTGCCACGGGGACGTGAGGGAGACTCTCATGTTGTCTCTGGGAAGTCAGGAATCCTTTCAAGTTGTGAGGGGCCTCTCAGGATTCCTCTCGAGTTGGTGTGGGCGACTAGGGCCTCATCTCAAGTTGAGGCGGGAAACTCAGCATTCCTTTCTAGCTGTGATAGGGATCTCAGGGTCCCTATGGAGATTCCACTGGGGAGTCAGACGTCGTCTCGTGTTGGGGCATGGAATTCCGCTTTCCTCTCGAGGTGGCAAAGGGGTGTCAGGCCTCCTGTTGTGTTGAGGTAGGGATCAGGGGCTATTTCTAGAGGTGCCACGGGGCTCTCAGGCCTCCCTTCGTGTCGTGAGTTGATCCTCGGGGTGACATTCGAGTCGTTGCAGGGGAATGAGGCCTTATCTTCAGTGGAAGGGGACATCAGTGTTTTTTCGAACTGGCACAACCCCTGGAGTGCCTCTCAAGTTTCAAGGTGAGACCGGCCTCCCTCTGATGTGAGACGGGAGTGTCGGGATTCCTTTGCAGATGAAGCAGGGGAATGGACCCTCATCTCGAGATGAAGAGGTTAAACCGTGGCTCTTCTTTAGTTGTGGCAGGAAACTCGGGCTTCCTCTTGACTGGAGACGGGTATGTCAGGGAACTTCTTGAGTTGCCTAAAGGGTGTCAAGTACCCTTTCGAGGCTCAAGACGGAGGTGGGATTTCTCTCGAGACTCTGCCGTGGAAAGGGTCCTCATATTGCGTTGAGGGGAGAATCTCCTGGGTTTCGCGAGTTGCGGCCGGACACTTGGAGTTTCTCTCGAATTGCGACGAGGACCTCAGGGACCCGCTCGTGTTGCCTCAGGAAAGTCAAGTCTCCATTCGAGTTTTGAGGGGCCTCCTGGGATTCCTCTGCACTCGGTGCAGGGGCATAGGGCCCCATCTCGTGTTGAGGTCGGAACCTCAGGGTTCCTCTTCAGTTCTGACATGGTTATCGGGGTTCCTATGGAGTTTCACCAGGGGAGTCAGGCCTCGTCTCCTGTGGAGACGTTGAAATCAGCTTCCCTCTTGAGGTTTCAAAGAGGTGTCAGGCTTCCTGTCTACTGGACACTGAGTTCTGGGGCTTTTTCTTGAGGTTTCACCTGGCTGTCACATCTCCCTTCGTGTTTTGAGTTGATCCTCGGGGTTCCAGCCCAGTCAGTGCAGGCGAATCAGGCTTATCTGGAGTGGCTGGGGAAATCGTGGTCTTTTCGAATTGAGGCACGAATCCTGGGTATGCGCTCGAATTTCAAGGTGAGACCAGCCTCCTCTTGAGGGGCAACGGCAACATCAGGATTCCTTTCCCGACGAAGCAGGGGAATCGACCCTCCTCTGAAGTTGAGGAGGGGGAAAACAGGGTCCTTCTTGAGTTGTGGCATGAAAATCGGTATTCCTCTAGAATGGACGGGTATCTCGGGTTACTTCCGGAGTTGCATCAAGGGTGTCAATTACCCTTTTGCTTTTCAAGAGGGAACGTGGGGTTTTTCTCGAGACACTGCTCTAGAAAAGGGCCTCATCTTGCGTTGAGGGAGAATCTTGTGGTTTTTCTCGATTTGTGGCGGGAAGCTTGGGGTTCATCTGAGTTGTGATGGGTATCTCAGGGACCGGCTCATGTTACCTCAGAGTAGTCATGTCTCTTTTCGAGTTGTGTGGGGGTCTCTTCGGGATTCCTCTCAAGTCGTTGCCCGCGAATAGTGCAGTGTCTAGAGTTCAGTCGGGAAACTGTTCCTCTCTGGTGGCAACAGGGATCTCAGGGTCCCTATGGAGATTCCAAGGCTCAACAAGGGAGTCAGGCCTCGCCTGGTGTTGAAG
Source organism: Bos indicus (assembly GCF_029378745.1). Lineage (NCBI taxonomy): Eukaryota > Metazoa > Chordata > Mammalia > Artiodactyla > Bovidae > Bos > Bos indicus. The sequence continues at coordinate 281,024 of NC_091769.1, read as the reverse complement.
CATGGAACTCTACATTCTTCTCGAATAGTCAAAGGGATGTCCGGCCTCCAGTCGAGTTCAGGCGGGGAATTTGGGGTTTTTCAAGAGAATAGGCAGGGCCGACAGGCCTCCCATTCGGTTGTGAGTGGATACTTGGTGTTCCGTTGGAGCCGGTGCAGGGGAATCAGGACTTATCTTGAGCTGAGGGGGAACTCAGCATCCTTTTTACTTGGAGCAGGATCCACGGGGTTCCACTCGAGATTCAATTGGTGACACAGGCCTCCTCTTGTGGTGTGAGGGGAAGTTGGGATTCCTCTTGAGTTGAAGCAGGGAATGGGCCTTCATCTCCAGATGAGGTTGGACACACGGGGCTCTTCTCGAGTTGTGGCTGGAAACTTGGCTTTCATCACGAGTTGTGGCGGGGATCTCTGGGCCCCCTTGAGTTGCATGAAGTGAGTCACCTCCTCTCGAGTTTTGAGAGGAAACTCGGGATTGCTCTCCAGGCGCTGCAGGAGAAAAGGACCTCATCTCGCGTTGAGGAGGGAATCACGTGGTTTGTCTCAAGTTGTGGAGAGAGGCTTGGGGTTCCTCTGAAGGTAACACCGGGAGCTCAGGGAGCCTGTCGTGTTGCCTCAGGGAAGTCAAGTCTCCATTCATGTTGCGAGGGTGAGCGCGGGAGTGCTCTGGAGTCACGTCAGGGGAATCAGGCCTCAATTTGCCTGGAAGGGGGAATCTTAAGGTTTTTCTCGAGTTGCGGCAGGAAGTGTGGGTTCCCTCTGGTTGCCACGGGGACCTGAGGGAGCCTCTCATGTTTTCTCTGGAATCCTTTTGAGTTGTTAGGGGCCTTCAGGATTCCCACTGAGTTGGTGCGGGCAACTAGGGCCTCATCTTGAGCTGAGGCGGGAACTCAGGGTTCCTTTCCAGCTCTGACAGGGATCTCGGGGTCCCTATGGAGATTCCCCTGGGGAGTCGGACGTCATCTCGTGTTGGGGAATGGTACTCCACTTCCCTCTTGAGGTGGCAAAGGGGTGTCAGGCCTCCTGTTGAGTTGAGGTAAAGATCAGAGGCTATATCTAGAGGTGTTTCCAGGCTCTCAGTCCTCCCTTTATGTCAGGAGTTGATCCTTGGTGTGACATTCGAGTCATTGCAGGGGAATGAGGCCTTATCTAGAGTGGACGGGGACATTGGGGTCTTTTAGAATGGTGGCACAGTCCCTGGAGTTCGTCTCGAATTTCAGGTGAGACCAGCCTCCTCCTGATGTGCGACGGGAACGTCGGGATCCCTTGCAGATGAAGCACGGGAATGGACTATCATTTTGAGATGATTAGTGGTACTGGGTCTGTTCTTGAGTTGTGGCAGGAAACTAGGGCTTCCTCTTGAGTGGAGATGGGGATGTCGGGGAACTTCTTGAGTTGCCTAAAGTGTGTCAAGTACCCTTTCGAGGCTCAAGAGGGAAGGTGGGATTTCTCTCAAGACTCTGCCGTGGAAAGGGGCCTCATCTCGCGTTGAGGGGACAATCTCCTGAGTTTCTCGAATTGCGGCCGGACACTTGGAGTTCCTCTCGAATTGCGACGAGAACTTCAGGGACCTGCTCGTGTTGCCTCAGGAAAGTCAAGTCTCCATTCGAGTTGCGAGGGACCTCCTAGGATTCCTCTCCCGTCCGTGCAGGGCATAGGGCCTCATCTCGAGTTGAGGCCGGAACCTCAGGGTTCGTCTTCAGTTCTGACATGGATACCGGGGTTCCTATGGAGTTTCAACAGGGGAGTCAGGCCTCGTCTCGTGTGGAGACATTGAAATCAGCTTCCCTCTCCAGGTGTAAAGGAGGTGTCAGGCTTCCTGTCGAGTGAACACAGGGTTCTGGGGCTTTTTCTCGAAATGCCAGGGGGCTGTCACCCCTCCCTTTGTGTTTTGAGTCGATATCCGGGGTTCCTGTTGAGTCCGTGCAGGGGAATCAGGCTGGGGAAATCGGGGTCTTTTTGAATTGAGGCACAACTCGGGATGTGCTCGAATTTCAAGGGGAGACCGGCCTCCTCCTGAGGGCCAATGGCAAAGTCGGGGTTCCTTTCCTCATGAAGAGGGGGAATCGACCCTCATCTCGATGAGAGGAGGGGGGAAACGGGGCTCTTTTTGAGTTGTGGCGTGGAACTCGGTGTTTCCCTCTAGTGGGCCGGGTATCTCGGGGATCTTCCTGAGTTGCATCAAGGGTGTCAAGTACCCTTTCCCATTTCAAGAGGGAATGTGGGGTTTCTCTTGAGACACTGTTCTGGAAAATTGCCTCATGTCACGTTGAGGGGAGAATCTCGTGGTTGTTCACGGGTTGCAGCGGGACTCATGGGGTTCCTCTCGAGTTGCAACGGGGATCTCAGGGGCTGGCTCGTGTTGCCTCAGAGCAGTCAGATCTCTTTTCAAGTTGCGAGGGGCCCGTTGGGATTCCCCTCGATGCTCCCGGCAAATAGGTCCGTGTCTAGAGTTCAGTTTGAAAACTCAGTGTTCCTCTCCAGTGGTGACAGGGTCTTGAGGACCCTATGGAGATTCCAAGGTTCAACAAGGGAGTCAGGCCTCGCCTGGTGTTGAGGCATGGAACTCTGGATTCCTCTCGAGTTGTCAAAGGGGTTTCAGGCCTCCAGTCGAGTCAGGCTGGGAATTTGGGTTTTTTCAAGAGGATAGGCAGGGCTGACGGGCCTCCCATCTGGTTGTGAGTGGATACTCGGTGTTCGGTTGGAGCCGGTGCAGGGGAATCAGGACTTATCTCGAGCTGAGGGGGAACTCAGCGTCCTTTTCCCTTGCAGCAAAATCCACTGGATTCCACTCGAGATTCAATTGGTCACACAGGCCTCCTATTGTGGTGCGAGGGGAAGTTGGGATTCCTCTTGAGTTGAAGCAGGGAATGGGTCCTCAACTCCAGATGAGGTTGGACACACGGGGCTCTTCTCGAGTTGTGGCTGGAAACTCGGCTTTCATCATGAGGTGTGACGGGGATCTCTGGGCCCCCTTGAGTTGCATGAAGGGAGTCCAGCCTCCTCTCGAGTTTTGAGAGGGAACTCGGAATTGCTCTCCAGGCGCTGCAGGAGAAAAGGGCCTCAACTAGTGCTGACGGGGGAATATCGTGGTTTGTCTCGAGTTGCAGCGGGAGGCTTGGGGTTCCTCTGCAGGTACCATGGAAGGTCAGGGCACTTCTCATGTTGCCTCAGGGAAGTCAATCCTCCATTCGAGTTGCGAGGGCAAGCACGGTAGTGCTCTAGAATCACGGCAGGAGAATCAGGCCTCAATTCTCATGGAAGGGGGAATCTCAAGGTGTTTCTTGAGTTGTGACAGGAAGTGTGGGTTCCCTCCAGTTGCCACGGGGACCTGAGGGAGCCTCTAATGTTGTCTCTGCGAAGTCAGGAATCCTGTCAAGTTGTGAGGGGCCTCTTGGGATTCCTCTCGAGTTGGTGCAGGCGACTATGACCTCATGTCGAGTCGAGGCGGGAAACTCAGGGTTCCTCTCCAGCTCTGACAGGGATCTCGGGGTCCCTATGGAGATTCCACTGGGTAGTCAGACGTCATCTCGTGTTGGGGCATGGAACTCTGCTTCTCTCTCGAGGTGGAAAAGGGTTTTCAGTGCTCCTCTTGAGTTGAGGTAGGGATCAGGGGCTATTTTTAGAGGTGCCTCGGGGCTCTCAGGCCTCCCTTCATGTCATGAGTTGATCCTTGGGCTGACATATGAGTCGTTGCAGGGGAATGAGGCCTTATCTGGGGTGGACAGGGACATCGGGGTCTTTTTGAACTGTGGCACGACCCCTGGAGTGCCTCTCGAGTTTCAAGATGAGACTAGCCTCCTCCTGATGTGCGACAGGAACTTCGAGATTCCTTTGCAGATGAAGTAGGGGAATGGACCCTAATCTCGAGATGAGGAGGGGAAACCGGGGCTCTTCTTGAGTTGTGGCAAGAAAAATGGGGTTCCTCTTGAGTGTAGATGGGTTTGTCGGGGAACTTCTTGAGTTACCTAAAGGGTGTCAAGTACCCTTTCGAGGCTCAAGAGGGAAGGTGGGATTTCTCTCGAGACTCTGCAGCGGAAAGGGGCCTCATCTTGCGTTGAGGGGAGAATCTCCTGGATTTCTCGAGTTGTGGCAGGACACTTGGAGTTCCTCTCGAGTTGTGATGGGGACCTCACGAACCCACTCATGTTGCCTCAGGAAAGTCAAGTCTCCATTCTAGTTGTGAGGGGCGTCTTGGGATTCCTCTCCCGTCGGTGCAAGGGCATAGGGCCTCATCTCGAGTTGAGGCTGGACCTCAGCCTTTCTCTTCAATTCTGACATGGATCTCAGGGTTCTTATGGAGTTTCAACAGGGGAGTCAGGCCTCGTCTCATGTGGAGACATGGAACTCCACTTCCCTCTTGAGGTGTCAAAGAGGTGTCAGGCTTCCTGTCGAGTGGACATAGGGTTCTGGGGCTTTTTCTTGAGGTTCCACGGGGCCGTCACCCCTCCCTTTGTGTTTTGAGTCGATCCTCGGGATTCCAGTCAAGTCTGTGCAGGGGAATCAGGCATATCTGGAGTGGATGGGGAATTCGGGGTCTTTTCGAATTGAGGCACAACTCCTGGGGATGCGCTCGAGTTTCAAGGGGAGACTGGCCTCCTCCTGAGGGCCGACAGCAAAGTCGGGATTCCTTTCCTATCGAAGCAGTGGAATCGACCCTCATCTCGATTAGAGAAGTGGGAAAACGGAGTCTTTTTGAGTTGTGGCGTGAAACTCGGGGTTCCTCTCTATTGGAGATGGGTATATTGGGGACCTACCTGAGTTGCATCAAGGGTTTCAAGTACCCTTTCCCATTACAAGAGGGAACGTGGGGTTTCTCTCGAGACACTGCTGTGGAAAATTGCCTCATCTCTCATTGAGGGGAGAATTTCGTGGTTGTTCATGGGTTTTGGCGGGAAGCGTGGGGTTCCTCTCGAGTTGCAATGGGGATCTCAGGGACCCGCTCGTGTTGCCTATGAGAAGTCAGGTCTCTTTTCAAGTTGTGAGGGTCCCATTGGGATTCCTCTCGAGTCGCTGCTGGTGAATAGGGCAGTGTCTAGAGTTCAGTTTGGAAACTCAGTGTTCCTCTCCGGTGGCGACTGGGATCTAGGGCTTCCTATTAGGGTTCAACTAAGGAGTCAGGCCCCGTCTGCTGTTGAGGCATGGAACTCTGCATTTGTCTCAAGTTGTCAAAGGGCTGTCAGGCCTCCGGTCGAGTTCAGGTGGGGAATTTGGGCTTTTTCAAGAGGATAGGCAGGGGCGACAGGCCTCCCATCCTGTTGTGAGGGGATACTCGGTGTTCCACTGGAGCCCATGCAGGGGAATCAGGACTTATATGCAGCGGAGGGAGAACTCAGCGACCTTTTTCCTTGCAGCCAGATCCGTGGGGTTCCACTCGAGTTTCAAGTGGTGACACAGGCTTCCTCTTGTGGTGCGAGGAGAAGTTAGGATTTCTCTTGAGTTGAAGCAGGGAATGGGCCCTCATTTCCGGATGAGGTAGGACACACTGGGTTCCAGTTGAGTTGTGGCGGGAAACTCGGCTTTCATCTCGAGGTGTGATGGGGATGTCTGGGCGCCCTTGAGTTGCATAAAGGGAGTCAAGCTTTCTCTCGAGTTTTGAAAGGGAACCTGGGATTGCTTCTGCTGTGCTGCAGGAGAAAAGGGCCTCATCTTGCATTGACAGGGGCATGTCCTGGTTTGTCTCGTAACTCAGGGAGCCTCTCGTTTTGCCTCAGGGAAGTCAATTCTCCATTCGAGTTGTGAGGGCGAGCACGGGAATGCTCTGGAGTCATGGCACGGGAATCAGGCCTCAATTGGCATGGAAGTGGGAATCTCAAGGTGTTTCTCGAGTTGCAGCAGGAAGTGTGGGTTCCCTCCAGTTGCCACGGGGACCTGAGGGAGCCTCTCGTGTTGTCTCTGGGAAGTCAGGAATCCTTTCGAGTTGTGAGGGGCCTCTCTGGATTCCCCTCGAGTTGGTGGGGGCTACTAAGGCCTCATCTCCAGTTGAGGCGGGAAACTCAGGGTTCCTTTCCAGCTCTGACAGGGATCTCGGGACCCCTATGGAGATTCCCCTGGGAGTCAGACGTCGTCTCGTGTTGGGGCATAGAACTACGCTTCCCTCCCGAGGTGGCAAAGGGGTGTCAGGCCTCTTGTCGCATTCAGGTATGGATCAGGGACTATTTCTAGAGGTGCCACTGGGCTCTCAGACCTCCATTGTGTAGTGAGTTGATCCTCAGGGTGACGTTCAAGTCGTTGCAGGGGAATGAGGCCTTATCTCGAGTGGATGGGGACATCAGGGTCTTTTCGAATGGTGGCATGACCCCTGAAGTTCCTCTCGAGTTTCAATGTGAGACTGGCCTCCTCAAAGTGTGTCATGGGAACATCGGGATTCCTTTGCAGACTAAACAGGGAATGGACCCTCATCTCAAGAAGAGGAGGGGAAACCGGGACTCTTCTTTAGTTGTGGTGGGAAACTTGGGCTACCTCTTGAATGGAGACAGATGTGTCAGGGAACTTCTTCAGTTGCCTGAAGAGTGTCAAGTACCCTTTCGAGGCTAAAGAGGGAAGGTGGGATTTCTCTCGAGACTCTGCAATGGAAAGGGGCCTCATCTCGTGTTGAGGGGAGAATCTCTGGGTTTCACGAGTTGCAGCATGACACTTGGATTTCCTCTCGAGTTGCGACAGGGACTTCAGGGACCTGCTCATGTTGCCTCAGGAAAGTCAAGTCACCATTCGAGTTTTGAGGGGTAACCACAGTTCTGGCTGTGTCATCCAAAGTTCTGGAGCCTTTGGCGAGTGCCTCAGCTTCCCTGGGACTGTCTCCTCCCCTCAGAAATGCCCTGCTGTTGGACTATAGCCCACCAAGCTCCTCTGTCTCTGGGATTTCTGAGGCCAGAATACTGGAGGGAGTGCCATTGCCTTCTCTACAAGATAGCATTTGGTAGATATTTTCTCCTGGATTGTGGTTTTTGATGAAGGAAGTGGGGTCCCTTCCAAGGCTTGAGTGTGGATTCTTATCTGACAGTTTGAAATGAATTGGCTGAGGAGAGGAGTACCGTCCAAGTGAGAGACTTCACTGGGAAGGGCTGCCAGGGCAGAGGGTGAGGGAAATGGAGAGAACTACTCTGCCACGTGGCTCACCGTCTCAGGATTTATGGTCATTGGGTTAGTTTCTGGTTTGTCTCTTGCCAGTCATTCTGAATTGGGATCCTTCCTGGGGGCACATGCATCACTCAGCCAAGATGGATTCCAGCAAGGAGGATCTTGGGAAGTTGGTAGGACCTCTGGACTGCAGTCTCCCATCTCTTTTTGACCTCACCAGAATCCTGGTTGGTGGTAGATTGTTAGTTCCTTGTTCCTTACCAGGACCTCCTGTTGTAAGATGACTCCTGCAATGTTTTCTCTACTCTGTTGCCTGGCAAGGGTGGGTGGTAAGTGGTTCATTTAACAGTTTGTCTTTTGGTTCTCTCGAATGAGGTCCTTCAGAGAGTAAATGTATAAAATTGTAAAAGTCAATGTTTTAAATAATTTATATTCCTAATTTGGTAAGTTGGCTTTTTTTTTGTTGTGTGTTAGAACTCATCACCAGACAAAAGGTCATGTAGATCTTTTGTTGTTTTCTCAAATTTTATAGTTTTTTAAATTGAATTACAGTGTTAGTTGCAAAGTTTGTGTTTCTGTTTATTACACCTTTTTTTAAAACAGTTATTTATTTTTAGTTAATTGACCATTGCTTTACAATATTGATTTGATTTGTCATACATCCACATGAATTAACCATAGGTGTACGTGTGTCCCCTCACTCTTGAATCTCCCTCCCACATCCCATCCATCCCCACCTCTCTAGGTTATTACAGAGTCCAAGTTTGAGTTTCCTGAATCATACAGCAAATCCCCACTGGTTGTCTATTTACAAATGTTGGTGTACATGCATCCATGCTGCTCTCTCCATTCGTCTCACCCTCTCCCTCTTGTTCCCCACCCTTGTCTTTAAGTCTCTTCTCTATGTCTGCATCTCCGGTGCTGCTATGTGAACAGATTCGTCAGACCCATCCTTCTTGATTCCATGTTTTTCTATTTCTGACTGACTTCCCTGTTTATTACGCTCTAGGTTCATCCCCTTCATTCAAACTGACTCAAATGTGTTCTTTTTTATGGCTGCATTCCACACAGGCTGTGATTGTTCCTTAGCCATGTTTTGAGGAGGGTCATGGAGCTATTTTGCTCCATTTCAGTTTGGGCTTCCAGTCTGAGTGCTCACAGCAGAGCTGCTTCTGGGTGAGCCCTCTGAGTTTTGTGAGCGCGGGGCTGCCCACTCTTCTCTGGCGGCCCGCAGGGGGCGCCAAAACCCCTCTGACCCGCCGGCGCAGGACCCTTTGCCTTCAGACTGGGCTTGGTGACCAGCTGGCGGGTGATTTGTCTCTTCAGGGCCGTCAGGATTCGGGCTCCTGGCTAATGGGGCTACATCCTGGCTGAGAGGAGCGGGGTTGCCTCAGTGCCTGCCAGCACGAAGGCACTGCAAGAGGGAAAAATGAGGGCAAAGTAGACGTTTCCTGTGTCCAGCTAAGCGCTGACAGGAGGTCCGTCTCAGGATTCAGGCAGGGGGAAAGAGCTGCATGTGCAAAATGGCAGGTTTTCAGTTAGATTTCTGTTAGATGATCTAGAGGATGACCTTCACTGATGTTCTTCTGAGTAGGTGGCCAGTTTTCCTGTCACTGTTTCTTAAGTAGACTGTCCTTTCCTCTTTGCTTGTTCCTGGTTTGATTTTCATGAACTGACCACGTACATGTGGGCTCATTCCTGGGCTCTCTATTCTTTCCTGGAGTCCATGTGTCTGTTTTCCTGCCAGTTCCTCACTGTGGTGGTTACTACAGGTTCCTGATGTAGTTTGAAGTCGGAGAGCAAGATGTCTCCAGCTGTGTTCTTCTTTCTCAGAGTCTTCTTGGCCGTTTAAGGTCCTGTTCAATAGTAGCAGCCTAGTATGAGGAATATTTCTATTTCTTTGAAAAAGGCCATTGAATATTATTTTGTGATTGCAGTCAGTGTATTTGTTGATGGCTTTGGTTGGAATGGACATTTTAATTCCTCATTGTTCCAGTGCATGAGCATGGAATAGTTTTCTGTTTATTTGACTTTGATTTCTTTATCAGTGCTTTCTAGCTTTCTGACTACTGGTCTTTTATGTCCTTGATTAAGTTTGTTGCTAGATGTTTTATTCTTTTGGATGCAACTGTAAGTGGGATTTTCTTAATTTTTGTTTCTGATTGTTATTAGTGTATAGAAAGGCAAGTAATTTTTGTATGTTGATTGGGATTGTAAGTTGTACTATTTTATATGATTGTAAATTGATCGGAAATTATTCAACTTTACTGAATGTAGTCTAACAACTTTTTGTGAAGTTATGGGGAAAATTTTATTTGTAAACTCTCTTTCTCCTGCAATAGGTCATCCACAGGACCCAAGGCATGGTGGTTACTAATAGACTTCCCACAGTACTTCTTCATTCCATGTGGACTCCTTCAAGGGCAGTGAGCATCACAGCTTCCCTTGAACTTCGTCTGGGTAAGTCTTGACCTCTCTAGAAAAGTTTCATGCCTGTCTAATCTGATTTTCTTTTATGGTATTGACTTGTTTGTTTTGAGACATAATTTACTTTCTAGGAATTTAAAATGTACAGAAAACACCTAGCAATGGGAAAAAGTGCTCTCATTTGCCACATCATCTAAAATACTCTATGTGTTTTATCCAAAATGGGCGCATTCTCCTGCTGAACCTGCACATAGTCTCCAAAATCAGGAAATCATATGGTTTCTACAGTATAATGTAACCCACAGCCCCACTTCCATTTCAGCAATTGTTAAATTGTATGAATATATCTTTTCTTCCCATCCTTTTTTTTTTTTTAAAGAGTGTTACTGAGATTTTCAGTGATTTGGACAAACTTGATGGATTTAAAGCAGACATGGTGAATATGGGATCTGCGTGGCCTTGTCTACATGGATATTTTTCACTGAAGATGGTTTTAATGCTTATTCATGTTTATTCATGATTCTTGGGGTTACATTCAAATCAGTGCAGGAGCAGCAGGCCTTATCTCAAGTGGATAGGGAAACTGGTGTCTTTGGCATTGTGGAATGATCCACGAGGGTTCTTGTCGAGTTTCATTGTGAGACCGGCCTCCTCTTGATGTGTGACAGGAATGTCGGGATTCCTTTCTAGACAAAGCAGGGGAATCGAACCTCATCTCAAGACGAGGAGGGGCAAAGGGGCAGAGATTGAGGTGTGCCGGGAAACTGGGTATTCCTCTTGAGTGAGGATGGGTATGTCGGGGAACTTCTGGAGTTGCATAAAGGGTGTTGAGTACCGTTTCGAGTTTCAAGAGGGAATGTGGGATTTCTCTCAAGATGATGCAGTGGGAAAGGGCCTCATCTCGGGTTGAGGGGAGAATCCCATGGTTTTCCTCGAGGCTTGGCGGGAAGTTTGGGGTTTCTATCAAGTTGTGACATGAACCTCAGGGTCCTGCTCATATTACCTCAGGGAAGCCAGATCTCATTTCGAGTTGTGACAGGCACCACGGGATTCCTTGCAAGTCACTGCAAGGGAAATAGGCCTCATCTAGACTTGTGTCCAGAAACTCCGTGTTCCTCTCCAGTGGAGACAAGGATCTCAGGGTTGCATTCAATGTTCACCTGGGGAGTCAGGCCTCATCTTGAGTGGAAGCAAAGCACTCTGCTCTGCTCTCCAGTTGCGACAGATATCTCCTGGAGCACTTTGAGTGGCCTAAAGGGAGTCACGCCTATTATGTAGTTTTGAGAGGGAACTCGGGATTGCTCTTTAGGCCCTGCAGGAAAAGAAGAGCCTCATCTGGCAGTGACGGTGGAAATCTAGTGGATTTTCTCGACTTGTGGTGGGAAGTTTGGGGTTTCTCTCGAGTTATGATGGGGAAATAAGGAAGCCTCTCATGTTGCCCAGGAAATTCTAGTACCCATTCCAATTGTGGGGGAAGCGTGAGCTTGCCCTCCAGTCATGGCAGGGGAATCGGGCCTCAATTCACGTTGAAGGAGGAATCTCAAGGTCTTTCCCGAGTTGCATCAGGAAACTTTGGGTTCCCTCGAGTTGTGACGGTGACCTCAGCCTCTCATGGTGCCTTTGGGAAGTCAGGAATCCTTTGAAGTTGTGATGGGCCTCTCAGGATTCCTCTGGGGTCGGTGCAATGGAAGAGGGCCTCATCTACAGTTGAGGTGGGAACCTCAGGGTTCCTCACCTGTTTTGACGTGGATCCTGGGGTGTGTCTACAGTTTCAAACAGGGAGTCAGGTCTCGACTTGTATTGAGGCATGAAACTCTGCTTTCCTCTCTAGTTGTAAAAGATGTTTCAGACTCCAGTCGAGTTGAATTAGGGACCTGGGTGTTTTCTCGAATTTGCAACCAGGGTATCAGTCCTCCCTTTATGTTGTGAGTTGATTCTCGGGGTTCCATTCGAATCGGTGCAATGGAACCAGGCCTTATCTCGAATGGATGGGGAAATCCATGTATCTCGAATTGTGGCAAGACCCCCGGGTTCCTCTCCAGTTTCAAGTTGAGACCGACCTCCTCTTGAGGGGCGATGGGGACGTTGGTATTCCTTTCCAGATGAAGCAGGGGAATCGACCCTCATCTCGAGTTGAGGAGGGGAAAACGGGGCTCTTCTTGAGTTGTGGCGGGAAGCTCAGCATTCCTTTCGAGGGGGGACGTGTATCTCGGGAAGCTTCTGAGGTTTTATAAAGGGTGTCAAGTTCCCTTTCGAGTTCCAAGAGGGAAGGTGGGATTTCATGGGAAAGTCTGCAGCGTAAAAGGGCCTCATCTCGCATGGAGGGGAAAATTTCGTGGTTTTTGTGGAGGTGTGGTGGGAAGCTAAGGGTTCCTTTTGAGTTGCATGGGGACCTGGGGAACCCGCTCGTGTTTCCTCAGGGAAATCAGATCTGCTTTCGAGTTGCTAGGGGGACCTCGGGATTCCTCTTGAGTCGCTGCAGGGATGAGTAGGGCTTCATCTCGAGTTGAGGCGGAAACCTCAGTGTTCCTCACCATTTCTGACATCGATCTCGGGGTTTCTGTGGAGTATGAACAGGAGAGGCAGGCCTTGTCTTGTGTTGAGGCATGGAACTTGGCTTTCCCCTTGAGCTGTAAATAGGGTGTCAGGCCTCTTGTCGAGTTGGATTTAGAACCTGTGGCTTTTTTTGGAGGATGCAATCGGGGTGTCAGTGCCCTTTCGTGCTGTGAGTCGATCCTCGTGGTTCCATTCAAATCAGTTTAGGGGCATCAGGCCTTATCTTGAGTGGATGGGGAAATCGATGTCTTTGGCATTGTGGCATGAACCACGAGGCTTCCTGTTGAGTTTCAATGCGAGACCGGCCTCCTCTTGAGGTGTGACGGGAATGTGGGGATTCCTTTTCAGACAAAGCAGGGGAATCGACCCTCATCTTGAGATGAGGAGGGGCAAAGGGGCTCAGATTGAGGTCTGCTGGGGAAATCGGTGTTCCTCTCGAGTGGGGACGGGTATGTTGGAAAACTGCTGGAGTTGCATAAAGGGTGTTGAGTACTGTTTCGAGTTTCAAGAGGGAACGTGGGCTTTCTCTCGAGATGCTACAGAAGGAAAGGACCTCATCTCAAGTTGAGGGGAGAATCCTGTGGTTTTCCTTGAGGCCTGGCGTGAAGTTTCGTGTTCCTCTTGAGTTGCAACGTGGACCTCAGTGTCCCGCTCGTATTGCCTCAGGTAAGTCAGGTCTCATTTCGAGTTGTGACGGGCATGCCGGGATTGATCGCAAGTCACTGCAGGGAAAATAGGCCTCATTTAGACTTGAGTCCAGAAACTCCGTTTTCCTTTCTAGTGACGATAGGGATCTCGGGGTTGCATTCAAGGTTCACCTGGGGAGTCAGCCCTCTTCTCCAATTGAAGCAAAACACTCTGCTCTCCTCTCCAGTTGCGACGGGTGCTGGGGTCCAGCCCCGGTGGATCCAGGGAATTCGAAGCGGGGATGGCGTCGGCGAGGATCAGGAAACAACTGCTTAATTAAACGTTAATTAAGGATATAAAGAGTAATAGAATAAGGATAGCTCAGTAGGAAAATTCAGTGAAGAAAAGAGGCTGAAATAAGGATAGCTCAGTGAGGAAATTCAGTGGAGAAAAGAGGCTGAATAATTCAGCCAGAAGGTGAGAGAAAGAACGACATGGGGAGACCAAGTTTCGGTGAACAAGGCCCGCACTTTATTTTCCAAAGTAGTTTTTATACCTTAAGTTATGCATAGAGGATAATGGGGGAAGGGGTAGAGTCATGCAGCAAGCCAGGCTTTCTTCCTGCAAACTTATCATATGCAAAAGCTTAGGTGATTTGCATCATCTTCTGGCCTGGAGGCCTGTTACCATTTTAAGGCCCTTTCTTCAGAAAACTTATTTTTCTCTAAAGGTGATTGGTCAGGAGCCACCCTCCAAAAGCATTAGATAAAGTTGCATTCCTATAGGGCAAATGTGTGGTGGGCTATAACAAGAAAAAGAATTAACTCAAGGGTCCCAGGTTACAAATATTAAAGCTACTACTTACACCAATTATATTAATCAATACACTGCCAGGGACACAGCAGGTAAGGGATAGGGAAACTTAGCAGCAAACATTGGCCCAAGAAGTGAAAATCCCTTCACCAATACAATTTCTAATCAATCTTTTAACTGCTCAAAGGAATCTGTATTTAGACAGTTTAGAACATCTCCTGTCTCTCACAGTGGGCAGCTCTGAACAATCACATGTGGCCGAAAAAACCTATTTAGGCAGGCTAGAGGACTTCCAAAGGAGTTTGTAGGTTGAAACACTTACACCCAGGAATTATTAACTGGAGCTGTAAGCTCTTTTTTCAGAGAGAGGTAGTGGGGGACAGCCCCCCCGTAAAGTCAGAGGTGTAGGTGAAAGCACAAAGCAGAAAGTAGGCAGACTCTGGTTTTTGGGGTAGATGCTCGAGAATTTCCAGGGGAACTCCTGAGGCTCAATCCCGCCTTTGAGTATGCCAAGCCTCCTTCCTCATGACCTTTGCCATGGGCGGAGCTCGCTCCCAGCAGACGGGTATCTCCTGGAGCCCTTTGAGTGGGCTAAATGGAGTCAAGCCTCCTAATGAGTTTTGAGAGGGAACTCAGGATTGCTCTCTACGCCCTGCAGAAAAGAAGGGCCTCATCTGGCGATGATGGGGGAAATTCGTGGTTTTTCTCGAGTTGTGGCGGAAAGTTGGATTTTTCTCGAGTTATGACGGAGAACTCAGGGAGCCTCTCGTGTTGCCCCAGGGAAGTCCAGTCTCAATTCCAGTTGTGAGGGGGAGCGCGCCATTGCTCTCGAGTCACGGCAGGGGAATCAGGCCTCAATTCGTGTTCAAGGGGGAATGTCGAGGTCTTTCTCGAGTTGTGGCAGGAAACTTTGGGTTCCCTCGAGTTGCGACGGTGACCTCAGGGAGCTTCTTATAGTGCCTAATGGAAGTCAGGAATCCTTTGGAGTTGTGAGGGGCCTCTCAGGATTCCTCTGGGGTCGGCGCAATGGAAGAGGGCCTCATCTCCATTTAAGGTGGGAACCTCAGTGTTCTTCTCCTGTTCTGACGTGGATTTTGGGGTGTGTCTGCAGTTTCAAACAGGGAGTCGGGTCTCAATTTGAGTTGAGGCATGGAACTCTGCTATCCTCTTGAGCTGTAAAAGAGGTTTCAGGCCTCCAGTCGAGTTGAATTGGGGACCTAGGGCTTTTCTCAAATTTGCAAGCAGGGTATCAGTCCTCCCTTCATGCTGTGAGTTGATTCTCGGGGTTCCATTCGAATCGGTGCAAGGAAATCAGGCCTTATCTCGAGTGGTTGGGGGAATCTGAGTCTCTCAAATTGTGACAAGAACCCCAGGTTCCTCTCCAGTTTCAAGTGAGACCAGCTTCCTCGAGGCCTGGTGGGAAGTTTGGGGTTCCTCTCGAGTTGCAACGTGGACCTCAGGGTCCTGCTTGTATTGCCTCAGGGAAATCAGGTCTCCTTTCGAATTGTGATGGGCACTCCGGGATTCATCGCAAGTCACTGCAGGGAAAATAGGCCTCATCTAGACTTGTGTCCAGAAACTCCGTGTTCCTCTCCAGTGGCGACAGGGACCTCGGAGTTTCATTCAAGGTTCGCCTGGGGAGTCAGCCCTCATCTCCAGTTGAAGCAAAGCACTCTGCTCTCCTCTAGAGTTGTGATGGGTATCTCCTGGAACCATTTGAGTGGGCTAAATGGAGTCAAGCCTCCTAATGAGTTTTGAGAGGGAACTCAGGATTGCTCTCTAGGCCCTGCAGGAAAAGAAGGGCCCCATCTAGCGATGATGGGGGAAACTCGTGGTTTTTCTCGAGTTGCGGCGGGAAGTCGGATTTTTCTCGAGTTATGACGGAGAACTCAGGGAGCCTCTCGTGTTGCCCCAGGGAAGTCCAGTCTCAATTCCAGTTGTGAGGTGGAGCACAGCATTGCTTTCGAGTCACTGCAGGGGAATCAGGCCTCAATTCGTGTTCAAGGGGGAATGTCGAGGTCTTTCTCGAGTTGCGGCAGGAAACTTTGGGTTCCCTCAAGTTGTGACGGTGACCTCAGGGAGCTTCTCATGGTGCCTATGGGAAGTCAGGAAACCTTTCGAGTTGTGAGGGGCCTCTCGGGATTCCTCTAGGGTCGGTGCAATGGAAGAGGGCCTCATCTCCATTTGAGGTGGGAACCTCAGTGTTCTTCTCCTGTTCTGATGTGGATTTTGGGGTGTGTCTGCAGTTTCAAACAGGGAGTCAGGTCTCGATTTGAGTTGAGGCATGGAACTCTGCTATCCTCTTGAGCTGTAAAAGAGGTTTCAGGCCTCCAGTCGAGTTGAATTGGGGACCTGGGGCTTTTCTCAAATTTGCAACCAGGGTATCAGTCCTCCCTTCATACTGTGAGTTGATTCTTGGGTTCCATTCGAATCGGTGCAAGGGAATCAGGCCTTATCTCGAGTGGATGGGGGAATCTGAGTCTCTCAAATTGTGACAAGAACCCCAGGTTCCTCTCCAGTTTCAAGTTGAGACCAGCCTCCTCTTGAGGGGCGATGGGGACATCGGCATACCTTTCCAGACGAAGCAGGGGAATTGACCCTCACCTCGAGTTGATGAGGGGAAAACGTGGCTCTTCTTGAGTTCTGGCAAGAAACTCAGCATTCCTCTCAAGTGGGGACGGGTATCTCGGGAAGCTTCTGTGGTTTTATAAAGGGTGTCAAGTTCCCTTTCAACTTCCAAGAGGGAATGTGGGATTTCTTGGGAAATGCTGCAGCGTAAAAGGGCCTCATCTGGCATGGAGGGGAGAATTTTGTGGTTTTCGTGCAGTTGTGGCAGGAAGCTAAGGGTTCCTCTTGAGTTGCGTGGGGACCTGGGGCACCCGCTCATGTTTCCTCAGGGAAGTCATATCTGCTTTCATGTTGTGAGGGGCACTTCGGGATTCCTCTTGCATCACTGCAGGGATTTATAGGGCCTCATCTCGAGTTGAGGCGGGAACCTCAGGCTTCCTCTCCATTTCTGACATCGATCTCAGGGTTTCTGTTTAGTTTGATCAGGGGAGGCAGGCCTCGTCTTGTGTTGAGGCATGGAACTCGGCTTGCCTCTCGAGTTGTGAATGCGGTGTCAGGCCTCATGTCGAGTTGGATTTGGAACTTGTGGCTTTTTCTGGAGTATGCAACCAGGGTGTCAGTGCCCCTTTGTGTTGTGACTCGATATTCGTGGTTGCATTCGAATCGGTGCAGGGGGCCTTATCTTGAGTGGATGGGGAAATCAGTGTTTTTGGCATTGTGACACGGCCCACGAGGGTTCCTGTCGAGTTTCATCCTGAGACCGGCCTCCTCTTGAGTGCGAAGGGAATGTGGGGATTCCTTTTCAGACAAAGCAGGGGAATCAACCCTCATCTCGAGATGAGGAGGGGCAAATGGGGCTCAGATTGAGGTGTGCCAGGGAACTCGGTGTTCCTTTCGAGTGTGGACGGTTATGTCGAGGAACTTCTTGAGTTGCATAAAGGGTGTGGAGTACCTTTTGGATTTTCAAGAGGGAACGTGGGATCTCTCTTGAGACGCTGCAGTGGGAAAGGGCCCCATCTCACGATGCAGGAAGAATCCCATGGTTTTCATCGAGGTTTGGCGGAAAATTTGATGTTCCTCTCTAGTTGCGACATGGATCTCGGGGTCCCGCTTGTATTGCTTCAGGGAATTCAGGTCTGATTTCAAGTTCTGACTGGCACCTCGGGGTTCCTCGCAAGTCACTGCAAGGGAAATAGGCCTCATCCAGACTTGTGTACAGAAAGTCCGTTTTCCTTTCCAATGGTGACGTGGATCTCAGGGTTGTGTTCAAGATTCACCTGGGGATTCAGGCCTCGTCTCGAATTGAAGCAAAGAACTCTGCTCTCCTCTAGAGTTGCAACAGGTAACTCCTGGAGCTCTTTCAGTGGCCTAAAGGGAGTCAAGCCTCCTATGGAGTTTTGAGAGGGAACTCGGGATTGCTCTCTAGTCTCTGCAGGTAAACAAGGGCCTCATCTGGCAATGAAGGGGGAATCTCCTGTGTTTTCTCGAGTTGCGGCGGGAAGTTTGGGGTTTCTCTTGAGTTAAGACAAGGAACTCAAAGAGCCTCTCGTATTTCCCCAGGGAAGTCCAGTCTCCATTCAAGTTGCGAGGGGGAGCTCGGGATTGCTCTCAAGTCACGGCAGGGGAATTGGGCCTCAATTCGTGTTCAAGGGGGAATCTCGATGTCTTTCTCGAGTTGTGGTAGAAATATTTGGGTTCCCTCGAGTTGTGATGATGACCTCAGGGAGCTTCTCATGGTGCCTGTGGGAAGTCAGGAATCCTTTCGACTTGTGAGGGGCCTCTTGGGATTCCTCTGGGGTCGGTGCAATTGAAGAGGGCCTCATCTCCAGTTGAGGCAGTAAGCTCAGGGTTCCTCTCTTGTTCTGATGTGGAACTCGGGGTGTGTCTGTAGTTTCAAACAGGGAGTCAGGTCTCCATTTTTGTTGAGGCATGGAACTCTGCTTTCCTCTCGAGCTGTAAAAGAGGTTTCAGGCTTCCAGTCAAGATGAATTGGGGACCTGAGGATTTTCTCAAATTTGCAACCAGAGTATCAGTCTTCCCTTCATGTTGTGAGTTGATTCTCCGGGTTCCATTCGAATTGGTGCAATGGAATCAGGCCTTATCTCGAGTGGATGTGGATATCCATATCTCTTGAATTGTGGCAAGACTCGCAGGTTCCTCTCCAGTTTCAAGTTGAGACCACCCTCCACTTGAGGTGGGACAGGGACTTCGGCATTCCTTTACAGATGACACAGGGGAATCGACCCTCATCTCGAGTTGAGGAGGGGAAACTGGGGCTCTTCTTGAGTTGTGTTGGGAAACTCGGTGTTCCTCTCGAGTGGGGATGGGTATGTTGGGGAACTTCTTGAGTTGCCTAAAGGGTGTCAAGTACCCTTTCGAGGCTCAAGAGGAAACGTGGGATTTCTCTCGAGATGCTGCAGCAGAAAGGGGCCTCATTTCTCGTTGAGGGGAGAATCTCCTGGGGTTTCTCGAGTCGCAGCAGGAAACTTGGGGTTCCACTCAAATTGCGACGGGGACCTCAAACCTGCTCGTGTTGCCTCAGGAAAGTCAAGTCTTCATTCGAGTTGCGAGGGGCCTTTCGGGATACCTCTTCTGTCGGTGCAGGGGCATACCTCCTCATCTCAAGTTGAGGTCGGAACCTCAGGGTTCCTCTCCAGTTCTGACATGGATCTCGGGGTTCCTATGGAGTTTCAGCAGGGGACTCAGGCCTCATCTCGTGTGAAGACATGGAACTCCGCTTCCCTCTCGAGGTTTCAGTGAGGTACCAGGCTTCCTGTTGAGTGGACACAGGGGTCTGGGGCTTTTTCTCGAGGTGTCATGGGGATTACACACCTCACTTTGTAATTTGAGTTGATCCTCGAGGTTCCATTTGAGTCAGTGCAGGGGAATCAGGCTTATCTGGAGTGGCTGGGGAAATAAGGTTCTTTTCGAACTGAGGCATGACTCCCGGGGATGTGCTTGAGTTTCAAGGTGAGACCAGCCTCCTCTTGAGGGGCAACAGGAACGTTGGGATTCCTTTCCTGAAAAAGCAGGGGAATCGACCCACATCTCAAGTTGAGTATAGGAAAAACGGGGCTCTTCTTGAGTTGTGGTGTGAAACTCCGTGTTCCTCTCGAGTGGGGACGGGTATCTCGGGAAGCTTCCTGAGTTGCATCAAGGGTGTCAAGTACCCTTTCATGTTTCAAGAGGGAACAGGGGTTTCTCTCGTGACACTGCTCTGTAAAAGGGCCTCATCTCACGTTAAGGGGAAAATCTCATGGTTTTTCTCGAGTTGTGGCAGGATGCTTGGGTTTCCTCTCGATTTTCGACAGGGACCTCAGGGATCCGCTCGTGTAGCCTTAGAGAAATCCTTTATCTTTTCGAGTTGTGCGGAACATGTCTCGATTCCTCTCAAGTCGCTGCCTGCGAATAGGGTCGTGTCTAGAATGCAATTTGTAAACTCTGTTTCTCTTCGGTGGCGACAGGGATCTCGGGTTTCCTATCAAGGTTCAATAATGGAGTCAGGCCTCGTCTGGTGTTGAGGAATTGAACTCTGCATTCCTCTCAAGTTGTCAAAGGAGTGTCAGGCCTCCAGTCGAGTTCAGGGGCGGGGGGGGGGGGGGGGGGGACTTGGGCTTTTGCAAGAGGATAGGCAGGGCAGACAGGCCTCTCATCCTGTTGTGAGGGGATACTCATTGTTCCATTGGAGCTCGTCCAGGGGAATCAGGACTTCTCTGGAGCTGAGGCGGAACTTGGCATCCTTTTTCCTTGCAGCAGGATCCGCAGGGTTCCACTCGAGATTCAGTTGGTTACACAGGCCTCCTTTTGTGGTGCGAGGGTGCTGGGAGCGAGCTCTGCCCATGTCAAAGGTCATGAGGAAGGATGCTTGGCATATGCAAAGGCGGGATTGAGCCTCAGGAGTCCCCCTGGAAATTCTCGAGCATCTACCCCAAAAACCAGAGTCTGCCTACTTTCTGCTTTGTGCTTTCACCTACACCTCTGACTTTACAGGGGGCTGTCCCCCACTACCTCTCTCTGAAAAAAGAGTTAGCTTACAGCTTCAGTTAATAATTCCTGGGTGTGATAGTGTTTCAACCTACAATCTCCTTTGGAAGTCCTCTAGCCTGCCTGAATAGGTTTTTTCGGCCACATGTGATTGTTCAGAGCCGCCCACTGTGAGAGACAGGAGATGTTCTAAACTGTCTAAACACAGATTCCTTTGAGTAGTTAAAAGACTGATTAGAAATTGTATTGGTGAAGGGTTTTTCACTTATTGGGCCAATGTTTGCTGCTAAGTCTCCATATCCCTTCCCTACTGTGTCCTTGGCAGTGTATTGATGGATATAATGGGTGTTTAGAAATGTAAGTAGTAGCCTCAATGTTTGTAATCTTGGACCCTTGAGTTAATTCTTTTCTTGATTGAGCCCACCTCACCTTCACCCTATAGGAATGCAACTTTATCCAATGCTTTTTGGAGGCTGGCGCCTGACTTTAGAATAATCACCTTTAGAGAAAAATAAGTTTCTTAAAATGTTAACAGGCCTCCTGGCCAGAAGATGATGTAAATCACCTAAACTTTTGCATATGATAAGTTTGAAAGCCTGGCTTCGGCTAGGATCAGGAACTGCTGTCCTTGCATGACTCCACCCCTTCCCCCATTATCCTCTATGCACAACTTAAGGTATAAAAACTACTTTGGGAAATAAAGTGCAGGCCTTGTTCACCGAAATTTGGTCTCCCCATGTCGTTCTTTCTTTCACCTTCTGGCTGAATTTTTCCTCTGAGGCGGGGAAGCTCGTCAAGCCTACTAATTTTGCCTGGGCTTCTAGGATCTGACTGGTGAGGCCTTAGTGTCTCCTCTCCTTCGGGAGAACGGGAGGATGCCTGAGGCCTTTGTAGGTGATGTAAATTCCCTGCTTTGGAATTTTATTCAGCCTCTTTTCTTCACTGAATTTTCCTACTGAGCTATCCTCATTCTATTACTCTTTATATCCTTAATTAACGTTTAATTAATCAGTTGTTTCCTGACCCTCGCTGACGCCGTCCCTCCTTCGAATACCCTGGATCAGCCGGGGCTGGACCCCGGCAGGTGGCGCCCGAGACACGCTATTCGAAGGTAAGCTCCCCAAAGCAATTAGGGTCATCATCCCTATTGCCCTCCCCCCTTCTTGGAACATTTTGTGTCATCAGCCCTCTTGTTCCCCCTCGGAACAGTTTGGGTCATCGGCCCTCCTGCTCCTCCCTCGGAACAGTTTGGGTCATCAGCCCTACTGCTCCTCCCTCAGAACAATTTGGGTCATCAGCCCTATTGTTCTTCCAGTGTTCGGGATGGCTAGGACCCCACTCAGGGTGCTGTGGACCCCCTTGTAGAATAGACAGGGCGAGAGAAGTGGGAAGTGTTGAAAGTGTTAAAGAGTTAGACTTAGAGAGAGAAAACAGTTTCTGAAGTTAAAAGGCCAAAGAAAAGCCTGATCTTTTAAAAGCTAAAAGCTTTATCTTCTATTATACTTAATTTTCTGACATGGGTAACACTGAATCAAATGAAAGACAGCTCTTTATAGGAGTAATTTTACAGTTATTAAATAAAAGAGGAATCAAAGTTAAAAAATCTACCATTCAATCATTTTTTTCCTTTGTACAAGAGCACTGTCCCTGGTTTCCAAACGAAGGCTCTGTTAACTTAGATGTCTGGGAGAAAGTAGGAAAACAGCTAAAAACTTACCATGCCGAACATGGCTCAGAAAAGGTGCCTAATGACACCTTTTCCTTATGGAATAGCATTAGAGATGTCTTAGACCCTGCCCCGGATTCAGAAAAAGTACATCTTAAAAGGGATAGTGAAGAAAATGCTGTAGCTAAACCTGCTTCTGAATCTAAAAGAGTAACGTTTAAAGAGGAAAATGAGGTCAAAACTGTAGTTAAGCCTGAGGAAAATGAGAAAAACGAAGACCCGCCTGACCATCGGCAACTAAGAAAAATGTTAGCAGCCATGACTACTCAGGAACAACTTAAAGATAGGGATGAGAAACAAGATCGGCCTTCCCCAAAAGAAAAAGAGAATTTAGACGAGATAACAGCTAAATATCACTCTGATGAAGATTGGCATCTCTTAAACAAAGATGCCCCAAAAGGCCTAAGAGAAACTTCCCCTGTCAAGCCATCAGCTCCAAAGAGCTTAAGGGAAACGTCTCCAATCAGGCCATATGCCCCTAGGGATTCCCAAGGGACCTTCCCAGTTAATCCATATGTAACCTCTGGATACCAAACAGTTCAAAGAGCTCCAGAGTACAGAGCAGAGAATGTGGAACCTATGCCATTGCCACCTCCTCCCATACCACCTTTCATACCACCTCCCATACAAAGCCGTACAGGTCCTATTAAACCCACATTATTGCTGCCACCTCCCTATCGAAGTGGGAAAATTCCAATATCGATCCCACAGAGACAGGCCTTTTCTGCCCCTGGCGAGAAATTCGATCCCCAACTTCAGGCTTGTTTCCCTTTAATTTTTGACAATGATGAAAGGGAACAAAAGGCTATCAACTGGGAGCCTGTTTCTTTTCAATTGGTAAAAGAACTTGAAAATGCATGTATTTCACATGGGCCTAAAGCCCCATATACAATGCAGCTAGTAGAAAATTTAGCAGGCCAATGATTAACATCTTGAGAATGGAAATCAATTGCTAGGGCCTGCCTGTCCGGAAGACATTTTATACTTTGGAAATCTGAATATGATGATCTCGCTCGTATATAGGCTTTTTCTAACCAAAATGGAGACTTTAAACATATCACTGAACCTATATTACTTGGACAGGCCGACTACCCCTCGTATGACGAACAGATGAAATTAGATAGGACTGCTATACACCAGGTGGCTGATTGTGCCTTTACTGCCTGGTGCTCACTGCCCGATGGTAAGGCATCAGGTGCCACTCTATCTGATATTAAACAAAAGTCAGAAGAGCCATTTGAAGATTTTGTCTCATGACTCTCAGAAGCTGTCCAGAGAATAATTTCTGACTCTGAGGCAGCTAAACTGTTAACAAAACACTTGGCCTTTGAAAATGCTAATTCTACCTGCCAGGCTATATTGCGCCCTGTTAGAAGAACTGGATCTTTAATTGATTATATGAAACAGTGTGCAGATGTAGGACCATCAATGCTACAGGGTGTTGCTATAGCTGGAGCGATAAAAGGAAACTCTTATCAGCAGGCAATCCAATCTTTTTTTCCTAACAAAAATAAGCCATTACCAGGTGATCCCAATAACCAAGGCAGGAATGCATTCCCTGGAACTAGTTTTTCCTGTGGCCAGAAGGGACACACTTTTCATGACTTCCCTCAAAGAACACCCGGTTCTTATCTACCTAATCTGGCCCAACCGGCTGTGTCTGCTCCACAAAACCCTGCCCCCCTGCTCATTAATCCTAGGTCTCTTCGCCCTCGCTGCCAGAGAGGATATCATTGGGCAAGGGACTGTAGGTCAAGATTATATAAGGTCATAGAAATTGAGCCTTTTTAGGCCCCAACAAGCAGTCGGGAAACGGGTTGAGGGGCCAGCCCCAGGCCCCGACAACAATTGGGGCAGCCTCACTGAACCAATTCATTCCCTTCGTCCCATCTCAGAGCTCATCAGAGCAACCCCAGGCAGCGCAGGACTGGACCTCAGTTCCACCACCTCAACAATATTAACACCAGATAGCCCCACTATAAAAATCCCTACAGGAGTTAAAGGTCTGTTACCAACAGGCCTGGTAGAAATTATACTAGGCAGAAGTTCCTTAGCTATACAAGGTCTTACGATTATTCCTGGAGTAATTGACTCAGATTATACAGGAGAAATTCGGATAATGATTTCACCCCCGACTAAAACTTTACAAATACATCAGGGACAGAGAATAGCCCAACTTTTACTTTTGCCTTATCATAATACAATTGGGCAAACAGCCACCCAAAATGAAAGGCAGGACAAAGGATTTGGATCTAGTGACATGGCTTTTTGGGTAACAGAAATTACTAAGAAGCGTCCTATGAAATCTATTCTTGTTAGTGGCAAGTCTATTGAAGGACTATTAGGTACAGGAGCAGATGTTTCTTGTATTTCTGGGAAAGACTGGCCCAATTCCTGGCCCACACATACTACTGAAAATGATTTGGTGGGCATAGGAAGAGCTCCTGCAGTAGCTAAAAGTGCTAAAATTCTAGACTGGCAATTTGAGAATACCCGTGGAACATTCCAACCATATGTAATTCCTTCACTCCCCTTTTCCCTGTGAGGGAGAGATGTGCTGTCTCAAATGGGCATGTTACCTTTTAGCCCTGATGATAAAGTAACTTTTCAAATGCTACAAATGGGCTATGACCCCTCAAAAGGGTTAGGTAAACAGCAGACAGAAATAATTCAGCCAATTTGCCCGGCTCCTCGAAAGCCGGGATTAGGGTATCCAAATTTTTGATGGAGGCCATTGTTTTTGCTGCCGACCCCATTACGTGGAAATCTCAGGACCCTGTGTGGGTAGAACAGTGGCCTCTGACTAAAGAAAAACTACTGGCAGCCAAAGCGTTAATTTCTGAACAACTAGAATTGGGACATATTGAGCCCTCCAAAGCCCCTGGAATACTCCTATTTTTGTT
Organism: Bos indicus; assembly: GCF_029378745.1. Classification (NCBI taxonomy): domain Eukaryota; kingdom Metazoa; phylum Chordata; class Mammalia; order Artiodactyla; family Bovidae; genus Bos; species Bos indicus. The sequence continues at coordinate 256,344 of NC_091769.1, read as the reverse complement.
ATTAAGAAAAAATCTGGCAAGTGGTGACTTTTACAAGATTTAAGAGCTACTAATGCCACTATGGAAGATATGGGGGCCTTACAACCTGGGCTTCCTTCCCCAGTAGCCATCACAGAAGGATATAATATTATTGTAATTGATTTGCAAGACTGTTTTTTCACCATCCTCTTAAATGCTGAGGATAAAAAGCGATTTGCCTTTAGTTTACCAGCAGAAAATTTTAAACAGCCTCATTTAAGGTTTCAATGGAAAGTGTTGCCCTAGGGAATGAAAAATAGCCCTACTTTATGTCAAAATTTTGTTAATGCAGCTATAGAAGATATTAGGGCTAAATATGAACAACTGTATATGATTCACTATATGGATGATATTTTAATAGCTCACCCTGATAGAGCTCATTTACAAACTGTCCTTCAGGATTTGACCCAGGCATTAACAGACAGAGGCTTAAAAGTTGCCCCGGAGAAAATTCAAGTCAATCCGCCCATAACTTACTTAGGACGGGTTATCAGTTCAGAAACTGTGACTCATGCCCCATTAAAATTGAGAAAAGATCACCTTGTTACTTTAAATGATGACATTTAATTGGATCAGACTTTATTTAAAATTAACCACTGCTGGATTAAAACCTCTTTTTAACATTTTACGCGGGGATCCTGATCCAACTTCTAAGAGACAATTAACTGCTGAGGCTCAGGAGACCTTAGAAAAAGTGGAAGCAGCTTTATCCGATAGCTATGTAAAAAGAGTTAATTTACAAACAAATTGGCAATTCCTCTGCCTAGCTACTCCAACAGCATCTATGGGAGTTTTATGGCAAAATGGCCCCCTAGAATGGGTCCATCTCCCCTCCCAGGCTAAAAAAGTAGTGGCCTCTTATCCAGGACTGATAGCTACGTTGATATTGAAAGGGAGAAAACATAGCATTGAATTGTTCGGTAAAGAACCAGCAGAAATTGTAATTCCATATAATAAAGAACAACTTGGTGCTCTTCTAATGTTTGATAAGGATTGGCAGATTGCTATAGGAAATTATTTTGGCCAAATTCTGCATCATTAACCTTCACATGTTTTGCTAAATTTTATGTCTAAACACCCGGTTATTTTCCCTGTTAGATGTAAATACTCTCCCATCTCAGATGCTCAAATGGGTTTTACTGACGAGTCTGCTAATGGCAGAGCTTCTATAGTTACAAAAGATCAGCGTAAAGTTTTACATACGCAGGAGACTTTGGCCCAGAGAGCTGAACTCACAGCTGTTATAGAGGCTTTTGTTATGTTTGCAGAGGAGGAATTTAACCTTTACTGTGATTCTTAGTATGTGGTCAGGCTGTTTCCACACATTGAGACTGCGGTCCTGCCCAAGAACAAAACTGCAATATTTCACTTGTTAACTAAACTGCAGCAGCAAATTCAGAAACGAAGCCGAGCATATTTTATTGGCCACATTCGGGCTCATTCTGGATTGCCTGGACCTTTAAATGCCTTAAATGACCTGGCAGATTCACTAACTAAGGTCACAATGGCTTCTGCTTTTGAAGAAGCCCGAGCTTCTCATTCACTCCACCATCAAAATGCTACTGCACTAAGATATCAATTTCAGATTCCTCAAGGATCTGCTCGGGAGATTGTTCCTTTCTGTTCTCATTGTCCCACTACTGTAAATAGTTTACCTATGGGAGTTAACCCTGGAGGTCTTAAACCTAATGCACTCTGGCAGATGGATGTAACTCACATCTCTTTATTTGCAAAATTGTCTTTTGTTCATGTAACAGTAGATACCTTTTCTCATGTTATTATTGCAACTGCTCGTACAGGGGAAGCAGTTAAAGATGTAATACAACATCTCTTTACTTGTTTCTCATATATGGGTCTGCCAAAAGCCTTAAAAACTGATAATGCTCCTGCTTACACATCTAAGTCTTTTCAGGAATTTTGTCTAAAGTTTCAAATTAAGCATAATACAGGCATCCCTTATAATCCACAAGGACAAGCCATTGTGGAAAGAGCACATCAAACGTTAAAAACCCAAATTCAAAAACTAGAAGAAGGGGAATTTAAATATAGTTCTCCCCATCACATCTTGCAACATGCTCTTTTTGTAATAAATATTTTAAATACTGACTTGGCCAGAATTACTGCAATGCTTTGCCATTGGTGCCCGGAGCAATTGAATACAAAACCTTTAGTTAAATGTAAGGACCTCCTTTCCGGACAATGGAAAGGCTCCGACCCATTGTTAACCAGCGGTCGAGGATATGCTTGTATTTTCCCACAGGATGCAGATTCTCCAATTTGGGTTCCAGAAAGATTGATTCGCCATGTCTCAGCCCCTCGGATACCGGGTTCCATGGCCGCCATGACCCCGAAAGAGGAAGGGGCCTCCACTGCCTTTGCTCCCCCCGCCAGCTCGGGAAACACCACTGACATCAGAGCAACTGACATCAGGGATCCCGGATGAGCAGGGAATGGATCTGCCCACCAAACAGATGTCTCAACTTCACATACAGGATATTGCTCCCCCCGAGCCTTTGCCTCACAAAAGGGTGTCAGGCCGCCTGACTCAGGCGACCCAGAATGCCTCCATACCCACTTGGGGACAAATAAAAACACTCTGCCACCAGGCACAAGGAATAGCTTCCTTACAGGGATCTCCAGCTTCTCCTGAGAAAATATTTATTGCCATGCTTGCTTTGCTTTCCTGTCAGGTAAGCGCCTCTCCTATTCCAACCAAATATTGGGCGTGTGTCCCAGACCCTCCAACTTTCCAAGTTGTTACTTGGAATAATGAGCCTACACGGGTCAACACAGACCAACCTCAGCTCTTGGGAGGATCCTATACTTCTTACATTAGAGATAAATATCCTATTAACTTCACTTATACCTTCAGGGGATTAACAGGTGATTTCCCTGTTTGCTTTAACTTCCCCAATGACCCTAGAAGCTTTATTACCCCAACCAAAGAAGGATGTGTTGGGGCCTCTAAAAAAATAATTATAACAGATTCCTGGTCTTTACGTCATCGGTCAGCTTGGGTATTATTGGTTCGTATGCCCGGGATTCTTGACCCCTATGTAACCCTGCATTTCAAATCTCCACCAAAATATCCAAATTGTTATAAGGTTGCTCCTTCAGACAAAGTATGGAACACCACAGTCATACAGGGTATCCGACTTGGACATCTTGTACTTATGATTCAAGGATTGATTATAGGATACCAGGAGGTGGAGATTATAGTATTCAGGACTGGAGCAACCCTAATCCAGGTGAGGATCCATTGGCCAATGATACATTTGAGGGCAGATTCGAGAATTGGGATAGGATTCCTCTTCCTTGGCCAATACATGCCACTAGAAGGCATTGTAATCAATTTGTTCCTCCTATGCTGTCTTATACAACTAAGAAACAGACATATTGGCAACCTGAAATTTGGAGAGCCCTTGCTGCTACTGCTCCTGTTTCCTTATACTGCCCAGATAGCAATTCTACTTATTCTGTTTTAGCTTGTCTACCCTCCCCTTATGTTTTGCTTTTTACTACTGACTCCAAGGGACTTAATGTACGCACGAATTATTCAGGTGGATCTAATATAGTAAATTGTGAACAATGCATGCTTTCATCTTGTTTGACCCCTCAATATAATATTTGCTCTTTTGTGGTGTTAAAATGCCCACCCTATCTCATGATACCTGTGACAGTGACTAGCCACTGGTATGACAATTATGGCCTCGCCATGTTACAACAACTACAAGATTTAATGTGACAATGGCGATTTGTGGGCTTACTTATTTTAGGAATATCAGCTTTGATAGCAGCAATTACTTCTGTTACTGCGGCAGCAATATCATTGACTCGACAAGTGCATACTGCCCAATTTGTTGATACCATGTCTAAAAATGTTTCTCTAACTCTAGCAACACAGGAAGCTATAGATAGAAAGTTGGAGATGAGGGTAGATGCCTTGGAGGAGGCAATAATGCATATTGGGACTGAGTTACAGGCTTTAAAAGTGAAAATGGCTCTGTTTTGCCACGCTGCTTACCGGTGGATATGCGTGACATCTTTAAAGGTAAACGAGACAGAGTATAAATGGGAAAAAAAAAAAATCATATCTCAGGTGTTTGGAACAGCTCTGACATTGGCCTGGACTTAGGGAAACTTCATAATCAAATACAGACCCTGGAACACTCTCGACTGGATTTTACCGCTGCTAGAGCAGCTAATGACTTTTTTCACACTTTCTCTAACTTCATTTCAGGAAAAAACATTCTGTCCAATATCCTTGGATACGTCGCTGATGGTGCTTTAATTTTTCTTCTCATAATCATTCTTCCTTGTATTGTCAGGATTCTTCGGCAGAACATTCAGAAGCTCGCGACTGAGCTGCATCTGGCTGTTTTAAGAAATAAAAAAGGGGGAGATGCTGGGAGCGAGCTCCACCCATGTCAAAGGTCATGAGGAAGGAGGCTTGGCATACGCAAAGGTGGAATCGAGCCTCAGGAGTCCCCCTGGAAATTCTCGAGCATCTACCCCCAAAACCAGAGTCTGCCTACTTTCTGCTTTGTGCTTTCACCTACACCTCTGACTTTACGGGGGGCTGTCCCCCACTACCTCTCTCTGAAAAAAGAGTTAGCTTACAGCTTCAGTTAATAATTCCTGGGTGTGATAGTGTTTCAACCTACAATCTCCTTTGGAAGTCCTCTAGCCTGCCTGAATAGGTTTTTTCGGCCACATGTGATTGTTCAGAGCCGCCCACTGTGAGAGACAGGAGATGTTCTAAACTGTCTAAACACAGATTCCTTTGAGTAGTTAAAAGACTGATTAGAAATTGTATTGGTGAAGGGTTTTTCACTTATTGGGCCAATGTTTGCTGCTAAGTCTCCATATCCCTTCCCTACTGTGTCCTTGGCAGTGTATTGATGGATATAATGGGTGTTTAGAAATGTAAGTAGTAGCCTCAATGTTTGTAATCTTGGACCCTTGAGTTAATTCTTTTCTTGATTGAGCCCACCTCACCTTCACCCTATAGGAATGCAACTTTATCCAATGCTTTTTGGAGGCTGGCGCCTGACTTTAGAATAATCACCTTTAGAGAAAAATAAGTTTCTTAAAATGTTAACAGGCCTCCTGGCCAGAAGATGATGTAAATCACCTAAACTTTTGCATATGATAAGTTTGAAAGCCTGGCTTCGGCTAGAATCAGGAACTGCTGTCCTTGCATGACTCCACCCCTTCCCCCATTATCCTCTATGCACAACTTAAGGTATAAAAACTACTTTGGGAAATAAAGTGCAGGCCTTGTTCACCGAAATTTGGTCTCCCCATGTCGTTCTTTCTTTCACCTTCTGGCTGAATTTTTCCTCTGAGGCGGGGAAGCTCGTCAAGCCTACTAATTTTGCCTGGGCTTCTAAGATCTGACCGGGGAGGCCTTAGTGTCTCCTCTCCTTTGGGAGAACAGGAAGACGCCTGCGGCCTTCGTAGGTGACGTAAATTCCCTGCTTTGAAATTTTATTCAGCCTCTTTTCTTCACTGAATTTTCCTACTGAGCTATCCTCATTCTATTACTCTTTATATCCTTAATTAACGTTTAATTAATCAGTTGTTTACTGATCCTCGCTGATGCCGTCCCTCCTTCGAATACCCTGGATCAGCCGGGGCTGGACCCCGGCACGAGGGGAAGTTGGGATTCTTCTTGAGTTGAAGCAGGGAATGGGCCCTTATCTCCAGATGAGGTGGGAAACACGGTGCTCTTCTCCAGTTGTGGCGGGTAACTCGGCTCAAATCTCGAGTTGTGATGGGGATCTTTGGATCCCCTTGAGTTGAATGAAGGGAGTCAAACCTCCTCTCAAGTTTTGAGAGGGATCTCGGGATTGCACTCGAGGCGTTCAGGAGAAAAGGGCCTCTTCTCGCATTGACGGGGGAATCTCGTGGTTTGTCTCGAGTTGCAGCAGGAGGCTTGGGGTTCCTCTGCAGGTACCACCGGGAGATCAGGGAGCCTCTTGTGTTGCCTCAGGGAAGTCAAGTCTCCATTCGAGTTGCGAGTGAGAGCGCGGGAGTGCTCTGAATTCACGGCAGGGGAATCAGGCCTCAATTCCCGTGGGAAGGTGAATCTCAAGGTGTTTCTCTAGTTGCGACAGGAAGTGTGGGTTCCTTGAGTTGCCACGGGGACCTGAGGGAGCCTCTCATGTTGTCTCTGAGAAGTCAGGAATCCTTTCGAGTTGTGAGGGGCCTCTCGGGATTCCTCTCGAGTTGGTGCAGGAGACTAGGGCCTCATGTTGAGTTGAGGCGGGAAACTCAGGGCTCCTCTCCAGCTCTGACAGGGATCTCGGGGTCCCTATGGAGAGTCCCCTGGGGAGTCAGACATCGTCTTGTGTTGAGGCATGGAACTCCGCTTCTCTCTCGAGGTGGAAAAGGGGTCAGGCCTCCTGTCGAGTTGAGGTAGGTATCAGGGGCTATTTCTAGAGGCGCCACAGGGCTCTCAGTCCTCCATTCGTGTCGTGAGTTGATACCCGGGGTGACATTCCAGACTTGGCAGGAGAATGCAGCCTTATCTCGGGTGGATAGGGACATTGGGGTCTTTTCAAACGATGGCACAACCCCTGGAATTCCTCTCGAGTTTCAAGGTGAGACTGGCCTCCACCTGAGTTGCAACAGGAATATCGGGATACTTTAGCAGACGAAGCAGGGGTTTGGACCCTCATCTCGAGATGAAGAGGGGAAACTGGGGCTCTTCTTGAGCTGTGGTGGGAAACTCGGTGTTCCTCTCAAACAGAGATGGGTAGGTCAGGGAACTTCTTGATTTCCCTAAAGTGTGTCAAGTACCCTTTTGAGTCTCAAGAGGGAAGGTGGGATTTCTCTCGAGACGCTGCAACGGAGAGGGGCCTCATCTCGCATTGAGGGGGAGAATCTCTTGGGCTTTCTCGAGTTGCGTCAGGAAACTTGGGTTTCCTCTCTAGTTGAGACGGGGACCTCAAACCCGCTCATGTTGCCTCAGGAAAGTCAAGTCTCCATTCGAATTGCGAGGGGTCTCTCGGGATTCCTCTGCAGTCAGTGCAGGGGCTTACGACCTCATCTCGAGTTGAGGCCGGATACTCAAGGTTCCTCTACAGTTCTGAAATGGATCTCGTGTTTCCTATGGAGTTTCAACAGGGGAGTCAGGCCTCGTGCTCTGTGGAAACACGGAACTTCACTTCCCTCTGGAGGTTTCCAAGAGGTGTCAGGCTTCCTGTCGAGTACACATAGGGGTCTGGGACTTTTTCTCGACTTGCCACTGGGCAAGTCCTTTCATTTTTTGAGTCAATCCTCGGTGTTCCAGTCGAATCAGTGCAGGCAAAACAGGCTTATCTCGAGTGGCTGGGGAAATCAGGGTCTTTTCTAATTGAGGCACGACTAACGGGGATGCACTCTAGTTGCAAGGTGAGACCGGCTTCCTCTTGAGGAGCAACTGCAACGTCGGGATTCCTTTCCCAACGAAGCAGGGGAATCGACCCTCATCTCGAGTTGAGGAGGGGGGAAACGGGGCTCTTCTTGAGTGGTGGCATGAAACTCGGGGTTCCTCTCTAGTGGGGACGTGTATCTCGGGGACATTCCTGAGTTGCATCAAGGGTGTAAAGTACCCTTTCACGTTTCAAGAGGGAACGTTGGGTTTTTCTAAAGACACTGCACTGGAAAAGGGCGTCATCTCTTGTTGAGGGGAGAATCTCGTGGATTTACGAGTTGCAGCAGGACACTTGGAATTCCTCTGGAGTTGCGACGGGGACCTCAGGGACCCGCTCGTGTTGCCTCAGGAAAGTCAAGTCTCCATTCGAGTTGGGAGAGCCTTCTCGGGATTCCTCTCCAATCTGTGCAGGGGCATAGGGCCACATCTCGAGTTGAACTCGGAACCTACGGGTTCCTTTACAGTTCTGACATGGATCTCGGGGTTCCTATGGAGTTTCAACAGGGGAGTCAGGCCTTGTCTCTTGTGGAGACATGGAACTCAGCTTCTTTCTCGAGGTGTAAAAGAAGTGTCAGGCTTCCTGTCGAGTGGACACAGGGTTCTGGGGCTTTTTCTTGAGGTGCCACAGGGCTGTCACCCCTCCCTTCATATTTTGAGTCAGTCCTCGAGGTTCCAGTCAAGTCCTTGCAGGAAAATCAGGCTTATCTCCATTGGATGGGGAAATCAGATTTTTTTGAATTGAGGCACGACTCCTGGGGTTGTGCTTGTGTTTCAAGGGGAGACCGGCCTCCTCCTGAGGGCCGATGGCAATGTCGGGAATCCTTTCCCGAGGAAGCAGGGGAATCGACCCTCATCTCGAGTTGAGGGGCTGGAAAACGGAGTCTTCTTGAGTTGTGGCGTGAAACTCGGTGTTCCTCTTGAGTGGGGACGGGTATCTAGGCGACCTTCCTGAGTTGCATCCAGGGTGTCAAGTACCCTTTCGTTTCAAGAGGGAACATGGGGTTTTTCTCGAGACACTGCTCTGGAACACAGCTTCATCTCACATTGAGGGGAGACTAGTGTAGTTTTTCACGAGTTGCAGCGGGAAGCTTGGGATTCATCACGAGTTGTGATGGGGACCTCAGGGACCTGCTCATGTTGCCTCAGAAAAGTCAGGTCTCTTTTTGAGTTGCGAAGGGCCCGTCGGAATTCCTCTCGAGGCCCTGCCATGAATAGGGCCGTGTCTAGAGTTCAGTCGGGAAACTCAGTGTTCCTCTCCAGTGGTGACCGTGATCTTGGACTTCCTATCAAGGTTCAACTAGGGAGTCAGGCCTCGTCTGGTGTTGAGGCATAGAACTCTGCATTCTCTCTAGTTGTCAGGGGGGTATAAGGCTTCCAGTCTAGTTCATTTGGGGAATTTTGGCTATCTCAAGATGATAGGCAGGGCGGACAGGCCTCGCATCCTGTTGTGAGGGGATACTCGGTGTTCCATTGGAGCCAGTGTAGGGGAATCAGGACTTATCTGGAGCTGAGGGCGAACTCGGCGTCCTTTTTCCTGCGGGGTTCCACTCGAGATTAAATTGGTGACAAAGGCCTCCTTTTGTGGTTCAAGGGAAGTTGGGATTCCTCTTGAGTTGAAGCAGGGAATGGGAGCACATCTCCAGATGAGGTGGGACACATGGTGTTCTTCTCGAGTTGTGGTGGGAAACTTGCCTTTCATTTCAAGTTTTGATGGAGATCTCTGGGCCCCCTTGAGTTAAATGAAGGGAGTCAAGCCTCCTCTCAAGTTTTGAGAGGGAACTCGGGATTGCACTTGAGGCATTGCAGGAGAAAAGGGTCTCATGTCGCTTTGATGGAGGATACTCGTGGTTTGTCTCGAGTTGTGGCGGGAGGCTTGGGGTTCCTCTGCAGGTGCCACTGGGAGATCAGGGAGCCTGTCTTGTTGCCTCAGGGAAGTCAAGTCTCCATTCGAGTTGCGAGTGTGAGCGCGGGAGTACCCTGGATTCATGGCAGGGGAATCAGGCCTCAATTTGCATGGAAGTGGAAATCTCAAATTGTTTCGCGAGTTTTGGCAGGAAGTATGGGTTCCCTAGAGTTGCCACAGAGACCTGAGGGATCCTCTAATGTTGTCTCTGGGAAGTCAGGAATCCTTTCGAGTTGTGAGGGGCATCTCGAGATTCCTTTCGAGTTGGTTCAGGTGACTAGGGCCTCATGTTGAGTTGAGGCAGGAAACTCAGGGTTCCTCTCCAGCTCTGACAGCAATCTCGGCGTCCTTATGGAGATTCCCCTGGGGAGTCAGACATCGTCTCGTGTTGGGCCATGGAAGTCTGCTTCCCTCTTGAGGTGGAAAAGGGGTGTCAGGCCTCCTGTCGAGTTGAGGTAGAAATCAGGAGCTATTTGTATAGGTGCCACGGGGCTCTCAGGCCTCCCTTCGTGTCGTGAGTTGATCCTCGGGGTGACATTTGAGTCGTCGCAGGTGAATGAGGCCTTATCTCGTGTGGACAGGGACATTGGGGTCTTTTTGAATGGTGGCACTACCCCTGGATTTCGTTTCAACTTTCAAGGTGAGACCGGCCTCCTCTGGAGTTGCGACAGGAATATCGGGATTCTTTTGCAGACGAAGCAGGGGTTTGGACCCTCATCTTGAGGTGAGGAGGGGAAACCGGGGCTCTTCTTGAGTTGTGGTGGGAAACTCGGTGTTCTTCTCGAGTGAAGACGGGTATGTTGGGGAACTTCTTGAGTTTCCTAAAGGGTGTCAAGTACCCTTTCCAGGCTCACGAGGGAAGGTGGGATTTCTCTCAAGACCCTGCAGTGGAGAGGGGCCTCATCTCGCTTTGAGGGGAGAATCTCTTGGGGTTTCTCGAGTTGTGACAGGAAACTTGGGGTTCCTCTTGAGTTGTGACAGGGACCTCAAACCCACTTGTGTTGCCTCAGGAAAGTCAAGTCTGATTCAAGTTGCAAGGGGCCTCTCGGAATTCCCTTGCAGTCAGTGTAGGGGCACACAGCCTTATCTCGAGTTGAGGCCAGAACCTCAGGGTTCCTCTCCAGTTCTGACATGGATCTTGCGGTTCTTATGGAGTTTCAACAGTGTACTCAGGCCTCGTCTTGTGTGGAGACATGGAACTCCGCTTCCCTCTTGAGGTGTAAAAGAGGTGTCAGGCTTCATGTCGAGTGGACATAGGGATCTGGGGCTTTTTCTCAAGGTGCCATGGGGCTGTCACACTTCCCTTCGTGTTTTGAATCGAACGTCCGCGTTCCAGTCAAGTTAGTGCAGAGGAATCACACTTTCTGGAGTGATTGGGGAAATCGTGGTCTTTTTGAATTGAGGCACGACTCCCAGGGATGTGCTCGAGTTTCAAGATGAGATCGGCCTCCTCTTGAGGGGCAACGGCAATGTCTGGATTACTTTCCCGATGGAATCGGGAATTGATTTCCTCTACAGGGGAATCGGGTTCCTCTGCAGGGGAATCGACCCTCATCTCGAGTTGAGGAGGGGGAAATTGGGGCTTTTTTTTAGTTGTAGCATGAAATTCGGTGTTCCTCTCGAGTGGAACACCGAGAGGTGTTCCTGAGTTGCAACAAGGGTGTCAAGTACCCTTTGGCGTTTCAGGAGGGAACGTGGGGTTTCTCTCGAGACACTTCTCTGGAAAAGGGCCTCATCTCGCGTTGAGTGAGAATCTCGTGGTTTTTCTGGAGTGGCGGCATGAAGCTTAGGGTTCATCACGAGTTGTGACGGGGATCTCAGTGATGGGCTCGTGTTGCCTCAGAGAAGTCAGGTCTCTTTTTGACTTGCTAGGGGCTCTTTGGGATTCCTTCTGAGTCACTGCCCGTGAATAGTGCCATGTCTTGAGTTCAGTCGGGCCACTCAGTTTTCCTCTCCGGTGGCGACAGGCATCTTGGGCTTCCTATCACGGTTCAACAAGGCAGTCAGGCCTTGCCTGGTGTTGAGGCATGGAACTCTGCGTCCTCTCGAGTTGTCAAAGAGGGGTCAGGCCTCTGGTCGAGTTCAGACGGGGAATTTGTGCTTTTTCAAGAGGATAGGCAGGGCCAACAGGCCTCCCATCCTGTTGTGAGGGGATACTCGGTGTTCCATTGGAGCCGGTGCAGGGGAATCGGGACTTATCTGGAGCTGAGGGGGAACTCAGAGTCCTTTTTCCTTTTGCAGGATCTGCAGGGTTCCACTCAAGATTCAATTGGTGACACAGGCCTCCTCTTGTGGTGCAAGGGGAAGTTGGGATTCCTCTTGAGTTGTAGCAAGGAATGGGCCTTCATCTCCAGATGAGGTTGGATACACGGGGCTCGTCTCGAGTTGTGGCGGGAAACTCGACTTTCATCACGAGTTGTGACGGGGATCTCTGGGCCCCCTTGAGTTGCATGAAGGGAGTCAAGCCTCCTCTCGAGTTCTGAGAGGGAACTCGGGATTGCTCTGGAGGTGCTGCAGGAGAAAAGGGCCTCATCTCACGTTGACAGGGGAATCACGTGGTTTGTCTCGAGTTGTGGAGGGAGGCTTGGGGTTCCTCTGCAGGTATCACTGGGAACACAGGGAGCCTGTCTTGTTGCCTCAGGTAAGTCAAGTCTCCATTCGAGTTTCGAGGGCAAGATCGGGAATGCTCTGGGGTCACGGCAGGGGAATCAGGCCTCAATTCCATGGAAGGGGGAATCTCAAGGTGTTTCTCGAGTTGTGGCAGGAAGTGTGGGTTCCCTCCGGTTGCCACAGGGACCTGAGGGAGCCTCTCATGTTGTCTCTGTGAAGTCAGGAATCCTTTCCAATTGTGAAGGGCCTTCGGGTTTCCTATCGAGTTGGTTCAGGCGACTAGGGCCTCATCTCGAGTTGAAGCTGGAAACTCAGGGTTCCTTTCCAGCTCTGACAGGGATCTCGGGGTCCCTATGGAGATTCCCCTGGGGAGTCAGACGTCGTCTCGTGTTGGGGCATGGAACTCCGCTTCCCTCTCGAGGTGGCAAAGGGGTGTCAGCCCTCCTGTCTAGTTGAGGTAGGGATCAGGGGCTATTTTTAGAGGTGCTACAAGGCTCTCAGGCCTCCCTTCATGTCTTGAGTTGATCCTCAGGGTGACATTCAAGTCGTTGCAGGGGAATGAGACCTTTTTTCGAGTGGGAGGGTACATCGGGTCTTTTCGAATGGTGGCATGACCCCTGGAGTTCATCATGAGTTTCAAGGTGAGACTGGCCTCCTGATGTGCGACAGGAACGTCGGGATTCCTTTGCAGATGAAGCAAGGGAATGGACCTTCATCTTGAGATGAGTGGAAACCGGGTTTCTTCTTGAGTTGTGGCGGGATACTTGGGGTTGCTCTTGAGTGGAGATGGGTATGTCGGGGAACTTCTTGATTTGCCTAAAGGGTTTCAAGAACCCTTTTGAGGCTCAAGAGGGAAGGTGGGATTTCTCTCGAGACCCTGTCACAGAAAGGGGCCTCATCTCACGTTGAGGGGAGAATCTACTGGGTTTCTTCAGTTGCGGCCGGACACTTGGATTTCCTCTTGAGTTGCGACGGGGAACTCAAGGACCTGCTCGTGTTGCCTCAGGAATGTCAAGTCTCCATTCGAGTTGTGAGGGGACTCTTGGGATTCCTCTCCAGTCAGTGCAGGGGCATAGGGCCTCATCTCGAGTTGAATTCGGAACCTCAGGGTTCCTCTTCAGTTCTGACATGGATCTCGGGGTTCCTATGGAGATTCAACAGGGGAAGTGAGGCCTCATCTCAATGTGGAGACATGGAACTTTGCTTTCCTCTCGAGGTTTCAAAGAGGTGTAAGGCTTCCTGTTGAGTGGACACAGGGTTCTGGGGCTTTTTCTCGAGGTGCCAAGGGGCTGTCACACCTCCCTTTGTGTTTTGAGTCGGTCCTCAGGATTCCAGTAAAGTCCATGCAGGGGAATCAGGCATATCTGAAGTGGATGGGGAATTCAGCATCTTCTCGAATTGAGGCACAACTCCTGGGGATGCGCTCGAATTTCAAGGGAAGACTGGCCTCCTCCCAAGGGCCAACGGCAACGTTGGGATTCCTTTCCTGATGAAGAGGGGGAATTGACCCTCATCTCGATGAGAGCAGGGGGGAAACGGGGCTCTTCTTAAGATGTGGCGTGAAACTCGGGTTTCCTCTCTAGTGGTTACAGGTATCTCGGGAACTTTCCTGAGTTGCATGAAGTTGTCAAGTACCCTTTTGCACTTCAAGAGGGAACGTGGAGTTTCTCTTGAGACACTGCTCTGGAAAAGGGCCTCATCTCGTGTTGAGCGGAAAATCTCATGGTTGTTCACGGGTTGCGGCGAGAAGTGTGGCATTCCTCTCGAGTTGCAATGGGAATCTCAGGGACCCGCTCGTGTTGTATCAGAGAAGTCAGGTGTCTTTTCGAGTTGCAAGGAGCCCATTGGGATTCCTCTCGAGTCGCTACTGGTGAATAGGGCTGTGTCTAGAGTTCAGTCGGGAAACTCAGTGTTCCTCTCTGGTGGCGCCTGGGATCTCGGGCTTCCCATCAAAGTTCAACTAGGGAGTCAGGCCTCGTCTGGTGTTGAGGCATGGAACTCTGCTTTTCTCTCGAGTTGTCAAAGGGCTATCAGGTGTCCGGTCGAGTTCAGAAGGGGAATTTGGGCTTTTTCAAGAGTATAAGCAGGGGCGTCAGGCCTCCCATCCTGTTGTGAGGGGATACTCGGTGTTCCATTGCAGTCGGTGCAGCAGAATCAGGAATTATCTGGAGCGGAGGGGGAACTCGGCGTCCTTTTCCCTTGCAGCAAGATCCGCGGTGTTCCACTCGAGATTCAAGAGGTGACACAGGCTTAAGTTGGGATTCCTCTTGAGTCGAAGAAGGGAATGGGCCCTCATCTCCGGATGAGGTGGGACACACGAGGTTCTAGTCGAGTTGTGGTGGGAAACTTGGTTTTCATCTCGAGGTGTACCGGGGATCTCTGGGCCCCCTTGAGTTGCGTAAAGAGAGTCAAGCTTTCTCTCAAGTTTTGAGAGGGAACCTGGGATTGCTCTTAAGGTGCTGCAGGAGAAAAGGGCCTCATCTTGCATTGACGGGGGCATCTCGTGGTTTGTCTCGTGTTGCAGCAGGAGGCTTGAGATTCCTCTCCAGATACCAAGGGGAACTCAGGGAGCCTCTTGTTTTGCCTCAAGGAAGTCAAGTCTCCATTCGAGTTGCGAGTGCGAGCGCGGGCGTTCTATGGAGTCACGGCAGGGGAATCAGGCCCCAATTCGCATGGAAGGGGGAATCTCAAGGTATTTCTCTAGTTGCAGCAGGAATTTTGGGTTCCCTTCAGTTACCACAGGGACGTGAGGGAGACTCTCATGTTGTCTCTGGGAAGTCAGGAATCCTTTCGAGTTGTGAGGGGCCTCTCGGGATTCCTCTTGAGTTGGTGCAGGCGACTGGGACCGCACATCGAGTTGAGGCTGGAAACTCAGGGTTCCTTTCCAGCTCTGACAGAGATATCGGGGTCCCTATGGAGATTCCCCTGGGGAATCAGATGTCGGCTCGTGTTGGGGCATGGAACTCTGCTTCCCTCTCGATGTGGCAAAGAGGTGTCAGGCCTCCTGTCGTGTTGAGGTAGGGATCAGGGTCTATTTCTAGAGGTGCCAAGGGGCTCTCAGGCCTCCCTTCGTGTTGTGAGTTGATCCTCGGGGTGACATTCGAGTCCTTGCATGGGAATGAGGCCTTATCTTGAGTGGACAGGGACATCGGGGTCTTTTCAAATGGTGGCACGACCCCTGGAGTGCCTCTCGAGTTTCAAGGTGAGACAGGCCTCCCCCTGATATGTGACAGGAACGTCGGGATTCCTTTGAAGATGAAGCAGGGGAATGGAATCTCATCTCGAGATGAGGAGGGTAAACCGGGGCACTTCTTTAGTTGTGGCGGGAAACTCGGGCTTCCTCTTGAGTGGAGACGGGGATGTTGGGGAACTTCTTGAGTTTCCTAAAGTGTGCTTTCATCATGAGTTGTGATGGAGATCTCTGGGCCACCTTGAGTTAAATGAAGGGAGTCAAGCCTCCTCTGGAGTTTTGAGAGGGAACTCGGGATTGCTCTCCTGGCACTGCAGGAGAAAAGGGCCTCATCTCGCATTGACAGGAGAATCTCGTTTTTTGTCTCGAGTTGCGGCGGGAAGCTTGGTGTTCCTTTGCAGGTACCACTGGAAGCTCAGGGCACCTCTCGTGTTGCCTCGGGGAAGTCAAGTCTCTATTCGAGTTGTGAGGGGGAGCGTGAGAGTGCTCTGGAGTCACGGCAGCGGAATCAGGCCTCAATTCCCATGGAAGGGGGAATCTCAAGGTGTTTTTCGAGTTGCGGCAGGAAGTGTGGGTTCCCTCCAGTTGTCACGGAGACCTGAGGGAGCCTCTCATGTTGTCTCTGTGAAGTCAGGAATCCTTTCGAGTTGTGAGGGGCCTCTCAGGATTCCTCTCAAGTTGGTTCAGGCGACTATGGCCTCATGTCGAGTTGATGCGGGAAACTCAGGGTTCCTCTCCAGCTCTGACAGGGATCTCGGGGTCCCTATGGAGATTCCCCTGGGGAGTCAGACGTTGTCTCGTGTTGGGGCATGGAACTCCACTTCCCTCTCGAGGTGGCAAAGGGGTGTCAGGCCTCCTGTCTAGTTGAGGTAGGGATCAGGGGCTATTTCTAGAGTTGCTTCAGGGCTCTCAGGCCTCCCTTCATGTCATGAGTTGATTCTTTGGCTGACATTCGAGTCGTTGCAGGGGAATGAGGCCTTATCTGGAGTGGACAGGGACATCAGTGTCTTTTCAAACAGTGGCATGACCCCTGAAGTCCCTCTCGAGTTTCAAGGTGAGACCGGCCTCCTCTAGATGTGAGGTGGGACCTTTGGGATTCCTTTGCAGACGAAGCAGGGGAATGGACCCTCATCTCGAGAGTGGAAACAGGGGCTCTTCTTGAGTTGTGGCGAGAAAAACGGTGTTCCTCTTGAGTGGAGACGGGTGTGTCAGGGAACTTCTTGAGTTGCCTAAAGGGTGTCAAGTACCCTTTTGAGGCTCAAGAGGGAAGGTGGGATTTCTCTCGAGACTCTGCAGCTGAAAGGAACCTCATCTCACACTGAGGGGAGAATCTCCTGGGTTTCTCGAGTTGTGGCAAGACACTTGGAGTTCCTCTCGAGTTGTGACAGGGACCTCACGGACCCACTCGTGTTGCTTCAGGAAAGTCAAGTCTCCATTAAAGTTGCGAGGGGTGTCTCGGGATTCCTCTCCCATCGGTGCAAGGGCATAGGGCCTCATCTCGAGTTGAGGCCGGACCTCAGCATTCCTCTTCAATTCTGACATGGATCTCATGTTCCTATGGAGTTTCAACAAGGGAGTCAGGCCTCGTCTCGTGTGGAAACATGGAACTCCGCTTCCCTTTTGAGGTGTCAAAGAGGTGTCAGGCTTCCTGTTGAGTGGACACAGGGTTCTGTGGCTTTTTATCGAGGTGCTACGGGACTGTCACCCCTCCCTTTGTGTTTTGAGTCAATCCTCGGGGTTCCAGTCAAGTCTGTGTAGGGGAGTCAGGCATATCTGGAGTGGATTGGGAATTTGGGGTCTTTGCGAATTGAGGCACGACTCCTGGGGATGCACTCGAGTTTCAAGGGGAGACGGCCCTCCTCCTGAGGGCAGACGGCAAAGTCGGGATTCCTTTCCTGACGAAGCAGGGGAATCAACCCTCATCTCGATTAGAGAAGGGGGTAAACGGAGTCTTCTTGAGTTGTGGCATGAAACTCGGGGTTCCTCTCTATTGGATGTGGGTATATCTGGGACCTTCCTGAGTTGCATCAAGGGTGTCAAGTACCCTTTCACATTTCAAGAGGGAACGTGTGGTTTCTCTTGAGACACTGCTCTGGAAAATTGCCTTGTCTCGCGTTGAGGGGAGAATCTCGTGGTTGTTCACGGGTTTTGCTGGGAAGCATGGGGTTCCTCTCGAGTTGCAACGGCGATCTCAGGGACCGGCTCGTGTTGCCTCATAGAAATCAGGTCTGTTTTCAATTCGAGGGTCCCGTCGGGATTCCTCTCGAGTTGCTGCCGGTGAATAGGGCCATGTCTAGAGTTCAGTTTGGAAACTCAGTGTTCCTCTCTGGCGGCGACTAGGATCTAGGGCTTCCTATCAAGGTTCAACTAGGGAGTCAGGCCTCGTCTGGTGTTGAGGCATGGAACTCTGCATTTTTCTCGAGTTGTCAAAGGGCTATCAGGCCTCCGGTCGGGTTCAGATGGGGAATTTGGGCCTTTTCAAGAGGATAGGCAGGGGCGTCAGGCCTCACATCCTGTTGTGAGGGGATACTCGGTGTTCCACTGAGCCGGTGCAGGGGAATCTGGACTCATCTGGAGCAGAGCGGGAACTCCACATCCTTTTTCCTTGCAGCAAGATCCACAGGGTTCCACTCGAGATTCAAACGGTGACACGGGCTTCATCTTGTGGTACGAGGGGAAGCTGGGATTCCTCTTGAGTCGAAGAAGGGAATGGGCCCTCATTTCTGGATGAAGTGGGACACACTGGGTTCTAGTCGAGTTGTGGTGGGAAACTCGGCTTTCATCTCGAGGCTTGACGGGGATCTCTGGGCCCCCTTGAGTTGCATAAAGGGAGTCAAGCTTTCTCTCGAGTTTTGAGAGGGAACCCGGGATTGCTCTCGAGGTGCTTCAGGAGAAAAGGGCCTCATCTTGCGTTGACGGGGGCATCTCGTGGTTTGTCTTGTGTTGTGGCAGGAGGCTTGAGATTCCTTTCCAGTTACTATGGGGAACTCAGGGAGCCTCTCTTATTGCCTCAGGGAAGTCAATTCTCCATTCGAGTTGCGAGGGCGAGTGTGGGAGTGCTCTGGAGTCACAGCAGGCCTCAATTCACATGGAAGGGGGGATGTCAAGGTATTTCTCTAGTTGCAGCAGGAATTGTGGATTTCCTCCAGTTGCCACAGGGACCTGAGAGAGCCTCTCATGTTGTCTCTGGGAAGTCAGGAATCCTTTCGAGTTGTGAGGGGCCTCTCGGGATTCCCCTCGAGTTGGTGCGGGCGACTAGGGCCTCATCTCCAGTTGAGGCAGGAAACTCAGCATTCCTTTCCAGCTCTGACAGCGATCTCAGGGTTCCTATGAGATTCCCCTGGGGAATCAGACGTCGTCTCGTGTTGGGTGATGGAACTCCGCTTCCCTCTTGAGGTGGCAAAGGGGTGTCTGGCCTCCTGTCGAGTTGACGTATGGATCAGGGTCTATTTCTTGAGGTGCCATGGGGCTCTCAGGCCTCCCTTGTGTCGTGAGTTGATTCTCGAGGTGACATTCGAGTTGTTGCAGGGGAATGAGGCCTTATCTCGAGTGTATGGGTACATCGGGGTCTGTCCAAATGGTGGCATGACCCCTGAAGTTCCTCTCGAGTTTCAATGTGAGACTGGCCTCCTCCTGGTGTGTGACAGGAATGTCGGGATTCCTTTGCAGACAAAGCAGGGGAATGGACCCTCATCTCGAGATGTGGAGGGGAATCCGGGGCACTTGTTTAATTGTGGCGGGAAACTTGGGCTTCCTCTTGAGTGGAGACGGGTGTGTTGGGGAACTACTTGAGGTGCCTAAAGGGTGTCAAGTACCCTTTCGAGGCTAAAGAGGGAAGGTGGGATTTCTCTTGAGACTCTGCAACAGAAAGGGGCCTCATCTCATGTTGAGGGGAGAATCTCCTGGGTTTCACGAGTTGCGGCATGACACTTGGATTTCCTCGGGAGTTGTGACGGGGACCTCAGGGACCCACTCGTGTTGCCTCAGGAAAGTCAAGTCTCCATTCTAGTTGCAAGGGGTAACCACAGTTCTGGCTGTGCCATCAAAAGCTCTGGGCCTTTGGCGAGCACCTCAGCTTCCCTGGGACTGTCTCCTCCCCCTCAGAAATGCCCTGCTGTTGGACTGTAGCCCACCAAGCTCCTCTGTCTCTGGGATTTCTGAGGCCAGAATACTGGAGGGGGGTGCCATTTCCTTCTCTACAAGGTAGCATTTAGAAGATATTTTCTCCTGGATTGTGGTTTTGATGAAGGAAAGGGGATCCCTTCCAGGGCTTGAGTGTGGATTCTTATCTGACAGTTTGAAATGAATTGGCTGAAGAGAGGAGTACCGTCCAAGTGAGAGACTTCACTGGGAAGGGCTGCTGGGGTGGAGGTTGAGGGAAACAGAGAGAACTGCTCTGCCACATGGCTCACTGTCTCAGGGTTTATGGTCATTGGGTTAGTTTCTGGTTTGTCTCTTGCCAGTCATTCTGAATTGGGATCCTTCCTGGGGGCACACGCATCCCTCAGCTGAGATGGGTTCCAGCGAGGAGGATCCTGGGAAGTTGGTAGGACCTCTGGACTGCAGTCTCCTATCTCTTTTTGACCTCTCCAGAATCCTGGTTGGTGGTAGATTGTTAGTTCCTTGTTCCTTACCAAGACCTCCTGTTGTAAGATGACTCCTGCAATGTTTTCTCTACTCTGTTGCCTGGCAAGGGTGGGTGGTAAGTGGTTCATTTAACAGTTTGTCTTTTGGTTCTCTCAAATAAGATCCTTCACAGAGTAAATGTATGAAATTGTAAAAGTCAATGTTTTAAATAATTTATATTCCTAATTTGGTAAGTTGGCTTTTTTTGTTGTGTGTTAGAACTCATCACCAGACCAAAGGTCATGTAGATCTTTTGTTGTTTTCTCAAATTTTATAGTTTTTTAAATTGAACTACAACGTTAGTTGCAAAGTTTGTGTTTCTGTTCATTTCACCTTTTTTTTTTTTTAACAGTTATTTATTTTTAGTTGATTGATCATTGCTTTACAGTATTGGTTTGATTTGTCATACATTCACATGAATTAACCATAGGTGTACGTGTGTCCCCTCACTCTTGAATCTCCCTCCCACATCCCATCCATCCCCACCTCTCTAGGTTATTACAGAGTCCCAGTTTGAGTTTCCTGAACCATACATCAAATCCCCACTGGTTGTCTATTTACAAATGTTGGTGTACATGCATCCATGCTGCTCTCTCCATTCATCTCACCCTCTCCCTCTTGTTTCCCACCCTTGTCCTTAAGTCTCTTCTCTATGTCTGCATCTCCGGTGCTGCTATGTGAACAGATTCATCAGATCCATCCTTCTCGATTCCATGTCTTTCTCTTTCTGACTGACTTCCCTGTTTAATATGCTCTAGGTTCATCCCCTTTGTTCAAACTGACTCAAATGTGTTCCTTTATATGGCTGCCTTCCATACAGGCTCTGATTGTTCCTTAGCCATGTTTTGAGGAGGGTAATGGAGCTATTTTGCTCCATTTCAATTTGGGCTTCCAGTCTGAGTGCTCACAGCAGAGCTGCTTCTGGGTGAGCCCTCTGAGTTTTGTGAGTGTGGGGCTGCCAGCTCTTTTCTGGTTTCCGGCAGGGGGCACCAAAACCCCCTCTGACCTGCAGGCGCAGGATGCTTTGCCTTCAGACTGGGCTCGGTGACCAGCTGGCAGGAGCTTTATCTCTTCAGGGCCGTCACGGCTTGGGCTCCTGGGTAATGGGGCTACATCCTGGCTGAGAGGAGAGAGGTTGCCTCAGTGCCCACCAGCAGGGAGGCGCTGCAAGAGAGAAAAATACAGACGAAGTAGACGTTTCCTGTGTCCAGCTAAGCGCTGACAGGAGGTCCGTCTCAGGACTCAGGAAGGGAAAGAGCTCCATGTGCAAAATGGCGGGTTTTCAGTTCGATTTCTGTTAGATGATCTAGAGGATGACCTTCACTGATGTTCTTCCGAGTAGGTGGCCAGTTTTCCTGTCACTGTTTCTTAAGAAGACTGTCCTTTCCTGGTTTGATTTTCATGAACTGACCACGTACATGTGGGCTCATTCCTGGGCTCTCTATTCTTTCCTGGAGTCCATGTGTCTATTTTCCTGCCAGTTCCTCACTGTGGTGGTTACTACAGGTCCCTGATGTAGTTTGAGGTCAGAGAGCAAGATGTCTCCAGCTGTGTTCTTCTTTCTCAGAGTCTTCTTGGCCGTTTAAGGTCCTGTTCAATAGTAGCAGCCTAGTATGAGGAATATTTCTATTTCTGTGAAAAAGGCCATTGAATATTATTTTGTGATTGCAGTCAGTGTATTTGTTGATGGCTTTGGTTGGAATGGACATTTTAATTCCTCATTGTTCCAGTGCGTGAGCATGGAATAGTTTTCTGTTTATTTGACTTTGGTTTCTTTATCAGTGCTTTCTAGCTTTCTGACTACTGGTTTTTTATGTACTTGATTAAGTTTGTTGCTAGATATTTTATTCTTTTGGATGCAGTTATAAGTGGGATTTTCTTAATTTTTGTTTCTGATTGTTATTAGTGTATAGAAAGGCAAGTAATTTTTGTATGTTGATTGGGATTGTGAGTTGTACTATTTTATATGATTGTAAATTGATTCGAAATTATTCAACTTCACTGAATGTAGTCTAACAACTTTTTGTGAAGTTATGGGGAAAATTTTATTTGTAAACTCTCTTTCTCCTGCAATAGGTCATCCAGAGGACCCAAGGCATGGTGGTTACTAATAGACTTCCCATTCCATGTGGACTCCTTCAAGGGCAGTGAGCATCACAGCTTCCCTTGAACTTCGTCTGGGTAAGTCTTGACCTCTCTAGGAAAGTTTCATGCCTGTCTAATCTGATTTCCTTTTATGGTATTGACTTGTTTGCTTTGAGACATAATTTACTTTCCGGGAATTTAAAATGTACAGAAAACACCTAGCAATGGGAAAAAGTGCTCTCATTTGCCACATCATCTAAAATACTCTATGTGTTTTATCCAAAATGGAGGCATTCTCCTGCAAAACCGGCACATAATCTCCAAAATCAGGAAATCATATGGTTTCTACAGTATAGTGTAACCCACAGCCCCACTTCCATTTCAGCAATTGTTAAATTGTATGAATATGTCTTTTCTTCTCATCCTTTTTTTTTTTTTTTAAAAGAGTGTTACTGAGATTTTCAGTGATTCGGACAAATTGATGGATTTAAAGCAGACATGGTGAATATGGGGTCTGTGTGGCCTTTTCTATATGGATATTTTTCACTGAAGATGGTTTTAATGCTTATTTATGTTTATTGATGATACTCGGGGTTCCATTTGAATCAGTGCAGGGGGATCAGGCCTTATCTTGAGTGGATGGGGAAACCAGTGTCTTTGGGATTGTGGCATGATCCACGAGGGTTCCTGTTGAGTTTCATTGTGAGACTGGCCTCCTCTTGAGATGTGACGGGAATGTTGGGAATCCTTTCCAGACAAAGCAAGGGAATAAGAGGCAGAGATTGAGGTGTGCCGGGAAACTGGGTATTCCTCTCAAGTGAGGACGGGTATGTCGGGGAACTTCTGGAGTTACATAAAGGGTGTCGAGTATCGTTTCAAGTTTCAAGAGGGAACGTGGGATTTCTCTCAAGATGGTGTAGTGGGAAAGGGCCTCATCTCGCGTTGAGGGGAGAATCCTGTGGTTTTCCTCGAGGCTTGGCAGGAAGTTGGGGGTTCCTATCAAGTTGTGGCATGAACCTCAGGGTCCCGCTCATATTACCTCAGTGAAGTCAGGTCTCACTTCGAGTTGTGACGGGCACCATGGGATTCCTTGCAAGACACTGCAGGGAGAATAGGCCTCATCTAGAATTGTGTCCAGAAACTCTGTGTTCCTCTCCAGTGGTGACAGAGATCTCAGGGTTGAATTCAAGGTTCAGCAGGGGAGTTAGGTCTCATCTCGAGTTGAAGCAAAGAAATCTGCTCTCCTCTCGAGTTGCGATGGGTATCTCTTGGAGCCCATTGAGTGGCCTAAAGGAAATCAAGCCTCCTGTGGAGTTTTGAGAGGGGACTCGGGATTGCTCTCTTGACCCTGGAGGGAAAGAAGGGCCTCATCTCACGCTGATGGGGGAATCTCGTGGTTTTTCTCGAGCTGCAGTGTGACATGTGGGGTTTCTCTCAAGTTACAACGGGGAAATCAGAGAACCTCTCATTTGGCCCCAGGGATGTCTAGTCTCCATTGGATTTGCAAGGGGGAGTGCGGCATTGCTCTCGAGTCATGACAGGGGAATTGGGCCTCAAGTCGCATTGAAGTGGGAATCTCGAGGTCTTTCTTGAGTTGCAGCAGGAAACTTTGGGATCCCTCTACTTGTGACAGTGAGCTCAGGGAGCTTCTCATGGTGCCTATGGGAAGTCAAGAATACTTTGAATTTGGGAGGGGCCTCTCGGACTCTATTGGGGTTGGTGCAATCGAAGAGGGCTCATCTCGAGTTGAGGGGGGAACCTCAGGGTTCCTCTCCTTTTCTCATGTGGGTCTCGGGGTGTGTATGCCGTTTCAAACAGGGAGTCAGGTCTCGACTTGAGTGGAGGAATGGGACACTGCTTTGCTCTAGAGTTGTCAAAGGGGTTTCAGGCCTCCAGGCTATTTGATTTTGGGACCTGGGGCTCTTTTGGAATTAGCAATCAGGGCTTGAGAACTCCCTTCCTGTTGTGAGTTGATTCTTGGCTGACATTTGAATCAATGCAAAGGAATCAGAATTGATCTCGAGTGGATGGGGAAATACATGGCTTTCGAATTGCACAAGACCCCCAGGTTCCCCTCAAGTGTCAAGTAGATACTAGCCTCCTCTCGAGGTGTGATGGGGACATTGGCATTCCTTTCCAGGAAAAGCAGGGCAATCGACCTTCATCTCGACTTGAGGCAGGGAAAACGGGGCTCTTTTTGACTTGTGGCGGGAAACTCAGCATTCCTCTCGAGTGGGGATGGGTATCTGGGAATCTTATGGAGTTTCATAAAGCATGTCAAGTACCCTTTCGAGTTACAAGAGGGAACGTGGGCTTTCTTTGGAAACGCTTCAGCGTAAAAGGGCCTCCTGAAGCAAGCAGAGGAGAATTTCGTGATTTGCGAGGAGTTGTGGCTGGAGCTTAGGGTTCCTCTCGAGTTGCGTGTCAACCTGGGGGACCCGCTTGTGTCTCCTCAGGGAAGTCAGATCTGCTTTGGCATTGCGAGGGTCACATTGGGATTTCTCGCACATCACTGCAGGGATGAATAGGGCCTCATCTCGAGTTGAGGCGGGAACCTAAGGCTCCCTCTCCATTTCTGACATCGATCTCATGGTCTCTGCAGAGTTGGAACTGGGGAGTCAGGCCTCGTCTTGTGTTGAGGCATGGAACTCCGCCTGCCTCTCGAGTTGTTCATGGGGTGTCAGGCCACTTGTAGAGTTGTATTTGGAATCTGCGTCTTTTTCTGGAGGGTGCAACCAGGGTGTCAGTCCCCTTCGTGTTGTGACTTCATCCTCAGGGTTACATTCGACAAGGTGCCCGGGCATCGGGACTTACCTTGTGTGGATGCGGAAATCAGTGTCTTTTGGAACTTGGCATGGCCCACGAGGCTTCCTCTCGAGTTTCAATGTGAGACTGGCTTCCTCCTGAGGTGCGAAGGGAAGGTCGGGATCCCTTTCGAGACAAAGCAGGGGAATCGACCCTCATGTCGAGATAAAGAGGTGAGAAGGAGCTCAAATTAAGTTGTGCCGGGAAACTCGGTATTCCTGTCGAGTGAGACCGGTATGTCGGCGAACATTTTTAGTTGCATCAAGGGTATCAAGTATCCTTTCGAACTTGAAGAGGGAACGTGGGATTTCTCTCGGGACGCTGCAGCAGTAAAGGGCCTGATTCACGATGCCGGGGGAACTTCGTGATGTTTCTCAAGTTGCGGCAGAATTCTCCAGTTATGACGGGGATACTCAGGGAGCCTGTCGTCTTGCCCCAGGGAAGTCCAATGTCCATTCGAGTTGCAAGGGGGAGCTGGGGATTGCTCTCGAGTCTCTGCAGGGCAAAGAGCCCTCATCTAGGCTTGTGTCCAGAAACTCCATGTTTCTCTCCAGTGGCGACAAAGATCTTGTGGGTTTAATTCAAGGTTCACCAGGGGAGTCAGGTCTCGTCTCGAGTTGAAGCAAAGAAATCCGCTCTCCTGTCGAGTTGCGATGGGTATCTCTTGGAGCCCACTGAGTGGCCTAAAGGGAGTCAAGCCTCCTGTGGAGTTTTGAGAGGGGACTCGGGATTGCTCTCTTGGCCCTGGAGGGAAAGAAGGGCCTAATCTCGTGCTGAAGGGGTCATCTCTTCGTTTTTCTCCAGCTGCGGCACACGTGTGGCGTTTCTCTCGAGTTACAACGGTGAAATCAGAGAGCCTTTCGTGTGGCCCCAGGGATGTTAGTCTCCATTCGAGTTGCAAGGGGGAGCGTGGCATTGCTCTCGAGTCACGGCAGGGGAATCGGGCCTCAAGTCGCATTGAAGGGGGAATCTCGAGGTCTTTCTTGAGATGAAGCAGGGAACTCTGGGATCCCTTGACTTGTGACGGTGACCTCAGGGAGCTTCTCATGGTGCCTATGGGAAGTCAGGAATACTTTGAATTTGGGAAGGGCCTCTCGGACTCCATTGGGGTTGGTGCAATTGAAGAGGGGCTCATCTCGAGTTGAGGGGGGAACCTCAGGGTTCCTCTCCTGTTTTGACGTGGATCTTGGAGTGTTTATGCCATTTCAAATATGGAGTCATTTCTCGACTTGTGTGGAGGCATGGAACGCTGCTTTCCTCTTGAGTTGTCAAAGGGGTTTCAGGCCTCCAGGCGAGTTGAATTTGGGATCTGGGCCTCTTTTCTGATTAGCAACCAGGGCATCAGAACTCCCTTCGTGTTGTGAGTTGATTCTCGGCTGACATTCGAATAGGTGCAAGGGAATCAGGCCTGATATCGAGTGGATTGGGAAATACGTCGCTTTTAAATTGTGACAAGACCCCCAGGTTCCCCTACAGTGTCAAGTAGACACCAGCCTCCTCTCGAGGTGTGATGGGGATGTCGGCATTCCTTTCCAGGCGAAGCAGGGCAATTGACCCTCATCTCGACTTGAGGAGGGGAAAACGGGGCTCTAATTGACTTGTGGCAAGCCACTCAGCGTTCCTCTCGAGCAGGGATGGGTATCTGTGGAAATTTCTGGAGTTTCATAAAGCGTGTCAAGTACCCTTTCGAGTTCCAAGAGGGAACGTGGGCTTTCTTTGGAAACACTGCAGGGTAAAAGGGCCTCCTCAAGCATGCAGGGGAGAATTTAGTGGTTTGCCTGGAGTTGTGGAGGGAAGCTTAGGGTTCCTCTAGAGTTGTGTGTCGACCTGGGGGACCCACTCGATTCTCCTCAGGTCAGTCAGATCTCTTTTGGTGTTGAGAGGGGCACCTCGGGATTCCTCACCCATCACTGTATGGATGAATAGGGCTTCATCTCGAGTTGAGGTGGGAACCTCAGGGTTCCTCTCCATTTCTCACATAGATCTCGGCGTCTCTGTGGAGTTGGAACAGGGGAGTCAGGTCTTATCTTGTGTTGAGGCATGGAACTCTGCTTGCCTCTCGAGTTGTTCATGGGGTGTCAGGCAACTTGTCAAGTTGTATTTGGAACCTGCGTCTTTTTCTGGAGGATGCAACTGGGGTGTCAGTGCCCATTCATGTTGTGACTTCATCCGCGGGATTACATTTGAAGAGGTGCCCGGGCATCGGGACCTACCTTGAGTGGACGGAAAAATTGGTGTCGTTTTGAATGTAGCACAATCCACGAGTCTTCCTCTCAAGTTTCAATGTGAGACCAGACTCCTCCTGAGGAGCTACGGGCAGGTCAGGATCCCTTTCCAGACAAAGAAGGGGAATCGGCCCTCATGTCAACATCAGGAGCAGAGAAGGGGCTCAGATTAAGTTTTCCCGTGAAATTTGGTGTTTCTCTCAAGTGAGACCGGTATGACGGGGAACTTTTTGTGTTGCATCAAGGGTGTCAAGTACCGTTTCAAATTTCAAGAGGGGACGTGGGATTTCTCTCGAGATGCTGCAGTCGGAAAGGGTCTCATCTCGCGATGACTGGGGAACCTCGTGGTTTTTCTTGAGTTGCGGCGGGATTCTCGAGTTATGATGGGGAACTCTGGGAGCCTCTTGTGGTGCCCCAGGGAAGTCCAATTTCTGTTCCTGTTGAGAGGGGAAGCTTGGGCTTGCTGTCGAATCACTGCAGGGCAAATAGACCTCATCTAGACTTGTGTCCAGAAACTCCGTGTTCCTCTCCAGTGGCGACAGGAATCTCGGGGTTGCATTCAAGGTTCAACCGGAGAGTCAGTCCTCGTCTCGAGTTGATACAAAGAACTCCGCTCTCCTCTCGAGTTGCCACAGGTATCTCTAAGAGACCATTGAGTGGCCTAAAGGTGGTCAAGCCTTCTGTGCGGTTTTGAGAAGGGATTAGGCCATTCAAAGGTCTCCAAGATATACACGTTGCAACTCGAGAGGAGAGCAGAGTTCTTTGCTTCCACTCGAGACGAGGCCTGACTCCACGGGTGAACATTGAATTCAACCCCGAGATCCCTGTCGCCACTGGAGAGGAACAAGGAGTTTCAGCACATAAGCCTAGATGAGGTGTATTTGCCCTGCAGTAACTCGAGAGCAATCCCCAGCTCCCCCTCGCAACTCGAATGGAAGATTGGACTTCCCTGGGGCAACACGAGAGGCTCCCTCAGTTCCCTGTTGTAACTCAAGAATCCTGCCGCAACTCGAGGAAAAACATGAGGTTCCCCCGTCATCGTCAGATGAGGCCCTTTCCCGCTGCAGTATCTCAAAATCTCACATTCCCTCTTGAAATTTGAAATGGTACTTGACACCCTTGATGCAACACAAAAAGTTCCCTGACATACCGGTCTCATTCGAGAGGAACACGGAGTTTCCCGGCACCACTTAATCTGAGCCCCTTCTCCCATCCTGATGTCGACATGAGGGTCGATTCCCCTTCTTTGTCTGGAAAGGGATCCCGACCTGCCCGTCGCACCGCAGGAGAAGGCTGGTCTCACCTTGAAACTCGAGAGGAAGCCTCGTGGGTCGTGCCACATTCAGAAAGACACCGATTTCCCCGTCCACTCAAGGTAAGTCCTGATGCCCGGGCACCTCTTCTAATGTAACCACGAGGATGAAGTCACAACATGAAGGGGCACAGACAGCCCGGTTGCACCCTCCAGAAAAAGCCAAAGGTTCCAAATACAACTTGACAAGTTGCCTGACACCCCATGCACAACTCGAGCAGCAAGCGGAGTTCCATGCCTCAACACAAGACGAGGCCTGACTCTCCTGTTCCTACTTCGCAGAGACCCCGAGATTGATATCAGAAATGGAAAGAACCCCTGAGCTTCCACCCTCATCTCGAGATGGGGCCCTATTCATCCCTGAAGCAGTGCATGAGGAATCCTGAGGTGCCCCTCACAACGCCAAAGGGCATCTGACCTCCCTCAGGGGAAACGAGCGGGTCCCCCAGGTCGACAAGCAACTCGAGAGGAACCCTAAGCTTCCCGCCACAAGTCCAGGCAAACCACGAAATTCTCCACTGCACAATTGAGGAGACCTTTTTACGCT
Source organism: Bos indicus (assembly GCF_029378745.1). NCBI lineage: Eukaryota > Metazoa > Chordata > Mammalia > Artiodactyla > Bovidae > Bos > Bos indicus. Next base: position 227,603 of record NC_091769.1, on the reverse strand, counting down.
GCATCATTTCCAAAGTAACCCCACCTTCCCACTTGGAAATTGAAAGGGTACTTGACATGCTTTAGGAAACTCGAGAAGTTTCCCCAGATACCCGTCCCCACTCGAGAGGAATGCTGAGTTTCCCGCCACAAGTCAAGCAGCGCCCCATTTTCCCCTCCTAAAGTCGAGATGAAGGTCGATTGCCCTGCTTTGCCTGGAAAGGAATGCCAATGTCCCCGTCACACGTCAAGAGTAGGCTGGTATCTATTGGACCCTGGAGGGGAACCCAAGGGTCTTGCCACAATTCGAAAGCCACGTATATCCCCATCCACTCGAGATCAGGCCTGATTCCCTTGCACCGATTCGAATGTCAGCCAAGAATCAACTCACAACACAAAGGGAATTCTGATACCCTCGGTTGATAATTGGAAAAGAGCCACAGGTCCCAAATTCAACTCACGTGGAGGCCTGAAACCCCTTTGACAACTCGAGAGGAAAGCAGAATTGCATGCCTCCACACACGTCGAGACCTGACTCCCTGTTTGAAACGGCATACACACACTGAGACCCACGTCAAAACAGGAGAGGAATTTTGAGGTTCCCACCTCAAATAAAGATGAGGCCCTCTTCTATTGCACTGACCCAAGTGGAGTCCAGAGAGGCCCCTCTCAACTCCACAGTATTTGTGACTTCCCATAGGCACTATGAGAAGCTCCCTGAGGTCACCATCACAAGTCAAGGGAACCCAGGGTTTCCACTGCACCTCGAGAAAGACCTCGAGATTCCCCCTTAACATGTCTAGAGGCCCGATTCCCCTGCCGTGACTCGAGAGAAATGACGTGCTCCCCCTCGCAACTCGAATGGAGAATGGACTTCCCTGGGGCCACAGGAGAAGCTCACTGAGTTTCTTGTTGTAAGTCGAGAGAAACCCCACACGTCACGCTGCAGCTCAAAAAAACCCACGAGATTCCTCCGTCATTGCGAGATGAGGCCCTTCTATTCGTGTAGGGCCTAGTGAGCAATCCCGAGTCCCCTCTCAAAACTCCAAAGGAGGCTTGACTCCCTTTAGGCCACTCAGTGGGCTCCAAGAGATACCCGAGGCAATTTGAGAGGAGAGCAGAGTTCTTTGCTTCAAATCGAGACGACCCCTGACTCCCTGAATGAACCTTGAATGGAATACCGAGATCCCTGTCCCCACTGGATAGGAACATGTAGTTTCTGGACACAAGCCTAGATGAGGTCTATTTGCCCTGCAGTGACTCGGGAACAATCCCCAGCTCCCACTCGCAACTCGAATAGAGATTGGACTTCTCTGTGGCAACACGAGAGGCTCCCTGAGTTCCCCGGTGTAACTCGAGAATCCCACTGAAACTCAAGTAAAGACACGAGGTTCTCCCATCATTGCGAGATGAGGCCCTTTCCCACTGCAGGGTCATGAGAGAAATCCCACGTTCCCTCTTGAAATTTGAAACGGTACTTGACACCCTTGATACAACTCAAAATCTTCCCCGACATACCAGTCTCACTCGAGAAGAACACCAAGTTTCCTGGCACATCTTAATTTGAGCTCCTTCTCCCCTCCTGATCTCAACATGAGGGTCAATTCCCCTGCTTTGTCTGGAAAGGGATCCCGACCTTCCTGTCACACCTCAGGAGGAGGCCGGTCTCACATTTAAACTTGAGAGGAAGCCTTGAGGGTCATGCCACATTCCAAAAGACACCGATTTCCATGCCCACTCAAGATATGTCCTGATGCCCGGGAACTTCTTGAATGTAACCCTGAGGATGAAGTAACAACACGAAGGGGCACTGACACCCCAGTTGCATCGTCCGGAAAAAGCTGCAGGTTACAAATACAAGTCGACAAGTGGCCTGACACCCCATGTATATCTCGAGAGCAAGCTGAGTTCTGTGCCTCAACACAAGACGAGGCCTGACTCACCTGTTCCAACTAAGCAGAGACCCTGAGATCAATGTCAGAAATGGAGAGGAACCATGAGGTTCCTGCCTCAACTTGAGATGAGTCTCTATTTATACCACAATGGTGCGCGAGGAATCCGGAGGTGTCCCTTGCAATGCCAAAGGAAATCTGACTTCCCTGAGGAGACATGAGCGGGTCCTCCAGGTCGACACGCAACTCGAGAGGAACCCTAAGCTTCCTACCACAACTCCAGGCAAACCACGAAATTCTCCCCTTCATGTTTTAGGAGGCCCATTTACGTTGCAGCATTTCCAAAGAAAGCCCATGTTCCCTCTTGGAACACAAAAGGGTACTTGAAATGCTTTATGAAACTCCATAAGATTCCCAGATACCCGTCCTCACTCGAGAGGAAGGCTGAGTTTCCCACCACAAGTCAAGAAGAGCCCCATTATCCCCTCCTCAAGTTGAGATGAGGGTAGACTGCCCTTCTTCACCTGGAAAGGAATGCCGATGCCCCCGTCACACCTCGAGAGGAGGCTGGTCTCTACTTGACACTGGAGAGGAACCCAGGGGTCTTGTCACAATTCGAAAGCCACGTATTTCCCCATCCTCTTGAAATCAGGCCTGATTCCCTTGCACCGATTCTACTGTCAGCTGAGAATCAACTCACAACATGAAGGGAGTTCTTATGCCCTGGTTGCTAATTGGTAAAGAGCCCCAGGTCCCAAAATCACCTCGCCTAGAGGCCTGAAACCCCTTTGACAACTCGAGAGGAAAGCAGAGTTCCATGCTTCCACACAAGTCGAGACCTGACTCCCTGTTTGAAGCACCATACACCCCCCAAGACCCACATCAGAACAAGAGAGGAACCCTTAGGTTCCCACCTCAACTCGAGATGAGGCCCTCTTCCATTGAACCGACCCCAGTGGTGTTACGAGAGGCCCCCAACTCCACAGTATTCCTGACTTCCCAGAGGCACCATGAGAAGCTCCCTGAGGTCACCATCGCAAGTCAAGGGAACCCAGGATTTCCTGCTGCAACTCGAGAAATACCTCAAGATTCCCCATTCAATGCATCTTGAGGCCCGATTCCCCTGCCGTGACTCGAGATCAATGCCGCGCTCCTCTTTGCAACTTGAATGGACACAGGACTTCCTTGGGGCCACACCAGAGGCTCCCTGAGTTCCCCGTCATAACTAGAGAAACCACACACGATGCGCCACACCTCGAGAAAAACCACGAGATTCCCCCATCATCGTGAGCTGAGGCCTTTCTTTTCCTGCAGGGTACACAGATCAATCTGGAGTCCCCTCTCAAACTTCCACAGGAGGCTTGACTTGCTTTAGGCCACTCAGTGAGCTCCAAGGGATACCTGTCGCAACTCAAGAGAACAACAGACTTCTTTGCTTCAACACCAGATGAGGCCTGACTCCCTGGGTGAATCTTGAATGCAACCCCGAGATCCCTGTCGACTCTGGAGAGGAACACGGAGTTTCTGGACAGAAGCCTAGATGAGGTCTATTTGCCCTGCAGTGACTCAAGAGCAACCCCCAGCTCACCCTCGCTATTCCAATGGAGATTGGATTTCCCTGGGGCACCACGAGAGGCTCCCTGAGTTCCCCGTCGTAACTCGAGAATCCTGTCTCTACTCGAGAAAAACCACGAGGTTCCCCCGTCATCGCCAGATGAGGCCCTTTTTCACAGCAGCGACTTGAGAGAAATCCCACGTTCCATTTTGAAATTTGAAACAGTACTTGACACCCTTGAGGCATCTGAAAAAGTTCCCCGACATTCTGGTCTCACTCAAGAGGAACCCCGAGTTTCCTGGCCAACTTAATATGAGCCACTTCTCCACTGCTGATGTCGACTTGAGGGTCGATTCCCCTGCTTGGTCTGGAAAGGGACCCCAACCATCCCTTGCACCTCAGGAGGAGGCTGGTCTCACATTGAACCTCGAAAGGAAGCCTCATGGTCCGTTCCACATTCCGAAAGACAGCGATCTCTCCTTCCACTCAAGGTAAGTCTCGATGTCTGGGCACCTCTTCGAATGTAACCCTGAGGATGAAGTCACAGCACGAAGGGGCTCTGACACCCCGGTTGCATCCTCTGGAAAAAGCCGCAGGTTCCAATACACTCGACATGTGGTCTGACACCCCATGAACAACTTGAGAGGCAATCGGATTTCCTTGACTCAACACAAGATGAGGCCTGACACCCCTGTCCCAACTCCTCAGAGACCCCAAGATCGATGTCAGAAATGGAGAGGATCCCCGAGGTTCCCACTTCAGCTCACGATGAGGCCCTATTCATCCCTGTAGTGATGCACGAGGAATCCCAAGGTGGACCTCGCGGCACCAAAGGAGATCTGACGTCCCTGAGGAGACACGAGTGGGTCCCCCAGGTCGACACACAATTCGAGAGGAACCCTAATCTTCCCGCCACAACTCCATGCAACCCACGAAATTCTCCCCTGCATGCTTGAGGAGGCTCTTTTACACTTCAGGGTTTCCAAAGAAAGCTCACGTTCCCTCTTGGAACTCGAAAGGGTACATGACACGCTTTAGAAAAGTCGAAAATTTTCCCCAGACACCCGTTCCCACTAGAGAGGAATGCTGAGTTTCCTGCCACAAGTCAAGAAGAGCCTTGTTATCCCCTGCCCTCTTCGCCTGGAAAGGAATGCTGACGTCCCTGTCGCACCTCTAGAGGAGGCTGGTATCTACTTGTCACAATTCGAAAGCCACGAATTTCCCCATCCACTCAAGATCAGGCCTGATTCCCTTGCACCGATTCTAATGTCAGGCAAGAATCAACTCACAACACGAAGGGAGTTCTGATGCTTCGGTTGCTAATTGGAAAAGAGCCCCAGGTCCCAAATTCAACTCGGCTGGAGGCCTGAAACCCCTTTGACAACTCGAGAGGAAAGCAGAGTTCCATGCCTCCACTCGAGTCGAGATCTGATTCCCTGTTTGAAACGGCCTACACACCCCAAAACTCAGGTAAGAACAGGAGAGGAACACTGAGGTTCAAGCCTCAACTCGAGATGAGACCCTCTTAAACTGCACTGACCCCAGTGGAGTCCCGAGAGGCCCCTCCCAACTCCTCAGTATTCCTGACTTCCAATAGGCACCATGAGAAGCTCTCTGGGGTCACCGTCACAAGTCGAGGGAACCCAGGGTTTCCTGCCTCAACTCGAAAAAGACCTCTAGATTCCCCCTTCAATGCGTCTTGAGGCCCGATTCCCCTGTGTGACTCGAGAGCAATGTCGTGCGCCCATTCGCAATTTGAATGGAGACTGCACTTCTCTGGGGTCACAGGAGAAGCTCCCTGAGTTCCCTGTTGTAAATCAAGAGAAACCACACACGTCGCGCCACAGCTCGAGAAAAACCACGAGATTCCCCCATCATCGTGAGATGAGGCCCTTCTTTTCCTGCAGGGCCTAGAGAGCAATCCTGAATCCCCTCTGAAAACTGCACAGGAGGCTTGACTCACTTTAGGCTGCTCGATGGGCTTGAAGAGCTACCCGTGGCACCTCGAGAGGAGAGCGGAGTTCTTTGCTTCAACTCGAGGCAAGGCCTGACTCCCCAGGTGAACCTTGAATGCAACCCCGAGATCCCTGTCGCCACTGGAGAGGAACATGGAGTTTCTGGATCCAAGCCTAGATGAGGTCTATTTGCCCTGCAGTGACTCCAGAGCAAGCCCCAGCTCCCCCTCTCAACTTGAATGGAGATTGGACTTCCCTGGGGCAACACGAGAGGCTCCCTGAGTTCCCCATCGTAACTCGATAGAAACCTCACACATCGTGCCACAGCTTGAGAAAAACCACGAGATTCCCCCATCATCGTGAGATGAGGCCCTTCTTTTCTGCAGGGCCTAGAGTGCAATCCCGAGTCCCCTCTCAAAACTCCACAGTAGGCTTGACTCCCTTTAGGCCACTCGAAGGGCACCAGGAGATACCCGTATCAACTCGAGAGGAGAGTGGAGTTCTTTGCTTCAACTCGAGGTGAGGCCTGACTCCACGGGTGAACCTTGAATGCAACCCCGAGATCCCTGTTGCCACCGGAGAGGATCACGGAGTTTCTGGACAGAAGCCTAGATGAGGTCTATTTGCCCTGCAGTGACTCGAGAGCAATGCCCAGCTCCCCCTTGCAACTCGAATGAAAATTGGACTTCTCTGTGGCAATATGAAAGGCTCCCTGAGCTCCCTGTCATAACTTGAGAATCCCGCTATACCTCGAGAAAAAACACGAGGTTCCCCCATCACCACCAGATCATCTCGAGAGAAATCCCATGTTCCCTCTTGAAATTCGAAATGGAACTTGACACCCTTGATGCAAATCAAAAAGTTCCCTGACATACCAGTCTCACTCAAGAGGAACACCACGTCTCCCAGCACAACTTAATCTGAGCCCCTTCTACCCTCCAGATCTCAACATGAGGGTCGATTCCCCTGCTTTGTCTGAAAAGGCATCCCGACCTACCCGTCGCACCTCAGGAGGAGGCCGGTTTCACACTGAAACTCGAGAGGAAGCCTCATGGGTCGTGCCACATTCCGAAATACGATTTCCCAGTCCACTCCAGGTAAGTCCTGATGCCCGGGCACGTCTTTGAATGTAAACCTGTGGATGAAGTCATAATAAGAAGGGGCACTGACACCCGGGTTGCATCCTCCAGAAAAAGCTGCAGGTGCCAAATACAACTTGACAAGTGGCCTGTCACCCCATGAACAACTCGAGAGGCAAGTAGAGTTCTGTGCCTCAACACAAGACGAGTGCTGACTCCCCTTTTCCAACTCCACAGACACCCTGAGATTGATGTCAGAAGTGGAGAGGAACCTTGAAGTTCCTGCCTCAACTCGAGATGAGGCCCTATCCATCCCTGCAGCGCTGCATGAGGAAACCCGAGGTGCCCCTCACAATGCCAAAGGAGCTCTGACGTCCCTGAGGAGACACGAACGGGTCCCCCAGGATGGCACACAACTCGAGAGGAACCCTGAGCTTCCCGCCACAACTCCAAGCAAATCACGAAATTTTCCCCTGCATGCTTGAGGAGGCCCTTTTACGCTGCAACTTTTCCAAAGAAAGCCCACGTTCCCTCTTGGAACTCGAAAGGGTACTTGAGACGATTCATGAAACTCCAGAAGTGTCCCCATATACCCGTCCCCACTCAAGAGGAACACAGAGTTCCCCGCCACAAGTCAAGAAGAGCCCCGTTATCCCCTCCTCAAGTCGAGATGAGGGTCAATTGCCCTACTTTCCTTGGAAAGGATGTCAACGTCCCCGTAGCACCTCAAGAGGAAGCAGGTATCTACTTGACATTGCAGGGGAACCCGGTGGTCTTGTCACAATTTGAAAGCCACGTATTTCCCCGTACACTTGAGATCAGGCCTGATTCCCTTGCATCGATTCAAATGTCACCAGAGAATCAACTACAGCAAAAAGGGAGATCTGATGCCTTGGTTGCTAATTGGAAAAGAGCCCCAGGTCCCAAATTCAACGTCTGGAGGCCTGAGATTCTTTGACAACTCAAGAGGAAAGCAGAGTTCCATGGCTCAAGTCAAGTCGACCCCTGACTCCCTGTTTGAAATGGCTTACACACCCCGAGACCCACGTCAGAACAGGAGAGGAACCCTGAGGTTTCCGCCTCAACAAGAGATGAGGCCCTCTTCCATTGCACGGACCCCAGTGAAGTCCCGAAAGGACCCTCCCAACTCCTGACTTCCCATAGGCACCATGAGAATCTCCCTGAGGTCACCGTCATAGTTCGAGGGAACCCAGGGTTTCCTTCTGCAGCTCGAGAAAGACCTCGAGATTCCCCCATCAATGCGTCCTGAGGCCTGATTCCCCTGCCGTGACTCGAGCACAATGCCGCGTGCCCGCTCACAACTCGAATGGAGACTGGACTTCCCTGGGGTTACAGGAGAAGCTCCCTGAGTTCCCCGTTGTAACTCGAGAGAAATCCCACACATCGTGCCGCAGCTGGAGAAAAACCATGAGATTGCCCTGTCATCGCGAGATGAGGCCCTTCTTTTTCTTCAGGGACTAGAGAACAATCCCGAGTCCCCTTCAAAACTCCACAGGAGGCTTGACTCCCCTTAGGCCACTCAATGGGCTCCAAGAGATACCCATCACAACTCGAGAGGAGAGGAGTTCTTTGCTTCAACTTGAGACGAGGCCTGACTCCCCGGGTAAACCATGAATGCAACCCCGAGATCCCTGTTGGCACTGGAGAGGAACATGGACTTTCTGGACACAAGCATAGATGAGGTCTATTTGCCCTGCAGTGACTCGAGAGCAATGCCCAGCTCCCCCTCGCAACTCGAATGGAGATCGGACTTCTCTGGGGCAACATGAGAGTCTCCCTGAGTTCCCCGTCATAACTCGAGAATCCCGCCGCAACTCTAGGGAAGCCACAAGGTTCCCCCGTTATCGTGAGGTGAGCCCCCTTCCTACTGCAGCGTCTGGAGAGAAATCCCACGTTCCCTCTTGAAATTCAAAACGGTACTTGACACCCTTGATGCAACTCAAAAAGTTCCCCAACATACCAGTCTCACTAGACAGGAACACAGAGTTTCCTGGCACAAGTTAATCTGAGCCCCTTCTCTCCTCCTGATCTCGACATGAAGGTTGATTCCCCAGCTTTGACTGGAAAGGGATACCTACCTTCCCATCGCACCTCAGGAGGAGGCCGGTCTCACACTGAAACTCGAGAGGAAGCCTCGTGGGTCGTGCCACATTCCGAAAGACACTGATTTACACGTCCAGTCAAAGTAAGTCCCGATATCCGGGCACCTCTTCGAATGTAACCCCGAGGATGTAGTCACAACACAAAGGGGCACTGACACCCTGGGAGCATCTTCTGGAAAAAGCCACAGGTTCCAAATACAACTCGACAAGTGGCCTGACACCCCATGAACAACTCGAGAGGCAAGCGGAGTTCCATGCCTCAACACAAGACGAGGCCTGATTCCCCTGTTCCAACTCCATAGCGACCCTGAGATTGATGTCACAAATGGAGAGGAACACTGGGTTCCCACATCAATTCAAGATGAGGCCCTATTCATCCCTGCAGGGCTGCGCTAGGAATTCCGAGGTGCCCCTCACAACGCCAAGGGAGTCTGACTTCTCTGAGGAGAGACAAATGGGTCCCCTGGTGGACACGCTCCTCAAGAGGAACCATAAGCTTCCGGCCACAACTCCAGGCAAACAACGAAATTCTCCCGTGCACGCATGCAGGCCCTTTTATGCTGCAGCATTTCCAAAGAAAGCCCACGTTCCCTCTTGGAACTTGAAAGGGCACTTGACACGCTTTGCGAAACCCCAGAAGTTCCCCCAGATACCCGTCCCCACTCGAAAGGAACGCTGAATTTCCCGCCACAAGTCAAGAAGAGCCCCGTATCCCCTCCTCAAGTCTAGATGAGGATCAGTTGCGCTTCTTCGCCTGTAAAGGACTGTGGACGTCCCCGTCTCACCTCAAGAGGAGGCTGGTATCTACTTGACACTGGAGGGGAACCCGGGGGTCTTGTCACATTTCAAAAGCCACGCATTTCCTCATCCACTCGAGATCTGACCTTATTCCCTTGCACCGATTCGAATGTCAGCTGCGAATTAACTCACAACATGAAGGGAGTTCTGATGCCCTGGTTGCTAATTGGAAAAGAGCCCCAGGTCCCAAATTTAACTCGTCTGGAGGCCTGAAACCCCTTCTACAACTCGAGAGGAAAGCAGAGTTCCATGCCTCCAGTCAAGTTGAGACCTGACTCCCTGTTTGAAATGGAATACACAACCCGATACCCAGTTCAGAACAGGAGAGGAAACTCGAGGTTCCCGCCTCAACTCTAGATGAGGCCCTCTTCCATTGCACCGACCCCAGTAGAGTCCCGAGAGGCCCCTCCCAACTCCACAGTATTCCTGACTTCCCATAGGCACAATGAGAAGCTCCAAAGGTCACCGTCACAAGTCGAGGGAACCCAGGGTTTCCTGCCGCAACTCAAGAAAGACCTCGAAATTCCCCCTTCAAGGCGTCTTGTGGCCCAATTATCCTGCCGTGACTCGTGAGAAATCCCGCGTTCCTGCTCACAACTCGGATGGAGACTGGACTTCCCTGGGGCCATAGGAGAAGCTCCCTGAATTCCCCGTTGTAACTCGAGAGAAACCCCACACGTCGTGCCACAGCTCGAGAAAAACCACGAGGTTCCCCCGTCATCGCCAGATGAAGCCCTTTCCCAATTCAGCGTCTGGAGAGAAATCCCACTTTCCCTCTTGAAATTTGAAATGGTATTTGACTGCCGGGGTCCAGCCCCGGCTGATCCAGGGATTTTAAAGGGGAGATGGCTTCGGCCATTACACTGGTTTTATTTAAATATTCATCAAGATATAAAGAGTAACAGAATGAGGATAGCTCAGTAGGAAAATTCAGCAGAGAAAAGAGGCTGAGTACCTTGGTTTACGTGGAAAATCAATATAACCTGTGACATCAGGTTAGCTCTGACCACGGAGGCTGCAGGCACCTTCTCAAATAGCAGAAGGTGCCCCACCTTAGGCACCTTCTCAAGTGGGTCTTAGAAGCCCAGGCAAATAAATGGTCACAGGAGACCTCCGCGCTCCAGATGGAGACTCAGCCAGAATTGAAAGAAAGAATGGCATGGGGAGACCAAATTTCGGTGAGCAAGGCCTGTAGCTTTATTTTCAACAGGGGCTTTTATACCATAAGCTGTACATAGAGGATAATAGGGGGTGTGAAATCATGCAAAGTCAGCAGTCTTTTATCCTTATCGAAACCAGGGTTTCTTTCCTGCAAATTTATTGTATACAAATGATTTAGGTGATTTACATCATCTTCTGTCCAGAAGGCCTATTAACATTTTATGACTCTGACAAAGGTTTGTCAATCCATAATTCTTATTTTCTCTACGAGTAATTATTTTAAGGTTTGGCGCCATCCTCCGAAGGTGTTAGATAAAGTTGCATTCCTATAGGGCAGAAGTGCAGTGGGTTTACAACAAAGGAAAGAATTTACTACCCTAAGGGTCTGAAGTTGCTAACACCAAGGCCACTACTTATTTTTTTCTACATACCAGGTATATTAATTAATAAACTTTCAAGGATACAATACAGGGGATGTGGAAACTTGGCAGCAAGCACTGGCTCATTAATGAAATCTTTTACTAGTTTTATTCTGTCAGCTTCTAACTCTCTGAGAGGCTCTAAGCTATTTGAATATCTTAGGCTTCCCGTGCCTCTCACAGCTGGGAGACTGTAAACAATCGTATGCATAGCTGTAGGAGTCCGGGTAAACTTGTCAGGCAAGTTAGAGAGCTATCTAAGGGGTTTGGATTTAAACACTTCTAATTCCCAGGAACTATATTAACTGGAGCTGTAAGTTAATGCCTGTTCAGAGAGAGTGAGGTGGTGGTGGGGGACAGCCGCCAGTAAAGTCAGAGGTGAGAGCACAAAGCATTAAAGTTGGCAGACTCTGGTTTTGGGGGTAGATGCTAGAGAATATCCAGGGGGACTCCTGAGGCTCGATCCCGCCTTTGTGTATGCCGAGCCTCCTTCCTCATGACCTTTGCTAGGGGCGGAGTTCCTCAAGCTGGCTCCCGGCATTTAACACCCTTAATGCAACTCAAAAAGTTCCCCGACATACCGGTCTCACTCGAGAGGAACACCGAGTTTTCCAGCACAACTTAATCTGAGCCCCTTCTCCCCTCCTGATCTTGACATGAGGGTCAATTTCCCTGTTCGTCTGGAAAGGGATCCCGACCTTCCAGTCCCACCTCAGGAGGAGGCCATTCTTACATTGAAACACGGGAGGAAGACTCGTGGGTCGTGCCACATTCGAAAGACACCAATTACACGTCCAGTCAAGGCAAGTCCCGATATCCGGGCACCCCTTCGAATGTAACCCCGAGGATGAAGTCACAACATAAAGGGGCACTGACACTCAGGTTGCATCCTCCGGAAAAAGCCGAAGATTCCAAATACAACTCGAAAAGTGGCCTGACACCCCATAAACAATTCGAGAGGCAAGCAGAGTTCCATGCCTCAACACAAGACGAGGCCTGACTCCCCTATTCAAACTCTGCAGAGACCCCGAGATCTATGTCAGAAATGGAGAGGAACCCTGAGGTTCCCGCCTTATCTTGAGATGAGGCCCTATTCATCCCTGTAGCACTGTGTGAGGAATCCCAAGGTGCCCCTCGCAACGCCAAAGGAGATCTGAATTCCCTGAGGAGACTCGAGTGGGTACACCAGGTCGACACGCAACTCGATATGAACCCTAAGCTTCCCACCACAACTCCAGGCAAACCACGAAATTCTTCCCTGCACGCTTGAGGAGGCCCTTTTACGATGCAGCGTTTCCAACGAAAGCCCACGATCCCTCTTGGAACTCGAAAGGGTACTTGACACACTTTATGAAACTCCAGAAGTTTCCCCAGATACCCGTCCCCAATCGGGAGGCACGCTGAATTTCCTGCCACAAGTCAAGAAGAGCCCCGTTATCCCCTCCTCATGTCTAGATGAGGGTCAATTGCCGTGCTTCACCTGGAAAGGAATGCCGACGTCCCCATGGCACCTTAAGAGGAGGCTGGTATCTACTTGACACTGGAGGGGAACCGGGAGGTCATGTCACAATTCAAAAGCCACGTATGTCCCCATCCACTGGATATCAGGCCTGATTTCCTTGCACCGATTCGAATGTCAGCTGAGAATCAACTCAGAACATGAAGGGAGTTCTGATGCCCTGGTTGCTAATTGGAAAAGAGCCCCAGGTCCCAAATTCAACTCATCTCGAGGCCTGAATCCCCTTTGACAATTCGAGGGGAAAGCAGAGTTCCATGCCTCCACACACATTGAGACCAGATTCCCTGTTTGAAATGGCATACACACCCTGAGACCCACGTCAGAACAGGAGAGGAACCCTGAGGTTCCCACCTCAACTTGAGATGAGCCCCTCTTCCATTACACCAACCCCAGTCGAGTCCTGAGGGGCCCCTCCCAACTCCATAGTATTCCTGACTTCCCGTAGGCACCATGAGAAGCTCCATGAGGTCACCATCACAAGTCAAGGGAACACAGGGTTTCCTGCCCCAAATGAGAAAACCTCGAGATTACCCCTTCAATGCCTCTTGAGGCCCGATTCCCCTACCTTGACTCTAGAGCAATGCCGCACCCCTGCTCGCAACTCAAATGGAGAATGGACTGCCCTGGGGCCACAGGAGAAGCTCCCTTTGTCCCCCGTCGTAACTCGAGAGTAACCCCACACGTCGTGCCACATTTCAAGAAAAATGACGAGATTCCCCCATCATCGCGAGATGAGGCCCTTCTTTTTCTGCATGGCCTAGCAACCAATCCCGAGTCCCCTCTCAAAACTACACAGGAGGTTTGACTCCCTTTAGGCCACTTGATGGGCTCCAAGAGATACCCGTTGCAATTCGAGAGGAGAGCGGAGTTCTTTGCTTCAACTGAAGACAAGGCCTGACTCCCCGGGTGAAACTTGAATGCAATACCGTGATCCCTGTTGCCACTGGAGAGGAACACGGAGTTTCTGGACACAAGCCTAGATGAAGTCTATTTGCCCTGCAGTGACTCTAGAGCAATCCCCAGCTCCCCCACACAACTAGAATGGAGATTGGACTTCCCTGTGGCAACACGAGAGGCTCCCTGAGTTCCCCATCATAACTCGAGAATCCTGCCACAACTCGGGAAAAACCACGAGGTTCCCCCGTCATTGCCAGATGAGGTATTTTCCCACTGCAGCATCTCGAGAGAAATCCCACATTCCCTCTTGAAATTTGAAATGGTACTTGACACCCTTGATGCAACTCAAAAAGTTCCCCGACATACCAGTCCAACTCGAGAGGAACACCGAGTTTCCTGGCACTATTTAATCTGAGCCACTTCTCCCCTCATCATCTCGACCTGAGGGTCGATTCCCCTGCTTTGTCTGGAAAAAGATCACAACCTTCCCATCGCACCTCAGGAGAGGGTCGGTCTCACATTGAAACTCGAGAGGAAGCCTCGTCAGACGTGCCACATTCGGAAGACAATGATTTGCCTGTCCAGTCAAGGTAAGTCCAGATGCCCAGGCACCTCTTCGAATATAACCCCAATGATGAACTCACAACATGAAGGGCACTGACACTGCGGTTGCATCCTCTGGAAAAAGCTGCAGGTTCCAAATACAAATCAACAAATGGCCTGATACTCCATGAACAACTCAGGAGGCAAACGGAGTTCCGTGCTTCAACCCAAGACAAGGCCTGACTCCCCTATTTCAACTCGGCAGAGACCCTGAGATCGATGTGAGAAATGGAGAGGAACCCTGAGTTTCCCGCCTCAACTCGAGATGAGGTCCTATTCATCCCTGCAGGGCTGCACGAGGAATCCTGAAGTGCCCCTCGCAACACCAAAGGAGATCTGACTTCTCTGAGGAGACACGAACGGGTCCCCAAGTCAACACGCAACTCGAGAGGAACCCTAAGCTTCCCTCCACAACTCCAGGCAAACCACGATATTCTCCCCTGCATGCTTGGAGGAGGCCCTTTTATGCTGCAGCATTTCCAAAGAAAGCCCATGTTGCCCCCTGGAACTCGAAAGGTTACTTGACATGCTTTATGAAATTCCAGAACTTTCCCCAGATACGCGTCCCCACTCGAAAGGAATGCTGAGTTTCCCGCCACAAGTCAAGAAGAGCCCCATTATCCCCTCCTCAAGTCAAGATGAGGGTCAATTGCCCTGCTTCACCTGGAAAGGATGCCGACATCCCCATCACACCTTGAGAGGAAGCTTGTTTTGGGGGCCGACGTGAGGCACTCCACCCATGACGAAGGTCATGAGGAAGGAGGCTTGACATACGCAAAGGCGGGATAAAGCCTCAGGAGTCCCCCTGGAAATCCTCGAGCATCTACCCCCATAACCAGAGCCTGCCTACTTTACTACTTTGTGCTCTCCCCTACACCTCTGACTTTATGGGGGGCTGTCTCCCACCACCTCTTTCGGAGAAGGAGTTAACCTAGAGCTCCAGTTAATAATAATTCCTGGGCGTGATAGGAGTGTTTCAACCTACAAACTCCTCTGAAGGTTCTCTAGCCTGCCTGACGGGCTTGTCTGGCCACATGTGATTGCTCACAGCCTCCCAACTGTGAGAGGCATGAGATGCTTTAAACCTTCTAAAAACAGGTTCCTTAGAAAAGTTAGAAAACTATTAGTATAAGTATAATGGGCTGATTAGAAATTGTATTGGTGAAGGGTTTTTCATTTGTTTAGCCAATGTTTGTTGCTAAGTCTCCACATCTCCTGCCCTTACACACATTAATGAATATATAGAAGAAATAAGTATT
Organism: Bos indicus; assembly: GCF_029378745.1. NCBI lineage: Eukaryota > Metazoa > Chordata > Mammalia > Artiodactyla > Bovidae > Bos > Bos indicus. Next base: position 212,365 of record NC_091769.1, on the reverse strand, counting down.
AACCTTTGATATTAATCGTGTTAGACCTTAGGCTAAGTAAATTCTTTCCTTAAACCCACTACACCCTCACCCTATAGGAATGTAACTTTATTTGGGTGGCGTCTGTTTTAAGAATAATCACCCTTGGAGAAAAAAGTGTTCTGGTTGACTGACCACTGTCACAAGGAGAGGGTCATAAATTTTCAGCAGGCCCCCATGGCTAGAAGATGATGTAACACCCCTAAGACCTCTGTATACATTTGTATGAAGCACCTGACTTTAATAAAAGTCAGGACTGCTGTCCCCACATGATTTTTGTATAACATCTCAGTGTATAAAAACCGACTCTGGAAAATAAAGAATTGGGATCAGTTCCTCGAAAGACTGGTCTCCCCATGTCACTCTCTCTCTCACTCTGGCTGAGTTTCCATCTGGAGCATGGAACCCGCCATTCTTACTAATTATACCTGGGCTTCTAAGATCCGACCGGGGAGGCCTCAGTGTCTCCTCTCCTTCGGGAGAATGGAAGGATGCCTGCGGCCTATGTAAGTGGTGCAAACTTCTTGTCTTGAAGTTTTATTGGTCTCCCGCGTAAACCAAGCTACTCAGTCTCTTTTCTCCACTGAATTTTCCTACTGAGCTATCCTTATTCTATTACTCTTTATATCTTTGATGAATATTTAAATAGTCGCCGAAGCCATCTCCCCTTCGAATACCCTGGATGAGCAGTGGCTGGACCCCAGCAGAGGCTGGTATCTACTTGACACTGGAGCGGAACCTGGGGGTCTTGTCACAATTCAAAAGCCATGTATGTTCCCATCCACTGGAGATCAGGACTGATTCCCTTGCACTGAATCGAATGTCAGCTGAGAATCAACTCACAACACGAAGGGAGTTCTGATGCCCTGGTTGCTAATTGGAACAGAGTCCCAGGTCCCTAATTCAAATCGTCTGGAGGCCTGAAACCCCTTTGACAACTCGAGAGGAAAGCAGAGTTCCATGCCTCCACACAAGTCGAGACCTGACTCCCTGTTTGAAACGGCATACACACACCGAGACCCACATTAGAACAGGAGAGGAACCCTGAGGTTCCCACCTCAACTCGAGATGAGGCCCTCTCCCATTGCACCGACCCCAGTGGAGGCCTGAGAGGCCCCTCCCATCTCCACAGTATTCCTGACTTCCCTTAGGCATCATGAGAAACTCCCTGAGGTCACTGTCAAAAGTCGAGGGAACCCAGGGTTTCCTGCTGCAACTTGAGAAAGACCTTGCAATTCCCATTTCAATGCATCTTTAGGACCGATTCCCCTGCAGTGAATCGAGAGCAATGCCACTCGCCCGCTCACAACTCGAATGGAGACTGGACTCCCCTGGGGCCACAGGAGAAGCTCCCTGAGTTCCCCATTGTAACTCGAGAGAAACCCCACACATTGCGCTGCAGCTCTTGAAAAACCTTGAGATTTACCCGTCATTGAGAGATAAGGCCCTTCTTTACCTGCAGGGCCTAGAAAGCAATCCTGAATCCCCTCTCAAAACTCCAAAGGATGCTTGACAACTTTTAGGCCACTCGATGGGCTCCAAGAGATACCCGTCGCAACTCGAGAGGAGAGCGGAGTTATTTGCTTCAACTCGAGATGAGGCCTGACTCCCCAGGTGAACCTTGAATGTAACCCCAAGATCCCCCTTGCCACTGTAGAGGAACAAAAAGTTTCTGGACACAAGCCTAGATGAGGTCTATTTGCCCTGCAGTGACTCAAGAGCAATCCCCATCTGCCCCTCGCAACTTGAATGATGATTGGACTTTCCTGGGTTAACACGAGAGGCTCCCTGAGTTCACCATCGAAACTCAAAAATCCCGCCGCAACTAGAGAAAAACCACGAGGTTACCCCGTGATCGTCAGATGAGGCCCTTTTCCACTACAGCATCACGAGAGAAATCCCACATTCCCTCTTGAAATTCGAAACTACTTGACACTCTTGATGCAACTCAAAGAGTTGCCGACATACCAGTTTCACTTGAGAGGAACAACGATTTTCCCAGGACAACTTAATCTGAGCCCCTTGTCCCATCCTGAACTCTACCTGAGAGTCGATTCCCCTGCTTTGTCTGGAAAGGGATCACAACCTTCTCGTTGCACCTCAGGAGGAGGCCGGTCTCACATGGAAACTCGAGAGGAGGCCTCATGGGTCTTGCCACATTCCAAAAAACACCGATTTCGCAGTCCACTCAAGGTAAGTCCCGATGCCCTGGCACGTCTTCGAATGTAACCCCGAGGATGAAGTCACAACACGAAGGGGCACTGACACCCCAGTTGCATGCTCCAGGAAAAAAACACAGGTTCCAAATACAACTCAACAAGTGGCCTGCTACCCCATGAACAACTCGAGAGGCAAACGGAGTTCCGTGCCTCAACACAAGACGTGGCCTGACACCCCTGTTCCAACTCCGCAGAGATCCTGAGATCGATGTCAGAAATGGAGAGGAAGCCTTAGGTTCCAGCCTCAACTCAAAATGAGGAGATATTCAACCCTGCAGCGCTGCTCGAGGAATCCCGAGGTGCCCCTTGCAACGCCAAAGGAGATCTGACTTCCCTGAAGAGACTGTAATGCATCCCCCAGGTCGACACGCAACTCGAGAGGAACACTAAGCTTCTGCCACAACTTCAGGCACACCACGAAATTCTCCCCTGCACGCTTGAGGAGGCCCTTTTAGCTGCAGTGTTTCCAAAGAAAGCCCACGTTTCCCTAGGAACTCAAAAGGGTCCTAGACACACTTTATGAAACTCCAGAAGTTTCCCGAGATACCCGTCCCCACTCTATAGGAATGCTGAGTTCCCGCCACAAGTCAAGAAGAGCCCCGTTTTCCCAACCTTAAGTAGAAATGAGTGTCGATTGCCCTGGTTCACCTGGAAAGGAATGCCAACGTCCCCATCCCACCTCGAGATGAGGCAGGTATCTACTTGACACTGGAGGGGAACCTGGGGGCCTTGTCACAATTCGAAAGTCACATATTTCCCCATCCACTCGAGATCAGGTCTGATTTCCTTGCACCGATTAGAATGTCAGCCAAGAATCAACTCACAACATGAAGGGAGTTCTGATGCCCTGGTTGCTAATCCGAAAGAGCCCCAGGTCCCAAATTCAACTCGGCTAGTGCCTGAAAACCCTTTGACAACTCTAGAGGAAAGCAGAATTCCATGCCTCCACACACGTCGAGACCTGACTCCCTGTTTGAAACGGTGTACACAGCCCAAGACCCACGTCAGAACAGGAGAGGAACCCTGAGGTTCCTGCCTCAACTCTAGATGAGGCCCTCTTCCATTGCACCGACCCCAGTGGAGTCCCTAGAGGCTCCTCTCAACTCCACAGTATTCCTGAGTTCCCATAGGCACCCTGAGAAGCTCCCTGAGGTCACCGTCACAAGTCGAGGGAACCTAGGGTTTCCTGCCACAACTCAATAAAGACCTTGTTGTTCCCTGTTCAATGCGTCTTGAAGCCCGATTCCCCTGCTGTGATTCGAGAGCAATACTGTGGTCCCCCTCACAACCCGAATGGAGATTGTACTTCCCTGGGGCCACAAGAGAGGCTGCCAGAGTTCCCCATCGTAACTCCAGGGAAACACCACACGTCGTGCCGCAGCTCGAGAAAAACTATGAGATTCTCCGGTCATCGCGAGATGAGGCCCTTCTTTTCCTGTAGGGCTTAGAGAGCAATCCCGAGTCCCCTCTCAAAACTCCACAGGTGGCTTGATTCCCTTTTCACCACACAATGGGCTCCAAGAGTTACCCGTCGCAACTTGAGAGGAGAGCGGAGTCCTTTGCTTCCACTTGAGACGAGGCCTGACTCCCCGGGTGAACCTTTAGTACAACCCTGAGATCCCTGTCGCCACTGGAGAGGAAAATGGAGCTTCTGGACACAAGCCTAGCTGAGGTCTATTTGCCCTGCAGTGACTCGAGAGCACCCCCTGCTCCACGTCGAAACATGAATGCAGATAGGACTTCCCTGGGGCACCAGGAGAGGCTCCCTGAGTTCACCGTTGTAACTCGAGAATCCCACCAGTATTCGAGAAAATTCACGAGGTTCCCCCGTCATCACGAGATGAGGCCCTTTCCCACTGCAGCGTTTCGAGAGAAATCCCACGTTTGCTCTTAAAATTCGAAACGGTACTTGACACCTTAATGCAACACAAAAAGTTCCCCGACATACTGGTCTCACTCGAGAGGAACACCGAATTTCCCAGCACAACTTAATCTGAGACCCTTCTCCCCTCCTGATCTTGACATGAGGGTTGATTCCCCTGCTTTGTCTGGAAAGGGATCCCGACCATCCTGTCTCACCTCAGGAGGAGGCTGGTCTCATATTGAAACTTGAGAGGAAGCCTCGTGGGTCGTGACACATTCCGAAAAAAACCGCTCTCCTGATCCACTAAGTTAAGTCCCGATTCCAGGGCCCCTCTTCGAATGTCACCCTGAGGATGACGTCACAACATGAAGGGGCACTGAGATCCCTGTTGCATCCTCCGGAAAAAAGCCGGAAGTTCCAAATACAACTCGACAAGTGGCCTGAAACCCCATGAACATCTCGAAAGGCAAGTGAATTTCCATGCCTCAACACAAGACGAGGCCTGATTCCCCTTTTGGAAGTCCGCATAGACCCCGAGATCCATTTCAGAAATGGAGAGCAACACTGAGTTTCCCACCTCAACTCAAGATGAGGCCCTATTCATCCCTGCAGCAATGTGCGAGGAATCCTGAGGTGCCCCTCACAACACCAAAGGAGTTCTGACTTCCCTGAAAAGACACTAGCGGATCCCACAGTTGGACACACAACTCGAGAGGAACCCTAAGCTTCCTGGCACAACTCCAGGCAACCCTCAAGATTCACCCTTGCATGCTTGAGGAGGCCCATTTATGCTGCAACATTTCCAAAGAAAGCCCACATGCCCTCTTGGAACTCGAAAGGGTACTTGACACGCTTTATGAAACTCCAGAAGTTTCCCCAGATACCCGTCCCCACTCGAGAGGAACACTGAGTTTCTCGCCACAAGTCAAGAAGAGTGTCATTTTCTCCTCCTCATCCGAGATGAGAGTCGATTGCCCTGCTTCGTCTGGAAAGGAATGCCAACGTCCCCGTCGAACCTCAAGAAGAGGCTGGTATCTACTTGACACTGGACAGGAATCTGGGGGTCTTGTCACAATTCGAAAGCCACGTATTTCCCCATCCACTAGAGATCAGGCCGGATACCCTTGCACAGATTCGAATGTCAGCCTAGAATCAACTCACAACATGAAGGAAGTTCTGATGCTTCGGTTGCTGATTTGAAAAAAAACCCAGGTCTCAAATTCAACTCACCTGGAGGCCTGAAACCCCTTTGACAACTCGAGAGGAAAGCAGATTTCCATGCCTCCACACAAATCGAGACCTGACTCCCTGTTTGAAATGGCATGCACACCCCGATACCCATGTCAGATCAGGAGATAAACCCTGAGGTTCCCACCTCAGTTCGAGATGAGGCCCTAATCCATTGCACCGATCCCAGTGGAGTCCTGATAGGCCCCACCCAACTCCAAAGTATTCCTGACTTCCTATAGCACTATGAGAAGCTCCCTCAGGTCACCATCACAAGTCGAGAGAACCCAGGGTTTCCTGTCACAACTCGAGAAAGACCTCGAGATTCCCCCTTCAACACGTCTTGAGGCCCGATTCCCCTGCCATGACTCGAGAGTAATGCCGCGCTACCCCTCGCAACTTGAATGGGTACTGGACTTCCCTGGGGCTACACAAGAGGCTCCCTGAGTTCCAGGTCGTATTTCGAGGTAAACCTCACACATCGTACAGCAGCTCGAGAAAAACCACGAGAAACACCATCATCGTGAGAGGAGGCCCTTCTTTTCCTGCAGGGACTAGACAGCAATCCTGAGTATGCTCTCAAAACTCCACAGGAGGCTTGACTCCCTTTAGGCCACTCAATGGGCTCCAAGAGATACGTGTGGCACCTCAAGGGGAGAGCGGATTTTTTTGCTTCAACTCCAGACGAGGCCTGATTCCCCGAGCGAACCTTGAATGCAACACTGAGATCCCTGTTGCCACTGGAGAGGAACTCGGAGTTTTTGGACACAATCCTAGATGAGGTCTATTTGCCCTGCAGTGACTCGAGAGCACCCCCTGCTCCACGTCAAAACATGAATGCAGATAGGACTTCCCTGGGGCACCAGGAGAGGCTCCCTGAGTTCACCGTCGTAACTCGAGAATCCCACCAGTACTCGAGAAAATTCACGAGGTTCCCCCGTCATCACGAGATGAGGCCCTTTCCCACTGCAGCGTTTCGAGAGAAATCCCACGTTTGCTCTTAAAATTCGAAACGGTACTTGACACCTTAATGCAACGCAAAAAGTTCCCCGACATACTGGTCTCACTCGAGAGGAACACCGAGTTTCCCAGCACAACTTAATGTGAGCCCATTCTCCCCTCCTTATCTCGACATGAGGGACGATTCCCCTGCTTTGTCTGGAAAGGGATACCGACCTTCCTGTCGCACCTCAGGAGGAGACAGGTCTCAGACTGAAACTTGACAGGAAGCCTTGTGGGTCGTGCCACATTCTGAAAGACACTGATTTCCCCGTCCACTCAAGGTAAGTCCCGATGCCCGGGCACCCCTTTGAATGTAAAGCCAAAGATGAAGTCACAACATGAAGGGGCACTGACATCCTGGTTGCATTCTCTGGAAAAAAGCTGCAGGTGCTAAATGCAACTCAACAAGTGGCCTGAGACCCCATGAACAAATCGAGAGGCAAGCGTAGTTCTGTGCCTCAACACAAGACGAGGCCTTACTCCACTGTTCCAAATCCACAGAGACCCCGAGATTGATGTCAGAAATGGAGAGGAAGCCTAAGGTTCCTGCCTCAACTCGAGATGAGGCCCCATTCAATCCAGCAGTGATGTGCGAGGAATCCCGAGGTGCCCCTCGCAATGCCAAAGGAGATCTGACTTCCCTGAGGAGACACGAGGGGGTTCCCCAGGTCGACATGCAACGCGAGAGGAACCCTAAGCTTCCCACCACAACTCCACGAAAACCACGAAATTCTCCCTTGCATACTTGAGGAGGCCCTTTTACGCTGCAGCGTTTCCAAAGAAAGCCCATGTTCCCTCTTGGAACTCGAAAGGGTACTTGACACACGTTATGAAACTCCAGAAGTTTCTTGAGATGCCCGTCCCCACTTGAGAGGAATGCTGAATTTCCAGCCACAAGTCAAGAAGAGCCCTGTTTTCCCCTCCACAAGTCGAGATGAGTGTTGATTGCCCTGCTTCCCCTGGAAAGGAATCCCGACATCCCCGTCACAACTCGAGAGGAGGTGGTATCTACTTGATACTCGAGGGGAACCCGGGGGTCTTGTCACAATTCGAATGCCATGTATTTCCCCATCCACTCGAGATCAGGCCAGATGGCCTTGCACCAATTCGAATGTCAGCCAAGAATCAATTCACACAAAGAAGGGAGTTCTGATGATTGGTTGCTAATTCGCAAAGAGCCCCTGGTCCCAAATTCAACTTGGTTGGAGGCCTGAAACCCCTTGGACAACTCGAGAGGAAAGCAGAGTTCCATGCCTGCAAACAAGTTGAGACCTGACTCCCTTTTTGAAATGGCATACACACTCCGAGACCCACATAAGAATAGGAGAGGAAGCCTGAGGTTCCCACCTCAACTCAAGATGGGGCCCTCTTCGATTGCATCAAACCCAGTGGAGTCCCAAGAGGCCATACCCAACTCCACAGTATTCCTGACTTCCCATAGGCACCCTGAGAAACTCCCTGAGGTCACCATCACAAGTCGAGGGAACCCAGGGTTTCCTGCTGCAACTTGAAAAAGACATCGAGACTCCCCCTTCAATGCATCTTGAGGCCTGATTACCCTGCCGTGATTTGAGAGCAGTGCCGCGCTCCATCTTGCAACCGAATGGAGACTGGACTTCCCTGGGGCCACACGAGAGGATCCCTGAGTTCCCTGTCATAACTAGAGAAAAAACCCACACGTCACGCCGCAGCTCGAGAAAAACCATGATATTTCCCTGTCATTGCGAGATGAGGCCCTTCTTTTCCTGCACGGCCTAGAGAGCAATCCCGAGTCCCCTCTCAAAATTACACAGGAGGCTTGACTCCCTTTAGGCCACTCAGTGGGCTCCAAGAGACACCCGTCGCAACTGGAGATGAGAGCGGAGTTCTTTGCTTCAACTCGAGACGAGGCCTGACTCCCCGGGTGAACCTGAATGCAACCCCGAGATCCCTATGCCACTGGAGAGGAACAAGAGTTTCTGGACACAAGCCTAGATGAGGTCTATTTGCCCTGCAGCGACTCGAGAGGAATCCCCAGTTCCCTCTTGCAACTCGAATGGAGATTGGACTTCCCTGGGGCAACAGGAGAGGCTCTCTGAGTTCCCCATCATAACTCGAGAATCCCACCGCAACTCGAGAAAAACCATGAGGTTCCCCCGTCATCACGAGATGAGGCTCTTTCCCACTGCAACGTCTTGAGAGAAATCCCACGTTCCTTCTTGAACTTTGAAACGGTACTGAACACCTTTGATGCAACTCAAAAAGTTCCCCGACATACTTTTCTCACTCGAGAGGAACTCCTAGTTTCCTGGCACAACTTAATCTGAGCCCCTTCTCCCCTCCTGATCTCAACATGAGGGTCGATTCCCCTGCTTTGACTGGAAAGGGATCCCGACCTTCCCGTCTCACCTCTGGAGGAGGCTGGTCTCACATTGAAACTCGAGAGGAAGCCTCGTGGGTCATGCCACATTCCGAAAAACACCAATTTCCCCGTCCACTCAATGTAAATCCTGATGCCCGGGCACCTCTTCGAAAGTAACCCTGAGAATGAAGTCACAACAGGAAGGGGCACTTACACCCCAGTTGTAGCGTCCGGAAAAAGCCGCATGTTCCAAATACAACTCGACATGTAGCCTGAAAACCCACGAACAACTTGAGAGGAAAGCAGAGTTCCATGCCTCCACAGAAGTGGACACCTGACTCCCTGTTTGAAAGGGCATACACACCCTGAGACCCACGTGAGAATAGGAAAGGAACACTGAGGTTCATGGCTCAACTCGAGATGAGGCCCTCTTCCATTGCATCGACACCAGTGGAGTCCCGAGAGGCCCCTCCCAACTCCACAGTATTCCTGACTTCCCATAGGCGCCATGAGAAGCTTGCTGAGGTCACCGTCACAAGTCGAGGGAATCCAGGGTTTCCTGCTTCAACTCGAGAAAGACCTCGAGATTCCCCCTTCAACGCGTCTTGAGGCCCGATTCCCCTTCAGTGACTCGAGAGCAATGCCGTGCACTCCCTCGAAACTCGAACGGAGACTGGACTTCCCTGGGGCACCTCGAGAGGCTTCCAGAGTTCCCCGTCGTAACTGGAGAGAAACCCCACACATCGTGCCGCAGCTCTAGAAAAACCACGAGGTTCCCCCGTCATCCCCAGATGAGGCCCTTTCCCACTGCAGCATCACGAGAGAAATCCCACGTTCCCACTTGAAATTGGAAATGGTACTTGACATCCTTGATGCAACTCAAAAAGTTCCCTGACATACTGGTCTCAGTTGAGAGGAACACCTCGTTTCCCAGCACAACTTAATGTGAGCCCCTTCTTGCCTCCTGTTCATGACATGAGTGTCAATTCCCTGCTTTGTCTGGAAAGGGATCCCTACCTTCCCATCACACCTCAGGAGGAGGCCGGTCTCACACTGAAACTCGAGTGGAAGCCTCGTGGTTTGGGCCACATTTCGAAAGACACTGATTTCCCCATCCACTTAAGGTTAGTTCCGATGTCTGGGAACTTCTTTGAATGTAACCCCTAGGAAGAAGTCACAGGATGAAGGGGCACTGACATCCCGGTTGCATCCTCTGGTAAAAGCCGCAGGTTCCAAATACAACTCGACAAATGGCCTGACACCCATGAACAACTCTAGAGGCTAGTGGATTTCCATTCCTCAACACAAGACGAGGCCTGACTCCCCTGTTCCAACTCTGTAGAGAACCCGAAATCGATGTGAGAAACGGAGAGGAACCCTGAGGTTTCCGCTTCAACACGAGATGAGGCCCTATTCCTCCCTGCAGCCATGCGCGAGGATTACCAAGGTGCACCTCGCAACGCCAAAGGAAATCTCACTTCCCTGACGAGACACGAACGTGTCCCCCAGGTCAACACGCAACTTGAGAGGAACCATAAGCTACCTGCCACAACTCCAGGCAACATACGAAATACTGCCCTGCACACTTGAGGAGGCTCTTTGACGCTGCAGCGTTTCCAAGGAAAGCCAACGTTCCCTCTTGGAACTCGAAAGGGTACTTGAAACTCTTTAGGAAACTCCAGAAGTTTCCCCAGATATCCCACTTGAGGGGAACGCTGTTTCATGCCACAAGTCAAGAAGAGCCCCGTTATCCCCTCCTCACGTCGAGATAAGAGTTGATTGCCCTGCTTTGCCTGGAAAAGAATGCCAACGTCCCAACGCACGTCGAGAGGAGGCTGGTATCTACTTGACAATGGAGGGGAACCCGGGGGCCTTGTCACAATTCAAAAGCCACGTATTTCCCCATCCATTTGAGAACAGGCCCAATTAACTTGCACCGATTTGAAAGTCAGCCAAAAATCAACTCACAACAAGAAGAGAGTTCTGATGCCCCGGTTGATAATTGGAAAACAGCTCCAGGTCCCAAATTCAACTCATCTGGGGGCCTGAAACACCTTTGACAACTCGAGAGGAAAGCAGAGTTCCATGCCTCCAAACAAGTCGAGACCTGACTCCTTGTTTAAAATGGCATACACAGCCCAAGACCCACGTCAGAAAAGGAGAGGAACCCTGAGGTTCTTGCCTCAACTCGAGTGAGGCCTCTTTCATTGCACCAACCCCAGTGGAGTCCCGAGAGGCCCCTCCCAACTCCACAGGATTCCTGACTTCCCATAGGCACCATGAGAAGCTCGCTGAGGTCACCGTCACAAGTCGAGGGAACCCAGGGTTTCTTGCCGCAACTCAAGAAAGACAAGGAGGTTCCCTTTTCAACGGGTCCTGAGGCCCGATTCCCCTGCCGTGACTCGAGAGCAATGCCACCCATGCCCTCGCAACTCGAATCTAGATTGGACTTCCTTGGGGCCACAGGAGAAACTCCCTGAGTTCCCCATTGTAACTCGAATGAAACCCCACACGTCACAATGCAGTTTGAGAAAAACCACGAGATTCCCCTGGCATCACGAGATGAGGACCTTCTTTTCCTCCAGGGCCTAGAGAGCAACCCCGAGTCCCCTCTCAAAACTCCACAGGAGGCGTGACTCCCTTTAGGCCACTCAGTGGGCTCCAAGAGACACCAGTCACAACTGGAGATGAGATCGGAGTTCTTTGCTTCAACTCGAGACGAGGCCTGACTCCCCGGGTGAACCTTGAATGCAACCCCGAGATCCCTATGCCACTGGAGAGGAACACGGAGTTTCTGGACACAAGCCTAGATGAGGTATATTTGCCCCGCAGTGACTCGAGGGGAATCCCAGGTTCCCCCTCGCAACTCAAATGGAGATTGGACTTCCCTGGGGCAACATGAGAGGCTCCATGATTTCCCCATTGTAATTTGAGAATCCCACTGCAACTCGAGACAAAGCAAGAGGTTCCCCCATCATCAGGAGATGAGGCCCACTGCAACGTCTTGAGAGAAATCCCATGTTCCCTCTTGAAATTCGAAACGGTACTGAACATCCGTGATGCAAGCCAAAAAGTACCCCAACATACCTTTCTCACTCGAGAGGAACACCAGTTTTCCCAGCACAACTTAATCTGAGCCCCTTCTCCCCTCCTGATCTCGACATGAGGGTCGATTCCCCTGCTTTGACTGGAAAGGGATCCCGACCTTCCTGTCGCAGCTCCTGAGGAGGCTGGTCTCACATTGAAACTCGAGAGGAAGCCTCGTGGGTCGTGCCACATTCCGAAAGACACCGATTTCCCCATCCACTCAACGTAAGTCCTGATGCCCGGGCACCTCTTCGAAAGTAACCCCAGAGATGATGTCACAACAGGAAATGGCACTGACACTCTGGTTGCATCCTCCAGAAAAAGCCGCATGTTCCAAATACAACTCGACATGTGGCCTCACAACCCATGAACAACTCGAGAGGAAAGCAGAGTTCCATGCCTGCACACACATCAAGACCTGACTCCCTGTTTGAAATGGCATACACACCCCGAGACCCACGTCAGAACAGGAGAGGAACCCTGAGGTTCCTGTCTCAAGTTGTGATGAGGACCTCTTCCATTGCACTGACCCCCATGGAGTTACGAGAGGCCCCTCCCAACTCCACAGTATTCCTGACTTCCCAGAGGCACCATGAGAAGGTCTCTGAGGTCACCCTCATAAGTCGAAGGAACCCAAGGTTTCTTGCTGCAACTCAAGAAAGACCTCGAGATTCCCCCTTCAACGCCTCTTGAGGCCCAATTCTGCTGCCATGACTCGAGAGCAATGCCACGCTCCCCTTTGCAACTCAAATGGAGACTGGACATTCCTGGGTCTACACAAGAGGCTCCCTGAGTTCCCCGTCATAACTCGAGAGAAACCCCACATGTCGCGCCACAGCTTGAAAAAAAACCACGAGATTCCCCCGTCATCCCTAAATGAGGCCCGTCTTTTCCTGAAGGGCATAGAGAGCAACCACAAGTCCCCTCTCAAAACTCCACAGGAGGCTTGACTTCTTTTAGGCCACTCAGTGCACTCCAGGAGATACCCGTGGCAACTCCAGAGGAGAGCGGAGTTCTTTGCTTCAACTCAAGACAAGGCCTTACTCTGCAGGTGAAACTTGATGGCAACCCTCCCTAATCCCACCCACCTCCCACCAACCACTCTCCCACCACCCTCCCACCTTCCGCCCACTTTCGGCTCACCATCCTCCCACCAACCTCCCACCTCCTGCCCACCACCCACCAACTACTCTCCCACCACCATTCCACCTCCTTCCCACCTCCCGCCCACCACAAGACCAACTCCCACCCACAACCCTCCCACCTTCTCCCCTCCAACCTCGCACATCACCCCCACCACCCTCCCACCTCCCGCCCACCACCCAACCACCTCCCGCCCAACACCCTCCAACCACCCACCCAACTCCCGCCCACCATCTTCCCACCACCCTCCCACCTCCCGCCCACCACCCTCCCACCACCCGCCTACATCCCACCCACCACCCTCCCACCTCCTGCCCACCACCCGCCCACCTCCCGCCCACCTCCCTCCAATCCACCCTCCCATTCATTGTCCCACCCCTGTGGAGTAGGATCAAGTAGGTGAACCTGTTTTCTTATACATAAATTGGGGGCATCTAGCTTGATCTTGGTTTATAAACTGGACCTTTTGGACCTCTAGGGTATCTAGGATTTATTGGCTTTCTGTGTTGTGATTCTGGGTGAGATTTCATCCAAAGAAAGATAGAGGGACACCATATGGCTTCCCTATCTGCACCCTTCTAGAAAAAGGGTCACTGTGCCATGTTCATTATTGCATCACCAGGGTCTACTGCATCCCACAGTAGACCTTCAATAAATACTTTATGGAAGGAAAGACATGAAGGGAGGGAAGCAAAGAGAGGGGTGATGAGAGTGTGGGTGGATAGGAGGAGAGATGGGAGGATGGGTGAGAGGATGGTGGGAGGGTAGATGGGGGGTGGATGGAAGTGGATGGGAGGATGGTGGGAGTGCTGTGGTAGGATGGTGGTAAGGTAGATGGAAGGATGAATGAGAGGATGTGAGAGGATGTGAGTGGATGGATGGGAAAGTGGTTGGGAGGGTGGTGGGAGGAAAGTGGGATGGTAGTGGGAAGATGAATGGGAGTGTAGAATGGAGGGTGGTGGGAAGATGGTGGGAGGGTGGTGGGAGGGTGGATTGGAGGGTGTTGGGAGATTGGTGGGACGGTGGTGGGAGGGTGTTGGGAGGGTGGTTGGAGGATCGTGGGAGGGGTGGTGGTTGCCGAGGGGCTCCTCTTGAGTTGCAACGGGGATCTCAGGGACCGGCTCGTGTTGCCTCAGAGAAGTCAGGTCCCTTTTCAAGTTGCGAGGGGCCCATCAGGATTCCTCTCGAGTCACTGCTGGTGAATAGTTCGGTGTCTAGAGTTCAGTCGGGAAACTCAGTGTTCCTCTCCGGTGGCAACTGGGATCTCGGGCTTCCTATCAAGGTTCAACTAGGGAGTCAGGCCTCGTCTGGGGTTGAGGCATGGAACTCTGCATTTCTGTCGAGTTGTCAAAGGGCTGTCAGGCCTCCAGTTGAGTTCAGGTGGTGAATTTGGGCTTTTTCAAGAGGATAGGCAGGGCCGACAGGCCTCCCATCGTGTTGTGAGGGGATACTCGGTGTTCCATTGGAGCTGGTGCAGGGGAATCAGGACTTATCTGGAGCAGAGGGGGAACTTGGCATCCTTTTTCCTTGCAGTAGGATCTGCGGGGTTCCACTCGAGATTCAAGCAGTGACACAGGCCTCCTCTTGTTGTGCGAGGGGAATTTGGGATTCTTATTGAGTTGAAGCAGGGAATGGGCCCTCATCTCCGGATGAGGTGGGACACACGGGGTCTAGTCGAGTTGTGGCGGGAAACTCTGCTTTCATCTCGAGTTGTGACGGGGACCTCTGGCCCCCCTTGAGTTGCCTAAAGAGAATCAAGCTTTCTCTTGAGTTTTGAGAGGAACGTGGGATTGCACTCGCGGTGCTGCAGGAGGAAAGGGCCTCATCTTGCGTTTACAGGTGCATCTCGTGGACTGTCTCAAGTTGTAGCTGGAGGCTTGAGATTCCTCTCCAGGTACCACGGGGAACTCAGGGAGCCTGTCGTGTTGCCTCAGGGAACAAGACGAGGTCTGACTCCCCTGTTCCAACTCCACAGAGACCCCAAGATCAATGTCTGAAATGGAGAGGAACCCTGAAGTTCCCGCCTCAACTCAAATTGAGGCCCTATTCATCCCTGCAGCGATGCGCGAGGAATCCTGAGGTGCCCCTCACAATGCCAAAGGAGATCTGACTTCCCTGAGGAGACATGAGCGGGTCCCCCAGGTCACAACGCAGCTCGAGAAAAACCACGAGATTCCCCCATCATCGCGAGATGAGGCCCTTCTTTTCCTGAAGAGCCTAGAGAGCAATCCCGAGTCCCCTCTCAAAACTCCACAGGATGCTTGACTCTTTTTAGGCCACTCAATGGGCTCCAAGAGATACCCATCGCAACTCGAGATGAAAGCAGAGTTATTTGCTTCAACTCGAGATGAGGTCTGACTCAGCAGGTGAAGCTTGAATGCAAATAGGAGATCCCTGTTGCCACTGGAGAAGAACACGGAGTTTCTGGACACAAGTCTAGATGAGGTCTATTTACTCTGCAATGACTCGAGAGCAATCCCCAGCTCCCCCTTGCAACTCCAATGAAGACTGGACTTCCCTGGGGCAGCACGAGAGGCTCCCTGAGTTCCCCGTTGAAACTCGAGAATTCCGCCGCAACTCGAGAGAAACACGATGTTCCCCCGTCATCAGAAGATGAAGCCCTTTCCTACTGCAGAGTCTCGAGATAAATCCCACGTTCCCTCTTGAAATACGAAATGGTACTTGACATCCTTGATGCAACTCAAAAGTTTCCCCAACATACCGGTCTCACTCAAGAGGAGCTCTGATTTTCCCAGAACAACACAATCTGAGCCCCTTCTCCCCTCCTGATCTCGACAGGAGGGTCGATCTCCTGCTCTGTCTGCAAAGGGATCACGACCTTCCCGTCGCACCTCAGGAGGACGCCAGTCTAACACTGAAAGTCGAGAGGAAGCCTCGTGGGTCGTGCCACATTCCGAAAGACACCAATTTCCCAGTTCACTCAAGATAAGTCCTGATACCCAGGTACCTCTTCGAATGTAACCCCAAGGACGAAGTCACAACATGAAGGGGCACTGACACCCCGATTGCATCTTCCATAAAAAGCCGCAGGTTTCAAATACAATTCAACAAGTTGCCTGACACCCCATGCACAACTCGAGAGGCAAACAGAGTTCCGTGCCTCAACACAAGACAAGGCCTGACTCCCCTGTTCCAGCTCTGCAGAGACCCCGAGATGGATGTCAGAAATGGAGAGGAACCCTGAGGTTCCCGCCTCAACTCGAGATGAGGCCCTATTCATCCTTGCAGCACTGTGTGAGGAATCCCGAGGTGTCCCTCACAATGCCAAAGGAGATCTGACTTCCCTGAGGGGACACGAGCGGGTCCCTTAATTTGACAGGCAACACAAGAGGAGCCCTAAGCTTCCCGCCACAGCTCCAGGCAAACCACAAAATTCTCCCTTGCAGGCTTAAGGAGGCCCTTTTATGGTGCAGTGTTTCCAAAGAAAGCCCACGTTCCCTCTGGGAACTTGAAAGTGTACTTGACACGCTTCATGAAACTCCAGAAGTTTCCCCAGATACCCATCCCCACTCGAGAGGAACGCTGAGTTTCCTGCCACAAGTCAAGAAGAGCCCCTTTATCCCCTCCTCAAGTCGAGATGATGGTCAATTGTCCTGCTTCGACTGGAAAGGAATGCCAACGTTCATGCCTCACCTCAAGAGGAGGCTTGTACTACTTGACACTGGAGGGGAACCCGGGGTACTTGTCACAATTTGAAAGCTATGTATTTCGCCATCCACTCGAGATCAGGCCTAATTCCCTTGCATGGATTCGAATGTCAGCCGAGAATCAACTCACAACATGAATAGAGATCTGATGCCCCGATTGCTAATTGGAAAAGAGCCCCAGGTCCCAAATTCAACTTGTCTTGAGGCCTGAAACCCCTTTGAAAACTCGAGAGGAAAGCAGCCTTCCATGCCTCCACTCAAGTCGAGACCTTACTCCCTGTTTGAAATGGCATATACAGCCCGAGTCCCACATCAGAACAGGAGAGGAACCCTAGGTTCACACCTCAACTCGAGATGAGGCCCTCTTCCACTGCACCGATCCCAGTGGAGTCCTGAGAGGCCCCTCCCAACTCCACAGTATTCCTGACTTCCCATAGGCACCCTGAGAAGCTCCCTGAGGTCACTGTCACAAGTCGAGGGAACCCAGGGTTTCCTGCCCCAACTCGAGAAAGAACTCGAGATTCCTCAATCTACGTGTCTTGAGGCCCGGTTCCTCTGATGCGACACGAGAGCAATGGCGTGGGCTCGTTCGCAACTCAAATGGAGACTGGACTTCCATTGGGCAACAGGAGAAGCTCCTTGAATTCCCCATTGTAACTCGAGAGAAACCCTACACATCGCCCACAGCTTGAGAAAAACCACGAGATTCCCCCGGCATCGCGAGATGAGGCCCTTCTTTTCCTGTAGGGCCTAAAGAGCAATCCTGAGTCCCCTCTCAAAACTCCACAGGAGGCTTGAATCCCTTTAGACCACTCAATGGGCTCCAAGAGTTACCCGTCGCAACTCGAGAGGAGAGCAGAGTTCTTTGCTTCCAATCGAGACGAGGCCTGACTCCCAGGTGAACCTTGAATGCATCCCCAAGATCCCTGTCGCCACTGGGGAGGAACATGGAGTTTCTGGACACAAGCCTAGATGAGGTCTATTTGCCCTGCAGTGACTCAAGAGAAAGCCTCAGCTCCCCTGTGCACCTCGAATGGAGATCGGACTTCCCTGGGGCAACACGAGAGGCTCCCTGAGTTCCTGTCGTAACTGGAGAATCTCAGTGCAACTCGAGAAAATCCATGAGGTTCCCCCGTCATCGCAAGATGAGGCCCTTTCCTTCTGCAGCATCTTGAGAGAAATCCCACGTTCCCTCTTGAAATTCGGAACGGTACTTGACACCCTTGATGCAACTCAAAAAGTTCCCCGACATACCAGTCCAACTCGAGAGGAACACCGAGTTTCCTGGCACAACTTGATCTGAGCCCCTTCTCCCCTCCTGATCTCGACCTGAGGGTCGATTCCCCTTCTTTGTCTGGAAAGGGATCCCGACCTTCCCATCGCACCTCAGGAGGAGGCCGGTCTCACATTGAAACTCGAGAGGAAGCCTCATGGGTCATGCCGCATTCCGAAATACACTAATTTCCCCGTTCACTCAAGGTAAGGCCGGATGCCTGGGCACCACTTCGAATGTAACCCCTAAGATGAAATCACACACGAAGGGTCACTGACACACCAGTTGCATCCTCTGGAAAAAGCCACAGGTTCCAAATACAACTCGACAAGTGGCCTGACACCCCATGAACAACTCGAGAGGCAAGCGGAGTTCCATGCCTCAATACAAGACGAGGCCTGACTCCCCTGTTCCAACTCCGCAGAGACACCGAGGTCCATCGGAGAAATGGAGAGGAACCCTGAAGTTCCCGCCTCAACTCGAGATTAGGTTCTCTTCCATTGCACCGACCCCAGTGGAGTCCCGAGAGGCCACTCCCAATTCCACAATATTCCTGACTTCCCATAGGCACCATGAGAAGCTCCCTGAGGTCACCATCACAAGTCGAGGGAAGCCAGGATT
This sequence comes from Bos indicus, assembly GCF_029378745.1. Lineage (NCBI taxonomy): Eukaryota > Metazoa > Chordata > Mammalia > Artiodactyla > Bovidae > Bos > Bos indicus. Next base: position 193,902 of record NC_091769.1, on the reverse strand, counting down.
TCCTGCTGCAACTCAAGAAAGACCTTGAAATTCGCCCTTCAATGCGTCTTGAGGCCTGATTCCCCTGCCGTGACTTGAGACCAATGCCATGCGCCCTCTCACAACCAAATGGAGACTAGACTTCCATGGGGCCACAGGAGAAGCTCCCTGAGTTCCCCTGGGTAACTGGAGAGAAACCCCACACATCTCACTGCAGTTCGAGAAAAACCACGAGATTCCCCTGTCATCGCGAGATGAGTCCCTTCTTTTCCTGCAGGGCCTAGAGAGCAATCCCAAGTCCCCTCTCCAAACTCCAAGGAGTGTTGCCTCCCTTTAGGCCACTAGATCGGCACCAAGAGATACCCATCGCAACTCGAGAGGAGAGCGGCTTTCTTTGTTTCAACTCGAGATGAGGCCTGACTCCCCGGGTGAACCTTGAATGCAATGCCAAGATCCCTGTCGCCACTGGACAGGAACACGGAGTTTCTGGACAGAAGCCTAGATGAGGTCTCTTTGCCCTGCAGTGACTCGAGAGCAAGCCTCAGCTCCCCCTCTCAACTCGAATGGAGATTGGACTTCCCTGGGGCCACACGAGAGGCATCCTGAGTTCCCCGTCGTAACTCGAGTATTCCGCCGCAACTCGATTAATCCATGAGGTTCCCCCGTCATCGCGAGATGAGGCCCTTTCCCACTGCAGCGTCTGGAGAGAAATCCCACGTTCCCTCTTGTAGTTCAAAATGGTATTTTACTGACAGGGTCCAGCCCCGGCTGATCCAGGGAGTTCAAAGGGGAGATGGTGTCAGCGATTACACTGGCTTTATTTAAATATTCATCAAGGTATAAAGAGTAATAGAATGAGGGTAGCTCAGTAGGAAAATTCATCAGAGAAAAGAGGCTGAGTAGCTTGGTTTACGCGGAAAATAAATATAATCTGTGACATCAGGTTAGCTCTGACCACGGAGGCCGCAGGCGCCCTCTCGAATAGCGGAAGGTGCCCCACTTTAGGCACCTTCTCGAGTGGGTCTTAGAAACCCAGGCAAATAAATGGTCACAGGAGACCTCCACGCTCCAGATGGAGACTCAGCCGGAATGGGAAAGGAAGAATGACATGGGGAGACCAAACTTTGGTGAGCAAGGCCTGTAGCTTTATTTTCAACAGGGGCTTTTATACCATAAGCTGTACATAGAGGATAATAGGGGGTGTGAAATCATGCAAAGTCAGCAGTCTTTTATCCTTATCGAAACCAGGGTTTCTTTCCTGCAAATTTATTGTATACAAATGATTTAGGTGATTTACATCTTCTGTCCAGAAGGCCTATTAACATTTTATGACTCTGACAAAGGTTTGTCAATCCATAATTCTTATTTTCTCTACGAGTAATTATTTTAAGGTTTGGTGCCATCCTCCGAAGGTGTTAGATAAAGTTGCATTCCTATAGGGCAGAAGTGCAGTGGGTTTACAACAAAGGAAAGAATTTATTACCTTAAGGGTCTAAAGTTGCTAACACCAAGGCCACTACCTATTTTTTCTACATACCAAGTATATTAATTAATACACTTTCAAGGATACAATACAGGGGATGTGGAAACTTGGCAGCAAGCACTGGCTCATCAATGAAATCTTTTACCAGTTTTATTCTGTCAGCTTCTAACTCTCTGAGAGGCTCTAAGCTATTTGAATATCTTAGGCTTCCCGTGCCTCTCACAGCTGGGAGACTGTAAACAATCGTATGCATAGCTGTAGGAGTCCGGGTAAACTTGTCAGGCAAGTTAGAGAGCTATCTAAGGGGTTTGGATTTAAACACTCCTAATGCCCAGGACGGAGAAGGCAATGGCAAGCCACTCCAGTACTCTTGCCTGAAAAATCCCATGGACAGAGGAACCTGGTGGGCTGCAGTCCATGGGTCACTAGGAGTCGGACACGACTGACCGACTTCCCTTTCGCTTTTCACTTTCACACATTGGAGAAGGCAATGGAAAGCCACTCCAGTGTTCTTGCCTAGAGAATCCCAGGTATGGGGAATCCTGGTAAGCTGCCGTCTATGGGGTTGCACAGAGTCGGACACGACTGAAGCGACTTAGCAGCAATAGCCAGGAACTTTATTAACTGGAGCTGTAAGTTAACTCCGTTTCAGAGAGACCGAGATGGTGGTGGGGGACAGCCCCCTGTAAAGTCAGAGGTGAGAGCACAAAGCAGTAAAGTAGGCAGACTCTGGTTTTGGGGGTAGATGCTGGAGAATATCCAGGGGTACTCCTGAGGCTCGATCCCACCTTTGCGTATGCCGAGCCTCCTTCCTCATGACCTTTGCCACAGGTGGAGTTTCTCATGCTGGGTCCCGGCATCTCCTCCTTTTTTATTTGTTAAAACAGCCAGATGTAGCTCAGTCGTGAGCCTCTGAATGTTCTGCCGAAGAATCCTGACAATACAAGGAAGAATGATTATGAGAAGCAGAATTAAAGCAGCCACTGCAGCATAGCTGAGGACGGTAGACAGAATATTCTTTCCTGAAATGAAGTTAGAGAAAGTATGGAAGAAGTCATTTGCTGTTCCAGTGGCAGTAAAATCTAATCGGGAGTATTCCATGGTTTCTATTTGATTGTGAAGTTTCCCTAAGTCTAAACCAATGTCAGAGCTGTTCCAGACACCTGAAATATAGTTTTTAATCTTTTCCCAGTCATAATCTGTCTCATTTACTTTCAGGGGAGTTACACATATCCACCGGTAGTCAGAATGACAGACAATGCCATTTTCACTTTTAAAGCCTGCAATTCATCCCAATATGTATTACTGCTTCCTCTAGGGCATCTACCCTCATTTCTAATTTCCTGTCTATAGCTTCCTGTGTTGCCAATGTTAAAGAAACATTTTTGGACATAGTATCAACATATTGAGCAGTATGTACTTGTTGAGTCAATGATATTGCTGCTACAGTAACAGAAGTAATTGCAGTTATCAAAGCTGCTGCTGCTGCTAAGTCTCTTCAGTTGTGTTTGACTCTGTGTGACCCCATAGACAGCAGCTCACCAGGCTCCCCCGTCCCTGGGATTCTCCAGGCAAGAACACTGGAGTGGGTTGCCATTTCCTTCTCCAATGCATGAAAGTGAAAAGTGAAAGTGAATTCGCTCAGTCGTGTCTGACTCTAAGCAACCCCATGGACTGCAGCCTACCAGGCTCCTCCATCCATGGGATTTTCCAGGCAAGAGTACTGGAGTGGGGTGCCATTGCCTTCTCCAATCAAAGCTGCTATTCCCAAGATAAGTAAGCCCACAAACCGCCGTGTTCACATTAAATCCTGTAGTTGTTGTAATACAGCCAAACCGTAATTATCATACCAATAAGAATCCACAGATACAGGTATCATGAGATAGGGTGGGCGTTTCAACACAAGAGAACAAACATTGTATTGCGGGGTCAAACAAGATGAAAGCATACATTGTTCACAAGTTACTATATTAGGTCCGCCTGAGTAATTCATGTATACATTTAGTCTCTTGGAGTCATTAGTAAAGAGAAAAACATAAGGTGAGGGTATACAAGCCAAAACAGAATAAGTAGAATTGCTATTTGGATGGAATAAGGAAATGGGAGCAGTGGCAGCAAGGGCCCTCCAAATTTCTGGCTGCCAAAAGGTTCTGTTCTTGGTTGTATAAGACAATACAGGAGGAACAAATTGATTATTATGCCATCTAGTGATGCTTAATGGCCAAGGAACAAAGTCTTTCTTCCAATTATAATATCTACTGAGAAAGCCACCAAGGAACAATGGGCTCGTATCTGGGTCTGGGTTACTCCAGTCTTGAATCATGTAATTCCCTCCTCCTGGTATTCTATAATCAATTCTCAAACCATAAGTACAAGATTTCCAAATCGGACACCCTGTACGATCATCTATGGTGTTCCATATGGTATCTGAAGGCTCGTTATTATAACAACTTGGATATCCAGGAGGGGGTCTGTGGAATACTTTTTGTGGGGATCAAGGGCCCCGGGCATACGAGCCTGCAACATCCAAACCGCTAGACACCCTCTATGTTCAATACCTGAGGCTGGAGAATGGGTCAGAATTTCCTTTTTCAAGGCTCCAACACATCCTTCCTTAGGGGGAGTAACAAAGCTTTCTATATTGTTGGGGAAGTTGAAGCAAACATGAAGGTCGTCTGCTAATCCCCTGAAGGTAAAATTGAAATTAATAGGATATTCGTCTGTGATATAGGAAGTATATGACCCTCCCAGTAACTGAGGCTGGTTTGTGTGGACCCGTAAGGGGTCACTATTCCAGGTAACTACTTGAAAGCTTGGAGGATCTGGGAAGTAAGCCCAATACTTTTCAGGAGTCGGGGAGGAGGCGCTTATCTGGCAAGATAATAAGGCAAGCATAGCAATAAACATCTTCTCAGGGGAGGTAGGAGAGCCCTGTAAAAGGTCATTCCCCGTGCCTGATGGCAGAGTGTTTTTATTTGTCCCCAAGTGGGTATGGGGGCATTTCAGGTCGCCTAAGACAGGCGGCCTGACACCCTTTTGTGAGGCAAAGGATCGGGGGGAGCAATATCCTGTATGTGAAGTTGAGACATCTGTTTGGTGGGCAGATCCATTCCCTGCTCATCCGGGATCCCTGATGTCAGTTGCTCTGATGTCAGTGGTGTTTCCCGTGCTGGCGGGGGGAAGCAAAGGCAGAGGAGGCCCCTTCCTCTTTCGGGGTCGGGGCAGCCGTGGAATCTGGTATCCGAGGGGCTGAGACATAGCGAATCAATCTATCTGGAACCCAAATTGGAGAATCTTCATCCTGTGGAAAAATACAAGCATATCCTCGACCGCTGGTTAACAATGGGTTGGGACCTTTCCATTGTCCGGAAAGGAGGTCCTTCCACTTAACTAATGGTTTTGGATTCAATTGCTCCGGGCACCAATGGCAAAGCATTGCAGTAATTCTGGCCGAGTCAGTATTTAAAATATTTATTACAAAAAGAGCCTGTTGCAAGATGTGATGGGGAGAACTATATTTAAACTCCCCTTCGTTTAGTTTTTGAATTTGGATTTTTAACGTTTGATGTGCTTTTTCCACAATGGCTTGTCCTTGTGGATTATAAGGGATGCCTGTATTATGTTTAATTTGAAACTTTAGACAAAATTCCTTAAAAGACTTGGATGTGTAAGCAGGGGCATTATCAGTTTTCAAGGCTTTTGGCAGACCCACATATGAGAAACAAGTAAAGAGATGTTGTATTACATCTTTAACTGCTTCCCCTGTACGAGCAGTTGCAATAATAACATGAGAAAAGGTATCTACGTTACATGAACAAAAGACAATTTTGCAAATAAAGAGATGTGAGTTACATCCATCTGCCAGAGTGCATTAGGTTTGAGACCGTGAGGGTTAACTCTCATAGGTAAACTATTTACAGTATTGGGACAATGAGAACAGGAATGAACAATCTCCCGAGCAGATTCTCGAAGAACCTGAAATTGATATCTTAGCACAGTAGCATTTTGATGGTGGAGTGAATGAGAAGCTCGGGCTTCGTCAAAAGCAGAAGCCACTGTGACCTTAGTTAGTGAATCTGCCAGGTCATTTAAGGCATTTAAAGGTCCAGGAAATCCAGAATGAGCCCGAATGTGGCCAATAAAATATGCTCAGCTTTGTTTCCAAATTTGCTGCTGCAGTTTAGTTAACAAGTGAAATATTGCAGTTTTGTTCTCGGGCAGAACCGCAGTCTCAATGTGTGGAAACAGCCTGACCACATACTGAGAGTCAGAGTAAAGGTTAAATTCCTCCTCTGCAAACATAACAAAAGCCTCTATAACAGCTGTGAGTTCAGGTCTCTGGGCCGAAGTCTCCTGTGTCTGTAAAACTTTATGCTGATCTCTTGTAACTATAGAAGCTCTGCCTGTTACCTGACCCGTCAGTAAAAACCATTTGAGCGTCTGAGATGGGGGAGTATTTACATCTAACAAGGGAAATAACTGGGTGTTTAGACATAAAATTTAGCAAAACATGTGAAGGTAAATGATGCAGAATTTGGCCAAAATAATTTCCTATAGCAATCTGCCAATTTTCATCAAACATTAGAAGAGCATCAAGCTGTTCTTTATTATATGGAAATACAATTTCTGCTGGTTCTTTACCAAATAATTCAATACTCCACTTTCTCCCCTTCAACATTAAAGTAGCCACTAAACCTGGATAAGAAGCCACTACCTTTTTAGCTTGAGCGGGAGATGGATCCACTCTAGGGGGCCGTTTTGCCATAAAACTCCCGTAGGTGCTGTTGGAGTAGCCAGGCAGAGGACTTGCCAGTTTGTTTGTAAATCAATTCTTTTTACATAGCTATCAGATAAAGCTGCTACTACTTTGTCTAAGGCCTCCCGAGCCTCAGCAGTTAATTATCTTTTAGAAGTTGGATCAGGATCCCAGCGTAAAATGTTAAAAAGAGGTTTTAATTCGGCAGTGGTTAATTTCAAATAAGGTCTGATCCAATTAATATCGCCTAAACGTTTTTGATAATCATTTAAAGTAACAAGGTGATCTTTTCTCAATTTTAATGGGGCATGAGTCACAGTTTCTGAACTGATAACCCGTCCTAAGTAAGTTATGGGCGGATTGACTTAAATTTTCTCTGGGGCAATTTTTAAGCCTCTGTCTGTTAATGCCTGGGTCAAATCCTGGAGGACAGTTTATAAATGAGCTATATCAGGGTGAGCTATTAAAATATCATCCATATAGTGAATCATATACAGCTAATATACATATTACATATAATATATATACATATAATAATACATAATAATAATACATATAATACATATAATATAATACATATACATATAACATATAACACATATACATATAATATACATATTAGCCCTAATATCTTCTATAGCTGCATTAACAAAATTTTGACATAAAGTAGGGCTATTTTTCATTCCCTGGGGCAACACTTTCCATTGAAACCTTAAATGAGGCTGTTTAAAATTTTCTGCTGGTAAACTAAAGGCAAATCGCTTTTTATCCTCAGCATTTAAGGGGACGGTGAAAAAACAGTCTTGCAAATCAATTACAATAATATTATGTCCTTCTGGGACGGCTACTGGGGAAGGAAGCCCAGGTTGTAAGGCCCCCATATCTTCCATAGTGGCATTAGTAGCTCTTAAATCTTGTAAAAGTCGTCACTTGCCAGATTTTTTCTTAATTCCAAAAATAGGAGTATTCCAGGGGCTATTGGAGGGTTCAATATGTCCCAATTCTAGTTGTTCAGAAATTAACGTTTTAGCTGCCAGTAGTTTTTCTTTAGTCAGAGACCATTGTTCTACCCACACTGGGTTCTGAGATTTCCACGTAATGGGGTCGGCAGCAAAAACAATGGCCTTCATCAAAAATTTGGATACCCTAATCAAGTACGGGACTTTCAAGGAGCTGGGCAAATTGGCTCAATTATTCCTGTCTGCTGTTTACCTAACCCTTTTGAAGGGTCATAGCCCATTTGTAGCATTTGAAAAGTTACTTTATCATCAGGGCTAAAAAGTAACATGCCCATTTGAGACAGCACATGCCTCCCCCACAGCGAGCAGGGCAGTGAAGGAATCACATACGGTTGGAATGTTCCACGGATATCCTCAAATTGCCAATCTAAAATTTTTTTGCACTTTGAGCTACTGCAGGAGCTCTCCCGATGCCCACTAAGTTATTTGCAGTAGTATGTGTGGGCCAGGAATTGGGCCAGTCTTTCCCAGAAATACAGGAAACGTCTGCTCCTGTGTCTAATAGCCCTTCAATACACTGGCCACTGACAAGAATAGATTTCATGGGACGCTTTTTAGTAATTTCTGTTACCCAAAAAGCCATGTCACTAGGCCCAAATCCTTTGTCCCGTCTTTCATTTTGAGTGGATGTTTTCCCAATTGCAGTATGAAAAAGCAGAAGTGAAAGTTGGGCTATTTTCTGTCCCTGATGTATTTGGAAAGTTTTAGTCGGGGGTAAAATCATTATCTGAATTTCTCCTGTATAATCTGAGTCAATTACTCCAGGAATAATTGTAAGACCTTGTATACCTAAGGAATTTCTGCCTAGTATAATTCCTACCAGGCCTGTCGGTAATGGACCTTTTACTCCGGTAGGGATTTTTATAGTGGGGCTATCTGGTGTTAATATTGTTGTGGTGGTGGAACTGAGGTCCAGTCCTGCGCTGCCTGGGGTTGCTTTGATGAGCTCTGTGACGGGACGAAGGGAATGAATGGGTTAAGTGAGTCTGTCCCAATCATTGTTGGGGCCTGGGGCTGGCCCCTCAACCCGTTTCCCGACTGCTGGTTGGGGCCTAAAAAGGCTCCATATCTATGGAATCTTGACCTGTAGTCCCTTGCCCAATGATATCCTTTCTGGCAGTGAGGGCAAAGAGACCTAGCATTCATGGGCGGGGTGTCGGGGGGCAGGGTTTTGCGGAACAGATACAGCCGGTTGGGCCGGATTAGGCAGATAAGAACCGGGTGTTCTTTGAGGGCAGTCATGAAAAATGTGTCTCTCCTGGCCACAGGAAAAACAAGTTCTAGGGAATGCATTCCTGCCTTGGTTATTAGGAGCACCTTGTGGTGGCTTATTCTTGTTAGTAAAAAAAGATTGGACTGCCTGCTGATAAGAATTCCTTTTTATTGCTGCAGCTATAGCAACACCCTGTAGCATTGATGGTCCTACATCTGCACACTGTTTCATATAATCAGTTAGAGTTGCAGTTCTTCTAACAGGGCACAATATAGCCTGGCAGGTAGAATTAGCATTTTCAAAGGCCAAGTGTTTTGTTAATAATTTAGCTGCCTCAGAATCAGAAATTATTCTCTGGACAGCTTCTGAGAGTCATGAGACAAAGTCTTCAAACGGCTCTTCTGACTTTTGTTTAATATCAGATAGAGTGATACCTGATGCCTTACCATGGGGTCATGAACGCCAGGCAGCAAAGGCACAATCAGCCACCTGTTGTATAGCGGTTCTATCTAATTTCATCTGTTGGTCAAAGGAGGGGTAGTCAGCCCGCCCAAGTAACATAGTTTCAGTGATATGTTTAAGGTCTCCATTTTGGTTAGAAAAAGCATACATACAAGCGAAATCATCATATTCAGATTTCCAAAGTATAAAATGTCCTCCAGAAAGGCAGGCCCTAGCAATTGTTTTCCATTCTCAATGTGTTAACCATTGGCCTGCTAAATTTTCTACTAGCTGCATTGTATATGGGGCTTTAGGCCCATATGAAATACATGCATTTTTAAGTTATTTTACCAATTGAAAAGAAACAGGCTCCCACTTGATAGCCTTTTGTTCCCTTTCATCATTGTAAAAAATTAGAGGGAAAACAACCTGAAGTTGGGGATCGAATTTCTCGCCAGGGGCAGAAAAGGCCTGTCTCCCTGGGATCAATATTGGAATTTTCCCACTTCGATAAGGAGGTGGCAGCAATGTTGTGGGTTTAATGGGACCTGTACAGCTTGGTATGGGAGGTGGTATGGGAGGTGGTGGCAATGGCATGGGTTCCATATCCTCTGCTCTGTACTCTGGAGCTCTTTGAACTGTTTGGTATTCAGAGGTTACATATGGATTAACTGGGAAGTTCTCCTGGGAATTCCTAGGGGCATATAGCCTGATAGGAGACGTTTCCCTCAAGCTCTTTGAAGCTGATGGCCTGACAGGGCAAGTTTCTCTTAGGCTTTTTGGGGCATCTTTGTTTAAGAGATGCCAATCTTCATCAGAGTGATATTTAGCTGCTATCTCATCTAAATTCTCTTTTTCTTTTGGGGAAAGCTGATCTTGTTTCTCATCCCTGTCTTTAAGTTGTTCCTGAGTAATCATGGCTGCTAACATTTTTCTTAGTTGCCAATAGTCAGGCAGGTCTTCGTTTTTCTCATTTTCTTCGGGTTTAACTACAGTTTTGTCCTCATTTTCCTCTTTAAAAGTTACCTTTTTAGATTCAGGGGCCAGTTTAGCTACAACATTTTCTTCACTATCCCCTTTCAGATGTACTTTTTCTGAATCTGGGGCAGGGTCTAAGACACCTCTAATGATATTCCATAAGGAAAAGGCATCATTAGGCACCTTTAGTGAGCCATGTGCGGCATGGTAAGTTTTTAGCTGTTTTCCTACTTTCTCCCAGACATCTAAGGTAACAGTGCCTTCTTCTGGAAACCAGAGAGAGTGCTCTTGTACAAATGAAAAAAAAAAAAAAAAAGATTGAATGGTACATTGTTAAACTTTGATTCCTCTTTTACTTAATAACTGTAAAATTACTCCTATGAAGAGCTGTCTTTCATTTGATTCAGTGTTACCCATGTCGGAAAATTAAGTACAATAGAAGATTTAATTTTAGCTTTCAAAAGATCAGGCTTTTAACTTCAGAAACCGTTTTTTCTCTCTAACTCTTTGACACTTTCAACACTTCCCACTCCTCCTCACCCTGTCTATTCTACAGGAGGGTCTGCAGCACCCTGAGTGGGGCCCTAGCCATCCCAAAAACTCAACACTGGGGGAACAATAGGCCTGGGGGACCTACCTTCGAATCGCCTGTCTTGGGCACCACATGCCAGGGTCCAGCCCTGGCAGATCCAGGGAGTTCTTAGGGGAGACGGTGCCAGCGATTACACTGGCTTTATTTAAATATTCATCAAAGATATAAAGAGTAATAGAATGAGGATAGCTCAGTAAGAAAATTCAGCGGAGAAAAGAGGCTGAGTAGCTTGGTTTACGCGGAAAATCAATATAATCTGTGACATCAGGTTAGCTCTGACCACGGAGGCCGCAGGCGCCCTCTCGAATAGCGGAAGGTGCCCCACTTTAGGCACCTTCTCGAGTGGGTCTTAGAAGCCCAGGCAAATAAATGGTCACAGGAGACCTCCGCACTCCAGATGGAGACTCAGCCGGAATGGGAAAGAAAGAATGACATGGGGAGACCAAACTTCGGTGAGCAAGGCCTGTAGCTTTATTTTCAACAGGGGCTTTTATACCATAAGTTGTACATAGAGGATAATAGGGGGTGTGAAATCATGCAAAGTCAGCAGTCTTTTATCCTTATCGAAACCAGGGTTTCTTTCCTGCAAATTTATTGTATACAAATGATTTAGGTGATTTACATCATCTTCTGTCCAGAAGGCCTATTAACATTTTATGACTCTGACAAAGGTTTGTCAATCCATAATTCTTATTTTCTCTACGAGTAATTATTTTAAGGTTTGGTGCCATCCTCCGAAGGTGTTAGATAAAGTTGCATTCTATAGGGCAGAAGTGCAGTGGGTTTACAACAAAGGAAAGAATTTATTACCTTAAGGGTCTAAAGTTGCTAACACCAAGGCCACTACCTATTTTTTCTACATACCAAGTATATTAATTAATACACTTTCAAGGATACAATACAGGGGATGTGGAAACTTGGCAGCAAGCACTGGCTCATCAATGAAATCTTTTACCAGTTTTATTCTGTCAGCTTCTAACTCTCTGAGAGGCTCTAAGCTATTTGAATATCTTAGGCTTCCCGTGCCTCTCACAGCTGGGAGACTGTAAACAATCGTATGCATAGCTGTAGGAGTCCGGGTAAACTTGTCAGGCAAGTTAGAGAGCTATCTAAGGGGTTTGGATTTAAACACTCCTAATGCCCAGGACTATATTAACTGGAGCTGTAAGTTAACTCCTGTTCAGAGAGAGCGAGGTGGTGGTGGGGGACAGCCCCCAGTAAAGTCAGAGGTGAGAGCACAAAGCAGTAAGTTCGGCAGATTCTGGTTTTGGGGGTAGATGCTCGAGAATATCCAGGGGGACTCCTGAGGTTCCTTCCCGCCTTTGTGTATGCCGAGCCTCCTTCCTCATGACCTTTGCCAGGGGGGGAGTTCCTCAAGCTGGCTCCTGGCATTTAACACCCTTGATGCAACTCAAAAATTTCCCAGACCTACCAGTCTCACTCGAGAGGAACACCAAGTTTCTCAGCACAACTTAATCTGAGCCTTAATCTCAACACCAGATGAGGCCCTCTTCCATTGCTCCGATGCCAGTGGAGTCCTGAGAGGCCCCTACCAACTCCACAGTATTCCTGACTTCACTGAGGTACCATGAGGAGCTCTCTGAAGTCACCGTCTCAAGTCAAGGGAACCCAGGGTTTCCTGCTGCAACTCGATAACGACCTTGAGATTCCCACTTCATTGCGTATTGAGGTCCGATTCCCCTGCTGTGACTCGCAACTGGAAAGGAGACTGGACTTCCCTGGGCCAACAGGAGAGGCTCCCTGAGTTCCCCGTCGTAAATTCAGACAAACCCAAGATGTCGCGCCGTAGCTCGAGAAAAACCACGAGATTCCCCCATCATTGCGAGATGAGGCCTTTCTTTTCCTGCAGGGCCTAGAGAGCAATCCCGACTACCCTCTCAAAACTCCACAGGAGGCTTGACTCCCTTTAGGCCACTCAATGTGCTCAAAGAGATACCCGTGGCAATTCGAGAGGAGAGCAGAATTCTTTACTTAAACTCGAGACAAGGCCTGACTCGCCGGGTGAACCTTGAATGCAACCCCGAGATCCCTGTCGTCACTGGAGAGGAACACGGAGTTTTTGGACACAAGCCTAGATGCGGTCTATTTGCCCTGAAGTGACTCAAGAGCGATCACCAGGTCCCCTTCGCAACTTGAATGGAGATTGGACTTCCCTGGGGCACTGCGAGGGGCTCCCTGAGATCCCCCTCGTAACTCGAGAATACCACCACAACTCGAGAAAAATCACGGGGTTCCCCCGTCTTCGTGATATGAGGCCATTTCCCACTGCAGCATCTCTAGAGAAATCCCACTTTCCCTCTTGAAATTCGAAACGGTACTTGACACACTTGATGCAACTCAAAAAGTTACCCGACATACCAGTCTCACTCGAGAGGAATACCAAGTTTCCCAGGACAACTTAATCTGTGGCCCTTCTCCTCTCCTGATTTCGACTTGAAGGTTGATTCCCCTGCTTTGTCTGGAAAGGGATCCCGACCTTCCTGTCACACCTCAGGAGGAGGCCGGTCTCACCTTGAAACCCGAGAGGAAGCCTCAGGGATCGTGCCACATTCTGAAAGACACCGGTTTCCCCGTCCACTCAAGGTAAGTCCTAATGCCCGGGCACCTCTTCTAATGTAACCATGAGGATGAAGAACAACACGAAGGGGCACAGAACCCCGGTTGCATCCTCCAGAAAAAGCCGCAGGTTCCAAATACAACTTGACAAGTGGCATGACACCACATGAACAACTTGAGAGGCAAGCGGAGTTCCATGCCTCAACACAAGACAAGGACTGAGTCCCCGGTTCCAACTCTGAAGAGAAACCAAAATCGTGGTCAAAAATGAAGAGGAACCCTGAGGTTCCCACCTCAACTTGAGATGAGGCCCTATGCATCCCTGCAGCACTGCGTGAGGAATCCTGAGGTGCCCCTCGCAATGCCAAAGGAGATGCTACTTCCCTGAGGAGACGTGAACGGGTCCCCCAGGTCGACACAGAGCTCGAGAGGAACACTAAGCTTCCTGCCACAACTCCAGGCAAAGCACAAAATTCTCCCATGTATGCTCGAGGAGGCCCTTTTACGCTGCAGCATTTCCAAAGAAAACCCACGTTCCCTCTTGGAACTCGAAAGTGTACTTGACATGCTTCAGGAAACTCCAGAAGTTTCCCCAGATACCCGTCCCCACTCGAGAGGCATGCTGAATTTCCCACCACAAGTCAAGAAGAGCCCCGATTTCACCTCCTCAAGTCGAGATGAGGGTCAATTGCCCTGCTTTGCCTGGAAAGGAATGCCGACATCCCCATCGCACCTTGAGAGGAGGCTGGTATCTACTTGACACTAGAGGGGAACCCGGGGGACTTGTCACAGTTCAAAAGCCACGTATGTCCCCATCCACTCGAGATCAGGCCAGATTCCCTTGCAGCAATTTGAATGTCAGCCGAGAATCAACTCACAACATGAAGGGAGTTCTGATGTCCCAGTGGCTAATCCTAAAGCAGCCCCAGGTCCCAAATTTAACTCGTCTGGAAGCCTGAAAACCCGTTGACAACTCGAGAGGAAAGCAGAGTTCCATGCCTCCACACATGTCGAGACCTGACTCCCTGTTTTACACGGCATACACACCCCGAGACACACGTCAGAACAGGAGAGGAACCCTGAGGTTCCCGCCTCAACTCGTGATGAGGCCCTCTTCCATTGCACCGTCCCCTGTGGAGTTACGAGAGGCCCCTCCCAACCCCACAGTATTCATGATTTCCCATTGGCACCCTGAGAAGCTCCCTGAGGTCTCTGTCACATGTCGAGGGAATCCAGGGTTTCCTGCCGCAAGTCGAGAAAGACCTCGAGATTCCCCCTTTAATGCGTCTTGAGGCCTGATTTTCCTATTGTGACTCGAGAGCAATGCTGTGCTCCCCCTCGCAGCTCGAATGGAGACTTGATATCCCTGGGGCCACACAAGAGGCTCCCTGAATTCCCCATCATTACTCTAGAGAAACCCGACACTTTGCGCTGCAGCTCGAGAAAAACCACGAGATTCCCCCGTCTTCGCGAGATGAGGCCCTTCTTTTCCTGCAGGGCATAGAGAGTAATCACAAGTCCCCTCTCAAAACTCCACAGGAGGCTTGACTTTTCTTAGGCCACTCAATGTGCTCCAGGAGATACCCATCGCAACTCGAGAGGAGAGTGGAATTCTTTGTTTCAACTCAAGACGGGAGCTTGTTCCGCTGGTGAAACTTGAAGGCAACCTTACCTCTTCCCACTCACCTCCCTCCTACCACCCTCCCACTTTCCAACAACCACCGGCCCACCACCTTCCCACCACCCTCCCACTTCCCACCAACCACCCGCCCACCAACCACCGACCTCCCGCCCACCACCCTCCCACCTCCCACCCACCATGCACCTGCCTCCCGCCCACCACCCTCCCACCACCCTCCCATCGTCTATCCACCACCCTCAAACCTCCCGCCCAGCACCCTCTAACCTCCCGCCCAACTGCTACCCACTATCGTCCTATCACCCTCCCACCTCCCGCCCACCACCCTCCCACCACCCTACCACCTCCAGCCCACCCATCTCCCACCTCCCACCCATCTCCCTCCAATCCACCCTCCCATTCATCTTCCCACCCCTGTGGAGTAGGATCAAGTGGATGAACCTGTTTTCTTATACATTAAATGGGGGCATCCAGCTCGATCTTGGTTTATAAACTGGACCTTTTGGACCTCTAGAATATCTAGGATTTATTGGCTTTCTGTGTTGTGATTCTGGGTGAGATTTCATCCAAAAAAAGATAGAGGGACACCATATGGCTTCCCTATCTGCACCCCTCTAGAAAAAGGGTCACTGTGCCGTGTTCATTATTGCATCACCAGGGTCTACTGCATCCCACAGTAGACCCTCAATAAATACTATATGGAAGGACAGACATGAAGGGAAGAGAGGGGTGATGAGAGTGTGGGTGGATAGGAGGAGAGATGGGAGGATGGGTGAGAGGATGGTGGGAGGGTGGATGGGGGGTGGATGGGAGGATGGTGGGAGCATGCTGGAAGGATGGTGGGAGGTAGATGGGAGGATGAATGAGAGGATGTGAGAGGATGTGAGTGGATGGATGGGAGAATGGATGGGGAAGTGGTTGGAAGCGTGGTGGGAGGGTAGTGGGAAGATGAATGGGAGGCTGGAATGGAGGGTGGTGGGAAGATGGTGGGAGGGTGGTGGGAAGGTGGATTGGAGGGTGTTGGGAGATTGATGGGATGGTGGTGGGAGGGTGTTGGGAGGGTGGTTGGAGGATCGTGGGAGGGGTGGTGGTTGCCGTGGGGCTCCTCTTGAGTTGCAACGGGGATCTCAGGGACCGGCTCATGTTGCCTCAGAGAAGTCAGGTCCCTTTTCAAGTTGCGAGGGACCCATTAGGATTCCTCTTGAGTCACTGCCGGTGAATAGGTCCGTGTCTAGAGTTCAGTCGGGAAACTCAGTGTTCCTCTCTGGCGGCGACCAGGATCTCGGGCTTCCTATCAAGTTTCAACTAGGGAGTTAGGCCTCATCTGGGGTTAAGGCATGGAACTCTGCATTTCTGTTGAGTTGTCAAAGGGCTGTCAGGCCTCCAGTCGAGTTCAGGTGGGGAATTTGGGCTTTTTCCCGACAGGCCTCCTGTCATGTTGTGAGGGGATACTGGGTGTTCCATTGGAGCTGGTGCAGGGGAATCAGGACTTATCTGGAGCAGAGGGGGAACTCGGAGTCCTTTTTCCTGGTAGCAGGATCCGTGGAGTTCCACTCAAGATTCAAGCGGTGACACAGGCCTCCTCTTGTGGTGTGAGGGGAAGCTGGGATAATTCTTGAGTTGAAGCAGGGAATGGGCCCTCATCACCGGATGAGGTGGGACACACAGGGTTCTAGTCGAGTTGTGGTGGGAACTCGGCTTTCATCTCAAGTTGTGACGGGGATCTCTGGGCCCCCATGAGTTGCCTAAAAGGAGGCAAGCTTTCTCTCGAGTTTTGAGAGGAAATGTGGGATTGCTCTTGTGGTGCTGCAGGAGAAAAGGCGTCATCTTATGTTGAAGAGGGCATCTCGTGATTTGTCTCGAGTTGCGGCTGGAGGCTTGAGATTCCTCTCCAGGTAGCACGGGGAACTCAGGGAGCCTCTCGTGTTGCCTCAGGGAACAAGATGAGGCCTGACTCCCCTGATACAACTCCTCAGAGACCCCGAGCTCGATGAGAGAAAAGGAGAGGAAGACTGAGGTTTCTGCCTCAACTCGAGATGAGGCCCTATTCATCCCCGCAGCGAAGCACGAGGAATACCGGTTTTCCACTCACAATGCCAAAGGTGATCTGGATACCTTGAGGAGACATGAGTGGGTCCCCCAGGTTGACATGCAACTCGAGAGGAACCCTAAGCTTCCCACCACAACTCCACACAACCAAAAATTCTCCCCTGCATGCTTGACAAGGCCTTTTTATGCTGCAGAATTTCCAAAGAAGTACCACATTACCTCTTGGAACTCGAAAGGGTACTTGACATGGTTTATGAAACTCCAGAAGTTTCCCCAGATACCCGTCCCCACTCTAGAGGAATGCTGAGTTTACCTCCACAAGTCAAGAAGAGCCCCGTTATCCCCTCCTCAAGTCTAGATGAGAGTCAATTGCCCTGTTTCCCCTGGAAAGGAATCCCGACGTCCCTGTCCCACCTCGAGAGGAGGCTGTATCTACTTGACACTGGAGGGGAACCCGGGTGTCTTGTCACAATTCGAAAGCCACGTATTTCCCTATCCACTGGAGATCAGGCCTGATTCCTTTGCAATGATTCGAATGACAGGCGAGAATCAACTCACATCAAGAAGGGAGTTCTGATGCCCTGGTTGCTAATAGGAAAAGAGCCACAGGTCCCAAACTCAACTCGTCTGGAGGCCTGAAACCCCTTTGACAACTTGAGAGGAAAGCAGAGTTCCATGCCTCCAGTCAAGTTGAGACCAGACTCCCTGTTTGAAATGACATATACACCACAAGACCCACGTCAGAACAAGAGAGGAAACCTGAGGTTCCCGCCTCAACTCTAGATGAGGCCCTCTTCCATTGAACCAAACCCAGTGGAGTGCCAAGAGGCCCCTCCCAACTCCACAGTATTCCTGACTTCCCATAGTCACCCTGAGAAGCTCCCTGAGGTCACCGTCACAAGTTGAGGGAACCCAGGGTTTCCTGCCGCAACTTGAGAAAGACCTCAAGACTCGCCTTCAATGCGTCTTGAGGCCCGATTCCCCTGCCGTGACTCAAGAGCAATTCCGCGTGCCTGCTTGCAACTTTAATGCATAGTGGACTTCCCTGGGGCCACAGGAGAAGCTCCCTGAATTCCCCGTCGTAATTCAAGAAACACTGCACACGTCGCACCGCAGCTAGAGAAAAACCACGAGATTCCCCCGTCAGCGTGAGATGAGGCCCTTCTTTTCCTGCAGAGCCTAGAGAGCAATCCCGAGTCCCTTCTCAAAACGCCACAGGAGGCTTGACTTCCTTTAGGCCACTCAATGGGCTCCAAGGGATACCCGTCATGACTCGGGAGGAGAGTGGAGTTCTTTGCTTCAACCCGAGACGAGGCCAGATTCCCCGGGTGAACCTTGAATACAACCCCGAGATCCCTGTCCCCCCTGGAGAGGAACACGGAGTTTCCAGACACAAGCCTAGATGAGGTCTATTTGCCATGCAGTGACTCGAGAGCAATCCCCAGCTCCCCCTTGCACTCAAATGGAGATTGGACTTCCCTGGGCCAACACGGGAGGCTCCCTGAGTTCCCCGTCGTAACTCGAGAATCCCGCCGCAATGTGAGTAAAACCACGAGGTTCCCCCGTCATCGCCAGATGAGGCCCTTTCCAGCTGCAGCGTCTCAAGAGAAATCCGATGTTCTCTCTTGAAATTCGAAACTACTTGACACCCTTGATGCAACTTAAAAAGTTCCCCGACATACCGGTCTCACTCGAGAGGAATAACGAGTTTCCCAGCACAACTTAATCTGAGCCCCTTCGCCCCTCTTGATCTCGACCTGAGGGTCGATTCCCCTGCTTTGTCTGGAAAGGGATCCCGACCTTCCAGTTGCACCTCAGGAGGAGGCCTGTCTCACATTGAAACTCGAGAGGAAGCCTCCTGGGTCGTGCCACATTCCGAATGACACCGATTTCCGCGTCCACTCAAGGTAAGTCCCGATGCCCGGGCACCTCTTTGAATATAATCCATAGGATGAAGTCGCAACACAAATGGTTACTGACACCCCAGTTGCATCGTCTGGAAAAAGCCGCAGGTTCCAAATACAACTCGAGAGGCAAGCGGAGTTCCATTCCTCAAAACAAGATGAGGCCTGACTCTCCTGTTCCAACTCTGCAGAGACGCTGCGATCGAAGTCAGAAATGGAGAGGAACCCTGAGGTTCCCACCTCAACTCGAAATGAGGCCCTATTCATCCCTTTAGTGATGCGTGAGGAATCCTGAGGTACCCCTCACAACGCCAAAGGAGATCTGACTTCCTTGAGGAGATACGAGTGGTCCCCCAGGTCAACACACAACTCAAGATGAACCCTAAGCTTCCCACCACAACTCCATGCAAACTACGAAAGTCTCCCCTGCACGCCTGAGGAGGCCCTTTTATGCTGCCACATTTCCAAAGAAAGCCCACGTTTCCTT
Organism: Bos indicus; assembly: GCF_029378745.1. Lineage (NCBI taxonomy): Eukaryota > Metazoa > Chordata > Mammalia > Artiodactyla > Bovidae > Bos > Bos indicus. Next base: position 174,785 of record NC_091769.1, on the reverse strand, counting down.
TGGATCTCGAAAGGATCCTTGACATGCTTTACGAAACTCCTGAAGTTTCACGAGATACCCATCCCCATTCGAGAGGAACGGTGTGTTTCCCACCGCAAGTCAAGAACAGCCCCGTTTTCCCCGCCTCAAGTCAACATGAGGGTCAATTGCCCTGCTTCGCCTGGAAAGGAATGCCAACATCCCCGTAGCACGGCATGAGGGGGCTGGTATCTACTTGACACTGGAGGGGAACCAGGGGGCCTTGTCACAATTCAAAAGCCATGGATTTCCCCATCCACTCGAGATCAGGCCTGATTTCCTTGCACCGCTTCGAATGTCAGCTGAGAGTCAACTCACAACACGAAGGGAGTTCTGATGCTCAGGTTGCTAATCTGAAGAGCCCCAGGTCCCAAATACAACTCCCCTGGAGGCCTGAAACTGCTTTGACATCTCGAGAAGAAAGCAGCATTCCATGCCTCCACACACGTCGAGAACTGACTCCTTGTTTGAAAAGGCATACACAGCCTGACACCCATGTCAGAACAGGAGAGGTCCCTGAGATTTCCACCTCATCTCGGGATGTGGCCTTCTTCCATTGCACCAAACCCAGTGGAGTTCTGAGAGGCCCCTCCCAAGTCCACAGTATTCCTGACTTCCCATAGGCACCCTGAGAAGCTCCCTGAGGTCACCGTCAAAAGTCAAGGGAAGCCAGGGTTTCCTGCTGCAACTCAAAAGCAGAAAAAAACTCGAAAGCAAGAAAGATCTCTAGATTCCCCCTTCAACGCGTCTTGAGGCCTGATTCCCCTGCCGTGACTCGAGAGCAATGCCACGCTCTCCCTCGCAACTCAAATGGAGACTGAACTTCCCTGGGGCCACACGAGAGGCTCCCTGAGTTCCCTGTTGTAACTTGATAAAACCCACCACGTCATGCCGCAGCTCGAAAAAAAAACATCGAGATTCCCCTGTCATCGTGAGATGAGCCCCTTCTTTTCCTCAGGGCCTAGAGAGCAATCCCGAGTCCTCTCTCAAAACTCCACAGGAAGCTGACTCCCTTTAGGCCACGCAGTGGGCTCCAAGAGATACCCGTTGCAACTCGAGAGGAGAGCAGAGTTCTTTGCTTCCACTCGAGACGAGGCCCGACTCCCTAGGTGAACCTTGAATGGAACTCTGAGATCCCTGTTGCCAATGGAGAGGAATATGGAGTTTCTGGACACAAGCCTAGATGAGGACTATTTGCCCTGTAGTGACTCGTGAGCAATTCCCAGCTCCCCCTCGCAACTCAAATGGAGATTGAACTTCCCTGGGGCAACACGAGAGGCTCCCTGAATCTCCTGTCATAACTCGAGAATCCCACCGCAACTCAAGAAAAACCATGAGTTTCCGCCGTAATCTCGAGATGAGGCCCTTTCCCACTGCAGCATCCCAAGTGAAATCCCACATTCCCTCTTGAAATTTGAAACATTACTTGACACCCATGATGCAACTCAAAAAGTTCCATGACATACCGTTCTCACTAGAGAGGAACACTGAGTTTCCCAGCACAACTTAATCTGATCCCCTTCTCCAGTCCTGATCTCCACATGAGAGTCGATTCCCCTGACTTTGTCTGGAAAGGGATCCCGACCTTCCCGTCGAACCTCAGAAGGAGGCCGTTCTCACATTGAAACTCGAGAGGAAGCCTCGTGGGTTGTGCCACATCCCGAAAGACACCAATTTCCCCGTCCACTCAAGATAAGTCGCGATGCCCAGGGCCCTCTTCAAATGTAACCCTGAGGATGAAGTCACAATAAGAAGGGGCACTGACACCCTAGTTGCATCGTCTGGAAAAAGCCGCAGGTTCCAAATACAACTCGACAAGTGGCCTGTCACCCCGTGAACAACTCGAGAGGCAAGCGGAGTTCCATTCAACACAAGTCGAGGCCTGACTCTCCTGTTCCAACTCTGAAAAGACCCTGTGATCTAAGTCAGAAATAGAGAGGATCCCTGAGTTTCCCACCTCAACTCGAGATGAGGCCCTATTCATCCCTGCAGTGATGCAGGAGGAATCATGAGGTGCCCCTCGCAATGCCAAAGGAGATCTGACTGTCCCTAAGGAGACACGAGCAGTCCCCTAGGTCGACACACAACTCGAGAGGAACCCTAAGCTTCCCACCACAACTCCACACAAACTATGAAATTCTCCCCTGCACGATTTAGGAGGCCTTTTTACGCTGCAGCATGTCCAAAGAAAGCCCACGTTTCCCTTTGGACTGGAAAGGGTCCTCGACATGCTTTACAAAACTCCAGAAGTTTCCTGAGATACCCGTCTGCCAGGGTCCAGCCCCAGTGGATCCAGGGAAATTCAAAGGAAAGACGGTGTCAGCAAATACCCTGGCTTTAATTCGATATTAATTAGAGATATAAAGAGTAATAGAATGAGGATAGCTCAGCAGGAAAATTCAGTGGAGAAAAGAGGCTGAGTAGCTTGGTTTATGCGGGAAAGCAATAAAACTTCAAGACAAGAAGCTTGCATCACTTACGTATGCCGCAGGTATCCTTCCATTCTCCCAAAGGAGAGGCGACACTGAGGCTTCCCCGGTCGGATCTTAGAAGCCCAGCAAAATTAGTAAGCTTGGCGGGCTCAGCACTCCAGATGGAAACTCAGCCAGAGTCTGAGAGAGAGAGACATGGGGAGACCAGTATTTCGAGGAACTGATCCCAATTCTTTATTTTCCACAGTCTGTTTTTATACAGATGTGTTATTCAAAAGTCACGTGGGGTCAGCAGTCCTGACTTTTATTAAAGTCAGGTGCTTCAAACAAATGTATACAGAGGTCTTAGGGGTGTTACATCATCTTCTGGCCAGGGGAGGCCTGCTGACAATTTATGACCCTCTCTTTGCGACAGTGGTCAGTCAACACTTATTTCTCCAGGGGTGATTATTCTTAAAACAGGTGCCACCCAAATAAAGTTACATTCCTATTCCTATAGGATGAGGGTGTAGTGGGTTTTAATTAAGGAAAGAATTTACTTAGCCTAAGGTCTAACATGATTTATATCAAAGGTTAATACTTATTTCTTCTATATATTCATTAATGTGTGTAAGGGCAGGGGATGTGGACACTTAGCAGCAAACATTGGCTCAACAAATGAAAAACCCTTCACCAATACAATTTCTAATCAGCCCACTATACTTATACTAATAGTTTTCTAACTTCTCTAAGGAACCTGTTTTTAGAAGGTTTAAAGCATCTCGTGCCTCTCAGGGTTGGGAGGCTGTGACAAATCACATGTGGCCGGACAAGCCTGTCAGGTAGGCTGGAGAACCTTCAGAGGAGTTTGTAAGTTAGAAACAATCCTGTCACGCCCAGGAATTATTATTAACTGGAGCTTTAAGTTAACTCCTTCTCCGAAAGAGGTGGTGGGGGACAGCCCCCCGTAAAGTCAGAGGTGTAGGTGGGAGCACAAAGTAGTAAAGTAGGCAGGCTCTGGTTTTGGGGGTAGATGCTCGAGAATTTCCAGGGGGACTCCTGAGGCTCAATCCTGCCTTTGCATATGTCGAGCCTCCTTCCTCATGACCTTTGCCATGGGTGGACCGCCTCATACTGGCCCCCAATACCCGTCCCCACTCAAGAGGAACGCTGAGTTTCCGAACACAAGTCAAGAAGACCGCCGTATTCCCTGCCTCAAGTCAAGACGAGGGTCGATTACCCTGCTTGGCCTGGAAAGGAATGCTGATGTCTGCGTCGCACCTGAGGAGGAGGCTGGTATCTACATGACACTGGAAGGGAACCCGGGAGCCTTGTCACAATTTGAATGCCACGTATTTCCCCATCCACTCGATATCAGGCCTGAATCCCTTTCACAGATTCGAATGTCAGACAAGAATCAACTCACAACACGAAGGGATTTCTGATGCCCGGGTTGCTAATCTGAAAAGAGCCCCAGGTCCCAAATTCAACTCGGCTGGAGACCTGAAACCCCTTTGACAACTCGAGAGGAAAGCAGAGTTCCATGCCTCCACACACATTGAGACCTGACGCCCTGTTTGAAACGGCATATACAGCCCAAGCTCCACATCAGAACAGGAGAGGAACACTGAGGTTCCCGCCTCAACTCGAGATGAGGCCCTCTTCCATTGCACCAAACACAGTGGAGGCCAGATAGTCACCTCTGAACTCCACAGTATTCCTGACTTCCCATAGGCACCCTGAGAAGCTCCCTGAGGTCACAGTCACAAGTTGAGGGAACCCACGGTTTCCTGCCGCAACTCGAGAAAGACCTCGAGATTCCCCCATAAACGCGTCTTGAGGCCTGATTCCTCTGCTGTGACTCAGCAATGCCGCCCTACTCCTCCCAACTTGAATGGAGACTGGACTTCCCTGGAGCGACACCAGAGGCTCCCTGAGTTCCGCATCATGACTCGAGAGAAACCCCACATGTTGCGCCACAGATCGAAAAAAACCATGAGATTCCCCCGTCATCCTGAGATGCCTTTCTTTTCCTGCAGGGCATAGAGAGCAATCCCGTGTCTTCTCTCAATACTCGACAGGAGGCTTGACTCACTTTAGGCCACTCAAGGGGCTCCAAGAGATACCCGTCACAACTCGAGAGGAGAGCGGAATTCTTTGCTTCCACTCGAGACGAGGCCTGACTCCCCAGGTGAACCTTGAATACAACAATGAGATCCTGTCACCATTGGAGAGGAACACGGAGTTTCTGGACACAACCCCAGATGAGGTCTATTTGCCCTGCAGTGACTCGAGTGCAATCACCAGCTCCCCTTCGCACCTCAAATGGAGATTGGAATTCCCTGGGGACACACGAGAGGATCCCTGAGTTCCCCGTTGTACCTCGAGAGAAACCCCACACGTCAGGCCACAGCTCCAAAAAAAAACCACGAGATTCCCCCGTCATCGTGAGACGAGGCCCTTCAATTCATGCAGGGACTAGAGAGCAATCCTGAGTCCTCTCTCAAAACTCCCCAGGAGGCTTGAATCCCTTTCGAACACTAAGTGGGCTACAAGAGATACCCATCGCAACTCGAAAGGAGAGCAGAATTCTTTGCTTCCACTTGAGACGAGGCCTGACTCCCCGGGTGAAACTTCAACGCAACACTGAGATCCCTGTCGCCACTGGAGAGGAACATGCAGTTTCTGGACACAACACTAGATGAGCTCTATTTGTCCTGCAGTGACTCGATAGCAATCCCCAGCTCCCCCTCGCACCTCGAATGGAGATTTGACTTCCCTGGGGAACACGAGAGGCTCCCTGAGTTCCCCGTCGTAACTCGAGAATCCCGCTGCAACTCGAGAAAACCCATGAGGTTCCCTGTCATCGTCAGATGATGCCCTTTTCCGCTGCAGCATCTCAAGAGAAATCCCACACTCCCTCTTGAAATTCGATATGGTACTTGACATGCTTGATGCGACTCAAAAAGTTCTCCTACATACCGTTCTCACTAGAGCAGAACACCGAGTTTCCCAGCACAACTTATTCTGAGCCCCTTCTCCCCTCCTGATCTTGACATGAGGGTCGATTCCCCTGCTTTGTCTGGAAAGGGATCCCAACCTTCCCGTTGCACCTAGGAGGAGGCCGGTCTCACATTGATCCTCAAGAGGAAGCCTCGTGGGTCGTGCCACATACCAAAAGACATCAATATCCTCATCCACTCAGGATAAGTCCCGATGCCCTGGCACCTCTTCAAATGTAACCCTAAGGATGAAGTCACAACACGAGGGGGCACTGACACCCCAGTTGTATCGTCTGGAAAAAGCCTCAGGTTCCAAATACCACTTGACAAGTAGCCTGTCACCCCGTGAACAACTCGAGAGGCAAGTGGAGTTCCATTCCTCAACACAAGACAAGGCCTGACTCTCGTGTTCCAACTCTGCAGAGACCCTGCGATCATAGTCAGAAATGGAGAGGAACCCGGAGGTTCCCACCTCAACTCGAGATGAGGCCCTATTCATCCTTGCAGCAATGTGTGAGGAATCCCGAGGTGCCCCTCGCAGCGCCAAAGCAGATCTGACTTCCCTGAGGAGACATGAGCAGTCCTCCAGGTCGACACACAACTCGAGAGGAACCCTAAGCTTCTCCACAACTCCATGCAAACTACGAAATTCTCCCCTGCATGCTTGAGGAGGCCCTTTTACACTGCAGCATTTCTAAAGAAAGCCTACATTTCTCTTGGAACTCTAAAGGGTCCTCGACACGCTTTACAAAACTCCAGAAGTTTCCCGAGATACCCGTCCCCACTCGAAAGGAACGCTGAGTTTCCTGCCACAAGTCAAGAAGAGCGCCATTTTCCCCGCCTCAATTCGAGATGAGGGTCTATTGCCCTGCTTCACCTGGAAAGGAATGCGGACATCCCTGTCGCACCTCGAGAGGAGGCTGGTATCTACTTGACACTGGAGGGGAACCAGAGGGCCTTGTCACAATTCGAAAGCCACATATTTCCCCATCCACTGGAGATCAGGCCTGACTCCTTTGCACCGATTCGAATGTCAGGCAAGAATCAACTCACAACATGAAGGGAGTTCTGATGCCTTTGTTGCTAATGTGGAAAGAGCCCCAGGTCCCATATTCCACTCGGACGGAGGCATGAAACCCCTAGACAACTCGAGAGGAAAGCAGAATTCCATGCCTCCACACACATTGAGACCTGACTCCCTGTTTGAAATGGCATACACAGCCCGAGACCCACGTCAGAACAGGAGAGGAACCCTGAGGTTCCCGCCTCAACTCGAGATGAAGCCCTCTTCCATTGCACCGACCCTAATGGAGTCCCGAGAGGCCCCTCCCAAATCCACAGTATTCCTGACTACCCATAGGCACCCTGATAAGCTCCCTAAGGTCACTGTCAAAAGTCGAGGGAACCCAAGGTTTCCTGCCGCAACTCGAGAAAGACCTTGAGATTCCCCCTTCAACACGTCTTGAGGCTGATTCCCCTGCTGTGACTCAAGAGCAATGCCGCGCTCCCCCTCGAAATTTGAATGGAGACTGGACTTCCCTGGGGCCACACAAGAGGCTCCCTGAGTTCCCCATCGTAACTCAAGAGAAACCCCATACATCACGCTGCAGCTTGAAATAAACCACGAATTCCCCTGTCATCGTGAGATGAGGCCCATCTTTTCCTGCAGGGCCTAGAGAGCAATCCTGAGTCCTCTCTCAAAACTGCACAGTAGTCTTGACTCCTTTAGGCCACTCAATGGGCTCTAAGAGATACTGGTCGAAACTCGAGAGGAGAGCGGAGTTCTTTACTTCCACTCGAGACGAGGCCTGACTCCCCAGGTGAACCTTGAATGCAGCCCCGAGATCCCTGTCACCACTGGAGAGGAACATGGAATTTCTGGACACAAGCCTCAGATCAGATCAGATCAGATCAGTCGCTCAGTCGTGTCCGACTCTTTGGGACCCCATGAATTGCAGTGCACCAGACCTCCCTGTCCATCACCAACTCCCAGAGTTCACTGAGAGTCATGTCCATCGAGTCAGTGATGCCATCCAGCCATCTCATCCTCTGTTGTCCACTTCTACTCTTGCCCCCAATCCTTCCCAGCAACAGAGTCTTTTCCAATGAGTCAACTCTTCGCATGAGGTGGCCAAAATACTGGAATTTCAGCTTTAGCATCATTCCTTCCAAAGAAATCCCAGGGCTGATCTCCTTCAGAATGGACTGGTTGGATCTCCTTGCATTCCAAGGGACTCTCAAGAGTCTTCTCCAACATCACAGTTCAAAAGCATCAATTCGTCGGCACTCAGCCTTCTTCACAGTCCAACTCTCACAACCATACATGACCACAGGAAAAACCATAGCCTTGACTAGACAAACCTTTGTTGGCAAAGTAATGTCTCTGCCATTGAATATGCTGTCTAGGTTGGTCATAACTTTCCTTCCAAGGAGTAAGCATCTTTTAATTTCATGGCTGCACTCACCATTTGTAGTGATTTTGGAGCCCAGAAAAATAAAGTCTGACACTTTCCACTGTTTCCCCATCTATTTCTCATGAAGTGATGGGACCAGAATCCATGATCTTTGTTTTCTGAATGTTGAGCTTTAAGCCAAATTTTTCACTCTCTACTTTTACTTTCATCAAGAGGCTTTTTAATTTCTCTTCACTTTCTGCCATAAGGGTGGTGTCATCTGCATATCTGAGGTTATTGATATTTCTCCTGGAAATCTTGATTCCAGTTTGTGTTTCTTCCAGTGCAGCATTTCTCATGATGTACTCTGCATATAAGTTAAATAAACAGGGTGAAAATATACAGCCTTGACGAACTCCTTTTCCTATTTGGAACCAGTCTGTTGTTCCATGTCCAGTTTTAACTGTTGCTTCCTGACCTGCATACAAATTTCTCAAGAGGCAGATCAGGGCATCAGAGGGCAAACACACTGAAACCATACTCACAGAAAACTAATCAATCTAATCACACTAGGACCACAGCCTTGCCTAACTCAATGAAACTAAGCCATGCCCGTGGGGCAACCCAAGACGGGCAGGTCATGGTGGAGAGATCTGACAGAATGTGGTCCACTGGAGAAGGGAAGGGCAAACCACTTCAGTATTCTTGCCTTGAGAACCCCATGAACGTATGAAAAGGCAAAATGATAGGATATTGAAAGAGAAACTCCCAAGGTCAGTAGGTGCCGAACATGCTACTGGAGATCAGTGGAGAAATAACTCCAGAAAGAATGAAGGGATGGATCCAAAGCAAAAAGAATACCAAGCTGTGGATGTGACTGGTGATAGAAGAAATGTCCAATGCTGTAAAAAGCAATATTGCAAAGGAACCTGGAATGTCAGGTCCATGAATCAAGGCAAATTGGAAGTGGTCAAACAGGAGATGGCAAGAGTGAACATCAACATTCTAGGAATCAGCAAACTGAAATGGACTGGAATGGGTGAATTTAACTCAGATGACCATTATATCTACTACTTCAGGCAAGAATCCCTCAGAAGAAATGGAGTGGTCATCATGGTCAACAAGAGAGTCTGAAATGCAGTACTTGGATGCAATCTCAAAAATGACAGAATGATCTCTGTTTGTTTCCAAGGCAAACCATTCAATACCACAGTAATCCAAGTCTATGTCCCAACCATTAATGCTGAAAAAGCTGAAGTTGAACGGTTCTATGAAGACCTACAAGACCTTTTAGAACTAACACCCAAAAAAGATGCCATTTTCATTATAGGGGACTGGAATGCAAAAGTAGGAAGTCAAGAAAAACCTGGAGTACCAGGCAAATTTGGCCTTGGAATACAGAATGAAGCAGGGCAAAGACTAATAGAGTTTTGCCAAGAAAATGCACTGGTCATAGCAAACACCCTCTTCCAACAACACAAGAGAAGACTCTATACATGGATATCACCAGATGGTCAACACCGAAATCAGACTGGTTATATTCTTGGCAGCCAAAGATGGAGAAGCTCTGTACAGTCAGCAAAAACAAGACCAGGAGCTGATTGTGGCTTAGACCATGAACTCTTTATTGCCATATTCAGACTTAAATTGAAGAAAGTAGAGAAAACCACTAGACAATTCAGGCATGACACAAGCCTAGATGAGGTCTATTTGCCCTGCAGTGACTCAAGAGCAATCCTCAGCACCCCCTCGAAACTCGAAAGGAGATTGGATTTCCCTGGGCCAACACGAGAGGCTCCCTGAGTTCCCCATTGTAACTCGAGAATCCCGCCACAACTCCAGAAAAACCAGGAGGTTCCCCCGTCATCACGAGATGAGGCCCTATCCCGATGTAGTGTCTCAAGGGAAATCCCACGTTCCCTCTTGAAATTCGAAAGAGTACTTGATACACTTTAGGAAACTCCAGAATTTTTACCAGATACCAGTCTCTACTCGAAAGGAACACTGAGTTTCCCCCCACAAGTCAAGAAGAGCCCCGTTTTGCCCTCCACAACTCAAGAAGAGGGTCGATTGCCCTGCTTCCCCTGGAAAGGAATGCCAAAGTACCTGTCGCACCTCGAGAGGAGGCTGGTATCTACTTGACACTGGAGGAGAACTTGGGGGGCTTATCAAAATTTGAAAGCAACGTATTTTCCCATTCACTCGAAATCAGGCCTGATTTCCTTGGACCGATTCGAACGTCAGCCAAGAATCAACTCACAACACGAAGGGAGTTCTGATGTCCCGGTTGCTAATACAAAAAGATCCCCAGGTCCCAAATTCAACTCGGCTGGAGGCCTGAAAGCGCTTTGACACCTCGAGAGGACAGCAGAGTTCCATGCTTCCACACGCGTCGAGACCAGACTCCCTGTTTGAAACGGCATACAGAGCCCGAGACTCACGTCAGAACAGGAGAGGAACCCTGAGGTTCCCGTCTCAACTCGAGATGAGGCCCTCTTCCAATGCACAAACTCAGTGGAGTTCAGAGAGGACCTTCCCAATTCCACAGTATTCCTGACTTCCCATCGGCACCCTGAGAAGCTCCCTGAGGTCACTGTCACAAGTCGAGGGAACTCAGGGTTTCCTGCCCTGACTCGAGAAAGACCTCGAGATTTCAGTTTCAACGTGTCTTGAGGCTGTATTCCCCTGCCATGACTCGAAAACAATGCCGTGCTCCCCCTCACAACTCAAAGGAGAATGGACTTCCCTGGGACCACACAAGAGGTTCCGTGAGTTCCCCATCATAACTCGAGAGAAACCCCACACATCGCGCCGCAGCTCGAAAAAAACCACAAGATTCCCCCATCATCACGAGATGAGGCCCTTCTTTTCCTGCAGGGTCTAGAGAGCAATTCTGAGTCCTCTCTCAAAACTCCACATGAGGCTTAACTCCCTTTAGGCCACTCAGTGGGCTCCAAGAGATACTCGTCGCAACTCGAGAGGAGAGCGGACTTCATTGCTTCTACTCGAGACGAGTCCTGACTCCCCGGGTTAACCTTGAATGCAAATCCGAGGTCCCTGTCTCCACTGGAGAGGAACATGCAGTTTCGGGACACAACCCTAGTTGAGGTCTATTTGCCATGCAGTGACTTGAGATCAATCCCCAACTCCCCTTCACAACTTGAATAGAGATTGGATTTCCCTGGCGCAACACGAGAGGCTCCCTAAGTTCCCTGTCATAACTCGAGAATCCTGCCACAACTCGAGAAAAACCACGAGGTTCCCCCATCATCGCGAGATGAGGCCCTTTCCCGCTGCAGCATCACAAGAGAAATACCACGTTCCATCTTGAAATTCGAAACCGTATTTGACAACTTTGATGCAACTCAAAAAGTTCCCCGACATACCATTCTCACTTGAGAGGAACACCGAGTTTCCCAGCACATCTTAATTTGAGCCCCTTCTCCCCTCCTGATCTCGACGTGAGGGTCGATTCCCCTGCTTTGTCTGGAAAGGGATCTAGACCTTCCCGTCGCACCTCAGGATGAGGTCAGTCTCACATTGAAACATGAGAGGAAGCCTCGTGGGTCGTGCCACATTCCGAAAGACACCGATTTCCCTGTCCACTCAAGATAAGGCCCAATGCCTGGGTACCTCTTCGAATGTAACCCTCAGGATGAAGTCACAACCCGAAGGGGCACTGACACCCCATTTGCATCATCTGGAAAAAGCCGCAGGTTCCAAATACGACTTGACAAGTGGCCTGTAACCCCGTGAACAACTCAGGAGGCAAGCGGAGTTCCATTACTCAACACAAGACGAGGCCTGACTCGCCTGTTCCAAGTCTGCAGAGACCCTGCAATCGAAGTCAGAAATGGAGAGGAACCCTGATGTTCCAGCCTCAACTCGAGATGAGGCCCTATTCATCCCTGCAGCGATGAGTGAGGAATCCCGATGTTCCCCTCGCAATGCCAAAGGAGATCTGACTTCCATGATGAGACAGGAGTGGTCCCCCAGGTTGACATGCAACTCGAGAGGAACCCTAGGCTTTCCACAACAACTCCACTCAAACTTCGAAATTCTCCCCTGCACGCCTGAGGAGGCCCTTTTACGCTGCAGCATTTCCAAAGAAAGTCCACGTTTCCTTTGGAACTCGAAAGGGTCCTCGACATGCTTTACGAAACTCCAGAAGTTTCCTGAGATACCTGTCCCACTGGACAGGAATGCAGAGTTTCCCGCCACAAGTCAAGAAGAGCCCTGTTTTCCCCTCCTCAAGTCAAGATGAGAGTCGATTACCCTGCTTGCCCTGGAAAAGAATGCCGACATCCCCGTCGCACCTCAAGAGGAGGCTGGTATCTACTTTACACTGGAGGGGAACCCGGGGGTCTTGTCACAGTTCGAAAGCCACGTATTTTCCCATCCACTAGAGATCAGGCCTGATTCCATTGCACCAATTCGAATGTCAGCCGAGTATCAACTCACAACACGTAGGGACTTCTGATGTCCTGGTTGCTAATTTGAAAAAAGTCCCAGGTCCCAAAATCAACTCGCCTGGAAGCCTGAAACCCCTTTGACAACTCGAGAGGAAAGCAGAGTTCCATGCCTCCACACACTTCGAGACCTGACTCCCTGTTTGAAATGGCATACACAGTCCGAGACCCATGTCAGAACAGGAGAGGAACCCTGAGGTTCCCGCTTCAACTCGAGATGAGTCCCTCTTCCATTGCATCGACCCCAGTGGAGTCCCAAGAGGTCCTCCAAACTCCAAAGTGTTCCTGACTTCCCATAGCCACAATGAGAAGCTCCCTGAGGTCACCATCACAAGTCAAGGGAACCCAGGTTTTCCTTCCGCAACTCGAGAAATACCTTGAGATTCCTCCTTCATCGCGTTTGAGGACCGATTCCCCTTCCGTGACTTGTGAGCAAAGGCGGGATCCCCCTTGCAACTCAAATGGAGACTGGACTTCCCTGGGGCCACAGGAGAGGTTCCCTGTGTTCTTCATTGTAACTCGAGAGACTTCCCACACGCTGCGCTGAAGCTCGAGAAACACCACGAGATTCCCCCGTCATCGTGAGATGAGGCCCTTCTTTTCCTGCAGGGCCTAGAGAGCAATCCTGAGTCCCCTCTCAAAACTCCACTGGAGGCTTGATTCCCTTTAGGCCACTCAATGGGCTCCAAGAGATACCTGTCACAACTCGAGAGGAGAGCGGACTTCCTTGCACTGATAACGGGACTGATCATGCACTGATCACGTGGCTATCATGCACTGATCACCGGACTGACCATGCACTGATCACGTGGCTGATCATACACTGCTCATGTAACTGATCATGCACTGATCACGTGGTTCTCATGCACTGATCACGTGGCTGATCATGCACTGATCATGTGGCTGATCATGCACTGATCACGTAGCTATAATGCACTGATCAGGTGGCTATCATGCACTGATCACGTGGCTATCATGCACTGATCACGTGGCTGATCATACATTGATAACGGGAATGATCATGCACTGATCACGTGGCTATCATTCACTGATCACGTGGCTGATCATGGACTGAAAGAGTGACTGATCATACATTGATCACGTCTCTATCATGCATTGATCACATTAATTCCCATGCACTGATTACGTGGATGACCATACACTGATCACGTGACAGATCATGCACTGATCACGTGACTGATCATGCACTGATCAGTTGCTATCATGCACTGATCACATGGCTATCATGCACTGATCACGTGGCTGATTATACACTGATCACGTGACTGTGCATGCACTGATCACGTGGCTGATCATACACTGATCGAGTGGCTGATCATGCACTGATCACGTGGCTGATCATGCACTGATCACATGGCTATCATGCACTAATCTCGTTGCAGATCATGAACTTATCACGTGACTGAGCATGCAGTGATCACATGTCCGAATGGTGCTGATCATGTCACTGATCAAGTGCTGATCACGTGGCTATCATGCATTGATGATGTGCCTCAGTTGGCAATAATGAAAGAGCTGAGCAGGCACGAATCACGCAGCTCAGCTGGCAATTGTCAAGCAGATGAGCAGGCAGGAATCACGCAGCTCAGCAGGCCCTGTTCACGTTACTGTGCAGGCACTGATCACATGGCTGATCAAGTACTGATCACGTGAATGAGAATGCACTGATCACCTGGCTATCATGCAGTGATCACGTGACTGAATCTCGCTGATCATGTGACTGATCATGCACTGATCACGTGGCTATCATGCACTGATCATGTGGCTATCATGCACTGATTACGTGGCTTATCATACACTGATCACGTGACTGATCACGTCGCTGATCATGAACTGATCAGGTGACTGAGCATGTAGTGAGCACGTGACTGAATGGGACTTATCATGTGACTGATCATGCGCTTATCACGTGGCTGTCATGCACTAATGATGTGCCTCAGGAGGCAATAATAAAGGATCTGAGCAGGCACGAATCATGCAATCAGCAGGCAATAATCATGGAGCTCAGCTGTGACGAATCATGCTGCTCAACTGGCAATAATCAAGCAACTCAGCAGGCAGGAATCACACAGCTCAGCTGGCAATTGTCAAGCAGATGAGCAGGCAGGAATCACGTAGCTCAGCAGGCCCTGATTACATGACAGATCATGCACTGATCACGTGACTGATCATGCACTGATTACGTGGCTATCATGCACTGATTATGTGGCTATCATGTACTGCTCATGTGACTGATCATGCACTGATCACGTGGCTATCATGCACTGATCACGTGGCTATCATGTACTGCTCACGTGGCTGATCATATACTGATCAAGTGGATGATCATGCACTGATCACGTGACTGATCATGCACTGATCACGTGGCTATCATGCACTGATCACGTGGCTATCATGCACTGATCACGTGGCTGATCATGAACTGATCAGGTGACTGAGCATGCAGTGAGCACGTGACTGAATGGGACTGATCATGTGACTGATCATGCGTTTATCACGTGTCTATCATTCACTGATGATGTGCCTCAGGAGGCAATAATCAAAGAGCTGAGCAGGCACAAATCACACAATCAGCAGGCAATAATCATGGAGCTCAGCTGTGATGAATCATGCTGCTCAGCTGGCAATAATCAAGCAGATGAGCAGCCAGGAATCACGCAGCTCAGCTGGCAATTATAAAGCAGATGAGCAGCCAGGAATCACGCAGCTCAGCTCGCAATTATCAAGCAGATGAGCAGGCAGGAATCACTCAGTTCAGCTTGCAATTATAAAGCAGCTGAGCAGGCAGGAATCATGCAGCTCAGCTGGCAATTGTCAATCAGCTGAGCAGGCAGGAATCACACAGCTCATCTGGCAATTGTCAACCAGAGGAGCAGACAAGAATCATGCAGCCCAGCTGACAAATATCAAGCAGATCAGCAGGCAGGAATGACGCAGCTCAGCTGGCAATTTTCAAGCAGATGAGTAGGCAGGAATCACTCAGCTCAGCTGGCAATTTTAAAGCAGATGAGCAGGCAGGAATCACGCAGCTCAGCTGGCAGTTATCAAGCAGATGAACAGGCAGGAATCATGCAGCTAAGTTGGCAATAATCAAGCAGATGAGCAGCCAGGAATCACGCAGCTCAGCTGGCAATTATCAAGCAGATGAGCAGGCAGGTATCATGCAACTCACCGGGAAATTTTCAATCAGCTGATCAGGCAGGAATCACGCAGCTCAGCAGGCCCTAATCACGTGACTGAGCACGCACTGTTCACGTGGCTGATCATATACAGATCACGTGACTGAGCATGCACTGATCACATGGCTATCATTCACTGATCACTTGACTGCCTATGCACTGATCACATGGATGATCATACACTGATCACATGACTGATCATGCACTGATCATGTGGCTGATCATGCACAGATAACGTGGCTGATCATGCACGGATCACATGAGTGATCATGCACTGATCACGTGGCTATCATGCACTGATCACGTGACTGCCCATGCACTAATCACGTGGATGATCATACACTGATCACGTGACTGCGCATGCAGTGATCATGTAAATGATCATGCACTTATAACGTGGCTATCATGCACTGATCACGTTGCTATTCATGCACTGATCAGGTGACTGATCATGCACTGATCGCGTAGCTATCATGCACTGATAACGTGACTGCGCATGCATTGATCACGTGAATTATCATGCACTGATCACGTGGTTATCATGCACTGATCACGTGACTGATCATACATGGATCATGTGACTGATCATGTACTGATCACCTGGCTATCATGCACTGATTACGTGGCTATCGTGCACTGATCACGTGGCTGATCATACACTGATCACGAGACTGATCATGCACTGATCATGTGGCTGATCATGCACAGATAACGTGGCTGATCCTGCACGGATCACATGGCTATCATGCACTGATCACGTGGCTGATCATGCACTGATCACGTGGCTGATCATACACTGATCACGTGACTCACCATGCACTGATCACGTGACTGATCATGCACTGATCATGTGGCTGATCATGCACAGATAACGTGGCTGATCATGCACGGATCACATGAGTGATCATGCACTGATCACGTGGCTATCATGCACTGATCACGTGACTGTGCATGCATTCATCACGTGGATGATCATACACTGATCACCTGACTGCCCATGCACTGATCATGCAAATGATCATGCATTTATCACGTGGCTATCACGCTCTGATCAAGTGGCTGATCATGCACTGATCACGTGACGGATCATGCACTGATCACGTGGCTATCATGCACTGATCCCGTGGCTATCAAGCACTGATCACCTGGCTATCATGCACTGATCACGTAGCTGATCCTGCAATGATCACGTGAGAGATCATACACTGATCATGTGACTGATAATGCACTGATCAGGTGGCTATCATGCACTGATCACCTGGCTGTCTTGCACTGATCACGTGGCTGATCATGAATTAATCAGGTGACTGAGCATGCAGTGAGCATGTGACTGAATGGGACTGATCATGTGACTGATCATGCGTTTTTCACGTGTCTATCATTCACTGATGATGTGCCTCAGGAGGCAATAATCAAAGAGCTGAGCAGGCACGAATCACGCAGCTCAGCTGGCAATTATCAAGCAGATGAGCAGACAGGAATCACGCAGCTCAGCAGGCCCTAATCACCTGACTGAGCACGGACTGTTTACGTGGCTGATCATTCACTGATCACGTGATTGTGTGTGCACTGATCCCGATGATGATCATACACTGATCACATGACTAATCATGCACTGATCATGTGGCTGATCATGCACAGATAACGTGGCTGATCATACACTCATCACGTGGCTGATCATGCACTGATCACCTGGCTGTTCATACACTAATCACGTGGCCGATCATGCACTAATCACGTTGCTGATCATGAACTTATCACCTGACTGACCATGCAGTGATCACATGTCTGAATGGCGCTGATCATGTCACTGATCATGTGCTGATCACGTGGCTATCATGCACTGATGATGTGCCTCAGGAGGCAATAATCAAAGAGCTGAGCAGGCACGAATCATGCAACCAGCAGGCAATAATCATGGACTTCAGCTGTGACGAATCATGGGGCTCAGCTGGTGATAATCAAGCAGATGAGCAGGCAGTAATCACGCAGCTCAGCTGGCAATTATCAAGCAGATGAGAAGGCAGGAATCACGCAGCTCAGCAGGCCCTGTTCACGTGACTGTGCAGGCACTTATGAAGTGGCTGATCAAGTACTGATCACATGAATGAGCATGCGCTGATCACCTGGCTATCATGCACTGATTATGTGCCTCAGGAGGCAATAATAAAAGAACTGAGCAGGCACGAATCACTCAATCAGCAGGCAATAATCATGGAGCTCAGCTGTGACGAATCATGGTGCTCAGCTGGAAATAATCAAGAAGATCAGCGGGCAGGAATGACGCAGCTCAGCTGGCAATTTTCAGCAGATGAACAGGCAGGAATCACGCAGCTCAGCTGGCAATTATCAAGCAGATGAGCAGCCAGGAATCAGTCAGCTCAGCTGGCAATTATAAAGCAGATGAGCAGGCAGGAATCACGCAGCTCAGCTGGCAGTTACCAAGCAGATGAGCAGGCAGGAATCACGCAGCTCAGCTGGCAATAATCAAGCAAATGAGCAGCCAGGAATCACGCAGCTCAGCTGGCAGTTATCAAGCAGATGAGCAGGCAGGAATCACGCAGCTCAGCTGGCAATAATCAAGCAAATGAACAGCCAGGAATCACGCAGCTCAGTTGGCAATTATAAAGCAGATGAGCAGCCAGGAATCAAGCAGTCAGCTAGCAATTATCAAGCAAGTTGAGCAGGCAGGAATCACACAGCTCAGCTGGCAATTATCAATCAGATGAGCAGGCAGGAATCATGCAGCTCAGCTGGAAATTTTCAAGCAGCAGAGCAGACAGGAATCACGCAGCGCAGCAGGCCCCAATCACGTGACTGAGCACGCAATGTTCACGTGGCTTATCATACACAGATCACGTGACTGATCATGCACTGATCACATGGCTATCATTCACTGATCACGTGACTGCGTATGCACTGATCACATGGATGATCATACACTGATCACATGACTGATCATGCACTGATCATGTGGCTGATCATGCATAGATAATGTGGCAGATCATGCACGGATCACGTGACTGATCATGCACTGATCACCTGGCTATCATGCACTGATACGTGGATGATCATACACTGATCACGTGACAGATCTTGCACTGATCACGTGACTGATCATGCACTGATCAGGTGGCTATCTTGCACTGATCACGTGGCTATCATGAACAGATCACGTGACTGACCATGCACTGTTCACCTGGCTGATCATACACTGCTCAAGTAACTGATCATGCACATATCACGTGGTTCTCATGCACTGATCACGTGGCTGATCATGCACTGATCACGTAGCTATAATCCACTGATCACGTGAGAGATCATGCACTGATCACATGACTGATAATGCACTGATCAGGTGGCTATCATGCACTGATCACGTAGCTATCATGCACTGATCACGTGGCTGATCATGGACTGATCGAGTGACTGATCATACACTGATCACGTCGCTATCATGCATTGATCACATGACTTACCATGCACTGAACACGTGGATGATCATACACTGATCACGTGACAGATCATGCACTGATCACATGACTGATCATGCACTGATCAGTTGGCTATCATGCACTGATCACATGGCTATAATGCACTGATCACGTGGCTGATTATACACTGATCGTGTGGCTGATCATGCACTGATCACGTGGCTGAGCATGGACTGATCGAGTGACTGATCATACACTGATCACGTCGCTATCATGCATTGATCACATGACTTACCATGCACTGAACACGTGGATGATCATACACTGATCACGTGACAGATCATGAACTTATCACGTGGCTGATTATACACTGATCACGTGACTGAGCATGCACTGATCATTTGGCTATCATGCACTGATCACATGGCTATCATGCACTGATCACGTGGCTGATTATACACTGATCACGTGACTGAGCATGCACTGATCACGTGGCTGATTATACACTGATCACGTGACTGAGCATGCACTGATCACGTGGCTGATCATACACTGATCGAGTGGCTGATCATACACTGATCACGTGGCCCATCATGCACTAATAACGTTGCAGATCATTAACTTATCACGTGACTGAGCATGCAGTGATCACATGTCCGAATGGCGCTGATCATGTCACTGATCATGTGCTGATCACGTGGCTATCATGCACTGACAATGTGCCTCAGTTGGCAATAATGAAAGAGCTGAGCAGGCAGGAATCACGCAGCTCAGCTGGGAATTGTCAAGCAGATGAGCAGGCAGGAATCACGCAGCTCAGCAGGCCCTGTTCACGTGACTGTGCAGGCACTGATCACGTGGCTGATCAAGTACTGATCACGTGAATGAGCATGCACTGATCACGTGGCTATCATGCAGTGATCACGTGACTGAATCGCGCTGATCATGTGACTGATCATGCACTGATCATGTGGATATCATGCAATGATGATGTGCCTCAGGATGCAATAAACAAGAGCTGAGCAGGCAGGAATCACACGGCTCAGCTGGCAATTGTCAAACAGATGAGCAGGCAGGAAACACGCAGCTCAGCTGGCAATTGTCAAGCAGATGAGCAGACAGGAATCACGCAGCTCAGCTGGCAATTGTCCAGGAGATGAGCAGCAGGAATCACGCAGCTCAGCAGTCCCTGATCACGTGACTGCCCATGCACTGATCACGTGGATGATCATACACTGATCACGTGACTGATCATGCACCGATCACGTGACTGACAATGCACTGATCACGTGGCTATCATGCACTGATCACGTGGCTATCATGCACGGATCACGTGACTGCTCATCAATGGTTACCTGGATGTTCATACACTGATCATGTAACTGATCATGCACTGATCACGTGACTGAACATGCACTGATCAAGTGGCTATCACGCAATGTTCACGTGGCTGATCATGCACTGATCACGTGGTTATCATGCACTGATCACGTAGATATCATGCACTGATTTCGTGGCTGATCATACACTGATCACGTGACTGATCATGCACTGATCACGTCGCTGATCATGAACTGACCAGGTGACTGAGCATGTATTTAGCACGTGAATGAATGGGGCTGATCATGTGACTGATCATGTGCTTATCACGTGGCTATCATGCACTGATGATGTGCCTCAGGAGGCAATAATCAAAGAGCTGAGCAGGCATGAATCACGCAATCAGCAGGCAATAATCATGGAGCTCAGCTGTGACGAATCATGCTGCTCAACTGGCAATAATCAAGCAACTCAGCAGGCAGGAATCACACAACTCAGCTGGCAATTGTCAAGCAGATGAGCAGGCAGGAATCACACAGCTCAGCTGGCAATTGTCAAGCAGATGAGCAGGCAGGAATCACGTAGCTCAGCAGGCCCTGATCAAGTGGATGATCATACACTGATCACGTGACTGATCATGCACTGATCATGTGACTGATAATGCACTGATCAGGTGGCTATCATGCACTGATCACCTGGCTATCATGCACTGATTACGTGGATGATCATACACTGATCACATGACAGATCTTGGACTGATTACGTGGCTGATCATGAACTGATCAGGTGACTGAGCATGCAGTGAGCACGTGACTGAATGGGACTGATCATGTGACTGATCATGCGTTTTTCACGTGTCTATCATTCACGGATGATGTGCCTCAGGAGGCAATAATCAAAGAGCTGAGCAGGCACGAATCACTCAATCAGTAGGCAATAATCATGGAGCTCAGCTGTGACGAATCATGGTGCTAAACTGGCATTTATCAAGCAGATGAGCAGCCAGGAATCTAGCAGCTCAGCTCGCAATTATCAAGCAGATGAGAAGGCAGGAATAATGCAGCTCAGCTGGCAATAATCAAGCAGATGAGCAGGCAGGAATGACGCAGCTCAGCTGGCAATTATCAAACAGATGAGCAGACAGGAATCACTCAGCTCAGCTGGCAATTGTCAAGCAGATGAGCAGGCAGGAATCACGCAGCTCAGCAGGCCCTGTTCACGTGATTGTACAGGCATTGATCACGTGGCTGATCAAGTACTGATCACGTGAATGAGCATGCACTGATCACGTGGCTATCATGCAGTGATCACGTGACTGAATCGTGCTGATCATGTGACTGATCATGCACTGATCACGTCGCTATCATGCACTGACCACGTGACTGAGCATGCACTGATCACGTGGATGATCATACACTGATCATGTGACAGATCATGCACTGATCACGTGACTGATCATGCACTGATCAGGTGGCTATCATGCACTGATCACGTGTCTATCATGCACTGATCACGTGACTGCACATGCACTGATCACGTGGCTGATCATACACTGATCATGTTGCTGATCATGAACTGATCATGTGACTGAGCATGCAGTGATCACGTGTCTGAATGGTGCTGATCATATGACTGATCATGCGCTGATTACGTGGCTATCATGCACTGATGAAGTGCCTCAGGAGGCAATAATCAAAGAGCTGAGCAGGCACGAATCACGCAATCAGCAGGCAATAATCATGGACCTCAGCTTGGGGAACCATGCTGCTCTTCTGGCAATAATCAAGCAGCTGAGCAGCCAGGAATCACGCAGCTCAGCTGGCAATATCAAGCAGATGATCAGGCATGTATCATGCAGCTCACATGGCAATTATCAAGCAGATGAGCAGGCAGGAATCACACAGCTCAGCTGCCAGGTATCAAGCACATGAGCAGGCAGGAATCACACAGCTCAGCTGGCAATTATCAAGCACATGAGCAGGCAGGAATCACGCAGCTCAGCTGGCAATAATCAAGCAGATGAGCAGCAAGGAATCACGCACCTCAGCTGGCAGTTGTCAAGCAGCTGAGCAGACAGGAATCAACTAGCTCAGTAGGCCCTGATCACGTGACTGAACACCCACTGTTCACGTGGCTGATCATACACTCATCACGTGACTGATCATGCACTGATTACATGGCTATCATTCACTGATCACGTGACTGATCATGCACTGATCATGTGGCTGATCAGGTACTGATGCAGTGGCTGATCATGCACTGATCACGTGACTGATCATGCACTGATCACGTGGCTGTCATGTACTGATCACTGCGCATGCACTGGTCACATAACTGTATGCACTGATCACGTGGCTATCATGCACTGATCACGTGGCTGATCATGCACTGATCATTTAACTGATCATGCACTGATCACGTGGCTGATCATACACTGATAACAGGACTGATAATGCACTGATCACGTGGCTATCATTCACTGATCACGTGGCTGACTGTGGACTGATAGCGTGATTGAAAATGCACAGATCACATCGCTGACATGCAATTATCACATGACTGTGCATGCTCTGATCACGTGGATGATCATGCACTGATCACGTGGCTATCATGCACTGATCACTTGCTGATCCTGCACTGATCACCTGACAGATCATGCACTGATCACGTGGCTATCATGCACTGATCACGTGGCTGATCAAACACTGATCACGTAACTAATCATGCACTGGTCACGTGGCTATCTTGCAAGGATCACATAGCTATCATGCACTGATCACGTGACTGTGCGTGCAATGATCACGTGGATGATCATACCCTGATCACATAACAGACCATGCACTGATCACGTGACTGATCGTGCACTGATCACATGGCTATAATTCACTGATCACTTGACTGTGCATTTACTGATCACGTGGATGATCATACACTGATCACGTGACTGATCATGCACTGATCAGGTGGCTATCATGCACTGATCACGTGGCTATCATGCACTGATCACGTGACTGCCCATGCACTGATCACGTGGATGATCATGCACTGATTACGTGGCTGATCATGCACTAATCACGTGGCTGATCATAAACTGATCACGTGACTGAGCCTGCAGTGATCACGTGGCTATCATGCACTGGTCACTTGGCTATCATGAACTGATAACGTTGCTGTTCATACACTGATCACCTGACTGATCATGGACTGATCACCTGGCTATCATGCACTGATCACGTGGCTGATCATGCACTGATCACATCACTATCATGCACTGATCACGTGACTGCGCATGCACTGGTCACGTGGATGATCATACACTGATCACATGACAGATCATGCACTGATGATGTGAATGATCATGCACTGATCAGGTGGCTATCATGCACTGATCACATGGTTATCATGCACTGATCACGTGGCTGATCATACACTGATCACATGTTTATCATGCAATGATCATCGACCGACAGGTGCTGATCAAGTGACTGTTCATGCACTGATCCCGTGGCTATCATGCACTGACAATGTGCCTCAGTTGGCAATAATGAAAGAGCTGAGCAGGCAGGAATCACGCAGCTCAGCTGGGAATTGTCAAGCAGATGAGCAGGCAGGAATCACGCAGCTCAGCAGGCCCTGTTCACGTGACTGTGCAGGCACTGATCACGTGGCTGATCAAGTACTGATCACGTGAATGAGCATGCACTGATCACGTGGCTATCATGCAGTGATCACGTGACTGAATCGCGCTGATCATGTGACTGATCATGCGCTGATCATGTGGATATCATGCAATGATGAAGTGCCTCAGGACGCAATAAACAAGAGCTGAGCAGGCAGGAATCACACGGCTCAGCTGGCAATTGTCAAACAGATGAGCAGGCAGGAAACACGCAGCTCAGCTGGCAATTGTCAAGCAGATGAGCAGACAGGAATCACGCAGCTCAGCTGGCAATTGTCCAGGAGATGAGCAGCAGGAATCACGCAGCTCAGCAGTCCCTGATCACGTGACTGCCCATGCACTGATCACGTGGATGATCATACACTGATCACGTGACTGATCATGCACTGATCACGTGACTGACAATGCACTGATCACGTGGCTATCATGCACTGATCACGTGGCTATCATGCACGGATCATGTGACTGCTCATCAATGGTTACCTGGATGTTCATACACTGATCATGTAACTGATCATGCACTGATCACGTGACTGAACATGCACTGATCAAGTGGCTATCACGCAATGTTCACGTGGCTGATCATGCACTGATCACGTGGCTATCATGCACTGATCACGTAGATATCATGCACTGATTTTGTGGCTGATCATACACTGATCACGTGACTGATCATGCACTGATCACGTCGCTGATCATGAGCTGACCAGGTGACTGAGCATGTATTTAGCACGTGAATGAATGGGACTGATCATGTGACTGATCATGTGCTTATCACGTGGCTATCATGCACTGATGATGTGCCTCAGGAGGCAATAATCAAAGAGCTGAGCAGGCATGAATCACGCAATCAGCAGGCAATAATCATGGAGCTCTGCTGTGACGAATCATGCTGCTCAACTGGCAATAATCAAGCAACTCAGCAGGCAGGAATCACACAACTCAGCTGGCAATTGTCAAGCAGATGAGCAGGCAGGAATCACGAAACTCAGGTGGCAATTATCAAGCAAATGAGCAGGTAGGAATCACACAGCTCAGCTGCCAGGTATCAAGCAGATGAGCAAGCAGGAATCACGCAGCTCATCTGGCAATAATCAAGCAGATGAGCAGCAAGGAATCACAGAGCTCAGCTGGCAATTATCAAGCACATGAGCAGGCAGGAATCACGCAGCTCAGCTGGTAATTATCAAGCAGATGAGCAGGCAGGAATCACTCAGCTCACCTGGCAATTATCAAGCAGATGAGCAGGCAGGAATCACGCACCTCAGCTGGCAATTGTCAAGCAGCTGAGCAGACAGGAATCACCCAGTTCAGTAGGCCCTGATCACGTGACTGAACACCCACTGTTCACGTGGCTGATCATACACTCATCACGTGACTGATCATGCACTGATTACATGGCTATCATTCACTGATCACGTGACTGATCATGCACTGATCATGTGGCTGATCAGGTACTGATGCAGTGGCTGATCATGCACTGATCACGTGACTGATCATGCACTGATCACGTGGCTATCATGCACTGATCACGTGACTTCGCATGCACTGGTCACATAACTGTATGCACTGATCACGTGGCTATCATGCACTGATCACGTGGCTGATCATGCACTGATCATTTAACTGATCATGCACTGATCACGTAGCTATCATGCACTGATCACGTGACTGATCATACACTGATAACAGGACTGATCATGCACTGATCACGTGGCTATCATTCGCTGATCACGTGGCTGACTGTGGACTGATGGCGTGACTGAAAATGCACAGATCACGTCGCTAACATGCAATTATCACATGACTGTGCATGCTCTGATCACGTGGATGATCATACACTGATCACGTGACTGATCATGCACTGATCACGTGGCTATCATGCACTGATCACGTTGCTTATCCTGCACTGATCACCTGACTGATCATGCACTGATCACGTGGCTGATCAAACACTGATCACGTAACTAATCATGCACTGGTCACGTGGCTATCTTGCAAGGATCACATAGCTATCATGCACTGATCACGTGACTGTGCGTGCAATGATCACGTGGATGATCATACCCTCATCACATAACAGATCATGCACTGATCACGTGACTGATCGTGCACTGATCACATGGCTATAATTCACTGATCACTTGACTGTGCATTTACTGATCACGTGGATGATCATACACTGATCACGTGACTGATCGTGCACTGATCAGGTGGCTATCATGCACTGATCACGTGGCTATCATGCACTGATCACTTGGCTATCATGCACTGATCACGTGGATGATCATGCACTGATTACATGGCTGATCATGCACTAATCACGTGGCTGATCATGAACTGATCACGTGACTGAGCCTGCAGTGATCACGTGGCTATCATGCACTGGTCACTTGGCTATCATGAACTGATAACGTCGCTGTTCATACACTGATCACCTGACTGATCATGGACTGATCACCTGGCTATCATGCACTGATCACGTGGCTGATCATGCACTGATCACGTCACTATCATGCACTGATCACGTGACTGCGCATGCACTGGTCACGTGGATGATCATACACTGATCACATGACAGATCTTGCACTGATGATGTGAATGATCATGCACTGATCAGGTGGCTATCATGCACTGATCACATGCTTATCATGCACTGATCACGTGGCTGATCATACACTGATCACGTGGCTGATCATTCACTGATCACATGTTTATCATGCAATGATCATCGACCGACAGGCGCTGATCATGTGACTGTTCATGCATTGATCACGTGGCTATCATGCACTGACAATGTGCCTCAGTTGGCAATAATGAAGGAGCTGAGCAAGCAGGAATCACGCAGCTCAGCTGGGAATTGTCAAGCAGATGAGCAGGCAGGAATCACGAAGCTCAGCAGGCCCTGTTCACGTGACTGTGCAGGCACTGATCACGTGGCTGATAAAGTACTGATCACGTGAATGAGCATGCACTGATCACGTGGCTGATCATTCACTGATCACATGTTTATCATGCAATGATCATCGACGGACAGGCGCTGATCATGTGACTGTTCATGCATTGATCACGTGGCTATCATGCACTGATCACATGACTGCGCATGCACTGATCACGTGGATGATGATTCACTGATCACGTGGCTGATCATGCACTGATCACATGTTTATCATGCAATGATCCTCGACTGACAGGCGCTGATTATGTGAATGATCATGCGATTATCACGTGGCTATCATGCAGTTATCAAGCAACTGAATGGTGCATTAAACTTGAGTGCGAATGCACTGATCACGTGTCTATCATGCACTGATTACGTGAGTGCACAAGCATTGATCTCATGGATGATCATGCAGTGAATATGTGACTGAATGGCACAGATAACTTGACTGCCCATGCACTGATGACGTGTCTATCATGCACTGATCACGTGACTGTGCATGCACTGATCCAGTGACTGCGCATGAACTGATCACATGGATGATCATGCACTGATCATGTCTCTGATCATGCACTGATCACGAGTTTTTCATGCAGTGAGCATCTACCCCCCAACAAAGCAGAGTGTGCCTACTTTATTGCTTTGTGCTCTCACCTCTGATATCACTGGGGGCTGTCCCCCACCACCATCTCACTCTCTCTGTCAAAGAGTTAACTTACAGCCCCAATTCATAAAGTTCCTGGGCAACTAAGAGTGTTTACATCCAAACCCGACAGATGGCTCTTTAACGCACCTGAAAAATTTACCCGGACTCCTACAGCTATGCATATGATTGTTTACAGTCTCCCAGCCTCCAGAGGCACGGGAAGCTTAAGATAATCAAATAGCTTAGAGCCTCTCAGAGAGTTAGAAACTGTCAGAATAAGACTAGTAAAGGATTTCATTGATGAGCCAATGCTTGCTGCCAAGTTTTCACATCCCCTGAATTGTATCCTTGAATGTGTAGTAATTAATATAATTGGTATGTAGAAAAAATAAGTAGTGGCCTTGCTGTTAGTAACTTTAGACCCTTAAGGTACTAAATTCTTTCCTTTGTTGTAAACCCATTACACATCCACCCTATAGGAATGCAATTTTATCTTTGGAAGATGGCACCACACCTTAAAATAATTACTTTTAGAGAAAATAAGTCTTTGTGGACAGGTCCTTGGCAAGAGTCATAAAATGATAGTAGGCCTTCTGGCCAGAAGATGATGTAAATCACCTCAACCATTTGCATACGATAAATTTGCAGGAAAGAAACCCTGGTTTTTGATAAGAATCAAGGACTGCTGACTTTGCATCCCCTATTATCCTCTATGTGTAACGTAGGGTAAAAAAACCCCGGTTGAAAATAAAGCTACAGGTCTTGCTCACCAACGCTTGGTCTCCCCATGTCATTCGTCCCTTTACCTTCCAGCTGAGTCTCCATCTGGAGCGCGGAACCCACCACGCTTACTAATTATGCCTGGGCTGCTAAGACCCAACCAGAAGGTGTCTAGGGTTAGGCACCTTCCGCTATTCGAGAGGTCGCCTTTGGCCTACCTAAGTGGTGCAAACTTCTTGTCTTGAAGTTTTATTGGTCTCCCGCATAAACCAAGCTACTCGGTCTCTTTTCTCCACTGAATTTTCCTACTGAGCTCTCCTCATACTATGATTCTTGATATCTCTGATTAGCATATAAATAGTCGCCTAGGCCATCTCTCCTTCGAATACCCTGGATCAGCGGGGACTGGTCCCCGGCAGGTGGCGCCCGAACAGGGACCTCAGGAGGCAATACTCAAAGAGCTGAGCAGACACGAACCACGCAATCAGCAGGCAAGAAGCATGGAGCTCAGCAGTGACGAATCATGCTGCTGAACTGGCAATAATCAAGCAGGTGACCAGGCAGGAATCACGCAGCTCAGCTGGCAATTGTCAAGCAGATGAGCAGACCAGAAATCACGAAGTTCAGCTGGCAATTATCATGCAGAGGAGCAGGCAGGAATCACGCAGCTCAGCAGGCCCTGATCAGGTGACTCTGCAGGCATTGATCAGGTGGCTGATCAAGTACTGATCACGTGACTGAGCATGCACTGATCACGTGGCTATCAAGCAGTGATGTCCTGACTGAATGGCCCTGATCATGTGACTGATCATGTGCTGATCCCGAGGCTATCATGCACTGATCACGTGACGGCGCATGCTCTGATGACGTGGATGGTCAGACACTGATCACGTGGCTCATCATGCACTGATCATGGGTTTCTCATGCAGTGATCCGTGACTGAGACGCGCTGATCCTGTGACTGTGCAGGCACTGATCATGTGGCTGATCATGCACTGACCACTGAGCGTGCAGTGATCACCTGGCTGATCGTTCACTGATCACGTGTTTATCATACAGTGATCACGTGACTGAGAGGCGCTGATCACGTGACTGTGCAGTCAGTGATCACGTGGCTGATCATGCACTGATATCGTGACTGAGCATGCACTGATCATGTGCCGGGAGCCGGTGAGGCATTCCACTCTTGACAAAGGTCATGAGGAAGGAGGCTCGGCATATGCAAATGCGGGATCGAGCCTCAGGAGTCCACCCAGATATTCTCGAGCATCTACCCCCCAAAAAACCAGAGTCTGCCTACTTTATTGCTTTGTGCTCTCACCTCTGATTTTACTGGGGGCTGTCCCCCACCACCATCTCGCTCTCTCTGTCAAAGAGTTAACTTACAGCTACAATTCATAAAGTTCCTGGGCAAGTAGGAGTGTTTACATCCAAACCCCTCAGATGGCTCTCTAACTCGCCTGACAAACTTACCCGGACTCCTACAGCTATGCATATGATTGTTTACAGTCTCCCAGCCTCCAGAGGCACGGGAAGCTTAAGATAATCAAATAGCTTAGAGCCTCTCAGAGAGTTAGAAACTGTCAGAATAAGACTAGTAAAGGATTTCATTGATGAGCCAATGCTTGCTGCCAAGTTTTCACATCCCCTGAATTGTATCCTTGAACGTGTAGTAATTAATATAATTGGTATGTAGAAAAAATAAGTAGTGGCCTTGCTGTTAGTAACTTTAGACCCTTAAGGTACTAAATTCTTTCCTTTGTTGTAAACCCATTACACATCCACCCTATAGGAATGCAATTTTATCTTTGGAAGATGGCGCCACATCTTAAAATAATTACTCTTAGAGAAAATAAGTCTTTGTGGACAAGTCCTTGGCAAGAGTCATAAAATGTTAGTAGGCCTTCTGGCCAGAAGATGATGTAAATCACCTAAACCATTTGCATACGATAAATTTGCAGGAAAGAAACCCTGGTTTTTGGTAAGAATCAAGACTGCTGACTTTGCATCCCCTATTATCCTCTATGTGTAACCTAGGATATAAAAACCCCTGGTGAAAATAAAGCTACAGGTCTTGCTCACCAACGCTTGGTCTCCCTATGTCATTCTTCCCTTTACCTTCCGGCTGAGTCTCCATCTGGAGTGCGGAACCCACCACGCTTACTAATTATGCCTGGGCTGCTAAGACCCAGTCGAGAAGGTGTCTAGGGTTAGGCACCTTCCGCTATTCGAGAGGTCGCCTTCGGCCTACCTAAGTGGTGCAAACTTCTTGTCTTGAAGTTTTATTGGTCTCCCAGGTAAACCAAGATACTCGGTCTCTTTTCTCCACTGAATTTTCCTACTGAGCTATCCTCATACTATTATTCTTTAAATCTCTGACTAGCATATAATAGTCGCCTAGGCCATCTCTCCTTTGAATACCCTGGATCAGCTGGGACTGGTCCCCGGTAGGTGGCGCCTGAACAGGGACTTCAGGAGGCAATACCCAAAGAGCTGAGCAGACACAAACCACGCAATCAGCAGGCAAGAAGCATGGAGCTCTGCAGTGTCGAATCATGCTGCTCAACTGGCAATAATCAAGCAGGGGACCCGGCAGGAATCACGCAGCTCAGGTGGCAATTATCATGCAGATGAGCAGGCAGGAATCACGCAGCTTAGCAGGCCTTGATCACGTGACTCTACAGGCACTGATCACGTGGCTGATCAAATAATGATTACGTGACTGAGCATGCACTGATCACGTGGCTATCATGCAGTGATGTTGTGACTGAATGGCCCTGATAATGTGACTGATCATGTTTTGACCCCGTGGCTATCATGCACTGATCACGTGACTGCGCATGCACTGATGACGTGGATGATCAGGCACTGATCACGTGGCTCATCATTTGCTGATCACGTGTTTCTCATGCAGTGATGCGTGAGTGACAGGCGCTGATCCTGTGACTGTGCAGGCACCGATCCCGTGGCTGATCATGCACTGACAACCTGACTGAGCATACAGTGATCATGTGGCTGATCGTTCACTGATCAGGTGTTTATCATACAGTGATCACGTGACTGAGAGGCGCTGATCCCGTGACTGTGGAGTCAGTGATCACGTGGCTGATCATGCACTGATATCGTGACTGAGCATGCACTGATCATGTGCCGGGAGCCGGTGAGGCATTCCACTCTGGACAAAGGTCATGAGGAAGGAGGCTCGGCATACGCAAATGCTGGATCCAGCCTCAGGAGTCCACCCGGATATACTCGAGCATCTGCCCCACAAAAAAACCAGAGTGTGCCTACTTTATTGCTTTGTGCTCTCACCTCTGATTTCACTGGGGGCTGTCCCCGACCACCATCTCGCTCTCTCTGTCAAAGAGTTAACTTACAGCTCCAATTCATAAAGTTCCTTGTCATTCTTCCCTTTAACTTCCAGCTGAGTCTCCATCTGGAGCTCGGAACCCACCACGCTTACTAATTATGCCTGGGCTGCTAAGACCCAGTCGAGAAGGTGTCTAGGGTGAGGCACCTTCCGCTATTCGAGAGGGCGCCTGCGGCCTACGTAAGTGGTGTAAATTTCTTGTCTTGAAGTTTTATTGGTCTCCTGCGTAAACCAAGCTACTCAGTCTCTTTTCTCCACCGAATTTTCCTACGGAGCTATCCTCATATTATTAGTCTTGATATCTCTGATTAGCATATAAAGAGTCGCCTAGGCCATCTCTCCTTCTAATACCCTGGATCAGCTGGGGCTGGGCCCCGGCACGTGGCGCCCAAACAGGGACCTCAGGAGGCAATACTCAAAGAGCTGAGCAGACACGAACCACGCAATCAGCCGGCAATTAGCATGGAACTCAGCAGTGAAGAATCATGCAGCTCAGCTGGCAATTGTCAAGCAGATGAGCCGACAGGAATCACGCAGCTCAGCAGGCCGTGATCACGTGATTCTGCAGGCACTGATCACGTGGCTGATCAAGTACAGATCAGGTGACTGAGCATGCACGGATCACGTGGCTATCATGCACTGATCACGTGTATATCAGGCAGTGACCAGTGACTGACAGGCGCTGATCATGGGACTGTGCACGCAATGATCACGTGGCTGATCCGGAACTGACCACCTGACTGTGGATGCAGTGATCACGTGGTGGATCTTTCACTGATCACGTGTTTATCATACGGAGATCACGTGACTGAGAGGAACTGATCACGTGACTGTGCAGTCAGTGATCACGTGGCTGATCATGCACTGATATCGTGACTGAGCATGCACCGATCATGTGCCGGGAGCCGGTGAGGCAATCCACTTTGGACAAAGGTCATGAGGAAGGAGGCTCGGCATACGCAAATGCGGGATGGAGCCTCAGGAGTCCACCCGGATATTCTCGAGCATCTCCCCCCCAAAAATCCAGAGTCTGCCTACTTTATTGCTTGGTGCTCTCACCTCTGATTACACTGGGGGCTGGTCCACACCACCATCTCGCTCTCTCTGTCAAAGAGTTAACTTACAGCTCCAATTCATAAAGTTCCTTGTCATTCTTCCCTTTAACTTCCAGCTGTGTCTCCATCTGGAGCGAGGAACCCACCACGCTTACTAATTATGCCTGGGCTGCTAAGACCCACTCGAGAAGGTGTCTAGGGTGAGGCACCTTTCGCTATTCGAGAGGGCGCCTGCGGCCTACGTAAGTGGTGTAAACTTCTCGTCTTTAAGTTCTATTGCTCTCCCGAGTAAACCAAGCTACTCAGTCTCTTTTCTCCACCGAATTTTCCTACTGAGCTATCCTCATACTATTATTCTTGATATCTCTGATTAGCATATAAATAGTCGCCTAGGCCATCTCTCCTTCGAATACCCTGGATCAGCTGGGGCTGGTCCCCGGCAGGTGGCGCCCGAACAGGGACCTCAGGAGGCAACATTCAAAGAGCTGAGCAGACACGAACCACGCAATCAGCAGGCAATAAGCATGGAGCTCAGCAGTGACGAATCATGCTGCTCAACTGGCAATAATGAAGCAGGTGACCAGGTAGGAATCACGCAGCTCAGCTGCCAATTGTCCAGCAGATGAGCCGGCAGAAATCACGCAGGTCAGCAGGCCCTGATCACGTGACTCTGCAGGCACTGATCACGTGGCTGATCAAGTACAGATCACGTGACTGAGCATGCACTGATCACGTGGCTCATCATGCACTGATCACGTGTATATCAGGCAGTGATCAGTGACTGACAGGCGCTGATCATGGGACTGTGCACGCACTGATCACGTGGCTGATCAGGACCTGAACACCTGACTGTGCATGAAGTGATCAAGTGCCTGATCCTTCACTGATCACGTCTTTATCATACCGTGATCACGTGACTGAAAGGCGCTGATCACGTGATTGTGCAGTCAGTGATCACAAGGCTGATCATGCACTGATATCGTGACTGAGCATGCACCGATCATGT
This sequence comes from Bos indicus, assembly GCF_029378745.1. Classification (NCBI taxonomy): domain Eukaryota; kingdom Metazoa; phylum Chordata; class Mammalia; order Artiodactyla; family Bovidae; genus Bos; species Bos indicus. The sequence continues at coordinate 141,121 of NC_091769.1, read as the reverse complement.
GCCGGGAGCCGGTGAGGCATTCCACTCTGGACAAAGGTCATGAGGAAGGAGGCTCGGCATATGCAAATGTGGGATCGAGCCTCAGGAGTCCACCCGGATATTCTCGAGCATCTGCCCCCCCAAAAAACGAGAGTCTGCCTACTTTATTGCTTTGTGCTCTCACCTCTGATTTTACTGGGGGCTGTCCCCCACCACCATCTCGCTCTCTCTGTCAAAGAGTTAACTTACAGCTCCAATTCATAAAGTTCCTTGTCATTCTTCCCTTTAATTTCCAGCTGAGTCTCCATCTGGAGCGAGGAACCCACCACACTTACTAATTATGCCTGGGCTGCTAAGACCCAGTCGAGAAGGTGTCTAGGGTGAGTCATCTTCCGCTATTCGAGAGGGCGCCTGCGGCCTCCGTAAGCGGTGCAAACTTCTTGTCTTGAAGTTTTATTGGTCTCCCGAGTAAACCAAGCTACTCAGTCTCTTTTCTCCACCGAATTTTCCTACGGAGCTATCCTCATACTATTATTCTTGATATCTCTGATTAGCATATAAATAGTCGCCTAGGCCATCTCTCCTTCGAATACCCTGGATCAGCTGGGGCTGGTCCACGGCAGGTGGCACCCGAACAGGGACCTCAGGAGGCAATACTCAAAGAGCTGAGCAGACACGAACCACGCCATCAGCAGGCAATAAGCATGGAGCTCTGAAGTGACGAATCATGCTGCTCAACTGGCAATAATCAAGTAGGTGACCAGGCAGGATCACGCAGCTCAGCTGGCAATTGTCAAGCAGATGAGCCGGCAGGAATCACGCAGCTCAGCAGACCCTGATCACGTGATTCTGCAGGCACTGTTCACGTGGCTGATGAAGTACAGATCACGGAACTGAGCATGCACTGATCACGTGGCTATCATGCACTGATCACGTGACTGTGCATGCACTGATGACGTGGCTGATCGGGCACTGATCACGTGGCTCATCCTGCACTGATCACGTGTTTATCAGGTAGTAATCAGTGACTGACAGGCGCTGATCATGGCACTGTGCACGCACTGATCACGTAGCTGATCAGAAACTGACCACCTGACTGAGCATGCAGTGATCACGTGGCTGATCGTTCACTGATCACGTGTTTATCATACGGTGATCACGTGACTGAGAGGCGCTGATCACGTGACTGTGCAGTCAGTGATCATGTGGCTGATCATGCACTGATACCGTGAATGAGCATGCACTGATCATGTGCCGGGAGCCGGTGAGGCATTCCACTTTGGACAAAGGTCATGAGGAAGGAGGCTCTGCATACGCAAATGCGGGATGGAGCCTCAGGAGTCCACCCGGATATTCTCGAGCATCTCCCCCCCAAAAAAACAGAGTCTGCTTACTTTATTGCTTTGTGCTCTCACCTCTGATATCACTGGGGGCTGTCCCCCACCACCATCTCGCTCTCTCTGTCAAAGAGTTAACTTACAGCTCCAATTCATAAAGTTCCTTGTCATTCTTCCCTTTAATTTGCAGCTGAGTCTCCATCTGGAGCGAGGAACCCACCACTCTTACTAATTATGCCTGGGCTGCTAAGACACAGTTGAGAAGGTGTCTAGGGTGAGGCATCTTCCGCTATTCGAGAGGGCGCCTGCGGCCTACGTAAGTGGTGCAAACTTCTTGTCTTGAAGTTTTATTGGTCTCCTGCGTAAACCAAGCTACTCAGTCTCTTTTCTCCACCGAATTTTCCTACGGAGCTATCCTCATACTATTAGTCTTGATATCTCTGATTAGCATATAAAGAGTCGCCTAGGCCGTCTCTCCTTCGAATACACTGGATCAGCTGGGGATGGTCCCAGGCAGGTGGCGCCCGAACAGGGACCTCAGGAGGCAGTTCTCAAAGAGCTGAGCAGACACGAACCACGCAATCAGCCAGCAAATAGCATGGAGCTCAGCAGTGAAGAATCATGCTGCTCAACTGGCAATAATGAAGCAGGTGACCAGGCAGGAATCATGCAGCTCCCCTGGCAATTGTCAAGCAGATGAGCCGACAGGAATCAAGCATCTCAGCTGGCAATTGTCATGCAGATGAGCCGGCAGGAATCACGCAGCTCAGCAGGCCCTGATCACGTGGCTGATCAAGTACAGATCACGTGACAGTGCATGCACTGATGACGTGCCTGATCGGGCACTGATCACGTGGCTCATCATGCCCTGATCACCTGTATTTCAGGCAGTGATCAGTGACTGACAGGCGCTGATCATGGGACTGTGCATGCACTGATGACGTGGCTGATCAGGCACTGATCACGTGGCTCATCCTGCACTGATCACGTGTTTATCAGGCAGTGACCAGTGATTGACAGGCGCTGATCATGGCACTGTGCACGCACTGATGACGTAGCTGATCAGGAACTGACCACCTGACTGAGCATGCAGTGATCACGTGGCTGATCGTTCACTGATCACGTGTTGATCATATGGTGATCACGTGACTGAGAGGCGCTGATCACGTGACTGTGCAGTCAGTGATCACGTGGCTGATCATGCACTGATATCCTGACTGAGCATGCACTGATCATGTGCCGGGAGCCGGTGAGGCATTCCACTTTGGACAAAGGTCATGAGGAAGGAGGCTCTGCATACGCAAATGCGGGATGGAGCCTCAGGAGTCCACCCGGATATTCTCGAGCATCTCCCCCCCAAAAAAACCCGAGTCTGCCTACTTTATTGCTTTGTGCTCTCACCTCTGATTCACTGGGGGCTGTCCCCCACAACCATCCCACTCTCTCTGTCAAAGCGTTAACTTACAGCTCCAATTCATAAAGTTCCTTGTCATTCTTCCCTTTAACTTCCAGCTGTGTCTCCATCTGGAGTGAGGAACCCACCACGTTTACTAATTATGCCTGGGCTGCTAAGACCCAGTCGAGAAGGTGTCTAGGGTGAGGCACCTTCCGCTATTCGAGAGGGCGCCTGCGGCCTACGTAAGTGGTGCAAACTTCTTGTCTTGAAGATTTATTGGTCTCCTGCGTAAACCAAGCTACTCAGTCTCTTTTCTCCACTGAATTTTCCTACGGAGCTATCCTCATACTATTAGTCTTGATATCTCTGATTAGCATATAAAGAGTCGCCTAAGCCATCTCTCCTTCTAATACCCTGGATCAGCTGGGGATGGTCCCCGGCACGAGGCGCCCGAACAGGGACTTCATGAGGCAATACTCAAAGAGCTGAGCAGACACGAACCACCCAATCCGCAGGCAATAAGCATTGAGCTCAGCAGTGATGAATCATGCTGCTCAACTGGCAATAATCAAGCAGGTGACCAGGCAGGATCACGCAGCTCAGCTGGATATTGTCAAGCAGATGAGCCGGCAGGAATCACGCAGCTCAGCAGACCCTGATCACGTGACTCTGCAGGCACTGTTCACGTGGCTGATGAAGTACAGATCACGGAACTGAGCATGCACTGATCACGTGGCTATCATGCACTGATCACGTGACTGTGCATGCACTGATGACGTGGCTGATCGGGCACTGATCACGTGGCTCATCCTGCACTGATCACGTGTTTATCAGGTAGTAATCAGTGACTGACAGGCGCTGATCATGGCACTGTGCACGCACTGATCACGTAGCTGATCAGGAACTGACCACCTGACTGAGCATGCAGTGATCACGTGGCTGATCGTTCACTGATCACGTGTTTATCATACGGTGATCACGTGACTGAGAGGCGCTGATCACGTGACTGTGCAGTCAGTGATCATGTGGCTGATCATGCACTGATATCGTGAATGAGCATGCACTGATCATGTGCCGGGAGCTGGTGAGGCATTCCACTTTGGACAAAGGTCATGAGGAAGGAGGCTCTGCATACGCAAATGCGGGATGGAGCCTCAGGAGTCCACCCGGATATTCTCGAGCATCTCCCCCCCCCAAAAAACAGAGTCTGCTTACTTTATTGCTTTGTGCTCTCACCTCTGATATCACTGGGGGCTGTCCCCCACCACCATCTCGCTCTCTCTGTCAAAGAGTTAACTTACAGCTCCAATTCATAAAGTTCCTTGTCATTCTTCCCTTTAATTTGCAGCTGAGTCTCCATCTGGAGCGAGGAACCCACCACTCTTACTAATTATGCCTGGGCTGCTAAGACACAGTTGAGAAGGTGTCTAGGGTGAGGCATCTTCCGCTATTCGAGAGGGCGCCTGCGGCCTACGTAAGTGGTGCAAACTTCTTGTCTTGAAGTTTTATTGGTCTCCTGCGTAAACCAAGCTACTCAGTCTCTTTTCTCCACCGAATTTTCCTACGGAGCTATCCTCATACTATTAGTCTTGATATCTCTGATTAGCATATAAAGAGTCGCCTAGGCCGTCTCTCCTTCGAATACACTGGATCAGCTGGGCATGGTCCCAGGCAGGTGGCGCCCGAACAGCGACCTCAGGAGGCAGTTCTCAAAGAGCTGAGCAGACACGAACCACGCAATCAGCCAGCAAATAGCATGGAGCTCAGCAGTGAAGAATCATGCTGCTCAACTGGCAATAATGAAGCAGGTGACCAGGCAGGAATCATGCAGCTCAGCAGGCCCTGATCACGTGGCTGATCAAGTACAGATCACGTGACAGCGCATGCACTGATGACGTGCCTGATCGGGCACTGATCACGTGGCTCATCATGCCCTGATCACCTGTATTTCAGGCAGTGATCAGTGACTGACAGGCGCTGATCATGGGACTGTGCATGCACTGATGACGTGGCTGATCAGGCACTGATCACGTGGCTCATCCTGCACTGATCACGTGTTTATCAGGCAGTGACCAGTGATTGACAGGCGCTGATCATGGCACTGTGCACGCACTGATGACGTAGCTGATCAGGAACTGACCACCTGACTGAGCATGCAGTGATCACGTGGCTGATCGTTCACTGATCACGTGTTTATCATATGGTGATCACGTGACTGAGAGGCGCTGATCACGTGACTGTGCAGTCAGTGATCACGTGGCTGATCATGCACTGATATCCTGACTGAGCATGCACTGATCATGTGCCGGGAGCCGGTGAGGCATTCCACTTTGGACAAAGGTCATGAGGAAGGAGGCTCTGCATACGCAAATGCGGGATGGAGCCTCAGGAGTCCACCCGGATATTCTCGAGCATCTCCCCCCCAAAAAAACCCGAGTCTGCCTACTTTATTGCTTTGTTCTCTCACCTCTGATTCACTGGGGGCTGTCCCCCACCACCATCCCACTCTCTCTGTCAAAGAGTTAACTTACAGCTCCAATTCATAAAGTTCCTTGTCATTCTTCCCTTTAACTTCCAGCTGTGTCTCCATCTGGAGTGAGGAACCCACCACGTTTACTAATTATGCCTGGGCTGCTAAGACCCAGTCGAGAAGGTGTCTAGGGTGAGGCACCTTCCGCTATTCGAGAGGGCGCCTGTGGCCTATGTAAGTGGTGCAAACTTCTTGTCTTGAAGATTTATTGGTCTCCTGCGTAAACCAAGCTACTCAGTCTCTTTTCTCCACTGAATTTTCCTACGGAGCTATCCTCATACTATTAGTCTTGATATCTCTGATTAGCATATAAAGAGTCGCCTAGGCCATCTCTCCTTCTAATACCCTGGATCAGCTGGGGATGGTCCCCGGCACGTGGCGCCCGAACAGGGACTTCATGAGGCAATACTCAAAGAGCTGAGCAGACACGAACCACCCAATCCGCAGGCAATAAGCATTGAGCTCAGCAGTGACGAATCATGCTGCTCAACTGGCAATAATCAAGCAGGTGACCAGGCGTGAATCACGCAGCTCAGCTGGCAATTGAGAAGCAGATGAGCCGACAGGAGTCACGCAGCTCAGCTGGCAATTGTCATGCAGATGAGCCGGCAGGAATCACGCAGCTCACAGGCCCTGATAACGTGGCTGATCAAGTACAGATCACGTGACAGTGCATGCACTGATGACGTGCCTGATCGGGCACTGATCCCAAGGCTCATCATGCCCTGATCACCTGTATTTCAGGCAGTGATCAGTGACTGACAGGCGCTGATCATGGGACTGTGCATGCACTGATCACGTGGCTGATCAGGAACTGACCACCTGACTGCGCATGCAGTGATCACGTGGCTGATCGTTCACTGATCAGGTGTTTATCATACGGTGATCACGTGACAGAGAGGCGCTGATCACCTGACTGTGCTGTCAGTGAACACGAGGCTGATCATGCACTGATATCCTTACTGAGCATGCACTGATCATGTGCCGGGAGCCGGTGAGGCATTCCACTCTGGACAAAGGTCATGAGGAAGGAGTCTCGGCATACGCAAATGCGGGATCGAGCCTCAGGAGTCCACCCGGATATTCTCGAGCATCTGCCCCCCCAAAAAACCAGAGTCTGCCTACTGTATTGCTTTGTGCTCTCACCTCTGATTTCACTGGGAGCTGTCCCCCACCACCATCTCGCTCTCTCTGTCAAAGAGTTAACTTACAGCTCCAATTCATAAAGATCCTTGTCATTCTTCCCTTTAACTTTCAGCTGAGTCTTCATGGAGCGCAGAACCCACCACGCTTACTAATTATGCCTGGGCTGCTAAGACCCTGTCGAGAAGGTGTCTAGGGTGAGGCACCTTCCGCTATTCGAGAGGGCAACTGCGGCCTACATAAGTGGTGCAAACTACTTGTCTTGAAGTTTTTTTGGTCTCCCGAGTAAACGAAGCTACTCAGTCTCTTTTCTCCACCGAATTTTCCTACTGAGCTATCCTCATACTATTATTCTTGATATCTCTGATTAGCATATAAATAGTCGCCTAGGCCATCTCTCCTTAGAATACCCTGGAGCAGCTGGGGCTGGTCCCCGGCAGGTGGCACCCGAACAGGGACCTCAGGAGGCAATACTCAAAGAGCTGAGCAGACACGAACCACGCAATCAGCAGGCAATTAGCATGGAGGTCAGCAGTGACGAATCATGCTGCTAAACTGGCAATAATCCAGCAGGTGACCAGGCAGGAATCACGCAGCTCAGCTGGCAATTGGGAAGCAGATGAGCCGACAGGAATCACGCAGCTCAGCTGGCAATTGTCATGCAGATGAGCTGGGAGGAATCACGCAGCTCAGCAGGCCCTGATCACGTGATTCTGCAGGCACTGATCACGTGGCTGATCAAGTACAGATCACGTAACTGAGCATGCACTGATCACGTGGCTATCATGCACTGATCACGTGACTGCGCATGCACGGATGACGTGGCTGAACGGGCACTGATCACGTGGCTCATCCTGCCCTGATCACGTGTTTATCAGGCAGTGACCAGTGACTGACAGGCGCTGATCATGGCACTGTGCACGCACTGCTCACGTAGCTGATCAGGAACTGACCACCTGACTGAGCATGCAGTGATCACGTGGCTGATCGTTCACTGATCAGGTGTTTATCATATGGTGATCACGTGACTGAGAGGCGCTGATCACGTGACTGTGCACTCAGTGATCACGTGGGTGATCATGCACTGATATCGTTACTGAGCATGCACCGATCATGTGCCGGGAGCCGGTGAGGCATTCCACTTTGGACAAAGGTCATGAGGAAGGAGGCTCTGCATACGCAAATGCGGGATGGAGCCTCAGGAGTCCACCTGGATATTCTCGAGCATCTCCCCTCCCCAAAAAAAAACGAGTCTGCCTACTTTATTGCTTTGTGCTCTCACCTCTGATTCACTGGGGGCTGTCCCCCACCACCATCCCACTCTCTCTGTCAAAGAGTTAACATACAGCTCCAATTCATAAAGTTCCTTGTTATTCTTCCCTTTAACTTTCAGCTGAGTTTTCATGGAGCGCAGAACCCACCACGCTTACTAATTATGCCTGGGCTACTAAGACCCAGTCGAGAAGGTGTCTAGGGTGTGGCACCTTCCGCTATTCGAGAGGGCACCTGAGGCCTAAGTAAGTGGTGCAAACTTCTTGTCGTGAAGTTTTATTGGTCTCCTGCGTAAACCAAGCTACTCAGTCTCTTTTCTCCACCGAATTTTCCTACTGAGCTATCCTCATACTATTAGTCTTGATATCTCTGATTAGCATATAAAGAGTCGCCTAGGCCATCTCTCCTTCGAATACCCTGGATCAGCTGGGGCTGGTCCCCGACAGGTGGCGCCCGAACAGGGACTTCAGGAGGCAATACTCAAAGAGATGTGCAGACATGAACCACGAAATTAGTAGGCAATAAGCATGGAGCTCAGCAGTGACGAATCATTCTGCTCAACTGGCAATAATAAAGCAGGTGACGAGGCAGGAATCACGCAGCTCAGCTGGCAATTGTCCAGCAGATGAGCCGACAGGAGTAACGCAGATCAGCTGGCAATTCTCATGCAGATGAGCCGGCAGGAATCACGCAGCTCAGCAGGCCCTGATCACGTGATTCTGCAGGCACTGATCACGTGGCTGATCAAGTACAGATCACGTAACTGAGCATGCACTGATCACGTGGCTATCATGCACTGATCACGTGACTGCGCATGCACGGATGACGTGGCTGATCAGGCACTGATCACGTGGCTCATCCTGCACTGATCACGTGTTTATCAGGCAGTGACCAGTGATTGACAGGCGCTGATCATGGCACTGTGCACGCACTGATCACGTAGCTGATCAGGAACTGACCACCTGACTGAGCATGCAGTGATCACGTGGCTGATCGTTCACTGATCACGTGTTTATCATATGTTGATCACGTGACTGAGAGGCGCTGATCACGTGACTGTGCAGTCAGTGATCACGTGGCTGATCATGCCCTGATATCCTGACTGAGCATGCACTGATCATGTGCCGGGAGCTGGTGAGGCATTCCACTTTGGAGAAAGGTCATGAGGAAGGAGGCTCTGCATACACAAATGCAGGATGGAGCCTCAGGAGTCCACCCGGATATTCTCGAGCATCTCCCCCCCAAAAAAACCCGAGTCTGCCTACTTTATTGCTTTGTGCTCTCACCTCTGATTCACTGGGGGCTGTCCCCCACCACCATCCCACTCTCTCTGTCAAAGAGTTAACTTACAGCTCCAATTCATAAAGTTCCTTGTCATTCTTCCCTTTAACTTCCAGCTGTGTCTCCATCTGGAGTGAGGAACCCACCACGTTTACTAATTATGCCTGGGCTGCTAAGACCCAGTCGAGAAGGTGTCTAGGGTGAGGCACCTTCCGCTATTCGAGAGGGCGCCTGTGGCCTATGTAAGTGGTGCAAACTTCTTGTCTTGAAGATTTATTGGTCTCCTGCGTAAACCAAGCTACTCAGTCTCTTTTCTGCACTGAATTTTCCTACGGAGCTATCCTCATACTATTAGTCTTGATATCTCTGATTAGCATATAAAGAGTCGCCTAGGCCATCTCTCCTTCTAATACCCTGGATCAGCTGGGGATGGTCCCCGGCACGTGGCGCCCGAACAGGGACTTCATGAGGCAATACTCAAAGAGCTGAGCAGACACGAACCACCCAATCCGCAGGCAATAAGCATTGAGCTCAGCAGTGACGAATCATGCTGCTCAACTGGCAATAATCAAGCAGGTGACCAGGCGTGAATCACGCAGCTCAGCTGGCAATTGAGAAGCAGATGAGCCGACAGGAGTCACGCAGCTCAGCTGGCAATTGTCATGCAGATGAGCCGGCAGGAATCACGCAGCTCACAGGCCCTGATAACGTGGCTGATCAAGTACAGATCACGTGACAGTGCATGCACTGATGACGTGCCTGATCGGGCACTGATCCCAAGGCTCATCATGCCCTGATCACCTGTATTTCAGGCAGTGATCAGTGACTGACAGGCGCTGATCATGGGACTGTGCATGCACTGATCACGTGGCTGATCAGGAACTGACCACCTGACTGCGCATGCAGTGATCACGTGGCTGATCGTTCACTGATCAGGTGTTTATCATACGGTGATCACGTGACAGAGAGGCGCTGATCACCTGACTGTGCTGTCAGTGAACACGAGGCTGATCATGCACTGATATCCTTACTGAGCATGCACTGATCATGTGCCGGGAGCCGGTGAGGCATTCCACTCTGGACAAAGGTCATGAGGAAGGAGTCTCGGCATACGCAAATGCGGGATCGAGCCTCAGGAGTCCACCCGGATATTCTCGAGCATCTGCCCCCCCAAAAAACCAGAGTCTGCCTACTGTATTGCTTTGTGCTCTCACCTCTGATTTCACTGGGAGCTGTCCCCCACCACCATCTCGCTCTCTCTGTCAAAGAGTTAACTTACAGCTCCAATTCATAAAGATCCTTGTCATTCTTCCCTTTAACTTTCAGCTGAGTCTTCATGGAGCGCAGAACCCACCACGCTTACTAATTATGCCTGGGCTGCTAAGACCCTGTCGAGAAGGTGTCTAGGGTGAGGCACCTTCCGCTATTCGAGAGGGCAACTGCGGCCTACATAAGTGGTGCAAACTACTTGTCTTGAAGTTTTTTTGGTCTCCCGAGTAAACGAAGCTACTCAGTCTCTTTTCTCCACCGAATTTTCCTACTGAGCTATCCTCATACTATTATTCTTGATATCTCTGATTAGCATATAAATAGTCGCCTAGGCCATCTCTCCTTAGAATACCCTGGAGCAGCTGGGGCTGGTCCCCGGCAGGTGGCACCCGAACAGGGACCTCAGGAGGCAATACTCAAAGAGCTGAGCAGACACGAACCACGCAATCAGCAGGCAATTAGCATGGAGGTCAGCAGTGACGAATCATGCTGCTAAACTGGCAATAATCCAGCAGGTGACCAGGCAGGAATCACGCAGCTCAGCTGGCAATTGGGAAGCAGATGAGCCGACAGGAATCACGCAGCTCAGCTGGCAATTGTCATGCAGATGAGCTGGGAGGAATCACGCAGCTCAGCAGGCCCTGATCACGTGATTCTGCAGGCACTGATCACGTGGCTGATCAAGTACAGATCACGTAACTGAGCATGCACTGATCACGTGGCTATCATGCACTGATCACGTGACTGCGCATGCACGGATGACGTGGCTGAACGGGCACTGATCACGTGGCTCATCCTGCCCTGATCACGTGTTTATCAGGCAGTGACCAGTGACTGACAGGCGCTGATCATGGCACTGTGCACGCACTGCTCACGTAGCTGATCAGGAACTGACCACCTGACTGAGCATGCAGTGATCACGTGGCTGATCGTTCACTGATCAGGTGTTTATCATATGGTGATCACGTGACTGAGAGGCGCTGATCACGTGACTGTGCACTCAGTGATCACGTGGGTGATCATGCACTGATATCGTTACTGAGCATGCACCGATCATGTGCCGGGAGCCGGTGAGGCATTCCACTTTGGACAAAGGTCATGAGGAAGGAGGCTCTGCATACGCAAATGCGGGATGGAGCCTCAGGAGTCCACCTGGATATTCTCGAGCATCTCCCCTCCCCAAAAAAACCGAGTCTGCCTACTTTATTGCTTTGTGCTCTCACCTCTGATTCACTGGGGGCTGTCCCCCACCACCATCCCACTCTCTCTGTCAAAGAGTTAACATACAGCTCCAATTCATAAAGTTCCTTGTTATTCTTCCCTTTAACTTTCAGCTGAGTTTTCATGGAGCGCAGAACCCACCACGCTTACTAATTATGCCTGGGCTACTAAGACCCAGTCGAGAAGGTGTCTAGGGTGTGGCACCTTCCGCTATTCGAGAGGGCACCTGAGGCCTAAGTAAGTGGTGCAAACTTCTTGTCGTGAAGTTTTATTGGTCTCCTGCGTAAACCAAGCTACTCAGTCTCTTTTCTCCACCGAATTTTCCTACTGAGCTATCCTCATACTATTAGTCTTGATATCTCTGATTAGCATATAAAGAGTCGCCTAGGCCATCTCTCCTTCGAATACCCTGGATCAGCTGGGGCTGGTCCCCGACAGGTGGCGCCCGAACAGGGACTTCAGGAGGCAATACTCAAAGAGATGTGCAGACATGAACCACGAAATTAGTAGGCAATAAGCATGGAGCTCAGCAGTGACGAATCATTCTGCTCAACTGGCAATAATAAAGCAGGTGACGAGGCAGGAATCACGCAGCTCAGCTGGCAATTGTCCAGCAGATGAGCCGACAGGAGTAACGCAGATCAGCTGGCAATTCTCATGCAGATGAGCCGGCAGGAATCACGCAGCTCAGCAGGCCCTGATCACGTGATTCTGCAGGCACTGATCACGTGGCTGATCAAGTACAGATCACGTAACTGAGCATGCACTGATCACGTGGGTATCATGCACTGATCACGTGACTGCGCATGCACGGATGACGTGGCTGATCAGGCACTGATCACGTGGCTCATCCTGCACTGATCACGTGTTTATCAGGCAGTGACCAGTGATTGACAGGCGCTGATCATGGCACTGTGCACGCACTGATGACGTAGCTGATCAGGAACTGACCACCTGACTGAGCATGCAGTGATCACGTGGCTGATCGTTCACTGATCACGTGTTTATCATATGGTGATCACGTGACTGAGAGGCGCTGATCACGTGACTGTGCAGTCAGTGATCACGTGGCTGAGCATGCACTGATATCCTGACTGAGCATGCACTGATCATGTGCCGGGAGCCGGTGAGGCATTACACTTTGGACAAAGGTCATGAGGAAGGAGGCTCTGCATACGCAAATGCGGGATGGAGCCTCAGGAGTCCACCCGGATATTCTCGAGCATCTCCCCCCCAAAAAAACCCGAGTCTGCCTACTTTATTGCTTTGTGCTCTCACCTCTGATTCACTGGGGGCTGTCCCCCACCACCATCCCACTCTCTCTGTCAAAGAGTTAACTTACAGCTCCAATTCATAAAGTTCCTTGTCATTCTTCCCTTTAACTTCCAGCTGTGTCTCCATCTGGAGTGAGGAACCCACCACGTTTACTAATTATGCCTGGGCTGCTAAGACCCAGTCGAGAAGGTGTCTAGGGTGAGGCACCTTCCGCTATTCGAGAGGGCGCCTGCGGCCTATGTAAGTGGTGCAAACTTCTTGTCTTGAAGATTTATTGGTCTCCTGCGTAAACCAAGCTACTCAGTCTCTTTTCTGCACTGAATTTTCCTACGGAGCTATCCTCATACTATTAGTCTTGATATCTCTGATTAGCATATAAAGAGTCGCCTAGGCCATCTCTCCTTCTAATACCCTGGATCAGCTGGGGATGGTCCCCGGCACGTGGCGCCCGAACAGGGACTTCATGAGGCAATACTCAAAGAGCTGAGCAGACACGAACCACCCAATCCGCAGGCAATAAGCATTGAGCTCAGCAGTGACGAATCATGCTGCTCAACTGGCAATAATCAAGCAGGTGACCAGGCGTGAATCACGCAGCTCAGCTGGCAATTGAGAAGCAGATGAGCCGACAGGAGTCACGCAGCTCAGCTGGCAATTGTCATGCAGATGAGCCGGCAGGAATCACGCAGCTCACAGGCCCTGATAACGTGGCTGATCAAGTACAGATCACGTGACAGTGCATGCACTGATGACGTGCCTGATCGGGCACTGATCCCAAGGCTCATCATGCCCTGATCACCTGTATTTCAGGCAGTGATCAGTGACTGACAGGCGCTGATCATGGGACTGTGCATGCACTGATCACGTGGCTGATCAGGAACTGACCACCTGACTGCGCATGCAGTGATCACGTGGCTGATCGTTCACTGATCAGGTGTTTATCATACGGTGATCACGTGACAGAGAGGCGCTGATCACCTGACTGTGCTGTCAGTGAACACGAGGCTGATCATGCACTGATATCCTTACTGAGCATGCACTGATCATGTGCCGGGAGCCGGTGAGGCATTCCACTCTGGACAAAGGTCATGAGGAAGGAGTCTCGGCATACGCAAATGCGGGATCGAGCCTCAGGAGTCCACCCGGATATTCTCGAGCATCTGCCCCCCCAAAAAACCAGAGTCTGCCTACTGTATTGCTTTGTGCTCTCACCTCTGATTTCACTGGGAGCTGTCCCCCACCACCATCTCGCTCTCTCTGTCAAAGAGTTAACTTACAGCTCCAATTCATAAAGATCCTTGTCATTCTTCCCTTTAACTTTCAGCTGAGTCTTCATGGAGCGCAGAACCCACCACGCTTACTAATTATGCCTGGGCTGCTAAGACCCTGTCGAGAAGGTGTCTAGGGTGAGGCACCTTCCGCTATTCGAGAGGGCAACTGCGGCCTACATAAGTGGTGCAAACTACTTGTCTTGAAGTTTTTTTGGTCTCCCGAGTAAACGAAGCTACTCAGTCTCTTTTCTCCACCGAATTTTCCTACTGAGCTATCCTCATACTATTATTCTTGATATCTCTGATTAGCATATAAATAGTCGCCTAGGCCATCTCTCCTTAGAATACCCTGGAGCAGCTGGGGCTGGTCCCCGGCAGGTGGCACCCGAACAGGGACCTCAGGAGGCAATACTCAAAGAGCTGAGCAGACACGAACCACGCAATCAGCAGGCAATTAGCATGGAGGTCAGCAGTGACGAATCATGCTGCTAAACTGGCAATAATCCAGCAGGTGACCAGGCAGGAATCACGCAGCTCAGCTGGCAATTGGGAAGCAGATGAGCCGACAGGAATCACGCAGCTCAGCTGGCAATTGTCATGCAGATGAGCTGGGAGGAATCACGCAGCTCAGCAGGCCCTGATCACGTGATTCTGCAGGCACTGATCACGTGGCTGATCAAGTACAGATCACGTAACTGAGCATGCACTGATCACGTGGCTATCATGCACTGATCACGTGACTGCGCATGCACGGATGACGTGGCTGAACGGGCACTGATCACGTGGCTCATCCTGCCCTGATCACGTGTTTATCAGGCAGTGACCAGTGACTGACAGGCGCTGATCATGGCACTGTGCACGCACTGCTCACGTAGCTGATCAGGAACTGACCACCTGACTGAGCATGCAGTGATCACGTGGCTGATCGTTCACTGATCAGGTGTTTATCATATGGTGATCACGTGACTGAGAGGCGCTGATCACGTGACTGTGCACTCAGTGATCACGTGGGTGATCATGCACTGATATCGTTACTGAGCATGCACTGATCATGTGCCGGGAGCCGGTGAGGCATTCCACTTTGGACAAAGGTCATGAGGAAGGAGGCTCTGCATACGCAAATGCGGGATGGAGCCTCAGGAGTCCACCCGGATATTCTCGAGCATCTCCCCCCCCAAAAAAACCGAGTCTGCCTACTTTATTGCTTTGTGCTCTCACCTCTGATTCACTGGGGGCTGTCCCCCACCACCATCCCACTCTCTCTGTCAAAGAGTTAACTTACAGCTCCAATTCATAAAGTTCCTTGTTATTCTTCCCTTTAACTTCAGCTGAGTTTTCATGGAGCGCAGAACCCACCACGCTTACTAATTATGCCTGGGCTACTAAGACCCAGTCGAGAAGGTGTCTAGGGTGTGGCACCTTCCGCTATTCGAGAGGGCACCTGAGGCCTAAGTAAGTGGTGCAAACTTCTTGTCGTGAAGTTTTATTGGTCTCCTGCGTAAACCAAGCTACTCAGTCTCTTTTCTCCACCGAATTTTCCTACTGAGCTATCCTCATACTATTAGTCTTGATATCTCTGATTAGCATATAAAGAGTCGCCTAGGCCATCTCTCCTTCGAATACCCTGGATCAGCTGGGGCTGGTCCCCGACAGGTGGCGCCCGAACAGGGACTTCAGGAGGCAATACTCAAAGAGATGTGCAGACATGAACCACGAAATTAGTAGGCAATAAGCATGGAGCTCAGCAGTGACGAATCATTCTGCTCAACTGGCAATAATAAAGCAGGTGACGAGGCAGGAATCACGCAGCTCAGCTGGCAATTGTCCAGCAGATGAGCCGACAGGAGTAACGCAGATCAGCTGGCAATTCTCATGCAGATGAGCCGGCAGGAATCACGCAGCTCAGCAGGCCCTGATCACGTGACTCTGCAGGCACTGATCACGTGGCTGATCAAGTACAGATCACGTGACTGAGCATGCACTGATCACGTGGCTCATCATGCACTGATCACGTGTTTATCTGGCAGTGATCAGTGACTGACAGGAGCTGATCATGGGACTGTGCACGCACTGATCACGTGGCTGATCAGGAACTGACCACCTGACTGCGCATGCAGTGATCACGTGGCTTATCAGGAACTGATCACGTGTTTATCATAGGGTGATCACGTGACTGAGTGGCGCTGATCACGTGACTGTGCAGTCAGTGAACACGAGGCTGATCATGCACTGATATCGTTTCTGAGCATGCACTGATCATGTGCCGGGAGCCGGTGAGGCATTCCACTCTGGAAAAAGGTCATGAGGTAGGAGGCTCGGTATACGCATATGCGGGATCGAGCCTCAGGAGTCCACCCGGATATTCTCGAGCATCTGCCCCCCAATAAAAACAGAATCTGCTTACTTTATTGCTTTGTGCTCTCACCTCTGATATCACTGGGGGCTGTCCCCCACCACCATCTCGCTCTCTCTGTCAAAGATTTAACTTACAGCTCCAATTCTTAACGTTCCTTGTTATTCTTCCCTTTAACTTCAGCTGTGTCTCCATCTGGAGTGAGGAACCCACCACTCTTACTAATTATGCCTGGGCTGCTAAGACCCAGTCGAGAAGGTGTCTAGGGTGAGGCACTTTCGGCTATTCGAGAGGGCGCCTGCAGGCTATGTAAGTGGTGCAAACTTCTTGTCTTGAAGTTTTATTTGTCTCCTGCGTAAACCAAGCTACTCAGTCTCTTTTCTCCACCGAATTTTCCTACTGAGCTATCCTCATACTATTAGTCTTGATATCTCTGATTAGCATATAAAGAATCGCCTAGGCCATCTCTCCTTCTAATACCCTGGATCAGCTGGGGATGGTCCCTAGCACGTGGCGCCCGAACAGGGACTTCATGAGGCAATACTCAAAGAGCTGAGCAGACACGAACCACTCAATCAGCAGGCAATAAGCATGGAGGTCAGCAGTGACGAATCATGCTGCTCAACTGGCAATAATCAAGCAGGTGACCAGGCAGGAATCACGCAGCTCAGCTGGGAATTATCAAGCAGATGAGCCGACAGGAGTCACGCTGCTCAGCTGACTATTGTCATGCAGATGAGCCAGCAGGAATCACGCAGCTCAGCAGGCCCTGATCACGTGGCTGATCAAGTACAGATCACGTGAATGAGCATGCACTCATCACGTGGCTATGATGCACTGATCACCTGACTGCCCATGCACTGATGACGTGCCTGATCGGGAACTGATCCCGTGGCTCATCATGCCCTCATCACCTGTATTTCAGGCAGTGATCAGTGACTGACAGGCGCTGATCATGGGACTGTGCACCCACTGATCACGTGGCTGATCAGGAACTGACCACCTGACTGCGCATGCAGTGATCACGTGGCTGATCGTTCACTGATCAGGTGTTTATCATATGGTGATCACGTGACTGAGAGGCGCTGATCACCTGACTGTGCTGTCAGTGAACACGAGGCTGATCATGCACTGATATCGTTACTGAGCATGCACTGATCACGTGCCGGGAGCCGGTGAGGCATTCCACTCTGGACAAAGGTCATGAGGAAGGAGGCTCGGCATACGCAAATGCGGGATCGAGCCTCAGGAGTCCACCCGGATATTCTCGAGCATCTGCCCCCCAAAAAAACCAGAATCTGCCTACTTTATTGCTTTGTGCTCTCACGTCTGATTTCACTGGGGGCTGTCCCCCACCACCATCTCGCTCTCTCTGTCAAAGGGTTAACTTACAGCTCCAATTCATAAAGTTCCTTGTCATTCTACCCTTTAACTTATAGCTGAGTCTCCATCTGGATTGCGGAACCCACCACGCTTACTAATTTTGCCTGGGCTGCTAAGAGCCAGTCGAGAAGGTGTCTAGGGTGAGGCACCTTCCGCTATTCGAGAGGGCGCTTGTGGCCTACGTAAGTGGTGCAAACTTCTCGTCTTTAAGTTCTATTGCTCTCCCGCGTAAACCAAGCTACTCAGTCTCTTTTCTCCACCGAATTTTCCTACTGAGCTATCCTCATACTATTATTCTTGATATCTCTGATTAGCATATAAATAGTCGCCTAGGCCATCTCTCCTTCGAATACCCTGGATCAGCTGGGGCTGGTCCCCGGCAGGTGGCGCCCGAACAGGGACCTCAGGAGGCAACATTCAAAGAGCTGAGCAGACACGAAGCACGCAATCAGCAGGCAATAAGCATGGAGCTCAGCAGTGACGAATCATGCTGCTCAACTGGCAATAATGAAGCAGGTGACCAGGCAGGAATCACGCAGCTCAGCTGCCAATTGTCCAGCAGATGAGCCGGCAGAAATCACGCAGGTCAGCAGGCCCTGATCACGTGACTCTGCAGGCACTGATCACGTGGCTGATCAAGTACAGATCACGTGACTGAGCATGCACTGATCACGTGGCTCATCATGCACTGATCACGTGTATATCAGGCAGTGATCAGTGACTGACAGGAGCTGATCATGGGACTGTGCACGCACTGATCACGTGGCTGATCAGGACCTGAACACCTGACTGTGCATGAAGTGATCAAGTGCCTGATCCTTCACTGATCACGTCTTTATCATACCGTGATCACGTGACTGAAAGGCGCTGATCACGTGATTGTGCAGTCAGTGATCACAAGGCTGATCATGCACTGATATCGTGACTGAGCATGCACCGATCATGTGCCGGGAGCCAGTGAGGCATTCCACTCTGGACAAAGGTCATGAGGAAGGAGGCTTGGCATATGCAAATGCGGGATCGAGCCTCAGGAGTCCACCCGGATATTCTCGAGCATCTGCCCCCCAAAAAAACGAGAGTCTGCCTACTTTATTGCTTTGTGCTCTCACTTCTGATTTTACTGGGGGCTGTCCCCCACCACCATCTCGCTCTCTCTGTCAAAGAGTTAACTTACAGCTCCAATTCATAAAGTTCCTTGTCATTCTTCCCTTTAACTTCCAGCTGAGTCTCCATCTGGAGCGAGGAACCCACCACTCTTACTAATTATGCCTGGGCTGCTAAGACCCACTCGAGAAGGTGTCTAGGGTGAGTCATCTTCCGCTATTCGAGAGGGCGCCTGCGGCCTCCGTAAGCGGTGCAAATTTCTTGTCTTGAAGTTTTATTGGTCTCCCGCGTAAACCAAGCTACTCAGTCTCTTTTCTCCACCGAATTTTCCTACGGAGCTATCCTCATACTATTATTCTTGATATCTCTGATTAGCATATAAATAGTCGCCTAGGCCATCTCTCCTTCGAATAGCCTGGATCAGCTGGGGCTGGTCCCCGGCAGGTGGTGCCCGAACAGGGACTTCAGGAGGGAATTCTCAAAGAGCTGAGCAGACAGGAACCACCCAATCAGCAGGCAATAAGCATGGAGGTCAGCAGTGAAGAATCATGCTGCTCAACTGGCAATAATCATGCAGGTGACCAGGCAGGAATCATGCAGCTCCCCTGGCAATTGTCAAGCAGATGAGCCGACAGGAATCAAGCATCTCAGCTGGCAATTGTCATGCAGATGAGCCGGCAGGAATCACGCAGCTCAGCAGGCCCTAATCACGTGGCTGATCAAGTACAGATCACGTGACAGCGCATGCACTGATGACGTGCCTGATCGGGCACTGATCACGTGGCTCATCATGCCCTGATCACCTGTATTTCAGGCAGTGATCAGTGACTGACAGGCGCTGATCATGGGACTGTGCATGCACTGATGACGTGGCTGATCAGGCACTGATCACCTGGCTCATCCTGCACTGATCACGTGTTTATCAGTCAGTGACCAGTGACTGACAGGCGCTGATCATGGCACTGTGCACGCACTGATGACGTAGCTGATCAGGAACTGACCACCTGACTGAGCATGCAGTGATCACGTGGCTGATCGTTCACTGATCACGTGTTTATCATATGGTGATCACGTGACTGAGAGGCGCTGATCACGTGACTGTGCAGTCAGTGATC
This sequence comes from Bos indicus, assembly GCF_029378745.1. Taxonomy (NCBI): domain Eukaryota; kingdom Metazoa; phylum Chordata; class Mammalia; order Artiodactyla; family Bovidae; genus Bos; species Bos indicus. The sequence goes on along the minus strand of NC_091769.1, from coordinate 121,192 downwards.
ACGTGGCTGATCATGCACTGATATCGTGACTGAGCATGCACTGATCATGTGCCGGGAGCCGGTGAGGCATTCCACTTTGGACAAAGGTCATGAGGAAGGAGGCTCTGCATACGCAAATGCGGGATGGAGCCTCAGGAGTCCACCCGGATATTCTCGAGCATCTCCCCCCCAAAAAAACCCGAGTCTGCCTACTTTATTGCTTTGTTCTCTCACCTCTGATTCACTGGGGGCTGTCCCACACCACCATCCCACTCTCTCTGTCAAAGAGTTAACTTACAGCTCCAATTCATAAAGTTCCTTGTCATTCTTCCCTTTAACTTCCAGCTGTGTCTCCATCTGGAGTGAGGAACCCACCACGTTTACTAATTATGCCTGGGCTGCTAAGACCCAGTCGAGAAGGTGTCTAGGGTGAGGCACCTTCCGCTATTCGAGAGGGCGCCTGTGGCCTACGTAAGTGGTGCAAACTTCTTGTCTTGAAGATTTATTGGTCTCCTGCGTAAACCAAGCTACTCAGTCTCTTTTCTCCACTGAATTTTCCTACGGAGCTATCCTCATACTATTAGTCTTGATATCTCTGATTAGCATATAAAGAGTCGCCTAGGCCATCTCTCCTTCTAATACCTTGGATCAGCTGGGGATGGTCCCCGGCACGTGGCACCCGAACAGGGACTTCAGGAGGCAATACTCAAAGAGCTGAGCAGACACGAACCACCCAATCCGCAGGCAATAAGCATGGAGGTCAGCAGTGACGAATCATGCTGCTCAACTGGCAATAATCAAGCAGGTGACCAGGCGTGAATCACGCAGCTCAGCTGGCAATTGAGAAGCAGATGAGCCGACAGGAGTCATGCAGCTCAGCTGGCAATTGTCATGCAGATGAGCCGGCAGGAATCACGCAGCTCAGCAGGCCCTGATCACGTGGCTGATCAAGTACAGATCACGTGACAGTGCATGCACTGATGACGTGCCTGATCGGGCACTGATCCCAAGGCTCATCATGCCCTGATCACCTGTATTTCAGGCAGTGATCAGTGACTGACAAGCGCTGATCATGGGACTGTGCATGCACTGATCACGTGGCTGATCAGGAACTGACCACCTGACTGCGCATGCAGTGATCACGTGGCTGATCGTTCACTGATCAGGTGTTTATCATACGGTGATCACGTGACTGACAGGCGCTCATCACCTGACTGTGCTGTCAGTGAACACGAGGCTGATCATGCACTGATATCCTTACTGAGCATGCACTGATCATGTGCCGGGAGCCGGTGAGGCATTCCACTCTGGACAAAGGTCATGAGGAAGGAGTCTCGGCATACGCAAATGCGGGATCGAGCCTCAGGAGTCCACCCGGATATTCTCGAGCATCTGCCCCCCCAAAAAACCGGAGTCTGCCTACCGTATTGCTTTGTGCTCTCACCTCTGATTTCACTGGGGGCTGTCCCCAACCACCATCTGGCTCTCTCTGTCAAAGAGTTAACTTACAGCTCCAATTCATAAAGATCCTTGTCATTCTTCCCTTTAACTTTCAGCTGAGTCTTCATGGAGCGCGGAACCCACCACGCTTACTAATTATGCCTGGGCTGCTAAAACCCTGTCGAGAAGGTGTCTAGGGTGAGGCACCTTCCGCTATTCGAGAGGGCACCTGCGGCCTACGTAAGTGGTGCAAACTACTTGTCTTGAAGTTTTTTTGGTCTCCCGAGTAAACGAAGCTACTCAGTCTCTTTTCTCCACCGAATTTTCCTACTGAGCTATCCTCATACTATTATTCTTGATATCTCTGATTAGCATATAAATAGTCGCCTAGGCCATCTCTCCTTAGAATACCCTGGAGCAGCTGGGGCTGGTCCCCGGCAGGTGGCGCCCGAACAGGGACCTCAGGAGGCAATACTCAAAGAGCTGAGCAGACACGAACCACGCAATCAGCAGGCAATTAGCATTTAGGTCAGCAGTGACGAATCATGCTGCTAAACTGGCAATAATCCAGCAGGTGACCGGGCAGGAATCACGCAGCTCAGCTGGCAATTGGGAAGCAGATGAGCCGACAGGAATCACGCAGCTCAGCTGGCAATTGTCATGCAGATGAGCTGGGAGGAATCAGGCAGCTCAGCAGGCCCTAATCACGTGATTCTGCAGGCACTGATCACGTGGCTGATCAAGTACAGATCACGTAACTGAGCATGCACTGATCACGTGGCAATCATGCACTGATCACGTGTTTATCAGGCAGTGATCAGTGACTGACCGGCACTGATCATTGGACTGTGCACGCACTGATCAGGTGGCTGATCAGGAACTGACCACCTGACTGTGCCTGCAGTGATCAAGTGGCTGATCGTTCACTGATCACGTGTTTATCATACGGTGATCACGTGACTGACAGGCGCTCATCACGTGATTGTCCAGTCAGTGATCACGAGGCTGATCATGCACTGATATCGTGACTGAGCATGCACCGATCATGTGCCGGGAGCCGGTGAGGCATTCCACTATGGGCAAAGGTCATGAGGAAGGAGGCTCGGCATACGCAAATGTGAGATCGAGCCTCAGGAGTGCACCCGGATATTCTCGAGCATCTGCCCCCAAAAAAACCGGAGTCTGCCTACTGTATTGCTTTGTGCTCTCACCTCTGATTTCACTGGGGGCTGTCCCCCACCACCATCTGGCTCTCTCTGTCAAAGTGTTAACTTACAGCTCCAAATCATAAAGTTCCTTGTCATTCTTCCCTTTAATTTCCAGCTGAGTCTCCATCTATAGCGCGGAACCCAGCATGCTTTCTAATTATGCCTGGGCTATTAACCCTCTCGAAAAGGTGTCTAGGGTGAGGCACCTTCCGCTATTCGAGAGGGCGCCTGCAGCCTATGTAAGTGGTGCAAACTTCTTGTCTTGAAGTTTTATTGGTCTCCTGCATAAACCAAGCTACTCAGTCTCTTTTCTCCACCGAATTTTCCTACTGAGCTATCCTCATACTATTTTTCTTGATATCTCTGATTAGCATATAAATAGTCGCCTAGGCCATCTCTCCTTTGAATACCCTGGATCAGCTGGGGCTGGTCCCCGGAAGGTGGCGCCCGAACAGGGCCCTCAGGAGGCAATACTCAAAGAGCTGAGCAGAAAGGAACCACGCAATCAGCAGGCAAGAAGCATCGAGCTCTGAAGTGACGAATCATGCTGCTCAACTGGCAATAATGAAGCAGGTGACCAGGCAGGAATCACACAGCTCATCTGGCAATTGTCAAGCAGATGAGCCGACAGGAGTGACGCAGCTCAGCTGGCAATTGTCATGCAGATGAGCCAGCAGAAATCACGCAGCTCAGCAGGCCCTGATCACGTGACTCTGCAGGCACTGATCACGTGGCTGATCAAGTACAGATCACATGACTGAGCATGCATGATCACGTGGCTCATCATGCACTGATGACATGGCTATCATGCACGGATCACGTGGCTCATCATGCACTGATCACGTGTTTATCAGGCAGTGATCAGTGACTGACAGGCGCTGATCCTGGGACTGTGCACCCACTGATCACGTGGCTGATCAGGAACTGACCACCTGACTGCGCATGCAGTGATCACGTGTCTGATCGTTCACTGATCACGTTTTTATCATACGGTGATCACGTGACTGAGAGGCGCTGATCATGTGATTGTCCAGTCAGTGATCACGAGGCTGATCATGCACTGATATCGTGACTGAGCATTCACCGATCATGTGCCGGGAGCCGGTGAGACATTCCACTCTGGACAAAGGTCATGAGGAAGGAGGCTCGGCATACGCAAATTCGGGATCGAGCCTCAGGAGTCCACCCGGATATTCTCGAGCATCTCCCCCCCAAAACAACCAGAGTCTGCCTACTTTATTGCTTGGTGCTCTCACCTCTGATTTCACTGGGGGCTGTCCCCCACCACCATCTCGCTCTCTCTGTCAAAGAGTTAACTTACAGCTCCAATTCATAAAGTTCCTTGTCATTGTTCCCTTTAACTTCCAGCTGTGTCTGCATCTGGAGCGAGGAACCCACCACGCTTACTAATTATGCCTTGGCTGCTAAGACCCACTCGAGAAGGTGTCTAGGGTGAGGCACCTTCCGCTATTCGAGAGGGCGCCTGCGGCCTACGTAAGTGGTGCAAACTTCTTGCCTTGAAGTTCTATTGGTCCCCCGCGAAAACCAAGCTACTCAGTCTCGTTTCTCCACCGAATTTTCCTACTGAGCTCTCCTCATACTATTATTCTTGATATCTCTGATTAGCATATAAATAGTCGCCTAGGCCATCTCTCCTTCGAATACCCTGGATTAGCTGGGGCTGGTCCCTGGCAGGTGGCGCCCGAACAGGGACTTCAGGAGGCAATTCTGAAAGAGATGAGCAGACACGAACCACGCAATCAGCAGGCAATAAGCATGGAGCTCAGCAGTGACGAATCATGCTGCTCAACTGGCAATAATGAAGCAGGTGACCAGGCAGGAATCACACAGCTCAGCTGGCAATTGTCCAGCAGATGATCCGACAGGAGTCATGCAGCTCAGCTGGCAATTGACATGCAGATGAGCCGGCAGGAATCACGCAGCTCAGCAGGCCCTGATCACGTGGCTGATTAAGTACAGATCACGTGACTGAGCATGCACTGATCCCGTGGCTATCATGGAATGATCACGGGACTGCCCATGCACTGATGACCTGGCTGATCGGGCACTGATCACGTGGCTCATCATGCCCTGATCACGTGTTTATCAGGCAGTGATCAGTGACTGACAGGCGTTGATCATGGGACTGTGCACGCACTGATCACGTGGCTGATCAGAAACTGACCACCTGACTGCGCATGCAGGGATCACGTGGCTGATCGTTCACTGATCACGTGTTTATCATACGGTGATCACGTGACCCAGAGGCGCTGATAACGTGAATGTGCAGTAAGTGATCACGTGGCTGATCATGCACTGATATCGTGACTGAGCATGCACTGATCATGTGCCGGGAGCCGGTGAGGCATTCCACTCTGGACAAAGGTCCTCAGGAAGGAGGCTCGGCATCCGCAAATGCGGGATCGAGCCTCAGGAGTCCACCCGGATATTCTCGAGCATCTCCTCCCCCAAAAACCAGAATCTCCCTACTTTCTTGCTTTGTGCTCTCACCTCTCTTTTCACTGGGGGCTTTCCCCCTCCACCATCTCACTCTCTCTGTCAAAGTGTTGACTTAAAGCTCCAAATCATAAAGTTCCTTGTCATTCTTCCCTTTAATTTCCAGCTGAGTCTCCATCTGTAGCGCGGAACCCAGCAGGCTTTCTAACTATGCCTGGGCTTCTTAACCCTCTCGAGAAGGTGTCTAGGGTGAGGCACCTTCTGCTATTCGAGAGGGCACCTGCAGCCTGCGTAAGTGGTGCAAACTTCTTGTCTTGAAGTTTTATTGGTCTCCTGCGTAAACCAAGCTACTCAGTCTCTTTTCTCCACTGAATTTTCCTACTGAGCTATCCTCATACTATTATTCTTGATATCTCTGATTAGCATATAAATAGTCGCCTAGGCAATCTCTCCTTCGAATACCCTGGATCAGCTGTGGCTAGTCCCCGGAAGGTGGCGCCCGAACAGGGACCTCAGGAGGCAATACTCAAAGAGCTGAGCAGACACGAACCACAAAATGAGCAGGCAATAAGCATGGAGCTGAGCAGTGACGAATCATGCTGCTCAAGTGGCAATAATCAAGCAGGTGACCAGGCAGGAATCACGCAGCTCAGCTGGCAATTGTCAAGCAGATGAGCCGACAGAAAACACTCAACTCGGCTGGCAATTGTCATGCAGATGAGCCGGCAGGAATCACCCAGCTCAGCAGGCCCTGATCACGTGACTCTGCAGGCACTCATCACGTGGCTGATCAAGTTCTTCTCACGTGACTGAGCATGCACTGATCACGTGGCTATCATGCACTGATCACTTGACTGCGCATGCACTGATGACGTGGCTGATCGGGCACTGATCACGAGGCTGATCATGTACTGATATCGTGACTGAGCATGCACCGATCATGTGCCGGGAGACGGTGAGGCATTCCACTTTGGACAAAGGTCATGAGGAAGGAGGTTCGGCATCCGCAAATGTGGGATCGAGCCTGAGAAGTCCACCCGGATATTCTCGAGCATCTCCCCTCCAAAAAAACCAGAGTCTGCCTACTTTATTGCTTTGTGCTCTCACCTCTGATTTCACTGGGGGCTGTCCCCCACCACCATCTCGCTCTCTCTGTCAAAGAGTTCACTTACAGCTCCAATTCATAAAGTTCCTTGTCATTCTTCCCTTTAACTTCCAGCTGTGTCTCCATCTGGAGCGCGGAACCCACCACGCTTACTAATTATGCCTGGGCTGCTAAGACCCACTCGAGAAGGTGTCTAGGGTGAGGCACCTTCCGCTATTCGAGAGGGCGCCTGCGGCCTACGTAAGTGGTGCAAACTTCTTGTCTTGAAGTTTTATTGGTCTCCCTCGTAAACCAAGCTACTCAGTCTCTTTTCTCCACCGAATTTTCCTACTGAGCTATCCTCATACTATTATTCTTGATATCTATGATTAGCATATAAATAGTCGCCTAGGCCATCTCTCCTTCCAATACCCTGGATCAGCTGGGGCTGGTCCCCGGCAGGTGGCGCCCGAACAGGGACGTCAGGAGGCAATACTCAAACAGCTGAGCAGACACGAACCACCCAATCAGCCGGAAATAAGCATGGAGCTCAGCAGTGACGAATCATGCTGCTCAACTGGCAATAATCAAGCACGTGACCAGGCAGGAATCATGCAGCTCGGCTGACATTTGTCATGCAGATGAGCCGGCAGGAATCACGCAGCTCAGCAGGCCCTGATCACGTTACTCTGCATGCAATGATCACGTGGCTGATCAAGTACATATCACGTGACTGAGCGTGCATTGATCACGTGGCTATCATGCACTGATCTCGTGACTGCGCATGCACTGATGACCTGGCTGATTGGGCACTGATCACGTGGCTCATCATGCACTGATCACGTGTTTATCAGGCAGTGATCAGTGCCTGACAGGCGCTGATCATGGGACTGTGCACGCACTGATCACGTGGCTGATCAGGAACTGAACACCTGACTGCACATGCAGTGATCACGTGGCTGATCATTCACTGACGACGTTTTTAACATACGGTGATGACGTGACTGACAGGCGCTGATTACGTGACTGAGCAGTCAGCTATCACGTGGCTGATCATGCACTGATATCGTGACTGAGCATGCACCGATTATGTGCCGGGAGCCTGTGAGGCATTCCACTCTGGACAAAGGTCATGAGAAAGGAGGCTTGGCATAGGAAAATGCGGGATCGAGCCTCAGGAGTCCACCCGGATATTCTCAAGCATCTCCCCCGCCAAAAAACCAGAGTCTGCATACTTTATTGCTTTGTGCTCTCACCTCTGATTTCACTGGGGGCTGTCCCCCACCACCATCTCGCTCTCTCTGTCAAAGTGTTAACTGACAAATCCAATTCATAAAGTTCTTGTCATTCTTCCCTTTAACTTCCAGCTGAGTCTCCATCTGGAGCTCGGAACACACCACGCTTCCTAATTATGCCTGGGCTGCTAAGACCCACTGGAGAAGGTGTCTAGGGTGAGGCACCTTCCGCTATTCGAGAGGGCGCCTTCAGCCTATCTAAGTGGTGCAAATTCTTGTCTTGAAGTTTTATTGGTCTCCCGCGTAAACCAAGCTACTCAGTCTCTTTTCTCCACCGAATTTTCCTAGTGAGCTATCCTCATACTATTATTCTTGATATCTCTGATTAGCATATAAATAGTCACCTAGGCCATCTCTCCTTCGAATACCCTGGATCAGCTGGGGATGTTCCCCACAGGTGGCGCCCGAACAGAGACCTCAGGAGGCAATACTCAAAGAGCTGAGCAGACACGAACCACGCAATCAGCAGGCAATTAGCATGGAGGCCCGGAGTGACGAATCACGCTGCTCAACTGGCAATAATAAAGCAGGTGACCAGTCAGGAATCACGCAGCTCAGCTGGCAATTGTCAAGCAGATCAGCCCACAGGAATCACGCAGCTCAGCTGGCAATTGTCATGCAGATGAGCCGGCAGGAATCACGCAGCTCAGCAGGCCCTGATCACGTGACTCTGCAGGCACTGATCACGTGGATGATCAAGTACAGTTCACCTGACTGAGCATGCCCTGATCACGTGGCTATCATGCACTGATCACGTGTTTCTCAGGCAGGGATCAGTGACTGACAGGCGCTGATCAAGGGACTGTGCACGCAGTGATCTCGGGGCTGATCAGGAACTGACCACCTGACTGCGGATGCAGTGATTACGTGGCTCATCATTCACTGATCACGTGTTTATCATACGGTGATCACGTGACTGAGAGGCGCTGTTCACGTGATTGAGCAGTCAGTAATCACGAGCCTGATCATGCACTGATATCGTGACTGAGCATGCACCGATCATGTGCCGGGAGCCGGTGAGGCTTTCCACTTTGGACAAAGGTCATGAGGAAGGAGGCTCGGCATACGAAAATGCAGGATCGTGTCTCAGGGGTCCACACGGATATTCTCGAGCATCTCCCCCGCCAAATAAACCAGAGTCTGCCTACTTTATTGCTTTGTGCTCTCACCTCTGATTTCACTGGGAGCTGTCCCCCATCACCATCTCACTCTCTCTGTCAAAGAGTTAACTTAGCTCCAATTCATAAAGTTCCTTGTCATTGTTCCCTTTAACTTCGAGCTGTGTCTGCATCTGGAGTGCTGAACGCACCACGCTTTCTAATTATGCCTTGGCTGCTAAGACCCACTCGAGAAGGTGTCTAGGGTGAGGCACCTTCCGGTATACGAGAGGGCGACTGAGGCCTACATAAGTGGTGCAAACTTCTTGTCTTGAAGTTTTATTGGTTTCCCCCGTAAACCAAGCCACTCAGCCTCTTTTCTCCAACGAATTTCCCTACTAAGCTTCCCTCATACTATGATTCTTTGTATCTCTTATCAGCATATAAATAGTCGCCTAGGCCATCTCTCCTTCGAATACCCTGGATCAGCTGGGGCTGGTCCCCGGCAGGTGGCGCCCAAACAGGGACCTCAGGAGGCAATACTCAAAGAGCTGAGCAGACATGAACCAGGCAATAAGCAGGCAATTAGCATGGAGCTCAGCAATGACGAATCATGCTGCTCAACTGGCAATAATCAAGCAGGTGACCAGGCAGGAATCACGCAGCTCAGCTGGCAATTATCAGGCAGATGACCCGATAGGAATCACGCAGCTCAGCTGGCAATTGTCATGCAGATTAGCTGGCAGGAATCACGCAGCTCAGCAGGCCCTGATCACGTGACTCTGCAGGCACTGATCACGTGGCTGATCAAGTACAGATCACGTGACTGAGCATGCCCTGATCACCTGGCTATCATGCAGTGATCACGTGACTGCGCATGCACTGATGACGTGGCTGATTGGGCACTGATCACGTGGCTCATCATGCACTGATCACGTGTTTCTCAGGCAGGGATCAGTGACTGACAGGCGGTGATCAAGGGACTGTGCACGCAGTGATCACGGAGCTGATCAGGAACTGACCACCTGACTTCGGATTCAGTGATCACGTGGCTCATCGTTCACTGATCACGTGTTTATCATACAGTGATCACGTGACTGAGAGGCGCTGATCACCTGACTGTGCAGTCAGTGATCACGGGGCTGATCATGCACTGATATCGTGACTGAGCACGCACTGATCATGTGCCGGGACCCGATGAGGCATTCCACTCTGGATAAAGGTCATGAGGAAGGAGGCTCGGCATACGCAAATGCGGGATTGAGCCTCATGGTTCCACACGGATATTCTCGGGCATCTCACCCCCTCAAAAAAAACCAGAGTCTGCCTACTTTATTGCTTTCTGCTCTCACCTCTGATTTCACTGGGGGCTGTCCCCCACCACCATCTCGCTCTCTCTGTCAAAGTGTTAACTTAAAGCTCCAATTCATAAAGTTCCTTGTCATTCTTCTCTTCAATTTCCAGCTGAGTCTCCATCTGTAGCGCGGAACCCACCACGCTTACTAATTATGCCAGGGCTCCTAAGACCCACTCGAGAAGGTGTCTAGGCTGAGGCACCTTCCGCTATTCGAAAGGGCGCCTGCGGCCTACGTAAGTGGTGCAAATTTCTTGTCTTGAAGTTTTATTGGTCTCCCGCGTAAACCAAGCTACTCAGTCTCTTTTCTCCACCGAATTTTCCTGCTGAGCTATCCTCATACTATTATTCTTGATATCTCTGATTAGCATATAAATAGTCGCCTAGGCCATCTCTACTTCGAATACCCTGGATCAGCTGGGGCTGATCCCCGGCAGGTGGCGCCCAAACAGGGACCTCAGGAGGCAATACTCAAAGAGCTGAGCAGACATGAACCACGCAATCAGCAGGCAATTAGCATGGAGCTCAGCAATGACGAATCATGCTGCTCAACTGGCAATAATCAAGCAGGTGACCAGGCAGGAATCACGCAGCTCAGCTGGCAAATGTCAAGCAGATGACCCGATAGGAATCACGCAGCTCAGCTCGCAATTTTCATGCAGATGAGCAGGCAGGAATCACGCAGCTCAGCAGGCCCTGATCACGTGACTCTTCAGGCACTGATCACGTGGCTGATCAAGTCCAGATCACGTGACTGATCATGCCCTGATCACGTGGCTATCATGCACTGATAACGTGACTGAGCATGCACTGATGACGTGGCTGATTGGGCACTGATCACGTGGCTCATCATGCACTGATCACGTGTTTGTCAGGCAAGGATCAGTGACTGACAGTCGTTGATCAAAGGACTGTGCAAGCAGTGATCACGGGGCTGATCAGGAACTGACCACCTGACTGCGGATGCAGTGATCACGTGGCTCATCGTTCACTGATCACGTGTTTATCATACAGTGATCACGTGACTGAGAGGCGCTGATCACCTGACTGTGCAGTCAGTGATCACGGGGCTGATCATTCACTGATATCATGACTGAGCACGCACTGATCATGTGCCGGGACCCGGTGAGGCATTCCACTCTGGACAAAGGTCATGAGGAAGGAGGCTCGGCATACGCAAATGCGGGATCGAGCCTCAGGGGTCCACACGGATATTCTCGAGCATCTCCCCCACCCAAAAAAACCAGAGTCTGCCTACTTTATTGATTTGTGCTCTCACCTCTGATTTCACTGGGGGCTGTCCCCCACCACCATCTCGCTCTCTCTGTCAAAGAGTTAACTTACAGCTCCAATTCATAAAGTTCCTTGTCATTCTTCCCTTTAATTTCCAGCTGAGTCTCCATCTGTAGCGCGGAACCCACCACTCTTACTAATTATGCCGGGGCTCCTAAGACCCACTCGAGAAGGTGTCTAGGCTGAGGCACCTTCCGCTATTCGAAAGGGCGCCTGCGGCCTACGTACGTGGTGCAAATTTCTTGACTTGAAGTTTTATTGGTCTCCAGCGTAAACCAAGCTACTCAGTCTCTTTTCTCCACCGAATTTTCCTGCTGAGCTATCCTCATACTATTATTCTTGATATCTCTGATTAGCATATAAATAGTCACCTAGGCCATCTCTCCTTCGAATACCCTGGATCAGCTGCGGATGTTCCCGGCAGGTAGCGCCCGAACAGAGACCTCAGGAGGCAATACTCCAAGAGCTGAGCAGACACGAACCACGCAATCAGCAGGCAATTAGCATGGAGGTCCTCAGTGACGAGTCACGCTGCTCAACTGGCAATAATCAAGCAGGTGACCAGTCAGGAATCACGCAGCTCAGCTGGCAATTGTCAAGCAGATCAGCCCACAGGAATCACGCAGCTCAGCTGGCAATTGTCATGCAGATGAGCCGGCAGGAATCACGCAGCTCAGCAGGCCCTGATCACGTGACTCTGCAGGCAATGATCACGTGGCTGATCAAGTACAGTTCACGTGACTGAGCATGCCCTGATCACGTGGCTGATGAGGAACTGAACACCTGACTGCACATGCAGTGATCACGTGGCTCATCGTTCACTGATCACGTGTTTATAATACGGTGATCACGTGACTGAGAGGCACTGATCACCTGACTGTGCAGTCAGTGACCACGGGGCTGATCATGCACTGATATCGTGACTGAGCACACACTGATCATGTGCCGGGACACGGTGAGGCATTCCACTCTGGACAAAGGTCATGAGGAAGGAGGCTCGGCATACGCAAATGCGGGATCGAGCCTCGGGGTCCACACGGATATTCTCGAGCATCTCCCCCCCCCAAAAAAAACCAGAGTCTGCCTACTGTATTGCTTTGTGCTCTCACCTCTGATTTCACTGGGGGCTGTCCCCCACCACCATCTCGTTCTCTCTGTCAAAGTGTTAACTTACAGCTCCAATTCATAAAGTTCCTTGTCATTCTTCCCTTTAATTTCCAGCTGAGTCTCCATCTGTAGCGCGGAACCCACCACTCTTACAATTATGCCGGGGCTCCTAAGACCCACTCGAGAAGGTGTCTAGGCTGAGGCACCTTCCGCTATTCGAAAGGGCGGCTGCGGCCTACGTAAGTGGTACAAATTTCTTGTCTTGAAGTTTTAATGGTCTCCCGCGTAAACCAAGATACTCAGTCTCTTTTCTCCACCGAATTTTCCTGCTGAGCTATCCTCATACTATTATTCTTGACATCTCTGATTAGCATATAAATAGTCGCCTAGGCCATCTCTCCTTCGAATACCCTGGATCAGCTGGAGCTGGTCCCCCGCAGGTGGCGACCGAACAGGGACCTCAGGAGGCAATACTCAAAGAGCTGAGCAGACACGAACCACGCAATCAGCAGGCAATAAGCATGGAGCTCAGCAGTGACGAATCATGCTGCTCAACTGGCAATAATCAAGCACGTGACCAGGCAGGAATCACGCAGCTCAGCTGGCAATTGTCAAGCAGATGAGCCGACAGGAATCACGCAGCTCAGATGGCAATTGTCATGCAGATGAGCCGGCAGGAATCACGCAGCTCAGCAGGCCCTGATCACGTGACTCTGCAGGCACTGATCACGTGGCTGATCAAGTCCAGATCACGTGACTGCGCATGCACTGATGACGTGGCGGATCGGGCACTGATCACATGGCTCATCATGCACTGATCACGTGTTTATCAGGCAATGATCAGTGACTGACAGGCGCTGATCATGGGACTGTGCACGCACTGATCACGTGGCTATCATGCACTGATGACGTGACTGCGCATGCACTGATGACGTGGCTATTCGGGCACTGATCACGTGTTTATCAGGCAGTGATCAGTGACTGACAGGCGCTGATCAGGGGACTGTGCACGCACTGATCAGGTGGCTGATCAGGAACTGACCACCTGACCGCGCATGCAGTGATCACGTGGCTGGTCGTTCACTGATCACGTGTTTATCATACGGTGATAACGTGACTGAGAGGCGCTGATCACGTGACTGTGCCGTCAGTGATCACGTGGCTGAGCAGGCCTTGATATCGTGACTGAGCATGCACTGATCATGTGCCGGGAGCCGGGGAGGCATTCCACCCTGGACAAAGGTCATGAGGAAGGAGGCTCGGCATACGCAAATGCGGGATCGAGCCTCAGGAGTCCACCCGGATATTCTCGAGCATCTTCCCCCCAAAAAAACCAGAGTCTGCCTACTGTATTGCTTTGTGCTCTCACTTCTGATTTCACTCGGGGCTGTCCCCCACCACCATCTCGCTCTCTCTGTCAAAGAGTTCACTTACAGCTCCAATTCATAAAGTTCCTTGTCATTCTTCCCTTTAAGTTCCAGCTGAGTCTCCATCTGGAGCGCGGAACCCACCACGCTTACTAATTATGCCTGGGCTGCGAAGACCCACTCGAGAAGTTGTCTAGGGTGAGGCACCTTTCGCTATTCGAGAGGGCGCCTGTGGCCTACGTAAGTGGTGCAAACTTCTTGTCTTGAAGTTTGATTGGTCTTCCGCGTAAACCAAGCTACTCAGTCTCTTTTCTCCACCGAATTTTCCTACTGAGCTCTCCTCATACTATTATTCTTGACATCTCTGATTAGCATATAAATAGTCGCCTAGGCCATCTCTCCTTCGAATACCCTGGATCAGTTGGGGCTGGTCCCCGGCAGGTGGCGACCGAACAGGGACATCTGGAGGCGGTACTCAAAGAGCTGAGCAGACACGAACCACGCAATCAGCAGGCAATAAGCATGGAGCTCAGCAGTGACGAATCATGCTGCTCAACTGGCAATAATCAAGCACGTGACCACGCAGGAATCACGCAGCTCAGCTGGCAATTGTCAAGCAGATGAGCCGACAGGAATCACGCAGCTCAGATGGCAATTGTCATGCAGATGAGCCGGCAGGAATCTCGCAGCTCAGAAGGCCCTGATCATGTGATTCTGCAGGCACTGATTACGTGGCTGATCAAGTCCAGATCACGTGACTGAGCATGCACTGATCACGTGGCTATCATGCACTGATGACGTGACTGCGCATGCACTGATGACGTGGCTGATCAGGCACTGATCACATGGCTCATCATGCACTGATCACGTGTTTATCAGGCAGTGATCAGTGACTGACAGGCGCTGATCATCGGACTGTGCAGGCACTGATCACGTGGCTATCATGCACTGATGACGTGACTGGGCAAGCACTGATGACGTGGCTGATCAGGCACTGATCACATGGCTCATCATGCACTGATCACGTGTTTATCAGGCAATGATCAGTGACTGACAGGCGCTGATCATCGGACTGTGCACGCACTGATCACGTGGCTATCATGCACTGATGACGTGACTGGGCAAGCACTGATGACGTGGCTGTTCAGGAACTGATCACATGGCTCAACATGCAGTGTTCACGTATTTATCAGGCAGTGATCAGTGACTGACAGGCGCTGATCAGGGGACTGTGCACGCACTGATCAGGTGGCTGATCAGGAACTGACCACCTGACCGCGCATGCAGTGATCACGTGGCTGGTCGTTCACTGATCACGTGTTTATCATACGGTGATCACGTGACTGAGAGGCGCTGATCACGTGACTGTGCCGTCAGTGATCACGTGGCTGAGCAGGCACTGATATCGTGACTGAGCATGCACTGATCATGTGCCGGGAGCCGGGGAGGCATTCCACCCTGGACAAAGGTCATGAGGAAGGAGGCTCGGCATACGCAAATGCGGGATCGAGCCTCAGGAGTCCACCCGGATATTCTCGAGCATCTCCCCCCAAAAAAAACCAGAGTCTGCCTACTGTATTGCTTTGTGCTCTCACTTCTGATTTCACTCGGGGCTGTCCCCCACCACCATCTCGCTCTCTGTGTCAAAGAGTTCACTTACAGCTCCAATTCATAAAGTTCCTTGTCATTCTTCCCTTTAAGTTCCAGCTGAGTCTCCATCTGGAGCGCGGAACCCACCACGCTTACTAATTATGCCTGGGCTGCTAAGACCCACTCGAGAAGTTGTCTAGGGTGAGGCACCTTTCGCTATTCGAGAGGGCGCCTGTGGCCTACGTAAGTGGTGCAAACTTCTTGTCTTGAAGTTTGATTGGTCTTCCGCGTAAACCAAGCTACTCAGTCTCTTTTCTCCACCGAATTTTCCTACTGAGCTCTCCTCATACTATTATTCTTGACATCTCTGATTAGCATATAAAGAGTCGCCTAGGCCATCTCTCCTTCGAATACCCTGGATCAGTTGGGGCTGGTCCCCGGCAGGTGGCGACCGAACAGGGACCTCTGGAGGCGGTACTCAAAGAGCTGAGCAGACACGAACCACGCAATCAGCAGGCAATAAGCATGGAGCTCAGCAGTGACGAATCATGCTGCTCAACTGGCAATAATCAAGCACGTGACCACGCAGGAATCACGCAGCTCAGCTGGCAATTGTCAAGCAGATGAGCCGACAGGAATCACGCAGCTCAGATGGCAATTGTCATGCAGATGAGCCGGCAGGAATCACGCAGCTCAGCAGGCCCTGATCACGTGACTCTGCAGGCACTGATCACGTGGCTGATCAAGTCCAGATCACGTGACTGAGCATGCACTGATCACGTGGCTATCATGCACTGATGACGTGACTGCGCATGCACTAATGGCGTGGCTGATCAGGCACTGATTACGTGGCTCATCATGCACTGATCACGTGTTTATCAGGCAATGATCAGTGACTGACAGGCGCTGATCATCGGACTGCGCACGCACTGATCACGTGGCTATCATGCACTGATGACGTGACTGCGCATGCACTGATGACGTGGCTGATCAGGCACTGATCACGTGTTTATCAGCCAGTGATCAGTGACTGACAGGCGCTGATCATGGGACTGTGCACGCACTGATCACGTGGCTATCATGCACTGATGACGTGACTGCCCATGCACTGAATACGTGGCTGTTCGGGCACTGATCACGTGTTTATCAGGCAGTGATCAGTGACTGACAGGCGCTGATCAGGGGACTGTGCACGCACTGATCAGGTGGCTGATCAGGCACTGACCACCTGACCACGCATGCAGTGATCACGTGGCTGGTCGTTCACTGATCACGTGTTTATCATACGGTGATCACGTGACTGAGAGGCGCTGATCACGTGACTGTGCCGTCAGTGATCACGTGGCTGAGCAGGCACTGATATCGTGACTGAGCATGCACTGATCATGTGCCGGGTGCCGGGGAGGCATTCCACTCTGGACAAAGGTCATGAGGAAGGAGGCTCGGCATACGCAAATGCGGGATCGAGCCTCAGGAGTCCACCCGGATATTCTCGAGCATCTCCCCCCAAAAAAAACCAGAGTCTGTCTACTGTATTGCTTTGTGCTCTCACCTCTGATTTCACTGGGGGCTGTCCCCCACCACCATCTCGCTCTCTCTGTCAAAGAGTTCACTTACAGCTCCAATTCATAAAGTTCCTTGTCATTCTTCCCTTTAACTTCTGGCTGAGTCTCCATCTGGAGCGCGGAACCCACCACGCTTACTAATTATGCCTGGGCTGCTAAGACCCACTCGAGAAGGTGTCTAGGGTGAGGCACCTTTCGCTATTCGAGAGGGCGCCTGCGGCCTACGTAAGTGGTGCAAACTTCTTGTCTTGAAGTTTGATTGGTGTTCCGCGTAAACCGAGCTACTCAGTCTGTTTTCTCCACCGAATTTTCCTACTGAGCTCTCCTCATACTATTATTCTTGACATCTCTGATTAGCATATAAATAGTCGCCTAGGCCATCTCTCCTTCGAATACCCTGGATCAGTTGGGGCTGGTCCCCGGCAGGTGGCGACCGAACAGGGACCTCAGGAGGCGATACTCAAAGAGCTGAGCAGACACGAACCACGCAATCAGCAGGCAATAAGCATGGAGCTCAGCAGTGACGAATCATGCTGCTCAACTGGCAATAATCAAGCACGTGACCAGGCAGGAATCACGCAGCTCAGCTGGCAATTGTCAAGCAGATGAGCCGGCAGGAATCACGCAGCTCAGCAGGCCCTGATCACGTGACTCTGCAGGCACTGATCACGTGGCTGATCAAGTCCAGATCACGTGACTGAGCATGCACTGATCACGTGGCTATCATGCACTGATGACGTGACTGCGCATGCACTGATGACGTGGCTGATCGGCACTGATCACATGGCTCATCATGCACTGATCACGTGTTTATCAGGCAATGATCAGTGACTGACAGGCGCTGATCATGGGACTGTGCACGCACTGATCACGTGGCTATCATGCACTGATCACGTGACTGCGCATGCACTGATGACGTGGCTGTTCGGGCACTGATCACGTGTTTATCAGGCAGTGATCAGTGACTGACAGGCGCTGATCAGGGGACTGTGCACGCACTGATCAGGTGGCTGATCAGGAACTGAACACCTGACCGCGCATGCAGTGATCACGTGGCTGGTCGTTCACTGATCACGTGTTTATCATACGGTGATCACGTGACTGAGAGGCGCTGATCACGTGACTGTGCCGTCAGTGATCACGTGGCTGAGCAGGCACTGATATCGTGACTGAGCATGCACTGATCATGTGCCGGGAGCCGGGGAGGCATTCCACTCTGGACAAAGGTCATGAGGAAGGAGGCTCGGCATACGCAAATGCGGGATCGAGCCTCAGGAGTCCACCCGGATATTCTCGAGCATCTCCCCCCCAAAAAAACCAGAGTCTGCCTACTGTATTGCTTTATGCTCTCACCTCTGATTTCACTGGGGGCTGTCCCCCACCACCATCTCGCTCTCTCTGTCAAAGAGTTCACTTACAGCTCCAATTCATAAAGTTCCTTGTCATTCTTCCTTTTAAGTTCCAGCTGAGTCTCCATCTGGAGCGCAGAACCCACCACGCTTACTAATTATGCCTGGGCTGCTAAGACCCACTCGAGAAGGTGTCTAGGGTGAGGCACTTTTCGCTATTTGAGAGGGCGCCTGCGGCCTACGTAAGTGGTGCAAACTTCTTGTTTTGAAGTTTGATTGGTCTTCCGCGTAAACCGAGCTACTCAGTCTCTTTTCTCCACCGAATTTTCCTGCTGAGCTATCCTCATACTATTATTCTTGATATCTCTGATTAGCATATAAATAGTCGCCTAGGCCATCTCTCCTTCGAATACCCTGGATCAGCTGGGGCTGGTCCCCGGCAGGTGGCGCCCAAACAGGGACCTCGGGAGGCAGTACTCAAAGAGTTGAGCTGACGGGAACCACGCAATCAGCAGGCAATAAGCATGGAGCTCAGCAGTGACGAATCATGCTGCTCAACTGGCAATAATCAAGCAGGTGACCAGGCAGGAACCACGCAGCTAAGCTGGCAATTGTCAAGCAGATGAGCCGGCAGGAATCACGCAGCTCAGAAGGCCCTGATCACGTGACTCTGCAGGCCCTGATCACGTGGCTGATCAAGTACAGATCACGTGACTGAGCATGCACTGATCACGTGGCTACCATGCACTGATCCGGTGACTGCGCATGCACCGATGACGTGGCTGATCGGGCACTGATCACGTGGCTCATCATGCACTGATCACGTGTTTATCAGGTAGTGATCAGTGACTGACAGGCGCTGATCATGGGACTGTGCACCCACTGATCACGTGGCTGATCAGGAACAGACCAACTGACTGAGCATGCAGTGATCACGTGGCTCATCGTTCACTGATCCAGTGTTTATCATACGGTGATCACGTGACTGAGGGTCGCTGATCACGTGACTGTGCAGTCAGTGATCACGTGGCTGATCATGCACTGATATCGTGACTGAGCACGCAAAGATCATGTGCCGGGACCCGGTGAGGCATTCCACTCTGGACAAAGGTCATGAGGAAGGAGGCTCGGCATACGCAAATGCGGGATCGAGCCTCAGGGGTCCACGCAAATATTCTGGAGCATCTCCCCCCCCCAAAAAAAAACCAGAGTCTGCCTACTTTATTGCTTTGTGCTCTGACCTCTGATTTCATTGGGGTCTGTCCCCCACCACCATCTCGCTCTCTCTGTCAAAGTGTTAACTTAAAGCTCCAATTCATAAAGTTCCTTGTCATTCTTCCCTTTAATTTCCAGCTGAGTCTCCATCTGTAGCGTGGAACCCACCACTCTTACTAATTATGCCGGGGCTCCTAAGTCCCACTCGAGAAGGTGTCTAGGCTGAGGCACCTTCCGCTATTCGAAAGGGCGCCTGCGGCCTACGTAAGTGGTGCAAATTTCTTGTCTTGAAGTTTTATTGGTCTCCAGCGTAAACCAAGCTACTCAGTCTCTTTTCTCCACCGAATTTTCCTGCTGAGCTATCCTCATACTATTATTCTTGATATCTCTGATTAGCATATAAATAGTCACCTAGGCCATCTCTCCTTCGAATACCCTGGATCAGCTGGGGCTGATCCCAGGCAGGTGGCGCTCGAACAGGGACCTCAGGAGGCAATACTCAAAGAGCTGAGCAGACACGAACCACCCAATCAGCCGGCAATAAGCATGGAGCTCAGCAGTGACGAATCATGCTGCTCAACTGGCAATAATCAAGCAGGTGACCAGGCAGGAATCATGCAGCTCGGCTGACATTTGTCATGCAGATGAGCCGGCAGGAGTCACGCAGCTCAGCAGGCCCTGATCACGTTACTCTGCATGCAATGATCACGTGGCTGATCAAGTACATATCACGTGACTGAGCATGCATTGATCACGTGGCTATCATGCACTGATCTCGTGACTGCGCATGCACTGATGACCTGGCTGATTCGGCACTGATCACGTGGCTCATCATGCACTGATCACGTGTTTATCAGGCAGTGATCAGTGCCTGACAGGCGCTGATCATGGGACTGTGCACGCACTGATCACGTGGCTGATCAGGAACTGAACACCTGACTGCACATGCAGTGATCACGTGGCTGATCATTCACTGACGACGTTTTTAACATACGGTGATGACGTGACTGACAGGCGCTGATCACGTGACTGAGCAGTCAGCTATCACGTGGCTGATCATGCACTGATATCGTGACTGAGCATGCACCGATTATGTGCCGGGAGCCTGTGAGGCATTCCACTCTGGACAAAGGTCATGAGAAAGGAGGCTTGGCATAGGAAAATGCGGGATCGAGCCTCAGGAGTCCACCCGGATATTCTCAAGCATCTCCCCCGCCAAAAAACCAGAGTCTGCATACTTTATTGCTTTGTGCTCTCACCTCTGATTTCACTGGGGGCTGTCCCCCACCACCATCTCGCTCTCTCTGTCAAAGTGTTAACTGACAAATCCAATTCATAAAGTTCTTGTCATTCTTCCCTTTAACTTCCAGCTGAGTCTCCATCTGGAGCTCGGAACCCACCACGCTTCCTAATTATGCCTGGGCTGCTAAGACCCACTGGAGAAGGTGTCTAGGGTGAGGCACCTTCCGCTAATCGAGAGGGCGCCTTCAGCCTATCTAAGTGGTGCAAATTCTTGTCTTGAAGTTTTATTGGTCTCCCGCGTAAACCAAGCTACTCAGTCTCTTTTCTCCACCGAATTTTCCTAGTGAGCTATCCTCATACTATTATTCTTGATATCTCTGATTAGCATATAAATAGTCACCTAGGCCATCTCTCCTTCGAATACCCTGGATCAGCTGGGGATGTTCCCCACAGGTGGCGCCCGAACAGAGACCTCAGGAGGCAATACTCAAAGAGCTGAGCAGACACGAACCACGCAATCAGCAGGCAATTAGCATGGAGGCCCGGAGTGACGAATCACGCTGCTCAACTGGCAATAATCAAGCAGGTGACCAGTCAGGAATCACGCAGCTCAGCTGGCAATTGTCAAGCAGATCAGCCCACAGGAATCACGCAGCTCAGCTGGCAATTGTCATGCAGATGAGCCGGCAGGAATCACGCAGCTCAGCAGGCCCTGATCACGTGACTCTGCAGGCACTGATCACGTGGCTGATCAAGTACAGTTCACGTGACTGAGCATGCCCTGATCACGTGGCTATCATGCACTGATCACGTGTTTCTCAGGCAGGGATCAGTGACTGACAGGCGCTGATCAAGGGACTGTGCACGCAGTGATCTCGGGGCTGATCAGGAACTGACCACCTGACTGCGGATGCAGTGATTACGTGGCTCATCGTTCACTGATCACGTGTTTATCATACGGTGATCACGTGACTGAGAGGCGCTGTTCACGTGATTGAGCAGTCAGTAATCACGAGCCTGATCATGCACTGATACCGTGACTGAGCATGCACCGATCATGTGCCGGGAGCCGGTGAGGCTTTCCACTTTGGACAAAGGTCATGAGGAAGGAGGCTCGGCATACGAAAATGCGGGATCGAGTCTCAGGGGTCCACACGGATATTCTCGAGCATCTCCCCCGCCAAATAAACCAGAGTCTGCCTACTTTATTGCTTTGTGCTCTCACCTCTGATTTCACTGGGAGCTGTCCCCCATCACCATCTCACTCTCTCTGTCAAAGAGTTAACTTACAGCTCCAATTCATAAAGTTCCTTGTCATTCTTCCCTTTAACTTCGAGCTGTGTCTGCATCTGGAGTGCTGAACGCACCAGGCTTTCTAATTATGCCTTGGCTGCTAAGACCCACTCGAGAAGGTGTCTAGGGTGAGGCACCTTCCGGTATACGAGAGGGCGACTGAGGCCTACATAAGTGGTGCAAACTTCTTGTCTTGAAGTTTTATTGGTTTCCCCCGTAAACCAAGCCACTCAGCCTCTTTTCTCCAACGAATTTCCCTACTAAGCTTCCCTCATACTATGATTCTTTATATCTCTTATCAGCATATAAATAGTCGCCTAGGCCATCTCTCCTTCGAATACCCTGGATCAGCTGGGGCTGGTCCCCGGCAGGTGGCGCCCAAACAGGGACCTCAGGAGGCAATACTCAAAGAGCTGAGCAGACATGAACCAGGCAATAAGCAGGCAATTAGCATGGAGCTCAGCAATGACGAATCATGCTGCTCAACTGGCAATAATCAAGCAGGTGACCAGGCAGGAATCACGCAGCTCAGCTGGCAATTATCAGGCAGATGACCCGATAGGAATCACGCAGCTCAGCTGGCAATTGTCATGCAGATTAGCCGGCAGGAATCACGCAGCTCAGCAGGCCCTGATCACGTGACTCTGCAGGCACTGATCACGTGGCTGATCAAGTACAGATCACGTGACTGAGCATGCCCTGATCACCTGGCTATCATGCAGTGATCACGTGACTGCGCATGCACTGATGACGTGGCTGATTGGGCACTGATCACGTGGCTCATCATGCACTGATCACGTGTTTCTCAGGCAGAGATCAGTGACTGACAGGCGCTGATCAAGGGACTGTGCACGCAGTGATCACGGGGCTGATCAGGAACTGACCACCTGACTGCGGATGCAGTGATCACGTGGCTCATCGTTCACTGATCACGTGTTTATCATACAGTGATCACGTGACTGAGAGGTGCTGATCACCTGACTGTGCAGTCAGTGATCACGGTGCTGATCATGCACTGATATCGTGACTGAGCACGCACTGATCATGTACCGGGACCCGATGAGGCATTCCACTCTGGATAAAAGTCATGAGGAAGGAGGCTCGGCATACGCAAATGCGGGATTGAGCCTCAGGGTTCCACACGGATATTCTCGAGCATCTCACCCCCTCAAAAAAAACCAGAGTCTGCCTACTTTATTGCTTTGTGCTCTCACCTCTGATTTCACTGGGGGCTGTCCCCCACCACCATCTCGCTCTCTCTGTCAAAGTGTTAACTTAAAGCTCCAATTCATAAAGTTCCTTGTCATTCTTCCCTTTAATTTCCAGCTGAGTCTCCATCTGTAGCGCGGAACCCACCACGCTTACTAATTATGCCGGGGCTCCTAAGACCCACTCGATAAGGTGTCTAGGCTGAGGCACCTTCCGCTATTCGAAAGGGCGCTTGCGGCCTACGTAAGTGGTGCAAATTTCTTGTCTTGAAGTTTTATTGGTCTCCCGCGTAAACCAAGCTACTCAGTCTCTTTTCTCCACCGAATTTTCCTGCTGAGCTATCCTCATACTATTATTCTTGATATCTCTGATTAGCATATAAATAGTCGCCTAGGCCATCTCTCCTTCGAATACCCTGGATCAGCTGGGGCTGGTCCCCGGCAGGTGGCGCCCAAACAGGGACCTCAGGAGGCAATACTCAAAGAGCTGAGCAGACATGAACCACGCAATCAGCAGGCAATTAGCATGGAGCTAAGCAATGACGAATCATGCTGCTCAACTGGCAATAATCAAGCAGGTGACCAGGCAGGAATCACGCAGCTCAGCTGGCAATTGTCAAGCAGATGACCCGATAGGAATCACGCAGCTCAGCTCGCAAGTGTCATGCAGATGAGCCGGCAGGAATCACGCAGCTCAGCAGGCCCTGATCACGTGACTCTTCAGGCACTGATCACGTGGCTGATCAAGTACAGATCTCGTAACTGAGCATGCCCTGATCACGTGGCTATCATGCACTGATAACGTGACTGAGCATGCACTGATGACGTGGCTGATTGGGCACTGATCACGTGGCTCATCATGCACTGATCACGTGTTTCTCAGGCAGGGATCAGTGACTGACAGGCGCTGATCAAAGGACTGTGCAGGCAGTGATCACGGGGCTGATCAGGAACTGACCACCTGACTGCGGATGCAGTGATCACGTGGCTCATCGTTCACTGATCACGTGTTTATCATACAGTGATCACGTGACTGAGAGGCACTGATCACCTGACTGTGCAGTCAGTGATCCCGGGGCTGATCATTCACTGATATCGTGACTGAGCACGCACTGATCATGTGCCGGGAGCCGGTGAGGCATTCCACTCTGGACAAAGGTCATGAGGAAGGAGGCTCGGCATACGCAAATGCGGGATCGAACCTCAGGGGTCCACACGGATATTCTCGAGCATCTGCCCCCCCAAAAAAAAACCAGAGTCTGCCTACTTTATTGCTTTGTGCTCTCACCTCTGATTTCACTGGGGGCTGTCCCCCACCACCATCTCGCTCTCTCTGTCAAAGTGTTAACTTAAAGCTCCAATTCATAAAGTTCCTTGTCATTCTTCCGTTTAATTTCCAGCTGAGTCTCCATCTGTAGCGCGGAACCCACCACTCTTACTAATTATGCCGGGGCTCCTAAGACCCACTCGAGAAGGTGTCTAGGCTGAGGCACTTTCCGCTATTCGAAAGGGCGCCTGCGGCCTACGTAAGTGGTGCAAATTTCTTGTTTTGAAGTTTTATTGGTCTCCCGCGTAAACCAAGCTACTCAGTCTCTTTTCTCCACCGAATTTTCCTGCTGAGCTATCCTCATAGTATTATTCTTGACATCTCTGATTAGCATATAAATAGTCGCCTAGGCCATCTCTCCTTCGAATACCCTGGATCAGCTGGGGCTGATCCCAGGCAGGTGGAGCTCGAACAGGGACCTCAGGAGGCAATACTCAAAGAGCTGAGCAGACACGAACCACCCAATCAGCCGGCAATAAGCATGGAGCTCAGCAGTGACGAATCATGCTGCTCAACTGTCAATAATCAAGCAGGTGACCAGGCAGGAATCATGCAGCTCGGCTGACATTTGTCATGCAGATGAGCCGGCAGGAGTCACGCAGCTCAGCAGGCCCTGATCACGTTACTCTGCATGAAATGATCACGTGGCTGATCAAGTACATATCACGTGACTGAGCATGCATTGATCACGTGGGTATCGTGCACTGATCTCGTGACTGCGCATGCACTGATGACATGGCTGATTGGGCACTGATCACGTGGCTCATCACGCACTGATCACGTGTTTATCAGGCAGTGATCAGTGCCTGACAGGCGCTGATCATGGGACTGTGCACGCACTGATCACGTGGCTGATCAGGAACTGAACACCTGACTGCACATGCAGTGATCACGTGGCTGATCATTCACTGACGACGTTTTTAACATACGGTGATGACGTGACTGACAGGCGCTGATCACGTGACTGAGCAGTCAGCTATCACGCGGCTGATCATGCACTGATATCGTGACTGAGCATGCACCGATCATGTGCCGGGAGCCGGTGAGGCATTCCACTCTGGACAAAGGTCATGAGAAAGGAGGCTTGGCATAGGAAAATGTGGGATTGAGCCTCAGGAGTCCACCCGGATATACTCAAGCATCTCCCCCGCCAAAAAACCAGAGTCTGCATACTTTATTGCTTTGTGCTCTCACCTCTGATTTCACTGGGGTCTGTCCCCCACCACCATCTCGCTCTCTCTGTCATAGTGTTAACTGACAACTCCAATTCATAAAGTTCTTGTCATTCTTCCCTTTAACTTCGAGCTGAGTCTCCATCTGGAGCTCGGAACATACCACGCTTCCTAATTATGTCTGGGCTGCTAAGACCCACTGGAGAAGGTGTCTAGGGTGAGGCACCTTCCGCTATTCGAGAGGGAGCCTTCGGCCTATCTAAGTGGTGCAAATTCTTGTCTTGAAGTTTTATTGGTCTCCCGCGTAAACCAAGCTACTCAGTCTCTTTTCTCCACCGAATTTTCCTAGTGAGCGATCCTCATACTATTATTCTTGATATCTCTGATTAGCATATAAATAGTCACCTAGGCCATCTCACCTTCGAATACCCTGGATCAGCTGGGGATGTTCCCCGCAGGTGGCGCCCGAACAGAGACCTCAGGAGGCAATACTCCAAGAGCTGAGCAGACACGAACCAGGCAATCAGCAGGCAATTAGCATGGAGGTCCGCAGTGACGAATCACGCTGCTCAACTGGCAATAATCAAGCAGGTGACCAGTCAGGAATCACGCAGCTCAGCTGGCAATTGTCATGCAGATGAGCCGGCAGGAATCACGCAGCTCAGCAGGCCCTGATCACGTGACTCTGCAGGCAATGATCACGTGGCTGATCAAGTACAGTTCACGTGACTGAGCATGCACTGATCACCTGGCTGTCATGCACTGATCACGTGACTGCGCATGCACTGATGACATGGCTGATTGGGCACTGATCACTTGGCTCATCATGCACTGATCACGTGTTTATCAGGCAGTGATCAGTGACTGACAGGCGCTGATCAGGGGACTGTGCACGCACTGTTCATTTGGCTGATCAGGAACTGACCACCTGACCGAGCATGCAGTGATCACGTGGCTGGTCGTTCACTGATCACGTGTTTATCATACGGTGATCACGTGACTGAGAGGCGCTGATCACGTGACTGTGCCGTCAGTGATCACGTGGCTGAGCAGGCACTGATATCGTGACTGAGCATGCACTGATCATGTGCCGGGAGCCGGGGAGGCATTCCACTCTGGACAAAGGTCATGAGGAAGGAGGCTCGGCATACGCAAATGCGGGATCGAGCCTCAGGAGTCCACCCGGATATTCTCGAGCATCTCCCCCCCAAAAAAACCAGAGTCTGCCTATTGTATTGCTTTGTGCTCTCACCTCTGATTTCACTGGGGGCTGTCCCCCACCACCATCTCGCTCTCTCTGTCAAAGAGTTCACTTACAGCTCCAATTCATAAAGTTCCTTGTCATTCTTCCTTTTAAGTTCCAGCTGAGTCTCCATCTGGAGCGCGGAACCCACCACGCTTACTAATTATGCCTGGGCTGCTAAGAACCACTCGAGAAGGCGTCTAGGGTGAGGCACTTTTCGCTATTTGAGAGGGCGCCTTCGGCCTACGTAAGTGGTGCAAACTTCTTGTCTTGAAGTTTGATTGGTCTTCCGGGTAAACCGAGCTACTCAGTCTCTTTTCTCCACCGAATTTTCCTACTGAGCTCTCCTCATACTATTATTCTTGACATCTCTGATTAGCATATAAGTAGTCGCCTAGGCCATCTCTCCTTCGAATACCCTGGATCAGTTGGGGCTGATCCCCGTCAGGTGGCAACCAAACAGGAACCTCAGGAGGCGATACTCAAAGAGCTGAGCAGACATGAAGCACGCAATCAGCAGGCAATTAGCATGGAGCTCAGCAATGACGAATCATGCTGCTCAACTGGCAATAATCAAGCAGGTGACCAGGCAGGAATCACGCAGCTCAGCTGGCAATTGTCAAGCAGATGACCCGATAGGAATCACGCAGCTCAGCTCGCAATTGTCATGCAGATGAGCCGGCAGGAATCACGCAGCTCAGCAGGCCCTGATCACGTGACTCTTCAGGCACTGATCACGTGGCTGATCAAGTACAGATCTCGTAACTGAGCATGCCCTGATCACGTGGCTATCATGCACTGATAACGTGACTGAGCATGCACTGATGACGTGGCTGATTGGGCACTGATCACGTGGCTCATCATGCACTGATCACGTGTTTCTCAGGCTGGGATCAGTGACTGACAGGCGCTGATCAAAGGACTGTGCAGGCAGTGATCACGGGGCTGATCAGGAACTGACCACCTGACTGCGGATGCAGTGATCACGTGGCTCATCGTTCACTGATCACGTGTTTATCATACAGTGATCACGTGACTGAGAGGCACTGATCACCTGACTGTGCAGTCAGTGATCACGGGGCCGATCATTCACTGATATCGTGACTGAGCACGCACTGATCATGTGCCGGGAGCCGGTGAGGCATTCCACTCTGGACAAAGGTCATGAGGAAGGAGGCTCGGCATACGCAAATGCGGGATCGAACCTCAGGGGTCCACACGGATATTCTCGAGCATCTGCCCCCCCCAAAAAAAACCAGAGTCTGCCTACTTTATTGCTTTGTGCTCTCACCTCTGATTTCACTGGGGGCTGTCCCCCACCACCATCTCGCTCTCTCTGTCAAAGTGTTAACTTAAAGCTCCAATTCATAAAGTTCCTTGTCATTCTTCCGTTTAATTTCCAGCTGAGTCTCCATCTGTAGCGCGGAACCCACCACTCTTACTAATTATGCCGGGGCTCCTAAGACCCACTCGAGAAGGTGTCTAGGCTGAGGCACTTTCCGCTATTCGAAAGGGCGCCTGCGGCCTACGTAAGTGGTGCAAATTTCTTGTCTTGAAGTTTTATTGGTCTCCCGCGTAAACCAAGCTACTCAGTCTCTTTTCTCCACCGAATTTTCCTGCTGAGCTATCCTCATAGTATTATTCTTGACATCTCTGATTAGCATATAAATAGTCGCCTAGGCCATCTCTCCTTCGAATACCCTGGATCAGCTGGGGCTGATCCCAGGCAGGTGGAGCTCGAACAGGGACCTCAGGAGGCAATACTCAAAGAGCTGAGCAGACACGAACCACCCAATCAGCCGGCAATAAGCATGGAGCTCAGCAGTGACGAATCATGCTGCTCAACTGTCAATAATCAAGCAGGTGACCAGGCAGGAATCATGCAGCTCGGCTGACATTTGTCATGCAGATGAGCCGGCAGGAGTCACGCAGCTCAGCAGGCCCTGATCACGTTACTCTGCATGCATTGATCACGTGGCTATCATGCACTGATCTCGTGACTGCGCATGCACTGATGACCTGGCTGATTGGGCACTGATCACGTGGCTCATCATGCACTGATCACGTGTTTATCAGGCAGTGATCAGTGCCTTACAGGCGCTGATCATGGGACTGTGCACGCACTGATCACGTGGCTGATCAGGAACTGAACACCTGACTGCACATGCAGTGATCATGTGGCTGATCATTCACTGATGACGTTTTTAACATATGGTGATGACGTGATTGACAGGCGCTGATCACGTGACTGAGCAGTCAGCTATCACGTGGCTGATCATGCACTGATATCGTGACTGAGCATGCACCGATCTTGTGCCGGGAGCCGGTGAGGCATTCCACTCTGGACAAAGGTCATGAGAAAGGAGGCTTGGCATAGGAAAATGCAGGATCGAGCCTCAGGAGTCCACCCGGATATTCTCAAGCATCTCCCCCGCCAAAAAACCAGAGTCTGCATACTTTATTGCTTTGTGCTCTCACCTCTGATTTCACTGGGGGCTGTCCCCCACCACCATCTCGCTCTCTCTGTCAAAGTGTTAACTGACAAATCCAATTCATAAAGTTCTTGTCATTCTTCCCTTTAACTTCCAGCTGAGTCTCGATCTGGAGCGCGGAACCCACCACGCTTCCTAATTATGTCTGGGCTGCAGAGACCCACTGGAGAAGGTGTCTAGGGTGAGGCACTTTCCGCTATTCGAGAGGGCGCCTTCGGCCTATCTAAGTGGTGCAAATTCTTTTCTTGAAGTTTTTTTGGTCTCCCGCGTAAACCAAGCTACTCAGTCTCTTTTCTCCACCGAATTTTCCTAGCGAGCTATCCTCATACTATTATTCTTGATATCTCTGATTAGCATATAAATAGTCACCTAGGCCATCTCTCCTTCGAATACCCTGGATCAGCTGGGGATGTTCCCCACAGGTGGCGCCCGAACAGAGACCTCAGGAGGCAATACTCAAAGAGCTGAGCAGACACGAACCACGCAATCAGCAGGCAATTAGCATGGAGGCCCGGAGTGACGAATCACGCTGCTCAACTGGCAATAATCAAGCAGGTGACCAGTCAGGAATCACGCAGCTCAGCTGGCAATTGTCAAGCAGATCAGCCCACAGGAATCACGCAGCTCAGCTGGCGATTGTCATGCAGATGAGCCGGCAGGAATCACACAGCTCAGCAGGCCCTGATCACGTGACTCTGCAGGCACTGATCACGTGGCTGATCAAGTACAGTTCACGTGACTGAGCATGCCCTGATCACGTGGCTATCATGCACTGATAACGTGACTTCGCATGCACTGATGACGTGGCTGATTGGGCACTGATCACGTGGCTCATCATGCACTGATCACGTGTTTCTCAGGCAGGGATCAGTGACTGTCAGGCGCTGATCAAAGGACTGTGCACGCAGTGATCACGGGGCTGATCAGGAACTGACCACCTGACTGCGGATGCAGTGATCACGTGGCTCATCGTTCACTGATCACGTGTTTATCATACAGTGATCACGTGACTGAGAGGCGCTGATCACCTGACTGTGCAGTCAGTGATCACGGGGCTGATCATGCACTGATATCATGACTGAGCTCGAAAAGATCATATGCCGGGACCCGGTGAGGCATTCCACTCTGGACAAAGGTCATGAGGAAGGAGGCTCGGCATACGCAAATGCGGGATCGAGCCTCAGGGGTCCACACGGATATTCTCGAGCATCTCCCCCCCCCAAAAAAAAACCACAGTCTGCCTACTTTATTGCTTTGTGCTCTCACCTCTTATTTCACTGGGGGCTGTCCCCCACCACCATCTCGCTCTCTCTGTCAAAGTGTTAACTTAAAGCTCCAATTCATAAAGTTCCTTGTCATTCTTCCCTTTAATTTCCAGCTGAGTCTCCATCTGTAGCGTGGAACCCACCACTCTTACTAATTATGCCGGGGCTCCTAAGACCCACTCGAGAAGGTGTCTAGGCTGAGGCACCTTCCGCTATTCGAAAGGGTGCCTGCGGCCTACGTAAGTGGTGCAAATTTCTTGTCTTGAAGTTTTATTGGTCTCCAGCGTAAACCAAGCTACTAGGTCACTTTTTTCCACCGAATTTTCCTGCTGAGCTATCCTCATACTATTATTCTTGATATCTCTGATTAGCATATAAATAGTCGCCTAGGCCATCTCTCCTTCGAATACCCTGGATCAGCTGGGGTTGGTCCCCGGCAGGTGGCGCCCAAACAGGGAACTCGGGAGGCAATACTCAAAGAGTTGAGCTGACGGGAACCACGCAATCAGCAGGCAATAAGCATGGAGCTCAGCAGTGACGAATCATGCTGCTCAAATGGCAATAATCAAGCAGGTGACCAGGCAGGAACCACGCAGCTAAGCTGGCAATTGTCAAGCAGATGAGCCGGCAGGAATCACGCAGCTCAGAAGGCCCTGATCACGTGACTCTGCAGGCCCTGATCACGTGGCTGATCAAGTACAGATCACGTGACTGAGCATGCACTGATCACGTGGCTACCATGCACTGATCCGGTGACTGCGCATGCACCGATGACGTGGCTGATCGGGCACTGATCACGTGGCTCATCATGCACTGATCACGTGTTTATCAGGTAGTGATCAGTGACTGACAGGCGCTGATCATGGGACTGTGCACCCACTGATCACGTGGCTGATCAGGAACAGACCAACTGACTGAGCATGCAGTGATCACGAGGTTGATCGTTCACTGATCCCGTGTTTATCATACGGTGATCACGTGACTGAGGGTCGCTGATCACGTGACTGTGCAGTCAGTGATCACGTGGCTGATCATGCACTGATATCGTGACTGAGCACGCAAAGATCATGTGCCGGGACCCGGTGAGGCATTCCACTCTGGACAAAGGTCATGAGGAAGGAGGCTCGGCATACGCAAATGCGGGATCGAGCCTCAGGGGTCCACGCAAATATTCTGGAGCATCTCCCCCCCCCAAAAAAAAAACCAGAGTCTGCCTACTTTATTGCTTTGTGCTCTGACCTCTGATTTCACTGGGGTGTGTCCCCCACCACCATCTCGCTCTCTCTGTCAAAGTGTTAACTTAAAGCTCCAATTCATAAAGTTCCTTGTCATTCTTCCCTTTAATTTCCAGCTGAGTCTCCATCTGTAGCGTGGAACCCACCACTCTTACTAATTATGCCGGGGCTCCTAAGTCCCACTCGAGAAGGTGTCTAGGCTGAGGCACCTTCCGCCCTTCGAAAGGGCGCCTGCGGCCTACGTAAGTGGTGCAAACTTCTTGTCTTGAAGTTTGATTGGTCTTCCGCGTAAACCAAGCTACTCAGTCTCTTTTCTCCACCGAATTTTCCTACTGAGCTCTCCTCATACTATTATTCTTGACATCTCTGATTAGCATATAAATAGTCGCCTAGGCCATCTCTCCTTCGAATACCCTGGATCAGTTGGGGCTGGTCCCCGGCAGGTGGCGACCGAACAGGGACCTCAGGAGGCAATACTCAAAGAGCTGAGCAGACACGAACCACGCAATCAGCAGGCAATAAGCATGGAGCTCAGCAGTGACGAATCATGCTGCTCAACTGGCAATAATCAAGCACGTGACCAGGCAGAATCACGCAGCTCAGCTGGCAATTGTCAAGCAGATGAGCCGACAGGAATCACGCAGCTCAGCTGGCAATTGTCATGCAGATGAGCCGGCAGGAATCACGCAGCTCAGCAGGCCCTGATCACGTGACTCTGCAGGCAATGATCACGTGGCTGATCAAGTACAGATCACGTGACTGAGCATGCACTGATCACGTGGCTATCATGCACTGATCTCGTGACTGCGCATGCACTGATGACCTGGCTGATTGGGCACTGATCACGTGGCTCATCATGCACTGATCACGTGTTTATCAGGCAGTGATCAGTGCCTGACAGGCGCTGATCATGGGACTGTGCACGCACTGATCACGTGGCTGATCAGGAACTGAACACCTGACTGCACATGCAGTGATCACGTGGCTGATCATTCACTGACGACGTTTTTAACATACGGTGATGACGTGACTGACAGGCGCTGATCACGTGACTGAGCAGTCAGCTATCACGTGGCTGATCATGCACTGATATCGTGACTGAGCATGCACCGATTATGTGCCGGGAGCCTGTGAGGCATTCCACTCTGGACAAAGGTCATGAGAAAGGAGGCTTGGCATAGGAAAATGCGGGATCGAGCCTCAGGAGTCCACCCGGATATTCTCAAGCATCTCCCCCGCCAAAAAACCAGAGTCTGCATACTTTATTGCTTTGTGCTCTCACCTCTGATTTCACTGGGGGCTGTCCCCCACCACCATCTCGCTCTCTCTGTCAAAGTGTTAACTGACAAATCCAATTCATAAAGTTCTTGTCATTCTTCCCTTTAACTTCCAGCTGAGTCTCCATCTGGAGCTCGGAACCCACCACGCTTCCTAATTATGCCTGGGCTGCTAAGACCCACTGGAGAAGGTGTCTAGGGTGAGGCACCTTTCGCTATTCGAGAGGGCGCCTGCGGCCTACGTAAGTGGTGCAAACTTCTTGCCTTGAAGTTTGATTGGTCTTCCGCGTAAACCAAGCTACTCAGTCTCTTTTCTCCACCGAATTTTCCTACTGAGCTCTCCTCATACTATTATTCTTGACAACTCTGATTAGCATATAAATAGTCGCCTAGGCCATCTCTCCTTCGAATACCGTGGATCAGTTGGGGCTGGTCCCCGGCAGGTGGCGACCGAACAGGGACCTCAGGAGGCGATACTCAAAGAGCTGAGCAGACACGAACCACGCAATCAGCAGGCAATAAGCATGGAGCTCAGCAGTGACGAATCATGCTGCTCAACTGGCAATAATCAAGCACGTGACCAGGCAGGAATCACGCAGCTCAGCTGGCAATTGTCAAGCAGATGAACCGACAGGAATCACGCAGCTCAGATGGCAATTGTCATGCAGATGAGCGGGCAGGAATCACGCAGCTCAGCAGGCCCTGATCACGTGACTCTGCAGGCACTGATCACGTCGCTGATCAAGTCCAGATCACGTGACTGAGCATGCACTGATCACGTGGCTATCATGCACTGATGACGTGACGGCGCATGCACTGATGACGTGGCTGAGCGGGCACTGATCACATGGCTCATCAGGCACTGATCACGTGTTAATCACGCAATGATCAGTGACTGACAGGCGATGATCATGGGACTGTGCACGCACTGATCACGTGGCTATCATGCACTGATGACGTGACTGCGCATGCACTGATGACATGGCTGTTCGGGCACTGATCACGTGTTTATCAGGCAGTGATCAGTGACTGACAGGCGCTGATCAGGGGACTGTGCACGCACTGATCAGGTGGCTGATCAGGAACTGACCACCTGACCTCGCATGCAGTGATCACGTGGCTGGTCGTTCACTGATCACATGTTTATCATACGGTGATCACGTGACTGAGAGGCGCTGATCACGTGACTGTGCCGTCAGTGATCACGTGGCTGAGCAGGCACTGATATCATGACTGAGCATGCACTGATCATGTGCCGGGAGCCGGGGCGGCATTTCACTCTGGACAAAGGTCATGAGGAAGGAGGCTCGGCATACGCAAATGCGGGATCGAGCCTCAGGAGTCCACCCGGATATTTTCGAGCATCTCCCCCCCAAAAAAACCGGAGTCTGCCTAATGTTTTGCTTTGTGCTCTCACCTCTGATTTCACTGGGGGCTGTCCCCCACCACCATCTCGCTCTCTCTGTCAAAGAGTTCACTTACAGCTCCAATTCATAAAGTTCCTTGTCATTCTTCCCTTTAAATTCCAGCTGTGTCTCCATCTGGAGCGCGGAACCCACCACGCTTCCTAATTATGCCTGGGCTGCTAAGACCCACTGGAGAAGGTGTCTAGGGTGAGGCACCTTTCGCTATTCGAGAGGGCGCCTGCGGCCTACGTAAGTGGTGCAAACTTCTTGCCTTGAAGTTTGATTGGTCTTCCGCGTAAACCAAGCTACTCAGTCTCTTTTCTCCACCGAATTTTCCTACTGAGCTCTCCTCATACTATTATTCTTGACAACTCTGATTAGCATATAAATAGTCGCCTAGGCCATCTCTCCTTCGAATACCGTGGATCAGTTGGGGCTGGTCCCCGGCAGGTGGCGACCGAACAGGGACCTCAGGAGGCGATACTCAAAGAGCTGAGCAGACACGAACCACGCAATCAGCAGGCAATAAGCATGGAGCTCAGCAGTGACGAATCATGCTGCTCAACTGGCAATAATCAAGCACGTGACCAGGCAGGAATCACGCAGCTCAGCTGGCAATTGTCAAGCAGATGAACCGACAGGAATCACGCAGCTCAGATGGCAATTGTCATGCAGATGAGCGGGCAGGAATCACGCAGCTCAGCAGGCCCTGATCACGTGACTCTGCAGGCACTGATCACGTCGCTGATCAAGTCCAGATCACGTGACTGAGCATGCACTGATCACGTGGCTATCATGCACTGATGACGTGACGGCGCATGCACTGATGACGTGGCTGAGCGGGCACTGATCACATGGCTCATCAGGCACTGATCACGTGTTTATCAGGCAATGATCAGTGACTGACAGGCGCTGATCATGGGACTGTGCACGCACTGATCACGTGGCTATCATGCACTGATCACGTGACTGCGCATGCACTGATGACGTGGCTGTTCGGGCACTGATCACGAGTTTATCAGGCAGTGATCAGTGACTGACCGGAGGTGATCAGGGGACTGTGCACGCACTGATCAGGTGGCTGATCAGGAATGACCACCTCACTGCGAATGCAGTGATCACGTGGCTGGTCGTTCACTGATCAGGTGTTTATCATACGGTGATCACGTGACTGAGAGGCGCTGATCACGTGAATGTGCCGTCAGTGATCACGTGGCTGGTCGTTCACTGATCACGTGTTTATCATACGGTGATCACGTGACTGAGAGGCGCTGATCACGTGACTGTGCCGTCAGTGATCACGTGGCTGAGCAGGCACTGATACCGTGACTGAGCATGCACTGATCATGTGCCGGGAGCCGGGGAGGCATTCCACTCTGGACAAAGGTCATGAGGAAGGAGGCTCGGCATACGCAAATGCGGGATCGAGCCTCAGGAGTCCACCCGGATATTCTCGAGCATCTCCCCACCAAAAAAACCAGAGTCTGCCTACTGTATTGCTTTGTGCTCTCACCTCTGATTTCACTGGGGGCTGTCCCCCACCACCATCTCGCTCTCTCTGTCAAAGAGTTAACTTACAGCTCCAGTTCATAAAGTTCCTTGTCATTCTTCCCTTTAACTTCCAGCTGAGTCTCCATCTGGAGCGCGGAACCCACCATGCTTACTAATTATGCCTGGGCTGCTAAGACCCACTCGAGAAGGTGTCTAGGGTGAAGCAACTTTCCCTATTCGAGAGGGCGCCTGCGGCCTACGTAAGTGGTGCAAACTTCTTGTCTTGAAGTTTGATTGGTCTTCCGCGTAAACCAAGCTACTCAGTCTCTTTTCTCCACCGAATTTTCCTACTGAGCTCTCCTCATACTATTATTCTTGACATCTCTGATTAGCATATAAATAGTCGCCAAGGCCATCTCTCCTTCGAATACCCTGGATTAGTTGGGGCTGGTCCCCGGCAGGTGGCGACCGAACAGGGACCGCAGGAGGCAATACTCAAAGAGCTGAGCAGACACGAACCACACAATCAGCAGGCAATAAGCATGGAGCTCAGCAGTGACTAATCATGCTGCTCAACTGGCAATAATCAAGCACGTGACCAGGCAGGAATCACGCAGCTCAGCTGGCAATTGTCAAGCAGATGAGCCGACAGGAATCATGCAGATCAGCTGGCAATTGTCATGCAGATGAGCGGGCTGGAATCACGCAGCTCAGCAGGCCCTGATCACGTGACTCTGCAGGCACTGATCACGTGGCTGATCAAGTCCAGATCACGTGACTGAGCATGCACTGATCACGTGGCTATCATGCACTGATGACTTGACTGCGCATGCACTGATGACGTGGCTGATCGGGCACTGATCACATGGCTCATCATGCACTGATCAGTGACTGACAGGCGCTGATCAGGGGACTGTGCACGCACTGATCAGGTGGCTGATCAGGAACTGACCACCTGACCGCGCATGCAGTGATCACGTGGCTGGTCGTTCACTGATCACGTGTTTATCATACGGTGATCACGTGACTGAGAGGCGCTGATCACGTGACTGTGCCGTCAGTGATCACGTGGCTGAGCAGGCACTGATATCGTGACTGAGCATGCACTGATCATGTGCCGGGAGCCGGGGAGGCATTCCACTCTGGACAAAGGTCATGAGGAAGGAGGCTCGGCATACGCAAATGCGGGATTGAGCCTCAGGAGTCCACCCGGATATTCTGGAGCATCTCCCCACCAAAAAAACCGGAGTCTGCCTACTGTTTTGCTTTGTGCTCTCACCTCTGATTTCACTGGGGGCTGTCCCCCACCACCATCTCGCTCTCTCTGTCAAAGAGTTAACTTACAGCTCCAATTCATAAAGTTCCTTGTCATTCTTCCCTTTAACTTCCAGCTGAGTCTCCATCTGGAGCGCGGAACCCACCACGCTTACTAATTATGCCTGGGCTGCTAAGACCCACTCGAGAAGGTGTCTAGGGTGAGGCACCTTTCGCTATTCGAGAGGGCGCCTGCGGCCTACGTAAGTGGTGCAAACTTCTTGTCTTGAAGTTTGATTGGTCTTCCGCGTAAACCAAGCTACTCAGTCTCTTTTCTCCACCGAATTTTCCTACTGAGCTCTCCTCATACTATTATTCTTGACATCTCTGATTAGCATATAAAGAGTCGCCTAGGCCATCTCTCCTTCGAATACCCTGGATCAGTTGGGGCTGGTCCCCGGCAGGTGGTGACCCAACAGGGACCTCAGGAGGCGATACTCAAAGAGCTGAGCAGACACGAACCACGCAATCAGCAGGCAATAAGCATGGAGCTCAGCAGTGACGAATCATGCTGCTCAACTGGCAATAATCAAGCACGTGACCAGGCAGGAATCACGCAGCTCAGCTGGCAATTGTCAAGCAGATGAGCCGACAGGAATCACGCAGCTCAGCTGGCAATTGTCATGCAGATGAGCCGGCAGGAATCACGCAGCTCAGCAGGCCCTGATCACTTGACTCTGCAGGCACTGATCACGTGGCTGATCAAGTCCAGATCACGTGACTGAGCATGCACTGATCACGTGGCTATCATGCACTGATGACGAGACTGCGCATGCACTGATGACGTGGCTGATCGGGCACTGATCACATGGCTCATCATGCACTGATCACGTGTTAATCACGCAATGATCAGTGACTGACAGGCGATGATCATGGGACTGTGCACGCACTGATCACGTGGCTATCATGCACTGATCACGTGACTGCGCATGCACTGATGACATGGCTGTTCGGGCACTGATCACGTGTTTATCAGGCAGTGATCAGTGACTGACAGGCGCTGATCAGGGGACTGTGCACGCACTGATCAGGTGGCTGATCAGGAACTGACCACCTGACCTCGCATGCAGTGATCACGTGGCTGGTCGTTCACTGATCACGTGTTTATCATACGGTGATCACGTGACTGAGAGGCGCTGATCACGTGACTGTGCCGTCAGTGATCACGTGGCTGAGCAGGCACTGATATCATGACTGAGCATGCACTGATCATGTGCCGGGAGCCGGGGAGGCATTCCACTCTGGACAAAGGTCATGAGGAAGGAGGCTCGGCATACGCAAATGCGGGATCGAGCCTCAGGAGTCCACCCGGATATTCTCGAGCATCTCCCCCCCAAAAAAACCGGAGTCTGCCTACTGTATTGCTTTGTGCTCTCACCTCTGATTTCACTGGGGGCTGTCCCCCACCACCATCTCGCTCTCTCTGTCAAAGAGTTCACT
Organism: Bos indicus; assembly: GCF_029378745.1. NCBI lineage: Eukaryota > Metazoa > Chordata > Mammalia > Artiodactyla > Bovidae > Bos > Bos indicus. Next base: position 82,387 of record NC_091769.1, on the reverse strand, counting down.
TAGAGCTCCAATTCATAAAGTTCCTTGTCATTCTTCCCTTTAAATTCCAGCTGAGTCTCCATCTGGAGCGCGGAACCCACCACGCTTACTAATTATGCCTGGGCTGCTAAGACCCACTCGAGAAGGTGTCTAGGGTGAGGCACCTTTCGCTATTCGAGAGGGCGCCTGCGGCCTACGTAAGTGGTGCAAACTTCTTGTCTTGAAGTTTGATTGGTCTTCTGCGTAAACCAAGCTACTCAGTCTCTTTTCTCCACCGAATTTTCCTACTGAGCTCTCCTCATACTATTATTCTTGACAACTCTGATTAGCATATAAATAGTCGCCTAGGCCATCTCTCCTTCGAATACCCTGGATCAGTTGGGGCTGGTCCCCGGCAGGTGGCGACCGAACAGGGACCTCAGGAGGCGATACTCAAAGAGCTGAGCAGACACGAACCACGCAATCAGCAGGCAATAAGCATGGAGCTCAGCAGTGACGAATCATGCTGCTCAACTGGCAATAATCAAGCACGTGACCAGGCAGGAATCACGCAGCTCAGCTGGCAATTGTCAAGCAGATGAACCGACAGGAATCACGCAGCTCAGATGGCAATTGTCATGCAGATGAGCGGGCAGGAATCACGCAGCTCAGCAGGCCCTGATCACGTGACTCTGCAGGCACTGATCACGTCGCTGATCAAGTCCAGATCACGTGACTGAGCATGCACTGATCACGTGGCTATCATGCACTGATGACGTGACGGCGCATGCACTGATGACGTGGCTGATCGGGCACTGATCACATGGCTCATCAGGCACTGATCACGTGTTTATCAGGCAATGATCAGTGACTGACAGGCGCTGATCATGGGACTGTGCACGCACTGATCACGTGGCTATCATGCACTGATCACGTGACTGCGCATGCACTGATGACGTGGCTGTTCGGGCACTGATCACGTGTTTATCAGGCAGTGATCAGTGACTGACAGGCGCTGATCAGGGGACTGTGCACGCACTGATCAGGTGGCTGATCAGGAACTGACCACCTGACCGCGCATGCAGTGATCACGTGGCTGGTCGTTCACTGATCACGTGTTTATCATACGGTGATCACGTGACTGAGAGGCGCTGATCACGTGACTGTGCCGTCAGTGATCACGTGGCTGAGCAGGCACTGATATCGTGACTGAGCATGCACTGATCATGTGCCGGGAGCCGGGGAGGCATTCCACTACTGGACAAAGGTCATGAGGAAGGGAGGCTCGGCATACGCAAATGCGGGATCGAGCCTCAGGAGTCCACCCGGATATTCTCGAGCATCTCCCCCCCAAAAAAACCAGAGTCTGCCTACTGTATTGCTTTGTGCTCTCACCTCTGATTTCACTGGGGGCTGTCCCCCACCACCATCTCGCTCTCTCTGTCAAAGAGTTAACTTACAGCTCCAGTTCATAAAGTTCCTTGTCATTCTTCCCTTTAACTTCCAGCTGAGTCTCCATCTGGAGCGCGGAACCCACCACGCTTACTAATTATGCCTGGGCTGCTAAGACCCACTCGAGAAGGTGTCTAGGGTGAGGCACCTTTCGCTATTCGAGAGGGCGCCTGCGGCCTACGTAAGTGGTGCAAACTTCTTGTCTTGAAGTTTGATTGGTCTTCCGCGTAAACCAAGCTACTCAGTCTCTTTTCTCCACCGAATTTTCCTACTGAGCTCTCCTCATACTATTATTCTTGACATCTCTGATTAGCATATAAATAGTCGCCTAGGCCATCTCTCCTTCGAATACCCTGGATCAGTTGGGGCTGGTCCCCGGCAGGTGGCGACCGAACAGGGACCTCAGGAGGCAATACTCAAAGAGCTGAGCAGACACGAACCACACAATCAGCAGGCAATAAGCATGGAGCTCAGCAGTGACGAATCATGCTGCTCAACTGGCAATAATCAAGCACGTGACCAGGCAGGAATCACGCAGCTCAGCTGGCAATTGTCAAGCAGATGAGCCGACAGGAATCTTGCAGATCAGCTGGCAATTGTCATGCAGATGAGCGGGCTGGAATCACGCAGCTCAGCAGGCCCTGATCACGTGACTCTGCAGGCACTGATCACGTGGCTGATCAAGTCCAGATCACGTGACTGAGCATGCACTGATCACGTGGCTATCATGCACTGATGACTTGACTGCGCATGCACTGATGACGTGGCTGATCGGGCACTGATCACATGGCTCATCATGCACTGATCAGTGACTGACAGGCGCTGATCAGGGGACTGTGCACGCACTGATCAGGTGGCTGATCAGGAACTGACCACCTGACCGCGCATGCAGTGATCACGTGGCTGGTCGTTCACTGATCACGTGTTTATCATACGGTGATCACGTGACTGAGAGGCGCTGATCACGTGACTGTGCCGTCAGTGATCACGTGGCTGAGCAGGCACTGATATCGTGACTGAGCATGCACTGATCATGTGCCGGGAGCCGGGGAGGCATTCCACTCTGGACAAAGGTCATGAGGAAGGAGGCTCGGCATACGCAAATGCGGGATTGAGCCTCAGGAGTCCACCCGGATATTCTCGAGCATCTCCCCACCAAAAAAACCGGAGTCTGCCTACTGTTTTGCTTTGTGCTCTCACCTCTGATTTCACTGGGGGCTGTCCCCCACCACCATCTCGCTCTCTCTGTCAAAGAGTTAACTTACAGCTCCAATTCATAAAGTTCCTTGTCATTCTTCCCTTTAACTTCCAGCTGAGTCTCCATCTGGAGCGCGGAACCCACCACGCTTACTAATTATGCCTGGGCTGCTAAGACCCACTCGAGAAGGTGTCTAGGGTGAGGCACCTTTCGCTATTCGAGAGGGCGCCTGCGGCCTACGTAAGTGGTGCAAACTTCTTGTCTTGAAGTTTGATTGGTCTTCCGCGTAAACCAAGCTACTCAGTCTCTTTTCTCCACCGAATTTTCCTACTGAGCTCTCCTCATACTATTATTCTTGACATCTCTGATTAGCATATAAAGAGTCGCCAAGGCCATCTCTCCTTCGAATACCCTGGATCAGTTGGGGCTGGTCCCCGGCAGGTGGTGACCGAACAGGGACCTCAGGAGGCGATACTCAAAGAGCTGAGCAGACACGAACCACGCAATCAGCAGGCAATAAGCATGGAGCTCAGCAGTGACGAATCATGCTGCTCAACTGGCAATAATCAAGCACGTGACCAGGCAGGAATCACGCAGCTCAGCTGGCAATTGTCAAGCAGATGAGCCGACAGGAATCACGCAGCTCAGATGGCAATTGTCATGCAGATGAGCCGGCAGGAATCACGCAGCTCAGCAGGCCCTGATCACGTGACTCTGCAGGCACTGATCACGTGGCTGATCAAGTCCAGATCACGTGACTGAGCATGCACTGATCACGTGGCTATCATGCACTGATGACGTGACTGCGCATGCACTGATGACGTGGCTGACCGGGCACTGATCACGTGTTTATCAGGCAGTGATCAGTGACTGACAGGCGCTGATCAGGGGACTGTGCACGCACTGATCAGGTGGCTGATCAGGAACTGACCACCTGACCGCGCATGCAGTGATCACATGGCTGGTCGTTCACTGATCAGGTGTTTATCATACGGTGATCACGTGACTGTGCCGTCAGTGATCACGTGGCTGAGCAGGCACTGATATCGTGACTGAGCATGCACTGATCATGTGCCGGGAGCCGGGGAGGCATTCCACTCTGGACAAAGGTCATGAGGAAGGAGGCTCGGCATACGCAAATGCGGGATCGAGCCTCAGGAGTCCACCCGGATATTCTCGAGCATCTCCCCCCCAAAAAAACCGGAGTCTGCCTACTGTATTGCTTTGTGCTCTCACCTCTGATTTCACTGGGGGCTGTCCCCCACCACCATCTCGCTCTCTCTGTCAAAGAGTTAACTTAGAGCTCCAATTCATAAAGTTCCTTGTCATTCTTCCCTTTAACTTCCAGCTGAGTCTCCATCTGGAGCGCGGAACCCACCACGCTTACTAATTATGCCTGGGCTGCTAAGACCCACTCGAGAAGGTGTCTAGGGTGAGGCACCTTTCGCTATTCGAGAGGGCGCCTGCGGCCTACGTAAGTGGTGCAAACTTCTTGTCTTGAAGTTTGATTGGTCTTCCGCGTAAACCAAGCTACTCAGTCTCTTTTCTCCACCGAATTTTCCTACTGAGCTCTCCTCATACTATTATTCTTGACATCTCTGATTAGCATATAAATAGTCGCCTAGGCCATCTCTCCTTCGAATACCCTGGATCAGTTGGGGCTGGTCCCCGGCAGGTGGCGACCGAACAGGGAACTCAGGAGGCAATACTCAAAGAGCTGAGCAGACACGAACCACGCAATCAGCAGGCAATAAGCTTGGAGCTCAGCAGTGACGAATCATGCTGCTCAACTGTCAATAATCAAGCACGTGAACAGGCAGGAATCACGCAGCTCAGCTGGCAATTGTCAAGCAGATGAGCCGACAGGAATAACGCAGATCAGCTGGCAATTGTCATGCAGATGAGCCGGCAGGAATCACGCAGCTCAGCAGGCCCTGATCACGTGACTCTGCAGGCACTGATCACGTGGCTGATCAAGTACAGATCACGTGACTGAGCATGCACTGATCACGTGGCTATCATGCACTGATGACGTGACTGCGAATGCACTGATGACGTGGCTGATCGGGCACTGATCACATGGCTCATCATGCACTGGTCAGTGACTGACAGGCGCTGATCATGGGACTGTGCACGCACTGATCACGTGGCTATCATGCACTGATCACGTGACTGGGCATGCACTGATGACGTGGCTGTTCGGGCACTGATCACGTGTTTATCAGGCAGTGATCAGTGACTGACAGGCGCTGATCAGGGGACTGTGCACGCACTGATCAGGTGGCTGATCAGGAACTGACCACCTGACCGCGCATGCAGTGATCACGTGGCTGGTCGTTCACTGATCAGGTGTTTATCATACGGTGATCACGTGACTGAGAGGCGCTGATCACGTGACTGTGCCGTCAGTGATCTCGTGGCTGAGCAGGCACTGATATCATGTCTGAGCATGCACTGATCATGTGCCGGGAGCCGGGTAGGCATTCCACTCTGGACAAAGGTCATGAGGAAGGAGGCTCGGCATACGCAAATGCGGGATCGAGCCTCAGGAGTCCACCCGGATATTCTCCAGCATCTCCCCCCCAAAAAAACCGGAGTCTGCCTACTGTTTTGCTTTGTGCTCTCACCTCTGATTTCACTGGGGGCTGTCCCCCACCACCATCTCGCTCTCTCTGTCAAAGAGTTAACTTACAGCTCCAATTCATAAAGTTCCTTGTCATTCTTCCCTTTAACTTCCAGCTGAGTCTCCATCTGGAGCGCGGAACCCACCACGCTTACTAATTATGCCTGGGCTGCTAAGACCCACTCGAGAAGGTGTCTAGGGTGAGGCACCTTTCGCTATTCGAGAGGGCGCCTGCGGCCTACGTAAGTGGTGCAAACTTCTTGTCTTGAAGTTTGATTGGTCTTCCGCGTAAACCAAGCTACTCAGTCTCTTTTCTCCACCGAATTTTCCTACTGAGCTCTCCTCATACTATTATTCTTGACATCTCTGATTAGCATATAAATAGTCGCCTAGGCCATCTCTCCTTCGAATACCCTGGATCAGTTGGGGCTGGTCCCCGGCAGGTGGCGACCGAACAGGGACCTCAGGAGGCGATACTCAAAGAGCTGAGCAGACACGAACCACGCAATCAGCAGGCAATAAGCATGGAGCTCAGCAGTGACGAATCATGCTGCTCAACTGGCAATAATCAAGCACGTGACCAGGCAGGAATCACGCAGCTCAGCTGGCAATTGTCAAGCAGATGAACCGACAGGAATCACGCAGCTCAGATGGCAATTGTCATGCAGATGAGCGGGTAGGAATCACGCAGCTCAGCAGGCCCTGATCACGTGACTCTGCAGGCACTGATCACGTCGCTGATCAAGTCCAGATCACGTGACTGAGCATGCACTGATCACGTGGCTATCATGCACTGATGACGTGACTGCGCATGCACTGATGACTTGGCTGATCATGCACTGATCACATGGCTCATCATGCACTGATCACGTGTTTATCAGGCAATGATCAGTGACTGACAGGCGCTGATCATGGGACTGTGCACGCACTGATCACGTGGCTATCATGCACTGATCACGTGACTGCGCATGCACTGATGACGTGGCTGTTCGGGAACTGATCACGTGTTTATCAGGCAGTGATCAGTGACTGACAGGCGCTGATCAGGGGACTGTGCACGCACTGATCAGGTGGCTGATCAGGAACTGACCACCTGACCGCGCATGCAGTGATCACGTGGCTGGTCGTTCACTGATCACGTGTTTATCATACGGTGATCACGTGACTGAGAGGCGCTGATCACGTGACTGTGCCGTCAGTGATCACGTGGCTGAGCAGGCACTGATATCGTGACTGAGCATGCACTGATCATGTGCCGGGAGCCGGGGAGGCATTCCACTCTGGACAAAGGTCATGAGGAAGGAGGCTCGGCATACGCAAATGCGGGATCGAGCCTCAGGAGTCCACCCGGATATTCTCGAGCATCTCCCCCCCAAAAAACCGGAGTCTGCCTACTGTATTGCTTTGTGCTCTCACCTCTGATTTCACTGGGGGCTGTCCCCCACCACCATCTCGCTCTCTCTGTCAAAGAGTTAACTTACAGCTCCAATTCATAAAGTTCCTTGTCATTCTTCCCTTTAACTTCCAGCTGAGTCTCCATCTGGAGCGCGGAACCCACCACGCTTACTAATTATGCCTGGGCTGCTAAGACCCACTCGAGAAGGTGTCTAGGGTGAGGCACCTTTCGCTATTCGAGAGGGCGCCTGCGGCCTACGTAAGTGGTGCAAACTTCTTGTCTTGAAGTTTGATTGGTCTTCCGCGTAAACCAAGCTACTCAGTCTCTTTTCTCCACCGAATTTTCCTACTGAGCTCTCCTCATACTATTATTCTTGACATCTCTGATTAGCATATAAATAGTCGCCTAGGCCATCTCTCCTTCGAATACCCTGGATCAGTTGGGGCTGGTCCCCGGCAGGTGGCGACCGAACAGGGACCTCAGGAGGCAATACTCAAAGAGCTGAGCAGACACGAACCACGCAATCAGCAGGCAATAAGCATGGAGCTCAGCAGTGACGAATCATGCTGCTCAACTGGCAATAATCAAGCACGTGACCAGGCAGGAATCACGCAGCTCAGCTGGCAATTGCCAAGCAGATGAGCCGACAGGAATCTTGCAGATCAGCTGGCAATTGTCATGCAGATGAGCGGGCTGGAATCACGCAGCTCAGCAGGCCCTGATCACGTGACTCTGCAGGCACTGATCACGTGGCTGATCAAGTCCAGATCACGTGACTGAGCATGCACTGATCACGTGGCTATCATGCACTGATGACTTGACTGCGCATGCACTGATGACGTGGCTGTTCGGGCACTGATCACATGGCTCATCATGCACTGATCAGTGACTGACAGGCGCTGATCAGGGGACTGTGCACGCACTGATCAGGTGGCTGATCAGGAACTGACCACCTGACCGCGCATGCAGTGATCACGTGGCTGGTCGTTCACTGATCACGTGTTTATCATACGGTGATCACGTGACTGAGAGGCGCTGATCACGTGACTGTGCCGTCAGTGATCACGTGGCTGAGCAGGCACTGATATCGTGACTGAGCATGCACTGATCATGTGCCGGGAGCCGGGGAGGCATTCCACTCTGGACAAAGGTCATGAGGAAGGAGGCTCGGCATACGCAAATGCGGGATCGAGCCTCAGGAGTCCACCCGGATATTCTCGAGCATCTCCCCACCAAAAAAACCGGAGTCTGCCTACTGTATTGCTTTGTGCTCTCACCTCTGATTTCACTGGGGGCTGTCCCCCACCACCATCTCGCTCTCTCTGTCAAAGAGTTAACTTACAGCTCCAATTCATAAAGTTCCTTGTCATTCTTCCCTTTAACTTCCAGCTGAGTCTCCATCTGGAGCGCGGAACCCACCACGCTTACTAATTATGCCTGGGCTGCTAAGACCCACTCGAGAAGGTGTCTAGGGTGAGGCACCTTTCGCTATTCGAGAGGGCGCCTGCGGCCTACGTAAGTGGTGCAAACTTCTTGTCTTGAAGTTTGATTGGTCTTCCGCGTAAACCAAGCTACTCAGTCTCTTTTCTCCACCGAATTTTCCTACTGAGCTCTCCTCATACTATTATTCTTGACATCTCTGATTAGCATATAAAGAGTCGCCTAGGCCATCTCTCCTTCGAATACCCTGGATCAGTTGGGGCTGGTCCCCGGCAGGTGGTGACCCAACAGGGACCTCAGGAGGCGATACTCAAAGAGCTGAGCAGACACGAACCACGCAATCAGCAGGCAATAAGCATGGAGCTCAGCAGTGACGAATCATGCTGCTCAACTGGCAATAATCAAGCACGTGACCAGGCAGGAATCACGCAGCTCAGCTGGCAATTGTCAAGCAGATGAGCCGACAGGAATCACGCAGCTCAGATGGCAATTGTCATGCAGATGAGCCGGCAGGAATCACGCAGCTCAGCAGGCCCTGATCACGTGACTCTGCAGGCACTGATCACGTGGCTGATCAAGTCCAGATCACGTGACTGAGCATGCACTGATCACGTGGCTATCATGCACTGATGACGTGACTGCGCATGCACTGATGACGTGGCTGATCGGGCACTGATCACGTGTTTATCAGGCAGTGATCAGTGACTGACAGGCGCTGATCAGGGGACTGTGCACGCACTGATCAGGTGGCTGATCAGGAACTGACCACCTGACCGCGCATGCAGTGATCACGTGGCTGGTCGTTCACTGATCACGTGTTTATCATACGGTGATCACGTGACTGAGAGGCGCTGATCACGTGACTGTGCCGTCAGTGATCACGTGGCTGAGCAGGCACTGATATCGTGACTGAGCATGCACTGATCATGTGCCGGGAGCCGGGGAGGCATTCCACTCTGGACAAAGGTCATGAGGAAGGAGGCTCGGCATACGCAAATGCGGGATCGAGCCTCAGGAGTCCACCCGGATATTCTCGAGCATCTCCCCCCCAAAAAAACCGGAGTCTGCCTACTGTATTGCTTTGTGCTCTCACCTCTGATTTCACTGGGGGCTGTCCCCCACCACCATCTCGCTCTCTCTGTCAAAGAGTTAACTTACAGCTCCAATTCATAAAGTTCCTTGTCATTCTTCCCTTTAACTTCCAGCTGAGTCTCCATCTGGAGCGCGGAACCCACCACGCTTACTAATTATGCCTGGGCTGCTAAGACCCACTCGAGAAGGTGTCTAGGGTGAGGCACCTTTCGCTATTCGAGAGGGCGCCTGCGGCCTACGTAAGTGGTGCAAACTTCTTGTCTTGAAGTTTGATTGGTCTTCCGCGTAAACCAAGCTACTCAGTCTCTTTTCTCCACCGAATTTTCCTACTGAGCTCTCCTCATACTATTATTCTTGACATCTCTGATTAGCATATAAATAGTCGCCTAGGCCATCTCTCCTTCGAATACCCTGGATCAGTTGGGGCTGGTCCCCGGCAGGTGGCGACCGAACAGGGACCTCAGGAGGCAATACTCAAAGAGCTGAGCAGACACGAACCACGCAATCAGCAGGCAATAAGCATGGAGCTCAGCAGTGACGAATCATGCTGCTCAACTGGCAATAATCAAGCACGTGACCAGGCAGGAATCACGCAGCTCAGCTGGCAATTGTCAAGCAGATGAGCCGACAGGAATCACGCAGCTCAGATGGCAATTGTCATGCAGATGAGCCGGCAGGAATCACGCAGCTCAGCAGGCCCTGATCACGTGACTCTGCAGGCACTGATCACGTGGCTGATCAAGTACAGATCACGTGACTGAGCATGCACTGATCACGTGGCTATCATGCACTGATGACGTGACTGCGCATGCACTGATGACGTGGCTGATCGGGCACTGATCACATGGCTCATCATGCACTGATCACGTGTTTATCAGGCAATGATCAGTGACTGACAGGCGCTGATCATGGGACTGTGCACGCACTGATCACGTGGCTATCATGCACTGATCACGTGACTGCGCATGCACTGATGACGTGGCTGTTCGGGCACTGATCACGTGTTTATCAGGCAGTGATCAGTGACTGACAGGCGCTGATCAGGGGACTGTGCACGCACTGATCAGGTGGCTGATCAGGAACTGACCACCTGACCGCGCATGCAGTGATCACGTGGCTGGTCGTTCACTGATCACGTGTTTATCATACGGTGATCACGTGACTGAGAGGCGCTGATCACGTGACTGTGCCGTCAGTGATCACGTGGCTGAGCAGGCACTGATATCGTGACTGAGCATGCACTGATCATGTGCCGGGAGCCGGGGAGGCATTCCACTCTGGACAAAGGTCATGAGGAAGGAGGCTCGGCATACGCAAATGCGGGATCGAGCCTCAGGAGTCCACCCGGATATTCTCGAGCATCTCCCCCCCAAAAAAACCGGAGTCTGCCTACTGTATTGCTTTGTGCTCTCACCTCTGATTTCACTGGGGGCTGTCCCCCACCACCATCTCGCTCTCTCTGTCAAAGAGTTAACTTACAGCTCCAATTCATAAAGTTCCTTGTCATTCTTCCCTTTAACTTCCAGCTGAGTCTCCATCTGGAGCGCGGAACCCACCACGCTTACTAATTATGCCTGGGCTGCTAAGACCCACTCGAGAAGGTGTCTAGGGTGAGGCACCTTTCGCTATTCGAGAGGGCGCCTGCGGCCTACGTAAGTGGTGCAAACTTCTTGTCTTGAAGTTTGATTGGTCTTCCGCGTAAACCAAGCTACTCAGTCTCTTTTCTCCACCGAATTTTCCTACTGAGCTCTCCTCATACTATTATTCTTGACATCTCTGATTAGCATATAAATAGTCGCCTAGGCCATCTCTCCTTCGAATACCCTGGATCAGTTGGGGCTGGTCCCCGGCAGGTGGCGACCGAACAGGGACCTCAGGAGGCAATACTCAAAGAGCTGAGCAGACACGAACCACGCAATCAGCAGGCAATAAGCATGGAGCTCAGCAGTGACGAATCATGCTGCTCAACTGGCAATAATCAAGCACGTGACCAGGCAGGAATCACGCAGCTCAGCTGGCAATTGTCAAGCAGATGAGCCGACAGGAATCACGCAGCTCAGATGGCAATTGTCATGCAGATGAGCCGGCAGGAATCACGCAGCTCAGCAGGCCCTGATCACGTGACTCTGCAGGCACTGATCACGTGGCTGATCAAGTCCAGATCACGTGACTGAGCATGCACTGATCACGTGGCTATCATGCACTGATGACGTGACTGCGCATGCACTGATGACGTGGCTGATCAGGCACTGATCACATGGCTCATCATGCACTGATCACGTGTTTATCAGGCAATGATCAGTGACTGACAGGCGCTGATCATGGGACTGTGCACGCACTGATCACGTGGCTATCATGCACTGATCACGTGACTGCGCATGCACTGATGACGTGGCTGTTCGGGCACTGATCACGTGTTTATCAGGCAGTGATCAGTGACTGACAGGCGCTGATCAGGGGACTGTGCACGCACTGATCAGGTGGCTGATCAGGAACTGACCACCTGACCGCGCATGCAGTGATCACGTGGCTGGTCGTTCACTGATCACGTGTTTATCATACGGTGATCACGTGACTGAGAGGCGCTGATCACGTGACTGTGCCGTCAGTGATCACGTGGCTGAGCAGGCACTGATATCGTGACTGAGCATGCACTGATCATGTGCCGGGAGCCGGGGAGGCATTCCACTCTGGACAAAGGTCATGAGGAAGGAGGCTCGGCATACGCAAATGCGGGATCGAGCCTCAGGAGTCCACCCGGATATTCTCGAGCATCTCCCCCCCAAAAAAACCGGAGTCTGCCTACTGTATTGCTTTGTGCTCTCACCTCTGATTTCACTGGGGGCTGTCCCCCACCACCATCTCGCTCTCTCTGTCAAAGAGTTAACTTACAGCTCCAATTCATAAAGTTCCTTGTCATTCTTCCCTTTAACTTCCAGCTGAGTCTCCATCTGGAGCGCGGAACCCACCACGCTTACTAATTATGCCTGGGCTGCTAAGACCCACTCGAGAAGGTGTCTAGGGTGAGGCACCTTTCGCTATTCGAGAGGGCGCCTGCGGCCTACGTAAGTGGTGCAAACTTCTTGTCTTGAAGTTTGATTGGTCTTCCGCGTAAACCAAGCTACTCAGTCTCTTTTCTCCACCGAATTTTCCTACTGAGCTCTCCTCATACTATTATTCTTGACATCTCTGATTAGCATATAAATAGTCGCCTAGGCCATCTCTCCTTCGAATACCCTGGATCAGTTGGGGCTGGTCCCCGGCAGGTGGCGACCGAACAGGGACCTCAGGAGGCAATACTCAAAGAGCTGAGCAGACACGAACCACGCAATCAGCAGGCAATAAGCATGGAGCTCAGCAGTGACGAATCATGCTGCTCAACTGGCAATAATCAAGCACGTGACCAGGCAGGAATCACGCAGCTCAGCTGGCAATTGTCAAGCAGATGAGCCGACAGGAATCACGCAGCTCAGATGGCAATTGTCATGCAGATGAGCCGGCAGGAATCACGCAGCTCAGCAGGCCCTGATCACGTGACTCTGCAGGCACTGATCACGTGGCTGATCAAGTCCAGATCACGTGACTGAGCATGCACTGATCACGTGGCTATCATGCACTGATGACGTGACTGCGCATGCACTGATGACGTGGCTGATCAGGCACTGATCACATGGCTCATCATGCACTTGATCAGTGACTGACAGGCTGATCATGGGACTGTGCACGCACTGATCACGTGGCTATCATGCACTGATCACGTGACTGCGCATGCACTGATGACGTGGCTGTTCGGGCACTGATCACGTGTTTATCAGGCAGTGATCAGTGACTGACAGGCGCTGATCAGGGGACTGTGCACGCACTGATCAGGTGGCTGATCAGGAACTGACCACCTGACCGCGCATGCAGTGATCACGTGGCTGGTCGTTCACTGATCACGTGTTTATCATACGGTGATCACGTGACTGAGAGGCGCTGATCACGTGACTGTGCCGTCAGTGATCACGTGGCTGAGCAGGCACTGATATCGTGACTGAGCATGCACTGATCATGTGCCGGGAGCCGGGGAGGCATTCCACTCTGGACAAAGGTCATGAGGAAGGAGGCTCGGCATACGCAAATGCGGGATCGAGCCTCAGGAGTCCACCCGGATGTTCTCGAGCATCTCCCCCCCAAAAAAACCGGAGTCTGCCTACTATATTGCTTTGTGCTCTCACCTCTGATTTCACTGGGGGCTGTCCCCCACCACCATCTCGCTCTCTCTGTCAAAGAGTTAACTTACAGCTCCAATTCATAAAGTTCCTTGTCATTCTTCCCTTTAACTTCCAGCTGAGTCTCCATCTGGAGCGCGGAACCCACCACGCTTACTAATTATGCCTGGGCTGCTAAGACCCACTCGAGAAGGTGTCTAGGGTGAGGCACCTTTCGCTATTCGAGAGGGCGCCTGCGGCCTACGTAAGTGGTGCAAACTTCTTGTCTTGAAGTTTGATTGGTCTTCCGCGTAAACCAAGCTACTCAGTCTCTTTTCTCCACCGAATTTTCCTACTGAGCTCTCCTCATACTATTATTCTTGACATCTCTGATTAGCATATAAATAGTCGCCTAGGCCATCTCTCCTTCGAATACCCTGGATCAGTTGGGGCTGGTCCCCGGCAGGTGGCGACCGAACAGGGACCTCAGGAGGCAATACTCAAAGAGCTGAGCAGACACGAACCACGCAATCAGCAGGCAATAAGCATGGAGCTCAGCAGTGACGAATCATGCTGCTCAACTGGCAATAATCAAGCACGTGACCAGGCAGGAATCACGCAGCTCAGCTGGCAATTGTCAAGCAGATGAGCCGACAGGAATCACGCAGCTCAGATGGCAATTGTCATGCAGATGAGCCGGCAGGAATCACGCAGCTCAGCAGGCCCTGATCACGTGACTCTGCAGGCACTGATCACGTGGCTGATCAAGTCCAGATCACGTGACTGAGCATGCACTGATCACGTGGCTATCATGCACTGATGACGTGACTGCGCATGCACTGATGACGTGGCTGATCGGGCACTGATCACATGGCTCATCATGCACTGATCACGTGTTTATCAGGCAATGATCAGTGACTGACAGGCGCTGATCATGGGACTGTGCACGCACTGATCACGTGGCTATCATGCACTGATCACGTGACTGCGCATGCACTGATGACGTGGCTGTTCGGGCACTGATCACGTGTTTATCAGGCAGTGATCAGTGACTGACAGGCGCTGATCAGGGGACTGTGCACGCACTGATCAGGTGGCTGATCAGGAACTGACCACCTGACCGCGCATGCAGTGATCACGTGGCTGGTCGTTCACTGATCACGTGTTTATCATACGGTGATCACGTGACTGAGAGGCGCTGATCACGTGACTGTGCCGTCAGTGATCACGTGGCTGAGCAGGCACTGATATCGTGACTGAGCATGCACTGATCATGTGCCGGGAGCCGGGGAGGCATTCCACTCTGGACAAAGGTCATGAGGAAGGAGGCTCGGCATACGCAAATGCGGGATCGAGCCTCAGGAGTCCACCCGGATATTCTCGAGCATCTCCCCCCCAAAAAAACCGGAGTCTGCCTACTGTATTGCTTTGTGCTCTCACCTCTGATTTCACTGGGGGCTGTCCCCCACCACCATCTCGCTCTCTCTGTCAAAGAGTTAACTTACAGCTCCAATTCATAAAGTTCCTTGTCATTCTTCCCTTTAACTTCCAGCTGAGTCTCCATCTGGAGCGCGGAACCCACCACGCTTACTAATTATGCCTGGGCTGCTAAGACCCACTCGAGAAGGTGTCTAGGGTGAGGCACCTTTCGCTATTCGAGAGGGCGCCTGCGGCCTACGTAAGTGGTGCAAACTTCTTGTCTTGAAGTTTGATTGGTCTTCCGCGTAAACCAAGCTACTCAGTCTCTTTTCTCCACCGAATTTTCCTACTGAGCTCTCCTCATACTATTATTCTTGACATCTCTGATTAGCATATAAATAGTCGCCTAGGCCATCTCTCCTTCGAATACCCTGGATCAGTTGGGGCTGGTCCCCGGCAGGTGGCGACCGAACAGGGACCTCAGGAGGCAATACTCAAAGAGCTGAGCAGACACGAACCACGCAATCAGCAGGCAATAAGCATGGAGCTCAGCAGTGACGAATCATGCTGCTCAACTGGCAATAATCAAGCACGTGACCAGGCAGGAATCACGCAGCTCAGCTGGCAATTGTCAAGCAGATGAGCCGACAGGAATCACGCAGCTCAGATGGCAATTGTCATGCAGATGAGCCGGCAGGAATCACGCAGCTCAGCAGGCCCTGATCACGTGACTCTGCAGGCACTGATCACGTGGCTGATCAAGTCCAGATCACGTGACTGAGCATGCACTGATCACGTGGCTATCATGCACTGATGACGTGACTGCGCATGCACTGATGACGTGGCTGATCAGGGCACTGATCACATGGCTCATCATGCACTGATCACGTGTTTATCAGGCAATGATCAGTGACTGACAGGCGCTGATCATGGGACTGTGCACGCACTGATCACGTGGCTCTCATGCACTGATCACGTGACTGCGCATGCACTGATGACGTGGCTGTTCGGGCACTGATCACGTGTTTATCAGGCAGTGATCAGTGACTGACAGGCGCTGATCAGGGGACTGTGCACGCACTGATCAGGTGGCTGATCAGGAACTGACCACCTGACCGCGCATGCAGTGATCACGTGGCTGGTCGTTCACTGATCACGTGTTTATCATACGGTGATCACGTGACTGAGAGGCGCTGATCACGTGACTGTGCCGTCAGTGATCACGTGGCTGAGCAGGCACTGATATCGTGACTGAGCATGCACTGATCATGTGCCGGGAGCCGGGGAGGCATTCCACTCTGGACAAAGGTCATGAGGAAGGAGGCTCGGCATACGCAAATGCGGGATCGAGCCTCAGGAGTCCACCCGGATATTCTCGAGCATCTCCCCCCCAAAAAAACCGGAGTCTGCCTACTGTATTGCTTTGTGCTCTCACCTCTGATTTCACTGGGGGCTGTCCCCCACCACCATCTCGCTCTCTCTGTCAAAGAGTTAACTTACAGCTCCAATTCATAAAGTTCCTTGTCATTCTTCCCTTTAACTTCCAGCTGAGTCTCCATCTGGAGCGCGGAACCCACCACGCTTACTAATTATGCCTGGGCTGCTAAGACCCACTCGAGAAGGTGTCTAGGGTGAGGCACCTTTCGCTATTCGAGAGGGCGCCTGCGGCCTACGTAAGTGGTGCAAACTTCTTGTCTTGAAGTTTGATTGGTCTTCCGCGTAAACCAAGCTACTCAGTCTCTTTTCTCCACCGAATTTTCCTACTGAGCTCTCCTCATACTATTATTCTTGACATCTCTGATTAGCATATAAATAGTCGCCTAGGCCATCTCTCCTTCGAATACCCTGGATCAGTTGGGGCTGGTCCCCGGCAGGTGGCGACCGAACAGGGACCTCAGGAGGCAATACTCAAAGAGCTGAGCAGACACGAACCACGCAATCAGCAGGCAATAAGCATGGAGCTCAGCAGTGACGAATCATGCTGCTCAACTGGCAATAATCAAGCACGTGACCAGGCAGGAATCACGCAGCTCAGCTGGCAATTGTCAAGCAGATGAGCCGACAGGAATCACGCAGCTCAGATGGCAATTGTCATGCAGATGAGCCGGCAGGAATCACGCAGCTCAGCAGGCCCTGATCACGTGACTCTGCAGGCACTGATCACGTGGCTGATCAAGTCCAGATCACGTGACTGAGCATGCACTGATCACGTGGCTATCATGCACTGATGACGTGACTGCGCATGCACTGATGACGTGGCTGATCGGGCACTGATCACATGGCTCATCATGCACTGATCACGTGTTTATCAGGCAATGATCAGTGACTGACAGGCGCTGATCATGGGACTGTGCACGCACTGATCACGTGGCTATCATGCACTGATCACGTGACTGCGCATGCACTGATGACGTGGCTGTTCGGGCACTGATCACGTGTTTATCAGGCAGTGATCAGTGACTGACAGGCGCTGATCAGGGGACTGTGCACGCACTGATCAGGTGGCTGATCAGGAACTGACCACCTGACCGCGCATGCAGTGATCACGTGGCTGGTCGTTCACTGATCACGTGTTTATCATACGGTGATCACGTGACTGAGAGGCGCTGATCACGTGACTGTGCCGTCAGTGATCACGTGGCTGAGCAGGCACTGATATCGTGACTGAGCATGCACTGATCATGTGCCGGGAGCCGGGGAGGCATTCCACTCTGGACAAAGGTCATGAGGAAGGAGGCTCGGCATACGCAAATGCGGGATCGAGCCTCAGGAGTCCACCCGGATATTCTCGAGCATCTCCCCCCCAAAAAAACCGGAGTCTGCCTACTGTATTGCTTTGTGCTCTCACCTCTGATTTCACTGGGGGCTGTCCCCCACCACCATCTCGCTCTCTCTGTCAAAGAGTTAACTTACAGCTCCAATTCATAAAGTTCCTTGTCATTCTTCCCTTTAACTTCCAGCTGAGTCTCCATCTGGAGCGCGGAACCCACCACGCTTACTAATTATGCCTGGGCTGCTAAGACCCACTCGAGAAGGTGTCTAGGGTGAGGCACCTTTCGCTATTCGAGAGGGCGCCTGCGGCCTACGTAAGTGGTGCAAACTTCTTGTCTTGAAGTTTGATTGGTCTTCCGCGTAAACCAAGCTACTCAGTCTCTTTTCTCCACCGAATTTTCCTACTGAGCTCTCCTCATACTATTATTCTTGACATCTCTGATTAGCATATAAATAGTCGCCTAGGCCATCTCTCCTTCGAATACCCTGGATCAGTTGGGGCTGGTCCCCGGCAGGTGGCGACCGAACAGGGACCTCAGGAGGCAATACTCAAAGAGCTGAGCAGACACGAACCACGCAATCAGCAGGCAATAAGCATGGAGCTCAGCAGTGACGAATCATGCTGCTCAACTGGCAATAATCAAGCACGTGACCAGGCAGGAATCACGCAGCTCAGCTGGCAATTGTCAAGCAGATGAGCCGACAGGAATCACGCAGCTCAGATGGCAATTGTCATGCAGATGAGCCGGCAGGAATCACGCAGCTCAGCAGGCCCTGATCACGTGACTCTGCAGGCACTGATCACGTGGCTGATCAAGTCCAGATCACGTGACTGAGCATGCACTGATCACGTGGCTATCATGCACTGATGACGTGACTGCGCATGCACTGATGACGTGGCTGATCAGGCACTGATCACATGGCTCATCATGCACTGATCACGTGTTTATCAGGCAATGATCAGTGACTGACAGGCGCTGATCATGGGACTGTGCACGCACTGATCACGTGGCTATCATGCACTGATCACGTGACTGCGCATGCACTGATGACGTGGCTGTTCGGGCACTGATCACGTGTTTATCAGGCAGTGATCAGTGACTGACAGGCGCTGATCAGGGGACTGTGCACGCACTGATCAGGTGGCTGATCAGGAACTGACCACCTGACCGCGCATGCAGTGATCACGTGGCTGGTCGTTCACTGATCACGTGTTTATCATACGGTGATCACGTGACTGAGAGGCGCTGATCACGTGACTGTGCCGTCAGTGATCACGTGGCTGAGCAGGCACTGATATCGTGACTGAGCATGCACTGATCATGTGCCGGGAGCCGGGGAGGCATTCCACTCTGGACAAAGGTCATGAGGAAGGAGGCTCGGCATACGCAAATGCGGGATCGAGCCTCAGGAGTCCACCCGGATATTCTCGAGCATCTCCCCCCCAAAAAAACCGGAGTCTGCCTACTGTATTGCTTTGTGCTCTCACCTCTGATTTCACTGGGGGCTGTCCCCCACCACCATCTCGCTCTCTCTGTCAAAGAGTTAACTTACAGCTCCAATTCATAAAGTTCCTTGTCATTCTTCCCTTTAACTTCCAGCTGAGTCTCCATCTGGAGCGCGGAACCCACCACGCTTACTAATTATGCCTGGGCTGCTAAGACCCACTCGAGAAGGTGTCTAGGGTGAGGCACCTTTCGCTATTCGAGAGGGCGCCTGCGGCCTACGTAAGTGGTGCAAACTTCTTGTCTTGAAGTTTGATTGGTCTTCCGCGTAAACCAAGCTACTCAGTCTCTTTTCTCCACCGAATTTTCCTACTGAGCTCTCCTCATACTATTATTCTTGACATCTCTGATTAGCATATAAATAGTCGCCTAGGCCATCTCTCCTTCGAATACCCTGGATCAGTTGGGGCTGGTCCCCGGCAGGTGGCGACCGAACAGGGACCTCAGGAGGCAATACTCAAAGAGCTGAGCAGACACGAACCACGCAATCAGCAGGCAATAAGCATGGAGCTCAGCAGTGACGAATCATGCTGCTCAACTGGCAATAATCAAGCACGTGACCAGGCAGGAATCACGCAGCTCAGCTGGCAATTGTCAAGCAGATGAGCCGACAGGAATCACGCAGCTCAGATGGCAATTGTCATGCAGATGAGCCGGCAGGAATCACGCAGCTCAGCAGGCCCTGATCACGTGACTCTGCAGGCACTGATCACGTGGCTGATCAAGTCCAGATCACGTGACTGAGCATGCACTGATCACGTGGCTATCATGCACTGATGACGTGACTGCGCATGCACTGATGACGTGGCTGATCGGCACTGATCACATGGCTCATCATGCACTGATCACGTGTTTATCAGGCAATGATCAGTGACTGACAGGCGCTGATCATGGGACTGTGCACGCACTGATCACGTGGCTATCATGCACTGATCACGTGACTGCGCATGCACTGATGACGTGGCTGTTCGGGCACTGATCACGTGTTTATCAGGCAGTGATCAGTGACTGACAGGCGCTGATCAGGGGACTGTGCACGCACTGATCAGGTGGCTGATCAGGAACTGACCACCTGACCGCGCATGCAGTGATCACGTGGCTGGTCGTTCACTGATCACGTGTTTATCATACGGTGATCACGTGACTGAGAGGCGCTGATCACGTGACTGTGCCGTCAGTGATCACGTGGCTGAGCAGGCACTGATATCGTGACTGAGCATGCACTGATCATGTGCCGGGAGCCGGGGAGGCATTCCACTCTGGACAAAGGTCATGAGGAAGGAGGCTCGGCATACGCAAATGCGGGATCGAGCCTCAGGAGTCCACCCGGATATTCTCGAGCATCTCCCCCCCAAAAAAACCGGAGTCTGCCTACTGTATTGCTTTGTGCTCTCACCTCTGATTTCACTGGGGGCTGTCCCCCACCACCATCTCGCTCTCTCTGTCAAAGAGTTAACTTACAGCTCCAATTCATAAAGTTCCTTGTCATTCTTCCCTTTAACTTCCAGCTGAGTCTCCATCTGGAGCGCGGAACCCACCACGCTTACTAATTATGCCTGGGCTGCTAAGACCCACTCGAGAAGGTGTCTAGGGTGAGGCACCTTTCGCTATTCGAGAGGGCGCCTGCGGCCTACGTAAGTGGTGCAAACTTCTTGTCTTGAAGTTTGATTGGTCTTCCGCGTAAACCAAGCTACTCAGTCTCTTTTCTCCACCGAATTTTCCTACTGAGCTCTCCTCATACTATTATTCTTGACATCTCTGATTAGCATATAAATAGTCGCCTAGGCCATCTCTCCTTCGAATACCCTGGATCAGTTGGGGCTGGTCCCCGGCAGGTGGCGACCGAACAGGGACCTCAGGAGGCAATACTCAAAGAGCTGAGCAGACACGAACCACGCAATCAGCAGGCAATAAGCATGGAGCTCAGCAGTGACGAATCATGCTGCTCAACTGGCAATAATCAAGCACGTGACCAGGCAGGAATCACGCAGCTCAGCTGGCAATTGTCAAGCAGATGAGCCGACAGGAATCACGCAGCTCAGATGGCAATTGTCATGCAGATGAGCCGGCAGGAATCACGCAGCTCAGCAGGCCCTGATCACGTGACTCTGCAGGCACTGATCACGTGGCTGATCAAGTCCAGATCACGTGACTGAGCATGCACTGATCACGTGGCTATCATGCACTGATGACGTGACTGCGCATGCACTGATGACGTGGCTGATCAGGCACTGATCACATGGCTCATCATGCACTGATCACGTGTTTATCAGGCAATGATCAGTGACTGACAGGCGCTGATCATGGGACTGTGCACGCACTGATCACGTGGCTATCATGCACTGATCACGTGACTGCGCATGCACTGATGACGTGGCTGTTCGGGCACTGATCACGTGTTTATCAGGCAGTGATCAGTGACTGACAGGCGCTGATCAGGGGACTGTGCACGCACTGATCAGGTGGCTGATCAGGAACTGACCACCTGACCGCGCATGCAGTGATCACGTGGCTGGTCGTTCACTGATCACGTGTTTATCATACGGTGATCACGTGACTGAGAGGCGCTGATCACGTGACTGTGCCGTCAGTGATCACGTGGCTGAGCAGGCACTGATATCGTGACTGAGCATGCACTGATCATGTGCCGGGAGCCGGGGAGGCATTCCACTCTGGACAAAGGTCATGAGGAAGGAGGCTCGGCATACGCAAATGCGGGATCGAGCCTCAGGAGTCCACCCGGATATTCTCGAGCATCTCCCCCCCAAAAAAACCGGAGTCTGCCTACTGTATTGCTTTGTGCTCTCACCTCTGATTTCACTGGGGGCTGTCCCCCACCACCATCTCGCTCTCTCTGTCAAAGAGTTAACTTACAGCTCCAATTCATAAAGTTCCTTGTCATTCTTCCCTTTAACTTCCAGCTGAGTCTCCATCTGGAGCGCGGAACCCACCACGCTTACTAATTATGCCTGGGCTGCTAAGACCCACTCGAGAAGGTGTCTAGGGTGAGGCACCTTTCGCTATTCGAGAGGGCGCCTGCGGCCTACGTAAGTGGTGCAAACTTCTTGTCTTGAAGTTTGATTGGTCTTCCGCGTAAACCAAGCTACTCAGTCTCTTTTCTCCACCGAATTTTCCTACTGAGCTCTCCTCATACTATTATTCTTGACATCTCTGATTAGCATATAAATAGTCGCCTAGGCCATCTCTCCTTCGAATACCCTGGATCAGTTGGGGCTGGTCCCCGGCAGGTGGCGACCGAACAGGGACCTCAGGAGGCAATACTCAAAGAGCTGAGCAGACACGAACCACGCAATCAGCAGGCAATAAGCATGGAGCTCAGCAGTGACGAATCATGCTGCTCAACTGGCAATAATCAAGCACGTGACCAGGCAGGAATCACGCAGCTCAGCTGGCAATTGTCAAGCAGATGAGCCGACAGGAATCACGCAGCTCAGCTGGCAATTGTCATGCAGATGAGCCGGCAGGAATCACGCAGCTCAGCAGGCCCTGATCACGTGACTCTGCAGGCACTGATCACGTGGCTGATCAAGTCCAGATCACGTGACTGAGCATGCACTGATCACGTGGCTATCATGCACTGATGACGTGACTGCGCATGCACTGATGACGTGGCTGATCGGGCACTGATCACATGGCTCATCATGCACTGATCACGTGTTTATCAGGCAATGATCAGTGACTGACAGGCGCTGATCATGGGACTGTGCACGCACTGATCACGTGGCTATCATGCACTGATCACGTGACTGCGCATGCACTGATGACGTGGCTGTTCGGGCACTGATCACGTGTTTATCAGGCAGTGATCAGTGACTGACAGGCGCTGATCAGGGGACTGTGCACGCACTGATCAGGTGGCTGATCAGGAACTGACCACCTGACCGCGCATGCAGTGATCACGTGGCTGGTCGTTCACTGATCACGTGTTTATCATACGGTGATCACGTGACTGAGAGGCGCTGATCACGTGACTGTGCCGTCAGTGATCACGTGGCTGAGCAGGCACTGATATCGTGACTGAGCATGCACTGATCATGTGCCGGGAGCCGGGGAGGCATTCCACTCTGGACAAAGGTCATGAGGAAGGAGGCTCGGCATACGCAAATGCGGGATCGAGCCTCAGGAGTCCACCCGGATATTCTCGAGCATCTCCCCCCCAAAAAAACCAGAGTCTGCCTACTGTATTGCTTTGTGCTCTCACCTCTGATTTCACTGGGGGCTGTCCCCCACCACCATCTCGCTCTCTCTGTCAAAGAGTTAACTTACAGCTCCAATTCATAAAGTTCCTTGTCATTCTTCCCTTTAACTTCCAGCTGAGTCTCCATCTGGAGCGCGGAACCCACCACGCTTACTAATTATGCCTGGGCTGCTAAGACCCACTCGAGAAGGTGTCTAGGGTGAGGCACCTTTCGCTATTCGAGAGGGCGCCTGCGGCCTACGTAAGTGGTGCAAACTTCTTGTCTTGAAGTTTGATTGGTCTTCCGCGTAAACCAAGCTACTCAGTCTCTTTTCTCCACCGAATTTTCCTACTGAGCTCTCCTCATACTATTATTCTTGACATCTCTGATTAGCATATAAATAGTCGCCTAGGCCATCTCTCCTTCGAATACCCTGGATCAGTTGGGGCTGGTCCCCGGCAGGTGGCGACCGAACAGGGACCTCAGGAGGCAATACTCAAAGAGCTGAGCAGACACGAACCACGCAATCAGCAGGCAATAAGCATGGAGCTCAGCAGTGACGAATCATGCTGCTCAACTGGCAATAATCAAGCACGTGACCAGGCAGGAATCACGCAGCTCAGCTGGCAATTGTCAAGCAGATGAGCCGACAGGAATCACGCAGCTCAGATGGCAATTGTCATGCAGATGAGCCGGCAGGAATCACGCAGCTCAGCAGGCCCTGATCACGTGACTCTGCAGGCACTGATCACGTGGCTGATCAAGTCCAGATCACGTGACTGAGCATGCACTGATCACGTGGCTATCATGCACTGATGACGTGACTGCGCATGCACTGATGACGTGGCTGATCAGGCACTGATCACATGGCTCATCATGCACTGATCACGTGTTTATCAGGCAATGATCAGTGACTGACAGGCGCTGATCATGGGACTGTGCACGCACTGATCACGTGGCTATCATGCACTGATCACGTGACTGCGCATGCACTGATGACGTGGCTGTTCGGGCACTGATCACGTGTTTATCAGGCAGTGATCAGTGACTGACAGGCGCTGATCAGGGGACTGTGCACGCACTGATCAGGTGGCTGATCAGGAACTGACCACCTGACCGCGCATGCAGTGATCACGTGGCTGGTCGTTCACTGATCACGTGTTTATCATACGGTGATCACGTGACTGAGAGGCGCTGATCACGTGACTGTGCCGTCAGTGATCACGTGGCTGAGCAGGCACTGATATCGTGACTGAGCATGCACTGATCATGTGCCGGGAGCCGGGGAGGCATTCCACTCTGGACAAAGGTCATGAGGAAGGAGGCTCGGCATACGCAAATGCGGGATCGAGCCTCAGGAGTCCACCCGGATATTCTCGAGCATCTCCCCCCCAAAAAAACCAGAGTCTGCCTACTGTATTGCTTTGTGCTCTCACCTCTGATTTCACTGGGGGCTGTCCCCCACCACCATCTCGCTCTCTCTGTCAAAGAGTTAACTTACAGCTCCAATTCATAAAGTTCCTTGTCATTCTTCCCTTTAACTTCCAGCTGAGTCTCCATCTGGAGCGCGGAACCCACCACGCTTACTAATTATGCCTGGGCTGCTAAGACCCACTCGAGAAGGTGTCTAGGGTGAGGCACCTTTCGCTATTCGAGAGGGCGCCTGCGGCCTACGTAAGTGGTGCAAACTTCTTGTCTTGAAGTTTGATTGGTCTTCCGCGTAAACCAAGCTACTCAGTCTCTTTTCTCCACCGAATTTTCCTACTGAGCTCTCCTCATACTATTATTCTTGACATCTCTGATTAGCATATAAATAGTCGCCTAGGCCATCTCTCCTTCGAATACCCTGGATCAGTTGGGGCTGGTCCCCGGCAGGTGGCGACCGAACAGGGACCTCAGGAGGCAATACTCAAAGAGCTGAGCAGACACGAACCACGCAATCAGCAGGCAATAAGCATGGAGCTCAGCAGTGACGAATCATGCTGCTCAACTGGCAATAATCAAGCACGTGACCAGGCAGGAATCACGCAGCTCAGCTGGCAATTGTCAAGCAGATGAGCCGACAGGAATCACGCAGCTCAGCTGGCAATTGTCATGCAGATGAGCCGGCAGGAATCACGCAGCTCAGCAGGCCCTGATCACGTGACTCTGCAGGCACTGATCACGTGGCTGATCAAGTCCAGATCACGTGACTGAGCATGCACTGATCACGTGGCTATCATGCACTGATGACGTGACTGCGCATGCACTGATGACGTGGCTGATCAGGCACTGATCACATGGCTCATCATGCACTGATCACGTGTTTATCAGGCAATGATCAGTGACTGACAGGCGCTGATCATGGGACTGTGCACGCACTGATCACGTGGCTATCATGCACTGATCACGTGACTGCGCATGCACTGATGACGTGGCTGTTCGGGCACTGATCACGTGTTTATCAGGCAGTGATCAGTGACTGACAGGCGCTGATCAGGGGACTGTGCACGCACTGATCAGGTGGCTGATCAGGAACTGACCACCTGACCGCGCATGCAGTGATCACGTGGCTGGTCGTTCACTGATCACGTGTTTATCATACGGTGATCACGTGACTGAGAGGCGCTGATCACGTGACTGTGCCGTCAGTGATCACGTGGCTGAGCAGGCACTGATATCGTGACTGAGCATGCACTGATCATGTGCCGGGAGCCGGGGAGGCATTCCACTCTGGACAAAGGTCATGAGGAAGGAGGCTCGGCATACGCAAATGCGGGATCGAGCCTCAGGAGTCCACCCGGATATTCTCGAGCATCTCCCCCCCAAAAAAACCAGAGTCTGCCTACTGTATTGCTTTGTGCTCTCACCTCTGATTTCACTGGGGGCTGTCCCCCACCACCATCTCGCTCTCTCTGTCAAAGAGTTAACTTACAGCTCCAATTCATAAAGTTCCTTGTCATTCTTCCCTTTAACTTCCAGCTGAGTCTCCATCTGGAGCGCGGAACCCACCACGCTTACTAATTATGCCTGGGCTGCTAAGACCCACTCGAGAAGGTGTCTAGGGTGAGGCACCTTTCGCTATTCGAGAGGGCGCCTGCGGCCTACGTAAGTGGTGCAAACTTCTTGTCTTGAAGTTTGATTGGTCTTCCGCGTAAACCAAGCTACTCAGTCTCTTTTCTCCACCGAATTTTCCTACTGAGCTCTCCTCATACTATTATTCTTGACATCTCTGATTAGCATATAAATAGTCGCCTAGGCCATCTCTCCTTCGAATACCCTGGATCAGTTGGGGCTGGTCCCCGGCAGGTGGCGACCGAACAGGGACCTCAGGAGGCAATACTCAAAGAGCTGAGCAGACACGAACCACGCAATCAGCAGGCAATAAGCATGGAGCTCAGCAGTGACGAATCATGCTGCTCAACTGGCAATAATCAAGCACGTGACCAGGCAGGAATCACGCAGCTCAGCTGGCAATTGTCAAGCAGATGAGCCGACAGGAATCACGCAGCTCAGATGGCAATTGTCATGCAGATGAGCCGGCAGGAATCACGCAGCTCAGCAGGCCCTGATCACGTGACTCTGCAGGCACTGATCACGTGGCTGATCAAGTCCAGATCACGTGACTGAGCATGCACTGATCACGTGGCTATCATGCACTGATGACGTGACTGCGCATGCACTGATGACGTGGCTGATCAGGCACTGATCACATGGCTCATCATGCACTGATCACGTGTTTATCAGGCAATGATCAGTGACTGACAGGCGCTGATCATGGGACTGTGCACGCACTGATCACGTGGCTATCATGCACTGATCACGTGACTGCGCATGCACTGATGACGTGGCTGTTCGGGCACTGATCACGTGTTTATCAGGCAGTGATCAGTGACTGACAGGCGCTGATCAGGGGACTGTGCACGCACTGATCAGGTGGCTGATCAGGAACTGACCACCTGACCGCGCATGCAGTGATCACGTGGCTGGTCGTTCACTGATCACGTGTTTATCATACGGTGATCACGTGACTGAGAGGCGCTGATCACGTGACTGTGCCGTCAGTGATCACGTGGCTGAGCAGGCACTGATATCGTGACTGAGCATGCACTGATCATGTGCCGGGAGCCGGGGAGGCATTCCACTCTGGACAAAGGTCATGAGGAAGGAGGCTCGGCATACGCAAATGCGGGATCGAGCCTCAGGAGTCCACCCGGATATTCTCGAGCATCTCCCCCCCAAAAAAACCAGAGTCTGCCTACTGTATTGCTTTGTGCTCTCACCTCTGATTTCACTGGGGGCTGTCCCCCACCACCATCTCGCTCTCTCTGTCAAAGAGTTAACTTACAGCTCCAATTCATAAAGTTCCTTGTCATTCTTCCCTTTAACTTCCAGCTGAGTCTCCATCTGGAGCGCGGAACCCACCACGCTTACTAATTATGCCTGGGCTGCTAAGACCCACTCGAGAAGGTGTCTAGGGTGAGGCACCTTTCGCTATTCGAGAGGGCGCCTGCGGCCTACGTAAGTGGTGCAAACTTCTTGTCTTGAAGTTTGATTGGTCTTCCGCGTAAACCAAGCTACTCAGTCTCTTTTCTCCACCGAATTTTCCTACTGAGCTCTCCTCATACTATTATTCTTGACATCTCTGATTAGCATATAAATAGTCGCCTAGGCCATCTCTCCTTCGAATACCCTGGATCAGTTGGGGCTGGTCCCCGGCAGGTGGCGACCGAACAGGGACCTCAGGAGGCAATACTCAAAGAGCTGAGCAGACACGAACCACGCAATCAGCAGGCAATAAGCATGGAGCTCAGCAGTGACGAATCATGCTGCTCAACTGGCAATAATCAAGCACGTGACCAGGCAGGAATCACGCAGCTCAGCTGGCAATTGTCAAGCAGATGAGCCGACAGGAATCACGCAGCTCAGATGGCAATTGTCATGCAGATGAGCCGGCAGGAATCACGCAGCTCAGCAGGCCCTGATCACGTGACTCTGCAGGCACTGATCACGTGGCTGATCAAGTCCAGATCACGTGACTGAGCATGCACTGATCACGTGGCTATCATGCACTGATGACGTGACTGCGCATGCACTGATGACGTGGCTGATCAGGCACTGATCACATGGCTCATCATGCACTGATCACGTGTTTATCAGGCAATGATCAGTGACTGACAGGCGCTGATCATGGGACTGTGCACGCACTGATCACGTGGCTATCATGCACTGATCACGTGACTGCGCATGCACTGATGACGTGGCTGTTCGGGCACTGATCACGTGTTTATCAGGCAGTGATCAGTGACTGACAGGCGCTGATCAGGGGACTGTGCACGCACTGATCAGGTGGCTGATCAGGAACTGACCACCTGACCGCGCATGCAGTGATCACGTGGCTGGTCGTTCACTGATCACGTGTTTATCATACGGTGATCACGTGACTGAGAGGCGCTGATCACGTGACTGTGCCGTCAGTGATCACGTGGCTGAGCAGGCACTGATATCGTGACTGAGCATGCACTGATCATGTGCCGGGAGCCGGGGAGGCATTCCACTCTGGACAAAGGTCATGAGGAAGGAGGCTCGGCATACGCAAATGCGGGATCGAGCCTCAGGAGTCCACCCGGATATTCTCGAGCATCTCCCCCCCAAAAAAACCGGAGTCTGCCTACTGTATTGCTTTGTGCTCTCACCTCTGATTTCACTGGGGGCTGTCCCCCACCACCATCTCGCTCTCTCTGTCAAAGAGTTAACTTACAGCTCCAATTCATAAAGTTCCTTGTCATTCTTCCCTTTAACTTCCAGCTGAGTCTCCATCTGGAGCGCGGAACCCACCACGCTTACTAATTATGCCTGGGCTGCTAAGACCCACTCGAGAAGGTGTCTAGGGTGAGGCACCTTTCGCTATTCGAGAGGGCGCCTGCGGCCTACGTAAGTGGTGCAAACTTCTTGTCTTGAAGTTTGATTGGTCTTCCGCGTAAACCAAGCTACTCAGTCTCTTTTCTCCACCGAATTTTCCTACTGAGCTCTCCTCATACTATTATTCTTGACATCTCTGATTAGCATATAAATAGTCGCCTAGGCCATCTCTCCTTCGAATACCCTGGATCAGTTGGGGCTGGTCCCCGGCAGGTGGCGACCGAACAGGGACCTCAGGAGGCAATACTCAAAGAGCTGAGCAGACACGAACCACGCAATCAGCAGGCAATAAGCATGGAGCTCAGCAGTGACGAATCATGCTGCTCAACTGGCAATAATCAAGCACGTGACCAGGCAGGAATCACGCAGCTCAGCTGGCAATTGTCAAGCAGATGAGCCGACAGGAATCACGCAGCTCAGATGGCAATTGTCATGCAGATGAGCCGGCAGGAATCACGCAGCTCAGCAGGCCCTGATCACGTGACTCTGCAGGCACTGATCACGTGGCTGATCAAGTCCAGATCACGTGACTGAGCATGCACTGATCACGTGGCTATCATGCACTGATGACGTGACTGCGCATGCACTGATGACGTGGCTGATCGGCACTGATCACATGGCTCATCATGCACTGATCACGTGTTTATCAGGCAATGATCAGTGACTGACAGGCGCTGATCATGGGACTGTGCACGCACTGATCACGTGGCTATCATGCACTGATCACGTGACTGCGCATGCACTGATGACGTGGCTGTTCGGGCACTGATCACGTGTTTATCAGGCAGTGATCAGTGACTGACAGGCGCTGATCAGGGGACTGTGCACGCACTGATCAGGTGGCTGATCAGGAACTGACCACCTGACCGCGCATGCAGTGATCACGTGGCTGGTCGTTCACTGATCACGTGTTTATCATACGGTGATCACGTGACTGAGAGGCGCTGATCACGTGACTGTGCCGTCAGTGATCACGTGGCTGAGCAGGCACTGATATCGTGACTGAGCATGCACTGATCATGTGCCGGGAGCCGGGGAGGCATTCCACTCTGGACAAAGGTCATGAGGAAGGAGGCTCGGCATACGCAAATGCGGGATCGAGCCTCAGGAGTCCACCCGGATATTCTCGAGCATCTCCCCCCCAAAAAAACCAGAGTCTGCCTACTGTATTGCTTTGTGCTCTCACCTCTGATTTCACTGGGGGCTGTCCCCCACCACCATCTCGCTCTCTCTGTCAAAGAGTTAACTTACAGCTCCAATTCATAAAGTTCCTTGTCATTCTTCCCTTTAACTTCCAGCTGAGTCTCCATCTGGAGCGCGGAACCCACCACGCTTACTAATTATGCCTGGGCTGCTAAGACCCACTCGAGAAGGTGTCTAGGGTGAGGCACCTTTCGCTATTCGAGAGGGCGCCTGCGGCCTACGTAAGTGGTGCAAACTTCTTGTCTTGAAGTTTGATTGGTCTTCCGCGTAAACCAAGCTACTCAGTCTCTTTTCTCCACCGAATTTTCCTACTGAGCTCTCCTCATACTATTATTCTTGACATCTCTGATTAGCATATAAATAGTCGCCTAGGCCATCTCTCCTTCGAATACCCTGGATCAGTTGGGGCTGGTCCCCGGCAGGTGGCGACCGAACAGGGACCTCAGGAGGCAATACTCAAAGAGCTGAGCAGACACGAACCACGCAATCAGCAGGCAATAAGCATGGAGCTCAGCAGTGACGAATCATGCTGCTCAACTGGCAATAATCAAGCACGTGACCAGGCAGGAATCACGCAGCTCAGCTGGCAATTGTCAAGCAGATGAGCCGACAGGAATCACGCAGCTCAGATGGCAATTGTCATGCAGATGAGCCGGCAGGAATCACGCAGCTCAGCAGGCCCTGATCACGTGACTCTGCAGGCACTGATCACGTGGCTGATCAAGTCCAGATCACGTGACTGAGCATGCACTGATCACGTGGCTATCATGCACTGATGACGTGACTGCGCATGCACTGATGACGTGGCTGATCAGGCACTGATCACATGGCTCATCATGCACTGATCACGTGTTTATCAGGCAATGATCAGTGACTGACAGGCGCTGATCATGGGACTGTGCACGCACTGATCACGTGGCTATCATGCACTGATCACGTGACTGCGCATGCACTGATGACGTGGCTGTTCGGGCACTGATCACGTGTTTATCAGGCAGTGATCAGTGACTGACAGGCGCTGATCAGGGGACTGTGCACGCACTGATCAGGTGGCTGATCAGGAACTGACCACCTGACCGCGCATGCAGTGATCACGTGGCTGGTCGTTCACTGATCACGTGTTTATCATACGGTGATCACGTGACTGAGAGGCGCTGATCACGTGACTGTGCCGTCAGTGATCACGTGGCTGAGCAGGCACTGATATCGTGACTGAGCATGCACTGATCATGTGCCGGGAGCCGGGGAGGCATTCCACTCTGGACAAAGGTCATGAGGAAGGAGGCTCGGCATACGCAAATGCGGGATCGAGCCTCAGGAGTCCACCCGGATATTCTCGAGCATCTCCCCCCCAAAAAAACCAGAGTCTGCCTACTGTATTGCTTTGTGCTCTCACCTCTGATTTCACTGGGGGCTGTCCCCCACCACCATCTCGCTCTCTCTGTCAAAGAGTTAACTTACAGCTCCAATTCATAAAGTTCCTTGTCATTCTTCCCTTTAACTTCCAGCTGAGTCTCCATCTGGAGCGCGGAACCCACCACGCTTACTAATTATGCCTGGGCTGCTAAGACCCACTCGAGAAGGTGTCTAGGGTGAGGCACCTTTCGCTATTCGAGAGGGCGCCTGCGGCCTACGTAAGTGGTGCAAACTTCTTGTCTTGAAGTTTGATTGGTCTTCCGCGTAAACCAAGCTACTCAGTCTCTTTTCTCCACCGAATTTTCCTACTGAGCTCTCCTCATACTATTATTCTTGACATCTCTGATTAGCATATAAATAGTCGCCTAGGCCATCTCTCCTTCGAATACCCTGGATCAGTTGGGGCTGGTCCCCGGCAGGTGGCGACCGAACAGGGACCTCAGGAGGCAATACTCAAAGAGCTGAGCAGACACGAACCACGCAATCAGCAGGCAATAAGCATGGAGCTCAGCAGTGACGAATCATGCTGCTCAACTGGCAATAATCAAGCACGTGACCAGGCAGGAATCACGCAGCTCAGCTGGCAATTGTCAAGCAGATGAGCCGACAGGAATCACGCAGCTCAGATGGCAATTGTCATGCAGATGAGCCGGCAGGAATCACGCAGCTCAGCAGGCCCTGATCACGTGACTCTGCAGGCACTGATCACGTGGCTGATCAAGTCCAGATCACGTGACTGAGCATGCACTGATCACGTGGCTATCATGCACTGATGACGTGACTGCGCATGCACTGATGACGTGGCTGATCAGGCACTGATCACATGGCTCATCATGCACTGATCACGTGTTTATCAGGCAATGATCAGTGACTGACAGGCGCTGATCATGGGACTGTGCACGCACTGATCACGTGGCTATCATGCACTGATCACGTGACTGCGCATGCACTGATGACGTGGCTGTTCGGGCACTGATCACGTGTTTATCAGGCAGTGATCAGTGACTGACAGGCGCTGATCAGGGGACTGTGCACGCACTGATCAGGTGGCTGATCAGGAACTGACCACCTGACCGCGCATGCAGTGATCACGTGGCTGGTCGTTCACTGATCACGTGTTTATCATACGGTGATCACGTGACTGAGAGGCGCTGATCACGTGACTGTGCCGTCAGTGATCACGTGGCTGAGCAGGCACTGATATCGTGACTGAGCATGCACTGATCATGTGCCGGGAGCCGGGGAGGCATTCCACTCTGGACAAAGGTCATGAGGAAGGAGGCTCGGCATACGCAAATGCGGGATCGAGCCTCAGGAGTCCACCCGGATATTCTCGAGCATCTCCCCCCCAAAAAAACCAGAGTCTGCCTACTGTATTGCTTTGTGCTCTCACCTCTGATTTCACTGGGGGCTGTCCCCCACCACCATCTCGCTCTCTCTGTCAAAGAGTTAACTTACAGCTCCAATTCATAAAGTTCCTTGTCATTCTTCCCTTTAACTTCCAGCTGAGTCTCCATCTGGAGCGCGGAACCCACCACGCTTACTAATTATGCCTGGGCTGCTAAGACCCACTCGAGAAGGTGTCTAGGGTGAGGCACCTTTCGCTATTCGAGAGGGCGCCTGCGGCCTACGTAAGTGGTGCAAACTTCTTGTCTTGAAGTTTGATTGGTCTTCCGCGTAAACCAAGCTACTCAGTCTCTTTTCTCCACCGAATTTTCCTACTGAGCTCTCCTCATACTATTATTCTTGACATCTCTGATTAGCATATAAATAGTCGCCTAGGCCATCTCTCCTTCGAATACCCTGGATCAGTTGGGGCTGGTCCCCGGCAGGTGGCGACCGAACAGGGACCTCAGGAGGCAATACTCAAAGAGCTGAGCAGACACGAACCACGCAATCAGCAGGCAATAAGCATGGAGCTCAGCAGTGACGAATCATGCTGCTCAACTGGCAATAATCAAGCACGTGACCAGGCAGGAATCACGCAGCTCAGCTGGCAATTGTCAAGCAGATGAGCCGACAGGAATCACGCAGCTCAGATGGCAATTGTCATGCAGATGAGCCGGCAGGAATCACGCAGCTCAGCAGGCCCTGATCACGTGACTCTGCAGGCACTGATCACGTGGCTGATCAAGTCCAGATCACGTGACTGAGCATGCACTGATCACGTGGCTATCATGCACTGATGACGTGACTGCGCATGCACTGATGACGTGGCTGATCGGGCACTGATCACATGGCTCATCATGCACTGATCACGTGTTTATCAGGCAATGATCAGTGACTGACAGGCGCTGATCATGGGACTGTGCACGCACTGATCACGTGGCTATCATGCACTGATCACGTGACTGCGCATGCACTGATGACGTGGCTGTTCGGGCACTGATCACGTGTTTATCAGGCAGTGATCAGTGACTGACAGGCGCTGATCAGGGGACTGTGCACGCACTGATCAGGTGGCTGATCAGGAACTGACCACCTGACCGCGCATGCAGTGATCACGTGGCTGGTCGTTCACTGATCACGTGTTTATCATACGGTGATCACGTGACTGAGAGGCGCTGATCACGTGACTGTGCCGTCAGTGATCACGTGGCTGAGCAGGCACTGATATCGTGACTGAGCATGCACTGATCATGTGCCGGGAGCCGGGGAGGCATTCCACTCTGGACAAAGGTCATGAGGAAGGAGGCTCGGCATACGCAAATGCGGGATCGAGCCTCAGGAGTCCACCCGGATATTCTCGAGCATCTCCCCCCCAAAAAAACCAGAGTCTGCCTACTGTATTGCTTTGTGCTCTCACCTCTGATTTCACTGGGGGCTGTCCCCCACCACCATCTCGCTCTCTCTGTCAAAGAGTTAACTTACAGCTCCAATTCATAAAGTTCCTTGTCATTCTTCCCTTTAACTTCCAGCTGAGTCTCCATCTGGAGCGCGGAACCCACCACGCTTACTAATTATGCCTGGGCTGCTAAGACCCACTCGAGAAGGTGTCTAGGGTGAGGCACCTTTCGCTATTCGAGAGGGCGCCTGCGGCCTACGTAAGTGGTGCAAACTTCTTGTCTTGAAGTTTGATTGGTCTTCCGCGTAAACCAAGCTACTCAGTCTCTTTTCTCCACCGAATTTTCCTACTGAGCTCTCCTCATACTATTATTCTTGACATCTCTGATTAGCATATAAATAGTCGCCTAGGCCATCTCTCCTTCGAATACCCTGGATCAGTTGGGGCTGGTCCCCGGCAGGTGGCGACCGAACAGGGACCTCAGGAGGCAATACTCAAAGAGCTGAGCAGACACGAACCACGCAATCAGCAGGCAATAAGCATGGAGCTCAGCAGTGACGAATCATGCTGCTCAACTGGCAATAATCAAGCACGTGACCAGGCAGGAATCACGCAGCTCAGCTGGCAATTGTCAAGCAGATGAGCCGACAGGAATCACGCAGCTCAGATGGCAATTGTCATGCAGATGAGCCGGCAGGAATCACGCAGCTCAGCAGGCCCTGATCACGTGACTCTGCAGGCACTGATCACGTGGCTGATCAAGTCCAGATCACGTGACTGAGCATGCACTGATCACGTGGCTATCATGCACTGATGACGTGACTGCGCATGCACTGATGACGTGGCTGATCGGGCACTGATCACATGGCTCATCATGCACTGATCACGTGTTTATCAGGCAATGATCAGTGACTGACAGGCGCTGATCATGGGACTGTGCACGCACTGATCACGTGGCTATCATGCACTGATCACGTGACTGCGCATGCACTGATGACGTGGCTGTTCGGGCACTGATCACGTGTTTATCAGGCAGTGATCAGTGACTGACAGGCGCTGATCAGGGGACTGTGCACGCACTGATCAGGTGGCTGATCAGGAACTGACCACCTGACCGCGCATGCAGTGATCACGTGGCTGGTCGTTCACTGATCACGTGTTTATCATACGGTGATCACGTGACTGAGAGGCGCTGATCACGTGACTGTGCCGTCAGTGATCACGTGGCTGAGCAGGCACTGATATCGTGACTGAGCATGCACTGATCATGTGCCGGGAGCCGGGGAGGCATTCCACTCTGGACAAAGGTCATGAGGAAGGAGGCTCGGCATACGCAAATGCGGGATCGAGCCTCAGGAGTCCACCCGGATATTCTCGAGCATCTCCCCCCCAAAAAAACCAGAGTCTGCCTACTGTATTGCTTTGTGCTCTCACCTCTGATTTCACTGGGGGCTGTCCCCCACCACCATCTCGCTCTCTCTGTCAAAGAGTTAACTTACAGCTCCAATTCATAAAGTTCCTTGTCATTCTTCCCTTTAACTTCCAGCTGAGTCTCCATCTGGAGCGCGGAACCCACCACGCTTACTAATTATGCCTGGGCTGCTAAGACCCACTCGAGAAGGTGTCTAGGGTGAGGCACCTTTCGCTATTCGAGAGGGCGCCTGCGGCCTACGTAAGTGGTGCAAACTTCTTGTCTTGAAGTTTGATTGGTCTTCCGCGTAAACCAAGCTACTCAGTCTCTTTTCTCCACCGAATTTTCCTACTGAGCTCTCCTCATACTATTATTCTTGACATCTCTGATTAGCATATAAATAGTCGCCTAGGCCATCTCTCCTTCGAATACCCTGGATCAGTTGGGGCTGGTCCCCGGCAGGTGGCGACCGAACAGGGACCTCAGGAGGCAATACTCAAAGAGCTGAGCAGACACGAACCACGCAATCAGCAGGCAATAAGCATGGAGCTCAGCAGTGACGAATCATGCTGCTCAACTGGCAATAATCAAGCACGTGACCAGGCAGGAATCACGCAGCTCAGCTGGCAATTGTCAAGCAGATGAGCCGACAGGAATCACGCAGCTCAGCTGGCAATTGTCATGCAGATGAGCCGGCAGGAATCACGCAGCTCAGCAGGCCCTGATCACGTGACTCTGCAGGCACTGATCACGTGGCTGATCAAGTCCAGATCACGTGACTGAGCATGCACTGATCACGTGGCTATCATGCACTGATGACGTGACTGCGCATGCACTGATGACGTGGCTGATCGGGCACTGATCACATGGCTCATCATGCACTGATCACGTGTTTATCAGGCAATGATCAGTGACTGACAGGCGCTGATCATGGGACTGTGCACGCACTGATCACGTGGCTATCATGCACTGATCACGTGACTGCGCATGCACTGATGACGTGGCTGTTCGGGCACTGATCACGTGTTTATCAGGCAGTGATCAGTGACTGACAGGCGCTGATCAGGGGACTGTGCACGCACTGATCAGGTGGCTGATCAGGAACTGACCACCTGACCGCGCATGCAGTGATCACGTGGCTGGTCGTTCACTGATCACGTGTTTATCATACGGTGATCACGTGACTGAGAGGCGCTGATCACGTGACTGTGCCGTCAGTGATCACGTGGCTGAGCAGGCACTGATATCGTGACTGAGCATGCACTGATCATGTGCCGGGAGCCGGGGAGGCATTCCACTCTGGACAAAGGTCATGAGGAAGGAGGCTCGGCATACGCAAATGCGGGATCGAGCCTCAGGAGTCCACCCGGATATTCTCGAGCATCTCCCCCCCCAAAAAAACCGGAGTCTGCCTACTGTATTGCTTTGTGCTCTCACCTGTGATTTCACTGGGGGCTGTCCCCCACCACCATCTCGCTCTCTCTGTCAAAGTGTTAACTTACAGCTCCAATTCATAAAGTTCCTTGTCATTCTTCCCTTTAACTTCCAGCTGAGTCTCCATCTGGAGCGCGGAACCCACCACGCTTACTAATTATGCCTGGGCTGCTAAGACCCACTCGAGAAGGTGTCTAGGGTGAGGCACCTTTCGCTATTCGAGAGGGCGCCTGCGGCCTACGTAAGTGGTGCAAACTTCTTGTCTTGAAGTTTGATTGGTCTTCCGCGTAAACCAAGCTACTCAGTCTCTTTTCTCCACCGAATTTTCCTACTGAGCTCTCCTCATACTATTATTCTTGACATCTCTGATTAGCATATAAATAGTCGCCTAGGCCATCTGTCCTTCGAATACCCTGGATCAGTTGGGGCTGGTCCCCGGCAGGTGGCGACCGAACAGGGACCTCAGGAGGCAATACTCAAAGAGCTGAGCAGACACGAACCACGCAATCAGCAGGCAATAAGCATGGAGCTCAGCAGTGACGAATCATGCTGCTCAACTGGCAATAATCAAGCACGTGACCAGGCAGGAATCACGCAGCTCAGCTGGCAATTGTCAAGCAGATGAGCCGACAGGAATCACGCAGCTCAGATGGCAATTGTCATGCAGATGAGCCGGCAGGAATCACGCAGCTCAGCAGGCCCTGATCACGTGACTCTGCAGGCACTGATCACGTGGCTGATCAAGTCCAGATCACGTGACTGAGCATGCACTGATCACGTGGCTATCATGCACTGATGACGTGACTGCGCATGCACTGATGACGTGGCTGATCGGGCACTGATCACATGGCTCATCATGCACTGATCACGTGTTTATCAGGCAATGATCAGTGACTGACAGGCGCTGATCATGGGACTGTGCACGCACTGATCACGTGGCTATCATGCACTGATCACGTGACTGCGCATGCACTGATGACGTGGCTGTTCGGGCACTGATCACGTGTTTATCAGGCAGTGATCAGTGACTGACAGGCGCTGATCAGGGGACTGTGCACGCACTGATCAGGTGGCTGATCAGGAACTGACCACCTGACCGCGCATGCAGTGATCACGTGGCTGGTCGTTCACTGATCACGTGTTTATCATACGGTGATCACGTGACTGAGAGGCGCTGATCACGTGACTGTGCCGTCAGTGATCACGTGGCTGAGCAGGCACTGATATCGTGACTGAGCATGCACTGATCATGTGCCGGGAGCCGGGGAGGCATTCCACTCTGGACAAAGGTCATGAGGAAGGAGGCTCGGCATACGCAAATGCGGGATCGAGCCTCAGGAGTCCACCCGGATATTCTCGAGCATCTCCCCCCCAAAAAAACCAGAGTCTGCCTACTGTATTGCTTTGTGCTCTCACCTCTGATTTCACTGGGGGCTGTCCCCCACCACCATCTCGCTCTCTCTGTCAAAGAGTTAACTTACAGCTCCAATTCATAAAGTTCCTTGTCATTCTTCCCTTTAACTTCCAGCTGAGTCTCCATCTGGAGCGCGGAACCCACCACGCTTACTAATTATGCCTGGGCTGCTAAGACCCACTCGAGAAGGTGTCTAGGGTGAGGCACCTTTCGCTATTCGAGAGGGCGCCTGCGGCCTACGTAAGTGGTGCAAACTTCTTGTCTTGAAGTTTGATTGGTCTTCCGCGTAAACCAAGCTACTCAGTCTCTTTTCTCCACCGAATTTTCCTACTGAGCTCTCCTCATACTATTATTCTTGACATCTCTGATTAGCATATAAATAGTCGCCTAGGCCATCTCTCCTTCGAATACCCTGGATCAGTTGGGGCTGGTCCCCGGCAGGTGGCGACCGAACAGGGACCTCAGGAGGCAATACTCAAAGAGCTGAGCAGACACGAACCACGCAATCAGCAGGCAATAAGCATGGAGCTCAGCAGTGACGAATCATGCTGCTCAACTGGCAATAATCAAGCACGTGACCAGGCAGGAATCACGCAGCTCAGCTGGCAATTGTCAAGCAGATGAGCCGACAGGAATCACGCAGCTCAGCTGGCAATTGTCATGCAGATGAGCCGGCAGGAATCACGCAGCTCAGCAGGCCCTGATCACGTGACTCTGCAGGCACTGATCACGTGGCTGATCAAGTCCAGATCACGTGACTGAGCATGCACTGATCACGTGGCTATCATGCACTGATGACGTGACTGCGCATGCACTGATGACGTGGCTGATCAGGCACTGATCACATGGCTCATCATGCACTGATCACGTGTTTATCAGGCAATGATCAGTGACTGACAGGCGCTGATCATGGGACTGTGCACGCACTGATCACGTGGCTATCATGCACTGATCACGTGACTGCGCATGCACTGATGACGTGGCTGTTCGGGCACTGATCACGTGTTTATCAGGCAGTGATCAGTGACTGACAGGCGCTGATCAGGGGACTGTGCACGCACTGATCAGGTGGCTGATCAGGAACTGACCACCTGACCGCGCATGCAGTGATCACGTGGCTGGTCGTTCACTGATCACGTGTTTATCATACGGTGATCACGTGACTGAGAGGCGCTGATCACGTGACTGTGCCGTCAGTGATCACGTGGCTGAGCAGGCACTGATATCGTGACTGAGCATGCACTGATCATGTGCCGGGAGCCGGGGAGGCATTCCACTCTGGACAAAGGTCATGAGGAAGGAGGCTCGGCATACGCAAATGCGGGATCGAGCCTCAGGAGTCCACCCGGATATTCTCGAGCATCTCCCCCCCAAAAAAACCAGAGTCTGCCTACTGTATTGCTTTGTGCTCTCACCTCTGATTTCACTGGGGGCTGTCCCCCACCACCATCTCGCTCTCTCTGTCAAAGAGTTAACTTACAGCTCCAATTCATAAAGTTCCTTGTCATTCTTCCCTTTAACTTCCAGCTGAGTCTCCATCTGGAGCGCGGAACCCACCACGCTTACTAATTATGCCTGGGCTGCTAAGACCCACTCGAGAAGGTGTCTAGGGTGAGGCACCTTTCGCTATTCGAGAGGGCGCCTGCGGCCTACGTAAGTGGTGCAAACTTCTTGTCTTGAAGTTTGATTGGTCTTCCGCGTAAACCAAGCTACTCAGTCTCTTTTCTCCACCGAATTTTCCTACTGAGCTCTCCTCATACTATTATTCTTGACATCTCTGATTAGCATATAAATAGTCGCCTAGGCCATCTCTCCTTCGAATACCCTGGATCAGTTGGGGCTGGTCCCCGGCAGGTGGCGACCGAACAGGGACCTCAGGAGGCAATACTCAAAGAGCTGAGCAGACACGAACCACGCAATCAGCAGGCAATAAGCATGGAGCTCAGCAGTGACGAATCATGCTGCTCAACTGGCAATAATCAAGCACGTGACCAGGCAGGAATCACGCAGCTCAGCTGGCAATTGTCAAGCAGATGAGCCGACAGGAATCACGCAGCTCAGCTGGCAATTGTCATGCAGATGAGCCGGCAGGAATCACGCAGCTCAGCAGGCCCTGATCACGTGACTCTGCAGGCACTGATCACGTGGCTGATCAAGTCCAGATCACGTGACTGAGCATGCACTGATCACGTGGCTATCATGCACTGATGACGTGACTGCGCATGCACTGATGACGTGGCTGATCGGGCACTGATCACATGGCTCATCATGCACTGATCACGTGTTTATCAGGCAATGATCAGTGACTGACAGGCGCTGATCATGGGACTGTGCACGCACTGATCACGTGGCTATCATGCACTGATCACGTGACTGCGCATGCACTGATGACGTGGCTGTTCGGGCACTGATCACGTGTTTATCAGGCAGTGATCAGTGACTGACAGGCGCTGATCAGGGGACTGTGCACGCACTGATCAGGTGGCTGATCAGGAACTGACCACCTGACCGCGCATGCAGTGATCACGTGGCTGGTCGTTCACTGATCACGTGTTTATCATACGGTGATCACGTGACTGAGAGGCGCTGATCACGTGACTGTGCCGTCAGTGATCACGTGGCTGAGCAGGCACTGATATCGTGACTGAGCATGCACTGATCATGTGCCGGGAG
The DNA here is from genome assembly GCF_029378745.1 of Bos indicus. Lineage (NCBI taxonomy): Eukaryota > Metazoa > Chordata > Mammalia > Artiodactyla > Bovidae > Bos > Bos indicus. The sequence goes on along the minus strand of NC_091769.1, from coordinate 40,906 downwards.
CCGGGGAGGCATTCCACTCTGGACAAAGGTCATGAGGAAGGAGGCTCGGCATACGCAAATGCGGGATCGAGCCTCAGGAGTCCACCCGGATATTCTCGAGCATCTCCCCCCCAAAAAAACCAGAGTCTGCCTACTGTATTGCTTTGTGCTCTCACCTCTGATTTCACTGGGGGCTGTCCCCCACCACCATCTCGCTCTCTCTGTCAAAGAGTTAACTTACAGCTCCAATTCATAAAGTTCCTTGTCATTCTTCCCTTTAACTTCCAGCTGAGTCTCCATCTGGAGCGCGGAACCCACCACGCTTACTAATTATGCCTGGGCTGCTAAGACCCACTCGAGAAGGTGTCTAGGGTGAGGCACCTTTCGCTATTCGAGAGGGCGCCTGCGGCCTACGTAAGTGGTGCAAACTTCTTGTCTTGAAGTTTGATTGGTCTTCCGCGTAAACCAAGCTACTCAGTCTCTTTTCTCCACCGAATTTTCCTACTGAGCTCTCCTCATACTATTATTCTTGACATCTCTGATTAGCATATAAATAGTCGCCTAGGCCATCTCTCCTTCGAATACCCTGGATCAGTTGGGGCTGGTCCCCGGCAGGTGGCGACCGAACAGGGACCTCAGGAGGCAATACTCAAAGAGCTGAGCAGACACGAACCACGCAATCAGCAGGCAATAAGCATGGAGCTCAGCAGTGACGAATCATGCTGCTCAACTGGCAATAATCAAGCACGTGACCAGGCAGGAATCACGCAGCTCAGCTGGCAATTGTCAAGCAGATGAGCCGACAGGAATCACGCAGCTCAGATGGCAATTGTCATGCAGATGAGCCGGCAGGAATCACGCAGCTCAGCAGGCCCTGATCACGTGACTCTGCAGGCACTGATCACGTGGCTGATCAAGTCCAGATCACGTGACTGAGCATGCACTGATCACGTGGCTATCATGCACTGATGACGTGACTGCGCATGCACTGATGACGTGGCTGATCGGGCACTGATCACATGGCTCATCATGCACTGATCACGTGTTTATCAGGCAATGATCAGTGACTGACAGGCGCTGATCATGGGACTGTGCACGCACTGATCACGTGGCTATCATGCACTGATCACGTGACTGCGCATGCACTGATGACGTGGCTGTTCGGGCACTGATCACGTGTTTATCAGGCAGTGATCAGTGACTGACAGGCGCTGATCAGGGGACTGTGCACGCACTGATCAGGTGGCTGATCAGGAACTGACCACCTGACCGCGCATGCAGTGATCACGTGGCTGGTCGTTCACTGATCACGTGTTTATCATACGGTGATCACGTGACTGAGAGGCGCTGATCACGTGACTGTGCCGTCAGTGATCACGTGGCTGAGCAGGCACTGATATCGTGACTGAGCATGCACTGATCATGTGCCGGGAGCCGGGGAGGCATTCCACTCTGGACAAAGGTCATGAGGAAGGAGGCTCGGCATACGCAAATGCGGGATCGAGCCTCAGGAGTCCACCCGGATATTCTCGAGCATCTCCCCCCCAAAAAAACCAGAGTCTGCCTACTGTATTGCTTTGTGCTCTCACCTCTGATTTCACTGGGGGCTGTCCCCCACCACCATCTCGCTCTCTCTGTCAAAGAGTTAACTTACAGCTCCAATTCATAAAGTTCCTTGTCATTCTTCCCTTTAACTTCCAGCTGAGTCTCCATCTGGAGCGCGGAACCCACCACGCTTACTAATTATGCCTGGGCTGCTAAGACCCACTCGAGAAGGTGTCTAGGGTGAGGCACCTTTCGCTATTCGAGAGGGCGCCTGCGGCCTACGTAAGTGGTGCAAACTTCTTGTCTTGAAGTTTGATTGGTCTTCCGCGTAAACCAAGCTACTCAGTCTCTTTTCTCCACCGAATTTTCCTACTGAGCTCTCCTCATACTATTATTCTTGACATCTCTGATTAGCATATAAATAGTCGCCTAGGCCATCTCTCCTTCGAATACCCTGGATCAGTTGGGGCTGGTCCCCGGCAGGTGGCGACCGAACAGGGACCTCAGGAGGCAATACTCAAAGAGCTGAGCAGACACGAACCACGCAATCAGCAGGCAATAAGCATGGAGCTCAGCAGTGACGAATCATGCTGCTCAACTGGCAATAATCAAGCACGTGACCAGGCAGGAATCACGCAGCTCAGCTGGCAATTGTCAAGCAGATGAGCCGACAGGAATCACGCAGCTCAGCTGGCAATTGTCATGCAGATGAGCCGGCAGGAATCACGCAGCTCAGCAGGCCCTGATCACGTGACTCTGCAGGCACTGATCACGTGGCTGATCAAGTCCAGATCACGTGACTGAGCATGCACTGATCACGTGGCTATCATGCACTGATGACGTGACTGCGCATGCACTGATGACGTGGCTGATCGGGCACTGATCACATGGCTCATCATGCACTGATCACGTGTTTATCAGGCAATGATCAGTGACTGACAGGCGCTGATCATGGGACTGTGCACGCACTGATCACGTGGCTATCATGCACTGATCACGTGACTGCGCATGCACTGATGACGTGGCTGTTCGGGCACTGATCACGTGTTTATCAGGCAGTGATCAGTGACTGACAGGCGCTGATCAGGGGACTGTGCACGCACTGATCAGGTGGCTGATCAGGAACTGACCACCTGACCGCGCATGCAGTGATCACGTGGCTGGTCGTTCACTGATCACGTGTTTATCATACGGTGATCACGTGACTGAGAGGCGCTGATCACGTGACTGTGCCGTCAGTGATCACGTGGCTGAGCAGGCACTGATATCGTGACTGAGCATGCACTGATCATGTGCCGGGAGCCGGGGAGGCATTCCACTCTGGACAAAGGTCATGAGGAAGGAGGCTCGGCATACGCAAATGCGGGATCGAGCCTCAGGAGTCCACCCGGATATTCTCGAGCATCTCCCCCCCAAAAAAACCAGAGTCTGCCTACTGTATTGCTTTGTGCTCTCACCTCTGATTTCACTGGGGGCTGTCCCCCACCACCATCTCGCTCTCTCTGTCAAAGAGTTAACTTACAGCTCCAATTCATAAAGTTCCTTGTCATTCTTCCCTTTAACTTCCAGCTGAGTCTCCATCTGGAGCGCGGAACCCACCACGCTTACTAATTATGCCTGGGCTGCTAAGACCCACTCGAGAAGGTGTCTAGGGTGAGGCACCTTTCGCTATTCGAGAGGGCGCCTGCGGCCTACGTAAGTGGTGCAAACTTCTTGTCTTGAAGTTTGATTGGTCTTCCGCGTAAACCAAGCTACTCAGTCTCTTTTCTCCACCGAATTTTCCTACTGAGCTCTCCTCATACTATTATTCTTGACATCTCTGATTAGCATATAAATAGTCGCCTAGGCCATCTCTCCTTCGAATACCCTGGATCAGTTGGGGCTGGTCCCCGGCAGGTGGCGACCGAACAGGGACCTCAGGAGGCAATACTCAAAGAGCTGAGCAGACACGAACCACGCAATCAGCAGGCAATAAGCATGGAGCTCAGCAGTGACGAATCATGCTGCTCAACTGGCAATAATCAAGCACGTGACCAGGCAGGAATCACGCAGCTCAGCTGGCAATTGTCAAGCAGATGAGCCGACAGGAATCACGCAGCTCAGCTGGCAATTGTCATGCAGATGAGCCGGCAGGAATCACGCAGCTCAGCAGGCCCTGATCACGTGACTCTGCAGGCACTGATCACGTGGCTGATCAAGTCCAGATCACGTGACTGAGCATGCACTGATCACGTGGCTATCATGCACTGATGACGTGACTGCGCATGCACTGATGACGTGGCTGATCGGCACTGATCACATGGCTCATCATGCACTGATCACGTGTTTATCAGGCAATGATCAGTGACTGACAGGCGCTGATCATGGGACTGTGCACGCACTGATCACGTGGCTATCATGCACTGATCACGTGACTGCGCATGCACTGATGACGTGGCTGTTCGGGCACTGATCACGTGTTTATCAGGCAGTGATCAGTGACTGACAGGCGCTGATCAGGGGACTGTGCACGCACTGATCAGGTGGCTGATCAGGAACTGACCACCTGACCGCGCATGCAGTGATCACGTGGCTGGTCGTTCACTGATCACGTGTTTATCATACGGTGATCACGTGACTGAGAGGCGCTGATCACGTGACTGTGCCGTCAGTGATCACGTGGCTGAGCAGGCACTGATATCGTGACTGAGCATGCACTGATCATGTGCCGGGAGCCGGGGAGGCATTCCACTCTGGACAAAGGTCATGAGGAAGGAGGCTCGGCATACGCAAATGCGGGATCGAGCCTCAGGAGTCCACCCGGATATTCTCGAGCATCTCCCCCCCAAAAAAACCAGAGTCTGCCTACTGTATTGCTTTGTGCTCTCACCTCTGATTTCACTGGGGGCTGTCCCCCACCACCATCTCGCTCTCTCTGTCAAAGAGTTAACTTACAGCTCCAATTCATAAAGTTCCTTGTCATTCTTCCCTTTAACTTCCAGCTGAGTCTCCATCTGGAGCGCGGAACCCACCACGCTTACTAATTATGCCTGGGCTGCTAAGACCCACTCGAGAAGGTGTCTAGGGTGAGGCACCTTTCGCTATTCGAGAGGGCGCCTGCGGCCTACGTAAGTGGTGCAAACTTCTTGTCTTGAAGTTTGATTGGTCTTCCGCGTAAACCAAGCTACTCAGTCTCTTTTCTCCACCGAATTTTCCTACTGAGCTCTCCTCATACTATTATTCTTGACATCTCTGATTAGCATATAAATAGTCGCCTAGGCCATCTCTCCTTCGAATACCCTGGATCAGTTGGGGCTGGTCCCCGGCAGGTGGCGACCGAACAGGGACCTCAGGAGGCAATACTCAAAGAGCTGAGCAGACACGAACCACGCAATCAGCAGGCAATAAGCATGGAGCTCAGCAGTGACGAATCATGCTGCTCAACTGGCAATAATCAAGCACGTGACCAGGCAGGAATCACGCAGCTCAGCTGGCAATTGTCAAGCAGATGAGCCGACAGGAATCACGCAGCTCAGATGGCAATTGTCATGCAGATGAGCCGGCAGGAATCACGCAGCTCAGCAGGCCCTGATCACGTGACTCTGCAGGCACTGATCACGTGGCTGATCAAGTCCAGATCACGTGACTGAGCATGCACTGATCACGTGGCTATCATGCACTGATGACGTGACTGCGCATGCACTGATGACGTGGCTGATCGGCACTGATCACATGGCTCATCATGCACTGATCACGTGTTTATCAGGCAATGATCAGTGACTGACAGGCGCTGATCATGGGACTGTGCACGCACTGATCACGTGGCTATCATGCACTGATCACGTGACTGCGCATGCACTGATGACGTGGCTGTTCGGGCACTGATCACGTGTTTATCAGGCAGTGATCAGTGACTGACAGGCGCTGATCAGGGGACTGTGCACGCACTGATCAGGTGGCTGATCAGGAACTGACCACCTGACCGCGCATGCAGTGATCACGTGGCTGGTCGTTCACTGATCACGTGTTTATCATACGGTGATCACGTGACTGAGAGGCGCTGATCACGTGACTGTGCCGTCAGTGATCACGTGGCTGAGCAGGCACTGATATCGTGACTGAGCATGCACTGATCATGTGCCGGGAGCCGGGGAGGCATTCCACTCTGGACAAAGGTCATGAGGAAGGAGGCTCGGCATACGCAAATGCGGGATCGAGCCTCAGGAGTCCACCCGGATATTCTCGAGCATCTCCCCCCCAAAAAAACCAGAGTCTGCCTACTGTATTGCTTTGTGCTCTCACCTCTGATTTCACTGGGGGCTGTCCCCCACCACCATCTCGCTCTCTCTGTCAAAGAGTTAACTTACAGCTCCAATTCATAAAGTTCCTTGTCATTCTTCCCTTTAACTTCCAGCTGAGTCTCCATCTGGAGCGCGGAACCCACCACGCTTACTAATTATGCCTGGGCTGCTAAGACCCACTCGAGAAGGTGTCTAGGGTGAGGCACCTTTCGCTATTCGAGAGGGCGCCTGCGGCCTACGTAAGTGGTGCAAACTTCTTGTCTTGAAGTTTGATTGGTCTTCCGCGTAAACCAAGCTACTCAGTCTCTTTTCTCCACCGAATTTTCCTACTGAGCTCTCCTCATACTATTATTCTTGACATCTCTGATTAGCATATAAATAGTCGCCTAGGCCATCTCTCCTTCGAATACCCTGGATCAGTTGGGGCTGGTCCCCGGCAGGTGGCGACCGAACAGGGACCTCAGGAGGCAATACTCAAAGAGCTGAGCAGACACGAACCACGCAATCAGCAGGCAATAAGCATGGAGCTCAGCAGTGACGAATCATGCTGCTCAACTGGCAATAATCAAGCACGTGACCAGGCAGGAATCACGCAGCTCAGCTGGCAATTGTCAAGCAGATGAGCCGACAGGAATCACGCAGCTCAGCTGGCAATTGTCATGCAGATGAGCCGGCAGGAATCACGCAGCTCAGCAGGCCCTGATCACGTGACTCTGCAGGCACTGATCACGTGGCTGATCAAGTCCAGATCACGTGACTGAGCATGCACTGATCACGTGGCTATCATGCACTGATGACGTGACTGCGCATGCACTGATGACGTGGCTGATCGGGCACTGATCACATGGCTCATCATGCACTGATCACGTGTTTATCAGGCAATGATCAGTGACTGACAGGCGCTGATCATGGGACTGTGCACGCACTGATCACGTGGCTATCATGCACTGATCACGTGACTGCGCATGCACTGATGACGTGGCTGTTCGGGCACTGATCACGTGTTTATCAGGCAGTGATCAGTGACTGACAGGCGCTGATCAGGGGACTGTGCACGCACTGATCAGGTGGCTGATCAGGAACTGACCACCTGACCGCGCATGCAGTGATCACGTGGCTGGTCGTTCACTGATCACGTGTTTATCATACGGTGATCACGTGACTGAGAGGCGCTGATCACGTGACTGTGCCGTCAGTGATCACGTGGCTGAGCAGGCACTGATATCGTGACTGAGCATGCACTGATCATGTGCCGGGAGCCGGGGAGGCATTCCACTCTGGACAAAGGTCATGAGGAAGGAGGCTCGGCATACGCAAATGCGGGATCGAGCCTCAGGAGTCCACCCGGATATTCTCGAGCATCTCCCCCCCAAAAAAACCAGAGTCTGCCTACTGTATTGCTTTGTGCTCTCACCTCTGATTTCACTGGGGGCTGTCCCCCACCACCATCTCGCTCTCTCTGTCAAAGAGTTAACTTACAGCTCCAATTCATAAAGTTCCTTGTCATTCTTCCCTTTAACTTCCAGCTGAGTCTCCATCTGGAGCGCGGAACCCACCACGCTTACTAATTATGCCTGGGCTGCTAAGACCCACTCGAGAAGGTGTCTAGGGTGAGGCACCTTTCGCTATTCGAGAGGGCGCCTGCGGCCTACGTAAGTGGTGCAAACTTCTTGTCTTGAAGTTTGATTGGTCTTCCGCGTAAACCAAGCTACTCAGTCTCTTTTCTCCACCGAATTTTCCTACTGAGCTCTCCTCATACTATTATTCTTGACATCTCTGATTAGCATATAAATAGTCGCCTAGGCCATCTCTCCTTCGAATACCCTGGATCAGTTGGGGCTGGTCCCCGGCAGGTGGCGACCGAACAGGGACCTCAGGAGGCAATACTCAAAGAGCTGAGCAGACACGAACCACGCAATCAGCAGGCAATAAGCATGGAGCTCAGCAGTGACGAATCATGCTGCTCAACTGGCAATAATCAAGCACGTGACCAGGCAGGAATCACGCAGCTCAGCTGGCAATTGTCAAGCAGATGAGCCGACAGGAATCACGCAGCTCAGCTGGCAATTGTCATGCAGATGAGCCGGCAGGAATCACGCAGCTCAGCAGGCCCTGATCACGTGACTCTGCAGGCACTGATCACGTGGCTGATCAAGTACAGATCACGTGACTGAGCATGCACTGATCACGTGGCTATCATGCACTGATGACGTGACTGCGCATGCACTGATGACGTGGCTGATCGGGCACTGATCACATGGCTCATCATGCACTGATCACGTGTTTATCAGGCAATGATCAGTGACTGACAGGCGCTGATCATGGGACTGTGCACGCACTGATCACGTGGCTATCATGCACTGATCACGTGACTGCGCATGCACTGATGACGTGGCTGTTCGGGCACTGATCACGTGTTTATCAGGCAGTGATCAGTGACTGACAGGCGCTGATCAGGGGACTGTGCACGCACTGATCAGGTGGCTGATCAGGAACTGACCACCTGACCGCGCATGCAGTGATCACGTGGCTGGTCGTTCACTGATCACGTGTTTATCATACGGTGATCACGTGAGTGAGAGGCGCTGATCACGTGACTGTGCCGTCAGTGATCACGTGGCTGAGCAGGCACTGATATCGTGACTGAGCATGCACTGATCATGTGCCGGGAGCCGGGGAGGCATTCCACTCTGGACAAAGGTCATGAGGAAGGAGGCTCGGCATACGCAAATGCGGGATCGAGCCTCAGGAGTCCACCCGGATATTCTCGAGCATCTCCCCCCCAAAAAAACCAGAGTCTGCCTACTGTATTGCTTTGTGCTCTCACCTCTGATTTCACTGGGGGCTGTCCCCCACCACCATCTCGCTCTCTCTGTCAAAGAGTTAACTTACAGCTCCAATTCATAAAGTTCCTTGTCATTCTTCCCTTTAACTTCCAGCTGAGTCTCCATCTGGAGCGCGGAACCCACCACGCTTACTAATTATGCCTGGGCTGCTAAGACCCACTCGAGAAGGTGTCTAGGGTGAGGCACCTTTCGCTATTCGAGAGGGCGCCTGCGGCCTACGTAAGTGGTGCAAACTTCTTGTCTTGAAGTTTGATTGGTCTTCCGCGTAAACCAAGCTACTCAGTCTCTTTTCTCCACCGAATTTTCCTACTGAGCTCTCCTCATACTATTATTCTTGACATCTCTGATTAGCATATAAATAGTCGCCTAGGCCATCTCTCCTTCGAATACCCTGGATCAGTTGGGGCTGGTCCCCGGCAGGTGGCGACCGAACAGGGACCTCAGGAGGCAATACTCAAAGAGCTGAGCAGACACGAACCACGCAATCAGCAGGCAATAAGCATGGAGCTCAGCAGTGACGAATCATGCTGCTCAACTGGCAATAATCAAGCACGTGACCAGGCAGGAATCACGCAGCTCAGCTGGCAATTGTCAAGCAGATGAGCCGACAGGAATCACGCAGCTCAGCTGGCAATTGTCATGCAGATGAGCCGGCAGGAATCACGCAGCTCAGCAGGCCCTGATCACGTGACTCTGCAGGCACTGATCACGTGGCTGATCAAGTCCAGATCACGTGACTGAGCATGCACTGATCACGTGGCTATCATGCACTGATGACGTGACTGCGCATGCACTGATGACGTGGCTGATCGGGCACTGATCACATGGCTCATCATGCACTGATCACGTGTTTATCAGGCAATGATCAGTGACTGACAGGCGCTGATCATGGGACTGTGCACGCACTGATCACGTGGCTATCATGCACTGATCACGTGACTGCGCATGCACTGATGACGTGGCTGTTCGGGCACTGATCACGTGTTTATCAGGCAGTGATCAGTGACTGACAGGCGCTGATCAGGGGACTGTGCACGCACTGATCAGGTGGCTGATCAGGAACTGACCACCTGACCGCGCATGCAGTGATCACGTGGCTGGTCGTTCACTGATCACGTGTTTATCATACGGTGATCACGTGACTGAGAGGCGCTGATCACGTGACTGTGCCGTCAGTGATCACGTGGCTGAGCAGGCACTGATATCGTGACTGAGCATGCACTGATCATGTGCCGGGAGCCGGGGAGGCATTCCACTCTGGACAAAGGTCATGAGGAAGGAGGCTCGGCATACGCAAATGCGGGATCGAGCCTCAGGAGTCCACCCGGATATTCTCGAGCATCTCCCCCCCAAAAAAACCAGAGTCTGCCTACTGTATTGCTTTGTGCTCTCACCTCTGATTTCACTGGGGGCTGTCCCCCACCACCATCTCGCTCTCTCTGTCAAAGAGTTAACTTACAGCTCCAATTCATAAAGTTCCTTGTCATTCTTCCCTTTAACTTCCAGCTGAGTCTCCATCTGGAGCGCGGAACCCACCACGCTTACTAATTATGCCTGGGCTGCTAAGACCCACTCGAGAAGGTGTCTAGGGTGAGGCACCTTTCGCTATTCGAGAGGGCGCCTGCGGCCTACGTAAGTGGTGCAAACTTCTTGTCTTGAAGTTTGATTGGTCTTCCGCGTAAACCAAGCTACTCAGTCTCTTTTCTCCACCGAATTTTCCTACTGAGCTCTCCTCATACTATTATTCTTGACATCTCTGATTAGCATATAAATAGTCGCCTAGGCCATCTCTCCTTCGAATACCCTGGATCAGTTGGGGCTGGTCCCCGGCAGGTGGCGACCGAACAGGGACCTCAGGAGGCAATACTCAAAGAGCTGAGCAGACACGAACCACGCAATCAGCAGGCAATAAGCATGGAGCTCAGCAGTGACGAATCATGCTGCTCAACTGGCAATAATCAAGCACGTGACCAGGCAGGAATCACGCAGCTCAGCTGGCAATTGTCAAGCAGATGAGCCGACAGGAATCACGCAGCTCAGCTGGCAATTGTCATGCAGATGAGCCGGCAGGAATCACGCAGCTCAGCAGGCCCTGATCACGTGACTCTGCAGGCACTGATCACGTGGCTGATCAAGTCCAGATCACGTGACTGAGCATGCACTGATCACGTGGCTATCATGCACTGATGACGTGACTGCGCATGCACTGATGACGTGGCTGATCGGGCACTGATCACATGGCTCATCATGCACTGATCACGTGTTTATCAGGCAATGATCAGTGACTGACAGGCGCTGATCATGGGACTGTGCACGCACTGATCACGTGGCTATCATGCACTGATCACGTGACTGCGCATGCACTGATGACGTGGCTGTTCGGGCACTGATCACGTGTTTATCAGGCAGTGATCAGTGACTGACAGGCGCTGATCAGGGGACTGTGCACGCACTGATCAGGTGGCTGATCAGGAACTGACCACCTGACCGCGCATGCAGTGATCACGTGGCTGGTCGTTCACTGATCACGTGTTTATCATACGGTGATCACGTGACTGAGAGGCGCTGATCACGTGACTGTGCCGTCAGTGATCACGTGGCTGAGCAGGCACTGATATCGTGACTGAGCATGCACTGATCATGTGCCGGGAGCCGGGGAGGCATTCCACTCTGGACAAAGGTCATGAGGAAGGAGGCTCGGCATACGCAAATGCGGGATCGAGCCTCAGGAGTCCACCCGGATATTCTCGAGCATCTCCCCCCCAAAAAAACCAGAGTCTGCCTACTGTATTGCTTTGTGCTCTCACCTCTGATTTCACTGGGGGCTGTCCCCCACCACCATCTCGCTCTCTCTGTCAAAGAGTTAACTTACAGCTCCAATTCATAAAGTTCCTTGTCATTCTTCCCTTTAACTTCCAGCTGAGTCTCCATCTGGAGCGCGGAACCCACCACGCTTACTAATTATGCCTGGGCTGCTAAGACCCACTCGAGAAGGTGTCTAGGGTGAGGCACCTTTCGCTATTCGAGAGGGCGCCTGCGGCCTACGTAAGTGGTGCAAACTTCTTGTCTTGAAGTTTGATTGGTCTTCCGCGTAAACCAAGCTACTCAGTCTCTTTTCTCCACCGAATTTTCCTACTGAGCTCTCCTCATACTATTATTCTTGACATCTCTGATTAGCATATAAATAGTCGCCTAGGCCATCTCTCCTTCGAATACCCTGGATCAGTTGGGGCTGGTCCCCGGCAGGTGGCGACCGAACAGGGACCTCAGGAGGCAATACTCAAAGAGCTGAGCAGACACGAACCACGCAATCAGCAGGCAATAAGCATGGAGCTCAGCAGTGACGAATCATGCTGCTCAACTGGCAATAATCAAGCACGTGACCAGGCAGGAATCACGCAGCTCAGCTGGCAATTGTCAAGCAGATGAGCCGACAGGAATCACGCAGCTCAGCTGGCAATTGTCATGCAGATGAGCCGGCAGGAATCACGCAGCTCAGCAGGCCCTGATCACGTGACTCTGCAGGCACTGATCACGTGGCTGATCAAGTCCAGATCACGTGACTGAGCATGCACTGATCACGTGGCTATCATGCACTGATGACGTGACTGCGCATGCACTGATGACGTGGCTGATCGGGCACTGATCACATGGCTCATCATGCACTGATCACGTGTTTATCAGGCAATGATCAGTGACTGACAGGCGCTGATCATGGGACTGTGCACGCACTGATCACGTGGCTATCATGCACTGATCACGTGACTGCGCATGCACTGATGACGTGGCTGTTCGGGCACTGATCACGTGTTTATCAGGCAGTGATCAGTGACTGACAGGCGCTGATCAGGGGACTGTGCACGCACTGATCAGGTGGCTGATCAGGAACTGACCACCTGACCGCGCATGCAGTGATCACGTGGCTGGTCGTTCACTGATCACGTGTTTATCATACGGTGATCACGTGACTGAGAGGCGCTGATCACGTGACTGTGCCGTCAGTGATCACGTGGCTGAGCAGGCACTGATATCGTGACTGAGCATGCACTGATCATGTGCCGGGAGCCGGGGAGGCATTCCACTCTGGACAAAGGCCATGAGGAAGGAGGCTCGGCATACGCAAATGCGGGATCGAGCCTCAGGAGTCCATCCGGATATTCTCGAGCATCTCCCCCCCAAAAAAACCAGAGTCTGCCTACTGTATTGCTTTGTGCTCTCACCTCTGATTTCACTGGGGGCTGTCCCCCACCACCATCTCGCTCTCTCTGTCAAAGAGTTAACTTACAGCTCCAATTCATAAAGTTCCTTGTCATTCTTCCCTTTAACTTCCAGCTGAGTCTCCATCTGGAGCGCGGAACCCACCACGCTTACTAATTATGCCTGGGCTGCTAAGACCCACTCGAGAAGGTGTCTAGGGTGAGGCACCTTTCGCTATTCGAGAGGGCGCCTGCGGCCTACGTAAGTGGTGCAAACTTCTTGTCTTGAAGTTTGATTGGTCTTCCGCGTAAACCAAGCTACTCAGTCTCTTTTCTCCACCGAATTTTCCTACTGAGCTCTCCTCATACTATTATTCTTGACATCTCTGATTAGCATATAAATAGTCGCCTAGGCCATCTCTCCTTCGAATACCCTGGATCAGTTGGGGCTGGTCCCCGGCAGGTGGCGACCGAACAGGGACCTCAGGAGGCAATACTCAAAGAGCTGAGCAGACACGAACCACGCAATCAGCAGGCAATAAGCATGGAGCTCAGCAGTGACGAATCATGCTGCTCAACTGGCAATAATCAAGCACGTGACCAGGCAGGAATCACGCAGCTCAGCTGGCAATTGTCAAGCAGATGAGCCGACAGGAATCACGCAGCTCAGATGGCAATTGTCATGCAGATGAGCCGGCAGGAATCACGCAGCTCAGCAGGCCCTGATCACGTGACTCTGCAGGCACTGATCACGTGGCTGATCAAGTCCAGATCACGTGACTGAGCATGCACTGATCACGTGGCTATCATGCACTGATGACGTGACTGCGCATGCACTGATGACGTGGCTGATCAGGCACTGATCACATGGCTCATCATGCACTGATCACGTGTTTATCAGGCAATGATCAGTGACTGACAGGCGCTGATCATGGGACTGTGCACGCACTGATCACGTGGCTATCATGCACTGATCACGTGACTGCGCATGCACTGATGACGTGGCTGTTCGGGCACTGATCACGTGTTTATCAGGCAGTGATCAGTGACTGACAGGCGCTGATCAGGGGACTGTGCACGCACTGATCAGGTGGCTGATCAGGAACTGACCACCTGACCGCGCATGCAGTGATCACGTGGCTGGTCGTTCACTGATCACGTGTTTATCATACGGTGATCACGTGACTGAGAGGCGCTGATCACGTGACTGTGCCGTCAGTGATCACGTGGCTGAGCAGGCACTGATATCGTGACTGAGCATGCACTGATCATGTGCCGGGAGCCGGGGAGGCATTCCACTCTGGACAAAGGTCATGAGGAAGGAGGCTCGGCATACGCAAATGCGGGATCGAGCCTCAGGAGTCCACCCGGATATTCTCGAGCATCTCCCCCCCAAAAAAACCAGAGTCTGCCTACTGTATTGCTTTGTGCTCTCACCTCTGATTTCACTGGGGGCTGTCCCCCACCACCATCTCGCTCTCTCTGTCAAAGAGTTAACTTACAGCTCCAATTCATAAAGTTCCTTGTCATTCTTCCCTTTAACTTCCAGCTGAGTCTCCATCTGGAGCGCGGAACCCACCACGCTTACTAATTATGCCTGGGCTGCTAAGACCCACTCGAGAAGGTGTCTAGGGTGAGGCACCTTTCGCTATTCGAGAGGGCGCCTGCGGCCTACGTAAGTGGTGCAAACTTCTTGTCTTGAAGTTTGATTGGTCTTCCGCGTAAACCAAGCTACTCAGTCTCTTTTCTCCACCGAATTTTCCTACTGAGCTCTCCTCATACTATTATTCTTGACATCTCTGATTAGCATATAAATAGTCGCCTAGGCCATCTCTCCTTCGAATACCCTGGATCAGTTGGGGCTGGTCCCCGGCAGGTGGCGACCGAACAGGGACCTCAGGAGGCAATACTCAAAGAGCTGAGCAGACACGAACCACGCAATCAGCAGGCAATAAGCATGGAGCTCAGCAGTGACGAATCATGCTGCTCAACTGGCAATAATCAAGCACGTGACCAGGCAGGAATCACGCAGCTCAGCTGGCAATTGTCAAGCAGATGAGCCGACAGGAATCACGCAGCTCAGATGGCAATTGTCATGCAGATGAGCCGGCAGGAATCACGCAGCTCAGCAGGCCCTGATCACGTGACTCTGCAGGCACTGATCACGTGGCTGATCAAGTCCAGATCACGTGACTGAGCATGCACTGATCACGTGGCTATCATGCACTGATGACGTGACTGCGCATGCACTGATGACGTGGCTGATCGGGCACTGATCACATGGCTCATCATGCACTGATCACGTGTTTATCAGGCAATGATCAGTGACTGACAGGCGCTGATCATGGGACTGTGCACGCACTGATCACGTGGCTATCATGCACTGATCACGTGACTGCGCATGCACTGATGACGTGGCTGTTCGGGCACTGATCACGTGTTTATCAGGCAGTGATCAGTGACTGACAGGCGCTGATCAGGGGACTGTGCACGCACTGATCAGGTGGCTGATCAGGAACTGACCACCTGACCGCGCATGCAGTGATCACGTGGCTGGTCGTTCACTGATCACGTGTTTATCATACGGTGATCACGTGACTGAGAGGCGCTGATCACGTGACTGTGCCGTCAGTGATCACGTGGCTGAGCAGGCACTGATATCGTGACTGAGCATGCACTGATCATGTGCCGGGAGCCGGGGAGGCATTCCACTCTGGACAAAGGTCATGAGGAAGGAGGCTCGGCATACGCAAATGCGGGATCGAGCCTCAGGAGTCCACCCGGATATTCTCGAGCATCTCCCCCCCAAAAAAACCAGAGTCTGCCTACTGTATTGCTTTGTGCTCTCACCTCTGATTTCACTGGGGGCTGTCCCCCACCACCATCTCGCTCTCTCTGTCAAAGAGTTAACTTACAGCTCCAATTCATAAAGTTCCTTGTCATTCTTCCCTTTAACTTCCAGCTGAGTCTCCATCTGGAGCGCGGAACCCACCACGCTTACTAATTATGCCTGGGCTGCTAAGACCCACTCGAGAAGGTGTCTAGGGTGAGGCACCTTTCGCTATTCGAGAGGGCGCCTGCGGCCTACGTAAGTGGTGCAAACTTCTTGTCTTGAAGTTTGATTGGTCTTCCGCGTAAACCAAGCTACTCAGTCTCTTTTCTCCACCGAATTTTCCTACTGAGCTCTCCTCATACTATTATTCTTGACATCTCTGATTAGCATATAAATAGTCGCCTAGGCCATCTCTCCTTCGAATACCCTGGATCAGTTGGGGCTGGTCCCCGGCAGGTGGCGACCGAACAGGGACCTCAGGAGGCAATACTCAAAGAGCTGAGCAGACACGAACCACGCAATCAGCAGGCAATAAGCATGGAGCTCAGCAGTGACGAATCATGCTGCTCAACTGGCAATAATCAAGCACGTGACCAGGCAGGAATCACGCAGCTCAGCTGGCAATTGTCAAGCAGATGAGCCGACAGGAATCACGCAGCTCAGCTGGCAATTGTCATGCAGATGAGCCGGCAGGAATCACGCAGCTCAGCAGGCCCTGATCACGTGACTCTGCAGGCACTGATCACGTGGCTGATCAAGTCCAGATCACGTGACTGAGCATGCACTGATCACGTGGCTATCATGCACTGATGACGTGACTGCGCATGCACTGATGACGTGGCTGATCGGGCACTGATCACATGGCTCATCATGCACTGATCACGTGTTTATCAGGCAATGATCAGTGACTGACAGGCGCTGATCATGGGACTGTGCACGCACTGATCACGTGGCTATCATGCACTGATCACGTGACTGCGCATGCACTGATGACGTGGCTGTTCGGGCACTGATCACGTGTTTATCAGGCAGTGATCAGTGACTGACAGGCGCTGATCAGGGGACTGTGCACGCACTGATCAGGTGGCTGATCAGGAACTGACCACCTGACCGCGCATGCAGTGATCACGTGGCTGGTCGTTCACTGATCACGTGTTTATCATACGGTGATCACGTGACTGAGAGGCGCTGATCACGTGACTGTGCCGTCAGTGATCACGTGGCTGAGCAGGCACTGATATCGTGACTGAGCATGCACTGATCATGTGCCGGGAGCCGGGGAGGCATTCCACTCTGGACAAAGGTCATGAGGAAGGAGGCTCGGCATACGCAAATGCGGGATCGAGCCTCAGGAGTCCACCCGGATATTCTCGAGCATCTCCCCCCCAAAAAAACCAGAGTCTGCCTACTGTATTGCTTTGTGCTCTCACCTCTGATTTCACTGGGGGCTGTCCCCCACCACCATCTCGCTCTCTCTGTCAAAGAGTTAACTTACAGCTCCAATTCATAAAGTTCCTTGTCATTCTTCCCTTTAACTTCCAGCTGAGTCTCCATCTGGAGCGCGGAACCCACCACGCTTACTAATTATGCCTGGGCTGCTAAGACCCACTCGAGAAGGTGTCTAGGGTGAGGCACCTTTCGCTATTCGAGAGGGCGCCTGCGGCCTACGTAAGTGGTGCAAACTTCTTGTCTTGAAGTTTGATTGGTCTTCCGCGTAAACCAAGCTACTCAGTCTCTTTTCTCCACCGAATTTTCCTACTGAGCTCTCCTCATACTATTATTCTTGACATCTCTGATTAGCATATAAATAGTCGCCTAGGCCATCTCTCCTTCGAATACCCTGGATCAGTTGGGGCTGGTCCCCGGCAGGTGGCGACCGAACAGGGACCTCAGGAGGCAATACTCAAAGAGCTGAGCAGACACGAACCACGCAATCAGCAGGCAATAAGCATGGAGCTCAGCAGTGACGAATCATGCTGCTCAACTGGCAATAATCAAGCACGTGACCAGGCAGGAATCACGCAGCTCAGCTGGCAATTGTCAAGCAGATGAGCCGACAGGAATCACGCAGCTCAGATGGCAATTGTCATGCAGATGAGCCGGCAGGAATCACGCAGCTCAGCAGGCCCTGATCACGTGACTCTGCAGGCACTGATCACGTGGCTGATCAAGTCCAGATCACGTGACTGAGCATGCACTGATCACGTGGCTATCATGCACTGATGACGTGACTGCGCATGCACTGATGACGTGGCTGATCAGGCACTGATCACATGGCTCATCATGCACTGATCACGTGTTTATCAGGCAATGATCAGTGACTGACAGGCGCTGATCATGGGACTGTGCACGCACTGATCACGTGGCTATCATGCACTGATCACGTGACTGCGCATGCACTGATGACGTGGCTGTTCGGGCACTGATCACGTGTTTATCAGGCAGTGATCAGTGACTGACAGGCGCTGATCAGGGGACTGTGCACGCACTGATCAGGTGGCTGATCAGGAACTGACCACCTGACCGCGCATGCAGTGATCACGTGGCTGGTCGTTCACTGATCACGTGTTTATCATACGGTGATCACGTGACTGAGAGGCGCTGATCACGTGACTGTGCCGTCAGTGATCACGTGGCTGAGCAGGCACTGATATCGTGACTGAGCATGCACTGATCATGTGCCGGGAGCCGGGGAGGCATTCCACTCTGGACAAAGGTCATGAGGAAGGAGGCTCGGCATACGCAAATGCGGGATCGAGCCTCAGGAGTCCACCCGGATATTCTCGAGCATCTCCCCCCCAAAAAAACCAGAGTCTGCCTACTGTATTGCTTTGTGCTCTCACCTCTGATTTCACTGGGGGCTGTCCCCCACCACCATCTCGCTCTCTCTGTCAAAGAGTTAACTTACAGCTCCAATTCATAAAGTTCCTTGTCATTCTTCCCTTTAACTTCCAGCTGAGTCTCCATCTGGAGCGCGGAACCCACCACGCTTACTAATTATGCCTGGGCTGCTAAGACCCACTCGAGAAGGTGTCTAGGGTGAGGCACCTTTCGCTATTCGAGAGGGCGCCTGCGGCCTACGTAAGTGGTGCAAACTTCTTGTCTTGAAGTTTGATTGGTCTTCCGCGTAAACCAAGCTACTCAGTCTCTTTTCTCCACCGAATTTTCCTACTGAGCTCTCCTCATACTATTATTCTTGACATCTCTGATTAGCATATAAATAGTCGCCTAGGCCATCTCTCCTTCGAATACCCTGGATCAGTTGGGGCTGGTCCCCGGCAGGTGGCGACCGAACAGGGACCTCAGGAGGCAATACTCAAAGAGCTGAGCAGACACGAACCACGCAATCAGCAGGCAATAAGCATGGAGCTCAGCAGTGACGAATCATGCTGCTCAACTGGCAATAATCAAGCACGTGACCAGGCAGGAATCACGCAGCTCAGCTGGCAATTGTCAAGCAGATGAGCCGACAGGAATCACGCAGCTCAGATGGCAATTGTCATGCAGATGAGCCGGCAGGAATCACGCAGCTCAGCAGGCCCTGATCACGTGACTCTGCAGGCACTGATCACGTGGCTGATCAAGTCCAGATCACGTGACTGAGCATGCACTGATCACGTGGCTATCATGCACTGATGACGTGACTGCGCATGCACTGATGACGTGGCTGATCGGCACTGATCACATGGCTCATCATGCACTGATCACGTGTTTATCAGGCAATGATCAGTGACTGACAGGCGCTGATCATGGGACTGTGCACGCACTGATCACGTGGCTATCATGCACTGATCACGTGACTGCGCATGCACTGATGACGTGGCTGTTCGGGCACTGATCACGTGTTTATCAGGCAGTGATCAGTGACTGACAGGCGCTGATCAGGGGACTGTGCACGCACTGATCAGGTGGCTGATCAGGAACTGACCACCTGACCGCGCATGCAGTGATCACGTGGCTGGTCGTTCACTGATCACGTGTTTATCATACGGTGATCACGTGACTGAGAGGCGCTGATCACGTGACTGTGCCGTCAGTGATCACGTGGCTGAGCAGGCACTGATATCGTGACTGAGCATGCACTGATCATGTGCCGGGAGCCGGGGAGGCATTCCACTCTGGACAAAGGTCATGAGGAAGGAGGCTCGGCATACGCAAATGCGGGATCGAGCCTCAGGAGTCCACCCGGATATTCTCGAGCATCTCCCCCCCAAAAAAACCAGAGTCTGCCTACTGTATTGCTTTGTGCTCTCACCTCTGATTTCACTGGGGGCTGTCCCCCACCACCATCTCGCTCTCTCTGTCAAAGAGTTAACTTACAGCTCCAATTCATAAAGTTCCTTGTCATTCTTCCCTTTAACTTCCAGCTGAGTCTCCATCTGGAGCGCGGAACCCACCACGCTTACTAATTATGCCTGGGCTGCTAAGACCCACTCGAGAAGGTGTCTAGGGTGAGGCACCTTTCGCTATTCGAGAGGGCGCCTGCGGCCTACGTAAGTGGTGCAAACTTCTTGTCTTGAAGTTTGATTGGTCTTCCGCGTAAACCAAGCTACTCAGTCTCTTTTCTCCACCGAATTTTCCTACTGAGCTCTCCTCATACTATTATTCTTGACATCTCTGATTAGCATATAAATAGTCGCCTAGGCCATCTCTCCTTCGAATACCCTGGATCAGTTGGGGCTGGTCCCCGGCAGGTGGCGACCGAACAGGGACCTCAGGAGGCAATACTCAAAGAGCTGAGCAGACACGAACCACGCAATCAGCAGGCAATAAGCATGGAGCTCAGCAGTGACGAATCATGCTGCTCAACTGGCAATAATCAAGCACGTGACCAGGCAGGAATCACGCAGCTCAGCTGGCAATTGTCAAGCAGATGAGCCGACAGGAATCACGCAGCTCAGCTGGCAATTGTCATGCAGATGAGCCGGCAGGAATCACGCAGCTCAGCAGGCCCTGATCACGTGACTCTGCAGGCACTGATCACGTGGCTGATCAAGTCCAGATCACGTGACTGAGCATGCACTGATCACGTGGCTATCATGCACTGATGACGTGACTGCGCATGCACTGATGACGTGGCTGATCGGGCACTGATCACATGGCTCATCATGCACTGATCACGTGTTTATCAGGCAATGATCAGTGACTGACAGGCGCTGATCATGGGACTGTGCACGCACTGATCACGTGGCTATCATGCACTGATCACGTGACTGCGCATGCACTGATGACGTGGCTGTTCGGGCACTGATCACGTGTTTATCAGGCAGTGATCAGTGACTGACAGGCGCTGATCAGGGGACTGTGCACGCACTGATCAGGTGGCTGATCAGGAACTGACCACCTGACCGCGCATGCAGTGATCACGTGGCTGGTCGTTCACTGATCACGTGTTTATCATACGGTGATCACGTGACTGAGAGGCGCTGATCACGTGACTGTGCCGTCAGTGATCACGTGGCTGAGCAGGCACTGATATCGTGACTGAGCATGCACTGATCATGTGCCGGGAGCCGGGGAGGCATTCCACTCTGGACAAAGGTCATGAGGAAGGAGGCTCGGCATACGCAAATGCGGGATCGAGCCTCAGGAGTCCACCCGGATATTCTCGAGCATCTCCCCCCCAAAAAAACCAGAGTCTGCCTACTGTATTGCTTTGTGCTCTCACCTCTGATTTCACTGGGGGCTGTCCCCCACCACCATCTCGCTCTCTCTGTCAAAGAGTTAACTTACAGCTCCAATTCATAAAGTTCCTTGTCATTCTTCCCTTTAACTTCCAGCTGAGTCTCCATCTGGAGCGCGGAACCCACCACGCTTACTAATTATGCCTGGGCTGCTAAGACCCACTCGAGAAGGTGTCTAGGGTGAGGCACCTTTCGCTATTCGAGAGGGCGCCTGCGGCCTACGTAAGTGGTGCAAACTTCTTGTCTTGAAGTTTGATTGGTCTTCCGCGTAAACCAAGCTACTCAGTCTCTTTTCTCCACCGAATTTTCCTACTGAGCTCTCCTCATACTATTATTCTTGACATCTCTGATTAGCATATAAATAGTCGCCTAGGCCATCTCTCCTTCGAATACCCTGGATCAGTTGGGGCTGGTCCCCGGCAGGTGGCGACCGAACAGGGACCTCAGGAGGCAATACTCAAAGAGCTGAGCAGACACGAACCACGCAATCAGCAGGCAATAAGCATGGAGCTCAGCAGTGACGAATCATGCTGCTCAACTGGCAATAATCAAGCACGTGACCAGGCAGGAATCACGCAGCTCAGCTGGCAATTGTCAAGCAGATGAGCCGACAGGAATCACGCAGCTCAGCTGGCAATTGTCATGCAGATGAGCCGGCAGGAATCACGCAGCTCAGCAGGCCCTGATCACGTGACTCTGCAGGCACTGATCACGTGGCTGATCAAGTCCAGATCACGTGACTGAGCATGCACTGATCACGTGGCTATCATGCACTGATGACGTGACTGCGCATGCACTGATGACGTGGCTGATCGGGCACTGATCACATGGCTCATCATGCACTGATCACGTGTTTATCAGGCAATGATCAGTGACTGACAGGCGCTGATCATGGGACTGTGCACGCACTGATCACGTGGCTATCATGCACTGATCACGTGACTGCGCATGCACTGATGACGTGGCTGTTCGGGCACTGATCACGTGTTTATCAGGCAGTGATCAGTGACTGACAGGCGCTGATCAGGGGACTGTGCACGCACTGATCAGGTGGCTGATCAGGAACTGACCACCTGACCGCGCATGCAGTGATCACGTGGCTGGTCGTTCACTGATCACGTGTTTATCATACGGTGATCACGTGACTGAGAGGCGCTGATCACGTGACTGTGCCGTCAGTGATCACGTGGCTGAGCAGGCACTGATATCGTGACTGAGCATGCACTGATCATGTGCCGGGAGCCGGGGAGGCATTCCACTCTGGACAAAGGTCATGAGGAAGGAGGCTCGGCATACGCAAATGCGGGATCGAGCCTCAGGAGTCCACCCGGATATTCTCGAGCATCTCCCCCCCAAAAAAACCAGAGTCTGCCTACTGTATTGCTTTGTGCTCTCACCTCTGATTTCACTGGGGGCTGTCCCCCACCACCATCTCGCTCTCTCTGTCAAAGAGTTAACTTACAGCTCCAATTCATAAAGTTCCTTGTCATTCTTCCCTTTAACTTCCAGCTGAGTCTCCATCTGGAGCGCGGAACCCACCACGCTTACTAATTATGCCTGGGCTGCTAAGACCCACTCGAGAAGGTGTCTAGGGTGAGGCACCTTTCGCTATTCGAGAGGGCGCCTGCGGCCTACGTAAGTGGTGCAAACTTCTTGTCTTGAAGTTTGATTGGTCTTCCGCGTAAACCAAGCTACTCAGTCTCTTTTCTCCACCGAATTTTCCTACTGAGCTCTCCTCATACTATTATTCTTGACATCTCTGATTAGCATATAAATAGTCGCCTAGGCCATCTCTCCTTCGAATACCCTGGATCAGTTGGGGCTGGTCCCCGGCAGGTGGCGACCGAACAGGGACCTCAGGAGGCAATACTCAAAGAGCTGAGCAGACACGAACCACGCAATCAGCAGGCAATAAGCATGGAGCTCAGCAGTGACGAATCATGCTGCTCAACTGGCAATAATCAAGCACGTGACCAGGCAGGAATCACGCAGCTCAGCTGGCAATTGTCAAGCAGATGAGCCGACAGGAATCACGCAGCTCAGCTGGCAATTGTCATGCAGATGAGCCGGCAGGAATCACGCAGCTCAGCAGGCCCTGATCACGTGACTCTGCAGGCACTGATCACGTGGCTGATCAAGTCCAGATCACGTGACTGAGCATGCACTGATCACGTGGCTATCATGCACTGATGACGTGACTGCGCATGCACTGATGACGTGGCTGATCGGGCACTGATCACATGGCTCATCATGCACTGATCACGTGTTTATCAGGCAATGATCAGTGACTGACAGGCGCTGATCATGGGACTGTGCACGCACTGATCACGTGGCTATCATGCACTGATCACGTGACTGCGCATGCACTGATGACGTGGCTGTTCGGGCACTGATCACGTGTTTATCAGGCAGTGATCAGTGACTGACAGGCGCTGATCAGGGGACTGTGCACGCACTGATCAGGTGGCTGATCAGGAACTGACCACCTGACCGCGCATGCAGTGATCACGTGGCTGGTCGTTCACTGATCACGTGTTTATCATACGGTGATCACGTGACTGAGAGGCGCTGATCACGTGACTGTGCCGTCAGTGATCACGTGGCTGAGCAGGCACTGATATCGTGACTGAGCATGCACTGATCATGTGCCGGGAGCCGGGGAGGCATTCCACTCTGGACAAAGGTCATGAGGAAGGAGGCTCGGCATACGCAAATGCGGGATCGAGCCTCAGGAGTCCACCCGGATATTCTCGAGCATCTCCCCCCCAAAAAAACCAGAGTCTGCCTACTGTATTGCTTTGTGCTCTCACCTCTGATTTCACTGGGGGCTGTCCCCCACCACCATCTCGCTCTCTCTGTCAAAGAGTTAACTTACAGCTCCAATTCATAAAGTTCCTTGTCATTCTTCCCTTTAACTTCCAGCTGAGTCTCCATCTGGAGCGCGGAACCCACCACGCTTACTAATTATGCCTGGGCTGCTAAGACCCACTCGAGAAGGTGTCTAGGGTGAGGCACCTTTCGCTATTCGAGAGGGCGCCTGCGGCCTACGTAAGTGGTGCAAACTTCTTGTCTTGAAGTTTGATTGGTCTTCCGCGTAAACCAAGCTACTCAGTCTCTTTTCTCCACCGAATTTTCCTACTGAGCTCTCCTCATACTATTATTCTTGACATCTCTGATTAGCATATAAATAGTCGCCTAGGCCATCTCTCCTTCGAATACCCTGGATCAGTTGGGGCTGGTCCCCGGCAGGTGGCGACCGAACAGGGACCTCAGGAGGCAATACTCAAAGAGCTGAGCAGACACGAACCACGCAATCAGCAGGCAATAAGCATGGAGCTCAGCAGTGACGAATCATGCTGCTCAACTGGCAATAATCAAGCACGTGACCAGGCAGGAATCACGCAGCTCAGCTGGCAATTGTCAAGCAGATGAGCCGACAGGAATCACGCAGCTCAGCTGGCAATTGTCATGCAGATGAGCCGGCAGGAATCACGCAGCTCAGCAGGCCCTGATCACGTGACTCTGCAGGCACTGATCACGTGGCTGATCAAGTCCAGATCACGTGACTGAGCATGCACTGATCACGTGGCTATCATGCACTGATGACGTGACTGCGCATGCACTGATGACGTGGCTGATCGGGCACTGATCACATGGCTCATCATGCACTGATCACGTGTTTATCAGGCAATGATCAGTGACTGACAGGCGCTGATCATGGGACTGTGCACGCACTGATCACGTGGCTATCATGCACTGATCACGTGACTGCGCATGCACTGATGACGTGGCTGTTCGGGCACTGATCACGTGTTTATCAGGCAGTGATCAGTGACTGACAGGCGCTGATCAGGGGACTGTGCACGCACTGATCAGGTGGCTGATCAGGAACTGACCACCTGACCGCGCATGCAGTGATCACGTGGCTGGTCGTTCACTGATCACGTGTTTCTCATACGGTGATCACGTGACTGAGAGGCGCTGATCACGTGACTGTGCCGTCAGTGATCACGTGGCTGAGCAGGCACTGATATCGTGACTGAGCATGCACTGATCATGTGCCGGGAGCCGGGGAGGCATTCCACTCTGGACAAAGGTCATGAGGAAGGAGGCTCGGCATACGCAAATGCGGGATCGAGCCTCAGGAGTCCACCCGGATATTCTCGAGCATCTCCCCCCCAAAAAAACCAGAGTCTGCCTACTGTATTGCTTTGTGCTCTCACCTCTGATTTCACTGGGGGCTGTCCCCCACCACCATCTCGCTCTCTCTGTCAAAGAGTTAACTTACAGCTCCAATTCATAAAGTTCCTTGTCATTCTTCCCTTTAACTTCCAGCTGAGTCTCCATCTGGAGCGCGGAACCCACCACGCTTACTAATTATGCCTGGGCTGCTAAGACCCACTCGAGAAGGTGTCTAGGGTGAGGCACCTTTCGCTATTCGAGAGGGCGCCTGCGGCCTACGTAAGTGGTGCAAACTTCTTGTCTTGAAGTTTGATTGGTCTTCCGCGTAAACCAAGCTACTCAGTCTCTTTTCTCCACCGAATTTTCCTACTGAGCTCTCCTCATACTATTATTCTTGACATCTCTGATTAGCATATAAATAGTCGCCTAGGCCATCTCTCCTTCGAATACCCTGGATCAGTTGGGGCTGGTCCCCGGCAGGTGGCGACCGAACAGGGACCTCAGGAGGCAATACTCAAAGAGCTGAGCAGACACGAACCACGCAATCAGCAGGCAATAAGCATGGAGCTCAGCAGTGACGAATCATGCTGCTCAACTGGCAATAATCAAGCACGTGACCAGGCAGGAATCACGCAGCTCAGCTGGCAATTGTCAAGCAGATGAGCCGACAGGAATCACGCAGCTCAGCTGGCAATTGTCATGCAGATGAGCCGGCAGGAATCACGCAGCTCAGCAGGCCCTGATCACGTGACTCTGCAGGCACTGATCACGTGGCTGATCAAGTCCAGATCACGTGACTGAGCATGCACTGATCACGTGGCTATCATGCACTGATGACGTGACTGCGCATGCACTGATGACGTGGCTGATCGGGCACTGATCACATGGCTCATCATGCACTGATCACGTGTTTATCAGGCAATGATCAGTGACTGACAGGCGCTGATCATGGGACTGTGCACGCACTGATCACGTGGCTATCATGCACTGATCACGTGACTGCGCATGCACTGATGACGTGGCTGTTCGGGCACTGATCACGTGTTTATCAGGCAGTGATCAGTGACTGACAGGCGCTGATCAGGGGACTGTGCACGCACTGATCAGGTGGCTGATCAGGAACTGACCACCTGACCGCGCATGCAGTGATCACGTGGCTGGTCGTTCACTGATCACGTGTTTCTCATACGGTGATCACGTGACTGAGAGGCGCTGATCACGTGACTGTGCCGTCAGTGATCACGTGGCTGAGCAGGCACTGATATCGTGACTGAGCATGCACTGATCATGTGCCGGGAGCCGGGGAGGCATTCCACTCTGGACAAAGGTCATGAGGAAGGAGGCTCGGCATACGCAAATGCGGGATCGAGCCTCAGGAGTCCACCCGGATATTCTCGAGCATCTCCCCCCCAAAAAAACCAGAGTCTGCCTACTGTATTGCTTTGTGCTCTCACCTCTGATTTCACTGGGGGCTGTCCCCCACCACCATCTCGCTCTCTCTGTCAAAGAGTTCACTTACAGCTCCAATTCATAAAGTTCCTTGTCATTCTTCCCTTTAACTTCCAGCTGAGTCTCCATCTGGAGCGCGGAACCCACCACGCTTACTAATTATGCCTGGGCTGCTAAGACCCACTCGAGAAGGTGTCTAGGGTGAGGCACCTTTCGCTATTCGAGAGGGCGCCTGCGGCCTACGTAAGTGGTGCAAACTTCTTGTCTTGAAGTTTGATTGGTCTTCCGCGTAAACCAAGCTACTCAGTCTCTTTTCTCCACCGAATTTTCCTACTGAGCTCTCCTCATACTATTATTCTTGACATCTCTGATTAGCATATAAATAGTCGCCTAGGCCATCTCTCCTTCGAATACCCTGGATCAGTTGGGGCTGGTCCCCGGCAGGTGGCGACCGAACAGGGACCTCAGGAGGCAATACTCAAAGAGCTGAGCAGACACGAACCACGCAATCAGCAGGCAATAAGCATGGAGCTCAGCAGTGACGAATCATGCTGCTCAACTGGCAATAATCAAGCACGTGACCAGGCAGGAATCACGCAGCTCAGCTGGCAATTGTCAAGCAGATGAGCCGACAGGAATCACGCAGCTCAGCTGGCAATTGTCATGCAGATGAGCCGGCAGGAATCACGCAGCTCAGCAGGCCCTGATCACGTGACTCTGCAGGCACTGATCACGTGGCTGATCAAGTCCAGATCACGTGACTGAGCATGCACTGATCACGTGGCTATCATGCACTGATGACGTGACTGCGCATGCACTGATGACGTGGCTGATCGGGCACTGATCACATGGCTCATCATGCACTGATCACGTGTTTATCAGGCAATGATCAGTGACTGACAGGCGCTGATCATGGGACTGTGCACGCACTGATCACGTGGCTATCATGCACTGATCACGTGACTGCGCATGCACTGATGACGTGGCTGTTCGGGCACTGATCACGTGTTTATCAGGCAGTGATCAGTGACTGACAGGCGCTGATCAGGGGACTGTGCACGCACTGATCAGGTGGCTGATCAGGAACTGACCACCTGACCGCGCATGCAGTGATCACGTGGCTGGTCGTTCACTGATCACGTGTTTATCATACGGTGATCACGTGACTGAGAGGCGCTGATCACGTGACTGTGCCGTCAGTGATCACGTGGCTGAGCAGGCACTGATATCGTGACTGAGCATGCACTGATCATGTGCCGGGAGCCGGGGAGGCATTCCACTCTGGACAAAGGTCATGAGGAAGGAGGCTCGGCATACGCAAATGCGGGATCGAGCCTCAGGAGTCCACCCGGATATTCTCGAGCATCTCCCCCCCAAAAAAACCAGAGTCTGCCTACTGTATTGCTTTGTGCTCTCACCTCTGATTTCACTGGGGGCTGTCCCCCACCACCATCTCGCTCTCTCTGTCAAAGAGTTCACTTAGAGCTCCAATTCCTAAAGTTCCTTGTCATTCTTCCCTTTAACTTCCAGCTGAGTCTCCATCTGGAGCGCGGAACCCACCACGCTTACTAATTATGCCTGGGCTGCTAAGACCCACTCGAGAAGGTGTCTAGGGTGAGGCACCTTTCGCTATTCGAGAGGGCGCCTGCGGCCTACGTAAGTGGTGCAAACTTCTTGTCTTGAAGTTTGATTGGTCTTCCGCGTAAACCAAGCTACTCAGTCTCTTTTCTCCACCGAATTTTCCTACTGAGCTCTCCTCATACTATTATTCTTGACATCTCTGATTAGCATATAAATAGTCGCCTAGGCCATCTCTCCTTCGAATACCCTGGATCAGTTGGGGCTGGTCCCCGGCAGGTGGCGACCGAACAGGGACCTCAGGAGGCAATACTCAAAGAGCTGAGCAGACACGAACCACGCAATCAGCAGGCAATAAGCATGGAGCTCAGCAGTGACGAATCATGCTGCTCAACTGGCAATAATCAAGCACGTGACCAGGCAGGAATCACGCAGCTCAGCTGGCAATTGTCAAGCAGATGAGCCGACAGGAATCACGCAGCTCAGCTGGCAATTGTCATGCAGATGAGCCGGCAGGAATCACGCAGCTCAGCAGGCCCTGATCACGTGACTCTGCAGGCACTGATCACGTGGCTGATCAAGTCCAGATCACGTGACTGAGCATGCACTGATCACGTGGCTATCATGCACTGATGACGTGACTGCGCATGCACTGATGACGTGGCTGATCGGGCACTGATCACATGGCTCATCATGCACTGATCACGTGTTTATCAGGCAATGATCAGTGACTGACAGGCGCTGATCATGGGACTGTGCACGCACTGATCACGTGGCTATCATGCACTGATCACGTGACTGCGCATGCACTGATGACGTGGCTGTTCGGGCACTGATCACGTGTTTATCAGGCAGTGATCAGTGACTGACAGGCGCTGATCAGGGGACTGTGCACGCACTGATCAGGTGGCTGATCAGGAACTGACCACCTGACCGCGCATGCAGTGATCACGTGGCTGGTCGTTCACTGATCACGTGTTTATCATACGGTGATCACGTGACTGAGAGGCGCTGATCACGTGACTGTGCCGTCAGTGATCACGTGGCTGAGCAGGCACTGATATCGTGACTGAGCATGCACTGATCATGTGCCGGGAGCCGGGGAGGCATTCCACTCTGGACAAAGGTCATGAGGAAGGAGGCTCGGCATACGCAAATGCGGGATCGAGCCTCAGGAGTCCACCCGGATATTCTCGAGCATCTCCCCCCCAAAAAAACCAGAGTCTGCCTACTGTATTGCTTTGTGCTCTCACCTCTGATTTCACTGGGGGCTGTCCCCCACCACCATCTCGCTCTCTCTGTCAAAGAGTTCACTTACAGCTCCAATTCATAAAGTTCCTTGTCATTCTTCCCTTTAACTTCCAGCTGAGTCTCCATCTGGAGCGCGGAACCCACCACGCTTACTAATTATGCCTGGGCTGCTAAGACCCACTCGAGAAGGTGTCTAGGGTGAGGCACCTTTCGCTATTCGAGAGGGCGCCTGCGGCCTACGTAAGTGGTGCAAACTTCTTGTCTTGAAGTTTGATTGGTCTTCCGCGTAAACCAAGCTACTCAGTCTCTTTTCTCCACCGAATTTTCCTACTGAGCTCTCCTCATACTATTATTCTTGACATCTCTGATTAGCATATAAATAGTCGCCTAGGCCATCTCTCCTTCGAATACCCTGGATCAGTTGGGGCTGGTCCCCGGCAGGTGGCGACCGAACAGGGACCTCAGGAGGCAATACTCAAAGAGCTGAGCAGACACGAACCACGCAATCAGCAGGCAATAAGCATGGAGCTCAGCAGTGACGAATCATGCTGCTCAACTGGCAATAATCAAGCACGTGACCAGGCAGGAATCACGCAGCTCAGCTGGCAATTGTCAAGCAGATGAGCCGACAGGAATCACGCAGCTCAGCTGGCAATTGTCATGCAGATGAGCCGGCAGGAATCACGCAGCTCAGCAGGCCCTGATCACGTGACTCTGCAGGCACTGATCACGTGGCTGATCAAGTCCAGATCACGTGACTGAGCATGCACTGATCACGTGGCTATCATGCACTGATGACGTGACTGCGCATGCACTGATGACGTGGCTGATCGGCACTGATCACATGGCTCATCATGCACTGATCACGTGTTTATCAGGCAATGATCAGTGACTGACAGGCGCTGATCATGGGACTGTGCACGCACTGATCACGTGGCTATCATGCACTGATCACGTGACTGCGCATGCACTGATGACGTGGCTGTTCGGGCACTGATCACGTGTTTATCAGGCAGTGATCAGTGACTGACAGGCGCTGATCAGGGGACTGTGCACGCACTGATCAGGTGGCTGATCAGGAACTGACCACCTGACCGCGCATGCAGTGATCACGTGGCTGGTCGTTCACTGATCACGTGTTTATCATACGGTGATCACGTGACTGAGAGGCGCTGATCACGTGACTGTGCCGTCAGTGATCACGTGGCTGAGCAGGCACTGATATCGTGACTGAGCATGCACTGATCATGTGCCGGGAGCCGGGGAGGCATTCCACTCTGGACAAAGGTCATGAGGAAGGAGGCTCGGCATACGCAAATGCGGGATCGAGCCTCAGGAGTCCACCCGGATATTCTCGAGCATCTCCCCCCCAAAAAAACCAGAGTCTGCCTACTGTATTGCTTTGTGCTCTCACCTCTGATTTCACTGGGGGCTGTCCCCCACCACCATCTCGCTCTCTCTGTCAAAGAGTTAACTTACAGCTCCAATTCATAAAGTTCCTTGTCATTCTTCCCTTTAACTTCCAGCTGAGTCTCCATCTGGAGCGCGGAACCCACCACGCTTACTAATTATGCCTGGGCTGCTAAGACCCACTCGAGAAGGTGTCTAGGGTGAGGCACCTTTCGCTATTCGAGAGGGCGCCTGCGGCCTACGTAAGTGGTGCAAACTTCTTGTCTTGAAGTTTGATTGGTCTTCCGCGTAAACCAAGCTACTCAGTCTCTTTTCTCCACCGAATTTTCCTACTGAGCTCTCCTCATACTATTATTCTTGACATCTCTGATTAGCATATAAATAGTCGCCTAGGCCATCTCTCCTTCGAATACCCTGGATCAGTTGGGGCTGGTCCCCGGCAGGTGGCGACCGAACAGGGACCTCAGGAGGCAATACTCAAAGAGCTGAGCAGACACGAACCACGCAATCAGCAGGCAATAAGCATGGAGCTCAGCAGTGACGAATCATGCTGCTCAACTGGCAATAATCAAGCACGTGACCAGGCAGGAATCACGCAGCTCAGCTGGCAATTGTCAAGCAGATGAGCCGACAGGAATCACGCAGCTCAGCTGGCAATTGTCATGCAGATGAGCCGGCAGGAATCACGCAGCTCAGCAGGCCCTGATCACGTGACTCTGCAGGCACTGATCACGTGGCTGATCAAGTCCAGATCACGTGACTGAGCATGCACTGATCACGTGGCTATCATGCACTGATGACGTGACTGCGCATGCACTGATGACGTGGCTGATCGGGCACTGATCACATGGCTCATCATGCACTGATCACGTGTTTATCAGGCAATGATCAGTGACTGACAGGCGCTGATCATGGGACTGTGCACGCACTGATCACGTGGCTATCATGCACTGATCACGTGACTGCGCATGCACTGATGACGTGGCTGTTCGGGCACTGATCACGTGTTTATCAGGCAGTGATCAGTGACTGACAGGCGCTGATCAGGGGACTGTGCACGCACTGATCAGGTGGCTGATCAGGAACTGACCACCTGACCGCGCATGCAGTGATCACGTGGCTGGTCGTTCACTGATCACGTGTTTATCATACGGTGATCACGTGACTGAGAGGCGCTGATCACGTGACTGTGCCGTCAGTGATCACGTGGCTGAGCAGGCACTGATATCGTGACTGAGCATGCACTGATCATGTGCCGGGAGCCGGGGAGGCATTCCACTCTGGACAAAGGTCATGAGGAAGGAGGCTCGGCATACGCAAATGCGGGATCGAGCCTCAGGAGTCCACCCGGATATTCTCGAGCATCTCCCCCCCAAAAAAACCAGAGTCTGCCTACTGTATTGCTTTGTGCTCTCACCTCTGATTTCACTGGGGGCTGTCCCCCACCACCATCTCGCTCTCTCTGTCAAAGAGTTCACTTACAGCTCCAATTCCTAAAGTTCCTTGTCATTCTTCCCTTTAACTTCCAGCTGAGTCTCCATCTGGAGCGCGGAACCCACCACGCTTACTAATTATGCCTGGGCTGCTAAGACCCACTCGAGAAGGTGTCTAGGGTGAGGCACCTTTCGCTATTCGAGAGGGCGCCTGCGGCCTACGTAAGTGGTGCAAACTTCTTGTCTTGAAGTTTGATTGGTCTTCCGCGTAAACCAAGCTACTCAGTCTCTTTTCTCCACCGAATTTTCCTACTGAGCTCTCCTCATACTATTATTCTTGACATCTCTGATTAGCATATAAATAGTCGCCTAGGCCATCTCTCCTTCGAATACCCTGGATCAGTTGGGGCTGGTCCCCGGCAGGTGGCGACCGAACAGGGACCTCAGGAGGCAATACTCAAAGAGCTGAGCAGACACGAACCACGCAATCAGCAGGCAATAAGCATGGAGCTCAGCAGTGACGAATCATGCTGCTCAACTGGCAATAATCAAGCACGTGACCAGGCAGGAATCACGCAGCTCAGCTGGCAATTGTCAAGCAGATGAGCCGACAGGAATCACGCAGCTCAGCTGGCAATTGTCATGCAGATGAGCCGGCAGGAATCACGCAGCTCAGCAGGCCCTGATCACGTGACTCTGCAGGCACTGATCACGTGGCTGATCAAGTACAGATCACGTGACAGTGACTGATCATGGCACTGATCACGTGGCTATCATGCACTGATGACGTGACTGCGCATGCACTGATGACGTGGCTGTTCGGGCACTGATCACGTGTTTATCAGGCAGTGATCAGTGACTGACAGGCGCTGATCAGGGGACTGTGCACGCACTGATCAGGTGGCTGATCAGGAACTGACCACCTGACCGCGCATGCAGTGATCACGTGGCTGGTCGTTCACTGATCACGTGTTTCTCATACGGTGATCACGTGACTGAGAGGCGCTGATCACGTGACTGTGCCGTCAGTGATCACGTGGCTGAGCAGGCACTGATATCGTGACTGAGCATGCACTGATCATGTGCCGGGAGCCGGGGAGGCATTCCACTCTGGACAAAGGTCATGAGGAAGGAGGCTCGGCATACGCAAATGCGGGATCGAGCCTCAGGAGTCCACCCGGATATTCTCGAGCATCTCCCCCCCAAAAAAACCAGAGTCTGCCTACTGTATTGCTTTGTGCTCTCACCTCTGATTTCACTGGGGGCTGTCCCCCACCACCATCTCGCTCTCTCTGTCAAAGAGTTCACTTAGAGCTCCAATTCCTAAAGTTCCTTGTCATTCTTCCTTTTAACTTCCAGCTGAGTCTCCATCTGGAGCGCGGAACCCACCACGCTTACTAATTATGCCTGGGCTGCTAAGACCCACTCGAGAAGGTGTCTAGGGTGAGGCACCTTTCGCTATTCGAGAGGGCGCCTGCGGCCTACGTAAGTGGTGCAAACTTCTTGTCTTGAAGTTTGATTGGTCTTCCGCGTAAACCAAGCTACTCAGTCTCTTTTCTCCACCGAATTTTCCTACTGAGCTCTCCTCATACTATTATTCTTGACATCTCTGATTAGCATATAAATAGTCGCCTAGGCCATCTCTCCTTCGAATACCCTGGATCAGTTGGGGCTGGTCCCTGGCAGGTGGCGACGGAACAGGGACCTCAGGAGGCAATACTCAAAGAGCTGAGCAGACACGAACCTCGCAATCAGCAGGCAATAAGCATGGAACTCAGCAGTGACGAATCATGCTGCTCAACTGGCAATAATCAAGCACGTGACCAGGCAGGAATCACGCAGCTCAGCTGGCAATTGTCAAGCAGATGAGCCGACAGGAATCACGCAGCTCAGCTGGCAATTGTCATGCAGATGAGCCGGCAGGAATCACGCAGCTCAGCAGGCCCTGATCACGTGACTCTGCAGGCACTGATCACGTGGCTGATCAAGTCCAGATCACGTGACTGAGCATGCACTGATCACGTGGCTATCATGCACTGATGACGTGACTGCGCATGCACTGATGACGTGGCTGATCGGGCACTGATCACATGGCTCATCATGCACTGATCACGTGTTTATCAGGCAATGATCAGTGACTGACAGGCGCTGATCATGGGACTGTGCACGCACTGATCACGTGGCTATCATGCACTGATCACGTGACTGCGCATGCACTGATGACGTGGCTGTTCGGGCACTGATCACGTGTTTATCAGGCAGTGATCAGTGACTGACAGGCGCTGATCAGGGGACTGTGCACGCACTGATCAGGTGGCTGATCAGGAACTGACCACCTGACCGCGCATGCAGTGATCACGTGGCTGGTCGTTCACTGATCACGTGTTTATCATACGGTGATCACGTGACTGAGAGGCGCTGATCACGTGACTGTGCCGTCAGTGATCACGTGGCTGAGCAGGCACTGATATCGTGACTGAGCATGCACTGATCATGTGCCGGGAGCCGGGGAGGCATTCCACTCTGGACAAAGGTCATGAGGAAGGAGGCTCGGCATACGCAAATGCGGGATCGAGCCTCAGGAGTCCACCCGGATATTCTCGAGCATCTCCCCCCCAAAAAAACCAGAGTCTGCCTACTGTATTGCTTTGTGCTCTCACCTCTGATTTCACTGGGGGCTGTCCCCCACCACCATCTCGCTCTCTCTGTCAAAGAGTTCACTTACAGCTCCAATTCATAAAGTTCCTTGTCATTCTTCCCTTTAACTTCCAGCTGAGTCTCCATCTGGAGCGCGGAACCCACCACGCTTACTAATTATGCCTGGGCTGCTAAGACCCACTCGAGAAGGTGTCTAGGGTGAGGCACCTTTCGCTATTCGAGAGGGCGCCTGCGGCCTACGTAAGTGGTGCAAACTTCTTGTCTTGAAGTTTGATTGGTCTTCCGCGTAAACCAAGCTACTCAGTCTCTTTTCTCCACCGAATTTTCCTACTGAGCTCTCCTCATACTATTATTCTTGACATCTCTGATTAGCATATAAATAGTCGCCTAGGCCATCTCTCCTTCGAATACCCTGGATCAGTTGGGGCTGGTCCCCGGCAGGTGGCGACCGAACAGGGACCTCAGGAGGCGATACTCAAAGAGCTGAGCAGACACGAACCACGCAATCAGCAGGCAATAAGCATGGAGCTCAGCAGTGACGAATCATGCTGCTCAACTGGCAATAATCAAGCACGTGACCAGGCAGGAATCACGCAGCTCAGCTGGCAATTGTCAAGCAGATGAGCCGACAGGAATCACGCAGCTCAGCTGGCAATTGTCATGCAGATGAGCCGGCAGGAATCACGCAGCTCAGCAGGCCCTGATCACGTGACTCTGCAGGCACTGATCACGTGGCTGATCAAGTCCAGATCACGTGACTGAGCATGCACTGATCACGTGGCTATCATGCACTGATGACGTGACTGCGCATGCACTGATGACGTGGCTGATCGGGCACTGATCACATGGCTCATCATGCACTGATCACGTGTTTATCAGGCAATGATCAGTGACTGACAGGCGCTGATCATGGGACTGTGCACGCACTGATCACGTGGCTATCATGCACTGATCACGTGACTGCGCATGCACTGATGACGTGGCTGTTCGGGCACTGATCACGTGTTTATCAGGCAGTGATCAGTGACTGACAGGCGCTGATCAGGGGACTGTGCACGCACTGATCAGGTGGCTGATCAGGAACTGACCACCTGACCGCGCATGCAGTGATCACGTGGCTGGTCGTTCACTGATCACGTGTTTATCATACGGTGATCACGTGACTGAGAGGCGCTGATCACGTGACTGTGCCGTCAGTGATCACGTGGCTGAGCAGGCACTGATATCGTGACTGAGCATGCACTGATCATGTGCCGGGAGCCGGGGAGGCATTCCACTCTGGACAAAGGTCATGAGGAAGGAGGCTCGGCATACGCAAATGCGGGATCGAGCCTCAGGAGTCCACCCGGATATTCTCGAGCATCTCCCCCCCAAAAAAACCAGAGTCTGCCTACTGTATTGCTTTGTGCTCTCACCTCTGATTTCACTGGGGGCTGTCCCCCACCACCATCTCGCTCTCTCTGTCAAAGAGTTCACTTACAGCTCCAATTCATAAAGTTCCTTGTCATTCTTCCCTTTAACTTCCAGCTGAGTCTCCATCTGGAGCGCGGAACCCACCACGCTTACTAATTATGCCTGGGCTGCTAAGACCCACTCGAGAAGGTGTCTAGGGTGAGGCACCTTTCGCTATTCGAGAGGGCGCCTGCGGCCTACGTAAGTGGTGCAAACTTCTTGTCTTGAAGTTTGATTGGTCTTCCGCGTAAACCAAGCTACTCAGTCTCTTTTCTCCACCGAATTTTCCTACTGAGCTCTCCTCATACTATTATTCTTGACATCTCTGATTAGCATATAAATAGTCGCCTAGGCCATCTCTCCTTCGAATACCCTGGATCAGTTGGGGCTGGTCCCCGGCAGGTGGCGACCGAACAGGGACCTCAGGAGGCAATACTCAAAGAGCTGAGCAGACACGAACCACGCAATCAGCAGGCAATAAGCATGGAGCTCAGCAGTGACGAATCATGCTGCTCAACTGGCAATAATCAAGCACGTGACCAGGCAGGAATCACGCAGCTCAGCTGGCAATTGTCAAGCAGATGAGCCGACAGGAATCACGCAGCTCAGCTGGCAATTGTCATGCAGATGAGCCGGCAGGAATCACGCAGCTCAGCAGGCCCTGATCACGTGACTCTGCAGGCACTGATCACGTGGCTGATCAAGTCCAGATCACGTGACTGAGCATGCACTGATCACGTGGCTATCATGCACTGATGACGTGACTGCGCATGCACTGATGACGTGGCTGATCGGGCACTGATCACATGGCTCATCATGCACTGATCACGTGTTTATCAGGCAATGATCAGTGACTGACAGGCGCTGATCATGGGACTGTGCACGCACTGATCACGTGGCTATCATGCACTGATCACGTGACTGCGCATGCACTGATGACGTGGCTGTTCGGGCACTGATCACGTGTTTATCAGGCAGTGATCAGTGACTGACAGGCGCTGATCAGGGGACTGTGCACGCACTGATCAGGTGGCTGATCAGGAACTGACCACCTGACCGCGCATGCAGTGATCACGTGGCTGGTCGTTCACTGATCACGTGTTTATCATACGGTGATCACGTGACTGAGAGGCGCTGATCACGTGACTGTGCCGTCAGTGATCACGTGGCTGAGCAGGCACTGATATCGTGACTGAGCATGCACTGATCATGTGCCGGGAGCCGGGGAGGCATTCCACTCTGGACAAAGGTCATGAGGAAGGAGGCTCGGCATACGCAAATGCGGGATCGAGCCTCAGGAGTCCACCCGGATATTCTCGAGCATCTCCCCCCCAAAAAACCAGAGTCTGCCTACTGTATTGCTTTGTGCTCTCACCTCTGATTTCACTGGGGGCTGTCCCCCACCACCATCTCGCTCTCTCTGTCAAAGAGTTCACTTACAGCTCCAATTCATAAAGTTCCTTGTCATTCTTCCCTTTAACTTCCAGCTGAGTCTCCATCTGGAGCGCGGAACCCACCACGCTTACTAATTATGCCTGGGCTGCTAAGACCCACTCGAGAAGGTGTCTAGGGTGAGGCACCTTTCGCTATTCGAGAGGGCGCCTGCGGCCTACGTAAGTGGTGCAAACTTCTTGTCTTGAAGTTTGATTGGTCTTCCGCGTAAACCAAGCTACTCAGTCTCTTTTCTCCACCGAATTTTCCTACTGAGCTCTCCTCATACTATTATTCTTGACATCTCTGATTAGCATATAAATAGTCGCCTAGGCCATCTCTCCTTCGAATACCCTGGATCAGTTGGGGCTGGTCCCCGGCAGGTGGCGACCGAACAGGGACCTCAGGAGGCAATACTCAAAGAGCTGAGCAGACACGAACCACGCAATCAGCAGGCAATAAGCATGGAGCTCAGCAGTGACGAATCATGCTGCTCAACTGGCAATAATCAAGCACGTGACCAGGCAGGAATCACGCAGCTCAGCTGGCAATTGTCAAGCAGATGAGCCGACAGGAATCACGCAGCTCAGCTGGCAATAGTCATGCAGATGAGCCGGCAGGAATCACGCAGCTCAGCAGGCCCTGATCACGTGACTCTGCAGGCACTTATCACGTGGCTGATCAAGTCCAGATCACGTGACTGAGCATGCACTGATCACATGGCTATCATGCACTGATGACGTGACTGCACATGCACTGATGACGTGGCTGATCGGGCACTGATCACATGGCTCATCAAGCACTGATCACGTGTTTATCAGGCAATGATCAGTGACTGACAGGCGCTGATCATGGGACTGTGCACGCACTGATCACGTGGCTATCATGCACTGATCACGTGACTGCGCATGCACTGATGACGTGGCTGTTCGGGCACTGATCACGTGTTTATCAGGCAGTGATCAGTGACTGACAGGCGCTGATCAGGGGACTGTGCACGCACTGATCAGGTGGCTGATCAGGAACTGACCACCTGACCGCGCATGCAGTGATCACGTGGCTGGTCGTTCACTGATCACGTGTTTATCATACGGTGATCACGTGACTGAGAGGCGCTGATCACGTGACTGTGCCGTCAGTGATCACGTGGCTGAGCAGGCACTGATATCGTGACTGAGCATGCACTGATCATGTGCCGGGAGCCGGGGAGGCATTCCACTCTGGACAAAGGTCATGAGGAAGGAGGCTCGGCATACGCAAATGCGGGATCGAGCCTCAGGAGTCCACCCGGATATTCTCGAGCATCTCCCCCCCAAAAAAACCAGAGTCTGCCTACTGTATTGCTTTGTGCTCTCACCTCTGATTTCACTGGGGGCTGTCCCCCACCACCATCTCGCTCTCTCTGTCAAAGAGTTCACTTACAGCTCCAATTCATAAAGTTCCTTGTCATTCTTCCCTTTAACTTCCAGCTGAGTCTCCATCTGGAGCGCGGAACCCACCACGCTTACTAATTATGCCTGGGCTGCTAAGACCCACTCGAGAAGGTGTCTAGGGTGAGGCACCTTTCGCTATTCGAGAGGGCGCCTGCGGCCTACGTAAGTGGTGCAAACTTCTTGTCTTGAAGTTTGATTGGTCTTCCGCGTAAACCAAGCTACTCAGTCTCTTTTCTCCACCGAATTTTCCTACTGAGCTCTCCTCATACTATTATTCTTGACAT
Organism: Bos indicus; assembly: GCF_029378745.1. NCBI lineage: Eukaryota > Metazoa > Chordata > Mammalia > Artiodactyla > Bovidae > Bos > Bos indicus. The sequence goes on along the minus strand of NC_091769.1, from coordinate 982 downwards.
CTCTGATTAGCATATAAATAGTCGCCTAGGCCATCTCTCCTTCGAATACCCTGGATCAGTTGGGGCTGGTCCCCGGCAGGTGGCGACCGAACAGGGACCTCAGGAGGCGATACTCAAAGAGCTGAGCAGACACGAACCACGCAATCAGCAGGCAATAAGCATGGAGCTCAGCAGTGACGAATCATGCTGCTCAACTGGCAATAATCAAGCACGTGACCAGGCAGGAATCACGCAGCTCAGCTGGCAATTGTCAAGCAGATGAGCCGACAGGAATCACGCAGCTCAGCTGGCAATTGTCATGCAGATGAGCCGGCAGGAATCACGCAGCTCAGCAGGCCCTGATCACGTGACTCTGCAGGCACTGATCACGTGGCTGATCAAGTACAGATCACGTGACTGAGCATGCACTGATCACGTGGCTATCATGCACTGATGACGTGACTGCGCATGCACTGATGACGTGGCTGATCAGCACTGATCACATGGCTCATCATGCACTGATCACGTGTTTATCAGGCAATGATCAGTGACTGACAGGCGCTGATCATGGGACTGTGCACGCACTGATCACGTGGCTATCATGCACTGATCACGTGACTGCGCATGCACTGATGACGTGGCTGTTCGGGCACTGATCACGTGTTTATCAGGCAGTGATCAGTGACTGACAGGCGCTGATCAGGGGACTGTGCACGCACTGATCAGGTGGCTGATCAGGAACTGACCACCTGACCGCGCATGCAGTGATCACGTGGCTGGTCGTTCACTGATCACGTGTTTATCATACGGTGATCACGTGACTGAGAGGCGCTGATCACGTGACTGTGCCGTCAGTGATCACGTGGCTGAGCAGGCACTGATATCGTGACTGAGCATGCACTGATCATGTGCCGGGAGCCGGGGAGGCATTCCACTCTGGACAAAGGTCATGAGGAAGGAGGCTCGGCATACGCAAATGCGGGATCGAGCCTCAGGAGTCCAC